>NW_028262391.1:41697921-43100421 GCF_047370975.1 Nipponia nippon
CAGTCGGGTTGGGGTTTTTTTTGTTAATTTCAGCAAAACCTGAATGTAAAAAATGACAGTGCGGTGAAACTTGACGGAGGCTTGTGATTGAAGTGACTGATTTTCCACAGCTGCACCTGTAGGAAATTGATGATAATGCTGTCTAAACCATTCATTATGATTTGGAACTTTACTCAAATGAACACTAGATTTATAAATTTGCTAGACGTGTTGTAGATAATATGACAAAGTACTGTTTTCAACTGGAAATTCCTTTGACCTAATTTTATAAAAATCATGCAAAACTAGGGAAGAGAATTTATTTCTAAAACCTTCTGAAATAGCTGAAGTTGTATTTTTGGAACAGTATGCATGTAAGTAAACTATATTCATTGGGCAAATTCAGCTATCAATTGTATTAATAAATTTTCTTTATTAGAATTATAAAGGTAAAGAATAAGACTTTTTCATATTACTAAATCAGTTGCTTCTTAGACAAAGAACATTTATCTTTCTGCTAATCATATTCACAAGATTTCTAAGGCTGAAATAAGCAACAACTTAGCATTTAATAAAATACATAAGCATAAACTTTGAGTATAAACCATGTGATGCTAATCATGAACTGCTAACTGGTAATATATTTTGATGGAATAATCATTTTAACAGCCTCTTAGCCAGATACTTTAAATGAGAGGATTTTGATGCATTCTTGTTCAAAATAGTACATTACACTAACATAAAGAAAATTAATATATTATTCCTTTAACTTTTGCAAAAAGACTCTAGATACGAGGAAGAACATTGCCATATATCTTCCAGATTTAAGTAGGTTAATTTACTGGGGGATGGTTTTGCCCTTTTTACTGACATTCCTTGCTCACAAAGAAAAGTTGAGAAATTGTGAAGCAAGAGATACTCTGAAACACTAACTCACTGGAACGCAGATCAAGTACTAGAAATATTAGGAAAAGATAGCACTTGGCACAGAATACAGATCTCTCACCGGCAGTCACAGTTACACAAATACCTTCAATATGAACATTTTCCTTACTAGACTTGCCTGTGTCTGCATAAGTGATTAGAACCAAAAACATGCAGAATGGTTATTTATTAATGCAGAAAGGGTGCAGTACAGAGTTTGCTCTGCATGCTTCTGTTGCAAGAGTACAAAAATAAGCTAACTTACAAAACCCCCTCATCAAAGAAACAAGTGGTAATCCGGTTCTCATAAGCATGTCTACACTGTGATTTTACCATCAACTGGATAATTTCTTCTTGGTTTTTATTCCTCTTTGTTAAGGAAGCCAGGAAAATAGCTAGTTAGAAGGACAGACACAACACTGAATGTCGAAATTGGGTTTTCACAAACGTATTGTAACATAAAATCACATTTCAGCCTGGAAAATGTACCGAGTTATGCTAAATCCACAAAGGATTCTCCAGCATGTCCCCTTTTCCTTTGAACCTCAATACATTTCTGCAAAGCAAACTTACAGAGGGTTTTTAAAGAATATTTGCAATAGTGTGATATACAGTCCTGGTACTTCAGATTTTACAAACCCTGCAAAATGGGAATACACTTCTTTTTGTTAAAGGAACTTACTGTTTTTCAGTGGAAATCACCCTATAAGGCAGGGCATCTCCTGCAGGCTGAGAGGAAAGCCAAGGCTGCAGAACTGCACCTACAACAATGCTACATACAGGCACGCAGACAGGTAGCTGCAGAGCTTACTGTACAGAGACTAGAGGCCCCTCAGCCTTTCCACTCAATAGAAGCCAATATCAGACTCCAAAAAGACCTTTAACTGTGTAAGGGAGGAAGAAACTGAGGGCACCTCAAGCTCTTTCTATCAAGAAAATTGCAGGTGATAGGAGAGACCTTCAACTACTGTAGTAAGACTTTCTCTCCCATCCATGCATATGCTGCAGGAGGAGGTGAGTAATCGGTTCTCACCTTCCAGAGAAGGCAGCGACGTCCAATTGTTAAATGCTGTTATCCAGTCCTTCCTCCCTCTCTTCTCTACAGATCAAGAGAACAGATTAAAATTTCCTCATATTCCACAATAAGATGTCGTAATTTTAGATCAGACAAGATTTACAGACTGCATGAACTTTATTTACAGGAAAGGGTGCAGAGAGGGATACATACCTCCCCACATCTTTGCAAGAATCAAAAGGTTCACTAGTAAGTATTTGGAGACTGTATCAAAAGCATTAGTAATTCCTTAAAAAGTAGTAAACTACAGTTTGAAACAAGCCTATGTATACACAAATGGTCTAGATGCAAGAAGGTTGCCCTCTACATTAGTCTGATCTCAGCAGTTCATTGGAGGAGCATGGATCATGCTCAGGCAGCCAGCAGACACCTCTCACTGCAAAGCATATGCTCACTTTTCCTCAATTGTTACAACTTTGTGCAGTAAGATCGCTTTCTTATATGCTATCATTAAGAAAATTCCCAGGACAATGACCCTATACAGTATGTACCAATTTCAGCCATTGGAAAAACAAACACAATCAGTAATGGAATTACCTGCGATTTTCAGCTTTCTCACTCTTCTAAAGCATAATATGCAGTTGCAAAATGAAACTGTTCATATAGAGATTTCAGCCAAACCTCAAGCATGCTTGGAATTGTATCAAGACAGGATAGTTAGTCTTTTGTGATAAAGAGGTTAAATTACCTGTTAGAATTTACCCCAATCAAACTCCCCATAGAGTTTCAAGGAGACATTCACTTCAGTTCACTCATTTGCAATGTATCATTTAGAAAAGTCTTTTTTGCCACTATTAACAAAATTGTTCAATATCAGACTACTTAATAATCTGAGCTCCACTGCAATATATTTATTAAAAATTAGCTTAAATTTTTCTAGTTTTGATTCTTTTGGTGGTTTTGAGACCAGTTCCTCTTACTTGCCCTTTCCCTTCCTGACTGACTCTTTAATTCATAAGCTTTTCATTGGAAGTCAGCCCAAACAGGAACCATGCATCCAACTTGATGATGCTGATTCAAACCTACTTTGATTCCAGACTTCCATGAGGAACGCTTTCAGTACTCCTATAGGATTTGACTAACAACTTCTGACAAACTCAAAGATTCAGCAACTGGGAGTTCATTATCTACACCAACACATGAGCAGAAGCAGGAGCTGAATGTAACACCCTTGTCTTTATCTCTGAAAGAAATACTCGGGCATGTCTAGCAGAAATAATTGAGACAGGAGATCATAATACCAGAACGCACGAGCAGATGAGTTAAAGAGACTGTCTGGGCTCCCTCATGACTCCCTCTGTGATGGACCTTAGACAGTAGGGAGAACATACAGGTATCCTGTTCCTTTGTACAGGAGTGTCTGATACTGCATCTCAGTCTTTGCCTTTTCAAGCACATCAGTGTTGGCACTTGACACTGGTACAGGTCTTATGGTGTTCAACTTGGGGATGAGTGATTATTGCTCAGATTTCCTTTAAGTCACTCATTTGTTCTTAACAAGTTTGAGAAATAAGGATACCCAAGGCAGAAACATCCACACTAATTACAGATACGTATGAACAGTTATGAGATGCTCGGTGAGAATTACTAAAGATAATGCAGGCGGTAGATATATTTTAAGAAAATGTCAGGAACAAAACATTTTCAACTCCTGAAATAATGGAAACTTTAAATCTTTACTCTCTAACTGGGACATCATATTCTTATATCATTGTAAAATGAGATGGCTGAGTAGCAGTATTCAGCCTGAGCACATTTTCATCATCAATATTCAACACCTTAAGCTGATGGAACACAGTGCTGGGAGAAAGTGATATCATCAGCCCTCCAACAGGTGAAGAAAGTGGGATGAAGATTTGTGGTTGTGTTATCATTCATACCTTCCGTGCACCTGCAAGAATGCAGGTAGAAAGGAAGACCTCCAAAAGAGATTTTAATAAGAAAACTCCACCAAGGGCTTCCTCGATACTCTACTCCAATGACTCTACCAGCCCTATTAACCTTCGAACAGAACTCATTTACACTGAGAGTCTACCAAGAAAAGAAATACAAATAAAATGCAAAAGGTAAAGAGACGGACAGAAAGCAGGAAAAATAACAGAAGGAAAGTTGTACCTCAGAGTATTTAGAAAAAGAGCTACTTCAGAGGAGAAGATGCTCACCCTTTCAAGGACTGTGTACTCAGGGGTAGACAAGAATCAAGAAAATTCCATCAAACTGAGTCCAAAAGAATTCATGAGCCTGAGCTGAGATGCCAAAAAGTAATACCTACAAATTGATCTAGATTTCTCTCACTTTTCATTCAAGGGTTTTATTTATCGCTATTTCAAAATTACTTTTTCTGTGGATTGCTTTTGCAAACTGGTGATATTTCATCTTACAAAACAAGTTTTACAAAATGAGATTATTATGTATTTCAAATTATATAAATTCTTACTCATTTACACTGATCTTTTTTCAAAATACAATTAAACCATGTATTTGACCAAACGGACATGATGTTTTTTTGCTCTTGAGTTCTGTAAACATGACAAAAACGTAAATATGAGGCTAAGAATGTTTTCTCTATTAGTAATTAAGTATTAAATCCCTTTTGCATAATTTAAAAATTGCAAAACCTAAAATCTCATGAAATAGATAAAAATTGCAGAGGTTGTATAAGCAAATAAATAAGATCAGAATGGAGTGATTTTCTTCTTATCTTATTTTTCATTATCTTATTTTATCACAAAGTTTCACACGTTCACAATATTTTTCCCTATTTATTGACATTAAATCGTTTTAGGGGAGGGGAGTGGAAGGTGTGTGAAAAGAATTACTGCTACCATGTATATGTTAGGAGGTAGCAACATGCAGTCTCCAGTGACCTAAGAAGACAAACACTTAGTAACATTACTAAAATGACTATTAATAAATACCCTGAAATGGATCACACATCACATACCACAGCTCCTGTTTTACTAGAAAAAATATTGCATGCACTATAGCATGAGAAAAACAAAACAACACTTCAAGGTCTACCACCACTATAGTGTAGATTAAAGGACTCAAGATTTCTGTTTTATTTAAACCTGAAACTTGCAAAATCCATTGGTTCTCCTTGAACTAAAAGCTGCAGATCTGCCCTTTTCTCCTCTGTACTTTCAACATAATAGGTACCCATAACTTTTTATTTAAAAGAATTGTGTAGCCAGGAAAATGAATGAATTTAATTATCAATGCAGTATGAAAAAAATCATTAGAGCAAGAGCCTGGAACACTACGTATTAACAATAAACAAAAGCTATTAAAAACAGTTTTAAAAAGTGTCATTCTTTCTTCAATTCTTAAAATGTAAATAATACAAGCACAGAAACAAGAGAACCATATGTAAACATCTGTAGTTATCGGCAAAGATGACCCTAAGAAAATGCTAAATGACTGACTGGGTCATTTAACTTTAAATCTATACTTTATGTGCCAATATGGAGAGGTCATTTGATTGCCATGCATAAAAAATTTAGAATTCTAATATGATCTAAAAGTTTCACCTTCATAAGACAAAAGTTTCATTATACAATTGTATTTAATGGTATTCATACATATCTGCCACCCCAGTTTTGTAATATTATATTTCTATAGGATGTCAACTACACATTATAGAAATGACTATTTAGAAATAGAGTAGAACTTTTTCCTTTATACAAATTCTCCAGTTTCCTTCATAGCTGTATAATGAAAACGTGTGGCCTCTTAAACACAAATGGCAAGTTGTTGCACAAAAGAACTTCATCAGCTAGGAATCAGCATTTTGCAGCTGTATTTTCTGGGCAAAAAGGTATTCTCAGCCATACGCTTCAGGCTCCGTTCTCTACATGTGGACGTTTATACCGAGTCACGATTCAGCCTTTGAGGATTTGGAAAGAGATTTTTGTATTTTCATTTTAGGATTTCACATAAATTAACGAATAATCTGGGCCAATTTTTTTCCTCCCCAGCAGCATGCAAAGCTTCCTAAATACTCAAGAGAACAATTTAGACCAAAAGTTGTGGCTACTGAAAATTTATGTTATCAAAAGAAGAAAGTACATTAAATATGTACCATTGCTGTGAAAAAGCAGGCCAAGATCCTAACTTCAGATATATGGGAGCAGTTTCTACTAAAGTTTACAAGTGTGCTTCCAGATATAATTTGGCCTTGCTAGTTAAACTTTAATTTACTGAAGTCCTGACTCAGAACTGCTTTTCAAAGTATAATTATTTACTTCATTATTTGTTTAAAAAAAAAAAATGCACTGGTAAAATACTTCTCTACCACTTACTTGATTCCAAAAAAAATGCTATTAGCACAGCTACACACCCACTAGAACAGCTGGTTGTTAATTGGGTTGAAAAGGAATTGTTGTAAGTGGAGCTGAACGAAGTAATACCGATGGATAGGAAACAGCCACAGAAGATAAGAAGTAAGGGTAGAGAACGTTGCATACAATGTATCAAAGGTCAGTTTTGATTTTCTCATGTATAAATGGCCTTGAAACAACCATTATTCCAAAATTGGAATATTTATGCTGATGTCTTAACAAAAAAAAATGATATAGTATATAAAGAACAATTAGAAAAATCACATACTTTATAAAATAACTTACTGCATTAAGTTCATTACTGGTTATTTAAGATGGGGTTTCTTTTTTGTGGTGATGCCCTTTGTAATGAAGTCATACAACATTCTGTAATGTTTCCCAGCCTTAGGCTTTATTCTGTAAGACATTTCAGACTATTTAGCTTTACTACTGGGAATATTCCCTATTGATTTCAAAGGGATTACTTGTAGAAGTAACTACAAGCAGAAGTATTTGCAGTAGTGGAGCCTCAGACATCTTTTCCCACCCTTTTCCGCTGTACAAATCAGAAGGGAATCTAGAGTTTGAGAGACATTATGCTAGAGGGCTAAGAAGTTACAAAGAACAAAAATTTTAAGTGAACCATACTGCATGCCAAGAAGTCTTCCTAAGTGCAGGGCTAGAAACTACAGATCTTGTCAGGGGAAGAATGAGACAGTGAACAGGTTAGAAAGATATAGGTTAGTAGGAAATAAATGTGAACCAGATTTACCCATGTTGTTCAGCACTGAAACTATTGAAGGATTCAAGTTAACAGCATTAATGATATTCATGCCAATCAAAACTTAGGCATCTCATTTAGCAGACTGCACAGGTTTCCTCTACAGTCAAAAGAGAACATTTTCCTCCCAAGAGGACAACTATGAGCAATAAAGTCAGTGTCTAGAACTTGGTAGTGGGGTTACTCCAGGAAGATGTCAACAGAGCGTTCCCACCACCAAATTCTCAAAGGAACCCATGAAATGACTATGTTCTAGCCTAAAGGAGAAAGAAGTCAGGAGTATCCTGCAGAGCAGCCTCTGCCCTGTCTACTCCCCTGCTATTTCATAAATGGCAAACTCACCCGTGGCACCTCTCTAGAGAACCTGCTGGAACCCTCAGTATAACAGTCCATGCCCAATTCCCATGCAGATGAATCTGTTGAGCTTACCAGGAGTAAACTTCCTCCCTTTATCACTTACAGGTGACTGTGCCTTCCACAGTGATTAAAAAAAAAAGCCATCTGGGAATATAATGGAGATCAGGCCAAATGTGATGATGTTCACCACATCATCTACTAAGTGAAGCCGTTACCTACATACCTTCATTATTTTCCCACTTAATCGTTCAGTCAGAGTGGGCACAAAATATTTTATTCCCATTTGGTTTCAGACTTTGAAGCTTTGAGGATTTATTTTGAATGCAGAAACTTTACTTAAAAAAAAAAAAGTTCAGATAGCTAAAGTAGGGGGGGGATCAGGAGTCAGATTATGTAGGTTCTATTTGCATTCTTGAATGGACTCACTGTGCAGTCCTGAGCATGGGGCAACTTTCCAGGAGGTATATTCTGCTCTCTCTCCTAATCAACAATACATAGCAACAACATAGCAACAATGTAATAAAACCATCTTGCAAAGTATTTGAGATCCTTGGATGAAGGGCATTTATCAAAGCATTTTTTCTGATATTAACTGCGACAAAATTAGTAGAATAAAGATGGTCTTTTTTCTTGCCCACTTGCAGCAGTGATTACAGAAAAGATGCACTTCATATGCCACAGTTTGAATCAATAGTGGAGCAGTGACAAAGAAGCAACATCAAAGAATATATTTTGGAGGAACATAATTTATTTTTCATGATTTTATACATAATGCTATGGAATCATAGTTCAATCTTTGTATTTGCAAGTGAATAACCTCTATCTGAAAGTACAATTCATATGTGAGCTGGAAAGGAAATGTCTTTCTTCAGCATTCCCACTATTAGGCAAGCAGATGGCTCAATTTAAATGACCAAAAGAAAGAAAGAAAGACAGACCAACACAGATCAATATCCTCACCATGATTCCTGCATTCCAATAAATACCAAAACATCAGGAGCAACAGCAGAGGGAAAAAGAGCATTAAAATATCATTTTAGAAAAAATAGTAAATAGCTAAAACCAATCTGAAAACAAATAGCCAAGAGATTTAATAAAAAGAAGGTAAACAAAAGCCAAAACAGCTTTACTCTTAACATCAGTGCCTGTGGTTATCCTGTATGTAAGTAACGAAATAAACCACCACAAACCTCTGCGTATCACATACATATGCCACAGTGAGAAATATATCAAAGAGAAACAAAAAATAATACTTCCATATAAACGAGACGCTGTACTTTTCTGTTTGGGTGGGGTTTTGGTTTTCAGTTGTTTTGTTTTGTTAATTAAAGAAAACAAATAATAATTTCTTCTTTTTCCAATGGGCAAAACATACTCTTTTAAGAACACTATGGTGATGTCAAACAGACAAAGAAATACCAGAACCCAATCAGATTAGAGTTAGCCCAACATTGGGGAAAACACACCAGGCCAACACCTTTCAAAAATTCACCAGCGAACTTCCTTCCTGCAAGCAGACCTTCCTCCTGGCCACATCTCTGAGCCCATGGCCCTGCGTCACATGGCTCCCTCCGTGGGTGGCATCAAGGAACAGAGCCACCAATTTGTTAAGATTTGTTGCTCTGAGGCATAGCCATTAGGTATGTATGTGTGCTCAGGGGTTCATCATGAATCCACCCGTTCTGTCCTGACCTAGGGTCTTAACTCAAGCAAGAGAATGAACCAACTCCCTAAAGGCAAGGCGATAGATAGCTAGGTTGATATCTGTAGATAACACCTTCTGCAGGAAGCAAGTTACACTCCTGCAACAGAGTTTTTTGGGGTACAGTAGCTGATCTATGTGCATTTACTTACTATTCCCCTTTTTAATCTAGCTTGCTAAAACAGCGTGAAAACAAAACCACAGAAGATATCCATCTCAAATAAATAGCAGAAACCTAAGAAAGCTGCAGGAATATTTATCCTTGCACAGTAACTACAACTATTATTAACTTACAAAATTCAGAGCCCTTAAAGTTTCTGGCTGCAGGTAAGTACCTGTCTCACAGTAAAAGGCAAGATCCCCTCATCTTCCTCAGCCTTTGCTCCTACAAGCTAAAGCCATGGAGTTCAACAACCAAGTTCTCATTGGAACTCCTGATGAGGAGCAGACACTCAGAATGCACATGCATCTGCCACACAGATTGAGTGTAGCCTAAGATATAATCCAAAAAGTTAATTAAGCACATAAGTCATCCTCTGGTGGAACTTACTGATAAACTTCACCTGACAAGGCATGTAGTTTATAGAGCAAAAGGGAAGATTAAAAGATTAATTTTAAAAGATATCCCAAAATATTCCACGTAGATATTTTACGCCTGGGCACATCACTTTGTCACTGTACAACACTGTAAGGAAATTTCAGCAGTCAAGTCTTCTACTATGAAGGTTTTTCTTCCCACGTTACTTCAAGTGAGACACTGCCAAGGAAAGCTGAATTTCAGACTCCTTGCTTTCAAGGAGTTCCAAAGACAATTCCTTAAGACTGCTGAACAAGTTATTAAAGGTTGAGTAATCATCTAGGTAATCAAAAGCAAGCTATTAGCAAGCATCTTAGCTATTGGCTGTGCAAATTCTCAAGATTCTTGAGCAGAATATCAGACACACGAGCTTGAGAAACAATAGACCAGGAGCCAAGTCCAGAGACAATGCAAAATCTCTGTGCAATCCTGACATAGCCTGTTCTACTTTGTCCAGCATTTGAACCTATAGCTTGCATGCATGACAATCACTAGAATAAGGTTGCCTGTACTGTGACACAGAACACAAGGGACACTATTACTTGAAATCAATGGACTTTAGAATAGATACGTGATGAACCTTTTTTTGTTTATTTAAATAAAAGTCACAAAATTCATAAAATAATATTTTTTAAGAAATTTAAATTATTTATTTTGTACTTTTATCCTTATTTATTTTCCCACCTTCTACTGTGATGTTATATCTTTACCAACTACACTCTGTTGTAATATAGTGATCTATATGAACCAGAAATTTATATATTTCAGTCTGATCCAAGAACTGATCAGTATACTGAGATGCCATTTTTGCTTCATGTTGCCTATGGATGGAAGGGTGAGCTGACTGATAATCAGATTTGATTTTTCAATTTTCAAAAACAGGACACTCTAGGAGCGTGAATTGTATTATATTATAAAGAAGCAATAGTAATTTTAAAAGAAGGTCAAGCTTTCACTAGTCTTAATTTCAGTCATTTAAACAAAGTTATCCTTTAAGCAATATTTATTTTCCTTCTAAAAAAAACAAACTTTCCTGCACGCATGTCCATCTCTCATATAAACTCCATTATTCTTAAAAAAACAAAAGCCTCCATTAACAAAGCTAAGAAATAAAATTCCATCATGAAACCCAAATGCAAAAAGATATATACTCATCAGCCCACTAACTGTTCCAGTCATAGCAGAATATTTTACTACTTTCTAGAAAGACACATTTGGCCATTAAAATTTTGGGATCACATCTAGCCATTTAAACCAAGAACAGTTCGTAAGACATGAAAAAAACACAACAGACAGTATTACTAAACAAATACTTTGGAAAGCTCTTAGCATAAAACATCCTGCAAATCCCACACATTCCCATACAAACATCTGAAAATAGCCCTGGCTCAAGATCCTTTAAATCTTTGCTATCCCATGGTTTTATAACCCTGTAAATTTTGCATTTTATTTTAGGACATCAGACAAATGCATTTTATTTCTACTGTTATTTGCATAAAAAACTGGTCAAAAGAGCAAAAAGTATATATTATGCCAAAAGTATAGAATATGCCAAGTGTAAATTTGAGCATTGCCAAAAAGCAACTGTAAATTTCATTTTATCAACGTGCAAATGGAATGTAGTGCAAATTAGGGTGGATTAACCTGGTTTTTAGAATTCAGACATCACAAATCTTTGGAGTTCACCAAACCACCCTTACATGCAGTCTCTTTGGCTGTCTTTAATCTGAAATACAGAGACTTTAAAGACCTCAGAAGCTGACCTAAGTAAACTGAATTTTAAGTCTGAGAACTTAAAGTTGAACTATGTTTGCTAGAAAAAAATCTCACGTTTCTAATTTTGTGCCAGCAGTTCATACAGTATGTATAATATTTAAACATGCTCTAATTCTTATGTGTCAAAACAATCATGTTCATTAATATTTCCATTGCGCCTGCACCACTTTTGATGTATAATTTTATAAGAACCATTCCCTAGCTACTTAGTACATGTCAAGGAACCGAAAAGAAATGGGAATCAAAAATTGCAACCACTATAGCCAAATTACATATTGATATAAGCAGTGTTTAACTAAACCTGTTCAGAGACCTGGAGTAGACAGAAAAAAAAATCCCCGTTAATCTAAGAAGCATGTGAAATATTGCTAATCTTTTTCCAGCATGGAGAGAATCCATTTGCCATAAGTCTCTTTTCCCCCTCAGAAATATAATTCCCACCCCAGTCATGGCAAAATGCAGTTTCTAACTATTTCAAGAAAGGAAAGGAGAAAGTTTGTAAGCTTTCCATTCACTTTAATGAAATCTGTCTCTCTCTGATCTCACCAGTTACATTAAATTGGAGATATTCAGGTAGAAAAGCCAACACAGTAACTCTGAGAAGAGAAAAAAAAAAATGCAGAACATTTTGATAAGTGTTAGACAGCTATTTTCTAAGGAATTCACCAGGCCTACTTAAAACTTTTTTAAGTTAGATGACAATACATCTCTTCAGACTCATTGCATTTATCTGAGAGGTGTTAAGTATCATTCATCTTTACATCTTCATCAACAGTAAACATTAAGATTACGGAATGATGGTAAATTGGAGTAAAATCTGTATCATTTTGGCTAGATTTGTGAACAAGCATTAGAACAAACCCATCAATACAGGAAGCAAGTGAAAAGATTTAGGTTAACCAGAGGTGGTTTAAACACAAGCTGTATATCTTGCATGTCCTGTGGAAAAGAAGTTAAGACAGTATGCAAAATACCTTGGCACTCCTAATGCAAAATCTTGGGAGCTCTGCAATGTACTGCAGTACTGAGGAAATGTATGAATTTGCATACGCAGTAACAGCAATAGAACAAGAGCACTATATAATAGATTGCAAGTTGGAGAGGTACAGAACAGCAGATTTGGGGATTTTTAGGGGAGCTGCATAAATGATTGTGGACCTCTACTGGAAACAGCTCTACAGCCTAGAAGAATAATACACTCTGGAAAACATATGTGATTTGGATAAACTCCACTGAAACACTGGATGATTTTAGGCTTTTGGGTTTTTTTTCCCTGGGCTTCTAGCTGTTGGTTGTCAAGATCTGTGGAATAAAGCACTAACTACTCTCTCTCTCCTGCCCTTGACATTTAAATAGACAAGCCAAAAACCTTAAAAGTAAAGATAGACAAAACTGCTGATAAATGGTTTACCACTGCAAACTGTAACGCACTGAAACTTCTCAGTCCTGGCCTGACTGTCAGATTCCAAGAAGGGGGGGGGGGGGGCGGGAAGAGAGGCAGGGGTGGCACATGCTAATTTGATTCTCTACCTCTACCGTATTCTTCGGTAGGAAGCACTACCAACCCGTGCATTAAGATACAGACTTCTGAGGCAGTTTAAGAAGGAGGTTTACCAGGATGTCTTCTGTTTCTAGGAAGTCTTTTACTTGTTCTTTCTCTCTGGGGGGTTCAATTGTTCTTTCTTTAATCTAAAAATGAAAATCATCTAGATTGAGAGCATATTTTTTTCTATGGGTAGAAAAACACAACAGAGGCACGACCTTCACTTGGGGGGTTTGTTACACACATTCCAGGCAGCTCTGATCATATTTCACTACCCTGGAAGTGATTGTGATGTCCAGAACACTGAATTATGTCATTAATTAAGGAATCGGGCAGGAGGTAGCCTGTTATAAGGGAGAGAGAATCTGTACTTACACAAAACTATTTTCATAATCAGTGATGATAGAAAGGGAAATAAAGAAAAATTACCTTGTGCTTAATACAAGTGTCCTGGTATATTGTTTTAAAAGATTGCTCTGTATGTAGAAGATGCTATTTAGCTTCAGTGGTCAGCCAAAAGCAAAGCGTAGGTTTTAATAACCTTTTCATGCCTTAGCATGAAAAGAAGAGACACAACAATATTTTGCTTTGGGTAGCAAACTTTCTAATTTCTCTCAAAGTACATATGAGAAAAAGGTAGCATAAGTGCCATAATCCATTTAAATTCTCTTTTTTTAATGTTGATTTTAACTGAATCAAAATGTGCAGCATGCAAGAGCAAGAATACCATTTACTAGAGTATCAGAGATTAGTTCATTAATGGGTTCAAGCAACTGGCCATGCATCAGCATAACATTAGAGGCTAACTGATTTCCCTCTGTAAGCCACTTATACAACAGAGCATTTGCAAATCATCTCAAGATGTATGTCAGAGAGAGAGATGACAGTGTTAAAGAAATACATTTTTCATTTATTCTATTAGTAATACACACTACTGAATATGTTATAGTGCAGACAATAAAAGAGACGTATTTTTTAACCAGTTTGGCAAGCCAGAACACACATTACCTACAATGTGGCTTTTTTCTATAAGACACGAAGCAAGCAAGATTTCACTGAACAATAACAGGATTTGGTGACATGACGGTTTTGCCAAATTCCCTACAAACTTATATTTAGATTTTCAAAGAGGCATCTGATTTCTTTCCTAGCCATATAAAAAAAACCCTAACTCATTGATGTTAAGCAAAACAGCCAAAGGTGGGCATGTGCTTAAATACCTGACCAAATCAGAGCCTTAAGATAAGGAAATTACGGAGGTTATGCAAAACAATCACTGCTGTGCTTCTTAACACAAAGGCCAGAGCAGGCAATGAACACAGATGCTAGGTAGGATTTGTAAGTGGTCACTGGGTAAACCTCCCAGGTATGCAAAACATTCATGATTTTTAAAAAAGAGAGGTAAACAGACATAGTTTCCTGTCTCTCCCAGTATTTTCTCTTGAATTAGGTGCAGGAGAAATACACATGAGATTGCTGCAGTAACTTTTCACTCCCATATGAACAAAAATATTGCTTGTCAGCCATCTTTCAGAAAACTGAATTCCAAAGTGACCCTAAAGTCTATACTGACTGGCACTTTATCACTTATTGATGGAAAAAAGAAGCTTGTGAGAGCAGCCTTCACAAGGCAGGCAACAACAAGAACCTTCAGGAACATGTGCCTAAAAATTTCAGGCATTTGGTTATTCCAGTAGCAAGAACCAAGCTAACAAAACTGGAAGCACGTTAACTCTCTAAGACAATGATGGGAGACTACACCACATCCCACGAGTGCATAGCAGCTCCGAATATTAAACTTTAAAAAAATCCATTCCAGCACTACTTAGAGCAAAAATAAAATGGTTAAATAGTGTGTTTGTAAGTCATAACTAATGGGTAGTTCTCACAATTTTCAAGGACCATACACAAAGGTACACATTGCTAAAGGGTGTCTAAATAATCAGTGAAAGAGAGGAGGTACAGAGGGGTATGGGCAGTCCTCTGGAGCAGGAGCTGAGTGTTCTTCATAGTTCCTCTTTCTCAGATTTTATAGTGGGGTAACTGAAAAGGTCTTCCATTCACGGTAAGCATGAATTTACATTTCCAAGGAAACTTTTATCAGGAAAAGACTAGAAAACTGCATTTTAAAAACAAAAGTCCAAATTCTCTTTTACATGCACTTCAAATTCCAAGTCTTACTCAGAGAAAAGGGTATATCGCATTGCCGGATTATCAATATTGAACAATTTCTCTGCTGCATTTCAACATATATCTTTTGGGGGGGTTTTGCTTCAGTCCACCTCAGAAACCTCTGTTCCACTATTTTTTTTATTTGGAAGACATGGAGCTCTGGAGAGGGAGACTGAAGGAAAAGTCTTTGATATCTTTGTGTGATCACCTGCAGTATGCATCAGCAGGGAGTGAGAGCACATGGCAGGGTGAAAGCCAGCTTGCAACTCAGAATCCACTGCCAAAAATCCACAGCAAGAAACAGACACAGTGATTTGGCTGGAAGCATAGTTCAAGTATTACCGTGGCAAAGATGCTGATGCTTAGCAGTCCTCAGGTGGGCAACATCCCAGTCGACGGGCTCCCCATGCAAGCTACTCTCATTCACTCTACATACCGACTTCTGTCTTTTTTCTTGTGTCTGTTTTTATGTTTAAACTCTTAAGGTTACTCTTTAGCTGTATTGCTCTTTAATGAGACAAAACTGCATTGACTCATTAAACATTTTCATAGCTTTGCTTTCATTTAAACTTATTTTCTCTTTTCATTCCAAGACCATTTTGCCTCAGGAAATTTTTCTTCTTCCATCTACATTCTCAAGCAACTAAGCCTATTTTTGTAAGGCTAAAAAGTAATATTCATCCATTTTTAAATACTGACTTATTGACTATGGATTTAGGCTGTTTTCATTCCTTCTATCCCCCCACTACCACAACTATAACCTGAGCAGCTGCAGATGAATTAAAAAATAATTAAATTGTTTGAGATAGAAGAGAGTAGGATAGTAAAGAGAACTTTATATTTCTCCCTTCAGCGTCACTAGTTGTCAATATACAGCTGCTCCCTCATGTAAAGAAATGAAAAGTTAAACTTAAAAAGTAATTGATGGCAGTTAAAAGTACACCCTGAAGAAATCTAATACAGAACACATATTTAAAGCATTTTTCCTTATATCCATAATAAAACATTTGATCATGTTTGCTAATTTAAGAATAAATGTGCACATTAACAAAAAAGAACTATGATTGCTAAATTGTAATTTCTACATAGCAGAATATGCCGGCATTCTTTCAGCAGAGAAATACACCGTTTTTACTCATATTATAGCAATCTATTCAAGGACTTCACTGAGAATCATGATACACTTCTTGTAGTATTTATTCTTAATGAGATTACACTAATCAATCTTAAATTAACATTTATTCTGCATATACATGCAGAATTAGTGTGCATGTACACACATACGCAGGCTGGTGAAAGTATTACTGATAGAAGTAACAGTGTGCATGTAGTAGAAAGCTCTGACTATTAAGAAAACTGGTATCGAGAACTCTGCAAATATGCCAGGAGACAAAAGTCACCATATTACTGCGGTCTGTTTCAGGGACAAATAAAGTATGCTATTATCTCATATTCTATGGAATACACAGAACTACAAACAGAAGTGTTTCAATTCAATACAATATGAAAAAATTCAAAATAAAATGAAAAGTGTCTGAAAACAAACCAACAAAATTACACAGCAGAGTTGTTAATTATGATTATTTATGATCATTCAGAACTGGCATCGTTATTATAGTTTTCCTTCCAAATTTCTCTAAGATGCATCACTCCGTAGCAACTCAAGGATCTATACGAATGACATAACAGCAGTTAAGGGCTCTAAAAGGTGTCTTACCCAAGCCTGATGTTACTACTGTTACAAACAAGAGTGTAATATTTAATTTATTCAAAAATTTAAAGTAGGCAATTTATAATGGACATCTCTTGTGGAGCATCATCAGGCTAGTAAACAAAGTATTTGCAACCACTGAACAGGTCTCCACTGTGAGCAATCAGCTCTCGACCATTCTTAAAAAACAATCACCAAACTCATGAGCGTAATCCATTCAGTCCATTGCTACCTGCTACACTGAATATTTCATCAGAAATGACAAGACTTTTTCCTCTTCTCCCTCCCTCCCAAACCCGCTTTTATATTTGCTCGCTTGACAACTTGTCACTGCCACATCACTGCCATGCTGGCTGTCCTTGAAACCTGACCTCTGTAGCTTTTTGCACCCAGTGGTCATGCCGTCCCTGTCTCACTCCAACCATTTCTGACAGGAGACATGCTGATCTCAACAGCAAGTCCTGGCACCTGAGACACACTGGGATTACACAGGTAAATCAGGGTATTCCATGTTGTCTCCTAGCTAACAACAGAGGGAAAAACATGACATCTTGAACAACAGATCTTACATTCGCATATTCAAAAGATTCATCATGCTTTTACAAGCAGATGGGCAAGATTGTTTCCCCTTGCTCTGAGAGGGCAAATCATACATATAAAATAAAATAAAAATAAAAAAAAAAAAAACAGGAGACTATTTTGGTGTTAATTTAAACAGAATTAAAGGGTCAGTTACTGAGGAAGACACTAGATAAAATAATGAATTAAAAATAAAGAAGGTAAACAGAAAGACTTGTTCACCAAACTAAAACAGTTTCAATTACATCTTTTATTAGAAGCATCTCAGTTTATTTAGCTTTCATGTGAATCGTGTGTGCCTAATAAGGTGTGTGATTTGATTCCACAACGATACGATCTACTTAAAAGTAGGGGTATGTGTAAAGAAAGGTAAGGTTTCCCTTTAAAATGGCATGTTTTTAACTTTTCTTGAAATGTCTGTGTAGAGAAGAACGTGAAGTATTTTGACTGAAATAAATGCTTTCATGGAAAACAGTGAACCCTGGAGATTATGCCGATTCTTGAAGAACTTCATACTGTTTTAAGCAGGTGACAGTAATGTCATCGCCTGGGCTTTTTGCCTTCCACACTTGCACAACAAAAAAAAAAAAAAAAAAAAAAAAGAAGTTTTACATTGAACTGAAAAGCTCAGAGCTACCCATGCAGATAGCACCTTAGCACAGGATACAATTAAAGTGCATCAAGATCAGGTCCACTACTGTTACCTTATGGCCAACACTGCCTTTTACTATGAAAAAAACCATGGTCAACACCATGCCTAAAATGAGAAACAGTTTGCATTTAAGGACTATAACATCTTACACTGCTACCCACATCACGACCTAACTGGACCAGGTAATTTGGATATTCTCTGCACATCAGCACTGTTAATTATCCTAAAGGATATCATTCATAGCATATGAAACCATAAGAGTAAATTTTAAGAGAAAGAAGATGCCCATGAGGATAGTATTTAAACACATTTTGCTGTGTATTTACAGTTTTCCATCTACCAGTTATCTTTTGCCATTAGTAAATGGCTACGGAAAGCCCCTGGATTCCTTCCGAAAAGTATTCATGCCCTAAGAATATGACATTATGCTTGGCAGTGCTTCAAAGGCTAGTAGTAGTTATTTGACAACATTTAGTTTCAATATTCTTAAAAACATTTAATTCCAAAATGTACTAACATACATTCAATTTTTCATAAATCTCTATACTATATGACAGATCATTATCAAAATCATGGACTTCAAGTTTGAATAAGAATCTTAATGCACACAGGCTACATAGCATTCCTTCTCTATGTCTCACACTAACACTACTATTTAGTCATAAATTTAAGAGCCTATTCAAATTAAAGTATCCAACGTTATCTCCTTTGGTAGTTGTATGCATTCAAGAAGGAATACACCCTTTAGGCACTGTTCGCTGAAGAAAAAAATGGCGGGGAGGAGGATCACAAAAAGCATTTAATCTGGTCTTTTTACCTGTGTGTGCTTTAGGCAAACGAAAGCAAAATAGCTCCTATTTTCACTTGTCACAGCTCAACTACCTGGATGCATAATGTTTTGTGAGTATCACTTGTTTTAGATGGGCACGTATCTACAGTTACCATCAAACCAACTTTAAAAACAGAGTAAACACTTCTAGTCAGATGTAGAAAATATATTTCAGTTTGGAAAGTTAATGCAACCCTCAGCCTGATTAGGAAGATTCATCACATCAACCACAACTTTACAAGCTCAGGGGCGAACAGACATTTCAAGGTGTGAACGCTACTTTAAATACAACCAGAGTGCATACACACGCACGCTGTAGCTGCATAATCCCAAGCCTACTTTCAGCGATGCTAGCCAGAAGTCCCAAGCAAGCTCATCCAGGCAGCCTGTGTAACCTTCCGGCTGATCTCTCCTGAAGGAAAATTCTGATCTTATGACAGTTCCATTGTTTGCTCCCCTGCTAAACTACAGGAGGCAGCAATTGGTAAGGTGGTTTATGAGTTCAAGAGAAATTCAATTGCTAATGTTTGAGGTTATGAAACTGGAGAAGATGATACAAGGGAGGTGTTGACTTGTTTTTTCTTTTGAACAAAGTCTCATCTAATAAGGGAGGGGACTCTAACAAAGGAAACAGAGTGAATACAATTTAGCAGGCAAAATTCTATTAGCGTATTTTACAATGCTCTCAGGGAACACACCGTTCTGAGAAGTGATCAACCTCCTGAACTAGAAAGAGTTCATAGCAGGTGAGCACAATCTGATAAGGGCCTCTGCATACTTGTGCTCAGAAAAGCTTTTTGAAAAGAGATAACACCTACAGCAATCTGCTCCAATAGAAAACTAAAAAAAGAAAAACCAAACATGAAAACCTGTATTCTTTCAAAGTGTAATTATCTGTCCAATAATCAGGATCACTTTAACAATCTTGATTTGACTGCATCCGCTGAGTGTGAATCAGTAGGAGAATTCGGAGAGGAACAGAATTCTTGCAGAATTTAACCCTTTCTTGAAAACCCCAAGATGCAACTGAATTATCAGCGTGATGTAACTTATCAGCAACACTTAAGACAGACATGCTTGAAAACATATGCAAGCAAGTAGCAGAAATTATAGCACTTTTCTTCAAGAGAAATTTATGACATTTGTCACTTCTGTGCTCAAAGCCCATCTGTCTATCAGTGTGCTCTCTGAGCAAATGCAACTGAATGCTGTCTTCACAGCGTATCATGTTCTGCAGCATGCCTGGGAAAGCACTGCTGTCCCAGGCACAGATGTTTCCAGAAGTGCAATCTTCTCATTCCACTAATGGTGAAATTTTCATTTGGGCTTCTTTACAGTCCCCACTTTTCCAACAACGCATCCTTTATCTACAGATTTAAGACAACATACACGCACTTTTAAAGTTCTTATGCCTCTACGTACCCCAGCAGAATTTGCAAGCACTCAGTTCATGTGCCACTCTTATGTGGACCAGGATGCAAATTCTAAGCTTCTTTGTCCAGCACAAAGAGAGTGTTTATTACCATTTGAATCTGCAAATTACAGGAGCAAAGACATGCATAATGTTATGTAAATAAAACCTAAGGAAGGTAAAGGCTCTGAAGAAGAAGGGGGGAGGGAAGGAATCCGTCCTTCAGACCCAAGAACACATACTGTTTAAAATTTTATTTCCAAAAGTCACAGTCCAAAAACCAAGTATAATTTATGCCTCAAAATATGCTAACAAAAGGGACATGGCTAAAATCAAAGACTTCAAAATAGCACAGCCTCTGTCAAAGCAGCTGTAGTGGATTTTATTCATCAGTAACAGGACCACAGGTTCAAAAAAAATATTTAAAAACAAC
This sequence comes from Nipponia nippon, assembly GCF_047370975.1. Lineage (NCBI taxonomy): Eukaryota > Metazoa > Chordata > Aves > Pelecaniformes > Threskiornithidae > Nipponia > Nipponia nippon. The sequence goes on from NW_028262391.1 coordinate 41,718,742, forward strand.
AATAAAAAACACCCACACCTTTAAAACAAACAAACAAAACAACAACAACAAAACCACCAGCAAACTATCAAGTTAATCTGGCTATTTTTAATTGATTTAGCTGTATCACTGATCCAGACTATTAGCCATGAAAGAAGTGTCATTCATTAGAGCTAAAAATCCAAAGCAGTATCATTAGGCTTCATAGTTTCAGATCCTTCTTGTGCTTCAGAAATATCTATCAACATTAAATTTAAAGGAAAAGGGAGTCTGGATTTTCCAAACAGATAGAATTCAAAATATAGCAAGAAAAATCACTGGAGAACTTTTAGCAAATGTGTTTTGGGAGTTGATGATAAGATTCTCAAAGCAGGATTCCTGAATATCTCAGGGGCTTGGCTTGCAGCACACTGTTCTGTATTTCTCTTTGTTTCCATAACAAACTTACATTTCTTCAGCTTTAATTAATGTTTGACATATTAAGCGCTGATCCCAGATCATACTCTTTCCATACCTTTACAAATGTTCATGTCTTTTGCAGCAGATCATAAAGTTCAAGGGCATAAGTAGATGTACTGTAATTCAGCCATATGATTCATATGAATTCTGCTTTGCTTAACGTACTCAGGAAGCCCTCCCTTCCCCAAGAGAAAAAGAGTTCAATTCATAAAATACTAATAGCTTCATTATGCATGCTCAGAGGCTGAGCTGCACCAAGGAGTGGAGAATGGCAGAGCTGGATCTGGATAAAAACAGTCACATGTTTAAAAGTCCAGCTTCAGGAGTACTATGACACCAGAGTAACTACTTCTATTTGGGAAATATATGTGAGTTGTATAGTTCTCGCATTTCTCAACTGAGTACGTAACATAGGTGCACTACCACACTAGCCTACATACATATAGTCTTTAAAAAAAAAAAAAATCTAATAGCTTTGAACTGATCCATTCATCTCAATTTTGAAACCTACCACTTCAGAGGTCTCCACAATAACAGACTGCACAGGCAGGTCTTAATGGGCACATTAAAGCTGAAGTAACTGCAGAAAAAGAATCTAACTGAGCTCCTGACCTTAGTTTGGTGGTGCTATGGTGGTATAGGTGCAAAGTCCAGCTACAAAACCTAAACCCCTTTGCAATGAAGAGGCAAGTTAAACAATTTAGGTAGTGCTAGTTATCCAGTCCCTTACTAATCTACTACTACCTTTCTACATGTTTCTGTGCAGAAATTACATACTGGTTTATATATTACAGTTCCACATTTCAAAATCTATGCATACATGTTTTTGTGCAAAGTTTACATCCTCCCAAAATGCTGGCCATTAGTTTTACAGAACAGGTATTTTTAGTCTGCTGCACATCCACAGACCAACGTAGCAGTAAAGACATGCAATCCAGATGCCAAACATCCTATTGCTCTGCCTTGGCAATGGCATGTCTCATGATAGCCCTCGCTGTGCTTTGCACCACGGTTTGCCTCTGCTATTCTCAAGTTTCTCCCCTGTTCACTGGGGAAAGAGGGAAAGTGTTTGGTGTTCAAGCACCCTTCTCTGATCTTATAGTTTATTATTCTCACTACGCCCACTTCTACGAGCATGCAGATTGCATGTGCCTTTCCTACAGGTGGTAGCTTGAGACCTCATTACAATACCTGACTGCAGACACCCATGGGATACAATCTCAGATGCCCTGTCAGCCCACACATAGGGGAGTAAAGAGGTGTGGAAGGTCAGAGGGACCTGCCGTGGACAATTATTCATGCACTGTATCCCTGTCTTTGGATATGTGTATGAACATTTTGAGAAGAGGAAAAGATTCTCAACAACACTGTTAATTTAAACTAGAACCAGACTTCTCTCTGAAAAAGAATTCTCAGAATCTGTCCAGCTTAAAATATATATTTTTGGACACAATCCAAAGCACACCTAAGTCAATGGAAAGACTGTACATAAACTGAAACCAATCATAGTTCAGGAAAGTCTATTTGCAAAAAGATGGAAAAATGTTTCCACAAAGGAGAATTTGTACTTATCGACCAACTTCTTTCATCAGTTTCAAGCGTATTGATGAAAGAAAGTAGAAAGATATTGTTTACCACCAGGAATTACAGAAGCACTGTTCAGACTCACATTTAAGGTCACATCCCACTAGCATTATAAATGTGTATCTTAGCTGATTTATGCCCTTGTAGTCAAAGTTTATTCCATATGTTTAGCAAGCAATGTATCAACTCAGAAGGAAGGAATTTCATTTTAGATTGTTACCTCTATATAAATTTTTTACAATGCATAAATGCAAAGAATCTAACAAAAATGTATGCAGCAATTTATTTCCTGCATTTTTTACTCATGAGTGAATTATTATTTTTAATAGATGAACAACTATGGCAGGTTTTTAACAATACTAAATTTAATTTGTCTATTTTAACTGAACCTATTATTGCAACCTATTAAAAAAAAAGCCAAAGTCTGCATGTAAATGACTGCATTAAAAGCATATACACATGATACAACTCAATGTTCAAATTCTAAAGTAAAACGTGTACATATGTCTGTATGCTCATTTTCACCATTCCACACCAAATGTAAAATTAACTAGAAGATACATCTGCACTGACTTTAATCTATTTCATTTTATGTTGATCAGTAGCTAAGAATACTTCACTATAGAGATTTATCACATTAATTAGCTCTGAAATTACTCATAGTAATTAAGCATATTGTTCTTAAACTCTTTAGAGATTATTGAAATACTTTGCTGCTACTTAAAGGAAACAAATATTGAGGGAGAGCTTTTTTTCAGCAGAAAAAGTTGTCTATTAACTATCTTTTAATTCTTCTAAGCTCTCCTGCCCTTCCATTTGTCCTGCCCTGGATGGACTTTATACTATCTTCTAGAAGCCTAACACAACTAAAAAAAAATATTTCTAAAACCTTCACAGATTTTGAACTGTGACTTACAGCATGTCACGTTATCACAGCGATCTCTGAACAATTCTTGTTTACGCGTGTAGCAATTCCAAATGTAGTACAATGTACTTCCGTAACTCAGATCCCCATATCACAAGTGCTGCAAATGTATAGGACTTCTACAAAGGTTTGCCAAGTATTGTGGTGGAACTCAAGACTGTGCGGTCCCACAGGATAAAACATACAAAAGCAGAAACTTATATTTGCATGGTTTATTATCAAACACAAGAGGGAGGCCTGACTGAACGAAGAAAACCTTTTAGAAACTGTAAAATCCAACAGTACTGGATATCAGCATGGAGTGTGCCCCTTCTTGCCTTTTTTTTTTTTTTTTAAGCAAACAGCATGGCTTAAATTTCTCAGGCTTGACATCCCATTGGGCTGGTGCGTCATGTCCCTTTTTGTCAGCCTGTCACGTCACACAGTGTAATGTGGCATTTCTGTGTAACGGACTGAGACACGTCATGCCAATGACATGTCAAGCTTGTGAATTTCAAAAAGACACAGTTCAATGAAAAACATGGTTTTCTAACTGCCCTGGAGGTTTTAAACCTTAAGAAAAATAAAAAAAGACTTTTCTTCTCCAGTGATTTTGCCACTGAAAAGCACATGTTTTTTGGTGTTACCCATGTGTAGAAGCAGGTAGCAGGTATCTGAATATTTGGACATCTTTATTAACAGAGTCTTAAATTGTTGATTCGGTTAGATAATTAGGAAAGGTCCAGAGCACATGTGTATGCACTGAGCTGATACTGTTGGGTTTTTTCCAGTAGAATACATATACAGTGATAAAACTTTTGCCATTTAATGATAAGCTAAGTCTAAATATTCAATTACCTTGACTCACAACATCATGATTCATCCCTAATACTTTTTATGCATATGTACGCGCTCCTGGTGACTATAATGGCGTCTGCTTAGATACCAGACAACAGGTGGGACACAGAGTGTTGGCCTTGCCTATCCTCTACACCAGTTTTAGATTTGCAAAATGAAACCAGAATCTGTCTGCAACACTAAGCACCTTGTGATTTTTTTCCAAAGCACGCTTTGTCAACACTGCTTTAATGTAGTCCAAACTGTAAAATGAATCAGCTAAGGATAACAACACCTTTCTCCCATCACTAGTGCTATTCCTTATTCTCTGCACTTCCTAAATGCTTAAGGAAAACAGCATCTTTATGCTGCACCCCAAAATGCTTTTATTTTGTTAACAGTTATTTTGGACCCAATTTATAGGAAGGAGCAAATTAAGAACTTAATATAGAAACTATCATGCCAATACCTCACTAAAGCAAACAAGTGGTTGGTGGTTGGTGGCTTTTTTAAACAGCATTTTTGCTGATTTCAAAAGCAGTGATGCTTTCTCAGATGGACTGCTTTAAAATCACACAGATATCACATGAGACCACCACTGTAAAGTGAATGAAGAATGGGGAAGCCACTACTACTACTTGTAGAAAAACAATGAAATGTGCTCCTTGGCAGATACCTATCTTAAGCAAATAGATTTGGTGTTCGCTGAAGTCAGATAAACCTAAGAACGGTATTAACTTACGCATGAAGAGCACAAAAGAGAATTGATCAAATCTAAGTATGCAAGAACAGATACATAACCCATACTCACCACCAGTACTACAATTCCCCTACACAGCCAGCAGAATTTCTGCTGCTTGCACATACGCAAACGGATTGAAATAAGAACAGGCAAATTAAGACACCTAGTTTTCCTCAACACAACCTTTTCCACAGTCTCTAAATGTAAAATGTATCTGATTACATTATATCATTAATTACATTGCCTACAACAAAAAACAGGTCCATACGGAAATACATATGTCCTTAAAGGAAACCAAAACCCTAAAAAAAGGGTGCAACTTCTACACTATCATCCTGTCCTTCCACTTTAGTTTTAACCAGATAAAATGACACAAATCACTGGACTAGGTTAGTTCAAATCTGCCATATATTTTAATGCATCACTTTCACAAATTGGTATGTACCTCAATATCTTGGTATCATCCCTGTTTTGGGGAGGTATTTCCACAACCTACTAGCTGTTTCATCAATGAATTAAGTGTTTGTGAAATCCTTAAATATAACAATGATGAAAGAGCTCCGATAGTGGTCAGCATCCAGAAGATTTATTTCTGTTCTTAGCAGAACTTATCTAAAAATTACATTTGTTGTATTACTTCCATAGCGTTTCAAATCTTTCAGATATTACCACAACTATCCTAAAAGAAAGGTAAGACACAAAATCTCAGCCTTTGGAATGGCTATTATACTAAATATCTTTTTTTAAATACTGGGGCTAGTTGAAAATGCGGTAACAAAATAGACAGAGAAAATAAAACTACAATGTTCTTCATTATAAAACAGCTTTATATGATAAAATATTTCTTTGTTTAGAGGCTCATAATTCTATTCCATCAAAATGCCAGGACAGCTATTGAAACTTAGCACTCTATAGTGCTAACAATGGTGGACTAAGAGCTACATTCCATTTTAACGCTCATAACCCTCATAACTCCATCTGAGAGAAGGAGATGGCGTTCTGCATCTTCAACTTCGTGCTGGTTAATATAACATGAGATTACCTTCCTTGTAGTGGTAATCCTATTCTGGGAAACACTGAACCTTTCCAATGGAATTTTTCAGTGCAAGAAACAGAGTAATTTCTAAAATACTTTTTAAAATTAAAAATATTTTTTTAAAATGCACAGTAAAACTCAATCTAAATGTACAATATACTGCTTCAACATGAATATTCTCACAGTCATGAACCACACTACCAGTAAGTGTTCCATTAAATCTCATGTTTTACAAATAGCTGATATTTAAAGAAAATAAAGAAATGGTATACCTAAAGTCACATTAGCGTCTATCATTACACAACTACATCTGCTTTTAACCACCAGTCCTGAACTGTTCTCCCAGATATTATCCCTCTTCTCTAGTCCAAGCATTCTTCAAATCTGCAGACAGCCCATAACCTAGCATGACTAGCCAAGGAGGCAGAGCTGGCCATGAATCAGAAACAGGAGAGCATGTATTACTTTTCTCCTTTCCCTAATGTAAGACCCATACACAGGTCTGCACTTATACATGATACAGCACCAAACATGTCTTATGAAATATACAGTTTCTATACATCTGTACAGAAATGCATCCTCTCTGCTGTACAGTACATTGTAATGTACGATAAGATGCCAGAAGCTGTCAAGAAAACCGAAGCATCTCTCTAATGTTTCTTAAAGAGAGAGGCCAGAATGAAATAAAAATGCATACTTTTTCTTGTGTATTGATACATTTGGATTTAGTGGGAGGTTTTTTATTATTAACAATTGAAAAAAAAAATTTTACCATTTAATGTGACTATCTTGAAAATTTTTCATTTTGTCATTATGAGAAAAGAGTAAAAATTATTGCTGCTAAAGACAGAAAGGATCAAGTGTCTCTGTAAGATAACCATGAGTTTGTAAACAGATCGGTCTAGTTGGAGAACATTGTCTTAGACAACCCACTATGCTGTCTTCTGGAATATGAAACTAGTCAGAAACTTTCCCTTCTCAAGAAATATCAAGCTGCTTTTTCTCTTCTGAGAGACATGCATATCTAACCGCTGCCAATTCTCGTATTTCCATCTATAAATGTGAGCAACATCTCTGACGGCACACCTGGACTGAAAACAAAATACAGGACCATTAATCATAAATAATTCCAATAGATGCAGGATAAGTAATTCTGTTGGAGAAGAAATGAACTTAATCTTTTTTTTTTATTCTTTTGTTTCTTGCAGTAAGAAAAACCACATGCATCCATAGTGAATCTACACTATATATTCCGAATCCAATGCAAAGCTTGCATACAAATGCAAGGCCTTCCTATTTCCAGGTTCTCATTCTATCTATTCATTTCTAATGTTTATGAGGTCATTTTTAAAGGCTCACAGAATGAGATTTGACCATCAGGTAAGCCAAAGTAAATATATAATAATTATACCATTTCTTTGACATTCATTTTAGATTTATTTTCAGTTTTAATAGGGTAATTCCAGTGGGGTATTAGTCTCATTTCCAATAAACAGACAGCTTGAAAGCTGATCATCCCTGTTTCTTCTCAGCTTAGCAGGAGTGTGGTTACTGGAGAACAAATCAGTAGGAGCTGATTGGCACCTGACCTGGGATTCTCTTTCTGTGTGTAGCTCCCCCTTTTCTGAGGACCCCTATGCAGAACAGAAAGCAGCAAGGTTTTCCCTCCCCTTGTCAGCCTACCTCTGTGTGTCAAGAGTCATGGAGGTTTCCTTGCTGGAGCTCCCATTTCCATCAGGACAGTAGCAGCAGTCTTCATTTTGTTCCAGCTAGGATCCAACTCATTCTCCTTCCTTCCAATGAGCTTTTAGTAAGCCACTGCTATATTTACTATTCTATTCTCAATTCCAGAGATGCTATTTAAGGCCTGATAAGTACCTTAACACTCCTCTGAAAATTGCCCTTATAGTATTAGTACCAGTTTTGTTGCAGCTTCTTTATAGCACAAGGCAAAACAGCAGATCTGTTTTGACTCTCTTGCCTTGCACAGTGAAAGAGGAGGCCTTCCTTCATCCCTACCCCAGTTTCCTAAATGACTACACTCAGACTTCAACCTCTGATTAAATGTCATGGGATTTTCCAAGCCATGGACTTGCTTTTACAAGTCTCAGCCCAATTCAATTCTTATACTGTGCTTAATAAGATCTGCAGCCTTTCTTTGGTCATAAAGTACTTGATAGTGGCTTTTTTTACTTTGGTGTTGAGGTGGATGAAGCGATTTTAGTATGATAGAAGCACAAATACAAATCTAAGACAGAAAATCCTCGATCTTGTTCTTACAGTTGAGAAACGATTAACCTTTCCTCCTCTCCTCCCCAAAATGCCAATTTGTATATAAAAACAACCTCCAGGACTTAGACCTTGGGTGGCAGTTTTAAGTCTAAAATCAATTTTTGAGTTATAAACCCTCTGAAAATAGGGGTCTATAATGGAACCACTGACAGACCCTTAACTACAGCGGCGCTAGCGGGCACCACTATAATACACGAATAAAACTAAATTACATCACTTGTCATCATTAAGAAAAATTTTCATCTCAGTTCTTCATTTGAAAAGCACTATAGTTAATGAATGATTACTCAGCCATGACATCTAAATGACTAAAATATAGGAATTATACTGAGGTCAACTCAAGTATTTTTTAAACCATGAAATTAAGGGATCTATTCGCTTTGGTATAGGATACCAGTCCTGGCTATTATGCTCCCTTGCAACACTGACTCTGAGCATAAGGGAATGGTATGTATTTCTATATTGGAGATTAAGGTCCCATGCAAATTTAAGAGGTGAACACATGATTGCCCAAGAGTGACAAAGTGTGGGATGCTTTTCTATGTTCATACATGTTTCCTTCAAGCACCTGTTTTCTTTATGCTCTTCTGCATGCAACTAACTTGAAAATGAAGACTATTTTATGGCAATAGAAGGCAGAATCTTGTTCTTTGAAAAAGGATATTTAATTATTCAACAGAAAGTCCAGTAACTTAAATTTAGTAATCCACAGTTAAGTATACCAGATCCTTTTAGCCAAGACACTTAAAAAGAAAGACATTTTAAGGAGAGCTGACAGTACTGTGCTGTTGTGCAATGCTCTGACAACGCCTAACCATATCTCTCATATATTGTATGATCTTGAATTAAGAACGGAAAAGCCTTACTTTCCATGTGTTTAGACATGTTAAAGGTAAATACAAAGAACCAACTGTAAAAAAATTACAAGGAAATGTAAAAATTGCTTGCATATGCATGGTTTTCTTAATTTGAAGCCATTTTATTCTTCCTTTTAACTGCGAAAATGGAGATGCTCATGAGAGACAGAATGATTTCAATTGCTCATATAATACAAAGAAATGAAAAGGTGCAGGTAAAGATATAAAACAATGGAAAAGGAGGCAATTTTCATCACTGCCATCCAAAGATTCTAACTCTGTGATACCTCCCCAGTGCACCTACTTTGCTCATGTTCTCACAGCACTGAGACTGAGCACTGCTGATCGTGACGATTTGTCTAACACTTGAAAGCATGCCAAAACTATGAAGAAAGTATGCAGTGTCTATGATTAGAACAAGCATCTGAGATTATAGCTTTAGGGATATATTGCCAGTCCTGCTACTTAGTCCCTGTACCCGTGTTTACCTAATGTTTCACTGAGCTTACTTCAGGTAAATAAAGATGACTAAGTAACTTCAGGGTCTCAAAAGCTTCCAGCACAAGCAGTGTTAGCAGTATTCATTATTTTAACCTCATTCTTTCACTTTTTTTTTTTTTTTTTTTTTTTGGGGGGGGGGGGTGCACAGAAGCAAATAAAGCTATCCAGGGAATAATGACTGAACACCATGAAACACACATGCATTTATTCAATTTTTTCATATCAAATTTCAAATACACGTTTCCCAATACACAATTTCCAAATGCTACTTTAAGAGTATGTTGTTTCCTAGTGTGGAAAACTCTTACTAGGTTTTGGAGATGAAAGTATAAGTAGAAGTGAAGGTTACCAAATTGAAAACGATGAATGTAGACTGTATGTTAATTGTCATCTAGCTAATTTGCTCATGCTGGTGACATGGCTAGTGACAGTCACAGATACCGATGGAGTCTGACCTGTTCTAAAAAGCTGGCATTTTCAAAAAAATGGCATAGAAGCTATCTCTGCAGTCTGTGGAGAAAGAAAAGGAGAGGGGCTTCTGACAGCTCAAGCAGAGGAGGAAAATTAGAAAGGAAAGCCAGTACCACTACCATATGGGCTCATAGCTTGTCAGGACAGCTGGCAAGAAACATTGCTCTGCTCTTCTTTACTTCCAGGGCTGTGATACATTTCTTTATATGGCTATCAATAATACTGAATGATTAATGCTAATGATTTATGTTAATTTCATTATAAGCTTTATTTGTTGCCCAGTGTTGAATTAAGCCTGTCAAATCATCCTTTTCTACATTGCTAAAGATTCTTAAAATGCAGAGCTAAATATAACATCTGATCATTAATATGTTAATACACCTGTTTCATATATACACCAGGAAAACAAGAAAGTGGCTATTTTAAGATGATTCTGAGAACAGTGGTTCAGGGATCTTGCACCTACTTACTGCAGATTACTTAAAGGAGAAATACTGACGTTTTACATTTTCCTCCTGCAAATCATAAAAAAAAAAAAAGAAAAAAAAAAGAAAAAAAGAAATGCAAAGATCATCTTCTGATACCAGATTGCATAACACCATTCCTGAAACAGTAAATAATACAGTATGCACCTTTCAGTGAGTGATCAAGCCCCCTGCCGAGACACCCGTTTTCCACCATTCTACATTAAGCTGCCTCTGATTGTTCAAAACAAGTAGGAAGAGGACAAGATGCACAGGATAGTATTTGACTATGTTAAATCTCATCCATCCTTAGAACTACCCAGAAATACCTCTTTCATCTCAGACCATCTTTCTCTTCATGTTCCTCTCCCATTTTATGGAGGAAAACTGTCAGTCCCTAACTCCTCCTATCTTATTCTCAGATCAACTTTCTTGTTCATCACCATATTGGGTTAAAAGAAAGGGGAAAGGAAGTTGTCACTGCTATTCCAGAAATTCTAACCCTATTTCCTGTCTTCCTTAAAATCCATTTCAGTTAAAAACAGCTTATTTTAACCTACCAGAGATCCAGAGACAGACCCCCTACCCGAGTACCTACAAGCTGCTAAATCACAACTGGACAATTTTCTCTTCGCTTGCCCTATAGGGACCAACCTGCTGTTGTTGACAGAGGAGAGAAATCCTTCCAAATCCCAAAAGGGACAGCAACACTCACAAAAGCCTAAGGAACTCTTGGCACAGGAGGACCTGTCACACATGGCAAGAGGTAGAGGACAAGGTTTGTATACCCTTCACCACATACTTAGCAAGTAATGACTTAACTGAACCCCTAAGAGACTTTTAGAGGGCAGGGACCTTTAAGCAAACACCATCCTTTTTCTCACCACATGAAGTCAACAAAGTCAAAAAATGGGGAGAGCAACATCGTTTTCCTGTTTGCGTATAAGGCTCCAAAATGTATTTCAAAGTTTAAGTGTGTCAGGTACAATTTTTCACTGTATTTTTCTTGCCATATCTATTATAGTACTACGTTTCACCTGTTTGAGGTCTCCCTGTGCAAGGACAGCAAATCACTTTTGAAATAATCGTTTTTAGTCTCTTCATGCAGCAATGAGGAATTGGCTACTCTTTTTACTTATAAGTTTACTTACAAATTTTAGATTATAATTTTACTTACAAGTTTACTCATAAATTCCTCTCATAAATAGCTTGAGATAAATACAGTAACTATAACTGTTTCTTTGAATTCAGTTTACAGAGCATGCTGCCATATGCCCTTCACAAACAGATTTATTTGGTCCTCTGAGGCTGAAAGAAAGAGTTTGACTACTGCTACCACCTAAATGAAAAAATGTCCTTTGCTTAAGTGGATATAAAGTGCAGGACCTTGCACTTGAGCATACATTATAAGGCATTTGAGAGAAAAGAAGGCATAAGTGTATGTCTTCCAAAAATAATTCAGAATTTTGACCTAAGTGCTAGGAACTGAAATTTGAGCTCATGTAAAGTTCCAGATGCTTGCCCAAAGTTTCATTAACTTTTGAGTCTGCTCTGGATATTCTTGTCACCCCATATCTTTCATTAAATTTCCCAGGTTTTTTTGAAAGAGGGCAAGTTTTGGGGGAAGACCAAAGTGAGTTCTCTCAGAGAAGCCAGTTTGATCCGCTATATAGAGACAGATATAAAAAAAATGGCTAGGATTACAGTTTTATGAGATCCGAATCCTGTCAACTACAAAGCCATAAAATACAAAATTTATACACATTGTATTCATTGACCATAATTACAAAACTTAAGAAAAACATATGTGAACTTTTACCAACTTGAAGTTTTTGTTTTTCTTTCTTGAAATCTACTACCTGCAGCTTTAAAACTACAATATATAGGTTTTGTACCAAAAAGGAAATATTCTATTTGTTGCTCCTGCTTTTTATGATGGAACTACAGTTCTACCAGTTGGTCTGGGCTATACAGCTAACAAATGTCAAAACATATGGACCAAACCATTTATCAAATAATCTGCTCTCTGAATAGATAGGCACTATCAGCAATCTGGTATTGATCTTTACAGGCTACTGCTATTGTTCATCTGAGCATCCAGAATGCCAGCAAGAATTAATGAAAGAAACAAAACAATGCATACAAAGCACACAGCACACAACTTTTTTCTTTTTTTTTTTTTTCCTTTAAGTTTGGTAAAATTTATGTAGTTATCAGAAATACATTACTATAAACAAAGTATGCAGGCAGGATGGGATACGTGGTGGAAAAATCACCTCCCAGGCATTAACTTCTGCAGACTTCCAGTATATTTACTTCTAGATTAGCGTAACCTACTTGCAGTTGAGATCTAGCATGATAAATTCCTTGCAGTGTGTTACACTGGCATTCACTATAGCTGAGACTGAGATGGCACTTTCATTAAAAGCTCCATTTCAGGGCATGTTTAATGTCTTGGACATTTCAAATTGCATCTGGCTGAATCTTGGCATACAGCTTGTCAGTCCAGATGCACTGGTTTTGTGTGTTTGTTTTTCTACAGAAAATCATATAAATTGGTTGCGACATTCATGAGTTCCATTGTGACTAAAAATATTAAATGTTAGTATTTGGGAAGCAGTTTTTTTAAAGGAAAACACACGCGTTTAGTTACTCCTTTTTCAAATTTATCTACGTGCTTTCTCCCACGCTGCCTTCCATAAGCTCTGCAAAGATCCACAAGCCCACAGCACCATTCTCCTTCAAATTCCTCTTTAAAACACTCTTCTAAGGAGATTCTATTTGATGTACTATGTTTTTGATTTAAATGACTAAGACTTGAAATCATCAACACACAATACAAAATTTTAGGCATAGATGTTACTGCCATTTTCTCTTCATTGGCTCCTGTAAAAGTAGCACAGCAGGGGAGATGTGATGGGAAAGCAAAAAAGCCACAACCAGACTTATAGCTAACAATTATATCTAGCAAGTCTCCTTCCTAGCTAGTACAGCAAAACACAGCCACTACCTAAACACCACAAAGCAACTATAATATGCAAAAAAACCTAGTCTTTTTTTGCAGGGCTCAGAAATTAAGGTCAGTTTCCCAAACCTCAGCCCCATGTAATCAAAATTCACCTTTCATCTCAAAGATTAGTGATTCCTATACTCCTCACTGCCCCACCACTCTCTTTCCAAAGGTATTTATTAGATTGTCATTGCAGTTACTTTACCATGGAGAAATGCAGGGGAGAAGTACAAAGGAGCCACAGAGAAGCAAGAGGAAGCAGCACGGCAAACATGCCTGGACTCAAAATCATTGTTCTGGACATTGTCAATACCATTTCTAGACTGGATGATGTTCTTTTCTGAGGTCCTACTCAAACAAACAAGATCATAACAGCACTGATCTTGTTGACACTTTTATATGAAAGAATCCGTGCCGTTATTGTATATAAACTTTCGTCACCATGAGCTCCTGTTTCACAAGCTCAATTCCACAATGCAGGTATATGTTTGGGAAATAGCTAGGTGTTCAGAAGCACTCTCCTATGAATTGGAGGATAATGCCAAGTATAAGGAATAAAACAAAATATGATACTACTATTGGCATGGCCACTGCTAACACAGTGTTCCGAGTATTATGCATTTCTGAAATGTTTCCTGTTAATTAACTACAGGAGACTCACAAGTTGCAGGTTTTGCCCAAGTTCTGTTTAAAGATCTTACTAATTTTCAGTGATTAGCATTAAATTTAAGTATGTCAGCATTTCCATTATAAACCACATTCTCAGGGGTTTATTAAATTATTGGGAAAAAATTATTCTGAGGTAAAACTCAATACTTAGGGGTAAATTTTCAAAGTGCGGCATGGAGTTTTAACTCCTGATCTCTGAACAAAGTCAATAAGAAGCTGCAGAGCTGCACCCCTAGTCAATGCTTTGAAATTTTACTTCAAAGTCTCACCCCAGGAACAAATTCTGTCACACACACACAAAAATCAATTTGACCTCTTTAAATCTGAAGAATGCCTACTATTCATGCACTGTAACTGCTTTTCATAATGATTTTCACTGTTTCCTAAATCTGCGCAGCCAATCATAAGCAACAGCTTTTAGGAAAGGGAAGAAGTATTAGAGAGGGTATAAATACTATATCTATAAGGGTAGAAGATTTATTGTTGCTTTAACCAGAAGCAAAACCAGAATAAATACATACATCCATGTTTCCAGCCAGCTCTACATAAAAAAAGTAGTGCATTTGTTCGTGCATCAACATGACTATAGTAAACTGAACTTACTAAATGCAACATCAATAATCAAGAAAGATGACCCTTTTCTATTGCCAAGAACCAGGTAAATGACTCAAAACCAGTAAAATGGTAGACATTTTATACTGAAAGATTTGAAGGGGAATACATTGAATATAAAGATGACTAGTGTTGTGGCATTGAAGAAAAAACATAATTTTTCATTGATGTAAGGCAGCAGAGCTGGAAAGAACACAAATACAACAGTAGATCCATTAACCGCATGACAAGAAACAGTGTTCACATCGACTTGCTAAACTGTTTTTGATTCTTTAGTACCAACACGCAGAACGATCCTTACATTACGCTGCCAAGGAAAACCTAGAATGCATTTATTTCATAATGTAGCTTTCTTCCATTATCATAATAGAGCCATCATAGTTGTTGCAAACACTGTATGGCCTCAAACACCTAAATACAGCCATTAAATTGGACATTTTTTAAGAGGAGGACATTTTAAGCCTCCCTAGAGATTTGTGTTGCCTGGCAAACTCTCAGCAGGAACCATCTATTACTGCAAAACCTTGCTTACATTTGAGGGAGGAGGAAATGATCTCAGCTAACAAAGGGGACATATTTGGAACCATGACCAGAGAATGAAGGCTACTTCAATGCCATTAAAGTTAACACCACACACTGACACAGAACCTCGGGTGGAATTTAGGCTGAGCCAGTGAGCTTTAGGGAGCCTGTATTCATTCTTGGCAAGTGATTTCTCTCTTCTATGATGGCAAATGACAGCTTAAACTCTATTTTTACCTTGAAGTCCCATCTCACCTGCTCCCAACACTTGAACTTTGTGCACGAAGAGTCCACAGTTGCATTGCAGAAGGGAAATACAAGATGGTACAGCAACCGAGATGCTCAAGTCAAAGCTTTGTAAAGTATTCCCCTCTGTAAACACAAAGGGTACAAAGGACAGAATTTTTCAATCACTGCCTTGCTTATTGAACACAGTAACAAGTCAGGGACAGACAGACACTTTTTGTTTTAGGATGAAAATCAGGAATAACTCCTTTACGTTCTATGCTTTAATATCCATGCTTAGTAAGTCTTTATTGTAATGTTTCATTGTTAGTATCTATACACTGGTTACATGGCTAAAATATCACACGGTGCTACCCTGCCAATTACCTACTAATTTGAAAGAGCTCAGAACAACAAACCAAGAGTTAAATCTATTTCGTATCCATTTAATTTAAAGTATCATTAATTTCATGAGGATTCGTTTACATATCTAATGAAACTAAGAAGCACAGACACACCTTTGTTTTGCCCATCTCTTTATATCAAAAGAGCTTTTAGACAATTAAATAAAAGTATTTGTGGTGGATTAAAATATGGCACTTGCATTGATCAGTGTTCCAGCTTTTTAGCAAGTGTTGTCGTTTTACTCTTGGCTACATTGTAGAATTCATAAAACCTGACAATCAATTCTCTTCTGAATGAGCAATAAAAAAAAAAAATCTTACTTTTAATTTCACATAAACAGTATTTGCACCAATATGCTGTTTGTACTGAATCTGCATAACCAATATTACAATATCTCTTAGTGTAACTTGCACAAATAATTAAATGTGAAAGGTGTGCCTTGGCAAATTACTTTATCATATGCAGTTCACAAATAACTATATTAATGCTAACCGGTCAACAGTCCAACATCTCAACACTTGCTAGGAGAAGTGGTAAATTAGTTACCAGCAGCATTAAAAATGGTGTCTTGAAAAAGCAAAGTTATCTAACAATGAGGAACAGATTTTATTTCGTTAAGAATTGAATATTATTTTAGCATTTCTTTGAAGTTGTTTTCCTTACTGTCAACATTATCCCCATCCCAAAAGATGGTAGTTTGATACACACACATTATAGATTCTTTGGCAACTTTATAGCCTAATTAAATAAAAAGACCTTTTCATTTGTGACTGCATAGGTTTTATGTCACCTCTCACCAGTCACTTCCTAGTAACTCAGCTGTATGCTCTCGATCAGCACGTTCTTCTCCACCAGCTTGATACTAAAAGGAACAGAGATACCCTCATAGGCCTCTGAGCTGCAAAGCACCGTACTATATTAAGACAGCATTATCTTATTTGCCATTAACATAAATATGCCCAAAAGCAGTGCATAAAAATTATACACACATTCCCTCAGTGTCCATACACAGTACCTATCTGGGAAAACACTAATATC
This sequence comes from Nipponia nippon, assembly GCF_047370975.1. Lineage (NCBI taxonomy): Eukaryota > Metazoa > Chordata > Aves > Pelecaniformes > Threskiornithidae > Nipponia > Nipponia nippon. Next base: position 41,735,349 of record NW_028262391.1, read on the forward strand.
ATTGCTTCAAAAATAGTACCAGTGTCATAGGACATATATTTAAAACTTAGTGTATATATTTTTAGACTAATATGACTTGTTATGACAACATCTGAAGCACAACTCTCATTTGTAAAACTACCTAGTACCATTATAAGTGTGTATATATATATATGTACGTACAATATTAATTTGACAACTTGGGGTAAGGGACAGAGATGGCAGGGTGTGGCTAAAGTACCTACTAAAGTAGGCTTGGCAGTTTATTGTAAGAAAATATAAACACCACTCTGATATTATACATTCAGTCTTAGGAACGGAATTCAAACATCAATCCTAAACTACAGCTGAAAGAGGGAGCAGCTGCTCTCAACAGCCCTTTAGCTAGGAAAAAGCATATACTCCTAGCTCTGCCTAGCTCAGATTACTTATCTGTGTACTTGTATTACACCAACAGCAGCAACATGGGATCACGCATAGTTGTGGTAGGTAATTTACATTAAAAAAAGTACAGTGTACAGAGCTGTGACAAAAAAGAAAAAACAATGTAAGACAGGGTTTTATGGTCATGATTTACTACCAGACAAAAGAAGCAAAGCAAGAAACTCTTACAGAAGCACTGAATTTAACAGGTATATTGGATTAAGTGTGCGTACAAGTTCGTCTAGTCCTGTGAGAGCTCCACCAGAAATTAAGTCTTTTCCAAGCTCCTGTATATCAGAGCTGCTGGGCATCTTACCATTACGCTTTGCCATTCTTGTGGAAACTTTTCCACTTACTTTTCCTTTATTCAGGGCTCATGAACTGATTTCTAGCAGTCCCAGAAAACCACAAAAGTTGTGGCTCCGGCTCCAGAAAACAAAGCTTAATACCAAAGCTGGTCAGTGTATCACCACACCAAGCATTAGCATGGCTTGGAGAGAATTATGAGGAAGACTTTTGGAGGCAGGAAGGCTTCACTGAGGTTTTCCAAATAATTGACAGGAAGGTTTTAATTTCTTCATGATCTACCTTCTCAGAATAAGTGGAAAAAATAGCAGGGTTTAGACTCAATCTTTTTCAGCTATGGCCTAAGAACAGATCAAGAGGTAATCTCAATATCAGACAAAAACCAGTACTAATATCCATAACTGGGATTTCACAAAATGCAACCTGGCTTCAAAAATGTGGAAGAACCTAATACTTGAAAAAAAACTAAGAAGTCCGTATGGCCACCACCAGACAACACACTTCCAGCTAAACCCCTACTACGCAATATGAACAATTTACAATCCAATACAATAACTAGAAGCTTCTCGTGCACTTCTTTCTACTTTCGGATATCACTGATCATTGTATCCCCCCCCAAATTAACCTGTTTATGGAGAAGAGAGATGCTAATTTCATTATCACCTTGCCAACACTTTCCATGAGGATTTTAATGATCTTCAACAATCTGCTAGTGAGCCAGTTCTGAATCTAAGTAAACTGATAACAAGCAATATAGGAAATATTTTTAAAATATTGTAAGGATCTATTTTGGAACAGGAAATGATCAACTTACAAATGTCAGCAAATACTACCCTCGTTAATTTTTTCATAATGAAAGACAAAAGAAAACACACTATCACAGTGGAAGAGCATTTATAAGTTATATAACGATAAGGCTGAAGGATCAAGCACCAAAATTTCTTCTAACAAAAATTAATAGGGTGTTTCAGTTGCACGCTCCTAGGTTGACCCAACTGTCAGGAGAGGGCAGTATATTCCGAGTTTTGACTCAGCATTATTCACCTCCACTTCCACATGGACCTCGCACAAAACCAACTGTGCATGATGTAAATACAAAAAAATCTTTTACACATGTAGAAATTACATGGAGACATGTTGAAAGGTCTGTTGGGGGTGGTGAATATTCGGTATTTCTCAGGACCTGGTATACTAAATTATATCCCTTGCCTTGCATTCTTCATGTCGCCAATCACCTTTTATTTTCATTGGGCATTTAATAATGTCTTGCATATACAATTTAACTAAATGTGGCCTTGGTTCTGATATAAATATAAATAAATATAAATATCATACTATTAACAGCTCTTTACCATTTGATTGATCAAATCTTGTTTCACTGATTAGAAGTTGCCCATATTACATAGGTTTGTCTTAAATTTGTTCCACTAAGCCCAGGCTATAACAGCTTCTCTTACTGTGTTTCAATTCACAGTGCTTGATACTGCCTCATGAGCCTCTTAAAGGTTCTCCTCCTTCTAATCAACCCCCTAGAGGCACTTTAGAAGCTAACCTGGGTGATTACAGGCATTGCTGTTGTAATTTACTAAATTATAAATGCTTTTTCTTAGTCATCAGTTTCAATTGTGTAAAGTTGTCCAACTGTAATGGAAGTTGCATGCAGAAATATTGTTGAAAATTTAATTTGCATGCAAATCTGCCCACTTGCCATCCTTTATTGTGAAGTGGTAATGTAGTCACACAGTGCTGCACTCATGGATTATCAGGATTTTGAACCAGGCACTGTGACTATGACCACTTGAATATACCATCCTACATTGCCCCCACAAAAACTCTCATTCAGGTTCATCACTTACAGATGTGTGCTTGTACACATATATATTCAAAAGTACACATTGTTGTGTATAAGCTCTTATATTTAGTATGGCCCACAGTAACTAGAAAAGAAAATTACTTTAAACCATTGCAGTGGTATATGTGCAAAAAGTAAAATACATGTTTTAAATATTAACATTTTAATACAAATACCTTTTGAGTTCTTTAGCCTCCCTTCCTTTTATTTCAGTCAAAAAAAAAAAAAAAAAAAAATCTCTAGCTTAACTTTTCAGTGAGGTTTATCCTGAGGCTTTATACCTGTCTCTTGTCAGGGGTCTTTCCCCCACCCTCCCTTAATCCTCCTCCATTCACACAGATGTGCACAATTAAAGAAAGGCAGCTGGCGCATGGTACAACACTTATTACCTCAGGCTCCATCAGTGAGTGCCTGTCATTTCCACCTATCATGTTTCCTGTCTGATTTATTGTATTTAAGAAGTTGTAGCTGTAGGTAATTAAAGAGTATCACTCTGGTGTGATGAACAATCACCACACAATTCGTGTTACACTAGAAAAGCGTAAGTCTCTTTCCTCCTCAATTCTTAGGCTTTACACAACACAAGCAGCTGACTTGCTGCTTCTTTTTATTCCAGATTCTCCACTTGCAACGTTCTGGGTCTAACTAGTTTTATTCATATTTTTAATGTATCACCTGCAAACAGTACAAGTACATTCTAAGAAAAAAAATGAAAAACATACAAGTGCTTATTCAAGAGTAAAGAAAATTCTCAGTTTGAGACAACTTTATGTTTGCTTTTGGAAAGTATTTGTCTTCCCTTTTTTACTAATACAAATGCACGCAAGAAGTGGATTCTAAACTCAGGCATCCTGGTACTGTAGAAAGTGCACAATGATCTCCTGTACATGGACATTCACTGCAGTAACTTCTTTCAACACCTGACTGAAAAAAGCACAAGTTGGAAAGAATCACATGCTTCAAAAGTTTAGCATCTGTTTATGTGGTTTTTTAATCTAATGAGTTAGTGCTCCCAAACTGCTATGACTTCCCACTGGACCCTCTGCAGGATTTGGGCACATACTCCTTACCGACAGCAAATACTACTGCTTTCTTTATAGGGAAAATACACCCACCACCATGAACAAGAACTGCATGACAAAATGAAGGATAATCCAGACACATGTTTCAGAAAGAACAGACACTTAGACCTAAGACCTATTAACTTAATGGAAAGGAAGAGACTTGTTTTAGTGAACCAACAGTCATATTACAAACATTTCATACCTTTTTTGAAAGCTGAATAGCAAGAAGGGAAATAGGGTCATTGCTAACAAAATACATGTGCCAATTCTTGAACTGTAGGGTAGAAAAGTCTTTATGTGGTTCATTAGCTACTATTACAAAAGGAAGGAATTTTTAATATTTCAGTTACATATAAGAGAAAGACCTTTTCAGAAACTACTTGCACATTCCAGATTTTCTTGGAATTACGGATCTAGCAAAGCGCTCAAATGCGTTTTGAGTTGTTGGGATTTTTTGTTAAGTTTACCAAGAAAATTTACAGGCTCATTCATTAAATCACAGGATACAAGAGACTGGAAATGGAATAGGTCACAAAAAGTCAAGTATTATTTTTATGCATAACTCAAGCATTGTCCCTGGTGTAGCTCTGAATGATATGTGAAACAGTCCAGTAATGAGTGTTATCACTTAATTTGGCATTCTTATTTGAAATCCCCTTCAAAGCCTGTCTGTGCGTCGAAATAGCCCAAAATGTCTTCAAAATATTTTATTACTACTATAATAAGCAATTTCAGAACAAAAGAAAATTGTACTTTTCTTTCTGATGAGTTTGCACTAATTGAGATACCGAAATAAATTTTGGAGTGCTAGAAAAGAGAAAATTCAGTAAATATTTCAGCTTTCATAAAGAGATGCAAGGCAAGACATCTAAATTTTACAACTAAGAGTTACAGCTAACAGGATTTGCAAGACTAAAGAAACACTGCAAGTCTGTTTTTCTAAAGTACTTATTTAATTGAATGCACGCACTGAAAAAAATCTTAAAAGAAATTAAAGATTACAAATTCCACTTCTCTATTGCTTCTCATTTCATGGCAAATTCCACTGATAGAAGGAAAATTATATTTGCTGTTCTTACATACCTGACCTCCAACTACATTTACAACAGAACTTTGGTGACAGAAATACAACTGATCAAAGACTCTAACACAATGGTCTCTCAGGCTTTTGTAATATTATTCCTTTTTAAAGTACTTATTCAAAACAACAACATATATCCCCAGTGTACCATCGTGTCATGCATTAAGTTCACTTACTCAGAGGAGTTATTCCACATCTTCCCTCCTTTCAGGCAGAGGTCACTTCTATCAAAGCAGGCAAGAGTGGTACAGTTTACAGGTCTTCAATGTACTATGGCACAAAGATAGAAATATGAACATGTAGATTTACTTCAACTCTTTTGAACACAGCAAGAAATATAGCTATAGGCAGTATGCTTAAAACAATTGATAAATTATTAGGAGAGAGAGGAAAAATTGTCTCCAGTGCAATTTTCCAGTGAACTTAGTTTTTAGATTCTTCATACTGCCGGTCACAGAGTGTCCTGACTGGCTCCAGATCCACGGCTACCCTAACTCTAGTGAAGCAAATTTCACAAACTTCCTAGGTGGAGCCACTCCTACTTTACATCAGGTGAGTTGGTCTTAAAAGCTTTTAATTATTTACAGGTGAAATTTTCTCAGCCAGCCTGAATCCAGATGCAGTTGTTATGTACAGGCTATACTGTGCTGTGTATGTGGTTTGTACTAGGCTTTGTTGTTACTTTTTCTTTTTTTAAAACCCCTTTTAAGGAAAAAATTAGCACTGCACTGTTGTCCCTACTTAGCAAGTCTTTACTTTTACTGCTGCTACAGTTAATTGTTTTCAAAGGCCTGAAATTACCTACCATCAGTTTGTTCATGGAATGTCACCAAGCAACAAAACCAAAAATTAAAATACGCTTTGTTTTGTTAACACCTACTCAAAAAGGTTAAAAAACCCTCAAAATTTATCTTCAGTAAATTACAATTTAGGATTTGTCTTACTTAAGCACTTTCCCATATAACACTAATCCACATATGAGCCCTCTGCATAAAACAGAATACAGACACATATACAGTTCCAGCATACCTTAGGATTTGGTGTTAGTGGGAACTCTACATAAAAAATGATAGCTCCTCAGTCCTTTCCCTCAACTAGAATAAAACCCTCATGCCTTCCTTTCAGAACAAAGTTCTTAAGATGTATCTGCTGTTATAATACAGTGGTAATTGCCAAGCACCTTCAATCTAGGGTTCAAGCAAAATGATTCTGCGCAGCTCCACATCCCTTCTCAGGGTGTTAGCATCTGCCAGCCTCTTCCATTTCCTTCCTGTACATTTTATCTGTGCTTTTATCTTTTCCTCCCTTTATTTTGCTTTATCTATTTTCGACAATAGTGACTAGCACAGTATAACAGCATTATATAAGCTTTTTACAGTGCCATGTTTTGCTTTACAGAGTGAGCATAAATGAGGAAACACTAAGTTAAACTCTGACAGCCAGTGCTGGATGTATCAGCTTGGCCTATAAATAAGCACTGATCACCTCCATTTTATTGAACTCATTTTCCAGGCAAGCAAAGACCACAAGATTCCTCTGCAAATTTTCCCTTTACACTCTCCAGCAGTGCTGCTAGTGTCAGCTGCGACAGATTTATAGCCTATTCATTCATGGGAACAAAAACCCTGCCAGGGCTGGTCATGCAACACGCAGTAGCAGTTAGTTCAGAAGATAACAGCTGCAATACCTCACTTCCTTATTCAGCACTCTATAGCATACACTATTTTGGAGATAATAAATGCTTCTTGTTTGTATTTCTTGAGTAATATCAGAGGAAAGGGTCTGCATTACAACAGTACGAAGTGGCACTGCAACACAGGGGGATTAATCAGTGTTTTCATTGTATTTATTCTTTCTCTGGCTTTATGGTTTTATAACTGACATAAAAAAAGTTACTCCAGACTGTTTTTATATACTGTCGTTTCCAGGGATAGTCAAATATTTAAATTTTTAATTTAGTGCCCATTTAATTTAAAAGGTTATTTTGAATTATTTTGAATTCCAACGTCTTACAATATGTAGTGCTTTAATACCAAGAGACATTCACCGTCAAGATTAACCAGTTATTTTCCCTTACACTCAAAGTCAAAAAATGTGCTTAATCTGAAGCAACTGAACTATAGACTATAAAATTACCAGATTCCTTTCACTATTTTGAAAAAGCAAACTAAAATGTGTAATAGTTTCGTAAATATCCTTTAGTTGCAGTAAGATGCAGTATCAGAGAAAAGATGTCAGACTAAGATCATCGCTGCTCTTTTTGGAGGTGCTGCTCACAGCCATCAATTTTGGAAGAGATGCTCTTACATTTGGGCTGAATTTTTAAGCAATACACTGTTGCCTCACCGCAGACGATCTAAACCTTCACCCTCTTCTCAAATGTGTCTGCTGCAACTACACTTTCTGCTCCTCTGCAGCAACCCGCTCCTTCTCCCGTTGAAAATACACGCTGATATTACACCAAGCTCTAATCACAAGCAGCATTGACTAAGATCAAGACACAGTTATGTGCAACTAATGCATATTTTCACGGTCCCTTTAAAGGAGATGCTGCATTGACATGAAAACTGAAATGAACTTTTATCAGCTTGTGATTGTCAGCTTTTTTCAACTCTCTCTACTGCAAAATAATTATAGAATCACTTAGGTTGGAAAAGACCTTTAAGATCATCAAGTCCAACCATTAACCTAGCACTGCCAAGTCCACCACTAAACCATGCCCAATAAAGCCCTAAAATGAACCTTTAATTATGTTAAAATCAAGTTTTTCCTAAGTATTTCTTAGGTTTGTTCAGCCTTTAGCACAATATTCAGCTCTTACAGCTGCTCAGGAGATCAGAACTTCTAACCTCAGAGAGAATTTTGCAGTTTTCTTTCAGAAACACAGTGCCCAAAACTAAGTACACTTTTTTTGTGTGTTTTCACCAGAAGAAAATGCATAACAATTTCTAAAATAGTGGTGCAGACCACAAATATTTAGCATCTTGACTTTCTTATGAATTTTTACTGAAGTCATGATCCACTGTCCCAAGTTATGGTTAAAAAGCCCATTTTTAGTTTGATCAAGTGTACCTACGTACCATGGCATATAGGAGAGTAGGTTTATTGTAAAGGTGGAAAACACAGGTATGATCAAAAACAGACTCTAAAATAAACCATTATTTGGTCTAATTAGAAAATTCACCTCTCTTTACAAATCTCACCTCCCTTAGCAGAACAGAATATACAGCCATCTTACTAGATCAGACCAAAGGTCTGGGCTAGAATCCTGTCTGCAGCCCTTGAGACTCCAACTGCAAATATAAATGCTTAGGAACAAAATGATGCTTAGACCACAACAGCAATACAACCCACTAAAAGCACCACTGTGTAACCTCTTCAAAGTCAAACACATGCTCTAATGTGCCCAGATAGACTTCTAGATTTAACTCTGAATCTCCTTGTTTCAGTCACTTTCAGTCCATGGAATGTATAGAAAATATGACATCTGTTACTGTAACTACAGTCTTTGCTAATCAATCAGGTTTTATCGTGTGGCCTCTAGCTCAGCTCATAATACTGAAAAGAAGCTAGAGCAGCAGTTTAAACATTTGCCAATTTAATAATCCTTGCTAATTGGAAGTAGCACACGGGGGGGCACGGGCAGAGAAAATACAAAATACAACAACAACAACTAACCCAAAACCCACTGGTACTGAGGTTTACTGTACCTGTGCTGTTCCTAGTGGGTGTAGAGGAAAGGGAAGGGGAAAAGATTTCCTGTACTGAAAGTGGGGGAAGAGTGTAAGAAACTAACCACTTGAATGATTCATCCCTGCATTGTCTTATCCTGGCAATATAAATCTAAATATATATACATATTTAATTGTACAATATTTATAAAGAAGCTTTTATGAAGCAGCCCTATTTTATCTGCTGAAAATTAGCCACCCCCTGCTGTAAAAACTGGATTTTTCCTACTCAACATAGAAATACATTCATTCTTATAATTGTTCTTTTCTTTCAAATCACCTAATATAACAAATGCTACAAGACATTATAGTTCATCTGCTAAGCAGTCTCTTTATGAGTTGAGGCTTCAATGCTTTAATGGGGAAATTGCCTGATTTAAGTAAATCATGTCACCTCCACCCAAGTAATCATATTTGTTGCAGACTTCTGCTGACCTCATCTCTATAGTAAAAACAAAAACACATTTACATTTTCAGCTTGAGATATCTTGTTCAAATGATTTACAAATAGGTTGTAATGAAAACTAATTTTAGCCTACTCCAAAGATACGATTTAAGTTCTCTGTTGATAGTGTTTACAGATATATAATTATTGGTTACTGTCATTTAAATAGAGACAGCATTTTTGAAGAAAGCAAGCAAGCAACTTGTGTGAGATCATTTCTGTATAGGTTACTACATTTTGAAAATGTTACTTTCAGGGAAAATAATTGAAAAGCTAAAAAGCTAAATGTATTTTACATTATAAGAGGTTTCAATGTTCTATATACACACATATATATTGTTTTCCCCTCTGCTTTACACAAGAAATCCTTTTGGAAGTGACTTCCCACAGCATTATCTTCATCACAAGTTTTCCATGTGAAATGTTTCAAAAAAATGCTAGTTAACTAGCCTTGTGAAATTTCAAGCAAGTTTTAAACAAAAAATTAATTTTACCCTAGTTATTTCCCACATGCATGAGAAAAAGCAATATTGTCATTACAAGAGCAAAGGTTAGAATTTCATATGGAAGACAGCGCAGAATTAACATGTCAATGCATATCGCCCTCAAGACCATCAGCTTCACATGTTGCCTCTTCAGTTAAAACGAATTTATTCATCATTCTCATTTTCACTTGGTCATGGATTTTCCAGTACACAAGCACAAGTTCTAACATATATTCTTCCATCTCAAGTTTTGATGCAAATAAGAGAAAAAAGGAAGAGGGAGGTGGGGAATCTATGGAACTTACTAGAAATTACAATGTTCTTGTATGGTTCTAACTTGCTGTGTGGAATACAACTTCCAAAAACATGAGCCCACAGGAACTATGCAATCATCTAACCTGATCTGATGCAACATAGATCAAAAAGCTTCACTGAGCTACTTCCATAACAAAAGTACACTCCCAATACAAATAAACTTCATCCTGTACTGTGAAACTCATTCTGAAAGGCTACAGAGCTTTATTAAAACTTGTGTAGATCTGTAGAACTTTACAGCTCTTTACAGATCCTAATAATTTCAATGATTTTTTTTTTTTAAGCTGAAATGCATTTGGATGTAATAAACAGAACATGACTTTAAGTACTAATAGATTGAATTAGTTTGCCTTGAATTTATACTCTCCACATTTAATTTCAAATTTGATGTACAAAGGTGAGATTTGAGGAAATCAGACACGGTTTCCATCAATAAACAAGCCAAATGAGACTCACAGACCCTCTGGCTTTTTTTTCACTACACTGGGAAAAAATTTTTGGATCATAATCCAAGCTTTCATTCCAAATGAGGTAAGTTTACTTTCTAGGTTTCAAAACCTCAGAATCCTTCATAACAAACACCTTCATTTGTTTTTACTATTTCACAGAAACATTGGCATACACAATTTTTTTACAAGACAAAAAAAAAAAGTCTCTGCTTTATAAAAATTATAAGGCAAAATTTACACATTACAGCCTGTAAATTTAAGGTGAAAGGATGATACATAACCTCCCATTTATTCATGTTGACATTTAAAATGACCTAAATAAGTAGCATAGGGTCCTTCAGAAAGGCTTCCTTTATTTAATCCCTTCTTCGGCTAAAAGGGTGAAGTCTCATGCATACTTCTAGTCGATACTATTTCTTCTCACTAAGAATATTCGTTAGAAGAAAAGGAAAATTAAAAAAGAGCAACTAAGCAAAACTCAACATTTTGCTTTAGCTTCACATCCTTTGTGCAGAGTTCTCTCCATTACAATTCCCTTTCATCTACTTACAAAAAGATTGGCTTGCCCTGAGTCATTCCAGAAAAATCATAAGAAGGGAGAGTGTGAAAAAGCTTCCGTAGGCAGTAAACATAAAGGTGATAATAGAAGCAATACAAAGGTGATAATTGACCTCAGTGGTCAATCTAGCCTAATATTGTGTCTCTGATATTTGCCTTTACAAATTATTAATGTTTAGAAAAGTTCCTAATAGGTCACAATGTCTCATATTAGAAAAACCTATTCCTAAGTATTTCATTATCTTACACTGAAGAATGATTTCAAAACCTTCCTTTGAAATCTACAGTAACAACTCTAGATCTTCTTGTTACCCACCTACATGTCTAATACACTAGAACAGTAGTCCCACACAACTCCTGGCAAAGGGTTCCCATACTTCTAAGCATATATGGGATAGAAAACTTTTCTTTATACTCTTGTTTTGTACTTACTCTTTTCCAACTTCATTGAATGTCCTGTGCTCCAGAACTCAGAACACCAGTGTGTTCACTAAGTACCTAGAAAAAACTTAAACTAAATGCCTTTTCATTTTTTTTTTTTTTTTTTTCAAATTCCTACAACTTTGTATGCATTCCCCTTTCCCAGGGCTTTGTGCCCCTAGGAATGTAGATACAACATGATTTTCAAGGAAGCCTTCAAAGTGTTGAACACTATACCTCACTTCTGAAATACACTGTACAATTGACTAAATTTGCCTGCCAACAATCTCTTTTCCTTAAATATGCTTTCTACTATGGACGACAGATTTTGCAACATCTTCATAGCTAGTATAAAGCCCTGTCCTTTGAAAGACAATATTTTAATTATCTTTGTCTTCAGCAAAGAGCCTGGGTTAGCAGCCTCATAAAAAAGCAACCCCTGTAAGTAATACAGCATGCCTATACATGAAGATTTTTTTAGTATTGTTCAATAAAAAACAGCTTCAAAAAACTAAGCATGAAATTGAAGAATGTTACCAAAATAACGTTGCTGTCCACATTCCCAAACCTAAAAAATCAAATCTGGGTTTTTCACAATAATCTAACACCTAATTTCATAATTTCTGTTGCTCTCAGACAGTTATCTTGAATTTGCTCCTATGTCTCGTGTTTTCTGCTCACCACATTACACTAAAACAATGACAGTATCTATTAATTAACAGAATACAGGAATTACAGGACGGGGCATATTTTTAACTACTTTGAGCATAGCAAACAGAATACTCAATTATATTTGTTTGTTAATCTAAAAATAGAAGGGTTGGGTTATATGGCTTCATGAACAACTGAGAGAACATTAGCAGAAACCATAATGTACTCATCTAGAATTTCCGGAGCTGACTCAGAACCTCAGATTTGAGATGCCCTGTACAGTTCACAGAGTGTGGTATAACAGATACTCCTATAGTCTCTTCCTAGAAAGATGTTATGGTTTGTTACTTGTATTTTCCCCAAATCCTTCAGTTTAAGGGTAATTCACACAAGACTGTTTCCTTCTCCCACTTGAACTTGAGTGTATTTGTCTCAAAAACCAACACAAAAGGCTGGGACGAGCAGATCGTAAGTACAGAGAACATCTCTCAATTTCCTGTATCTGTTATCATCACTCTTTCCACCTTGGCACCATTTCATATTCAGGTACATCCACATAAGTGTCTACAAGAACTACACAAGGCTCTGCAATCACCACACGTTGGTGAAAAAGATGACCTGGCCTGAGACTTCACATGTCTACTTCTGCTCATACAAACACAGTGACATACCTTTTTTTCCTCACTGTTAATCAAAGAAACCATGTCAGAATTACATTTACCAATGAAAAAAATTGCCCATTTCTCACAAAAATATTGATTATTTAATTATTTTATAGAATAGCATTCTAAAGGATTGTTCATAAAACTCCAATAATGATTCATTAAATCTTATCTGATTAATGCATAATAGAGTCACTAACCAATGTTTGAAACAGATGCTTAAAAGTTGAATAGGAAGTCCACAAGCAGTGGAAGAATTTGTGTTGGACAATATATTTGAGGCCTTTAAATGCCTCAGAAGAAAAAGTGGAGCAAACACTGCTGAAATAGCTCAAGCTGTGCCAGCATTTCCAGATTTTTACGAAACAGCAAAAAATCATTTTGAGTTTTAAATTGTTTGATTAGTTTTCAGAATAATCAAATAGTTTCTTTCCAACCCAGTTTTATTTTTGCAAAAAATGAAGTTATTTCTTTTACGTAGCACTTTTATGTTAGAAAATTTGTCTTCCTCTGTGTATCTAGTGGCTATGTTTTTCATTTTGAAGGACTGATCCTTTTATACACTGATGTCAGAAAGATGACAGGCTAAATTTGTCTAAACACTATACTGCTAATAACTGGCTTTCCCGTGTAAATATTTGCAGACCAACCCCCTTCCTAAACTCAGCTGAAATCATGGTTATTAAAAAAAAAAAAAAATTAAAGACATGGTTTTTTACATATATCTTCATCAGCATTCTGTGGTTTTGCTGTTTAGAATTTACAATATATATATACAAATATATATGTGTGTGTGTGTGTATACATAATTTGTGTATAGATATATACAAATTCCTTTCCTTCCTACCTTAAATTTCAGAAGATAGTCTTCAAAGAGAAGAGAGAGAAAAGAGATTGCAACAAGATTGCAACATACAATTTTCTTATTCTTCTGAATGTCTTTACGTAAAAGTATGACAGAAACCTTACTTTTCATGACACCCTGTAGAAGAGAAAGAAACCTTCACTAAAATGACTTTGTAGACTTCCAATGACTACAGCCCCATTAGACCTTTCTTGTAATTGATATCTGTCATGTACAAGTAATAAGGCATCCTCTGTAACAGGTCTTCAAACAAGCATCCTCCCTGATACAAACGATAATGGCTACAGTGTCATGAGTTGAGGTTAAATATACTGTAAGTGTGTGACTTTATGGGATGTTAATTAGGAAGCAGGTGAATATAAATAAGAAGCAGAGAGGGTGCACGATAATACAGAGGTGGAGGGAGGAAGAGTATGAGCTCTAACTGCCAGATAAAAATGCTGAGCCTCCTTTCTCAGAGCTGAGTCCTTTGTACCTATGTAATAGCCTTGATTGAATGAAGCCTCATATTGCAGCATGAAAGGTATTTAAAATTCCATTTTAAATTTTGTAAACCGTCAAAAGGAAGCAGAGATGTTATTTTCAATATTATTTCTGTGCCTTTTGACTAGAAGGCTCTTAATGTTATTACTATTACTTCATTTATCTGAAATCCTCTCCTCTGAAGTTCTTTTGCTATCTATTTCAGCACTTTTTCATCTTTCCTTTCTTCCCTTTCTCTTTATAGAGTTGTCTGTGTCTTCCCTTTCACAATACATTCATGTAAATATGACGGTGAAACTCTTCTGCTCACCACAGGATGTTGTTAGTGACAATTATAATTAGCGTGCTATCACGATCACTGAAGGAAAGAACATGCTACAGCCCCACCATGGGTTGTTGCCTCTTCAATTGCTTACACTACTGTTCTTGAGATCTTGTTAAAATTATACTTAATGACTGCTGTTTATATTCGTTTATCATGAAAACTTATACACACAGGTTATTCACCCATTAAGTTTGCCATCTCACTTCTATCATCCTTCTTTTTCATTAACTGCCTGTTAACAGGAGTTTTGCCTGCTAACATAATTCGTTCCTTACACTAGTATATCTTACTACATGAATATATATATATCGCATCTGGGGTTTTTTTTTTTTTTGCTAATTTATGCCAGAAGAGTACAGTTTATATTTTCCCCCACTGTTTTTCTTCTCAATGTTTTCAGGATAGTGGCTGATCAATTGTCTTCTGATCAATACTGAGATTAAATGGAATCACACATTTCACCAATATATGTTTATTCCTGTGCTAAATAGGCCAACTGTTCACTTTTAAATATTTTCAGCTTTGCTGGTTAGAATTAAAGGGAATGCTCACAACTCATTGTATATGCATTTTTCTAACTATTATGCACATACTTTAAAGAGAACCGTGCACTATTACTTATGAGTTGTCCTATCCACAGTTATTCCGCTACCCAAGAAGTAATTTCTCAGACACAAGCTCCGCTCAACAATCCACTAAATGAAGGAAGAATGTCTTCACTTGGCATCTTCTAAAGTATCCATCTTTCTTTACTATCCTCTCCCTTCACCTTTTGTATATGCAAAAGGCAAACAAAATGAAACTCTCCCCAACCAAAACATACTGGCCTGCCCCCTTAAAATATTTTCTCTGATTTGGTAAATCCTCAGAAGTTTTTGCAACTACAAGCGTAAGCGATTGTCTATTTTATTGACAAATTATGTTTCATTTTCTTCACATTGTATATCAAAAGTTCAAAGATACTGAACACTACATAGCTATAGCCAGAAATAGCTTTCTGGGCATAACAACTTTTCGGACATATACCTCCTTTCGCCCATACACAGGCTAGACCACCACATACTGAACTGTTGTTTTGAATAGGTGATACCATATTCACGCAAGGAGCTTTGCCATTGTCAGGCTACCTGCCGATATCAACGTAGGCTTTCTTACAGTAGGCACTTACTCGTGAATTTCAAATATACTGAATGTAATATTATCACAAAGGGACTGCATGTATCCAAGCAAAGATAGTGTATTTAGCCCTGTGTTAACCATAAACGTGTGTGTGTGTGTGTGTATATATATATATAAATACACACACAGAGGCTAGAATTTTCTAGCTCTGCACAGGCAATAGTACACCAGAATGTGGGCACAGAGATCCTGCTGGGTGCATTCTCTCATGTGACACATGCTGCCTCTGATGTTCACAGGTAAAGGTAAAATGAATCCCCCTATTACCCATATCTTCAAGCACCCCCAAAACAATCTGTCAGAATGTAACCCACAGTAAACGGTGTTTCCAAACTAAATTATATCACAGCATAGAGAGAAACTGCCTAAAAACATTCTCCTCTTCCTGATGCTGCCATAGTGAATGCCCTAAAAGCTGCAGCATTCACATGATTTCTTTCTGATGCCACCGTATGCTCATGGGAGAGTCAGGGCAAGGGGCGTACTTTGACTCTTCACATGCCAAGATGAAGAAAATCAATTTAAATGCCCAAGGGAAGAAATTACTGCTAGAGAAGGTCACTCTCCACGACAAGTTGTTCCATTATCATGTAGTCTTGGGAGGAATCCTACAAAAATTAGGTAAGTGTGGAGTATGAGCTAGTAAGCTACAAATAACCTGGGGTAATGTAAAAGGTATATAAAGAAGTTAAATTTTAAACCAGGTAAGATTTGCGTATGCATATTTGTCTGATAAAGAGCTCAGGTAAGATGCTCTTTGTCTGATGCTGAAGCACGATAATTTGTATATTGCACATACAAGAAAATTGTTGATATAAAGCAAAGAAGATTCATGTCAAGTTGGGATTGCTGCCAATGGAGGGTGGGGCAATTCACTGAGGAAAATGGTCTAATAATCATTCGCGATATTCCAACAATATGCCTTTTTTCAGAAATTAGCACGTTCATTCAAAGGAAGCCTGACTTACTATGCACATAAAATTTTTAGGGGCCAAGGCTGAACCTCAGCTGAAGAAACGCAGAGTCTGTCCCAGAGTCAATCATGTGTAAATAGCTTTGCAAGCGGAAAAGAAACTGGCAGAGAAGAAACACCGTAAGAACAGCAAAACATTGATGGTTTCGTTCATGCTATATTTAACAAGCCATGCGCTTAAGTCAGCAAAGGAAAGCACACTCCAGAATGGATATAGTCACTACCCTCATAGGGAAGCTAAATATTCAAAATATATACTCACATAAAAGTGCTAGTAGTCATCTGACTAACCTTAACAGGGATTTATAGAAGCTAATTCCTTATAAAAGTCAGGAGTAAATGTGGAAAGCAAACCAGCAAAGTGAGACTGTAATTAGCTGGTAAACTGTTAACCCATCCATATACAATGAAATGCTCAGTATTGACAAATGTCACAAATATATTATTAATTTCCCAGTATTTCATGCTTTTGTTTCTTTAAAGCCCCAGTTGCTGGATAATGTGATCGGGGTGGGGGGGCAGGGAAGGGGAAAACAAAAAAAAAAACCAACCACGTTTACTCATTTTCATAGTCACATTTTAAAAATCAGTTACTATTAACTCAGCTGCAGAGAAATCAAGACTCCAAATTCACCTTAACCTATAACAAAACAGAAATTAAATTAGTTTTGAGGCCTTACTCATGACATATGAATGCTTGGTAAAACTGAATATACTAAACGAAGATTAGAATTTTAAGTAAAACAAAAAATAACAATTATGCTGTACAGCAGGAAGACAAAATAAGAACAATGAAAAGACAAAGAAAAAAAGCTTTTGATGCAAATGTTAAAAAAGTAAAACAAACAAACAAAACCAACCTCAAGATACTGTATCCACTTTAGTAACATTATTCTTGCTGAAATACTCACATGATGTCTGTCATACTTATACAGATACCAGCTCTTTTTAAGAAGGTTTCTTATTAGTACTTTCTCACTTTTCCTAACATCGCAGGCTAAAGTACACAGCAACTGAATCACAACGTCATGCTCAAAGATGCCGAGAGAGTGGAAGTAAAAGGACATCAGGTGCTCTTTCAGTTCTTAGGAGCAGGGAACAAGTCACCAGGGAATATTGGATTAGGTCTTGGAAGCAGCTGGAGAAACACAGGGAAGTCAGCTGGAGATAAGGCTATATCAGGAGACTGAACAGGCTTATTAGTGGGCAAAATGCACCTTTGATTAAAACTTCTACTTTGAGTTTCACTGTTTATGTGTAATTTAATTATAGCAACACTCTCTGCACAATAAATGCTTTGTGAACACTAATAAAGGACAAACTCTGCTGCACAAAACCTTAGAGTCTAAAGACTGACAAGTTGACAGAGTATCCCTGAAGCTTGTATGTTATAGTTGGAAATAATCACAGCTTATAGACAAATTAAGTCCAAATAGACCCCACCTTCTCTCCCTTCACAACACCTAATAACATTTAATCATTGTTAAAAGAGGTACTGAAACAAAGTCTCTTTTGTAAGAGGGAAAGGCAAACCATAGATGTCAGCAATATTTTAAACAGAACACAAATGAGAAAGGAACCTATAAAATTAGGCCAAAAGCCAGTAAACTCAGTTTCAGAGAAGCTTACCATCACACTTGTAAGTCTTGCACATAAAAGAACTACAGAACAGAATTTTGGTCCAGATTTCCAAGAGTCTCAGTATGACTTTTAAGATGTTATCAACATCATTGCATATGTGAAGTTTTTATGTACATATATTTGTATCCTCATGCAAACACAAATACAGCTTTTGCTTCCATACCTGGTATGAGATAGCAAATATTGAAATTCTGCCCCCTATCAACATAACTGATATTTGAACAGGTTTGAAAACAAATGAGGCTATCCTGAGGCTAAGACAAAACTTAGTATTTATACAAACTATTTGATAGCATTAAAAATCATACATTTATTTGAACTACATATGTCACATTTTTCTCTAATAGATATTTAAGGTACTAAGAAAGAGGGATTTCTAATTACATTACTTTGAACATTGTGTTATACAAAATATAATGCAAAGTTCAGTCAAGACTGTGACATAAAATTGGTAACACCATAGCCTGTGGATTCCATGTTATTTTGCTTCTCCTATTTAATGTTTTAGTCACTGAACATGTATAGTATGCCTTCTCTTGGGAAATTAACTATTTTTTCCATAGTTACTACCACCAAATGGGGTGCACAAGACACATCGGAGAAGAATTTGTGCATTACGCAACCAATATCTCTTTACAGCTCTACACTTTTTTCCACTATACATCACATTAAACCAGTGTCCCTATAGTCCAGTGAGTGTCAAAGTACAACAGGAAAACACAATACCTGACACTAATAGAAGTTTTTGCCAATAGCTGTTCATAACCAGCTATGATTTTTGTGTTCCATTCCAGATTAAAATGGAAGCAAACCTAAGAGCTCACCTTGCTTCTGCATCGCATCCTTCAACCAGTACAGTAACATTATCTACTCTGGGTGTTAAGAGCAAAAAACCCCAAAGGTTCAAGAGCCTGTTCAAGACATAGGATATTTTTGACTATTCAAAGTTGCTTTTAAGGTCAACTGAACCGAACCCAAGATTGAAGTCAATGGAACAATATCCCTTCAAGAAATCCTTAACAACAGTGACAAAATGATTAATCTGTTATTGAGGTATATGTTTTTTAGCATACTCAGTTAAAATTTGAACTCATGCCCATTTCAACTTTTCCCATTTTAAATGCTAAATAATATATGTAGCATTCATTTATTTTGAAGGAATAATAATTTGATACCTACAAAAGTTCTGAAATAGTGCATTCTTTAATTTTTCATAAAATACAACTTGAACTGCTTTATTAGTCATATTAGTTACTACATTGCTATATTAGCTATGTATATATTAAAACTGCAAATGAAAGACAGAATAAAAAACAATATATAGATTTGGTTTTGAACAACACTGAGGCTTTGAGGCATAAAAATATGAAGAAAGAAGACAGACAAACTAGGACTTGTTCTGAATGTCTTTCAGACAGTAACAGGTTAAAAACAATCATAGTATAATCCCCTCACAGGTTAATTTACACATAGAGGACAGAATAATCTATTCATTTGCTCTGATGAAGCAAATTAATAGATCAAGCTGCAAGAGGCTTGTACACCTTTCTAGAACTAGCAGGTTATTTGGCCGAAAGTATATATTCTTCTTGAGAAATCACTGAGATCAAAGACATCCAATGAGAAATCCTGGGTGGTCTTGCACTATTTCCTAATATTTCCTAGCATTTCCCGGCTTCCGTGTCAGCACGTTCATAACAAAAATACACCTTTTTTGGTTTTGCTACCAGTTAAGCTCACTATAACCTCACCTCAGAACCCTCCAGAAAAGCAAGGAAAGCTCAAGTTGTGTATATCACTGGCTTTGAACTTCCCAACTGCTTCAGATTCCTCCTCCACAATATGAGAGAAACTTAAGAGTTTTGATTTCAACCTGTCCTCCTAACGTGAGAAGCCATCCCCAAATGTACTTTTAGCACAGGCAAACCACTCTCAAAGGATTATCTGAGCAGCTGTTCGATGATGGGGCTAATCCCAACTACCCAGTCCCACAGAACACCCTGAACCCTGGGCAGCAAGGGGCCTTGAACATTTAGAACCATCTAATTAAATTCCAGTAATAGCAACCCAAATGTCCTGTGTGCTAGAAAGAATACGTAACTTGGGCACTAAAGTGTCTCTCACCATGCCCAGGCAGGGCACAGAAAACTTACACAATACTTCCAAAGTATTGCAAGCACTCTTCTAGTATTCAGTCCTCCCAGCGGAACAACTCAATACATTCCATTCAGGATAATCACAGAATTCCTCGCTGCTCAGGCAATAGCCAATCTATGTGTTACATCCCAACTGGAATTATGTAGCTCCTCTCAAACAAGGCCATGCCTAGCTCCTGTTAAAAGCCTGTCAGTCTGTGATAATGGAATTATTTTACGACTTTCTCACTCACCTAAGCACCCCTCTCCTTCATGTCAGAACTGATTCTTATATACATGACTGATCCAATAGATATCACAAGTATGATCCATTTTGCCTTCTAAAGATCAGACCACTCTAAAGAACAAAGGACTTGAGAGGTAGCATTTTCCTAACTAGTTTATCATTTTTCCACATGCTGCATGTTTCCCCATCACTACCTTACCAGATGTACAAGGCTACAGAACCATCAAAAGAAAATTTACATTCACAAGACATAGAACCAGGTTCAGAACAAGTTACTGAATATTTGTCCTCGTTTACAGATATTCAGATCCTGGCTTTCAATTAAATCATTAAAAACCTATGAGACAGGTACAAAAACATACATCTTTGTTCATAATTCAATCCCATACACTTCGTCCCTAAATTTCAGGAGACAAACCATCTAGAACATGTATTTAGCCTATCTTAATTTTCAGTCCCATGAGATTTCCATATGACAAACACTGCCAAAGCAAGCAATCCTAGTCATTTAAGTTAATTTCGGAACTCTGTGTATTTAGTTCAAATGAAGCAAGGTAATCACATCTTGGTGCCACCCATCATTATTTAGAACAATAAATACAATACTTGCAGGTGAAAGTTTAAAAATTATTTTCACAACATTTTTTGGGTGATTATGCGTACTTAAATTAAATGCATACCTTGTCTGGCAGTCATCTTCAGGCTAGAGAGATTTGGTGAATTTACTCTCAATGCAATCCAAATTGTCTCTCTCATCTTTGATACTGTTTTTGTTTGCGGTACTTCTAGTACATTGGTCTCCTGCACTCATGCAATTTCTTACCCTCTGCTCACCTTAGACGCATAAGAACAAAAACTCTCTGTTCTATGTCAGGGGCTCCTGAAGCTGCTGCTTTTTCCCCAGGGCTTAGCACTACGATGTTTCGCATTTACTTGTGGTGCTCAGCTGTGACTCTAACAGACTGTATCTACAGAGGTGGAGTGAAAGTAAGCAAGGCAGCTGACATAACAAAAGCCATAAATTTGTCAGCATTTGGGTGCTCTCACACCAGAACCTGGCATTCTGGCAACGTTTGCCAAAGCCCTGGTAATGCTACGTTTTTTTTTTTTTTCCTGTTAATCCAATGCCTATTTTGGTATCATTCACATTCTGACACGTCAGCTGACACAGTGTGACCCCTTGTAGTCTTTAAGTAACAAGCAGCAAAGGAAACTTGACTGCTGTAACACTGCAAGTAGATAAACCAGCCATCTAAAGCTCGTGTCATACAATGCCTCTTTAATGCAGTCAAGCCCAATTCAAGTGACTTCAGATCCATAAAACCCTCTAGAGGCTGATGACACTCCTCAGTAAGAACTCCTGGCTGACAACAGCAAAGCCAAACTCTACACTCACCTCTGTTAGGTGTAAACAGCATATATTTTCTTCTGTGGTCACTGAAGCTTTTCACTGTAACTCTGACAAACACAAAACAAAAGCTATTATCTGAAAAACACCACTGCTACTCTCATGTATGAAAAGCAGTGCTTAAATGTTATTTTTGATACAAAGTATAATGCATCAATCATAAATCTTGGGATACCATCATGCCATACTTCCTTTTAACAAAATTCTTGCATTGCATTCATTTGGCATTTTTGAGATTAATTTTTTTTTAATTTAGCATCATGTCAGCTAAAAATATCAGTGATATTTTTGTTAGAATAGTAGTAACTACAAGATGTTAATAAAAAATGATGGAATTTTAAAAGTAAAATTTAACACCATCATGCATAGTATAGTAATTTTATAGAATTAGTTTACTCAATTTCAATACTATTTCAATAGACTGTTTGCCTACAAAACAATCATTTGAATTTTCTGATGTGAACCTAAGAAGATGTTATCTTTAGACAGATATCTTTTTGCATATCTGCAGATGCTTCACCAAAGTTAGAATTAGACCTTAAAACTCCTTCTCACTACGCTGCCTAATGGTTTTTGTGTTTTGAGATCTACAGCCAGCAAAAACAGACCTGCGGGAACAGGCATACCCACTTAAAGTTTTGGTAGCTTGACACTGTCAAACTGAAATAGAATATCCTAAAGGACAGCATTTGGTCTACATGCGGTCTCCCCTGTAGGGGGATAAAGCCATCTTGTCATCCTGTAAAGTTTTGTGAGATATAACTCAGTTTTGTTGTCCTTGACGGGGGGGGGGGGGGGGGGGGGGGGGGAGGGAAGGGAGGTGGAATGAAACAGCCTAGCTTTTAATTCACTTATATGCTGAAACAGAAAGTAGAGGGGAAAGATGGAAAAGTTGTAGGTGGGGAGGCAGAAGGATGATATATTTGATAAAGTACAAGCTAAGCATATATCAAACTGAATGCAGAGAACAAGCTTAGATCATGGTCAGGCACACCCTAGGGAACATAGCCCAAACTATGTAAGAAGTTACTAACCAGAACAATGAAGTTGGACTACATGTATACTTTTTATCTACTTAAGCCTTGTTATGCTGTCAGACTGTTCATTTTCTAAGCAAAGATTAATCATAGCTTAGATGTACTTGGTTCCAACTGAGGCAGTATAGCTCTATACTCAGAACTATATTTAAAGCACTAATACTAACGATATTAAAAAGTACATTTTGTCTTTAATCATAATTAGCAGAGGTTGTGCCTTATATCACTAGGTACTGCTTCAAATCAGCTGCACAGCCAGGGAAGGAAACAAAAGTCCTGACTTGCAATAACCACTGAACAGCATTCCCAAACAGAGTTTACAGGACAGCTCAGACTACAGTGAATATATACTTTTGGACATCAGAAAATTAAATCTATATGCAAATATTGTGAAATGCATCACTAGAACAATTTCCATCCATGCCTGTAAAAGCAGGCCACATGTTCCTCTTTTCCTTTTAAAGTTAGAACACTGTTGATTTTTTTTCTCCAATATATTCACGTGAACAAGATATTTCATCTCACAGATTTTACCCCAGTTCAGTCTATGCACATTTTAAATAAATTAAGATGAAATAAATCCATTTTATTGTATTACTTTGTGCCACCTCTATGAAATAACGCTCATCTTTGTATTTTGTAAGGGATGTTGACATGCCTGAAAATGGTGCATGAAGTATAATCTTTGAGGATTGCACTGCTAGAAAAATAAATCTAAGCCTATGTTTCAAGCTCAGAATGGCACCACTTTTGATTGAAATGCCTCTGAAACATCCATTCCAATACAGCTACGCTGTAAAATTCATACAATTGATCACTAGTGCAGCTGTAACAAAACTAGTGACTAGTAGCTTTGTTTTCTAAACATCTGTTCATCTCTTGCAAGCATAAAACATTCCCATGAAATAAATTCCATACAATCCTTCAGTTTCAGAAAGGAGAACTGCAAACTCACAGTAGGAAAAATCAGGGTACAAAGAAGGGCTGGCCTCACAGATTACGAACAAAAACAAAATGAATTTTAACGTTTATTAATAGCAAAAAACTCTTCTCATAGAGGAATTTTATTCATCACAGGTTTTAGTCAAATAAGTTTGAGGTATGGCATTCCTAACAAAATAGTGATATTTCTTCTCTTGTTTCTTGCCTGCATTCCTAGATCCAGGCAAACTCTCAAGCTGATGGAGTCCTAACAGGTGAGGTATCCTACAACAATAAAACTGCTTCTTGCAATATCAAAATCAAATGTTTAATGAAAAAAGTAAATGTGGTCAGTTGAGAAAGAAAAGTCAACTTTAAAGTCTCATTACCTAAAACTGAAGTTAACTGATATTCTCGTTATTTATCTTTTTATGATCAAAGCAATAGAGCTTTGCACAAATCCTCAAAATTTGTGGCAGAACAAGCAAGAAATATCTGTTCTGGTGAAGAAATTAATTCATATTTTGGAATATGAATTTATAGTAGTTCTCAGCTTCAAACTTAGTGGCACATTGCTAACTCCAGAAATCATCAGAGCAAATAACAACGCTCAGTGAAAGGGACAAGAGTATCTTTAACTGTCAACTTCCCAATAGCTTAATGAAGAAACCCCCTTGGCATTTTCTGGCACTAGCTCCATTTCCACTTTGAGTTCTTCTTATCTCTAACATGAAGAAAAATAGCTTTACGAATCAAGAATCAGCAAGCTTTCCCTAAAGACAGCATTCTACAACTGCCATTCAGAAAGACATCAGGAGGAGACATTTTTTCAGCTATGATCAATGCCATTTGTATTTTCTTTTATAATGAAAGTGCACACATTTAAGTAGGGGGTAAGTGGGCATGACCATCATATTAATCAAATACTAGCTACAGAAGAGTTATCTGCTAGACCCACTTGATAAGCAGGCATATAGAAAGCCTTGTACTAAAAGGGAAAAGTTACATTTAACACAACATCTGCTTCTATTATGTCACTAGAACAAAACAGGAACACAATTAGAGCACCCAAATCAAACTCTCTGTCATAATTTACAAGCTTAAAATAGGGCAATAAGAACCACAAGTTTCATAGAGTGTTCTCATTCAAGATGGATATATCAAAATTCTAATGAGCAACAAGCAACAGGCCATTAAAAACCTAAACAAAAAAAAACGCACTTCGTCCTTCTTTCCAACCACAGAAGTTACTCATGAGTTACAGTTTATAAATTTGAATTTCCTATAATATTTTCATTTCTTAATTCACTTTTTATGTTAGAAATATAGTTAAACTTGATTTCTGATCAGTTCTGCATGAGGTCACACAACGTGGATAGTTTTTAGAATGAAAAAACTTGTGAAAAATGCTCATAAAATACAAGGTTTGGGTGTGGTTTTTTTTTTTTTTTCTAATTCATTCAACTACTCAACAGCAAGGCTTCTGATGAATGCATTAAAAATGCAAGAAAAATATTCCTGTCTGGCTACTGGTATTGGTAAAATCAGTTATCCAAATCTCCTATCCCGCTTCACTCCAGATCTACCATGTTTTGGACTTTAAGAAGAAAGTGACATTTACTTGTACCAAATCTTATTAACTATTTGTTCAGAATGCAGGTATACCAGTTTACAAGGGAGTACCTCACTTTCAGTTATGAAGACTCTACCACTTCAAATGCAGTGGTCAATGGTATTTTTCTCTGCTTAGTATACATAGAGCTCATTCAGGTATATTTAGCCAATGCTTCTACGGTTTTCAAGTAAGGACATGTGGTCAACTAAGCGAGAGATACAGGCCATCAACACCCATATTATTCAGTGAACCCCAAAGGCCATCTCATCTTTAAATGTCTAGATTCTTTGTCAAGAACTTGTGTTTACTTAGCAGCTCAATGATTCCAAAGGGTTCTGACTTGTTTTACTCGACCATAATTAATGAGAAAAGGTGGACAGCTCTCCTCTGTTTTTACTGAACATGGTCCAAAATTTGATGAAACAGTATCCTTTGCCTATAAGCATTTCCATGCTCTGGGTACAAGAATTACATCCAGAGGGAGAGAGAGATTAGTTAAAAATAAAAGTCCACTTTTGTGTCTTTCATCTGCACATCCAGGTCTATAGAAATAGAATTGGCATGTAATACAACTAAATCATGCCTAGAATTCAATTAAGTGCCAGGACACTCAATGCCATACAGAAAAAAGCTACTTTATGAATATGAAAATAGGAAAAAAAAAAAAAAAATCTAAGAAATGATACATAGGCAAACTGGTATCTCCAAAGTTACCACAATCAAAGTGCTTAAAGCTGTTTTTCCTCTAATAATTTCCCTCAAGCTAACACTCAACAGTTCACAGTATTTTGAATCCTAAAGCCTCTCTTTCTCTTAAGGATACAGTACTTATCATGTACTTCCCCAAAGCTAGGAAAGATAACTGCCTATACAACCTACACATTTTTGGTGACATACAGGATCAGGGACTGTAAGGCATTCCAAGCATTGACTTCCACGCAGTTCCTTACTGTAGGCACTGTGGCCAATGCCCGATAACATGCATCTGCTAGTTTGGGGGTTGTTTTCTTTTTAAAATACATTTATTTATTGATTTTGACAACAACTGTTCCAATTTAAATTACAGTTCAAGTTGGCATTATATTACATCTTGATCCAAGCCAGGAAAATGTCAGTTTTACTTTAACAAGGCCATAATTTCAACCTTTTGTCCTCTAGATTAACCATACAGAGAACTATCAGATACCTACAATAAGGAAGAAGGATTTTTTTCAATAGCACCTAGTTAGTTAAGAATTTTGATAGTTGTATGTCGATAGTCAATGGCATGTGTACTTATAAAAGTCCCATTGCATGTCTCGAGATAACAGTTTAAAAAGCCAGTAAAACTTCATAAGCCAATTCGACACTTCTCAGAACTTCCACCATGAACAATTTGCTTATTGTATATAATGTGTACTGGGAACACAATGTATCATCTGCAGTGATTTTATTTACTTCTTTACATTTATATAGCAAATTTGAACTCTTCTATTACATTGCAGCCTTGCAAAGTATATTATCATATTTCATTATCTAGCACATAAGCAAATGTGTCTTACGAACAATGCTTTATTATTATAATGAATTCTGAATATCTAGTATAAAATTGTCAACATTATAAAATAATGTAAAAGTAACTGCACAGTCAAATGTCTACTACAAAGGAATGGAGTTTTAACACTCACATTTTCATTCTAAAGTTCGTCAATGAGAGCTTAATATGTTTCTATGAAAAAGTGTACCTCCATTATCTCATTAGACTTTATTACCCAGATAGTCAAAAAAATGGAGGAGTAGCAATCCACTGATGTAGATATGGTCCAATGAACTTTTATATTTGAACAAAGGATCCCAATAGTTATGATTTCGAAAGCTACAGAATGACTGTTTTAGATATTTTACTTCTCAGAAGTAAGCATTAAATATTTGTTTTCATTCAGTTTCTTTTCAGATTTTAAAAGTCACACACAAAAGAACAGCAAAAACGCTATAGTTATATTGACGTAACATTAAATGCTTGGAGTTTTGCAATGCATTTTAAAATCTTTGTTTGCAAGGCAGAAACGCAGATTATCACGATCTGCTATTATAAAAATTATTCAAAATGTTGTGGAATACAAACATAAAATAAAAAGTTACTGATGAAAAAGGCTTTCCTACACATGATTAAAATGTAAGGTTGTAATTTAGTTTAGAGAAGCTTTCTAGCCCCTCCTTTGGAAGATCAAACCAAGTCCTTCAGATCTGACTCATACAAAACTCTTAAACATCCTAATCTAAATAGTCATGACTCTTCACTCTCCTCAATATTTATTCTCATTTACTTCAGCAGGAACCAAACTAGATCTTTTCATTTTGTTTCCTCCCACCATCCAGAGTCATCACCATTTACAACACTAACAGCATTTTCCATAAACACTCTGTTTACAGTATTCAAAAGCAGTAATCAATTATTGTGGTCCTCATATTTATTTGTAGAAAATAAATGAAGAAATAAACCTGTAGAAAACAGATTGATATTATGTTCTCCTAAAATCAAGAGTGCTCAACCTCTACTAGTTTGAGTGACATTCTGTATGTAGGCCACAGTTTCACAGTTAAGAGTCATGTGCAAAATAAGAAAAGGGTAAGTATGATCTGAACAGAAATAATGGAAGAAAGACACAATTATTTGAGTGAGACGGAGAAAAATATTCATGAGAAATATGTGTACTGAATGAATTGTGAAATAATATTTCAAATCTACATTTTATCAAAAAGTTAAAGTATTTATTCCAGGATAATGAATTTCTGGAGAGAGACTATTTTATTAATAATGGATGTTCAGATGGAATCAGATACAGTAGGTGGAAATAACACAGAATCATGTCTTGTCAAATGTGTGATTAATTTTGCACTACAAGTATTGATTTGACAGAACACCTTTTTTTTTTACCTGTTCATAGCCATTTAAGCGTAATGGACTTCTTTATTATCCAAATGTTATTCCTTTGTTTAAGATTTTCATTTGAAAGCACTTTGATGCATTTATAACTAGTTACCAATTCTCTGGATCTTTATATGTGCATTATATTCTAAGTTTACTCCTCCTCTTTTCAAGTCTATTAGTGTCAATTAGGCTTGCAAAGACATGCAAGTCTGACAGGCAAACTTTGATAAAATGCTTGGGCTGATCAACCAAAGACAATGCTACAGCATTTGTTTCCAATAAATGATTGCATTTAATAAACACTTTCTTGAATTTTACTTTTTTTTTTACCATACTAGTGCATATAATTACTTTTATTAATGTCATAAAACTACTATCCATTGTGATGTACACATCACTTAAATATCATTAATAGTTTGCATACACTGGTTAGTTGAAGAAATGGTTGGACTTAGGGATAAACTGTACCTTTTAGACCACAGATAATTAAGCAACATTTCAATACACAGCAGAATAGCATAAAGTTGTTACTGCATAAGCACCTGTATTAGGCAGCAGAAAACGGTTTGGTAGTATTTTGTGCTAAGGCTATGTCCTTCAGTCATTTAAAAGAAATAGAATCTTCACCTCTCAGCTCCCACTGTTCTTCCAAATTAAAAATAAAAAATTCTAAGACAGTTTCTCTTATTTTCACTAAGACTACATAGCATCTTACTTCACAAATAAACCCATTAACTTCTTCAGTAAGAGCATGATGGTACCTATCCATTATTTAATTTGATTCTACCTACTCACAGTTATTATCTCTCATATAAACAATTTCTTTCCACCTTTCAGAAAAAACAATCATAAACCAAAGAACAAGTATTTGTAAAAGTGTCAGAATCTGATCCTGAATTTATGAAGCACTATGGGTAATCGGTAACTAGGTAAGTAATAACTAGTAACTGCAGCTGCTATGCACGTGAAAATCCAGCAAAGTAGATGGAAATTCCAGCTGTAAAATATTGCCTTTGAAAGATACACACACACACACTCCAAAATAACATTTATTTCTGAATAGGAAATTAAATAACCCTTTTATGAAAAATTGTAAAATTATTTGTTTTGAAACACCAAAAGAAGTAACCGGCTCTAAAAACTTTGCAGGGTATTTTAAAATACCTGATTTTTACAATTCACCATTTTTCCTTCCACCTCTATAATGATGCAAAAATGAAGCAAAATTCAGATGCACCACTGTAAGCATCTAGCATTCCTGTAGCTCCAAATTTGCAAGACTGAAACAGCATTGCTTATAGTAACTTTTTGCCTTGGTATACTCACTGGTCTTTCAAAAATAATATTTGACACAAAATTAATACAAAAATATTTGATACAAAATTTAATACAAACACACCCCTTTGTACAATTGCAATTGTTTGAAATAAGAGATAAGAAATTTTAAATATTCAGTAGGCAGTTTTTAGCAGTGTGCCCGTCACAAGGTGGCATTTCTTTGCAAATACATTTATTTTACAGTATTTTAATTTTCTAAACCGGAATATGTCTTCTGGTCAGTTGCCCATAAATAAAATTGAGAGATATAAGCAGAAGGAAGAAGATAAGTGGCAAGTCTTAAATAGCAAATGCAACAACAAAGCACGTTGCCAGTTCCACAAAGAAGATATTTTTGGCAACAATCAGGTCAGTGGACACACTGCAGTAAATTGGACTTTTAGGTTCATAAGGATACAGGATTATAAATGCCATATATAACACATCCAGCTATTCTTTATTGATATTAACAAAGAAGGATTCCTAAGACTTGTTTGAGGTGACAAACAATTGACCAAATTAGATTTGATCCCTATCACAACTTAGACTATAGTTACTCTTTTCAATTTCTCATTCAAATTTCAGTCTTATTTAAGCTTTAAATAAAAATGTTAGTAGCAGTATGCTTACATTAGTAGGCTACCATATTATTTTTCAATAACTGAAATTTGTCCTGAAATTCTAGAATTAAATGTAAAACAGTTAAATACAGAGTGAGATGACACAGAGAGAGCAGAGTTTACCACTTTATTAAAATTGTGATTGTTCACATAAAGACTCAACCAGGTCACATATTAATAATTATTACTGACAATCTTTAACATCAGACTAAACCCACAAGTGAAGCAATATTACATCTCTCTCTCTCATTTATCTTTACTGCTTATGGCCCCTCTGTGGTCAGCATGCTGTGAGCTTCGTGGACATTTAATTATGAACACATCATAAATGTGGCTGACAAGGCAGAAGCTGGGTTCAGATGCTCCTGGGATGAAGGAAACATCGTTGAAACCACTTAGACTTGCAGTACTTTTATTCTGTTACAATAAACAGTGTTCTGAGTTACCATATACACACTGAATATAAAGCTCCCTCCCTTTCTCATTACAGATTTTCATTTCATCAAATGTTACAGTATGTCTTGGTGAAAATATGAAAATGCATTGTTCATGACCCTTTAAAAATAAACTATTTACCTTTCACTACTCAAATTATAATGGTGTAATATCAGTGCAATAAGGGCCAAATGCTGAATTTTTCTACCAGTGTCATATAGATTACTGAGGAAAGGAATAGAAATGCAGCACCCAGGTAATAACACTACGAAGCATTTTTGGCTGTGCCAGGTAACAGGACAGATGCCTCAGAGAGCTCAGGCAAAAAAAAGGAAGCACCCAACAGCACATATAATTTTTGCTATGAGTAGCACTAAATATTACTCCTTTCTATGAATTCATGGGTATCAGCAAGATAGAGACTCATCTGGCCTAATGATTTTTACAGCAAAGGCCATAATTGTGGTACGTTATCACAGATCTTAGTCAAAAAAAACAAAACAACAAGGAAAAAGAAAACACACCAAAAAAACTCCAAACCACACACACCCAGGAAGTTGCCAAGACCAGCAGCACCCAGATACTATACATTTGAAATAAAATTCCGGCATCAGAATCCTATGAACATTTTATCTTAAAAACACACATAGTAAGCAAGACCAAGGCATGCAGATTTGGTATAAACCAAACAGAGAGGAAAGTGTGGATAAATCAGTTAAACTACTGTACTGCCACACTGGCATAAAACAAGTTCAAGATCAGAATCAGGACAATGCTCTTTTTAGAAAGAAAGTTATTTACAATATATTCTGACTCAAATTAGTTTCACATCCTTACAGAAGCTGCTTTCTACCACCCTTTCCACACCAGCTTTGGTTTTGGATTTTGTCTTTCACGGCAATGAAAATCCCTGTAGCAAATAATAGAGAGCATCTCAATTGTACTGAGATTCTTGAAACATCATTATTCTAAAATGCTCTGAATCCTCATCATTTATAAGTTTTACTAACAATAACACTATTTTAATAAAGCAGCCTGTATTGTCCACAAAGCTGTCAAAAAATGGCACAAAGATGTTTCCTCTAAGGTGATTTTTTTTGTGGAATAATATTCATAATGCTAAGAATTAGCATTTGAGCAAAGAGTAAATCTTGCAAGCTACCCTGATGCTTAAACACCTAGGTAAGAATAAATGTGCATGCAAAGAACTAACCAGTGTCATGTTTCAAAGCAACTGTCCTCTGTAGTGCTGAGGTACATATTTCTATACCTCCCCAACAGACTAGAAATAGAAAAGACAAAGCATATAATAAAGCCAAGCACAATGAAAGAGCTCTGAAGAGAGAGCTGAAAAGTAGCTATCATGTTGGCAGATAAATTCTACACACAATTATTCATTCCTAGCCTCTTGACATGTAGATTAATGAGTGTGATAACCCAGGCTTCTAAGAAGTAGATTCAACTCTGTTTCACTAGCTTTCTTCTCCTCTTCTAACTACAAACAACACTTTGGTCTATTGAGGAAAAAAAACAAATCGATACATTTGCACTGGTCATCAACATTTTTGCAATTGAAGTCCTATGTCAAAAATATGATATCTGCTGTGGGACACGGCTCTTTACTGGCCCTGTCAAGAATTCACAGGGGCTCATGTGATCACTGGAGGGAGGAGTTTTTGCTTCAGCAGCCTGTGCTTCCATGCCAAGTTCAAAGTCATATAGTAGCCAAGGAAAAGGAAAAAAAAGAAAATACAAAAAAAAAAACCCAAACCACAACAGCTATTCTCATAGTTATAATGACCCTGTACTCACTGCAATGTGTTCTGTACATAAAATTTTCTATTTCTTCCCTGAGGCCAAATGACCTTTTGTCGACACTTTGGTTAATGTTCACTGATCAAAGTGGATTTTAAAGTAAGTGCTGTATCAGATTCCAGCCATGACGACTTTACAAGGGGTTGTGTCTGCCTTAAACCAGTACACATAGTGATGCACACTCAGGGTTGGGGAGAGAGGGGAGGAAGGAAAAATACGGTTAATGATTTACAGATCTATTCTTTGTTGAAGCAAGTCTTGCACAGTGGAAATGTTTTATTCTTGATTAGTGAGCAGCTTTGAGTCCTTTTTTTCACCTCAAATGTTATTAGTTCAAATTCTCTCGAGTAATAACAGTCATATGCAGCTGCTTAGGATTTATCAGGATGTTTAAGGGATGGGGACTGGGCGGGGGGGGCGGTTCCTTGAGGTTACCCCGTTTTCCTGGTTAACCGCAAGGTGAAAAGTAGTCTGTGTTGCAAAATTACTAAGATATTACTTAGATAATCACAATTTCAGAACCCTGTCTAGGGTAATTATAACATTTTTCTTGTTATCTGCAACTAGAAAAGAAATCAAGATTACAGTAGCCACTCAATGCATGCTAACGGGCTCCTCCTGAGGGAAGGAGAAAGTTACAACAATCCCAACACTAGAGACAGGCTATACCAGACTAGTGACACCAAAATAGCAACAACGTTCCATAGCATTCAAGTGGAGTTTACTCACTCAGTCAAGGAGCAATATCTTTCACAGCCTACAACAGATTTTTCTATTGCAAACACCATAACAGTTACTAATTTCCTTATTTTTTCTCTTTGCATGGCTCTCTAATGATCTGAGCAAGCAATCAATGTGTTTGAGTGATTTTGTGCCAATCGCCACGCAACATTTTTTTACCTACACCTGAAAGTAGGTTGGATTACTGGATTTTATTTGTTATTATCTCTACCTTATTTTTTTATTCAGGAAGAACTAAGTTCTAGTTGCAAAATTTTGTTTTATGCAGAACTTTCTATTTTTTTAATATTGTTTAAACCCGATTGCCTAAATTTAAATGTATTTGCCCTGGATTTTTTGTTTGGTTGGATAGTTTGTTTGTGATTTTGGTGTGTTGTTTTTTTAAAAAAGAAGTGCCTTACTGTAGGATGAGATACCTGGCACTTACAGGGGTGAAAGACATGCTCCAGTAATATCTTGCATTTTATCTACAAGCTTTATGATCCTGTAGCATGAGGCACACCCCCGCCACACATCCCAACTGTAAATCTACTGCATGAGAGGTTATTTAGAGATACAAATTACTGTTATGCACAATCCCCTATGTAATCAAATATATCTTCAGTTTAGTGTTCATTTTAGAGAGGTCTCATTCCTTTGATGCTCTTAAAGCCAACCTACTGAAACAAGTTCTGGAAAGAAAGTGTTATTCTTCAAAGTAAATCATAAGGAGGGAAGTTTTTTCTGAAAGATCTTAGAAATAGCTCATGCTGCTGCTTCCAAATATTAATTCTCGGAAATATTCACACTAAGTGAACCCTATACATATCTAACATATTGAGCAATTGTCATGCAGACCTATCCTTCCCACTACAACAACTAAGGATCTGCATGCATCCGGAGTATCTCATCTCCAAGCATCTAATCTTCAAGGACAGACATTTCTGTAGATTGATGGGAGAGGAACCAAAAAGGACAAAATATGAGGCTATTTATTAAGACGATTGTTCACAGAAATCATCTTTTTCTGCACCTCCCCAAACCCTAAATCTAGGAATTTTAGATTTAGCCCAATAATTTAAGTTCTGAATTTGGGAGGAGGGCAGGGGTTTTATATAGAAGTTAGGTTTCATAAGAACCTACCCTGTTCCCTTCATTTGCCACTCATACCAAATTATACATCTCTTTCAAGCCACATGATATGTATTAAGCATCCATATTCCACCATTACGTTGGGACCTTTTCCTCAGACAGTGCTCCAAAGTACCTCCAGCAGTCGACTACCAATGTTGATAGACAGTGCACAGAGGTACAGCCACCATCCTATAAACCAGTTATTCAACAGCGTTAGATAAGTATCTCAAACTACTACAGCTATTCCAGACAAAGGAAGATATGCAAAACAGCAACTTTACTATTACTGGAATGTCAACAGCACTGAAATTCCCAAACTCAACACAAACAGCCTATGCAAAATGGTGACTCACGCCATGTTTGTATCTATAGTCTTCAGACAGAACATCAACAAGTATACACTGTCTACAAGATAAATCTTGCTTTAGTAATCTAGAAGTCATTAGAAATCATTAAGCATTTCAGTGGAGATTACAGAGAAAACAACAGCATTAGTGAAGATATACACAAGATTGTTAACTGGGAATTAAATTGTATTGTGGAACAGCTTCGTAGTTTTGTTGGGATTAACAGCCACCAAGGGTGATTTCTGCTCAAATGTGTCAGGCATCTTTTTTCCTGATGTTGTGAAAATAAGTGGAAGTGCTCAGTGCCAATGAAAGGTACACAGAGAATTCTCATTTTATCAGAATGGTGTTGGGCATGACTAGTCCCATATTGATGGACATAAAAGACGCTGAATGACTGCAGAAGCAAAGGAATCTTCTAAATTATCCAGACCTAAATGCAAGCTAGCTCAAGAATCACTAGTAATTTGTAAATCAGTGGTCAGGTTATTATATGCATATCTTTTAATCCAGTCAAAGAAAAGAGAGTATATTAGTCTCACCTTAAGAGCTTAGCTCTTTGTGTGTAGAGACTTGTGCTTTTATTTCAACAATATCTGGGGCTCAAGACCTGGTAAATCCTCTTTGTGTAGTAGCTGTTACATTGATAGACGTTGGGAACTGAACAACAGAAATTATTTTTGCAGCCAAATTGATATGCAGGTGCACATCTGAGCACATTTATCTCTAATTATCTGTTCTTGGGCACAAAACAAGCAGTTAGAGCAGAAAATATGCAGGTATTTATTCTATTTTATTCTTGCTCTGAAATTTGTTTAATGTGTGCAAAAATGAAGATCAAGTTGTCAGAGAAAGAACTGAGTCTCAAGCCCACTAAAAATATGCCCCAAAGTGACTTGCCCATGTGAATTTTAAAAAACTTACATTTTAGGAAAGACAGGGAAGGAGCAAAAGTGCCTGCTTACAGGACTGTCAGAAGCACTGAGATTGGCTGCCAAAGAGCATCAACATAACCTCAAACTACCTCACCAGAGCCACTCAACTTTTTTGGCAGACACGCACGTTTTCTACGCCCCTTCTGGGGATAAAATGCAGTATCTTGGATATGTGCGTGTAGTAACAGATGGTATATGCCAATTGTTTTAGTGGCAAATATTGCATAAACTTTGAAATACCTCAGTATTCTGAAGCTGTAAGTTAGAACTCCTGGATGGAGAAATTCATCTAATCAGCCCTTTGAGGGAGATAATGTAAGGTGTACGCAGTTTAGGATGTGCATCTCACAGATGAGGTAATCCTGCATTGTTATTACAGAGGATTTTTTTCTAAGAAAGACTTGTTCTACAGCTTTCACTAAAAATTTCACCTTTTGCCACCTTACAGTACGTTGAGTACCAGGGACTGCCAGTATAGGGATGTTTCCACTATATTAATTTCAATGGTGTGCATGTTATGTCTAAATTACTTATTGCCATACAGCAGCGATCCTCAAGTTAGCTTTAACAAAAGGCACAGAGCATATTAGCCTCTACAGAGCTCTGCGGTATCTCAGCTAGATTTCTTTTGGAATCTTAAAAGGAACCTCTATATTGCTCTGCCAAATGCAGTGTAGACACATACCAGTATAGCAGGCCAGTAGCAGAAGCAAAATCCTGATTCCGTAACATATCCCAACATACTAATCACTGTAACATACTGTCTCTTATGAAATCCTTTGGATGAAAGATATTATAGCAGTGTAAAACTTTTGCTTCTTTTCCTTATTTTAAAATAATAAATCTTACATAGACGCAAATAAGTGCTGCTTCTTACAGCAGCCTTACACAAAGCAAACAAGGCTCTTTGCGAATGAACCCAACTACTGAGCAACAGATTGAAGGCCTGAATACTTTTAGAATAAGCTGGATTCATGCAATGTATTTATGTACAGCAACAGAGATCTGAGGAATCTGCTCATTTAACAGCCACGCAACAGACAAGGTTATTGTAAGTTAACGCAAAAGTCTTAAAAAAATTTAAATAAAAGATATGTCCAAACATGAACAACCAGCCTTTACTACTGCAGTATACCCAGTTTCAACGAAATGTTCTAAGTACAGGTTTGAAAAACTGAGTCAATACAGAAGAAATAACACATTTTACTTAAAGTACCAAGCCTGATGATTCAGGAGCGAATGCTACCTCTCTCCCCCCTCCCCAGCCCTCCACTCACACACACACACACACACACACACACACACCAGATTCACAGGATTAATATGAGACTGGCTTG
Organism: Nipponia nippon; assembly: GCF_047370975.1. Classification (NCBI taxonomy): domain Eukaryota; kingdom Metazoa; phylum Chordata; class Aves; order Pelecaniformes; family Threskiornithidae; genus Nipponia; species Nipponia nippon. The sequence goes on from NW_028262391.1 coordinate 41,772,170, forward strand.
AGGGTTTTAGCAGTAACTGCTGCAAAACAAGTTCTGATTGGTTGATTCAGAAATTGGGATTCTGGGCAGTGTTTTATAAAAGGATAATGTATCTTTAAGCCTAGGTGCCCTTCAGGGAAATGTATTGGATAAATGTCTTCTGAAAAGCCTGTAAATATTCCATCGCCTCACTGTCATTACTACCATGAAATGATAATGAAGCATGAAAGAAATATAATTCCATATTCAGATGACAGCATTAGCCTTCATAAGCAAACTGAAATATTTATTAGTAAAATGTTCGGTATCTACGCCTGTAATCTAAAAAAAGGACAAAAATGTTTTATAATAAAAAAGAGATTGAATGCAGAGGTAAAATCTGGTTGGCTGATTTTATTGCTTATTATTAAATCCAGGCAAAACAATTATTTTTTTCTTTTCATTAGTAAGGCACCCAAATTAAAACTATGCCCTCAGGCTGTGAGGTTTACAGTAGTGATTAAAAACAAGAAATTGTGATGCATGGGGTTTTTGACAATGGCATAATCAAATTCATTCATATTGTTCAATCTTTCACTGACAAATATTTTTACAGTGAAATATACCAAACAAAGAAGCACATACAAGTACTATCAATACAGAGAAATTAGGAAGACTTGTTATTATTGCAGTAGAGAACAGATACAATGTTTCTATAATCTTGAATACAAACATTATAGTGTAGTTAATTAGGGTAATTATTGCCTAAATTGTGCTTAATTGTTTTATACTGAAAAGGATTTCTGAAAGAAGCCTTTTGGATTTCTACAAGGCACAGAAGTGAACACTGTGCAGTCTAAGTATGTAGATGTAATTTCATAAGTTTGATTGTATTTCTTATGAGTCAGAAAATACATCCTGAAGCAGGCTGGGACAGAGATAAACATGAGCCACATGCCTTGACCTCTGTTTCACCTTATTGAAAAAGAGGCGTAAAACAGTCATTTAGTACACTAGCATCAGAGAGCATTCACACACTCTAAGCACATTCTTTTTAAAAAAAAAAAAAGGTCTTTGAAGTGAATGAAAAATTAGAAATTCAAGTGACCACGATCAATTCTGAAACACTGCACAAAATTAATTACAGTTTTGCATCAGAAGCAGGAACGTAGATTTCAGACAGTCTATGTCATTTATCTCACGCTGTACAATATACAAGGCGATTAAAAAGCCAAATCTGTTCCCACCCCCCAAGTCTAAGGCCTATCAGAGGCTGTGAAGTACAAATGATTAACTCCAAATTATTCAAGGGATTGTACAGACTCTTCAACTTGAATGAAATTTGCGGCAAGTCACAGGAGCTACGGAGGGACAGATTTGCTGCTCTTTATCAAAATCTAGTCTGACTATCACTGACAGAATCCAGATAAATTGCATAGTAATCTAGCAGTGGCTGTGGAAAGCTTGCTCTGCAAAATCCAAATCTCTAATTTCTATCTGTTTTTAATTGCTTGACTTAAATTTGCATTTTTATACAATTGGCTTAAAGGATTTATTCAGTTCTTTAGGCTACTCTAATAAGATTGGGTCCCATTTTGCATGGTATCTCAGAAACCTACTTACATTAAATAAGCATGCTGTATTACAAAAATATTTACTGTAGCAGAAAAAGATTCCTTTTTATGTCATGTTCAGAATTAGCTAAAGAATACATGTGTCAGGAAGCTCATTTTAAACTCCCCTATGAAAACATACCTCAGAACAAACAGGATGGCATAACAAAGAAAACTGGGGGAAAAAGCATTTATTCAACACAGGATAAGCTGGTAAAAAAAAAAAAAAAACAAAAAAACAAAAAAACAACCAACATATGTGGACCAAAGAGTAAGTACACCTTTAAATACAAGTCAGAAGCCACCAATAATACAATGTGCTGTTAACCAAGCTTCTTGAAAACAGCCATCCATGCAGTTCTCCAGAACCTGAGAGCTGGGCATTAAAGCAAGGACTTCCATTCTTGTGAGTACCATGCTCCCACGTCATTAATGGAGGTGCTGGCATCAACTATTATCCTTATTAACAAGTTAATGTCACCCTCCTAGATTATAGCTACCTTACCCCAACCATAAATACTGCAGAATACCAACATCTGAGCAGCATTTGGTTAGCTAATATCCCTCAGCCACTGTTCAAATGAGTATCAGAAACCAAGTTCAAGTGTGATGATTGTCTGAAAAATGGCATTCCAGCAGGATAACCAAGGCAAAACTGCTAAGTCCTCTAAAATATTACATTCCTAATCACTTCTTCACCTGCATTTAGCCATTCTGGAACTGACTAATGCAATAGATGAAGAGACCAATTTCAAACACACATTTTAACTTTCTACTCAAGCTTTGCCAAAACGGTTGCTAGTAGGCTACACAAAGGCTATGAGCACATTTGACTTAATTTGAATATCCCTAATCAAAAATATACAAACTTCAATGTAGTTTAACATAACTCAATAGAAACAAGACCTTATATTCTTACAGATAAAGTTCAAATAGCATTAAAAACACAAATTTAAAAAAAAAAAAAAAATCAAACAACCTATTTTTACCTACCAGTTCCAACAAGGATGTACAGATACCCTTTCCCTCCAAGTCAGTGTGAACAAAACAGCACCAAACAACTCCTGTACCACAACAATAAACATGATCTGACTCCAACCATAAACAGGATTTGGCCCTACAATGCTATTCACAGTGCTTAGTATGAACATCAGCACTGCTGGAACTTAGTTATGTTCCAGCCTGGCGGGTAGCTGCTCCATTCTTTTCCAGTATCCACACTCACAAGGAAAATCCATGAAAGAAATCAAGTCAATGACCTGGGAAGAAAAGTCAGCTATTAAAGAACACATGCTTATATTAAATTTGTGAGGTAACCAGCTATCAAACATGTGGCAATTCTAACTCTGGCTATTGTGTAGATAAATCTGTAAAGATACACGAGGAGAGACAGTTATCCAAACAGTTCTTTTCCCCTCTTCAAATCAGTGATGTTCCTCTGGGACGTATAGGCAAAAGAAGGAGCTCCAGCAACAAGAAACCAAACCCCCTCCACTGAAGAACCATTCTGCATAGATCACCGGAAATAGGGACAGACAGCGGGACTGAAGTCACTTCCAAGGTTCAGTGTTCACGGCAGACCCCAAATGAGAAACCAATCAGAGAAACCCATCTGTAATTGTTTTCATGCAACACCCACAAGCAACATAAGGACAATCAATAGTTCTACTGCAAGACCCAGAGGAACTTTATTTTGTTGCTCTCGCTAATGTCCTCTGCAAAACCACATAGGGAGAGCAATGTAGTTTCTTCCTAGAAAACCAAACAAAATGCTGGTAGCCACTGCTTAAATGGCAAATTTAGGAGAGGATGGCAAAACTCTGTGTCAAACTGACATGGAATCAAAAGTCAGCCCAACACAGAACTTACAATCATTACTTGTAGCTAGCAGAATAGAAGATAACTATCTATAACCTGTTCTAATCCAACTGTGTCACACCTTTATTTTATCAGAAACCTTCACATTCATTCTCATTAATTACTTTTACAAAGCTAATCTTTCCTGAATATGAGATATTCTATACGTGAGATATGAGAACAAATACATCTTAACACATTCTAGAAGAAAAACAAAGGCCGATAGACTTTCTGTAACTCCAAACTGCTTATCTATATGTTTGCATCAAATACTCAAGAAGGAACTAATCCACTGGTCTGTATTTCTTCTAGCATCAGAAATTATGCAATATATGCAGCCATGCATGTTTGAATTTTTCAAAACACGTGTACAATAATAAAAACTCAGAATGCATCTTACTATTCTAGCTTCCTCATGTCTTCTGACAATTCTGCTATTACTTTTTTGGTACTCTTTCCTTCTATTACCATGTTTTTATAAGGTAATTTATATAAATCTTCTGTAAGATTACAGATAAAAATTCCATTTAACTGTTGAGTGCATCTTATACGAGTTCCACAATGATACATAATTTTCTAGCAACAAATTTCATATTCACCTTTGGATGTTAGAATGAAAGAAGACCTCCAAGGTTTTAGCAAAAGTCTTCATAAAAAATACATTTGTATTTTTCCTTCTTTCAGAGGTTTTGAATTGTATGTTTCTCTAAGAATTAATATCTGATTTCACTTCCAGCTGAAGGTAGTTATTCTAAAGTATCCCTCCCTTTTCATATTTCTCATCTTTGATTCCTTTGAATGGCTATACTGTCAAATATTAGAAGTAAAGAGATCTGTTTGGTGAAGCAGAATTCCCTAAAGCTGATTCCTGCCAACGTGAGTCAGTGTCCACTGTACTCCATACATTTTTGTCAGCTAAACAATGCTGCTATAATCTGTGTCAGTTTTATAGGATTTAATTCAACTGCAATGTCAAACTAGCATTCATATCTCACAGTGGGTTCATTTTAAAATAAACAAATAAATATTTCTCTTCAGCCATTATTGGGCTGCTTCTCTCCACTGAATACATTCCACAAACGGTGCGTACCAACAGCCTTCCAAGCAGACTGCTCCAAAGGATCGACTGATGTTGCATTACATCCTTACATTCAGCAAAAATTGGTCCACCAAAAATTATGCCATTGTAGGCCCAAATTTGCAAAAATACATGCCTTCAGCCCACAGGGCTCCACATCAGTTCCATGCTTTGCCTCCTCCTGACACATTAAAGCATGCAAAGCTACAAAGCAGGAAACAGATATAAGCAGCCTGTATTTGGATCGCCTCTCACAGCAGCCCCACTGATTTCACTAGCATTATTCATATGGAAAACAAATTACCTGCATAATTAAAAATATATACATTTTTTATTTTAAAAATTGGAATTACTTCAATGTACTAATTAGAAAATCTTAATTAAAAGTCTGTAAGACCTTACATGTTTTTAAAGTAAAGTAATTGTTTACTTACAGCTGTATAAATTTACTCACTGAATAAATATATTATAGCAAAATTAAAGTTTATTGAGGCAGAACCTTCCAGTATTAGAAAATATAAACATTCTAGGGTGCTGATATAAAAACTTATTTTATGGCAAAAAATAGAAACGTTGAAGTAGAGGGAGCTCACAAAGAGCTTTAAACAACACATCATCAAAAATATTTAAGCTTATCTGCACTAATGCCTTCTATCATTGCAATGACTGTTAATCCAGGTACTAATTCAAGCAAAGGCAAAGTCTAATAGTAACTGCGGCCTTTAATTTGTTCCTTTCAGGGACTCTTTCTGCTATGTTTTTGTTACTGCTGAAAATTAAGTGTCTAATCATAAAGGGGTTGGTGCTTTTACCAGCATTTTTTAGTAACTTTGTCCCAGATATGCCAAACCAGATATGCCAAATTTCTAACAGAAGTTGACAGGTAGTCAATTTGACCAAATTTGGTTGTTGCACTCAACAGCTTATTCAAACTCATCAGTACAGTACACTTAGGAGTGTGAGCTATTTCAGACTGCAAAAAAACCCCTCAGATATACCCATATTTATGTTTCCACAACTGTATCAAGAACCATATCTACACCCCCTGCTATAAAAATCAAACTATTACCATAATAAACCCAAAAAGACTAAATGTCACAAGTAATATCCACCAAAGGAGGAGCAAGAGTAGAGCAAGTGTCTGACAAAAAAGGTGATGTCTTGAAGGCCTGAGATGACATATGTATACTTAACTCAGCAATCATGCTATCCTGAAGAATAAATGCTTTGTGTAACCCAATATTGCATGCCAGTCCCTGAATAGAGTATATACTTCTTCCTAAATGTGTTTTTTTTTTTTTTTTCCTTGAGCAATTAGCTAAAGTTCAGGCAGTTCTCAGAGTCAAATTCTATCCCATCCTTTGGCTTTTTTGTCCCTATAGTTCTATCATTTCCTTGGATGTCAGCCATTCTCCCATAATCCTCCACACTTCACAAAGCAACAGTGACAGCATTACACCCAGAGTGTTCCTCTCAAATCCCCGAGTTCTCAGTGGAGACATGTCTATCTGTTTGGGATGAAGGTTGCTGTTACTTCAGTCACATGGTTTAGAAAGAAATTTTCTGTTTCTTACAATATATTAAAGTATCTGCCTAGCACTGAACCCCAATAACATATTCTACAAATCAAGCAAACTATAAAACATGGCACCTTTAACATTCTTTCTATGCCAAACTTCTAGGGAGGTAACAGCAATCTGTCCAAAACCTTCAACAATACCTTAAGAGGTCCCAAAAACTTTGCATAAACCTTAACCAGTATGCAAGGGTATACATAACACTGGACGTAACAGCAAGAGTCCAGATCTACTCCAATTACAACAAGAAACTGCTCTTGTAATGTATTGTAATTAAATGTTGGAAGTAAGCATTTTTTTTTAAAAGTGGTAGAGACAATAAAAAGAAAAGTGCATTAAATACATGTCATGATGAAGAATAGAGAGCGTCATTTAATATTTTAGCACCCTTTCTCATGAAACTACTGTTTTATTATTTATAACTATAACATAGATGTTTTTTCAAGACTCATTTCATAACCCTGTACTTTGAGTTCTACTTTAAAATAATCCAATGTGTAAATCTCCAGTTTAATCCCAAGAAATGACATAAATACTTTGGAATAGGAAAACCCACATGGATATGATGCTGAGGTCACCTGAAAGAATTTATCCTTGAGAATATACCACACACAGTAGAGGGACACTAAATAATTAAATAAATATAAACAAGCAAGTGTGCTGGGTTTGGCTGGGGTAGAGTTAATTTTCATCACAGTAGCCAGTATGGGGCTTTGTTTTGGATTTGTGCTAGAAACAGTGTTGAAAATACAGGGACGTTTTAGTTCCTGCTGAGCAGTGCTTACACAGAGTCAAGGCCTTTTCTGCCTCTCACCCCACCCCACCGAGGAGGCTGGGGGTGCACAAGAAGCTGGGAGGGGACACAGCGGGGACAGCTGACCCCAACTGACCAAAGGGACATCCCACACCATATGATGTCATGCTCAGCACATACAGCTGGGGGAAGAAGAAGGAAGCAGGGGATGTTCGGGGTGATGGCGTTTGTCCTCACAAGTAGCTGTCATGCGTGATGGAGCCCTGCGCTCCTGGAGATGGCTGAACACCTGCCTGCCGATGGGAAGCAGTGAATGAATTCCTTGCTTTGCTTTGCTTGCATGCACAACTTTTGCTTTACCTGTTAAACTGCCTTTATCTCAACCCATGAGTTTTCTCACTTTTACTCTTCTGATTCTCTCCCCCATCCCACCGGGGGGGGGGGGGTGAGCGAGCAGCTGTGTGGTGCTTAGTTGCTGGCTGGGGTTAAACCACAACAGCAAATAAAAGAGAAAATAAACAAAAGAAAAAAAAAAAGAAAATAGAAGATTGAAGAGCAGAGTTTGTGGGAGGAAAGACAGAGCATAAAAAAAATCATAATCCTGAAAATAGATAGTACAGAATTTGCCTCACAAAAACAATTCTTTCTTCAATTTCTTTTGAGTTTGATTTAGCATCTGGCTTTCCTCAGAGAAAATATTTCAGGAAGAATTTTTAGACAATTTTTTTTCCTGGACATCCTCTCTGAAGGCGGTCCCTCTAAGCTCTTCTTTCTATGACTGAGATTTGAGAGTAGGTCACTGTTTAGCACAAAAGGTTCAATTAAGCTGCACCAAATAGACAGCAATTTAAAATCACATCTTGGTCCTAAACATTTAAGCAATAGTAAGGGAGGAAAGGGGGTGGTGTCTTCCCGTAGGATAAGAAGCCAGAGGTGCTGTACCCTCATATAAGATGTCTCAATTGTATTCTAAGTTATTCTGGGCATGTTTCTTATTTGAAAACGATGCCTTCCCTGTCCCCAGACATACAAGTCAAGAGACTACTCTTTAGCAAATCTTAACTCTACAATACATAAGGACCAAGCATTAACGTAACATATAAATAAAACCCATTTTTTTCTTATGTGAACTACTGTACTTATTGAACCTGGCTTAGCCATCCACATAAGATATTCTGCATTCTGTATTCTGAACTGCCTTTCCAGTGACCTCCAAGAGGGGAGATTTCACAGCAGCAATCCAATTCAAAAGTGATGAAAGCCTGAACAAGCCAGTGAAGGCAACAAGCAGAAGTTATAGCTCTATCTCTGAGAAGACAAACACTGCTTGTCAATGCCATCTAGGTACTCAATATCACACATGGAACCCACAGAAGCCCTGGATTGCAAACTGATTCGTGTCACTAAGTGCATGTCTACATAGCACAGTGCAGCTAGGAAAAGCTACAAAGCCAAAAGACCTCATACGGGTACAGAAATATTGTAGCTGTCTTAGTATAAAACTCCACCTATACCAATTAGACCAACTGAGATGCAAAATAAACCTCCGGAGCAAGAGCTGGTGATGAACCTGACATTGCTTCCGATACTCAGGGTGTCTTATTCAATGGTAGCATGGGTATCTCTGTAGGGCACTGCACTGTGCTGTATCAATATAAAATAATAATCAGTTAATAAAGAAAGATACAAGCTTTGCCACAGTTTCTACTTACTTTAATTTTAGGTAGGCTGAGTTTCAGCTAACTGCTAACTTTATGCTTTCTCCTGCTCATCTTAATATGACAATGCATTACAAAAAAGTTCCAAAGGAGATTGTAATTGATTTAAAAAGCAAATAACTCCTGCCCTTTTCCTCCCCTCTTGCCCTTTTGTCTCTTCCTCCACCTCCTTTCTCCCTCTTCCTCACTCTGCTTCACAGAAAAAACATTTCATCAAATCAACTTATAATGAGAAATGTGAAAGTATACTAAGAGGTCCTGGGACTGTTCATATGAAACAACCCTTTTTAGATTGTAATAGGCTATTTAAAACTATTATGCTTTACTGATGCAAAGTTGTCACACAGTAAGTTTCGGTTGCTTATTATATCCTGTTGAAAAACAATGACTCACTGAGCTGCTTAGCAATCAAATTTAGAGCCTGGCCTACCAGGTTTGGCTTTGGTGGGTTTTTTGGTTTGGGTTTTTTTTTTGTTGGTTTTTTTGTTTGGTTTTGTTTTTGGTTTTTGGGGTTGTTTTTTTTTTGGTAGAAGAAACTAACCAGAAGTTCTAGGGAATCTGCCCTCATTGCACTAACTTAAAAAAGTAATTCAAAACCTCTTATTCTATAATTGGAAACTTCCTGTAAGTTAAAGATGTATTATTCTAGAGCATACGAGGCAAAAATAACATAAACCATAAATATTGTCCTAATTGGCAAAAAGGACAAATCTTCCTAGGAATTTGAGATTAAAAGCATATGTCGTACAGAGCATCTGACACCTTCAGAAATTACTTATGCAGTGCACATCCCTGCGTTCCATTTTTGTGTATCTCTGTGGTATAATACCAAGTATAGGGAAATGCTTTATAAAAATGAAAATGCAATTGTCTGACCAATAAAAGGTATTCCTGTATGTAATCCCAGTAATAGATTTTTAAACCCTTTCCACTGCCGCAATATTATGTATTCATAGTTATTATCTTGTCCACTTCCAAATCCTGAAAGGTTAGATTGTTTAAAGATTTGTTAGCTGTGAAATACTTTAAAAAGCAAAGTATTAAACTCAGAGCTAATTGAAAAATAGCATTTTATCAGATTCTCCTTTGATATTATCTTGTAATGATTGTACTTAAGGTACTTACAATACTTCAAAAAATAGTGAAATTAAAAATATAACATCTTTAGGGCTTTTCAGAGAATGGGGCTGTTAACAATTTATACTGCTTTTTTTTAACCATTATTTTCTTATATTTCCCACAATGCTTCACATCAGAAGCAAACAGAAACTGAATGATTACCCCAAAGTGTGCTAGATGAACTGGAAAAAGTCTATTCAAACAAAGCTCATTAGTTTTGATACCTCCAGGGCTATGACAAATTAAGCGGCTGGTGAATATGCTTCCAGACAAAAGGATGATGCAAAATCTAGGGCTTGTGCCAGGCATTGTGTCAATAAATTCTACTGAAAAAGGTAAAAATTACAATTGAAGCTAAAATGGAATCCCTTTAAGGAACATGTAGAAAATAGATCATCCCTTTTCTTATATACATTTATGAATGATTGCGCTATAAATAATAAAGGGATTGCTTATTGGCTACTTTGAATGTACATTCTGATGGGTCAGTCATGGCCTCTGAAAAATTTTAGTCCAGAGCTAGTAAAAAGCATACAGAGAATTTAGGCAGACTCTCCAAATTGCTTTGCCGTATTGAAAATTTAACTATAACACAACCACTGTAAGTTTGTACCATTTAATTGCAACATCTACTCCTGAACTGAGAGCAGCCATCATCAAGCTTATGATTGCACCTTTGGAACTCAGCAGTGAAAATGCACAAGTAGCTATGAAATTAATTGGTGGATTTGGCCCCGCTCCTAGTGAACAGGTGTCTAAACCACGTATACTCTCACAACCAGAAGCCCAGTTGATCAGCTCAGAAAAGACAGAAAGAACAAATTCATTCCTCTATCATAAGGTGACCCTACTGTGTCATCACTGAGCCATTCTGGTGATCCGACATTTGTCTGCTCTTTGTGGTGCTTATGCTGTACATGTTCTGAGGCAAAGTGAAGAATTTGAATGACAGCACTAAAACTAAGATCCTTCAAAGGCACTGCGAGCTTAATCTTGCTGCCTGTCAGCTTCCATTGGTTTTAATGAGAATAGGACTAGAACTTTTCTAAATTATAATTAATTCCTAGTATTTGCTCTTTAATCACCAAAACGCTTTCTGATGCAAACCTTGTTCCTCTCATGTACTTGTTTGTTACTTCCTGTCATGATTACTGAGCTATTATATGGGTGGTGTGCCATGAAATTGTGCAACCGCTTACATACTTAATTTTGCTGATCACATGACATACCTGCTCTTTTACCGCTGTACAGTATTTGACCTAAATATCAAAGTTTCACGTTTAACATAGTCAGGATCTGACCTATGATAGAAGCCGCATTTCTACATGTTGCAGTCAGTGAGTCATTTCCTCAGAACAGTCTGCACCTTAAAAGTGCTACAGAATAAGAGCTGGAAGCTGGATTCACCTCCTTTTATGCCCCCAGGAATTCAAAGTCAGTTCACAGCCTAACTAATCCAGGTTGCCATTGAAAGCAGATTATTGCTTTTGAAATTCACCTTCCCTTCCGACAAAGCCTAATTTTGCAAGCTTTCAGAGAACATTACTGAACTCCCTTTCATATCTGATGGATAATCAAGAAGTATATTTGACCAAACAGGCCAATTTTCCTCTCCATGAACCCAACGAGACCTGTTACCACTAGGGAAAGAAAATAATCCTTGTATACTTCTGTTGTGTATTTTATATACACCACAAATTTTGAAAATGTCTTTGAAAATTCTTTTTAAAATGCATAATCAAATTTTTTAAATAAAAATTGACTGAAAGTATTACTGATCTAAATTCTAACCAGAAATATTTCTTAAGATATAGCCAAATATACAATTGTATTTTCTCTGAGCTCTTAGTTCTTGCAAGAATATATCGCTATTTCCACATTTAAGGTCAATTTTGTCACTTAAAGTCAGTTTAAAAAGATGGGATATTTCCCTAGATAGCATAGTTTTCAAATGAAAGAATAAATCGGTTAACAAATATTATTTGAACGCAATTTGTTCTGCCAGAAACTGAACAGGAACTTATAGTTGTAGCTTTTCCCATGTATGAACAAATTTCGAGTACCAAGACAAACTACTACCTGGAGATGTAAATTGTGGGGGGTAAGGGGGGTGTAGAAATCCGTGTCAGTTTCTCAATAAATGAGGAGCCAGCTCTGTATATCTTAATTATTCATTTCAAAATGATATTTAAAAAAAAAGTTTTCTAGCTGGTACTACTGGCAATAGAAGAGGAGAAAATTCCATGCAGGGGAGCCTGTTGATTTTGTGGCTTTCAGTAAAGAAGATACACATCACTTTAAATAACAAAGCCATATAGATATGTGCTCTAACAGGATCAGGCTGATAGGCAAGACAATGCTGGCCTTTGAGACAAAAGCTGGATGCAAGACAATTGCCAACATATCTATAACTGACTCAAAAAAATCTTGGGAAGAAATAGGTGGTGTCATGATAAATTCATCAGCAGCCTCCAGAACGCAGACTTTTCATTCCTGCTTACAATTTGCTAAGAGTAGCACCTTATGACCAGAATTCCGTTTACAAATAAACTCATGTTATTCTCTTCCAAGCGTCACTCTCATTTCCCTTATTTGCGTGCAAGGTAATGAAGTACCTGTCTTCTGGAGTCAGCAGAAGTCATTCATTTTATGAGCAACAAAAGGAATGCTTGTTAGTAAAATACCAGGTTAAAGGAAACACAAAGCTCTCAATCACAGAACAAGCAGGTGCTCCTTGCCCAATTGTTCTCGATTTGTATGGCTTTAGCTGGGGATTCAACGCGTGACTGGCAACAGGATTTTAATCTAAATCTCTGATTTGGGGAAGAATCAAGCAAGGAGTGATTGCTGGGGCCAGCATTATTACTGTGCAGTTCTGAAACAGTACTGTATTTTCCAGCTGTGCACCAGCCCAGAATTCTCTCAAAACACTACTATCCTGCAGCAAGTTGTCACCCTCTCTTGCTTGTACCACTGAGAGCTTTCCTGTACAAGTTACAGGACACCTGTCTGTAGGTCTTTGCAAAATAGAGATTTTTAATAGGCAGCTCACCAGATAAAAAGGTTGACCACCCAGCATAACATATGAAGCAACGTAAGTTACTAGGGAAGAAAAACCTGAAGTATTCCACAATTCCTTTAGTTAGAATTATTTGTTAACTAACTATATCAGGAGCAAAATAATATATCCATGTACCTACGGACAGGAAGGAGGGAAAGAGAAACCATGCCTTTACCTTGATTTTTAGTTCTACCTTAGAATTAGACATCAAGAACTTTGGATACAAAAATTAAATGGCTAAGTACAAGCTACTTGATTTTCATATATGCCAAACACAATTTAGGTTTCGCTCAAATTCTAAGCCAGAATTAAAGCCTCTGAAGGGTACCAAACTGAACAAAACCCTTGTACTTGAAGCAGAAATAACTAAATTCTACTCCCTCAATGCTCAAAGCACACAAACCAGCATAATACTGGGGGGGAGGGGGGGGCCGAGATATCAAAATTGCTGCTTTTCTCCAAAAAAGTATATTGTAAAAAAACAACCTACAGAGGTCTGGATTTATGATTTCCTATTCTATAACAGGTACTCTCAGTATGAATATAAAAGAACATGTTTTGTTCCCTACTCATATTGCAAACAACCTGGAATCTGAAAGTCAGGTGGATTTCTTTTTCATGTGCCTGTTGTCACCAATATTAGAGGTTTTCCAGTCCAGCTTGAGCCTCCACCTTACCTATACAATGTCAAGATCTTCAAAATATGCCTGACATGTCTGCAATCGTGGAACTGTCAATGAATTTGCACAATCCTAATTCATTGGAGCTGCAATCGTCAACCTGTACACATCGCCGGCCTGTGGTTTTGGGTTTTTTGCAGGACAACTAAGTGGAGCAAAAGGAACCAAACATTTTTGGTTTAAGACATATACCACTACCCTGAATAGAGGAAAACTTATTCATTCACTCCTAAAAGTAAAAGTATGGTTTACCATTTTCTCTACCCACATTTTTAGTTTGCATGCATTCAAGAAATAACTTTGATGGTTCTAGCGCATACTGATAATGTCAAGGGCTGGCCTATTCAAATATTTGTTCAATGAAGCATATTAAATCAATTCTCACAGTCCAAAAAAACCACAACCAACCTTGAGATGCGTCTGTTGCACACCTTGTCTTAACCGACTCCTAGCCCCAGTAGATAAATTACACTTCCTCCTCAATAAACAATGTAAATAAACTCAGTTGTTAACCTTGACAACTTCCAGATCACAGACGTCAGGAAGTTCAATGATTGTAGCTTTTAATTCTGCAGTGCCTTATCCAGGAAACTGCATTGCAATAGTTTCTCTCTATTCCTAAAGGATAAAAAGAGCTGACCTACTGAGATTTAAACCTATAGTTTTGCTTTTAGTTCAAATGTATGGAACAGAGCTCTGTCACAGAACTATTAAGAAAGATATCTCAGGACTTCAGAATTCTGAGGAGAAATCTGTCTCTCTAAATTATTCTTTTGGTTATCCACATACTACTGAGTTAAGCTACCATTTTTGTATCTATTGTGCAATTCCTTTCTTATCGTTTTTCATTCTTCAAAACTCTATTGTCAGAGACTTCATTATCTTCATTATAATCACTGTCAAGAGTGGAAAGCATGAAAGGCTTCAACTAACATCTTCCTAAACCAAACCCTTTTGTGTTTTATAAGTTGCTAGTGATCTCACATACCATATCTAGGCTCAAGCAGTGAAATATCAAGAGCATAATTCTTGCAAATTTTTGAGTATCATAAAGTCTTACTGTGCATATCATCCAGACTGTTACGATGTTACTTCTGTCTTTTGATATGGCAATCAACAAACGTTTATATCCACATGTATAAAAGACATGAATAAAAGATGAAAGACAAATACAACTACACAGATATAAAAGGAGATCTGATACATATAAGCATTTAGGCTATAAAGTATATTTTTTTTTTCTATATCACTGCCTAGTCCATCCAATCAAAGACAAAATCCAGTTGAAGGAGTGACTTCATCAATTTTCCCAAGACATATTTATCATCAGAAACTAAATTAAAGTAGGTCCCTTTTTTAATCTCAAGGTGATTTATGGCAATATTTCATGTTCCTAATCAAAAAGCACTTGCAAACTTTTGGGGAGACAAGATCTTTTCACTGGAAAGGTAACAATGCTGTCACAAGCAAAGTTATACAAGGACATTAGAATCAGAATAAGGTTCTCCTGTGCCTGCAGCCCCACCCTTCCCTTTCAGTTCACCTTTCTAAAGTACTAACCAATGAATCAACAAACATGCTACAGAGCAAGACAATCATGCATGCGGACATAGCTATGCAAACCTCCACAAAATTAAGGATGAAGAGTAGAACGGGTGTTGGAGAGCGAGAGACTACAATGGGACAAGAACTCTTTCAGCAAGTACGTAAATTGACTTCATAGAATGCCAAGCTGACTTTCTAGCAGCGTTATGTGCCCCTTCATTTTCAATCTGTCCTGTTGACATTTAACTTGGAGTTGCTCAATAGTCCATATTATTCACTTTAAAAATGTACACTGGAAGTAATAGATAGACCACAGCCTGCTGTAGAGGCATCTTAGTGCTTCCTGAACTAGGAAAAGAAGCTAATAGGACTACATCATCCAAAGATTCTTACCAAAGGAAGTCAAATATATGAATTAAGTAAATTTTTTAAGCTATTCACATAACTGTGAAATAAAGACCACTCTTTGCAGGAGGATGTTATATGTAAAAACTCTACAAAATGTATTTTAAGGGATGTTATTTTTATTGAAGAATAAATGTTACATGCCACATACTAACAGCAGTCATTTCCTCTGGTGGGTAGACCTAGAATGTCATGGGGCCAAATGCAAAAGAAACACTTTGTGATTTAGAAAAATCACAAAGGTGAGGTTTATTCCTACAGCTACCAAGGCTCTTCCTGATTAAAACAGTAAAATTTATTAATTGGGGCGGGGGATAATCTTATTTCGGTACAGAAGAAAGCCACACTGTTGGGGGGAGGGGGGGGGAACCAAACAAACAAGAAATAGAATTATGACATATCCATTTGTTACACTCTCATGCCAGACAAATCTGTTTCAGACAGTTCTTGCACAATCTAAGTTGCTGAACAAAGATAAAATGGCATGAAAACTCCTCCTACAGGCATCACAACTGAAGTTCACCTTCACGTTGATGACATTTTTTGTTTTCTTTTTTCAAAACCATATAAAGATAATGTCATCTATTCTGATACCGCCAATTCAAAACAGTACTTGCTTGAGAATTGCAGAGCAGAGACCTGCCAGATAACACTGATACTGGTGATTTTTCCCACAGAAATTCTTCACATGAATAAAGATTTTTTTTTTTTTTTTTTTTTTTTAGATGGAGACTAAGTATAAATACTGGAAGCTTTCTGAAGGGAAAAAAAGACAGAATAAACTCTTACATTTCTCTCATAAAAGGAAACATTTTGTCAACATCTTCATTTTCACTCTTTGCCTATCATGAAAAATTAGCAGAAACCCTAAAAAGTCCAGCAGATGTTGGCCTTTGATAGCCATAAAGGTTAGGCAAAAGCTGTGACTCCCAGCTTGAAATAATATTTAAAATTACTCTATTTTTGACTATTCACATTCAAAACGTTGATTCTAATTAAAGAGTAATGTTTTCTAGGTATATACTTTTAGACACTGTGTGTTGCATTATTGAAATGTAAAATTCAATCTGGAGTATCTCCAGAACCTTCCATGATATCTTCCATTTCCCTCTTCTCGTCCCTCTGCCCCCCCCAGAACCTTGCTCTGGTTAGCCATGATTCACACCTCTTTAGGAAGCCTGAAGTACATATTGGGGGAGGCAGAAGGCAGAGGGGGAACACAGTTCGGAGAAACTACTGGCCATCTCACATACCCTTCAGAAGTAATGAAGGAAAGAAGACTAAAAGACTGAAAATAAAATAGCAGGTATAATGAAGAGAAAGAGCTACGCAAGTCCAAATTCAGTTGGTTAGACCTTTCCAGTCTAACAATTAGAATAATAAAATAAAAAGAATTTTTTCAAGCTCCTTAAGCAAGGACTTTTTTTGTATGTTGATATCCACCTAATACAATGGGATCCTGGTCTATGAGCAGAGTCCTCAGGTAGTAGCACAGTAAAAATAATAATGTGAATAGGCCCTTAAATAACACAGATGATAGAAATACACAATAGAATTACTTTGGCATTCTTGGGAAAAAAGTTTACATTATAGTCAATAGCTTTTAAATACAACTGCTATTGCCAAAATCAAGAGGTCTCCAAGTAATCTACAGACCAGCAGTGAAAAACACGAAATATTCTACTTCAACAACAACAAAAAAGTGAATATTACAAGTAAAATTAGTTCTTCCTGCACTCAGACTATAACTGCTAGAAGAACCTTAGAAGCTGCGAAGATACATGCCACTTTAAAACCTATATATTGTTATAACAGCAAATTCATGTGAATGCCCACTTGTAACAAATAAACATTTTGATATAATTGTTTCCTACATTACTTGACCCAATGAAAATAATCCATTTAAAATGTCAGGCTTATAAATCCTCCTGGATTGGTGGTGGCAGGAGTACGTTTTAGTATTCATTTGAACTAAGATGAAGCAGCAGAATTTGTCCTTCTGTGACTGTATTCTTCAGGTTTCTCCAACTAGCAATCCTTAGAGCATCAAAACTTTCATTTCTGACAGAACCATTCACCTCCTTCCTAACTTCTCATCTGAACAGTGTGGCTCGACTTGGCACCAACACTGCTTACCTTTATTCAGTTTTGCATCACCTGTGTCAGTAACACAAATACACAAAGTCCTATATTGTTGCAGCCCTATGCTTCTTTTAGGGTCCTGTATTACTGGAAGAAGGAAAGGTACTTTACACAGTCTGTAAGTTTCACCAAAAAAACACAGAAGAGCATTTCCTTACTTTAAAATAACAAGAGCCAGATTTCGAAAAGCTTATTTTATTTTGGAAAAGATGAATATTATTTTTTTAAATATTTGTCATTTTCAATATATGTATCGCTTTCCTAATTTATTTCCCACACTTCTTTCTGTCAAGGGTAGATTAAAATCTTGGTTTGAGGTGAAACATAGTGTTGGTTATTTCCACTTAATGGTTTAACCTGGAGTAAAGTGAGCCTTCAGGACTCAAATGTGGCAATTACCTGAGGAAAACATGCTTTCCTAGGGCACTGGATAACTTTTTCCTCAAGAAGATTTCAGTGAAACATACAGGAAAAAAACTGCGTAAGGTCAGAGTAAAAAGGAAGAGAGCCAACACATGCATAGGCAGTAATATAGGTTTAAAGTCTGACTTAAGGAGCTGCGTAAAGAAGAGAAACGAGGAGAAAAAAGGCACACTGGCACAAGTCGGTGACATTTATCATCGCATGTTTCATTCAGTGACTCAGGCATTGTTTCACTGGACTCTTTAGGAATTAGAATAATTGATGTTATTACTTCCAGTCCTTTGTTCTACAATTTTGTTAAAGAAATCTATTTTTCAGCAACTTTTTCAAACTTTCTCTATCACTACAACGATTATGACCATTGATAGCCTACTGAGGCAACAAGTTGGAAAAAATTTTAAAACATCCGCTTGGTACCTAAGAGGCCTTTTTCCACTGCAAAGCCATCTTATAATTTGCAATATGTGTCTTTTTTGCTTCAGCTGACTTGTAACTACATAAAACTCTACTTCTGTTTAGTATTACACTGCTATGGCAACCTTAAGAACAGACATTACAACAGAGTATTATATCTGTAGTAACAAAATCTTACACCCCACGTTTATGGCATGTCTAAATGTAAGGATTTCTTTAAGACCCTTTCTAAAAGGAAAAAAGGGAAACTGATGTGACCATATGATTACATTATTAACTGCTATTGAAGCCTTCTGCACAGTACATCCCAAAGACATTAATCTATTCTAATCTAATTTTAAAGATTGACGAATTCCTATTTTAAGTCCAACTGTTGATGCATGCACAAGTAATTTCTGTTTTGCCATTTTACTTATATTTGCCTGTTGGTCTACACTGTAATCATTACTACTATGTAGCTTCTGGCCTGAATGATATATATTTGACTAGAAGAGCACAAAGTTTGTAACACTGGTACATTTGGAAGCATATCTTAATAAAAACATTATATGCATACATTAAAAAAAATAAGTTGGGTGGAACTACTTCCACAAAACCTAGATTTTATCAAATTAATAGCATCATCTTCAAAGCAAGGAACACACAGACAACAGTTTTTATGTGAATGTTATTTCCAAGGATAGGACCCTTAACATTACAAATTCTAGTCTAAAAGGGAAATAAGGACAATTAATGTGCCATTATAGCAATCTAAAGCTCTTTTCTAACCTCATTTGTACTCTGCATAACTCACAATTTAAATTACACATGCACACGGTGTCATAATCCATCTTTCATTTAAATTGTCAATACCTGAAGTTTCTCTCTTCTGGAGTGTAAGGTTTCTCAGTAATTCCATTGGGTATTATCAAGGTTTTGACAGTCACAGAGACCAACATGAGAACATGAGTTCAAGTTTTGTTTGGCTGTTGGGTTTTTTTTTATATCTATGCTGCCAAGAATTAGAGCCGGGAAAGATACATTAGGCCATCTTGTTTCCATTCTGTTAATACTGTTCCCATTGTGTTAATACAAAATTATTCGTAACAGATTTTTTGCCTTCCATTGAGTCCAAGTTACATTTAAATGCTTCACGATGGAACTTCTGCCACAAGTTACACAAGTTGTGCATTTTTCTCTCTAAGCTCTTTCTTAACATCTCAGCAATGCTATGTACACTAGCTAGCAGCCTCAAGCAGCTGTAAGCTGAGAAACAAAACCTAGGCAGCAAATCGTGTCACAGTCAGTGACAACTACAGTACAACAAGGTTTTTCTGCATCATATATCATGCACAAAGAGTTTTCAACATCTGTCTACTACTGCTACAAGTTCACCTTGTTTTTCCTCAGGAATACAGTTGGAAATGCTGCCTTTGAAACTAGAGAAGCCTTTACTCTATTGAAGAAATCCAGAAGTATTACCATGGCATGTTGTGCACTATTTGCACATTCAGAATACAAGTCCTTGCCTTGCTGCTGTACTTGAAATCTATTGGTATGCCCAGGGCCCAACTGTGTTGATCCTATTTGCTTTTGGAGAGTGAGAAAGAATAATAATAATCACCATAGTAGTAGTAATAAAGATTCAAACAATCAAAGGAGGGATGCTACGTTTAATGAAATTTCACTTCATCCAAGTTAAAGTAAAGTTCCTGGATTAACTTATTCCACAAAAGAAGTTATCTATTTCAGGTCAGCATACGCTTATTTACACAATCTATTAATGTATACTTTTAAATCTGAAACCATTTTGGGTGCAAATGTTACAGAAAATACAATTCTTCGGTTCGATGATTTTGATGTTTATTCTCTTGCTTAAATAACCATGATTTACATTCCACTCATTTTTTTTTCTTTCTATATATATATTGTGCGTACAGAAGAATAAACATGGTACAGTAATCCAAAATTGTACATAATGGTAAACATAGCGAAGTTTAGGTATGTTTGGTTTAGTTCTCCCACAAAAAATAGCTTAGAAATGTATGTTTCAGGATCTACGTAAAAATAATTTAATCAAATTTCTGAGTTATAGAATTTATTAAATGAAATATTTTTATTTATTTATGCAGAAAGAAAAAAAGTGTTTGGGTTTTTTTTAAAATCTTTTTGCATTATCCCCTTAACAGCCAACTGCTAGGTACTGGAACAGTTTACTGGTGTAAAAGGAGTCTTTACTAGTATAAGTTATTTCTCTTTGGCAACTAGAAGTTATATTAGAAAAAGGTATACTTGTATACTTCTGTATATGTATCCACTCTAGAAAATTTACTCTATGACTATTTCAGCTATACGTTCTAACATAGATTGCCCATATTCACTCAGACTACTTACACTGGCGCAAAATGGAAAATGACACTTTTTGACCCAAAAGCATCAGAAAATTAAAAATTTACCAATAAAGCTTTGCATAGAAGTCTCTAGCACCTAACCATAATCTTTTAATGAACATATAATACAGATGTATTTCTTCCACAATAATTCAAATTACTTCTAATAATGTATTCTTTTCAACTAGATAAAGGTTGTAATATATTTTAAATATAAGGTAGATTTTGCTGTCTGATATTTCCATTCATTTTTCCAACAGTTCTAGTTCTTCTAAATTTTGTAACATGGTAACCTGTGTCAAAAAAGAATGAACTGATACTGATCTCTGATCTAAATCAGTATATGCCATTGTCTGTTAATAATAAAATTCTGTTCTTACATGTAAAATGCATAAAAGGAGCTCTATTTAGCATCAGCTGCAGTGATTTTAGCCGCAAGATTCGTAACTGCTTCATAAGTGTCACCATAAGAAAAAGAATGTAAAAATTTAAGAGCTAGAGCTCTGGTTCAAAGTGTTCAAGCAGATGATTAAGTACACAAATAATCCCACACTATTTGTTAACTTTAAGTATGCAAGTTTTCCCAAAAGTATATTTAGGTAGGTTACTGAATCACGGCCTATAAGTTTATTTGAAAGAGGTAGTTCAAGAAAGTTCGGGAAATTTTACTAGAATTACTACAGCATGCATTTTTAGACCCACGTGCCTAAAATTATTCTCCAAATCCATAATTAGACATCAAAATAGAGCTGTGAAACTTTCAACTATTTAGGATATGTTCAGACTGTACATGACAAACTCAGAGGAACTTAAGCTTTAGTTAAGCTTGCGTTGAGATTATTCAAGTGTCAAGGTGGGGCCCTTGCTGTCTGCCCTCTAGGCTTTTAAACCCATTATGCCAAGAAAGCTCAAGACAGCACGCCACAGCAATTCAGTATGAATGGGCTAGTGTAAGGTTACTTGATCTCAACAGCGCATTCCATTTGTAGGTTACCAGCTTCTGAATTTCATGTTACCACACTGCCACACGCATTTATGCCTGGACAACATAACTTTTTTCTAACCTCTCCAATACTCATCTCTTCACAAGTTGTCAAATGAAAAAAGCACAAAGCACTCAAGCAATAAAAAACCCCACAAATTCTCTGAAGAGTTTTATATTAAGTGTTAACAGCAGCTAAAATTTAGCAGTAATGCAACTACCTATGGCTATTCAAAAGACAGAATTTAAACTTCACTGATTGCAGTGACAGGTTGGTAGTAGCAAAAAGGGAGTTTTCAGTAATCATTAAAAAGACATGTAATGTAATGCTAAAATTCCCCTCCCTCCTTTAGCAAATGCAATGAAATTTGCTCCCTCCTCCCCCACTACTGGCCGTGTAAATATTGCCCTTTTCAATGCAGTCAGTGCTCTATTAACAGAGCAATTAGCTGAAGCTGCCAGAGCAGCAGGTATGGCAAACAACCAGGTACTTTGTAATCCTATATGGATAGCATTAATCATTGGCAGTAACCACAGTCGTTTGCCATATAGCTCTAACTTCTCTGATCTAGAGACTAGACCTAATAATAATAATTATTCACATATGAAGGACAGAATTTATCTAATTTAAATTTTAGTTACTTTAGCACGAGATATCCAAATCTCAGTTAATCAGACCTGCAGACTAGTCAACGGAGAACAATGGGTGCCAGGGAAAGAATCGCCTGTTTAGACATCTGCTTTAGGCATTCCTAGGGCATGGCTCCTACCTTCTCGTTTCTTCTATAACCGTTACCTGTAGGTAAAGACCCAGTACAAAAGGCAATAATCTAAGTATCTATATTCTTACTTGGGTTTTGAGTTATAAACCAAGTTACATTTTAATGTTAAATTATTAGACTTTTAATTTATACTATTTTATTAATGCTCACCGAAATAGGTTCTGAACTCAACTCCAGCATGATAAATTCTCATTACTCCATGTTTACACCATTATCTGGCCCACTGTGCCTACAGAAGAGGATAGCTCATAGCCCTTCCAGATGCCACTCAGGTGTTAATTACCTTATTTTTATATAGTTCAGGTGGAATATCTGCTTAGTTTGCATTATATGCTGTGTATTTTACCCAAAGACATATTGAACACAGTCATTAAGTGAAATGCCACAAATGCTAATATCTAGACTACAATATATATAGAGAAGAAAACATGCTAAACTAAAGGAAAAAATATTCCAGGCTGTGAAGTGTAACAAAAAAGGCCCATGATGACAGTTTCATCTGAAAATAGCAGACTGAGACATATTAAAATTGGTTTATTGTCTCCCTAATGAGGCAATGTATGTAAAGCCCAAAATACTCTATAATCAAAGTTACCAGGTAGTGTAAGCTTTGAAAAACAAGAAGCAAATCTATAGCTGATAATTAACAACTTCCTTCATTGTTGACTACACAGGAAAGAGAAGGGTGTTTTTACTGCTGTTCTACTCTGCTTTACTGCATGATGCTACCACTATCACGTGGTCTGAACCCAATTTCAGAACACAGTAACTGCTTTATTTTTTTCCAAAAACTCATGAGTTGCAGTCAGGAAGGACTACTTTTTGTACACTAAAATGCTAACATAATTTTTTTAGTTAGATAGAATCAGAATAATCTATATAACAAATCATAAGCTTTCAAGCTTAGCCATAGTGTCATGAAGGTTTTTTCTTATCCGAGTCTGGTTTCCCAGGCTAAGTATAACTCATCCCTGTGCAAACACAAACCCTTAAATACTACTTATCACACTTTAAATAGCAAAACACCAAGTATTTGTAACCTACCAATATAACCTATTCAATAATGAGAGATTAAATCTAAGGTAAATGTCTTAACTACTTCATTCTAACTCTCCCAAATTCCAAACAGAGGTTGATAGCCATCTTTTTCTGACCACATAAGAAAGCAGCACAGGAAAAAGAGAGTAAAGATGGCTTGTTCAATGAAGCCTACTGCCTGCAGAAGCTACAATAATCAAGAAGCAGCACTATTAATAAGATGACCTCGTTGACAAAAACAATTTGCAGAGATACTTTATCCGAAACCCTCTGCTTCCCACTGAATGACAACACAACACAATCACTCAGACTCCAGTCTTCTGCCAGAATGTTATGTCCAAAGCATCCCGTCATTCAAGTCAACTACTAAGGCTTGATTTTTTTCAAATGTTCTCTTTCAATGTTTTCACAGCCTCAAAATAATACATGAACCTACAAATTGAACCAAAACATGAGGAAAAGGATGTGAGCTTCTGATTAAACTAACTTTGGGGATTTTTTTTTCCCTAAAATCCAAGTATTTTTTTCATAAATCCAGAATTATTTCTTGCTGTATATTGCTAACTGGATGTGTTCCATGCTGTGAGGGGTTTTATGCTTTACCTTAAAACGCCTCACATTTAAACTAGGGTTTCAAAAGTGCCAACATGCAAATCAAAATACTACTTAATTATTTGCCCAGCGCAATAATTATTTTTTATAAACTTGTCAAATATCCTTTTTTTTCCTTAATCGATCTTCAGGGCACATGGCAGACAAGCAGGTTTTGCAACTCGTGAAAGTAAAATTTCAGGACAATTTTGCAAGGTTGAATTAAAGAATGTGCATGATCATGTGCACTGAGTATTTCAAGGCTCCAAAGAAAACTGTAAAACACTAATAGATAATACAGAAAACTTACATCCAAATCCACCAAATCCAAACTTGAAAATCATTGGGTAGACCACAAAATATTTGAATGATATCTACAGATGATATTTCATCTATTATTGATGAGAAATAATAAACTGAATTCCAATATAAAAGCTTGTCCCTAAGCCCTAGTTGTGTTCATTGAAGAAATAATTGCATACCTATGCTTCTGGCACCGAAACCTATACAGTTTTGAGCTTAGGAAAGCACAAACTTCAAAAACAAATGAGTCCCACATTCAAAAAGAACCTACACATGTCTCACAGTTTTTATATATATATACACACACATACATACACACACACATACATATTTTTGGTGCACTCATATGGGACTTTTTGATAAGATTTAACTGGAATCACAAGGTACGCATTGCTTAAGAGACAAAAAAAACGGTTTGGATCTGGCTGTCATCTAATATTCAAACAAATATTGCCTCTCATACTATAAAACTGCGTAAGAACAGTTGCTATTAACCCAGTGTTATGATCAAATGATACCACACTTGAAAACTCTGTCATCATGGATCCTTAGATACTTTCAAATTCTGGACCCCATCTAAATTGAACTATTACCTTGTGGATCACACCCCTTCTCATCTGTGCCTTCATAAACCAATCTCCCTCATATTCATAATCCTGACTCATCCATCACCATTTAGGAGCAAGTGTGTATCTTTCCAGGGCTTCATAATTCCATCTGTCCTGCCTGAGATTTCCTGAAGTACAGATAAATTCCACTGAATAACACTTTTCCTCAGGAAAAAAAAAAAACCCTGGATGCAATATGTGGAATGTATACATTTAGAGTAGCATATGGAAAAGCAATATTAAAAAGTATGTCTTGTGTATTAAAAATATGCATATGATTTAGAAACAAAAAAAAAAAAAAAAAAAAAAACAAAAAAAACCACCAACAACACACCAAGAAGGAGGAAAACATCACCATCAGACTACATTCTGTCTGCAGACAATCAAAAATCCATAACGAAAGTTTAGGATTCAGATATAGACTCAGTTGAGTAGAATATTCTGCATCAACTTAGTCCTCCAAGGGCTACATCCAAAGTACAAGGGGCCATCTGTACAAGAAAACATGTATGGCATACATTAAAAAAACCAAACATATCTCCACACACACACGCACGCCCCTCCAGTTGGTCACTACATTTCTTTTCCACACAATGTAGAAAGTACAGGCTAGTAACACAGTGTCCCTAGCTTGATACCAGGCAGCTGATACACAAAGAACTCAGCAGGATGAGCAGAACCTTTTCTTTACTGTTTACTGTGCACTCCTACTGCCTGCACTACAAGTAAATCTAGCATTTAATTCTTGGTGTGGACAAATAGTTTTACAGCATAGTCCATTATTGGTTATTCTATGATGTTTGCAGAGCAACCCTTATGACCTTCAGTTCAAATCACCCTTAGTTAATTTTTGTCCTCTGTAAAGGAACAGAGCTTTGCGCCCCTATTCTATTTGACAGGAGAAAATAAATACATCTGTTACATTGTTCAGATTTTTTTTTAAGTGTCTTTTCTAAAATTTTTTCCATCAACATACAATTTTCCAGTTACCACATGAACAATGCATCTGATTGATTGTACCGTTTGTGGAAATACTGAAGAGGATTTTCTCCCAAACAGTTTTAAATAAAGTATGAGTTATTTTGGGCTTTTTTTTTTAAAATTCATTTCTGATTTAAAAAAAGCCAAACACTTCTCAGTCATATTTTTTGCCTGGATTTTCTAAACAGTACAATGAGAAAGCCTGATCAATAAACATTCTCTGACCAGAACTTGTAAAAGTTTTTCCAAATTCATAGCCTGTTGTCATGGACTGGACTCACATGTCTCAAAGTACATAGTACTTCATATGCAGTAAGGAAAAGAAACACTGAGAAATAATGAAGTAAAAAACAAAAACAAACCCTGACACCCCACAAAAAAACCCAGCCCCCTATTTTTATATTAGAAATCAATCTTAGGGACTATTGCAAAAAACTTTCAATATCTGAAATACAGTAACACCAGCTCCCAGGTAAACGCCCTAATTCCATTTTGTCTACTCTCTTTTGATGTCACAAAAAATTCAAACTTCATATAAACTGCATGTGTCATTTAGTCAGCTTCATACTATTTTTAAGTAGCCAATTTCTTTCTGCTGTCATGTTTTTTTGTGGTAATCCAGTCAGAGTTAACATTCCAGGTAGCACTGCCTCCAAAGCTATATAAACCTTTACTAGCACAAAGAAATTGCAAAGCAGGAAAAAGTTTAAATTATTGCAGAAATAAACCTTGCAGAATATAAATGGTGCTATAAAACCCTACTTGTTTCAGCACTTTTTTTTTTTGTAATGCACTGTCACTATCATGTAGCAATCACAAGAAATCTATTCTTCAAAAACGAGCTCTTAGCCACTGTTCAAGAACTAAAAATGCTTTTTTTCCAGATGGCCTAATGATAATGGCTTTTCACAGATCAGCTGCAAGAGTTGGTTGTTTTGTTCTCACTTCAGTGAAGTAAAATTCCAGAAATGCCACAGTCAAGTTAATCTCAAAGAAAACAGATACAATGAATACAGAATCAGGGGACTTGTCTAAACTGTGACTTTTGTAAAAATGCTCTGTTCAGTTCTGCAACTACTAAACCTCAAGTACTGTGAAGTGCTACAACTTCCACAAAGTCAGGACCTCTTAGGACTAGGGCCAAGTCTAGACATACACACACAAAAACTCATTGGTGGAAGCATCATTTTCATTACTGGATTATAAGATCTGTGTCTTTCCCAAGTCTGAGTTCTGCCCTGTGAAGGAGGACACTAAGAAGAGGAGCATCATGGGCCTAATTATAGCTCAGTAATTCTGATACCAGTCTCTGACAGTCCCAGCTTGAGCCTGAGCTGTGAGGGTATTTGCCTACAAAACATCGGTCACAGATGGTAGCTGTGGGAGTTTATGCCAACAAAGGACTGAGCTCTGTTGTGCTCTTAAGCCATTTTGCCCTTCCTCAGCAGAGATTCTGAATGCCTACATCTTTAAACCTGAGTGCATTCTGGTAACCATTTCTCAAAAGAGGATAATAGAACTAAAAAGGGCACTGGAGACGAGAAACAAGGATAATCAGAAGTATAAAACCATAGGTCATAAATTGCCAGCTTCCAGAAACAGGGAGCACAAATTTGGGAAAATATAACCCTACTTTGGCTCTGCTACTTCCACTCTTTCCCTCTAAATCCTTCATTGGCCAATGTCACAAAAAGGACAGTGTCCTAGAAGGCTTTTGGTCTGCTGCGGAATAGTTGTTCTTATGATCGTAAATTTGAAGACGGGAGGGAGCACTAGAGTACTGATTCCCACTTCAGGAAATTTCAGCCAGCCACACACCCCCCAATTCAGACCATTTAAATTCCCTGAGCAGTGAAATCACATTAGAGAATTTAGATCAAATATTTCTAGAGTTCCATAGATGTACAGATAATATAATATACAGGATCTTTACTACTTCAAAATTAGCAAACTAAAGGTCAGTGTTTTGGAACTGAAGCATCATACTAAGAACATAAGCCTTTAAAATAACCTCAAAATATGTTACGTATTTTGATAAGCATTTTTAGACTCACATCTGTCTATAACAAATGAGGAATAAAAAAAAAGACTCAGAGAGCCTTTTGACTTCAATGAAAACAGGATCAGTTCACCATATTAGCACTTTGACAAAAAATCTCGTTGAATGACTGTATAGTAATAAATTAGATCTAGAGAAAAACTGATTCAGTTTTTTTAAACAGGACTAACACCTACAGCAATAAGCAGAACTCCTCAGTACATCACTGTTTTAATGCATTTAAAACACAAAACTGAAAATCCATTTTGTAAGCAAAAGACATTTTTCTTACATTCCAGAAAGCTTAACAAAAAAAAACCCCACCTCATTTTCAGTTCAAAGTTTTCACTGCTTTTAACAAAATAATATTTTTACTTGATTCTCAATGCATCAAATCACTACAGTTATCATAAACTTAACTATATTTTTATCTGACTTAAAACACACTTGTAGCTCAATATTTCAAGTCCAACATAGTAAAGTTATTTAAACCCAGTACAGCATGCTTAAAAGTAATAATAGTGAGAATAACTGCTTAGAATACCTAAAACATAAAAATTTAAAATACACAGCTTGCCATTCTTGTTAATTTCTTCTCTTCATACTCTGGTACTCTTTCAATGCTCTTAAAAAAAAAAAAAAAAACACTATTAGAAGTACCCAATTTGTGAAATAAATATTTAATTTAATCTTTTTAGAAAGACTGTCTCTATAGTGTTTAATAAGAATCAATCCCATTCACACAAAATTAAAAAAAAAAAAAACAACAAAACAAAAAAAAACCAACTTGTAGATGTGGTTTTTTCCCTATCCAACCTGCTTATGTACATGGTTGTTTGCTTAAGTATGAAATCCAGATGAAATCGCATCACTTGTTTCTTATAATTACATCATTAAGTACACTCTAAATGCCTGGCACTAAGCATGGTCACATAGGAAGAAGCAGAGTAGAAATACATTTCAGCTGAAAGATTCATTCCCCCAAAAACAGTTTCTTTACAAAAAACCCAGTATATAAATAGGTTCTGAATGTACTTGTAATACACCAATATTTTCTAAAAAAAAAATGCTACGACAACATATTATACCAGAGCCTAATCACTGACAGATTGAAGCAGTAAAAATTTCCTAGCAAAATGAAGAAAGCATAAAAGATGCTGAAAAATATCATACTTCTGCAAAAGCAAAAATCAGTTTAGAAGTACTTTGACGAAAGAAGTCTCTCCAGAATAAGAGAGTGTTGAAACATCTTCTCAGTCAACCTGTGCAATCTACATGATTGCAGCAGTAGCTCTTCTCCAAAGACAAAGCAGAAGCCTCATTTTTAAATTCAGTTTCTTCCTTGCAGTGCATCACAAGTTGTCTGGTTTTGCTCGCTCTCTCCTCTCAGAAATGTTATTTTAAGTTCTCATCATAAAAAGATATGATTCCAATGTTTATACTATGAGCTACATTTATCTTTAAGAGCAAGATGTTGAGTTTAGTTCTAATGATGAAAAAAGCCTTTAAAAAGGAAAACTCATCACAACTCATTATGTACTATAAAGGCCACAATTTAAGGATTCTGTAATTCCAGTGATGATCATTTTAAAATAGATTTATAGCAGAAAATAGTTAGATCCTTTGACTTCAGTTATAATTTTCCATTTTGTAATTTAACACTCCTTTAGTTTATATTTGCACATTAAAAATATAGCATCTAAAAGTCCATCATTAAATACTTTTAATAAGTGCAATAAATAAATTTTACAGTGTACATAAATCTAAGAACAAAACACAGCTTAAATTGTTAATCTTACACTTTTTCTCATTAATTGCAATACATAAACATATGTTTTATACAAAGATATTTGCTACAAAATAAGTATAATAAATACAGTTTACCACATGTATTAATCTTAATAGTTACAAGCTGTTAATCTTACATATTAGGTAATAATTTGCAATAAATAATTGTTTATTATCTTGATGTTTGCTTGTCTTGGGTTTCAGCAATATGCAATAAAGAAATGCAATTTTGAATAATTTGATTGTAAGACTGCTGGGAAAATACTGTAAGTTATAATTAGCTGAGGGAGGATTTTGTTCACTAGATGAACTATAGAGATATAGTTCAATAACAAAAACATGCATTATTGCTACCATAAATAATTTTAAAAGTTAACTTCAGTTTCAAGCAATAAGAGATTTTTAAAACTTAAATGCAAATAAAATTAGTAAAATATTTCACATTCTTTAGTTCTTTTATCAATCTGTGTTCACTGAAAACAGCAACAAAAAACAAAGAAGCATTTCAGCATCCTATAATTCTTTGTACATAAATACAACCCACATATACACGTATACCTGTCTCCCACCATCAATATTCCCCTGTTCAAAAACATGTCATATATTTATTTCAGTATCAAACCATCTTCTGTCCAGTTCTATTATAATGTGTGTTTTATCATATTTACTAATATCAATAGAAATTGTTTTTCTTATACATAAAGGCTAATAATTTATCATAAATACTTGTTCATTTTCTTACTATTTTCTCACCTTGGAATTTGGCAACATACAATAAAGAAACGCAATTTTGAAAAATTCAATTGTAAGACTGCTGGGAAAATGGGGTAAATTCTAATTAGCTGAGAGAAGATGCCAGTCACCTCAGGAGGAGACTGCTGCTTGCCTTCAGTAACTTTAAAAGTTTGCTTTTAAGACAGTAAATGTTATCCCTTAAATTAAGCAAACAGATACAGTATAAGCATTTCAAACGTATCACTTCTACAGAAACAAAAGGACAGCTACAAATAATAAATTAAATATAGGTCCTGAAGCCTCAAGGTTCTTGGGTTGGGCATTAAAAACATGATTAGCCTCAGATAACATCTATGTAACATTCGACTGGTCAGCATCTAGTATGCATTTTTATGCAACAGTATGATTTTGTACATGTTTCATTATTCCTTTTTTTTTTTTTTTTTTGACTCAGATGTCCTAATATTGATAAACACAGAATTGTGATCTGCCTATAAGAAATATACCAAAAGCAAGGTAAAGCTTTTTGTAAACTCTGCTGTCCACTGCCAAACTGAGGACTGCAACACCCTTTAATCACTATCATACCAAAGCAGAATACATGTGCTTTCTGTGCTCTAGATGCAGCATTCAAACCGTAGGTATTCCTGTCACACACAGAGAGCAACGTCTTTTTTCTAAGGTGAAAAACTTCTTATGAAATCAGAATTTGCAGAACGCAATCTTAAAATAATTTTGGAATTTCATTCAACTCTGCTTTCAATGCAGTTTCACTCTATTACTCTATTTGATTTCCCTGTAATCTGGCTCTGCTTCCAATCTGTATACCATGCAAGTTACATAAACTACATTACAAATGCAAGCAGTGCAGTAGAAAAATAAAATCCATCAGCAAATCACAGTATTTCATAATTTGTTTATTACCAAAGTTATTACACACATACCTATAGTATCTCTGAAAATTATCTACTGATAAACATTGCTATATATAGCAGTATTTGTAAAGCAATGCCACTTACTGTTAAAAGAATATAGTCATGCATTTATGAATTTTACAATATGTAAATTCCAAACACTATATTATAATACTTATTGTCCTACCTATTCACCTTGTACTATTATGTAAATAAATTACTTACATTTTCTTTAAACCTCATCTAAAAATTATCACTAAACCACCAGAATTTGCTGACATATAGGAGATAATGAAAGATAAACTTCTCATTTAGTGATCAGAATCTGGTTATACATATATATATATATATATTTACTTCAATCTGTGAAGTTGAAAGAAATAGTTTACCTTTCTAGAAATTTTAACTGAATTAAATGATAGGGCATTCAACATTGTCATGCAGTTTAATAAAACTGCCATCGTTAACATACAGTAAAACAGGGGTGAAAGGAGAATTTATTTGTAGGTAGATTTACACAAGTGTACTGATATGTACAAATTTTAAACTAACACAAATCTGAAAAATGGTGCTCAAAACCAGAAAATATTACAGGCTTAGTCATTACAGAAGTTGAAACACATGATGAAAACAACTAAGAATGAAAAAAAAAAAAAAAAAAAATCACTCAAATTAAAATGCAACTCCCACTTGCCTTACTTACATGAATAATCCCATCGATTTTAATGGGACTATTTGAATAAGTAAAGCATGGAAGAGAACAGGATGAACATAGCATCAAACCCATGATGGGAACGAATTCAGAAACCCTTTGCATAATATCCAGGAACGATTTCCATCTAGAACTCTGGAACTGGAATAAGACTAGTTCAGGTACTTAAATGAATTTGTACCCAGCATCTAACAGGAGAAATCAGAAATTAGAATCTTCCGTTCACTAAGAATAAAGGGAAAATATCCTTAAAACAAAAGTGGTTTTTTACATCAGATGAAAGGCATTTGTTAAACAAAGAGCTAAAGAAGTCTGCTATTCAAATGAAACACTGTACTACAAAAACACAGCGAGACAAGCATTATTAGAGGCTTCACAGCAGATGGAAAAGCTACTTTGTTGTAGCCTAAAGATGTAAAACGCAATACCAGTCCCTAAGTGGCACTGGTACAACTGTGGAAATCATACAGCCAGATGAAGCACATAAATTTCCCATATGAACAATTGTTTTCATTTTCCTCCCATGCCACTAGATATTATAAGTGGAAAGTAAAACACAAGTAAATATGTTCATTCCACTCTTGTGATCAGTGATAAATGAAAGGCTATTGAGCCTGACAAAGGTCAACCATGGCCTCATTGCAGTTTGCTAATGCACCGGTGTGCTGCAGGTGCATGTGCCTATACTCCCACCATCAGGCCACAAGCGGGATCGCTCCCTGGGTGCTCCTACCCAATACCAGTAGTAGTGTTCACGTTAGAACACAGAAATGATTTTTCGTGCTGCCGTGTCCAGAAAAAAATGCAATACGCTCAGTGAACAAAAATGAAAAACAGTCCATTTCTATAGACAAACAGCAGGAACGGAGCCGGAGAAAACAAGGATTTCTAAGGATCACCATCGGCTAAAACAATACCCCCAAAAATGCAGCAAGAGCATTTCAGCGTGTTATTTGTAGAACCGAGACAAGATTTCACAATACTTAAAAAAATACATATTTTAATAAAATTCAAAATACTAATGACAGAAATTAAAAATAAAAAGAGATTTGTGTATATGTAATTATCCTAAAAGTTCTCTTTCCTTCACTCAGGTACTTACACTGCTACGTATTTCCCTGAAGTTCTTAGTGTCTCAGCAATAGCTGCCAGCTACAAGTCCGCGGCTAAATACTATTCTCTACAAACCTAAACATACGGCAGGGCTCGAAGGCAGAATTCTTAACACTAATAAATGTCTTGACTAATTCTGTATCATCCTTGTCCAGTATTACCATATAAATAGAAAATCCTTGGTGAGCTGTGTTAGCCAAATTTTAGACATATTCTGAAATTTTTATTCCTATAACTAATTCCTCATCACTCAACAGTATTGTTAACTACAGCAGCAAAAGGAAGTGGCATTAAAAAAAAATTGTAATAGGCAGAATTGGGACAATGTCATCTTTTGGACAACTAATTTCATGTTGTGCATGTAATACTATTTATTTTACAGTAACATATTTACTCTTGTGAAACCCTATGAACAGCATTTAAAAAAAAAAAAAGTTGTTTGTTACTATTACAATTGTAAAAAAAGGGGAGAAATGCTGCAATAAGTTGAAAACTGCATTGGGTGCAAAACAAAATATAAGCAGGAATTTCAGAAATCTGAACATGCCTCTTAGAATTGCTAGACATTTTTAACATTATCCATCCCTCCATTTACTTGTACGATAAAATACCTTGAAATTCTCATTCATGACACGGGTAGAACTATTTCTTTTAAAAAAAACAAACAAACAAACACCACACCAACCCACACAGCAAAAAAACACAAAGCAAACAGAAGGAGAGGGATGGAGATATTCCAGAAGCAGCTAAGACCTCAAAAAACATAAAAGTCAGATAAAACTTTTGGAAGCAGCTGAGAATAGGGTAGGTTTAAATCAAAATATGTTTTAATATTTTTCAGTCACTTATCATGCAGTATGTAACAAGGCTGCTCCTCTTTATTTACCGATCTCTACATCTGCCTTAAACTAGGATCTCTGTTACTTGGGCAGGAGTTTACATAGTCTTTTTTTTCCTAGCAAATAGCACAGGAAAAAGAATAGAGCAACTAATTAAAGGAAATACGGTTATCTACACATTCTCTATTTCCAGGAAGAAGGAGCAACACTGAAGACAGAAAGCCAAATTTTACTCACTCAATATAAACCCTGGGGCAGCAATGGAAGAGAATGAGAAGAGTGAGTAGAGGCAATCTGCAGCACAGCTGTATTTCACAGGGATGCCACAACTGCAAAGCTCCAGCTCCAGAGGATTAGCACTTGGAGCAGACCGCTCAAGAGTGCGGGACCTCTGCCACAGAAGTCCCAGCAAAAAAAGTAATCAGACCTAGCAGAAGCGTAACTGTGTCCAAACAAAACGCACACCCTAAGAGTGGTCAAAGGCACAAATGACAGTGAGGTACCGCCAAGTAATTTAACAGGACACAGATGTCTAATTCTCATTTATGTTCTTAGTAACAGCCCATTTGCAGTTCCTTGCGAATGACAGACCAATGCATACATTTTTAGTTCATATGAATTACACAGACTGTTCAGATTTGAATAATTGTTTCCGAGTCAACATAGCAACTTCCCTGTGCCCCCAAAACACCACATGAAGATAACGCTAGATATTTACAGAAACATAAACAGCAGTCAGAACACACCTAGATACTACCATTACTGTGGTATTGTACATTTTCATCCGTTTGGGTAGCTCATTGCATCATACCCAGGCACCTCTCAAAATTAGGCAGAGACATAAAAAAAACGGATCGTATGTATTTCAAAGTTCTCAAACCTGCTTCAGTGCCACTCTTCTTTAAACTCAAGCTCATAGAATACATTGGATATTTCTGGCAAGGTAGCCAACAAAAGATGCAAGCAATCTTATGCACTCAAAATTAAAATAGGAGCAACTAGAAGAAGAAGGAATACACAGATCATTGAAAAGCAAAAAAGAGCTCTTCAATTAAGGGTGATATTCCATGAAAAATGAATGACAACACTTTAAAGAAGATGTACCACAAAAACCTCACTTCCTATTACAGGCAGAGTGAGTGAGTACCTGTGTCCAAATTACTACTCCTCCTGGGTTTGATGAATTTAAACAAAGAAAATATCTGCAGAAAAGCTGTCAGAACTCTTCCTTGATCACTTCATCAAGAAAGGACAAAGCAGAGACAGAATCACACTACAATCGCTCCAAGAGGTCTCTTCTTCAATACAGACAATCTATTGGAGGCCAAGACAGAACTTTGGCCTTTCTACCACTTCCTTCCAGATGTGCTGACTTCAGATTAGCTCCATGGCAGACTGAAGATGACCTAGAAAAGACTAGCAATCCTTGAAGGACTGTGTAGAAACGGGGCTTTTCTGATCATCCTCACAGCTCAAAGCTGACAACAATGTACATTTCCAGCAGCATCACCCTCGCTGTAAGGCCTCCCCTTTCCCCTCTCCCCAGCCACTCCCACCAGTCAGGGTGAATAGTTTTCACCATTTTTCAGTAAGAGGTGCAACCCACCACTGTACCCCCACAGATATAGCCTGTTCAGGTGCTAAGCTACAGTGCACAGACTAGATGGGAATTCTTACGAGATTGGTTCTTTGTTGCTCTGTTTACACACTAGCTATCAGCAAAAAATTAACAGGGCTTACACATACCAACGGTTACAGTAGAGACCAGTTCTATATGTAAAAATCTCAGGAGTTCAATTTTAGAAAAATAACTATTTTAGCTGAGAAGTAACTCATATCAGGTCTGATGTTGCATGTTACATTGAATGAAATAGGTCCTTGGTCCCCAGTTTCCTTTTTGGAATGAACTTCATGACCTCCACTTTCTTCTCCTGCTCATGACCTGCCTCCTTTCCAGCCACCACCTTCCCTTTCCTCCCTCCTATTCACCACATTGCTTCTTGCCACTGCCTGATGCTGTCTCCTTGTCTTCTATCCTTTGTTCTTCTGACCCCTGCTGCTACCTCCCTCCTCGCCCAGCTGCCCAATTTGGCAGTGTCAGCACAGGGCCCAGCCTAATAAGCCTGAAAGAGCTTATTAATTTAGGCTTCATGCCATGCCTCAACACTACTGGTGTATCCCTGGTAGCTGGGAACCACAACATACAGAGTTTCTACTCTAATGTGAAATTCAAACATTTCAGAATTAAAAACTGAATTGACAATTTCTAAGATATTTATTCTGTAGGCAGGCAAAATTTGAGTACCAATCTCAGTCTGTATTTCTCCAAGACATTGCTAGTTAAAATAGTTCCTATTCCCCCAAATCATAGGAATTGCAATGCTTTATCACACTTGCGTTCAAGATGTTTCATCTTCACATTGTGTAGGTTTCATGTAACTTAGTTCACCAACTTACTAGCTATTTAAGGTGTACCTACAAAAGATTTCTATACATGTGAAAAGCACCACAATTTCACTGCACAGCGAAGCTTGCAGGGAAGCCTTGTGATGCACAAAAAGGATTTTTTTTTTTTAAAAAGATATATTTTTTTTTAAAATGCTGTATGGACACATAAGAAAATATTTTTTCTAGACCATATGATAAAAGTGGAAACCATTAATAACTTGACACCAGATATTAAGCAGCATATTTAATATCAGTTTGTACTGGCAAACCTGATACTGTTTAGATATTTTATATACCTTAGTTTACCAACATAATTTGCTCTTCATTAACACTTCTTTATTAATTCTTAATATAATTGTGATAACATAAAAATCACCACTGTCTCTGCCAAAAAGACATACTAAATACAGAGCTAATATGATACAATGGAAAATTGCTAAACAATAAGATGAATCTCTAAGAAAATTTGATACAGATTTCCTGTAGTTTTGCTGCACTATTTTCCAACCCTTCTCACAAGGGATACAGCAAAATGGCAATGAAAAGTGAACTTCCTGCTGTTACAGCTACTTTGGATGCTCATGCTTCTGTTCCTGTGGAGCCAGCTTGGATCAATTTCAAGAAAATAGCCTTTATCTACACTTCTGCACAGAAAACACATTTCTACTTTGAGGAGATGCAGTATTTGTCTGTGGTCAGTATTTTAATCTGCAGCATAACAGTCTTGTAACTTGCATATAATTAAAGCATAGCATACTACCAGAGAAAGATTTACAAAGCAGTTGAAGAAAATTTTTGC
The DNA here is from genome assembly GCF_047370975.1 of Nipponia nippon. Classification (NCBI taxonomy): domain Eukaryota; kingdom Metazoa; phylum Chordata; class Aves; order Pelecaniformes; family Threskiornithidae; genus Nipponia; species Nipponia nippon. The sequence goes on from NW_028262391.1 coordinate 41,809,554, forward strand.
ATTTTCTAAATAAGGCAGAGAAGTATCTAGTTCGGAATTCTTAATATCATTTATGCACTGTACGTACACTATTACCTGCACCTAGTCCAGTTTTATCTGTTGAAGCAGAAACAGAAAATTAACTGAAAATTAGTATCATCACAATATTGGGTCTGAAGATGCTTGCATTGTCATTTGTAGATCATCCATGTCTTCCGAGCTGATCAGGAATGAGAGACTCTCTGGAGTTAATCCTAACCCAGTTACCAGGTGTGACAATACTCATTTATTAGTTTATGGCTTGCTTTTGTCACCAGGAAGACAATGAAAAAAATGGTTTATTTGTTTTAGGATACAGACATTCAAGCAAATTAATGCACAAAGAAGCAGCACACAAGTTTTCTTACTACTCTTTTATTGAGGAGTTAATAACAACTGATGGGCTGTAATCTCACAGCAAAAGAGTGTAAAGACACATGTATACGTTCATGCCATCGTTAATCTCATCATAGCTTGTATTTAAGTATCCTAAAACAAAAAAACAACAACAACGCCACAAAAAAAAAAAATCACACAGATTTCAAGGGTGCAAGACCAGACACCTGGTCAGTTTGAAAGAACACCAAGCAGGGTACCAATGAAATTTGAATCAGCCAGCCAGGTTTCTTCCTGTTCAGAGATAGTCAACACTTGCATTACCTGGCTTTTTCTACATCAAATTTGTTGGATAGACATGGAAAAGCATTTTATAAACTGTACACTTTAAATAGATATGTCTATTCTATAATTAAACAAATCACAGCGTCTCTGCAAGAAGAAACACTCTTAAAAGAATCATCAAATCAGAATTTGAGCTCAGACGTTCTTACATGACTCCAGGACACTTACGAGTTGATCAACAATCAACTAGCTGGGTCCTTATTTCAGTGCAAATATAAATGTAGAATATGATGATGCACCAGAATGAACAGACTAATTCCTAAATTATAAGCCAGCATTTCTTTGTCTGTTGTACATGAATACACTCTACCAAAAGCATTGCTCCCATTTTGAATGCCATCTCTCTGGAGCAGCAAAAATGACTACATTGATACAAGCATCAGTCTCGATTCTAGTGTACAAAGAAATAGTCCTAACAGAAACACAGCAAAACAAGCAAACTTCTTCAATTTTCTTCATACAATTTCACACCTATTTCCAGATATTTAAAAGGAAAAATGGTAGAAATTAACTACTTTGATTATTGTTAAAACTTAGATGCGCCTCTTAATAAAAAGTTCAAGTACAAAGTATAGTAGGTACAGTTTCCTCTCTATACACTCCATAAATCTGCTTCTTCAATATACAATTCAAAAAAAGCCCCAAATTGCTATTGCTATCATGATAAACATTGGAAAGTTCTGCTTGACCTTTTATTAACATTTTTCTATACCAATATGGTTCTTTTGCTACAAGCACCCTAAGGAATTATGAAAAATACTTTTTTCTGTAGTTTAGCCCATGTGCACTTAATAGGCTCACAAATATAATACCATTATAAAAAAGAAAAACTGCCAACACTGGTAAAAAAATTGTCATAACACTAAATTATTATATAAATATAAAAGGAGTATGTCTGTAAAATATTCACTCAATGAACATCCCAAGGTGATGATTTTGCTATGTTGTTTTTATTCCTGGGAGATCCATAACACATTTGGATATGCCACATGTCACCACATGAATCAGGCAGTTAATGCATGTGCTTTTTAGAAGCAGAGATGTCTTCCCAATAGAATGTGCTATAAAAAAAAAATGTTGAGATTCTGCTGCTTTGTCTGATAGGCATAATTTAATGTCTTGCTTATAATGCTGCATCTTAAGGAAAAATGTGCACTGTCTTACGTAGTTATTTACAATATATTACTAAATCTATGCAAATATATTTCCCTGAGCTTGGTATTATATAACAAAGGTCAACAATGTTTGAAATATTTTGAAACACATTCCCAATATATTTTGTATATAGCACTAATGTCCAATGTACATACATATATCTTAATATATTTTCAGATATTTCTATTCATTTTATCTTGCTGTAGATTATTAAAATAAATATGTGGGGGGTTTTGCTTTAAGACTATAGAAATTGGCCTATCAAGTTATGGCTTTTCATTAAGAATGCTAATTATACATTTGTTAACAATGCATCATTTAAATTATCACATAATATGTCAGCACTATTTAACAAAATAAATTTTAAGAGTCAATATTCAATATCACTCAATAATAAACAGATACTCATTTGAGAAAAATGAAGAGAAAAAAAATTTAAAGTTCTGCTTCCTATGTGATTTACTTCATAATTTCTACAATTCACATTTGTTTTTATTAACATTTAAACAGATCCCCAAATACTATTTATCTGTCCCATTTGGGGATAAATGTTTCTCTGTCTTTTGGGAAAACTCTAGACATCTGATTCCACTTACATATCCTCTTGTCATTTCTACCTTTCTGTCCACATTATTGTCAAAACCAATTCTTTTCCTACAAATGAAACTGTACCAATGATTAGGAGGTTGTAAAAACTTGTGCATCTCAGAAAGCAGGAGTAATAGTTTTAAAGGGAGTATATTTTTTTTCCATTTTTGCTTTAGATTCCCCCCCCCCCCTTTTTTTTTAATGCATGTTAGGAACAGTATGCATTTTCTCTGCAGAAACATAGATGCTTTTTTCAAATTCAGGACTTAGAAGTTAAAATATAAAATGTTCCTATGTACATATAATACCACTGAAATGCTGAACAATTTATACATTGCCCTGTCAAGTAACTGACATCTTTCCAAATTTTACACACTTATGATTTCAAGATAAAAGTTCTGAAAATTAAACATAGTCAAGTTGTATATATAAATGAAATTTTTTACATCTTTCCTAACTGAAAACTGTATCATGTCATTTTAGCAGAGCACTGAATGGATTTTAATATTCATAAGTGGTGTTACAGATCCACGTCTGAAAAAGATCCACAGATTTTCAAGGCCAAAAGGAATCACATGTTCTACCTAGTCTGACTTACTTTTGCCACAACATTTCATCAAGCAATTCCCAGATCAAATCTAACAGGCTGAACTACTATGAGCTGTGAATAATAACAGGTTAAAACTAGCCCATATTACTGCAGAATGGGAACAGCAGACCTGTTCCTCGTGTTTCCGTTGCTAACAAATCACCGACAGTCCTTTCTCGGGGAGAGGCAAGATGACATCCTATGAAGCACATTGCTAAGTGTAAAGCATATCCTGGGTCAGCATTTACTATTGAGTTTAGCAGGTACTAGTTGCCTTACATACTTACTCCTAACTTGCAGACCATCTCTGTTGTACCATTAAATACTAGACAAAGCACTTTGCTCAGTAAGTACCAAGCAAGATTTAGCTGACTACGGCTATATTAAACTAGGGGACCCAGAAGCATTTTCAAGCTGTTTGTGTAGTTGTATACCATGGCCATATCCCAATTCCACCCCTGAAACATAGGCCAGATAGGGACCAGGATATTGGGGAATGTCACAGCATGCCCTTGCATGTCTGTTTTTACTATACACTTATCCTTCCTCGTGCATCTGCAGCTAGCAGCCAATACCATTCATTCCAACTGCCAGTCTAACTCCTGGCACTGAAGCAGTAAGGATTCGCCACCACTTACCCACCATCCAGGATGCACACTTGGAATCTAAAGCTCAAGTCACAGGGTCAGATCAATGGGTAATTTAACTTTGTACGCTGTCTCCAACAGTGGATATAAGCAGAAGGTATGAAGAACACAGGGCCAGGATGAGATACTTCCCCCTAATAACATCCCTGCCTTCAGCTATTCTCAGGTCAGAATTTCCTGTATTTTTCATCTACATTTCTACCTGAAGCCTTCTACTGCCACTGTATCTTTTCAAAGTATTGCTCAGCATCTTATAAAAGATTTTAGACATGTAAGGTTATTACTCTGTTGATGTTTTCATTCTCTCTGTGTAGTGTTGGTTATTATTAAAGTAAATGTTTTAGTTTCTAACATGCTTTGGTCATTTCTGATGGGTTTTTACTCTATTAGTTCACATCAGTTCTTATGCATTTCATTTATTTTAACATTAACCACTTCAGTATTACCCATTCTTGTTTTTCAACTAGTGATAAATTCATTTCAAAAAATTAATTATATAGTGGAATTGTAATTCTAATTCCAACAAACTGTAAGAACTGTCATTCTGGAATTCTATTCAGGGCCATATTTTCCATAGAACAGTCATTTATTTTTGTACATGTGATACAGTTTGCATTTGCAAATCAAATAGTATAGTATGCATGTAATTACTTAATCAAAACTACATACAAAACCACTGTGCCTGGTGATATAATGGAACTTAACCCTGTTTTTGGCATACATATTTCTCACATTGTCTGCAAGTCTTCCTACTTTCCCATTAACATGCTCATGAGTACTTTCTATTTCTCTTTCCTTGCTTAGCACGGTCTACATAACTTGTGGATCTGCTACATTTTCATTCATCTGAATTAGAAAATAACACAATCATTTGGAATTGATAATATACACATGAAGCTGTGTTTACATCTAGGGTAGTCCTGGTCAATCAAACATTGCAATTAGCTCCCACTGCATTTTTAAATATATCAAAATTGTACAGAACAGTGATAAAGAAAGCTGATGTTTAATACCATGGTCCTATTAAGTAGTATCAATCAAGCATACTAACAAAAGAAAGCTCTCAAAACCTAACACGTACTCTACTTTAAAAAAGCAAGACTACAGAGGCAACAAGATAAGAACAATGCCTACAACTGGTAGAAATTTATTATGAAATTGTTTCTGGGAAAATATTTTGAATTGTGCTCATGATGTTTGGCTAGAAGAATAAGATCTTTATTCAAGATTGGCATTAATTTTGTAGCATTACCCTTCTCTCATGCGTACATCAACATCACTGCAAAATTTCACAAGGCTCACTGTCTCCACTTAACAAAGGCCAATGTATCTTTTGATGTCAGGGAGACCTGCTAACAACACTCTCTCTCTTCACATTGTTCACCCAATTTTAATAAATATTGGCAGTTCTTCTATTATACTTCACACATCTCCCCCCATGAATACACACATGAGATATGGGAGGAAAACTGGTAATGTTTAATGCATTAAGATCACTTTTTAGAAAACATCTGTATCCCAAAAGGACTATACCCCCAATAAAGCTGCTTCGCCTTGAGTTTCTCTTTGATGCATATTATTGCAGAAGAGGTACAAAGGCAGCCTTATCGTTGAGGTTTGGGACAACTGCTTCCCTTCTCCTTCAATACCAAATCTACCCTACCTGTTTTGACATTTTCACACTGCTTTCTGTCTTGAAGGAAAGAGGAGGAGGTATAAAATTTGCAAAGATTCCAGAAGTCCTTTCAAATAAAGATATCCAAACCTAAATATTAGACGTTTTTGTAGAGGGCTTTAACCAACATCATCACGAGCCTTAAGATAGGAAGGTATCATTTTCAGACTCCTTAAGAATAAATCTGTCAAATATGAACTTTATGTTGCAAAAAATTAGCAAAAAGTTAGTCATGTGCATTTGTTGGTGAAGGTTTGGTGACCAGAATCTATTGGTATATTTAAATAGTGAGTCACTTTGATATTATACTTCAATAGTAAACTAATTTAGCCAACTAATCTTGTTTATTTCCTAAATATTGTTAGTTTCTATCAGTCAGATGATTTTTCCAGACACTTACATAACAAGCATTAAAAAGATACATTTAGCAGCTACAATTGTTAACATAACAAAGGCTACAGAATCCAGAGGTTATTGCATTCTCCCAAAAGTACTTAAATAATAGCCTAAAATCTGAAGAATTACTTTAATACTTCAATAAAAATAACCCAATTCAAAACATTTTCAAGGAAACAGAGCTCCTTGCTCTAGGCTACCGAATAATGGCTGAAAGAAAGTATATAGCTTGTCACTTCTGATTAGAGAACTGTGCCTCTGTGCTTTGAATGAGAGGCATGTCTGGTAATAGGAAGTGCAGATATTAAATTTAATAAAATAACATGGAATACGATATATATGAAACTTGACCAAGTATAGCACAAAATGTAACATACATTACCCTGCTCAGTCAACTACTGTGGCCTAGCATCTAATGGCAGACTTAATTTCTATTTTCCAAGGAGAGTACTACAAAAATATAATTTTCAGATTATACAAATATTTTATCAGACTATACAAAAAAAGTAACCAAAATTGCCTTACATATCTACATGAATACATAACAATAGCAGAAAATTGCTAGACTACAAAGTGCTCAGCCTTAAAAGTCCACAGAAAGACATTAGGTCTTGTAAATAATTAGTTACAAAGACCCTGATGCTAATACATCATGGCATCATATGACCCACAGAATATTTGTTTCTTTCCAGGTTTGAGGATTCATTCATTTTGGGGGTTTGTTTGGTTTGGTTTTCTTTTTAAGCACAATCAGGATACAGCATTTACATATCATTTGTGAAGATGTTTATGTCTTAATTCTGGAAGTCCAAAGCAAATCATAACAGCTTTGTCTTTCAATACAGTAACCCTCAGAATGTATTTTCACAATTAAATAACAAGCTTCGTATAGTACTTTCCATTCCCTTTCTAACACAGAACTATGCTACCTGTGATATGACACATAAGGGATTTTAAAACAATTCCAAGAGCTAATCCCAGTAAACCCAGAATTAAAGTTCTTGTTTTCATATTTCACTTTCAAAATATTTAGAACTTTGACAGATATGACATTATGTTTTCATTAAAACAGCTGATTTCAAAATGCTGCACTGTGCAAAAACACCATAAACAGTTTATGATGAACTGCCACACTCTTAATTAAAACAATAAATCCAGTGCACAATATTTGTGCAGCCTCTGGTTTGACCTTTGCCTCTTGCTATCCACTACCAAAGCTGCTGCCTCATTCTGTGCACCAGATGTAGAAGGTTTTAAACCATGATCTGAAAGGCAGTAAAGATAAAATAAGAGAAAATGTGCCATTACTCTTTGCAGTTATGATTAATTCAGTTCATATTTTACAATCTGGTTATGGAGTAAAACTGCAGACTTTACATCAAGTATTTGCCATTCAATATACCAAATGTATAAAAATGCCTGATACTTTAGAAAATGGCACAAAGCTAATTCACAACCACCACATGAAGGACAGAAATAGGAATAATAAAAAAGGGACAGTAATTAGCTATCCATCTAAAATAATGAAGCTATCTCAGCCACTTGATGGTCAGTCTTGGCAACAAATGCATCTGTTGCAACAAAACAAACTAATGCTTTCCCTTATCTCCCTACCACTTGATTTCAGATTAAAATATCCTTTAAAACTATCAGGTCTGCTCCACGAACAGAAACCAAAGGTTATTAATTACTATGGCATGCTGTAACGATCACAGATTTCTTGTGTTTCCCTGGAAATGAAGTCGAATGCAGAAACAACTCAAAGACCTAAGTACAGGAAATGAGCTAGGATCCTGGAACACAGGCTGGTGTAGGCAAAAATCTTGCAGAAAAGAAGATTAATTGAAAAGTTCTCATTTTGAAAATGCTTATACACTTATCAATTCATTACTTTAATCCACTAGCTTCATATACAGTAAAGCCTGCAGGAGTAAACATCATGGTCTGCTTGGTAGATTCATATGTGACACTATTTGTTGCATACTTAATATTTTCCCTTTTTGTCAAAGGGAATCGCTTTACCAAATGAAGCTAATATAGTTCATGATCACTTTTATGGGAAATTGACATAATTTTTTTTTTCCTGAGCATGAAAGAGGGAAAACTCTGTATGTTCCCAAATGAACAAATTTGGTATTCAAATGCAAGTCCACTCATGCCCTAAGAAGTCAGGGCTTTCTTTCCTGTAACAATTCCCCACACAGAGCTCTAGAGAACAAGAACCTTACTTTGCTAGTCCTTTGGTTTGCCCACAGTCACGAACAAAAAAATCTCTCCTCAAGGTTAACTTACAGAGACACGTCATTCTGCAGCTGACAAGACACTAGGTGTTTGAGGAGGCAGGGGGTAATTAGGAGTTTAGTTTTGTTTTGAAATTTTTTTTTTACTCTCCTATTTCAGTTACAAATTAAGAAAGAAAAAAAATAGGAACACACACACACGTAAAGCTTTCCCCAGGTTTGGTTCCTTACACAGTATTCATTATGCATTCAAAATCAAGGTGCATTGCTGTACAAAGCAACGTGTCACTTTTCTACATCATTCACAGACAACACGGAAGTTCAAATTCAATGAATGAGTTCTGCAGGGACACAAAAGGGAAAGATACACATGTATCTAGTTTCCTGCCCACTGAGAAAGTGGAAAGTATATCAAAAAAGGCAAGACATACAAGAAAAGATCCACTGCATTAAAAACTATTATCTTTGTTAATATAGGCAATTATTCCTTGGTTTTCTTTGTAAAAAGACTATAATCAGTGAGAATTAAGTGAGCAGGGTAAAAAAATAAACAAACCCAACACAAAAACAATTTCAACACCTCAAAAATAGCTTCCAAACATTTATTCAGAAGAATAGGAAACATGCAGTTATTGGAGACTTCAATATTTGTGTCTTTCTGTGACACCCCCCCACACCTACACTTAGGGAGAAAACTATAAAAAAAGTTCACTGTGAATAAGATCTTTTAAACTAAAAATGGGTTAAACTTATGAAGAGGTATTTTACTTTTAGAGCTTCACTTGTTTTATTTGCATTACCACAGAACCCACAGAAGTAAATCTAAAAAACTTGTGGAAAATGAATGACATGAATTATGAAAAGAGCTAAGAATCTCTGAATTTTAAACCTAACTCAGGCAAATTATTTGTCCAGCAACTTTTCCAGACTCTGGGATTTTCCTGCTTTCCATATTTCAAAAAAGATGGCGGGGGAAGCTACCATGCTTGTACAACCTTTGAATTTGTTAGCATGGGTAACAAATTTCATGCCTTGTTCTGCAAGGCATGAAATATTCGTACAGACTAAGTATGCAATAGGAAAAATTTTACAGATGTCCCTTTGTGATATACACGATGCCATACTTTGCAAAAATAGTAACCAAGGAGGGAAGTATTTGCACACTTTTACATTTACCTGAATTCTACTGCATAAATATGAAGTCTATTTTAAATGCTGCAAATTCCTCTTCATTTTCTTGGGTTGCTTCATATGAATATACATCATGTTTTAATCACGCATTGCTAGCTAAAAATTCGAGATTCTTGCTAGCTCATTGCTTTACAAATACACATATTCTGAATACTGCAGATGTGAAATTTGGTGTGAAGAACCCTGACTGCTAAAATGTGTCCATCGTGACATGCCACAATTTAAGCATAATAGAAGATGACCAAATCTGTTTGGAAAATATTACAGTTTTTTACATGCCAATCATAAAAGTTTTGATATTTCATTGAATGCTCAGCTCTTTACAACAAATTATTTTGAATGGCCAAACAAACAAACAAAAAAAAAACCAAAAAACAAACCACCAAAAATCCTTTCTTAAGCTTCTTGATTATAAAAGAAATGTAAAAAATATAGTTCACCCTTACAAACACTGAACTCACAAAGAAAACAAAGAACAAGTATTTTCTACATTATAAAATCTCCATTTTTATGCCAGTCTCATAATTACAGTAGGCCCAATTCATAACATAAAAATGTTTGAAGTTTGCCTACTTATCGCTTTTCTATAGCTTTCATGGAAACTTTCAAAGATCGGCAAAAGTCTAACTCATCATCAAATAACCACTATCGTATCAAATAATCCTTTCTAAATCTCTCACACAAAATGCATGATTTTTGCACCAGATATACATATTCATAAACTCTACGCACATACCTCTTCTGTCAGAAAGGACTGGATATTTTCTTAACACAGGGAGGAAAACAGGAACACAAAGAATTCACTAGAATTGTTACAACTACTGAGCAAGAAACACCCTTGTAAAATATTTCCCCAGGTGGTTTGTGACTGTAGCACCAGTTGCACTCACTTAGTCTAACGAGGTTCTGTAGCAAGTGCTAGGATTGGGTGCAGAAGAGAGAAATGTTGGGGGAAGAGGGAGTTGAAGTAAATGAAGATTGAAACTTTTGTCTTAGTATTAAAAAAAAAAAAAAAACCAAGCAAAACACAAAAACCAAAGAGTCTTTTTTACTCCTCCAAGTAAGAAAGATTCTGTGAGTCTGGTTTGGTCCTGGGTTATGGTTATTTCACCTGCAGCCTTTCAACTGTCCCTTATGACACAGCAGGATCCCATCAACCAGCTTGGTTACACAAGTGAAACCCATGTCAGAGTACCAAAACTCCTGCAGTGATTTAGCCAGTAAGGAACCTGGAGCCAGAATACTATGCAGTTGGTGGGACAACTTTCAAATAACTAACAAATCCTTAATGCTTTCCCAATACTGAAATTGCACTTACCAGTGTATCAACCATGACATTTCATGAACAAACATTAAAATTGCAGGAGAGCACTTTTAAGATGTAATTACATTCTAACGTAGCTTTCTCCAAAGCAGAACCCGCCAAGTTAAAACTTTCTAATGAACGCGTATAAACATGTCCAAGTGATGATTTCTTTTTTTAATGTGGACAACAAAATGCAGAACTGAAACAAATGTGCCCTCCTGCTATAGATCTATTGCAAAGAAAGTGAACATTAAAACTTCCAAAAAACAGGTGTAAGACTATTTTAACATCAGCCAATAATATATTTCGTGTAATCTAGTTCTCAGAAACACCTAAAACTTTTTAGTTGAAACACGAAAACTTCAGGAACTTGCAAGTTTTAGCCCATAAAATGGGAGATATTTAACAAAGTTTCAAGACACTGAAAACCATTTTTTTTTTTAATTGGAAAGGCTGGGCAAACTTAAATTAAGGGTGACGCATAGGCTGCTACAACAATATTTGCATGCCTACAGCAGAAAAGTTCATCCTTTTAGAAGAAAACATTGTTCTACAGAGTACATCACATAGGGCATAAAATTTAAATAAGCTTTAAATGGGAATTTTGCCTCAAGATCCATTCCACTCCATCCTCTCATAGATGCTTTTCTGAAGAATATTTTTTTATTCCTTGCAATGATTAATTTGCCTTCCTTTCTTCCTGGAGGAAGGAGTTGGTCAATTTTGATAAGATTCCTGGTGTAGGCACCCTCACATGAAATGGCTTTGCATAGCCAATTAAAGTGGTGGAGCTCTGATTCAGAAAGAATACTGAATACATAACAGAAATTAATACTGGCACATCTATATACAGCATACAGATTAACAAAGGAAAGTAAAAAAGAAGGCAGCAAAATCCTCCCCACCCCCCTTTTCAGCCATGAAACATCTGCATAGTTATCTTCTGCTGGATCACATTAACAGTGCAAAGAAAAGTTATGCCCAGAAGGATAAAAGAACCAAGACCAGCCATCAGGAGCCTGGCTGTATTACAAATCCAGAAGCAACCATGATTACTCCAAACTTAAAGCCACAACCACCTGAAGAGCTGAGTGAAGTCAGACAAAGGGTATAAAGTAACATCAGTCACTACAGGGAATTTCTGTTAGGTCAACTGACAGTCAACCAGCTGGAAATGATAATTATAGATTCAGCATGACGCAGAACCACAAGACCACATTCTTGTAACACTTTTAATGATCCTTTAAAAGGAAGAAGGAAATGAACGGAGAGAAAAATACAAATTCACCTTCCCAGTCAAAATATTCATCTTACTTTTCTCCTTAGTATTATCTTTCCCATAGCACATTACTCCAACACTTCAATTAAGAGAAATTAAATTTCATTTTACAGAGAAAACTACAAAAAAAAATACCTGTAAAGAATTCACATCCAACAAAGGAACCAGTGAACTGCCCAAAATTTTTAAACTAAACTTTGGATTTTTAGAGCTGCCCATCTCTTCAGGATTTCAACTCACTTCAGCGGACCATGCAGATGCTTAGAACCCCAAAACAAACTCACTCTTCTCTTCATAATGTATTGGAATTAGAGATGTAGTTTGGACTCCATAATACCTGACTTTGCCTCTAAATCATAAGACCTTAAAAGCAATCACTCATAGATTACTAAATTTAAAATAGTCATAATACCAACTGGCTGAATAAAACAGTTCACAAATGTTATTTCAGTCCATACATTCAGAAAGACAACAACTGTTTGTCTTCAGCAGAGAGATATTCTGTGCTTGAAAAGTGCATACAATATACTATTAACGTTGCCAGAAACAAATCTATAACAACAAGAGGTCTATGTTTTCAAAGTTCTCCTGGAACTAAAAAGATTAAGCATTTTTCTTCAAAATAAAAATTAATTTCTGCAAAAAAAAGTATTAGCAATTATATAAAACTTCTGGACAGATATGAAATGTGCCCAATAGCATAAAATTTCTGAATTATGTATTTCCAAAGTTCTCCTATGAGCTGAACTTTCATACTTTCTTCTTTATCCTGACTTGAACAGCAAAAATTTAAAGAACCAGAGAAGAGTAGATTAAGAAAAATAAAATATATGCTTGAGCCACAATATTAACTTTCTATCAGAGACCCAACAAGAAAAATGGGCATGTGAAGATAGCATGTGAAAGATGATAGCATCCATTAAGGTTTATGCTGCAATGGCTTTAGGTTTCATAAATAACAAAAAATGAGCTCAGTCAAGAGAAGTGGTTGAACAAAATTTAGAAGAAATACAGTATCCGCACAAGGCCTAAGAAGTCCACCTTCCTATGAACTCAGTTCATGCTGTTTTCCTATTATAAAAGTAAGAAATGACTATTATTTGTTTAATTTTAAAGCAGATAAGTGAGGAAAAATTAGTAAAAAGGCAGCTTGAGGAAAATCTGTATTTTCCAGACTATTCTAGTCAGGTAATCAGTCTTTTCGTACTAGGAAATGTATTTGAGGCATGGAATGGAAGAAATAGGAATTAACTAGTATCTTCAATGAATTCTAGCACAGGAAACACACAAGTATTTGTTGGCATATATACATTATACACTGAAGCTACAGAAGTTATAAATAAGAAAACAAGAATCTTGCAGTAAGGTTGTGACTAAAATTCTCCCTGAATGAACAACCAATATCTTTATGATGCTGACCCAGGAAATCCAAAGTATCATGCTTGGAACTAAAGAAGACCATTAATAAATATATTATCTTTGCAGGTAAAAGGAAACACTTTTTGTACCTCATGTGAAAGGGACTGATCCCACTCAATATTTATACATGAAACAAGTCATCATAGAGAATCACAATGACATAAATAAATTTCACTCTGAATCCTGTTATTTTCTTCTTTAACAGCTCAATTTTTTCAATATCTGATTTGAAATTTTTTTTTTTGCATCAATGTGGAAAGTGGAAGTGCATAGCTGTTACCCAAAAGAACTATACAGAGACTGTTTAAAACAAAGACAATTGGCTGAAGCAAGGAAGGCTGAGACACCCAATCTTTCCAATTGTGAGCCTGAATTTGTACTGCAGCACACATAAGCAGTGCCGAATGTGACCAATTCAATACAAGTCACACTCAACTTCTGAAAATTTTGAATTCTTGCTTTGAATTCTGTGGGCAATATTCAAGAAAAAATCCAAATTTCAGGAGGAATTCTTCTTGACTTATACCTGAAAAAATCTGTCTTTTTTTAGAATTAACAGAGGCTTTAAGACATCACTCCTAAACCAAATATACAGAAAAATCAGTGCCACTACACATGGAAAAACACTGTTTAAAAAAACCTCACAAAATGAGCTGTATTTCATCTTTATAAATGTGTCTTACTAAGTTCCACCACTAGGACAGTGGAAAAAAGAATATGGATACATCTCCATCTAATTTTTTATGTCTTTCTCAGTGCCACTGTAGGACTAACATATTCTCCCTCTCCACTTTTTTTTTTTTTTTTTTTTAATTGTGGTAGCACCACTGGGAGCAGGTGCCTTGAAGTAGGGGCACATACCGAGCCTGACCTCCCTATGAACAGCTCTGAATTCCCTGATCTTGTTATGAATATTTTTTCTTCAAATGCAAAGCTGCAAAATGCATGAAAACTAAAGTAATTCAATTAAGTATCTATTCTGAGCTGGAAAAGACCATTTTGTTAGAACCAGTGGAGCACTAGTTTAACCCTGGTGCTCAGAATTCCCAAGCAAGTCAGCACATTAAGCCAGCTCTTCAACTTAAGAACAATTACTGTCATTTATCAGCCTGAATAGCAATAATGCACAAATCGACAGCTTTCAAGAGGCAAAGAGCGAGCTAGGTGTAATGATATGCAAAGCCACAGCACTCTACATTTTGAACTGTCTTCAGCCCATCAATACATCTCCAAGTACCTACAATTTATCAATACAAATGTGGTACCCGATGAAGGCAGGACCAAAAAGATAAATATGAAATGGGTGGAATAAAAGGTTCAAGAATGTTTGAATTTTATAATGATGAAGTACAGATCACATTCTTATAGCATTTTACATGCAGTGACCTGATCACATCACATTTTATTCAGCAAGAGGAAACTGGAATAAGAGATAATCTTTCTTTCAGGTAGTTGTAAGCAGCTGCCTTGCCTCTTTTTGTTTCTCCTTTCTTTTCTATTCTTCTTTTTTTTCCCCTGCCATTTCTATTTCAATCATGCATCTATGCAGTAGTTACACAGATATGATTACTTTTATTGAAATATATAATTAAAATATTATTTTTATCTCAAGAAAGCACAATATATACAGAAGGCATCATTTGAGTCTCACCACCTTATAAACTCATTTTAGTAGCAATTGAAGGATTAAAGGAACGCTTGAGATTATCTAATAGCATATACACCAAATGGCATTCTGCTGATGAAAGGCTCAAGAATACAGAACTGAATTCTTCTGTACCTGATCTAATTGTGTGGGTTTTTTTCCTTTTGGATTTTTTGGCTTTTTTAACATAAACAGCTTCTTTGTGAATGGAACCTTTCAGCAACTAGAGCTATTGCAATGGTCAGGCATTCAGGTTCCTTTTCTCATATAGGACCTATGCAGGCAGGTATGGGCATTTGGATTAGCAGTTAACACATACAGAGAATAAAGACTCTTCTATGTTTTACCATGAGAAAAAAAAAAATCAGGATAATCATTATTTCACCTGCAAGTCTGGCAGTTCTACCTAAAACTTCTAGTTTTATAATACCTTTTAATTTTCTATTCCTTACTTTCCAATTATTACAGCATGTAAACTGTTATATGTAGTCCTATCTTGATTCAAGATTTCAAGGTGTTCACTTGAGTTAAACACCTACTTTGAAATGTATTTTGCACGGGGGATCTTACCATGCAAGCTATTTTTCCTAAACTACTTCCATCTTCAGAAACTTAACTATGTTACAGAAAGTACTAACATATCCAGATGGATGAGGTATGAGCAGAATTGAAAGCAGGGTTTGCCAAAGAGAAAACACAGTCTTGTAGTTAAAGAACAGAGATCAATTCTGGGGTTTATTCCTAGCTTTGCTGCGAACTTCTCATATAATCTTGAACACACCACTAAAACGTGTGCTTCCTCAGTTCTCCCAGAGACAGCTCTTTTTCTAAACACAGAGGATAGCTTCTTCAGGGGACAGATGACAGTTATTGATCAATGGAAAATAGAACATCATGATCTTTGAACATCTGTGTGGTACTCCTCAGCAGAGGTCCGGAACAATATTGTCTTCAGCCTTCAGGAGACAGAATTTGCACAGAGGCACAATTCATCATATGATATAGCTCAAAGTTGAGAGGATTTAACAGGAGCTTTCGCATTATTTAAAATACAATTTAAAAAAGAAATACCATTTCCTCCTGTTCTACTGTATTTCTAGAATTCATTCATCTTCCTCTAACAACTGGGGAGTGGGGGGGATATATATTCCAAGGCTCTGAGTTTATTTTTCACCTACCTTTTTATTCCCACTGACAGCTTCTTTTACCAACTTTTACCATCTTACTAAGTGGGCTTATTACATGTTTCTCTTTCAGACACCCTAGGTTGCCAGCTCCTGAAAATGGTGCAGAGATCAAGAGGGTATCAACCCATTGAAAATGCCTTAGAGACCACCAAGATGTCTCAAATGGCAGAATATGTCAAAGTTTGGGTTGAATTGAGTCTGAGGCATACTTTTCCTGTAGGCCTTTCTTATACTGCTGATAACGCTTGTTTACCAGTTTAGTAGGCTTACCAGTTAGTAATATGAATATTCAGCCAGAAGAAGTAAGTCACTATCAAGAAGCCCAATGAACAGGTTCCTAAAGAAATAATATGTAGGGTCATCTCATCTCAAGGGAAAAGCAGAAGACAAACCCACCACTGATTAAGGCAGCACAGTTTTGAGAACTTAAGAACTGCTGTTTTGTAACAAATGACTTCTGTATTTGGTCTAGTATTCTGATTTCAGTTCAGTTAGCAATGTAAATGGAAGAATCCACCAGAATGGAAACATAATAGTATAATCTTCCAGGAAAGTGAATGGGAAAATGTCTAAACAGAACACAATGGATGCTTATTTTGATTTATATCTCTCTCTTACTTGTTACTGTGCTGGCAACACTCACGATTTCATCACAAGTCTCCTGTTACTTGGTATTCCTTCTCATCTAACCACTCCCACAGTTGTATTATTATATAAAAAAATCTCTAACATTCAGCAATGATGAGAAAACACTGCAAGCTCAAACCCAAAAGTTTCAGAATACTAAAGGAAACAAAAAGAACTTGAAGTAAATTGTTTTAAAAAAATGTTTTAAACCAATGTCACTTTTTTATCTGAAATGCAGTGGTCATTGGTCTTTAATGTTCCTGTAAGTAATGGCTCTAAAGCTACAGTGACAGTAGAGAACTTTCATCTCTGTAACTTCTCCTTCTAACACGTTTGTGTCGACCTCTCTACTGTTATCAAACTCTATTGCTCCTGTCTAATAGCAGCATCAGAAATGCAAATGTACTATAAAAATCCAAGGCATAAAACATTACATTGATAAAAAAATAAATAAATTATTCAGAAGAAGAGGAGAAAACTCTCAAATAAATGTGTAACCTGAACAATCTAAATGACATGTTATTGTGTCAAATCCCTTTGTTCATTTCTTATGTCTAAACTGACTGAGAGTTTGTTATTGCTTCCTCTGAATTAAAAAAAAAAAACTTTCATCTTTTCCTTTGAAAAAGCACAGAAAGATATTCTGGAGTGAGATAGTATCCTCTATTCAAAAGCCTTCAGATTTATCTGTTCCTTGGCTGAAGTAATAAGCAGGTAGCACAAAGCTCTTCATTGGAAATGTGGGTGTTCTTTTAAAAGGAAGTATTCCTAAATATGGATATTTAATATAACATTTCGTACTGACATGTGGATTTAAACTGGCAGGAAAGATGTTACAGCCATTTTATCCTTCTTTCTATTAACTGTATAACAAGCATGAAATATATACAGAAGATGACATGGAAGAAAAAGCAAACAATAAAATGGGATTCAAACACTCTCAAACTGAAGAAAACTTCTTGACTCTTCTTATTCTTCTCTTTGAAGTATCCATGCAGTAATTTAGAATAGAGTGCAGACTCAGAAACTGAAAAGAATAGAGGGCAAATCAGGGCTATTTCAGGAATTCAGATCGAATGTTGATATATTTAAACACGCTATAACCCAAAGAGGAGGGTTTTCTTCAATGTCATCTTATTACACTGCAAGGGAGGAAAACAGACAGTTCAATCACAAAATCATAATGCTTAAGCAGCATGAAATCATAAAGCTAGCAACAAAACAGGTGAAGCATGCTACATTTATGATTCATATGCTTCCTTTCACCCTAGCACAGTATTGGTTTACTGATAGCCCTAAATGGCCAGTCCCTGCTGGTCTCTCCAGCACAAGAGGAGTGAACAGTATTATCCTTTTGGGTGTACTTACTGTACTGCACTCCATCATATAAAAATAATGCACATGAATAGTTAAACTGTTTATCCAACTGTACACATAGGTTACAAGCTACCATAAATAGGGTTGTTGTTTAGACATGTACATAAAGCTCAATGCATACAAATAATCTTTACTGTCACATTCTAGATCCATTGAAACTGGTATACTGCTACAATATAATTTGGTAATTTTACTTTGCTACAGACATCCCAATTCTCTTAAAAATTGATGTGAACTAAAATAACAAATTATTTGCAAAATCATCTCTATAAAAAAAGTCTAAATGTGGACTTTCTTTGATCATTTAGTTTTCTCATATTTTTTTCAAATCTTATGTGATTTTGAGATCACCAGTGTTGATATTCTCATGCACTCAGGGGGCAAGCACATCTTGAAAGAGGCGTCTCCTTAAGATTTACTTGAGTATAAATCCAGAGTAAAAACAATTCACAGAAAACTCTCAACTTTATGTTGTGCCTCCACATGGTGAAATAGGCACTTCCAGCTAAGATACTAAACTGAAATTAGAACATCACAAAATAAACTGGGATGTTTCCTCTCTGCACTAAAGCTGGACTCAACAAAGAGATGAGGAAGGAATGGAAAGGACAGCTTTGCTTACCTCGGATAGTCTGCAGGCTTCTTCATTCTCTGCAGCAACTCATTTGAGTGAGTAAGGAATTAACTTGCAGAATTCAGCCCACCTTTTATTATCACAGATCTTCCTGATACAAGTAAATTCCTAACAAAAGGATAATATTTTCTGGAGTGACTAAATAATCTAGAAGAAGTGAACTAGGCTCCTAAATGCCTTCATACAAATTTTAACCATATGTCTCATAAACTAACATTTGTTCATTACCAGGTAAATACACCTGCTACACTGCTGTCTGGTGTCAATCAATAATCCATAGTATCAAGAAAATTTCTAACCTGCTTTCAAGATAACATCATTGTTCTCAAAAAATTATTTGAACCAACTTTTCCTATGTAACATGAATGTAATAAAGATTTCCTTTTCCAGATGTACTTACAATATACTTTATCCTAGCATATGAAACTTGTTGCAGTCAAAAAAAAAAAAAATAATAAGGGAGGAACTAATGGAATATTTATTTGCTACTGGTATTTGCATTTCATTTTCTGACTGCTAATTCTGAGAACGCCTTTTAGTATTTCCTAGTTTGGTCCTCAAATCTCAATCAAAAATTCTTAAGTTTCTTTTCAGCCAGAAGGTGGAGTCACTGTTTCCTTAGAAAGATCATCACCCATACTACTATCCTGTTCAGCTCCTATAGCTATGTCAGCTTCCAACCACGTAAATGTTAATAACCACATTAAAAGTTATAACTTATTCAGAATTTTGAGACATGGATCCTGCACAGCACAATAGTGTTGACTCAGCTGAAAGTCTATTTTATCCGTGTGCTGGTTTTGGCTGGGATAGAGTGAATTTTCTTCACAGTAGCCAGTATGGGGCTATGTTTTGGATTTGTGCTGCCAACAGTGTTGATAACACAAGGATGTTTTCATTACTGATGAGCAGTGCTTACACAGAGTCAAGGCCTTTTCTGCCTCTCACCCACCCCACCGAGGAGGCTGGGGGTGCACAAGAAGCTGGGAGGGGACACAGCTGGGACAGCTGACCCCAACTGACCAAAGGGACATCCCACACCATATGATGTCATGCTCAGCACATACAGCTGGGGGAAGAAGAAGGAAGGGGGGAATGCTCGGAGTGATGGCGTTTGTCTTCCCAAGTCACTGTTACGCGTGATGGAGCCCTGCTTTCCTGGAGATGGCTGAACACCTGCCTGCCGATGGGAAGCAGTGAATGAATTCCTTTGCTTTGCTTTGCTTTGCTTTGCTTTGCTTTGCTTTGCTTTGCTTGCATGCACAACTTTTGCGTTACCTATTAAACTGTCTTTATCTCAACCCAGGAATTTTCTCATTTTTACCCTTTCGATTCTCTCCCCCATCCCACCAGAGGGGAGTGAGCGAGGGGCTGTGTGGTGCTTAGTTGCTGGTTGGGGTTAAACCACAGCAATCAGCTTATGGTAAATCTTTCTAGAATATATCGGGGGGGGGGGGGATTTATTAATTCCTTCTATTATTCTAGTTAGTATCTTTCCAGTCACAATATTCACCTGAAGGTTTTTGACTGAGTTTTCTGCCCTGGCTCGGTGAAATTTCCACAGGAATAGAGGCAGTCTTCACATATAGTTTACTGATCACTCTTCTTGGGAAGAAGTGATTGCAGTATAGTTCATCAGAGAACTGGCAATTTTCGAATAGAAGCTTGCTTACTAATGTTATATCTATTGCAAATTAATATCAAAGAGTACATCACACAAGAAGCAGTGTTAAAAAGAGCAGATAACTAGCCTTAAGGAATTCATGGTTACATGTTCTTCACGTAGAGGTGTACCAAGGAAACGAACATACTCGTACCAAACAACTTGAACATAAGACTAGAAGATCAACATGAGATCTTACACCAAGAGATTATAAACAAGCCACCAACTAACAACATACTACTAGTACTTCCTAAAATGACTCATCAGTAGTAAAAAGCTGGTTCATGAAGTACAGATATCACAAAAAGACAAACTGAAGAGAATTTTACTATACATACACAAGAGGGATTTTTATAGATCTTTTAAATTCATTGAGTCACTCAGGGAATAAATGAATCACCCGTATATTAAAAAGTCTACATGAAACTAAACATTCTACACCTTAGAATCTTTTTTCTCTCAGTCAACCCTTCACAGATATTTTCTATTTCTAAAATGTCTACATTTTTTCCTAAACATGCACTGTATAGGTAACAAAGTATTTTCTGAATAGAAATAGAGAAACTCTTGTAGTTTTCCAACTGAAAAGTTCCACTGAGTTTTTTATATTAAAGAGCCTTAAAATCATGCAGTTCATTCCTTAGAAACAATAATCTCAAAATATTTTAATAAGTGAATATATTTAATATATATGTATAAAGAGCAGATATGACATACCTGCTCATTAAACACTAATTTTTTGGGTCCAATGAATAAAATATATATTTTAAATGAATTATTTCCTTCAAAACTGACATTGCACTTCACTTCCTTTAGGTATTGCAAACAAATATATAAACTACAGAACATGAAGTTTATTGAAATCAAGGTATTCATATGATTCTTTGACACAGAAATATGTAGCTCTTAAACAGTCATTAACACTGTATGAGAAAATATAAATTTTTAAAAAATAGAGAGTGTAAAGATACCAGCATGACACCAATATTGACATTTCTCATATTGAATAGCATTTTTCTGTAATAAAGATTACAAGTAGCTGACATTACTGGAGTTCTGCACATACTCACCACAGTGACCGAAAACTTCTGTTTTAGAAGACTTAACATGAAAAGAAATTTACTAATCATACCACTGAGTTTGACTTCCATAACACTGTAAGCAGATTACAGGTAGTCTAAAATTAATCATAATTTTAATTCATAATCACAAGCAAGTATTTCAGCAGTCATACATTACCTGACTACAGCTGTAGCTGACATAACAGTATTCCCTAGCAATCTACTGCTGAATTTGTGCCCTGTCTGGCATCTACAAAATAGAGAAACCGAAAAAAACAGGGTTACCCTTGCCTTCTGGATTAGATGCAAAGGTGGAATCCATTTTTTTGCTTTAAAACATAGAAAGCAAACCACTACCAGAACTCAAATAAATGTGTCAGTGAGCACTCAGGAATGTATCACCACAGATACCCAATGTGTCAATATGAGAAAAATGTTTTGTAATTACTCTGTGACGTTAGTCTCATCACTTGTAAGTTCCAAAAAGTAAACGTAAGGGGAAAATTATTACTTTTCATTGCCTCACGGTTTTAATTTAGACATGTCTGCAGAACATTTATGCATAATAAGACACAAATTCCTATAACTGAATACATTCAGTTCTCTCCATTTTTTCTTAAAAGTACAATACAATAAACTCTTACATACATAGCAAAATGTATTTGCTCCATTATCAAGTATTGGTTTTTAAAGCTTTCACAGTTACCTAACAGGTTCAAGTTTAATTCACAAAAGATGAATAAT
This sequence comes from Nipponia nippon, assembly GCF_047370975.1. Classification (NCBI taxonomy): domain Eukaryota; kingdom Metazoa; phylum Chordata; class Aves; order Pelecaniformes; family Threskiornithidae; genus Nipponia; species Nipponia nippon. The sequence goes on from NW_028262391.1 coordinate 41,831,676, forward strand.
GTAGCTTCTGAAACTTTGTGTTACTTCACATAAAAGACATTCACCCACATCTACAGTTCAAAAGGTTTAATCTTTTATTGCAGCATTACCAAGGGTCACGATGGTAACTCCAGCCAAGTCAGGAAAACAGCACTGCTATTAATTATTATTATTTACAGTATATAGTAGTAAATTAATTGGGCAATAAAAGGTCCTGCTATGATTTATCAGAGTATTAAAACCTCATTCACTGGATTTTTTTTCCTACTGAACTACTGCATTTGGTATCATAAAGCAAGCTTTTCACCTTTTTATTTTAATTAGGTGATCTGGTTTTGGAGAAAGGAAAATGGAATTCTTGTGAATGTTAGTGAGAAGAGAGCAGAAGTTATGTTATCGTTAGAAAAAAAAAATTGAGGGTAAATATTTTAAAAATATTTTCTTCATCTTACATTTATGCAACTGCAGAAAATCCACCAAAAGATTGTTCAGGAAGTCCAACATCTGGGAAACTTAAAGAAAACCTAGAAAAAGACAAGAAATGCGAAGTCCAGCTTTAAGAAAAGGAAAATAACTGGTAACCAGATAGGTTTTTCTCATCATTATTTTTCATAATTTATGAAAAAGTATTAACTGACAACAACATCGCATTTGACTGTCAAAAATCAAGCCTATTTCTGCTTCATCACCACTCTTTTAGAGAATTCTTCAGATATAAGCCATCTCTATTAAAACGGAAAAATGTAACTAACATCTGGCAAACCTTTAGATAGTAACATGCTCATTATTATTGTACAAAAAATTAATTAACTCTTTTCTATTTCTTATCATTAATACTGTTTTTGGAACTACTACCTTTGTGCTAAAACTGCTAAAGCAGCCAATATGGTACAGAGGTGCAAAGACCTGAATTACTGAGCTCAGCCCTTTTGCCTGCATGTATGATGCTCACAAATACATTATGTGTAAGAAAAAGAATGTATTGTTGCACAACATTCTTAATTGCATCTCTCCCTGCAGGACTCCATCGAAACACGGCATGTTGTATCTTTCTAAAAAAATATTTTGTGGAAGGAATTTAGAAAAGCAGAGAGCGAGTAAACAGATAGCCATTGCACATATAGTCACAATGCATTATGTATTTAATAACCTAAATTTTCCAGTAGACAGTGCAGTTTTTTAGTAAACCTAAATGGACATTAAGTCCACATGCTTATATGTAGCACGATCTTTACCTGCTCTTGTAAAGAAGATAAGCTATTAGCCCTAAATACAGATACTGTTTCCAAGCTCACAAATACTGTTTACATATTCCTTCATTTAAAGACATATTTAGAGTTCAATGCTTTCCAGATTTGAAGTTATTTAAAAGTTGGAGAAGCGGGAGGTTTTCTGAACTAGGCTTCCAGAGGAAGGGGGTGTTTGTCCTCTGAAAGCGCATTATCAGTGTGCTTCCTGGGGGAGAGGAACAAAGACCATGGTATGTGAAGGGCATCTTTCTGAATCGCTTCCCAAGACTGCTGTGGGGACATCATCTCTCAATCTGATAATTTGCCAAAGGTCTATACTATTTAGAACATGCATGTGTAGAAAAAGAAAAAAAAAAATTTGAAAAAAAAATATTTAAAAAAAAAAAATCTGACTTCTGCAGATAGAGTGGGTCCTTGCGATTTGTGTGCAAAACCACAAAGAGACAAACTTGCCATCCCCTAGCATAGGAAGGTTTCCTTTAATTTCCATGACAGCAGTTGGGAACAAGCTTTTATTCAATGCTTACAGGAGGATTACTTCACAGTTTTCCTGTCATCGCTTTCTTCGTTACCCTTGAAACAGGCGGGGACAGCCAAACAGCACATTTGCAGTGGTCCAAATGGTGCACTGTCAGTCTATGACTGTTGTGAAGCAGTTCCTTCAAATGTCATACTGTCAAACGCCTTTTAAGTTGGTTACCCTTTGAAAACTCTAGCTTGGGCAGGAGGGAAAGCAAAGGAGGTGCTGAAGAAGAAGCAGAATGGAGATGCTGATGGTTAGATTTGTATTGATCTTCCTAAGGTTTCTGCTGACATTCAGTGGAAGCCCTTCCACCATACCTGCTCACCCATCTACTGCCTTTAATACAAGATATTATTACAGTATATCAGGTGGAGAGAGCTTGTAAAAGCACCTGATTTTATCTCCGTCAATGCGGAAAAAAGCCCTCATTCTCACAGTGCTGATCTAGAAGAAAGTATGTCAGCCTTGTTAGGAATTTTATGGAATAAAATAAAAAAAAAAGTCATTGCATCTTCCTAGACAAAAACCAAGCTTATTAATATCAGTGGCAGTCTTACATGAATAAAGAAATTAAGAGATTATTAGTACGCTGCGCTGGGTGCCGGCGCCCACGTTTCCTCGCGGCTGGCTGCAGGGGAGGGCTCTGTCAGCAGGCGTCGGGGCTGCCGCGCGCCGAAACACAGCCGGTTCCCGCCGGTTCTGCAGCCGCCCCAGCGCAGGGCGCCGCCGAGCGCCTCAGCGACGCTGCTGGCGCCGGTGCGGAAGCGCACTTGAGAAAGGGCAAAACGCTGCCCGGCAGCGAGGGGCAGGTGTGAGGAAAAGCGTGAGGAACAGCCCTGCCAGTGCCAAGCTGGGAGGAGATGTGGGGTGGAGGAGGTGCTCCAGGAGCCAGAGCAGGAATTCCCCTGCAGCCTGTGGAGAACGACGGGGTAGCGCCCAAACTGCAGCCCGTGGAGGGCCCCATGCCAGAGGCGGCAGGTGTTTCCTAAAGGAACTGCTGCCTGTGGAGAGACCCCCACTGAAGCAGGGGAAAAGCGTGAGGAGGAGGAGGGAGCAGCAGAGATGAACGGTTATCGACTGACCACACCCTGCCATTCCCAAGCCCCTGCCCTGGTTGGGGCTGGGGTGGGTAGAGGAGCCAGGAAGGAAGGAGTGAAGTTGAGCCTGGGAAGAAGAGGAGGGGAGGGGAGGGCAGGAAGGTGTTGTTTTAATTTTGTCTTTGTTTCTCACCACCCAAATCTATTTTATTTGGCAATAAATTAAATTAATTTTCCCCAAGTCAAGTCTGATCTGCCCATACTGGTAATTGGTAAGTGATCTCCCAGTCTTTATCTTGACCCACAAGCTTTTTCATCTTATTTTCTCCCTGTCCTGTGGAGGAGGGAGATAAGAGAGAGCTGGGTGTGCGGCTGGCTGCAGTCCAAGGTCAACCCGCCACATCCACAGGCTGATGAACACTATGGATGAGGGAACGTGACAAAAAAGGGGGCAAAGTTAAGGCAGTAAATATAAAAAGAAGGGAATATTATATTTATTTGAAATCTTATCCCTACCTGGATTATTATTGACTTTAAGTTCTGCAGTCAGTCTCTGACATATTTATATATTTTGATCACGCATCCATACTGTCAATATTTCAGTGACACATTTGGGCCTCTGTACTCGTTTAGTTCTATTCTCAGCATACAACTGGAACCCTAAATATAGTCCTAGTCTGTCCGTGGGTATCATGCTGTGCAGCTACAACAGGCATGCTTTGCCATAGTAACCCTTTCTTCTGCTCTTGAATTGTGTAAGCACTTGGAAGGATCTATATCTACAAATGCTCAATTTCTTTTATTGTGTCAAATCTTTTATATATCTGTATCTATTTGTAAGGAAAGATGTGAATGAAACTTATGGATATTTGAGAAGGCTACATAAGGAAACATGCTTTCTAATAAACATTACATTTATCTGACAAGGATTATATATAAAACAAAAAAAAAAAGGAAACTAATAACATACTTTTAAAAACCCACAGCATTTTCAGGAGATATATGCTGAATACATATTATGACACCTCCAGTATGCTATACTTTTGCACATATCTTTTCCTGAGATGCATCTAGTAGCCCTGAAATTTATTATCAATTAGCCTCCATTTGCACTAAATTTCTTCCAGTATCACACAGTTAATTTCTGGTTACAAGCTCTGCTGACGCTACCTGTACTACCAGGCCCACCATCTTCCCCAACATATTGAAAAGTGACTTTTTTTTTTTTTTTCCCAGACAGCTTCCCCTCTTCCCCACCAATTTCACACCTCCATGTCTACTTTCCTTAAATAACCATAAAATTCAACCAAGAATGTTCAGTAAACTTCTCGTCCATCAGTAACGACACTCCTGACTGGCTACTGAAGAGTACCGGTCTCGTTCTTACCACACTCGGTTTGTGTAGCAGTTCTGATATTGATCTAACAGTCCACACAAACACAGCTTTCAATGGTTACAACTGAGCAAAACACGTCCATTCTGCAATTATTAATACTATCACAGGCAGATTAATTTCCTTTTGATGTTCTTCTATCAGGAGCTCTACTTTGATTCATTGATGTCACAGAACAAATTAGTGCAGTACATAGCCAAGCAGTATGATATTAAAATCGGACATTATTCTGCTGCTGATATCAAACAATAAAGTAGCAGATGCCTTTTTTCTAGAAATGGCTTTCATGTCAGAGGAAAAGGCTGCACAAACCAAAATTATTTCTTTTTCTGGAAGTTGTTCTTGTTTGGTTGCATATCTGGATCAAAATCTTCAATGTATGAAAAGACTATATTTTACGATAAAAGGTCAAACGTTCAACGGTGTACAGAAGATTTCATAACCTTTTATGTTGTGGCTCTTTAGCTTCAAAGTGGCAACAAAACGTAACACTTGGTGAAAAAACAAACATTGACCAACTTGTGTGTACTTTCGGACAAAGTATTTGCCAAACATTCCATTTTAGTAACATTGCTGTTTTATATACAAAATTTACTTATAACACACGCTACACTTGCTCTGAAAGGAATTATCCCTTTATAATTAATTAAAAGCAATGATATTTACACTGCCGTCAAAACTGGGTTTGGAAGATCAAGCATTTGTGTTCCAATGTTCTTCATTTCTATGCTAAGCCTGAACTTGGTTTTCCAGTAAAGACGAATGTTACGATTTTGTCATTTGTTTCAATGGGAGGTAAATGGGATGCAGTGTCTTCCTTCAAACGTGTCTTCCTAGGATACCACCAATGTCGTAAGGACACATTCTACCTCTCTCCGTTCAGCATAGCTACTCTCTTCAGAAATTAAGTCGCAGTATTTGAATACCCAGGCTTAGGGACAAGTTTCTTTGTTGAGGAACAGACCCACCCATAGCTGATACTGCTGGTAAGCATATGCACCGGAAGGAGGAGTAAAAGACCATTTAAAAAAACAATGTTGTCTATGACTACTTTTAAATGGATGAATTAAACAAAACACAAAGCACAAAGGTTTGTTTCATGTTGTGTTTAACACTGAAAGAGAGGTAACGAAATGCAGGTTTTATGCAGCCGTTCTTGCCCACCAGCAGACGGCTGGAACATAAGATACAGCAGAATCTTTGAATTTCAGTTGCACAGATGAGGACAGGATACGTAACACACTTCCTGTACATCAAGTGGTCAATTCTATAGCTATAGCTTCATATAATACAGTTTCCAGGGGCTTAAGAAAATGAGCAAAATAGGGCCACTTACTTTGATCTGAGCCCATGGGAATGGGAAGGAAAGAACAGGCAAACACACTTCCATATTTAGTAAAAACAGACCAGTCAAAATATAGAAACTAAAGAAATCCATAGAATCTCTAGAAAGGAATAACACTTCATTACTTCCTAAAAAAAAAACACCTCAACAGAGAAACATGAGATGCTGCCAAGTGGATTAGCTGCGATACAAATCCTATTGAACAGAACAGGCCTTCTAACAACTTGCAATTTGCATTTCTCCATGGAGGACTGGTGATTAGTTTTGCATTAATTGCAGCAACCTGTTAATACTATCCCAGCCAGGTTCCACTGGCAACCAGAAACACTTTTTTCATTACCAATTCTTATTAGTTGTTGTACGTATTTAATGCTAACATATTAGCCAAATTGAGTTTTCCTATTGCTCTCATTAATACAGGATCGTTTGAAAGGTTGGACTACTTATGAAAGGGGGGGGGGGGGGGGGCTGGAGAGGATTAGCCATAGTTTGTATTGTCTGTCTTTGAGAAAGTATCTGTACTTAGGTATTTCCAGTCTTGTAAACTCTGTGACATGATATGACCTTTTAATATTCCCACTTCTCAAAAGGTAGACGCTTAAATTCACTTAGAAGAGTGAAACCATTACCAGTAACTTAAAAAAAAAAAAAAAAGATATTTTTAGAAAGTGCTGTATATCCACGAATTCTCTCTTTTGTGCAAAATGTTTACCAAATTCATATTACTTTTTTTATATTCATCTCCAATTCTAGCAAAATCCTTGGAAGAAATAAGTGTCCAAACATGCACAAACACAGGATAAATTTTCAAGTTATTTTCTGGGTTGCTGTGTACCTTTCTCTTCCACCCCGCAAAACACCCCAATAATTGTATTCACCATCATTTTTAACGTAAATGATGTTTAGAATATATCATATTTAATATAGTGAAAGCTTTTAATAAGGCTAAACTAACAATGAGATCTCCAGTTTTCAGAGTTAAAAGATCAGTTTCTTTTTTATCAAATTAAATGAATGACCAGTAAAATTGTAGGCACAGAAAATGCATTCTGTAGTCACTGTAATAGTGAAATATTTGGCTTTGCCAGCAACAGACCAAGTACTCTATGTAGAAAAGGATGTGGTTTGCTCAGTTAGCTTGGATATAAAGTCAGTGAAAAAGAGCAGAAGCTTTCAAAACACAGAGAAGTACAACTTAGTGCTGTTTTCCCATAAAGCTGCAGAATGCAGGTCCCTTTCAGCTGTTAAAAGATTGAAGAATGACTCGGAGTAGAACAATAATGTCAGAAGAACGGGGAAGTGCACACTAGACAGCCATAAGAACTTCATTTGACTTGTATTGGCAATTGATTTAAATGGAATTGCAACTACCCATCAAGGTCAAGAGTGCTTTCTTGACATTAGGGACCTCTGTGTCAACTGTAAATGTACAATGGTCATCTATTTTTTACAAACATGTTCCAATCATTATAAATCATGTTTCAGAATGATTGTTTTAATGTTCTAGGTAATGTGATTTTACCAAACAGTCGTATTGCTAACTGCACAGTGTGCAATATATTCTTTGCTATACAAATTATTCCACAAAATAATAAAATACCCTTTATCAGACACTACACGGCTTAACCGAAAGAGACAGATCGCATCAGGTACCTTCGATTTCAGTATGACAACGGTACTTTTAAGACAGCAGTGTTGCGATTGCAGGACAACCAGGTCTTACAACAAGGTCTCACTTAATATTAGTGCACAAACATTAAGCAAATGCTAAACTAACACTTGAATAAATCCTAAAATTCTGGCTCCAGGTCAAAATCTCTGCAATATTCTGCAACATCTATAATAGATTCTTCTCACACTGAAGTTGAGGACAACCTATTTATTTGAGTTTTGTATATTTACAAAGAGCCCCCACTGTGACAATTGTCATTTTTTTGTTTCTCCAACAAAATGTGTGTTTCTGGTGCTCTAAAGACAAATAAAAAGCACATCTCTGCTTTTGAGATACTGATAATCTAGGTTCCTGATCTACAGAGATGAGGGGTACCCTCTAAACCTCATTTCTATATATTTCTATATATTTCTATATATTTCTATGTATTATATATAAAATATAATATATTTTGTATATAATATTTATATATAATATTATGTATTTATATAATAATTATATAATAAATATATAATATATAATATAAAATAATAATATGCTATATTATATTTATATATAATTATTTTTATATAATATATATATAATTCTATATATTTCTATATATTATATATATTTCTAAGAAATTAGTTTCCATGTTAATTATGTTCAGCTCATATATATTGTTGCCTTACTTTTATTTCTGAGGTAACTATATTTTGATGATAAAGAGCCATAAGGTTAAAATCAGAAAGAAAGAAGAAAGAGAATCACAGTGAATTACATTCCTCACATGAATACTGTTGTTACCTCAGTTATTCTGGTGCTTTGTCACTCACTGCATTCATACCTTTGGAAATGTTGTAAACTCATAGAAATTAGCTTAAGAAACAGCAAAGTGTGACAAAGAGAAAACTACAGTACAGATCAGAAGTAGTAAAAGACCGGATCTATGTCTTAGTGAAGTAAGAGTATTTGCATTGGCTTTAGTAACCAGTGGCACGGCCCAAACAGCATTCATGCCTTGTAATCTCCATTTGGCTTGTGGTTTGTGATTCTCTACCTGCTTTAAATCTAATAACACATCATTCTGAAGCTGTAATTCAACTTACATTTATATTTTTGTTTAGATACTTCTGTACTTGTATATATTTAATATTCGTATTTCATGAGGAGTTGAAAAAGGTACAAATGGTCAACAAACAAAACAAGTGAGACATGGGTAAAGAATATAAGGGTAAACAGGTCTAAATATCATATCTTAGTATAAACATAAAACCCTAAAGATTAAATAAACCCAAAACTTAAATAATCAATATAACCTTATTTTTCATTCAATTACCACTTAATTATTTTAACTATTACATAAGCCATCTTTAATCAGTTATTGGGACTCCTTTAGCAGCAATTGCATATAGGGTTTCCTTCAGATCAGTGTTTAACTGATGTGTGAACACATCACTAACATTATTTTTCTGCATTTGTTAGGGTGACTACTTTTGAATGTTGTTTCTTCAACATCATTAGGGTGTATAATGGGTATCTCTTTTGACTTCTAGTCCAAACTTGCGTTAGTCTTACAGAACAGCAATACCCGAGCGGCAGCGCAACCCACACAGCAACATAGTTGTGGAGTATTACTACACACCAGTTGGCTTCCCAGCCAGAAGTTGTTTTAGAAGTTTGTAAAAACACATGCTTTTAACCTTTTCTTCTAGTGCCTCCTGTTTTGCCTAATTAGCTAATAATAATTTAGTAACCTAATAGTAATTGACAACATAGAAATGCATAATAACCATGTCCTGAAACCTGACATGAGCAATGTTATATCACCCAATACAGAGGCTTTCATACAACTGTTTCATTACCTGCAAGCTTCTTGGTGATGAATATGCTATTAAAAGGTGTTTTTTTTAATTTTCATGTTTCTCATGTTGTAATTCTCCAATAAATTTCCCTGACTTCCAACATAAATAAGTTTCATTATTCCTCATTATTAAAAGAAACAAACACATTCTCCTTCACTGAAAGGGTGTCATATAATGAGATGACCTTCCTACATAAAATCATGAATGAAAAAGGACCTGACAGCTTGCAGGAAAATATTTAATCAGACATTAGGACATTAAATATAGTTAGTCAAGACACAAGACATTATTGTACTAACAAATGCTTTCAGAAACAGTCTTTTACAATACAAGAGATCAAAACAGACTTTAGTTTTACTACACCGTTAGACAAGTCCCAGCTTTCCAACAATTTATGACCGATTTCTTCATTTGGTTGCTTTAAACATGCTTTTAAAACATACTTGATAACTAGTAAAAATTGTATACAATGCAAACGACATTTCAGATAAGTTTTATTGACTTAATGCTCTGGTAATAAAATTATAACAATCAGTATTATTTTGATTTATTGCAAATTTTACTTTCACCTTTAATGGACTTGGTGTGTGGCAGAATTGAATGTAATGCTGCTGCCACCTCAAGGTCACTACAGAAAAGTGTGATGGTTCATTTCAGTCTACTCCTATCTAATAAACAATAGCAAGATTCAATAACTAAAAATGAACAGACTCCTTTGTTTTCATGTACTTCTTCAATGCTCACTGTGTGCAGATTCCACATGCATATTTGCAATGAAAATGTACTTTTATGTCTCTGTGTACATGGAAGCGCATACACATGCACCTGCAGACGTGCGTACACGCACAGTGCTAAGGGTTAGAGAAAAAAATTTTTGGATGTCAAGGAATGTTCGTGAAATGAGCCACTCACGAACAAGAATTTGACTTAGTAAAATTGAAAAGGGAATTAAAAAAAATTCATCTGGTACCTTTCCAGGGGTTTTGTTTGTTTGTTTGTTACTTTTTTTAAACTTTCAGATGAAAATCACAGTAGGATGGAGAACTCCAGTTTGTCACATTTATGTTAGTATTTTAATATATATTTTGAGGGAACAAGTGCACAATAAGTTCTGCAGCACAGATAGAAAAGTTGTGTAAATTTTCTTATTTAAGATTTTAGAGGCCAAATAAATATTTTAATGAAGAAAACTGGAACAATGTATTTATTAGGTACTATGAAATATCTGCAGTGTTGTGTGTTTGTATGGATGCTCAGAAAGTACCTACGTTTGTACCCCTAAAAGCTCTACAGGACTATAACAGAAGCCTCACACTATCATACACATGACAAATACGTGGTCAGCTATATAAATTTTGCAAAATTTATCAAGGTTAGGTTAATGTGACTGTTACACTGAACTTACCTGAAAAATGTCACACTCTAAAATTACAATCTACTGCTTAAAACCCATCTCAAGCACCTATGTGCTTGATTAAAAAACCCTACCTGATCCCATTTGGCAAAAACCAGATTGCACTTCAAATAAAGTCTGCAGGAGGAGATCAATCTATGGAACACAAGGAAAGTTGCCTGGAGTAGCCAGACCATTCACTGAAGGACAGAGGACTGGTCTACTTTAATGATATGAGAAGTACTCAAAAGCACTTGTTATTTTTTTATTTAAGTTATCCAGTTTCCATGCTGAGCAGGAAACCTTAATACTTTTATTCTGGCCTATATTCATAATTGATACTGAAATTAAGTCACAGATATACCAGCATTTCACATCTGACTGGATTTACAAATTTTTTGTGGTATTTTATCCTTTGGGAGCTAGCATATAGTCCATACTCTAGAAGGTCTTTCTTGCACCAGAAATCAGAGTATTTTAGTCTACGATGACTGATTTAACAAGGAGGAAAAAGTAATGCCTTTTAACTACAACTGTAAAAAAAAAATTAGCAATTAAATCAATTACAGGAATATTAGCTATATTAGAACTCCAGGGAGTCCAGTTCTTTTTAGGGGATCTCCTTTTACACATGAAATACTAATTTATGTAATGTAGGATCTGATTCCAGTCTTACTGCAGCTTATCATTCACAAATTAATTCTCTTGAATGTGTAAAACACACCGAGGACAGTCACTGGGACATATATGAATGGCAAATGTAACAACTGGGATCGGTATGTACCTGCTATAATGCAACACTTCACATACCGCTGATTTCTCTTAAGAATGCAAAGGACACTTCTGTATTTTCACTGACTGTAACAAGAAAAAAAGAGTGGTAGTTTGCTGTCATTGATGTAGGAGTCTTTTGTGCATATGACTCCCCCTGCTACAACAGCCAGTAATAAATCACATTCTACACTCCTTTAATTGGATTACATACCTAAGAAAGCACTGTTTGGAGTAAGAGCTGGCAAAAATATTAGTATCTATGCAAAGTAATAAAAAGGGAAAATAATAATGGACATTAAAATACAGTACATCATGTGGCAAGTCTCTATGAACTGCCTTGATATTTCCTGCATAGCTAAATAATTTTTGTCCCTGTCCTAAGTGGAGTTTTCCCATGGCCAATTCAGCAGTAAAAACCAATCCAAACTTTCCTTATGATTTTCACTAATTTAAAACAGATCTGTCCTCAGTACGTGTACACAGACCACACTGCCTTCATATTAACACAGACATAAGAAAATTGCATATTCTAAGGGCTAGGAGAAGCCCTGGGTCTTTTGAAGACAATGGCAAAACACCTCTTAAGAATCACACCTACTAATTTACCATTTCCCCAAAAAAAGAAAAAGATGGCTGTAAGGCCCAGCTGTCACCTACCAGTGGGCAATATCATTCCCACTACTGTAGAAAACTTTAAACTGGTAAAGGCAGAGGCTAACTGGAAAGTCAGATTCTGTTGACTCTGAGGCTTTCACTGCCCTACCTCACTGGAGAGTTGAGTCCAAAGACTCAACAAACTGTAGCTCATCCCCTAACAATTTCTCCTGCAGTGCCCTGATTTCAGAGGATCCAATGCTCTTGATTCCATATTTTACCTCGAAATATGAATTAAGTAGAATATGGCATGATTGGGTTATTTTTTAAATGCACTTTTTCAAAGGCAGGAGAACACTGGTGTTTGAAGAGTTTCTTCAACTCGTAATGCATCCTTGCTACCTTCAGTCACCATTGCAAACCCACTCATTTTCAATACAGAATCATAAAATGACTGTTATATAGGCAAAAATAAAGATTAAAAGAATTGTTACTTATTTTTTAAGAATTTTATAAATCTTTCTCTCCTGTTTTTTCCTTCCTCCAGTCCTATTCACACTCAACTACAGCTCAGATCTATCTTCTGCTTTACACTCACTGCAGACCTTCCACTGAGGCAAATATGTCCATTGTGATACTTTGACCAAGTCTGTAAAAATCACCTACTAACATACTAATAGTAGTTAGGGATGTGATTTTTGGTGACATTTTTATGTAAGGTTTAATATAGAATGCAGTTATAATTATGTTTTGCCAATATCACTGACAGAAATAAGCTTTCATTTAATTCACAGATGAAACCAGCAGATAAAGCAGCTGCGAAAAGAATTGCTGTGCCAGTATAACTTCTATATGAAAAAGTTCCTGTTGGTATAGGTGTATCAGAAAAACACCTTTATTTATTGTAGAGAACATTTCAGTACCTTGATTTGACTCAAGGTGAAGCTTTCCATAATGTCTCACTATTTTCAGCTCAGCTGGTTGTAGTGTCTCATATATACCAGAAAAGCTATGCAGGTATCCTGGTTTCAGCTGGGATAGAGTTAAATTTTCTTCCTAGTAGCTGGTATAGTGCTGTGTTTTGGATTTAGGATGAGAATAATGTTGATAATACACTGATGTTTTAGTTGTTGCTGAGCAGTGCTTACACCAAGTCAAGGACTTTTCAGCTTCTCATACTGCCCTGCCAGCGAGGAGGCTGGAGATGCACAAGCAGCTAGGAGGGGACACAGCCAAACTGGCCAAAGGGATATTCCATACCATATGACATCATGCTGAACAAAAAACTGGGGGGAGTTAGCCGGGGAGGGGGGCACCTGCTCCAGAAATGGCTGGGCACCTGTCAGCAGGTGGTGAGCAAGTGCACTGTGCATCACTTGTTTTGTATATCCTTTTATCATTATTATTATTTTCCCTTCCTTTTCTGTCCTATTAAATTGTCTTATCGCAACCCATGAGTTTTACCTTTTTGTTGATTCTCTTCCCCATCTCACTGGGGGAGAGCGAGTGAACGGCTGTGTGGTGTTTAGCTGCCTGCTGCGTTAAACCACAACGGAAGGAAGTTAGCTTACCCTAGCTTCTACTCTTAGTAGATCACCAGCAATCTCATGTCAAGTGATTTTTCATTCGCTTAAATTGAGTGCCTCCTAACAACTGACTGGCAGGTTCTATGAAAATATAGCTATAAGTTTTACATTTTAGAGCATCTAATATTTAGAGTTTAATTTTGCTTTTTTCAGTTCTGTTTGGTTCTCTTTTCTCCAGCTATATAAATTCTATGACTCAAAATTCTCTTCGGTAACACTCTCCCAAAACCACAAACATGAAATATCTAAGGATTCTTACACTCGAGTTCTTATTCAGGTCTCTTCTCAATACCAATGAAAAGTCAGTATGTTAAAGATGGTACAATGTATTCCACAGAATGGCACAATGGGAATTTTGCAAAAAATTATATTCTCTTATTCCTGAGAAAAAGTTGTAAATATAAGTGAAGAAGATGATGAGAAGGAAATACAGATTTTTTTTTTCTGTAAAAAGCAATTCCAAGTAAGTGACTTACGGTCAAATAACTAAGATTCAAGGGAAAGAAAGTAAGTTTGCAAATAATAGGACAGATGCTGTTAAATCATCTCTAAATTGCAATTACGTATTTTACGTATACACTTACTTGCACACATAAAACTGGATTTACGTATAGCTTAGAGGTGGCCCTGAATCATAGCATTTAAATCTGGAGTCCAGCCTGTATCTACACACCCATAAAGCTGGGGGAAGCAGGGGATTGAATGTAGGGATTTTTGGTCTCATTTCCTGTACAAAATAAAATAGATGTGATTTTAGGAGACAGAATAAGTCATATAAGAAAGCAGAGCCAAAGAGATTTCCCTTTAATTCACAGAAAAGTATACATAAAGTATAGAGTGAAAAAACTCTCATCATTTGATAACATGTCATGAAAAAATACAAGGTCTAAAGGAATGAGGGAGATCCACTGATTTGCAGTGTTAGCAGTACTAAAGTAATTAAAAGACAGATCAAGGAAAAACAAAACACAAAAAATAAGAAGTTAAAAATGTGATGGCTATTCTCTGAATATACAACATATCAGATTTACAGCTTTTTAGCAAATACTAATAATTTAGATTTAGTAAACATATTAGTAACCATCTTCTCAAAAAATAGGAGATACGTATCTAAATTAAATTAATATAAATCAGCCCCTAGATGTCATTGTTGCAGCTGAAATATCACTTAATACAGAACTTTCCCAATTCTGTAGTAGAAAAGGCTGTGTAATGCAAAATAAACCATCTAAGTAATATAAATTCTACTCAGTTTTAATGCCTCAGTGCCAAAGCACAAAGACCTCTGAGGCTATAACAAAAAAGATAACTAACTCTAACTACACCAAAGGGTTGTATACGACATTCGGGTTCTGACAGCAGGTAAGCTCAATCACCTCAAAGGACATTGCAATCTAAACCCCATTGCTTAAAACATCAATACACCCCTTTCACAGGGGAAGATTCTTCGTAACTCCTATCAATGTTTGCCTCAGTACTAAAAACATTGACATTTCATATTGTTAACACATCTCTGATTCTATCTGGAACAGCTGTACATGTTCTCTCTCTATATATGAAAATTTAACTTTTTTTTTTTTAAACTCTTACAAAGTTTTTGTTGCTACAAGATATTGTAGAAAACAAGTTCCAGAGGGTAATTACACACACACACATATATATATATATATATATAAAAAAAAAATCTAAAACTTGCCTTACCTGTTTTGAAAATGCAACCATTCAACTTCACTGAGTATCTCATTAGTCTAACGGTAGGAGAAGCATATTTAAAGTGTAATTTATTTTCTTCATACTATTTATTATCCTTATATATCTATCATGTTCTGTTGTATTGTCTCTCTAAAGGAAGCAATGCAGTGTTCATTCTTCCCTGTATAATTTTTCAGTACTTCTAATAATTCTTAATCTGTCTGCAATATTTTCTCTCAGAATATAATATAGTCCTATGTCATAAGCGAATAACAGTATAATTTTTTCCTCTACCGTGTTCTTACCACTCTTCTCTTACTCTCTGTATTTTCATACATTACACACCAGGTTTGCAAACTTCTATATTTACAGGATCAGTATGTCCCCTGCGTGAGGCTCCATTTCACAGTAAGAACTCCCAAGATGCCAGCGTGATAAATCAAAGTAGCCAATACATATGCACCTATGTAAATATATGCAAATTCTTCCACCATTTTCTAACTGAGAAATTCCCAAAACTTTATTTTTCGTACAATAATCAATTGTATTTTATGCACTCCGCACTTTTTTTCCCAGAAACAGAACAGTTATGAGCAGATAAACCTAGTATGCAGATACAGACAATATGAAACAGATTCTGTCATCCAAAAAGAATAAGAAAAATAAGTCCAGGCTCATGTGTTGCAATTAGTCTACAAAGATGACAGAAAAATGTCTAGTTGCCAACAGTGTTGCAATGCTACTGCAAATTTCACTTTTTTATGGTGGATCTACCTTATGATAGGCAAAGGCCACCTCCAGGCTGCCAAGACCTAAAACTTCAGCAAAATAGAAAAGAAAAAAAACCTACTTCTTCACGTGCCATTCAAAGCGCTTCCACAGTGGTCTTGGTCAGTGTTCACGCAGGAAGAGGTGTACAAGCCAAGGCCTCCATTCCAACCAGCGCTCCACGCAAGATTCACCTCTGTTGTACGTAGAGGTATGAAGCAGTTTGTTTAATCTCCATTCAGGAGATTCAGGGACACCATTTATATAATACATTATAATAATGTGAAAATTATAAAGCCTTTGGAGTGGTTTTGGAACAGCCAGGCACGAAAGTGTAGAAAACTCATGGGCTAAATTGAATTTCTTATTGACAACTATATAACTCATTGCTGTACGAGTCATTAATGAAAATAAGCCTAGGCATTAATCTTGATGACTGAAAAGAGTTTGAGACTGAGGCCAGAAAGAATAAACAGACACCTTATAGGCAAGTTACTATAAGTAGATTTCTCTTATTTTAAAAGCGTACACAAAAAAGTGTGTATACTTTGCATGTATTTACTTCAAGATAGCATCTTTGCTGATGTAGCTCTAAATTTACTTGGTGTTTCTAGACTATGGATTACTCTTTTAAATTAAGCTTATAATGTTTACTATAAAACTCATGCCACTGACATTCTGTACATATTTAGAGTAATTACGAAGCAATTTTGTATAAATTTTTACAAAAACATCAACATTCTGAACATATTAAGCTCAATACAAGTGTGTCATCTCTACCACTCAGGGACAGTTGCCTTAGCCAAATTTCATTTGATTTCATGTCTCCTTCAACTGGAAAGCAATGAAAATGAAAAATACGAAAAAAAACTTCGTGAATTAAGAAGCCTTTCAAATTAATGTAAAAGTGTAAAATCTAAATCTGTTTTTGTTGTACAATCATACTTACACAGAGAATGAAATCTTTAACTTAGTCCAGCTTTAATTACAATAGAGAAGAATAACAGAGTCTACGGAGACTACTACTCATTATCAACCCAGTATTTTTAATCCAGACGTATCAGATCCTAGCATATTTTGATTGGAAAAAGGAGGGTGAGAGTTCTGTATCTACAAGAGTGATTCACTTCAGATAACTGGTTAATTAAACTATGACAAATACAGAAGTGGAAACTCAGCTTTTAAAGGAACAGGGTCCATGAAAAATAATCACATTTCTATGAAAAGACTCCATTCAGTACGGCAGAAAAAGCTGAAACAAGCTGCTATTATTATTACTACTACTACATTTGACATTGTGAATACTGTGCAGCTCCAATTTTTTTTTTTAATGAAATATAAGAAAGGTTGTATCCTTGCATTTTCCCCACAGCAATTTCTTTTAAAAAAAAGTCTTACCAAAATCTTACCAAGCCACAGACTGTGAGATAAGGTTTGAAGTGTCTTAAAACTTCACACAATTAAACAGAGCTTCATAATTCAAGAAATCAAAATAACAAAGTAAAATTAGAGATGAAATAATGCCTATTGAAAGGATGGCTAAATCCATCTCTTGAACACCCGATTTGCCAATATTTCAAATGCATCTCCTATCCCTGTGGAACAATATACAATCGTTAACAAAACTCCAGGCCAAGGGACAAAGTGAACTTGCAAAAGTTTGCTACAATTTTACCAGGTTCCCCCCAAATCCAACTGTAGAGCCATCCACATCAATACACTTCAAGCCCCGTTGCAGAAATGAACATTAGATTTTACTTGCCATCACCTAGCCATGAGCCACTTCTGAAACTCGTTATTCCCCAGACTTTTCAGTTTACACGAAATAAGCCATAAATTCACAGCACGCAACATTTCTGGTAGGCAGCTCTAAGGTTGCCCCTGACACCCGGTGTACGCTTTCAACTCCGTATTCCTGCTAGCTTAAATTGCCAAACCTTTTTGTCCGTTCTCTGCAGTTTACACATGGCAACGTTTGCATCGACTTGCCATTTTTAGACTCAAAACGTGGAGGGTGCTGTGCTGTGTTGTGTTGGGTTGGTTTTTTTTTTATCTACAGGTGTTTATCATTTGAAAACTGTGCTGAAAGAAAATACCTTTCGAGAATACCATTTCTTGAAGCGCATCGCGCTGCCTTGGCACTGCGTACTGGAATATTGACGGACTCCTGACTGACAAAGGCGAGAGCCAGGAGGTGACCTAGGCACAGGAACTGCAAGGGAAACACCAATGATTTTGAGCCTCTGAATAAAACCACCAGCTCAGCCGCACGGGGCCATCGCCAGTGGCTGTGCACTGCTGTCGCGTCTCCGCGCTGAGCGGAAGCTGAAGTCGGGATGATTCACGTATCGATGGAGCCAGCGACACCGCCCGTGCAAGAGCCCGGCGGCAGCGCTCTGCGGAGCGGGCCAGAGGAGCGCAACCGCAGCGCGACGCGGCTGCACCGCGCTGTGGGGACGGAGCGGGGGCGGAGCCGGGGCGGCGGCGAGGGGCCGGCGGCGGGGAGGCCGCCCGGCAGCCCGCCCGCCCGCCCCCGCGCGCCCCCGCGCCCGCCGGACGCGCCCGCCGGACGCGCCCTGCCGCACCCGGCGGCGAGGAGGCGGGGCGCGGGCGCGGCCGCGGCTGGGCCCGCGCTCGTCTCCGTGGCAACGGCGAGGAGGCGGCGGCGGCGCGGCGGCAGCGTCCACCCGCCGGTCACCTGACCCGGACCCGCCGGTCACGTGATACGGTCCCCATCGTCGCCATCTTGAAGCGGTGGCCGGGGGTGAGGAAAAAATTTTTCTTTTCTCCCTTCATTAAAGCCCAGGTACCGAGCGGGGCGGGCCCTCGCCGCCGCCGGGGCGAGCGGGCAGCGCCGGCGGCCGGCAGGTAGGGCGCAAGGCGCGGCGCCGGGCGGGCGGGCAGGCAGTCAGGCCGGCCGGCCGCGGGGCGGCGCGGCGCGCCGCAGCCCATGTGCGGAGCCGCGGGCGGCTGCGGCTCCCGGCGGTGCCTTCCCCGGGCCGGGCCCAGGCCGCGGCCGCCTTCCTCTCCTCCCCTCCTCACCTCACCGCATCGCCTCCCCGGCGGGCCAGCTCCCCGCGGCTCAGGCCGCCGGAGCGGCAGGCGCCGCTCCTCGCCCGCCCTGGGGCGCCGGGCCCGCTGCTTGAGGGCCGCGCCGGCGGCACCTGCGCGATATAAAGCGGGGGCCGCCCGGGGAGTGGCGGCAGGTGCGGGGGCGGCCGGCCGAGGGCGCGGAGGGGCAGGGGGGTCCCGCAGGAGGGTGTCGCGGATCCGCGGCCAGACGTCCCCGAGCCGCAGTCCCGGGGCAGGGGCTCCGCTGTCCGGGGGCGGCAGTTGGCAGCAAAGAGCTCCCGCTGATGAAGTTTCCCTGCCCGCAGGAGCCGCGGTGTGATCAGTCCGGCCTCTCGAGTGCGGCGGTTGTGCAAAGCGGTGGTTGGCTTTTTCTAGTCCTGGAGGCATTTCACCCTGTCTCTGCCGGGCTCTCGAGCGGGTGTTTGACACAAGTGGAACCGGCAGCTCCAGCGCAGAGGCGCTTTCCTCTGGTCTGGATCTTCCCCTTCGGGCCCCTTTGTCATCCCCAGACCCCGTATTTTAATTACCGGGTGCGTTGTGCAAAGGGTACGTGCTGGCAGAGCAATTTGCCAGACTGAAGTTTTATGCCATGGGAGATTGAATCATCTTTGTTCTTAGTGAAAGGGAAAATATTTGCCTATTTAGCATTACTTACAAAGTTTTAAAAGTACCGAGTATAATTTAGAGTAGCACCATGTGCTTATAATTTTATTTAACTCATTCTCAAATTGAAAATATTTCAAGTAGACATTATTCCTTTGAGCACTTCATGTAATGTTAAATCTGCTTTCAGGGGGAAAAGCGCATTTGTTTACTTTTCATAACGGTTTTTAAACGTATTACAGCCAGTATGAAACAAACAACAAGGTATTTTTGTACAACTAAATAGAATGGTTTTCAAATAATAACCTTAAACTTTTTTTAAGTTAATATATAATTGGAGATATGTGAAATGGATAAAATTTTTCCTGGCCACATAGACAAGAGTTAGTCATTCAATATACTGCACCAAGCAGATAATAGAAATTGAAGCAGAAAATGCACATGAAGACATCTACTGTTTTATATTAAAAAAGTAAAATACTTGGATGTTTCAGTTTAGTAGTAACTCTGTGGATACGCACATTGATTCCTGTTAATAGGATGATACTGAACTTGAATTAAATAAGCAGGCTATTTGGTATACACTTATGTAAAATGACCCTTGTTTGTTTCAAATATATTTATTTTTTAATTTCTATCTCCTACAATTTATCTACGATTGCAGTGCAGTATTGATAATTTTTAATCTGCTTACAAAGATCCAGCTAAAGGCGTAAGGCCTTAAGTTGCTTAGTTTTCTAGTTATCATGGATCCAGTTGCCCTATGGCTTTATTTATTTATTTAATTAGTTATTATTTTATTAATTTTTCAATTTTAATGTAGATTTTAGCCACTACCAAGTAAATATTTTTCAAATTAACACTGAAAAATAGTAACACTGTAGAGAGTAGTCTTGTCTTTCTTAATGATTCAGAATTGACAAATATTGCTGCATTTTCAACTTGAAATATTTTACATGAGCATATGAAGTGTGAACGATATTAACATTGCTTATACTGATAGTTCCCGAATTGTAAGTTGAATGGCAAATAAAGGTAACTTGAATAGTTCTGCCCAGAATTTTTCTGTAGTGGGAAAGGGGCACCACAGAACCCATTCTCATATGTCTGCTCATTATAATGCTGTATACTAAAGCCATAAGCAGAAAAGAGTGGATTTCATGACTCTTTAGGACCAGTTCTGGAAGTTCTGGCTTGGCCTGTGTATGTTTCGGGGGGGGGGGGGGGGGAGGAGGGAATCCACATGAAAGAACCTGGGATAAGTTTTCAAGGATGACTGATAAAAGAAATATCTGGCATCTCTTTATGTTCTAAATTTTATATATAGTACATAGAAATATATATTGTGTATAAAATATATGTGTGTATATATAGTGGAACTTGAATAGGTTATTTTTAGACATTTTTTCAGGATTAAATTCCACTATAAGTCTTTCTGTCTGGCTCCTCCACCCCTTACCCCACAGCTTTGCCCACATCACAAAGTATGTTTTCATGTAAATTTATACATATTGGCTTCTAATTTAACCTCCAACAGTACCACATTGTTGCCTGTGTGTGCTGGTTTTGGCTGGGATAGAGTTAATTTTCTTCCTAGTAGATGGTATAGTACGGTATTTTGGATTTAGGATGAGAATAATGTTCATAACACACTGATGTTGTTAGAATGTGCTCGTTTTGGCTGGGATAGAGTTAATTTTCATCACAGTAGCCAGTATGGGGCTATGTTTTGGATTTGTGCTGGAAACAGTATTGATAATCCAGCGATGTTTTAGTTATTGCTGAGCAGTGCTTACAGAGAGTCAAGGCCTTTTCTGCTTCTCACCCACCCCACCGAGGAGGCTGGGGGTGCACAAGAAGCTGGGAGGGGACACAGCTGGGACAGCTGACCCCAACTGACCAAAGGGACATCCCACACCATATGATGTCATGCTCAGCACATACAGCTAGGGGAAGAAGGAGGAAGCGGGGGATGTTCGGGGTGATGGCGTTTGTCCTCACAAGTAGCTGTCATGCGTGATGGAGCCCTGCGCTCCTGGAGATGGCTGAACACCTGTCTGCCGAGGGGAAGCAGTGAATGAATTCCTTGCTTTGCTTTGCTTGCATGCACAACTTTTGCTTTACCTATTAAACTGTCTTTATCTCAACCCAGGAATTTTCTCATTTTTACCCTTTCGATTCTCTCTCCCATCCCACCAGAGGGGAGTGAGCGAGGGGCTGTGTGGTGCTTAGTTGCTGGCTGGGGTTAAACCACAACACTGTGGTTTATGGTTAGAAATGTTTAAAGGAAGTGTACGTGGAAATAGTTATTGCCTTTAGCTTCCCCTCAAAACAGAAAACAATTACTCTTCATAATTTTAGTACCTATTGATTTTCCGCACAATTAAGGAATTGTAGAAAAAGCTACAATTAGTAGCTTTTCTAGAAAATTACATTTATAATAAGAAGTATGATTTGACATTTGAATGATCTTTCGTACAGTCATAGCGAAATGACTGATGCAAGTAAATACCAGAACTACTTTCTTTTCCTAACATTTCAAGGAAAAAAAATGCTTATTTTTGTAAATTGTGTTCTTGCAAATTGTTGTTTGCTTTAGGAGACATCAGTGTATCAGAGTAAGTATGTTAGGAATACATTCTCATGTCATATCGTGGCTTTTAAACATAAATATGCCAGTTACTATTGATCGGTATATTTAAGTGTCTAGTATTCAAATGCGTAGTCCTTGTAAAGAAAAAGACAACAGCTGTAACAATGCTAATCAGCCTATACTTGAAAAATATTTATCCTGCCCTTGTACAACTTGGAGGCAGGCAGTGATAGGCTCTCTTGGAATTGTTCTGTCCAGCTGTATTGAATAGCATCTACGCTGTCCACTAAATGTCCTCAAAATCTTTGGCTATTTATATAGCCATCCTGAAAGTTTTTATTAAGTCAGTGGCATTAGGCTTCCATATTTAGGAGAGGGAGAAATCTGAATAGTACTGGGTTGTATTTTTATTGTTCTGCATGTATAAATTTTAATTTTTTTATAAAACCCTTTCTCCTAGGTATTATGGAAGAAGGAAGCAGCGTTGCACTATTGATGCCAAATATTGGGGAACAGGAAGCTGTGCTGATTTCTGAAACAGTCATTGGCCCAACACTGCAGAACAGTGAAGATCAGAGAAAATGTAAAACTGATCCACTAATCCATGTTATCCAGAAACTAAGCAAAATAGTTGAAAGTGAGAAGTCACAAAGATGCCTTTTAATAGGGA
This sequence comes from Nipponia nippon, assembly GCF_047370975.1. Taxonomy (NCBI): domain Eukaryota; kingdom Metazoa; phylum Chordata; class Aves; order Pelecaniformes; family Threskiornithidae; genus Nipponia; species Nipponia nippon. The sequence continues at coordinate 41,854,464 of NW_028262391.1, forward strand.
AAAAACGTTCCCATCCTAATGCTTCTGCACAGCCCTTTGATGCAGACGATCTTTGTGAAATCCCAGCTAAAACGATTGAGCTATCTGTTATTGCTACTAAAAAGACTGAAGAGTTACAAGCAGGTTATTTTGTGACTGAATGTCTTCCACAAAGCAAAAAAAAGGTGACGTGCTACCAGTGCAGTCTATGTAAGTTTCTATCACCTTCTCTCTTAACACTACAAGAACATATAAAACAACATGGGCAGAAAAATGAAGTGATATTAATGTGCTCAGAATGTCATTTTGCTTCCAAAAGCCAAGAAGAACTTGAATCCCACTTCCAAAATTACCATGAGAATGATGATAAAAAGAGCATCCAGACAAAAGTGCAGCAATGCGTAAATGTCGCTAGTTCATTTTTGCAAGGGCCAGTGGAAGGAAGTATCAAATCAGGGACTGATCAGACAGGAAATCTGGAATGTAAAGATATAAATCAGTCTACTCATGTGCCTGAAATGGGTAGGAGAAAATGGTATACTTACGAGCAGTATGGCATGTACCGGTGTTTAATTTGTCGGTACACCTGTGGTCAGCAAAGAATGTTGAAAACGCATGCTTGGAAACATGCGGGCGAGGTCGATTGCTCCTATCCTATCTTTGAGGAAGAAAATGAAACTACCAGCTTGTCAGAGACAGTTGTAACTCACACACCTCATAGCATGGATACAGTTGTTCTTTCTTTGGAAAACAATGAACTTGATATCCATAGTGAACCTTCTCTTCAACTTCAGATTTGCAATTCTGAGCAACTGTCATGTAAATTGCCAGTAGGAACAAATTTAAAAGAGGAAGAGATGTTAAATCAGTCTCTAGTGCATTCTCCTGCTACAGAGGTTTTAGAGGAGACTGTATCAGATACAGAACAGGATAATATGGTAACTGATAGCCTACTTTCATCAGCACAGAAAATCATCAATTGTAGTCCAAATAAAAAGGGTCATGTTAATGTAATAGTAGAGCGTTTGCCAGGTGCTGAAGAAAGTGTCTTACAAAAGCCTTTCTTGATGAACACTGACATTGAAACAGAAAAAAAATTAATCTCTGAGGAGTCCCATGTTAGTTGTGAAGAACCTGGTGAAGTTTATCGTTCGGATGAAATTCAAGAAGTGATAATAGGATGGAATAATACCGAGAAGAAAGATAATGAATTAAGCTCTAATAAAAACGTAACAACTGATGAAAATGTGCCTCCTGCACGAAGAAGGACAAATTCAGAGTCTTTGCGCCTACACTCATTAGCTGCAGAAGCTCTTGTTACAATGCCTATCAGAGCTGCAGAACTAACAAGGTCTAGCTTCAGGACTCTGACTGGAGAAGATGCGGTGGATGCAGGTGCAGGGCAGGGAGAAGCTGATGGCCCATGTGTGGCTCATTCTAAAGTGGTATCCTCAGTTAAGAATCCTTCAGAAGAGTTTAGTGGCTTAAACCAAAATGAATGTGCAATAGTTGAGATACAGAAAGAAAGGCCAGAGTTATCGGAAGCACCAATTAAAATGGGCATCAGTATGTCACTGCTCACTGTCATTGAAAAACTGAAGGAGAGGACAGATCAGAATGCTTCTGATGATGACATTTTGAAAGAATTACAAGACAACGCACAATGCCAAAGTGCAAATGATGCAAATATTCCTGGAAGTAACCTAGTAGAATATATACCTAATGTAGATCGACCCTACCGCTGTCGCCTCTGCCATTATAGCAGTGGTAATAAGGGCTACATAAAACAACACTTGAGAGTCCATCGTCAGAGGCAGCCATACCAGTGTCCTATCTGTGAACACATTGCTGACAATAGTAAGGATTTAGAGAGCCACATGATCAACCACTGCAAAACAAGAATGTACCAGTGCAAGCAATGTGAAGAATCCTTTCATTATAAGGTAAAGTTCTTTCCTGTGCCTGTCTATAATAGCTAAATAACCTATTTTGCTACTTTTTTAATAACTCGTGATCCCTCTTTCTAACTTAATTCAGTCTGACACCCTGGCTTCTTTGTCATTACAATTGGGGATTACTGCCAGCAGCACTTTCTGAATATATAATTCAGCTATAATTATTCTGCCTTACCCACTGAAGTAAACTTGCTTCCTCACATAAGTTATTTTCCTGAGAACCATCTTATGGATGTATTAATATGTTGTTTTTCTGCCCACATGTAGCAACTATAGGAAGAAATAGAAGCATCAGAGAATTTAATAGTTGAAACTTTAACGGAATGCTCAAATGTGCCCGCTAGTTGTGAGTGTGTGCAAAAGTAATCGTGGCATTTGGGGGTAACATGAGACACTTTGAAGCAGAAACTCTTTTCTTTTTTCCTCTGTTGTTGTGTTGGGCTGGATGTTCTGTAGAACTTAGATCTGAAAGATTACACAGCAGAACAGAATAATGTACTTCTGCCATTTATATAATCCTTATTTCAAGTATTAGTGCTGGTGAATGTGTTCCTATGTACTCAGTTCAGTACTCAGGAATATAGAATAGATAGCATCAGTATCTAGCTGTACAACTGAAACTGTAGGCACTGGTATTGTAAATTTTCCCATATTTACCATTGTTTGGTCCTAGTTTGAAAAAATGTACGGGTAAGGTAGTAAAAGGTTCTCTCTCCCCTCTCCTCCCCAAGCAAGTAGAAACAGGAATAACATATTCTTAAGTCACTAGGCTATACGAAAACTGAGTCAATTTTCACACAAGCCACCCTCTAACCTCTAATTTAATATTGCTTTTGGAGTATAATGATTCTGGAGGAAGAACTGTTTGCCACTTGTCTATGGGAATGGAGGAAGAAGGAAATTAATTTTCTAAATGAACACAAATTATATAATCCTCTCAGTCACTCTCATCAATCCTTTACGTTATTAATTAATGTTATTTACTTTGTTTTGTTTCTAGTAAAATTACCTGAGGGATAATCTGTATATATGTTAACATACATTTTATAACAGTTGTCATTAAAACTTGAGTAATGATGTCACAAATTATTGCAATATTTGAAGTGACTAGTGTACGTTTGTAGTGTCTATTTAAATGTGGGAAATTGTTTTTTCAGAGCCAACTGCGAAATCATGAAAGAGAACAACACAGTCTTCCAGATATCTTTTCAACAGCTACATCTAACAAACTAATAGTTTCCAACGAAGTAGATGAAAGAGAAGGTACTGTTTATATTTACGCCTGAAATTACAAAAAGTCACTCATAACATTACTTCTGTTTGTATAAAACTGGTTTTAAGATCTCGTTCTTGCTGAAATGTCTTCATGCCTGTTCGTAACCTTATATGTATGTTCTTTTCAGTGTGCAAAACTTACCACAGTCAGTTTTGAGATACCTTACTGACATTATTGGTAGGTAACACATTTTTGGCCCCTGTAATTAGACCTTGTATTTCTTCTTATTAAAAACAACTGATATGGAGTATTACTCCGAATTTTTAAGAAAAAAATCTTTTTTTCCTTCCTTCAGCAGCTACGGTATTTTCCAAATCACCTACAGTAAACAAAAGAAAGCCTTTTTTTAAACTTACTGTAGTAATGTACTTTGCTGTCAGGATATACATACAATAATGTCCTTTCTGTGTTTAGAAATTTCTGTTTAATTATGGTAATGTCCAAAATGAGTCATTTGTTTTAGCCCTAGAGAGGGAAACGTAAGGCATTCTAAAAATGCAACCTGTATCTGTAATAGTTGCCAGGGTAACAGTAGGTATACATTTTCTAAATGTTTGTTTAACTGTGTATCTGCTTATAATTTAATAGTGTTTGTTTTAATAACAACAACAACAAAAACCCAAACCCTTGGTGTGTTAAAGTAGTGAAACAGGAAAAAATAGCCAAATTTTGAAGTTTAGGAGAAAATGTGGTCTTAAAGTCTTTGAATGCAGCATCTTCTCTGGTGAGTTAAAGTTACTGAAAATACTTACAGCATTTTTATTCTGAAGGCAACACTGTAATTATTAGTATTTTGCAATTCTAGAGCACTGTGGAAAAATACTAGTAATTATATTACCTCTGAACAACTGTGGGCTGAAGTATTTCCATTTTGTGCACATAGCTCTTTTTTGTCCTAACTGTGGCCTCTTGTTTGTTTAGATAGCAAAATGTGCACTATAATAGTACTTAGATTGCGGTTGAAATATCTGGGTTCTACTCTCACTTCTACAGCTGACCAGTGAGTGTGAAAGTACTCATTGAAATTAATGCAGCTACTTGTGAAAAAAGGTACCAACCAGCATGAGCCAGGGTGGATGGCTTGAACCATTAATGAGTTGTCCAAAGCAACACGGTACATGTCAGAATAAACTGAGATCCTTAACTCTTGACTTCTGTTGTCTTACATCACGCTGCCTCTTTTTCTGGCTCTCAGTATACAAGTTAGAAACTTAAAAGTTAATTACCTTATCAGCCTCAGGTAAAATGACTCTTCCCAACTCCTTTTTGCTCTCATCAACGCAGAAGGCATTTCAATTCAGGAAATTGATCTGTAGTGCTTAGTACATCCCTAAGACCTAAGCCCGAGAGAGCCATCTGAAGTCGGGGGGAGACAGGAAAAAGGCTAGGGAGGGTCTGCTGGTAGTGGGAACGTTCCCCATTAGGTAGTGGGGGTTTTTTCTTCAGAAGAAATAGCATAAATGTTTTAATGGAAGTGATAGGAAAGAAAACATTGTTAGTTTAGCTGGCTAGAAATATCTATGAGCACAGCTTGGACTATTACTTCTGACGCCGTTTTGTTTGTTTTAAACCAGGATTTTTTAAAATGTCATGGTACAGGAATAACTACCTTGCAACGCCTGAAACATGTCAGATTTTGGGCAATACTGTACCTTTTGAGCTAAAGTCCTGTTAAGGTAACTGAAAAACAAGATGCCTATCTGCTTTTGAAAATAGTATGTTTTAATCAGGTGGTTTTAGAGTTTATATCCTGATCTTGTAACTTAACTTCCATGAAAGAGGAGCTCCTGTTCGAGAAAACTGCCTGCTTTCAATTTAATTACTTTAGAGATTTTTTTTAAATATTTTTTGCTCATTATTGTCTTATAAAAGTGTTACCGCCATGCACTTTAATTAATTGTTTGCCCCACATGAAATTTAGTAATGTGGCTTGAATGAAAACAGTTCTACTTTTAAACTTTTATTAACTCATACTGTGGAATGCTTACATTATTTCAGAACCAATTTATAATCAAATTGCAACACCACTGCAGTACAGCAATCTCTTGTCAAACAGATGTCATCCCTATAAAGCGACACAAAACAAAGAAGTTTATGGCAAAGCATCTGCTCGTGTGAAAGATGCCTGAGCTGGAACAGTTTCATATCTTGTTTATGAAATAGTTGGTCCTAAAAGTCTCTTTATTCATCATGGTTGTACAATAAATTAAAAGGGAGCATTATGACACTGGATATGATCGGATTGTAAATGTCTAATAATGAAGGAATAGGGTAATAAGCAGCATTACAGGAGCACCTGTTACTGCTGCTAGAACAAAGATCTGTCGTTTCCATGTTCGCTTTTAAGAGACCTGATACCCTCCATCCAGAAAGCAAAAAAGGCCCCAAACCCACAAGAAATAAGCCAGTGGGAGGGGGAGGGGGACACAACTGCTACTTTGCAACAGTGAGAGATTATATGATGTATTATAATTTATGTGCATTTTGTTGAAGGAATAAATATAAAGTAGTGATTGGTATAAATAAGTGCTCCTAAGTGTGCGCTACTGGGTGGTTAGCCACTTATAACTATGCAATGGATAATATGTTTGCATAATGCTTTAAAAATGTCATTAGATACTGTTTGTTTTAAGCTGCCTGCCCAATAAAATACCAAATTCATAACAGAAAATACATTTGGAAGCAGTTTATTCTAAAGCTGCAGAATTTAAGATGGAAAACCCATTCAAGTAGAGCATGCAATAGCTTAACTTTCACACAATCCCTGCTTTCCCATAGATCTGCAGCCCAGTAAGTGTCTTCGTATTCATTTGAGGTCTTCTACATAAATGTGCATTCATAAAAGTATAATTGTAGAAATACAAATTCCAAAGTCTCCCGGTATATAATTAAGATGGTTTTGATAACTTACATTAAAAAAAACTAATAAATTTTACTATATGAGCATATTGTAGGAAAAATTCTGATATATTTTGCTTTAAGTTTGACTTGCAAAGAGTGCATGTTATATATTCCATATTATTTTTTATAAGAAAGCTAGAAGAGTGGGCACTGTGTCATGTTTTAAAGTAGAAAATATAAAATATTTTTTTCTGTTATCTTGATACACAGAATTATTCAAATTTTATTTCAGACTGTCTTTGTATTCAGATTGCTATTTTATTTTATATGACATACTATATATTCTTCAGAATAACCCTCTGGGATTATCAGCCCTGCCTAATTACTTTGCATCTTGAACCAAAAGTGCTGGATTTAGGAGTTAAAGTTTAATTAGTGGTAATTTTCCATTACTGTTTAAGTTAGCTGTGTGACTGTATCTCTCAGAATAATATATCTAAAACTTTTCTTGACATAATTCAGTGCCCACCTATGGAAAAAAAAAATCAAAGTGAAAAGTTGAACTTCCATTTTGGATGACTCGTTCTACTGGTTTATTCTGCAGTGTCTCCTTAAAGAGTTTTAACATAAAGATTCTTAATTGTTGCTTTGATAATGAAAAGATTCAGCCTGGGTTATTGGAGTCCAGCATCATCAAGAAGAAACTCAAGAACAAAATTATCGTTACAAAATCTGTTCAATATTTTGGACTCAGGGACGGAACTTCTGTTTTCACAATAAACTCTACAGTTCCTCCTGAGTTCAATCTGCTTGTCTCATTCCTCTCCTCTCTCCCTTTTAGCTAAAAGGAATTGAAATTCAGGAGGTGATAAAGGAGGGGGGTTTGGTCAGTTTTTATTACTCCAAACTGGAGAGAAGTTCGTGGTATTTGGACTTAAGCAGAGACGTGTCTAAAAAGTCTACTTTCCATCTTTTTGGACAGTCACTTATTTCAAATTTCAAGCTTGTCTGTCTTTTCAAACTGCAAGTTGGAACAGTGGCGGACAGACCCTCCTCTCAGTGTGACGTGGACTTTCAGGGCTCTTGACCCTGACAAGCCTTCAACAAAATTCTTCAGGATTCAGAATAGAGTGATCCCATGTGGGAAATCAGAACTTACATTTTTCAGGGAGGGGAGTTATTTTTGGTTTGGGGAGGAGCTGGGCAGCCTGGGAAGCGGATCACCTGCTGATATTATCAGAGTTCTTAAGGCAATATCTACTAAAAAACATCCAGCTAATACACCCTTTTCTGTTCCGCTTAGGATCTTCTGGTGTATCCTACTAGTAGTAAACCCCTTCACAACACAAAGTAATGATTTGTTTGTTCTGGAGATGTGCTTCATATGAGTATGAAGAGTTTCTGAATTCTGTTCTTGCAAGATTTGAGCTTTACTTTGTCTCCCACACATTATTTATTGAATCTTATATTTATTTTGGTTTGGGGGTGTACTTTAGTAATGATCTTTACCCACCAGAGAAATCCTCTAAGGATCTTTATCGGAGTTTCTTCAAAGCCCATGTACGTAACTGAGAGCAGTGGCTTGACCGTTCAGCCAGCTAATAAGAATTTGGTGTAAAGACAAAATGAACTTGAGCACCTTACTTGCACTTAGGGGAAAAAAAAGAAGTAGAATTACTTAGGCTAGTGAAGAGGTTAGATGCAGAAAGAAAACCCTTTGATTTTAGTTCGATGTTTCTTTTGGCAGTAGTGCTGATTTAAACAGCTCCAGCATTGGTGTTCTTTCATGTTTCTGCTGTTCCCTCATTTGGGGAGTGCGTGAAGGCTGCACAATAGGCTGGAATGGGAAAATGACCTGCATAAAAAATACCATCCCTCTTCCCGAATGTTAATATTTTAACCCAAATCAGTTCCATTATTCAGTGAGGGAGCAGGGATAGGGCTGTTTAAGTCTACACACTGACATCTCAAAAATATTCAAACTGTGTGCTTGCAGGCACACATTTTCCTATGTTAAATTAGTCATTAGCCCTTGTCTCTGCAACCATTAATTTTTCAAGAGTCTCTTTCATTCTGGAAAGAAAAAATGATTTTTGTTACAACTGCTTTTTAGTAATTTGGAGAAGTTCCAAATTATTTCTTAACACATCTGGTCAATATCTATTTTTTTTAATCATCTCAGATCCTTCTGCAAGTGTGAGTGTATGTGGATGATAAAGAGGATTTAGATGCTTCAGGGAGACCTTTTGCTTTTCTTTTGTATGTTCGCCAGTTTAAAACTTGTCCTTTCTCAATGCCCATCTTTTCCCTTGATTTGATCCATTCTGCAAAGCAGTGAAACTGCCGGGTTCAGCAGTTCCCACATTTTGTCACCTTTTGCTGTAACACAGGATTTTAACCCAGCTGCAGGAAGAAGAGAAGTGTCCGCGTAGAGAGAAAGAATGTGTTTTCCTAAAATTTTAATAATTCCAGTAAATGGTAGGGCGAATGCAGAACAGCATGGTAAATAAACTATACCTTTATTATCTTTGTGTCCATTGCCAGTTTGCTCCAGATACTTTAAAAGTATTAAATATTTATAGATATTTAAAAGTATTACTTTAAAATGTCTATTCATGTTTCGTAATTCAATTGTGCTGAAATTATCATCTAAGAACTCCTTACAATGCTGAATGCAACTCCCTAAAATAATGGATTTTGTTTCATATAGGAAATAAGTCTTCAGTTCAGAAACTGTATAGATGTGATGTATGTGACTACACAAGCACCACTTACGTTGGTGTCCGAAATCACAGACGAATTCATAACTCCGATAAGCCATATAGGTAAGTGTCTCAGTTATTGCTGGCGAATGCCACTTGCCTGGTTTACTTGTTTTAACTAAAAAGGTTACTTAATTGCTCATGCAATTTTGAAGATATTGTTAAAGAATTTCAGTTACATAATTTTACTGCAGATTTGAAGAAGCCACACTTGCTGGTCGACTCATGCTGTGTAATTAAGATTTGCTAACTTTTCCAGGATGCTTCTTTTGCTATAGCAGACTACTGCATGTTTTCAGTTTAAAGCATTCAGATGTGGAAAGGGAAATAATAACATTGTAATATTGAACTTTGGCGAATAGTAATAATATATTTCTTGAACTCCTTCCACACTTCAAGTTCATTTCGGATTTGCTATATTGCAAAGTGTTCTCCATTGTCATATTGCTACTTTGCACACTGGCTTCTACAGAGTGTGGCAAAATTCTGCCCTTTGTCTTGTTGCCAATCCCCTCATCTTTTTCACAGGTTTCAAACAATATTAACACACTCACTTAGGATCAGAATTTATAACTTTTCTACAAGGATGTTATATGGATTTATATCGAAACTTTGATATCTAAAATCACCTGTAATACTATAGTTCAGGTCCCCAGCAGAAAAATAAATCATGCATTTTTCTGTTGGTTGCTGCATAAATTCCTGCAAATTCAATCTATGCTCATTCATTGTGGATCTCTGTCCCTCTCTAGTGGCTAGAAAATAGATCCGAGTTAATAGAATTTTTGAGCTAATATACTTCTATCTTTTTAATACAAATTCTGGAAACTCAACACCTTGAAATGCTGAGCTCAGCCAAGGACTTTCTCTTTTGGATAAACAAACCCGGAAGACGTGTTGTATTTTGATTTGTGCATTATAATGATATCCCAGAACACTAGCAAAAATTTGCAAGATGTTTGCTCAGAGAGCAAATGTGGAATACAAATAGATTTTTTTTTTTCTCCTCAGAATCTTCCCTGTTGCCATTATTTGTTTGTTAGTGGGGTTGGAAAGCAGATACTGTAGAGTGGCTTGTATGTGGTAGTTTTCTGAATTGGTGTTAGCCAGCCTGTTTGATTTAGGAACCCTTGAAAATTTTCCATTGGTGATATAGACTGCTGCGTACTAAATTTAAGCCTACTGATTTGGCTTGCTTTTCTTATTATTTTTTCATAAACCCCTTAGACAAATCTGCAGACCTGGTAGGATACTTAAGCCGCAGCCTAAAAACCATGAAGATCCAGTATTTATGGTATTTCTCCTTCTGAAACATGTATTCCTCAAGCCTTTCATAGTATCAGATAGCAACCTACTATATTGCTGCCATTTTTATAACTGTAAATATAATTTATTATTTGTTTGACAAAAATTGCTGGAAATTAAACTGTGTAGCCTCCAATGATACATTTTTGTAGATTTGATAGCTTCTGGATTTTAATACTGCACAATTAAGTCCTTTCAAAAATAAAGTGAGTAATCTCAAGTTAAGTATCCTGCAGTCTCAAACTGTTTCACACTATAGACCAGACTTAGTAAATATTGGACATTTTGCCATTTCAAAACAAGAAACAACTGAAGTCCTGATAAATACAGAGAGTTTTAGCTGAGCTTGATGGCTTCCGTTTCAATATGTTGTATACAGGAAGCTTGTGTGGTAGTATATTGATATTTGTGAATAGCATAGTATTTTGTGTGATAATCTAAATCCAGGGATCTAAATCTAGATCCAGACTGGTTTATATATTGTTTTTATACGAAGAATTTGTGACAGAAGTAAAAAAATAATAATTTAGACACCATGATGTGACACACTTGTCTTAGGGCACTTGAATCTAAATAAACTTCTCTTTCAGATATAATGCTCTGAAACGTAGACGTTTTATTACTAAATAGATAGTTTGGCTTTTAAAATGTCATGAGAAACATGGCTGTTCCTTTAAGTAGAACACATGTTCTTGAGGAACAAGACTCACTTCTAAATAGACTATGTCCCTTATAGCTCTTATGGTCATATTTTGCCTTCGCATAACATAGCCAAGCACCTTGCATCTACATCTCCCTTATACTTCATGGTGCTTACCAACTTCAGTAGAGGTGCACAAGACAGATGTCAGGAAGGAACATCGTCCATATGCCTTATGATTCTTGCTCAAAGGTAGAGGCTTTTTTGGGCTGCAAAAGATTCTCACAGTCCAAAAATTGAAAGTTAATGTCATCACTTGGACTTCTGTAAATATTGTTAGTCTTTAACTGTAGTCTTTCCAGATACCTTTGCTTTCTTATAGATTTTTATTTCTGGAATAGTGTTAGCAGTTAATTGTCAGATTAGTTTACTTGTTGTTGTCTCTTTAGATGTCGAGTATGTGACTTCGCCACCACAAATATGAATAGCTTGAAATGCCATATGAGGCGCCACCCCCAGGAGCATCAGGCAGTGCAGCTAATGGAACAGTACAAGTATGTAACAGTTCTAATTTGGCAAAAAGCTGTGATAGTAGTGATTTTGTTATGTGAAGATACAAAGCAGACTTCAGATCCTGTTATTTTCCCTCCTAGATTCATTCTTTGTTCCAGTGACTTTTTGGTTTGGTTTTTTTTTTGAGAGAGAAAGAGATTCGATGTGGCATTCCCAGGTGATGTTTACGCTGGCTAATTAAACATGTCCATGACCTCCCTCTGGTACAGTATTCAGCTTTTTCTTTCCAGAATGGGGTGGTTGCATATAAACTGCCTATTGCAAGTAGTTTCTGGACCCTGTTAATTACCAAAGCATGCATGGAACTGTATGGGAGAATGCATGTGCCAAAACCATGCCAGGGACACTTCTAACATTAAACATTATAGATTGTGTCATGGTTTAACCCCACTTGGCAACCAAGCACCACATGGCCGCTCGCTCCCCTCCCCACCCCTCTGGACTAGGGGAGAGAATCTGAAGAGCAAAAGTAAGATAAAGCTCATGGGTTGAGACAAGAACGGTTTAATAATTGAAATATAATAATGATGATGATAATAATAATAGTAATAATGAAAAGGAAAACAATGAGAGAGAGAGAGAGAGAGAAGGAAACAAAACCCAGGAAAAACAAGTGATGCAGCCGCTCAGCACCCACCGACTGATGCCCAGCCTGTCCCCAGCCAACTCCCCCTACTGAGAATGACGTCATATGGTATGGAATAGCCCTTTGGCCAGTTTGGGTCAGCTGTTCTGGCTATGCTCCCTCCCAGCTTCTTGTGCACCTCCTCGCTGGCAGAGTACGGAAAGTTGAAAAGTCCTTGACTTAAGTGTAAACGCTGCTTAGCAACAACTAAAACATCAGCGTGATATCACATTATTCTCATGCTAAATCCAAAACACAGCACTGTACCAGCTACTAGGAAGAAAATTAACTCTACCCCAGCCAAACCCAGGACAGATTGTTAAATTCTGGTACCCAGGAATGTTCTCAGGCTTCATTTAATATCCTAGTCTAGGCACAGCCTTTGCATATATGTGTTAGTTAGAATCCAGATTGGGATCACGCTGCCCTAGTTAAGAATTAATATGAATAGTCATTATGTTTAATTGATGAGTGTCCTTTATAGTTTGTCTATAGATATATGTGGTTTATATATATATATATATATATGAGAAAGTTGGCACAAATATGTGCAATCATTTACTACTAACTTGCAACAAAAAATAAAAGCTGGGAAAGGAAAGAAAATCAGGTATATTCTGAACATTTCTTAGTGGAAGACTTTAAAGGCAATAGGAAGAATCCAAATAAATCACATTCACATAAGGGTTGCTTCTCAAGAAAATCTGCTTCTACAACTTCAAAGTCCTTCCACTTCATTTTTTCCCCAAAACGTTCCTAGTAGCATTAAGTTCTATTTGGTCTGTGGTCACACTTCATACAGTATTGCTGAGTGCTCTTAGTACTACTAGGAGATTACTGAAAACCTCCACACTTTGGTCCCCATGCATCCCCATGGAAATAGTCTTATCAAAAGCTGCAAGATAATCGTTTCCTCACTAGATCAATTTAGGATACACTTGAACAGTAAAGTTTAGTAATTCAACATAGGTCAACCAGTAGGGTTCTACTACTAAACTCAATGGTAAAATAATTTTATTTCTCTGGGAATGTCTTGCATATACTGTAACTATACATTAAGTATACGATCATAAAGTGTAGTGCATCAGGCTAAAAGCTGTTGAGTTTCTGTGTCTTTGATGTTAAAGCAGTCAACAGCATTTGGCTTATGATATTGTTCTCTGCAACATAAATCTGATTAGTAAATCACCTGAGTAAATTAATGTACTTCAAACAATGAGACTGTAATTCAAAGGGGATAAAAACAAACACTGAACTGTTGCTTCATTCGCTGTGTTACCAACCCACTGACCAAGCTGTGTTAGTGGCAGAGAAAAATCATATATATAATAAGACTAGTGGAATACATGTGGATGGAATTAAGATTATTTGTTGATCTTTGTGTTCTGCAAAAAATTATTTTGGCCTAATTTTATCTATAAATTAACTATAAGGTCTGCCTTTTATCCTATTTTTAATGATGCCATTATTTTGTAACAGCCTTATTAGAAATATTAAGATTTTCAACCTGAGAGTGAACTTGCCTATATTTGAAAGCATCCATTTTCTTTATAAGGCTTCAAATTAGAAGGAAAAGAGAAACATAGGCTAGTACATTCCAAATCAAGTAATAAAGTGAGCTGGAAGGACATGCCTGTTGTTCCCCAGCAGGACAGAATTATCTTGCTACATAAGCAAGGTAATGTACCATGCCTTCACCTAACTTGTGAGATTTTTGCTGTTCTCCACAATCTTCTGCTGAGCAGAAATAGTTTCCTGTATATGATTATTTGCAAGGCATTTAAGGATTATATCCTACTGTCATTAAAAGAAGTGGTAAAACTTTACTGAATTGTAGCATGTAACATGGTTTTATGTAGGCCTTCTTGTGTTTCCAGGTTATATTTCTGAAAAGGTCTTAAAAATTTACAAAAACTTCCTAGTATAGTGGTCATTTTAACAGACTCACCATAGTGTGACATACTGGGATCACACTGCTTGAGCAGAAAACATTTTACTCTCATTGAGGAATGAGATAGACTAAGATGCATTCCTAGCTGCAGTTTATTGGAACGAGGTTGCCTTTGATTGATCCTGGTCTTTTCTGTGTGATTTGAGAAACTGAAGACTTCCAAAGTAAGTCTAAGGGGTAGCTAAGCAAAGTAGCTTCCTTGTCCAAAAGACAAGGAGCTATGTCGTCTTTACCATGAGTAGTCTTCTGCTCTGGAGTGATGTCATGCAGTATCACTCATCTCCTTCATGCTGAGATGACTAATCTATCATGTTAGAAAACACTTGTAAAAAAACTCCTCTGTTGTGTGTTTATGTATGAAGAAAGTCCTGTGGGATTTGATCAGTCTTGGGTTATTTGTGTCCATAAATATACGCTACATCTCTATGTAAATAGGATTTATTCTTCAGGGTTTTGTTCTTTACTGTATAAGACAGCGTCTCATAGGGAAATAGAAAATTTAGTCTTGTGGTGCCCGAGCCGATGGAAACACTCTATGGACAAATTGTCACCTGTCTGAATCTCGACCTGTGAATATATTCAAAATCTGACTGGACACCGTCCTCGGCAACCTGCTCTAGCTGAACCTGCTTGAGCAGGTGGATTGGACTAGGTGATCTCAAGAGGTCCCTTCCAACTTCAACAATTCTGTGATACTTAAATAAACTGATCTATGCTACACCAGGAAAGGATTTATTAGTTCAGTTTAAATTATCAGTGCTAATTACACAGCTTCTGCTTGGTTCAGACCAATGGCAAAGAGAGCTCACTACCAGCCTGCCAGATACCACACCAATGTACTCCATGTTTCTGCAGTCATCATAACTATTGCATTTTTGCAGTATTTCAACAGTTTTAACAGGCGAAACAGATAAGATTTTAATTCAGTTGTTTAAGAAGTCAGAAAAAGCAAACTTAAATTCTCAGACCCTAAAAATAGTCTTACCTTTCAAAATGAAACTTGGTAAACTAGCTTGACCTAGTTATGAAACTGAAAAGGGGGACTGAGGAGAGAATTGACATAGAATCATTGAATCGTTTAGGTTGGAAAAGACCCTTAAGATCGAGTCCAACCATTAACCTAACACTGCCAAGTCCACCACTAAACCATGTCCTCAAGCACCACGTCTACCCTTCTTTTAAATACCTCCAGGGATGGGGACTCAACCACTTCCCTGGGCAGTCTGGTCCAGTGCTTGACAACCCTTCCAGGGAAGAAATTTTTCCTAATATCCAACCTAAACCTCCCTTGGCGCAACTTGAGGCCATTTCCTCTTGAAATTGTGTATCTCTCTGTTTACTCATCCTTTTGGAAGAACTAATCTATTACTAAACTAATAAAATTTAACTTCTAAATGTTTCTCTTTTTCTTTCTCCACTTTTTTTTTCCTAGGTGTTCTCTCTGTGGATATGTATGTAGCCATCCTCCATCCCTGAAGTCCCACATGTGGAAACATGCAAGTGACCAAAATTATAACTATGAACAAGTGAACAAGGCTATTAATGATGCAATTTCACAAAGCAGCAGGTATGTCTGATTTACTTTCAAGCCCTATCATCTAGAATTTTCAAAGGACCCAACTCTGATCCAAAATAAAGTTCCCGTCAAAAAGCAACAACTGTACCTTTTGATATTTTTTTCGTTTTTTATTATTATTTCAGGTTTCAAGGACAACTTCCTGACAAAACCTTATTGGAAGGCACAGATGAAAGTACAGTACCTATACTAGGAAGTTCAGACAACTTGGTGTCTTTTACAGAGTCTATTAACCAGACTACGAATGAAATTTCAGGTTCTGATGAAAATGAAAAACCTAACTTGATGAATACCTCATGCAGTTTAGAAAAGAACTCCACTCTACCCCATCTTGGCACAGAATATTGTGTTCTTCTCTTCTGCTGCTGCATTTGTGGTTTTGAGTCTACCAACAAAGAAAATCTGCTGGATCATATGAAAGAACATGAGGGTGAAATCATAAACATCATTCTAAATAAGGACCACGGCACAACTCAGAGCACAAACTAGGTGAAGCAGTAAGTTAAGGAGAGGGTTTCCTAGAGTGAATATTTTCTTTCTTTGCTAATTTTTGCCTGAGAAACTTGCTAAAGAGAAGAATTGCAAGCAAAACTTGATTTGAACATCCTGAGTCCTTGTTTCAGTAGGAGTTCAGTATTTTAACCAGGGATCGATGAATCATTTAAGAGATAAGTATAAGGAGTGGGGAACAGAACGATCCATTTGAACCTGTTATTTCTCTCTATGGTGCCAAGAATGTAGGATTGTTGGGTTTTTTTTCTTTTACTGTCAGGTACTAGTCAGTAATAATGAATTAGTACAGTATGTTGAAACCCAAAGGTATGAAAGCTTTGTATCAATTGAGAAGCTTTTTTCTTCCTCCCTGTTTGTTGTTTTCCAAGTATTTCAGCAAAGAACTTTTTTACCTACATTTTTGAAACTGGCAACAGACCAAATACAGATTTTACAATACGATCTCATAAGCCCCACTGCCTGGATTCTGGAAGGTAGGGAGAAGGACGTGGGTGAGGGCATGTGTGTGCTTGCATGCATGCATAGGCATTTCATTTCTTCCAGTCTATTTTTAAGGCCTTACAAACTCCTAAGTTGTCCTTCAACAAAGACTGCTATCCTTTCTATTGATTTAGAGCAGTAGGAGCTGAAGAGCCTAGAGCATTTTGCTAATATCTATTTTTCTGATTGGATCCTAACTAAAAAACTGCTATGTTTTGAATTGATAGTGTGTAAAAGTTCCTTTAGAATAATGACCTACTGTTTCTTAATGGTTTTCTTGACACATTCAGCAGAACTATTTTTTTAAAAAAAAAAAGCTTATCTTATGTCACTTTTAATTTGTGGTGATTACTTTGCAGTATGTATGAGCAATGTTTTTTAATGAGAACAAGATACTAACAACAATTGCCACAAAGAGATGTAGATTAAACCTATGTAGATTCCTAAAGCTGTAGGTGAGCACAAAGTGGGACTTTGAGAAATGCCTACATGCTTTGGAGTTTTTTGAAATCCCACTGGCTGTCTAAATTTCCCATTTGTCTGGCAGAGCTGTAACTGTAGAAATATTCAGTGAAAGATAAGAGTAATCTTCCTGTAGAAAATCATATTTTAAAAAAAAAAAGGCAAACAGTATTTTAAGCAAAAACTGTCTCCAGTCACTTGTAGAATAAATTTTACTAGTGCATATAATATGGATTCATAAAGGGAATTAGGGATTACTTTGTTTTCTAAGAAACACATAGAAATCTCTCCCTTTTAAAGCCTTTAGCTTCTAAAATTACAGTGCCTTTTTTTTTTTTTTACAGTTACAGCAGTTTGCAGTAGAAGACATTCACCTATGTATCAGTTTGGAATATTATTATACTGGCTAATTACCTGGCAACTTTGTTGAAGTTATTTATAAAGTTGGCTACTTAAATTGTTTGAAATATATGCTTCAATCAGGTGAAGTAGTAGCACTTCCAAAGGAGCCCTTTAGCAGCCAGATTTAAACTTTCTCGTTTGGGCATGTATTTTTGCTTTTAATGAATGGCAGACGCACAGAAGCATGCCTAGTTCCTGACATGGGGATGCAGTTACCTGATTTTTAGTAGCTCATTACTTAAAAAATTACTTACTCTTAGAAAAATCGTATTTTATGGTTACTTCCTATTTATACATTTCTGCTAGCAGAAATAAGCTACAACTGTAAATCTAAGAAGGTGGCATATGTAGTGTACAGTCTATTGCACTATTGCTGACTAGAAATGGCAAACAGGAAAAGAAAACAACAAGTCTTGTTACGAATTTATGAAGCAGCACAAAATCTAAAGGCCAGGATAAAGGCACTAAGATTCCAAGTACATTTGATGATTTTTGTTTTCAAGTGATTTCCTCATTTTGACTTGTTCTTTTTGGGTTAAATATCTATTATTTCCTTTATAAATGAGATAGATAGCAGAAAGTACACATTTTACTTGAAAAATTGGTCAGGATATGTCAAAGCATTTTTGTGTCAGGTATTTAAGATGTTTAAATACATATGTGAAGTAAGTATACATTATTTTCAGTTAAAAATTATTTTTCATATTCCTACAGATGGATTTTACATTTGAAAAATATAATTTATTTACATGATCTCAAATTCAATTAGAGATAGTAAACTTTTAATGGGATATTCATACTGTCTTATTGACACCAATATTTTACCTTCAATATAGAATTCATGTGAAAATAGTACATTATCTGGAATACATCTCAACTTTCTGCTTCAGATATCCCATTTGTTGAAAAAATTAATGATACAAAGAGATCCGTAGTAATGCTAAACTACAAGTCAGTATTCACAGAAACAATATTTTGCCATATTGTTATTTCTGTGTAAAGGGATAATTATTTTAAAGTTGCTCAGCTGGTGAAAGATAAAAAGGTGAAAACCTTGCATTCATAAACTAAGAAGGAGATGGCAGTGAACCAAGACTTAAAAAGCAAGTAACCTTGAATCAAAATTAACAATTTTGGTGTGTGTGCAAGCCACACTTGCAGCATTGAGTATTATCATTATAATGGGATTACTAAGCAGGATGCGTCTATGCCATCTTGTTGCTTTTTTCTTTTTGACCGTGTGTTCCTATAAAATAGTAGGAAGTTTGTTCCCTCTAAAACCCTCTAAAAACCATTATCAATCCTAGCAAACGCCAACAAATAATTCTTTCCCGTATGCACAGAGATGCATTTTTTTTAACTGTCTCCATGCTGCTTGCCATTAGTTACCCACTCACAATTCCCATGGACTTTATCAGAAGTTCTGCATGTGAAGTAATTATAGACCTAGTTTTTCTGAAAGCAAATTATTCCTCAGGTTATCTGCTTTAGAAAGTGTATGGTTGGCTTGGTTGCATGTTATGTAAGGGTTTTTAAGCACATTTCAAAGTCACCAACGCTGCGGTCTTCCCCTTTCTTTAAGCTTTTAAAATATTTTCAGATCTTCTGTCACAGCACTATCAGATGATCAGCTATTCACTTGCTGTTTGTTTAAATTAGATTTTATTCTGTGATATGAACTATAACTTGCAGCTTTGTTTTAAATGCCTATACTTCTACTAAAGAGAAAACTTCCTTCATACTAGACTATACTGATAAATAGGTGCATATTTCATCTTTCCAATTTATGCTTGGCCTGGAAAAATAGAGTGGGATTCAGTCAGAGTTACTGTATTTTCCTCTTTCAGAAGCACTTATTTAATCATTTTTAAAAATGTACAGTTGGTGCTCAAAGTAACATTTGTTAAGATATATTTAATAGAAATTTACATTTGCATTTGATATTCATGGACATGGGTACATGTATTTTTTTAAGAAAAGGTATTGTAACACTATGGCACTGCTTTTATAGCCAAAGTATAAAAAAATTTAGAAAACTGACATGTAAAGACTGCAGTTAATTCTGATACTGTATCTTATTAAATAGGATGACTTTCATTTTATAAAATTATCCAGCACATTAAGCTGCATGCCTTAAGCTCTCTCTAGGATTGTGTTCCTGATAGATGACTGTTTGGAACTATGAAGCAAAGTCTGTAGTACTACTTTAACTACCTTCTGAAATACTGTACAATGTTAGAATAATTTATTTTGCTTTACAGGAGTTTGTCACGTATTGACTTTAATATTGTATTTTGGTAATAAACTTTTTTTGTTAAACACTCTAGTCACTTTTATTTGACCTGTATGAAATAAGAATATGGAAATTTCAAACACTGAACCAGTGTTTAGAGTGATGGGAATCTGTTTACATGAGAAAGTATTTGAAATACTTTACTGCCATTTCTCACTCTTGTGTCAAGTTATTACAGTTTTAATACTGTTAATACAAGTTTTCTAAAAGTAACTGTAGTAATGAAATATGAGACTACTAAGTCAAAATAGTTGTAAGACTGCATGCAGTTATAATGGGACAATGCTGAAGGACAGAACTGCGCTTTCAAAATTCATAATGAAGCTAGTGGGCGTTTTTTCCCTAATTTCAGTGGAGTGAAAGCCTTATGCAGCTTTTTTCAGGTAAGTGATTGACTCTTGCTTATCCATCACATAAGCTAAAACATACCTTGCAACCTAACTTTAAATATACAGCATATTTCTTGGCCTTGCTGGAGCTTTTCTTCCGCGCTTTTTCAGAAAAAAAATAAAAGTCTAACTCAGTTGCTGTTGCTGGCCAAGGAGAGAAAAGAGACAGTTCTGCCAGAGCAGCCATTGCTGGTATTCTCATGGTTTACATTTACATAAACAGGCTATCTTATTTCATTTTGTTGTTACTATTATGGCCCTGGGCCAAATACGTTGAAGTAAAAAAAGCTGGAGCTACAAATGGGTTTAGATGCAATGCTACAGAATGCTGTGTCTCGCAGCTTTTTCGCATTTTCTGTAATGCAAAACTCAGGAAAAAAAAGTTTCTGTAGTAGAATGTGGCATCCGAGTATTATCCTATTCACTGGACTAGAATACCTTGCTCACTTCAGCTTCATAAAGCAGAAGAGCCTCATCAGAAGTTACTTCCCCCCATAAATAGCCTGGTCTTGTGTGATCCAACTGGTATCCCAAGACACCTTATCTGCTGTGAAGCACATGTCTTATCGGACACCTTCCCTCCTCACTAGCGCTGGCCAACCCAGAGCAGGGCTGCTGCTGGCAGAAGAAAGGGCACCGTGCTTGCTACCGAACGTTGCAGCTTTTGCAGAAATGGGACTGCACACACACTGTTGGGATAGGGCTGCACTGACCTGACGTCTGATGGTCGTAACGCTCCTGGGAATTAGGAGAAAATGGGTTAGAGCCCGGCCACACATCAGTGGGACTTGAATCACTCTGCCCTGTATCTTTGGCAAGGATTTACGGTCAGAATTATTGCAGAGAAGTTAATGCACCATGCTACTGTTCTTTTTTTGCAGTCCCTTCTAAGCATATTTGGAAAAGAGCTGTCACACTGAGCGGCTCAGAAAGTGAAACGCCATTAATACTGACTTACTTAATAATAACTAGCTAAAAAAACCCCTCAGAATTGGTAAAACTAAGATGCTTTTCCCCAAAAGCGAAACTTCAGGCACCTGACAAACTTCAGAAGCTGAAAAAAGAGAGAACCTAGAAATTTGACATGCTTGCAGCATATCACACGGCTGCTGAAGAGCAACTAAAAAGACTGCAGGTTTAGACTCAAAATTTACTTTGGCAGAATTTGAGTCCTCCTGTGTTTCTAGTTCACAGTAGCTCTTTCTACAGTATTGAACGTGACAATCCAAAATAAAACACAAATGTAAATAGTATAAAGAAATTGAATTCAAAGTTTCATTCAAGCATTTCCTGTACACTATGGTTGGTAGATGTTTGACTAACTTTCGTTGGGATTATGTGTAACTTGGTACTAACATGAAGATTTTGCTACCATATGATCTAGTTGGAACACAATGAGCAATGAGGATATTGATAAATAATATCCTCTTGCTGCTTTGGCAAGTATAGAGCCAGTCTTAGAGTATTATAATAATAATAATACAGTAATACAATAATACAGTATTACTGATAGCTTGCTACAGTTTGATGTATTTTAATTTAAATTTTATAATACAATTTTCAGAGATTCATATCAGTCTAGAGGTTCTTTAGTTTTTCTGTATACTTGCAACTTAAAACAGTAAATCTCATTATCAATGGACATGTTGCCTAACTAATACATTGTTTCAGTGAAAATATTTGAATAATAACTCTCAGGTGTAGCTCCCTCATGAAACAGGACTTTTTCTTTTTACACTTAGATTGCTCTAGTCCCTGGCAAAAAGAGGCAGTAAAGAATGCTGTAGTGTGATACTTTCCAGCTATTACTGTATTTCAGGTGTTGTCCCCAGAATATTAGGCAAAACAGCATCAGATTCATCTGTAGTGAGTACTTCCAGACAGCGGATCAGGCCAGAGGGCTTTTCTCTCGCTCCATTTTTTCTAGTGCTACACCCAAATACTTAGTGTAACAGGAAATATGACTTGTTAAAATATTATATAGAATTGGGAAAAAACCACATTTTTAATTTTCCCTACTGTCTAATCTTCTGCTATTTGAAACTTGAACAACAGGTGTTAATATTTCAAAGCGATGGCTATAGCTGATTAGTTATTCCAAAATGACTTAAAGGTAACCTGTAC
Source organism: Nipponia nippon (assembly GCF_047370975.1). Classification (NCBI taxonomy): domain Eukaryota; kingdom Metazoa; phylum Chordata; class Aves; order Pelecaniformes; family Threskiornithidae; genus Nipponia; species Nipponia nippon. The sequence continues at coordinate 41,876,610 of NW_028262391.1, forward strand.
TCTTAGATACATTAACCACTATGTAATGCTTTTCTATTACACAAACTGTTTTCGGGTAACACTATTTTACAGTGTAGATTGCATTAGTAGTTTGGGAATGTCAGTGGCATTTGTACTGCTGGTAATCTGCAAACATTTCCACAAAACGGAAAACTTCTTCAACTGACCACAGGAACTTCTTTATCACATACAAATACATTACATATATGCACAGTGTCATAAAACACAGTAGAATTAAGACGACTGTAACTCCCCCTCTTCTCAGTGCTACTGCCTGTTGGCAACCACACTACACAGCCTGTCGTTTAATTTGAGATAACAGCTCCCCAGGTCTTGGTTCTACAGAGAACAGGCTTTTCGTGGTCCCAAATTTATTGAACATGAATAATTACAGAATTCCTAAAGCTCTTAAATGATTATGTTTCCTAAACCAGTTCTGCAACTTCTTGTTCTGTGTAGATTTTACTTTGCGTTGGCCTCTTTACAGGTAGCGGATAAACAGAATTTCCATTCTAGGAAACATCTTCCACACCATTCCCTTTCTTAGGAATTTAAGTACATTATCTGACCTCCTTTACACAAAACCATACACACATTCAAGGTATTTTTTTCTTTATTTACACTGTAAAATCACTTGTATGACCTGTATACAATATGTTCATTTTAACAAACACCTGACATGTATGATGTAGCAGTGATGCTATTAGTGATAAAAATAAGGTAAATCTAAGGTCCATTGTAAAGCATAATTCATATGCTTCATAAAACATAATTCTTCAGTTTCCATATTCTTAGTCTAAGCATTCCCCACCTGCCTGATTGCTCAAAAAAATAAGAGCAGTATGGCTAGTCTGTTGTTAATTGACTTACAGTAGAAATGTTTAACTATTTGGAGAGCTTAATCAGAGGAAGTAAGAGAAATTATTCTGTTTGTTCTAAAAAATACTTATAAAACCTACTAAGCGTGCAAAGACAGATACTGAAAAATTTCCTGGTTTTTAATGTCCTGAGTCGATGGCTTCAAAGCTCTGAATTACCAGGATGATTACTAGTTACACAGTTTGCTTGGCATCTCTGAGCATGTTTTCTATGAATTTCATGCCTCTTTTTGCTCAAAATACTGACTTTGCCAATGAACCACAGTTGTGGAATGAAAAAGAAAAAAAGACGTAAGTATTGCTGGACTGTAAAATGATGATTAAAAATCAACTGAATATTGTCCTGAAGAAGTGAACTCTATCCCTGTCTGTTCCACAAAATTTGTATGGATTACTGGGAAATCTGCTTTCTGTGACAGGATCTGGGAGTTGGCATGTTGGTAAAGGCTGTAAGGGGAATTTTTTTTTCTATGATAACTATCTTTAAAGACACTGCAAATAAAATTTACAATAAAGAATTTTTGTAAGGGTAGGTTGTACGTGTGAAGTAGGAAAAAGTCTGGTGTTACCGTTATTTTTCTGCTACAGAGATGAAGGTCTTTTCCCGCCTTGCATGTTTATGCTGCAGTTGATCAAGAAATACAGTGGAGTTTATAATGAACTGAATACAAAATACACCTCTACTGTTCAGGATTCTAATTTAAATTAAAAGATCGCTTCACATGTATCTGGAACTACATCCATTTGGAAAAAAACGACTAAATATAAATCCTACGTCACTATTTTAGACCAGGACGTCCCACGCCAGTTGCAAGCCCAGCGGGGCGGCAGGACCAGGGCACCCACTGCTCCCGCCAGGAGGGAGCCCGACCCCGGCCCGGCCGCGCAGGGGGTCCGCACCGCCCGACATCACCCCGGCCTCCCGGACCGGATCGTCACAGCCCGGCGCGGCGGCAGCCCGGGCAGGCACTCGCCGCAAGCCCGCCTTTTGGAATTTAAACGACTTAAAACCCTTTCGGAGTGGGGAGGGACGAGTTTGAGACCGGGGCGATCTTGCCTCTCTCTGCTTTGGCAGAGAACCTTGTCCCCGCCGTACTTTCTTTCGCAGAGCCCGAGAGGAGCAGAGGAAGCCGACGGTGCCCGCGAAGTGCCGCCCCGCGCCCCGCCGCAGGGCGCGGACAGGCCGCCCCACCCGCAGCCCGGCCCCGGCCCTCAGCCCGCCCACTCCCCACAGCCCGCAGCTCCTCCCCGCACAGGCCTCCCCCGTCCGGCGGCGGCCGCCTGCCCACCGGCGCGCCCAGCCCGCCGCCGAGCCCCGCGCCCCGGCTGCCGCAGCCCCTCCGCGCCGCCTGGCAGGGGCGAACAAAAGGCGCCGCGTCCGCCCCCACCCCCGCCCCTTCCCCTCCTGGCGGCGGGGCCCGGGCTGTTCCGCGCAGGCAGCGCCGGCAGGAGAAGCCGCCGCCCCGCTGCAGCGACCCGCGGCCCTCGGAACGCCGGCAGGTATCGGCCCCGCCAGGCGGGATGCGGAGGGGAAGGGGAGGAGACGGGGGGACGGCGGAGCCGCCGCCAAGCAGGCCGCGCCGGGCCGGGCCGCGCAGGCCGCAGGGAGCCGCGCCGCCGGCGGCGGAAAGGCGGCGCTGTGTGGAGCTGCCCGCGCCCCGCGGGGCCCGCCCCGGCCGCCGGGGGAGCCGCGGCCCCAGGCCCGGCCCTCCTGCCTCCCCTTCCCGCCCTTGCCCAGCCCCTGGGGCCGCTTCCCTCTTCTCGCCGGCCCGCGGCGGCTCAGGCGTTCTCTCCCTCAGCCGCCCTCTCGCCTGTCCGCCGCCACGACCGACGGCCTTGCCCGGGCTCCCCTTCGTACCCCCCGGGCCCGGCCTGCCCCCGCAGGGCCTGCCCCCGCCCCGCTGCCCCAGGCCTCCCCTCACCTCCGGCAGCTGTGGGGATGGAGGCGGGACGTTCCCTTCCCGGCGCCCTGTCGAGGCTTTCCCGCGTGTGCCGGCCAAAACCCTTCCCTTCGGCATAAGGCGTTGAGGAAAGCTGGATGAGACTGGCAGTGCAAGGAAAGAGCATGGTTATGACGACCGCCTTGCCTGTATTAATTAATTGTCAGGTTTTCTACAAACCAGCTATTTAAAAACAATTTAGATACATGCTCACACAGCTCCCTCCACGTGTTTTCCCGGGCATGAGGGAAAGAGAGGAAGCTAATCCACTGCAAAAGCTTTAAAACAACAAAGTTGTGCGGTTGAGGCGTATTTCTTTGAGCATTACCAGTCAGTTACACCGGTGGTAACACAAATATCGGTGTTTGCGCTCTGGGAATGGTAGCAGATTTTTGCATTCAGGATGGGACATCATTGATTTTCAAATGTAGAATGGCAGGTTGAAGCAGTTTTACGTATGGACCATGCTCACAGAGCAGCCAGCACCTAGGAATTAACAGGGGAACGACTAGCTGCTCTTCTTTTTGTCTTTTTTGTAATGTTCTCAAATTTTATGGTGCTTTAATAGTATAAAACATCAAGGATTTTTTTTAATGCTGTCTTTAGCTTTTTATAGCGCGTGTTCTCTGGCACCACTTTTGCGTCTTATGGCCCCCTTTTTTGGGATTTCCTGAAAGCCAAGATTTAAACAACTGGCTTTCTAATTTAGGTGCCCAACTAAAATAATACCTTAAAAGGACTAATTTTTCTTTGAAGGGCTTACGCTTTTTCAGGGAAGTGGAGCCTGGTGTGCATTTTGAGTCAAGGGCCAAAGGTGAGGGCAGTCAAAATAATGAATCATTCTGAAAACTTGGTCAAGAGTATGTAAAATTGTGAACTTAAGTCTTTACAAATTTAAGGTAATGTTTTCTATACTTTAATTTGCACTCTGACTTGTATAAATTTTAAAAAATCTTGCATTTTTGTAAGGTACACTTCAACTACAGTATAGTTCTGTAAGTCAAAGTTTCTGAGGGCAGTAAAATATGGTTCGGTTTTCAGATATTTGGTACAGTATTAAGTGAATGTTTGGGTAGGAAGATGCATTGCCTGTATGTGTCCATTTAGGAGTCAGACTGAAGAATAATGAATTAAAGTGACTGACATCATGACAACCATAAGACAGAGAAGGGTTGAAAAAGGCACAGAAGCAGCTGAAGATCGGCCTTCAGAGGAGAAGAATGTGAAGCCTGATGGGAAAATTCTGTCTGGTGGGTAATGAAAAGGATTGTAACATGGCTTTTAGTAGTTTAGCTTTTGGTATCTATCCTAAGCACAGGTTAGAACTAGGTATGTACCAAATGCATTTTCATACTCAAATATCTATCACCAAAATTAATTGGATGAGACAGAGAGCATGTCAATCTCATCTCTTTTAAAATCCTAATTTAAATTGGTGAGAACATTTTTTTTCAATTTAGTATCAGTGAGACACTATCAGATTTCATATAGCCATTGTAGGTTCTTAAACAGTTCAAATCATTGGTAACATAAAAGGATTTGAAGACCTCTGATGACTTGTACTTAAATATAAGCAGATTGCACATGAAACTCGAATTTAACTGCAAACCCTTGCTTTTTGACCATAGGAGAGATTAGCTAGGTAAATTTAAAAGAGAGACATTAAGTGTCTTAATTCAAGGATCTGTTTAAGTAATGAAATACTGACAATGTTTTTGTTTGGAATTATAACTTTAGAGTTGGCAAAGTTTGTTGTCTTTTGAATTAACTTATTTTAAGGGATGTTTTGATCTAAATTCCAAATGTTTCTGTATGTGTTATTTGGGTAGATGAAAAGAAAGTTACATTGTTGCTTCTATACAAGTACACTTAGGCTATGTACAAAATGGGAAAGTGATCATAGTTCTCGCCCAGCCCTCAGTTCTGTTGAATTGCGTATTTGGTACCTGTTATGTACGCGTCCCAAACAGTATGAAATAGCTATTTCAAAGATATAATTCTAAGATCCATATTAAGCCTTATATCAACATTAAAAAAAAAACCAAAACTAAAAAAACCCAGGAACGTAAGTGTACCATAAATTGATTGAGCTACCTAGAAATGCAACCTTTCTTTCCCATCATTGTACCTATAATCTTAGTCGGATGTCAGCAGGAGGTCATCTGCAATTCAAAGCATGACACCATTATCAAAGGCTGCTTTGGCGGCTGTTCAGTCTCTTTGTATGTGTTTAGTGAGACTTCAGAACCTTCAGTGTGGTTTTTTACAAAAACCAAGCAAACCCCCAAAAAATAGGCAGCCATTTTAAGATGTGAAGATTTTAATTTCCTACTTTGTGATCTAGCAGTCATCCTGTGTTGCCTTAATTAAAAAAGTTGCCCTGGAGGATATTTCAATTTAGATTTACAAATTAGATATGGTATTTATCTAGATTTGTATAGGATCGTGGCATTCTTAAACTATAGCTACGTTTTACCAATTAAGGCACACCTTATTTCACTTTGCATGTAAATAAAATACTCTGAGTTTGCTATACAAGAAAATAAAAAACACATCTCCATAAAGACCTCTTAAAACCAAGTGTCCTGTTACCTACAGAATGTAAACTCTACTAGCACAGGCAATGTATAAATGAGTTTCCAAAATTCCTTTAAGTTGAATTACGTGTTTTGCAATTACAGACCGAAATATTTTTCTTCCAAGGTCATGCAGGTGGAAAGCTGTGGAACATACTCTCAATAACTGTTGGTGGAATTGTTGCCATCTCTCTTGGACTTCTTACTTCTGTTTATGTTGCTACACTGCATGAAAATGACCTGTGGTTTTCCAATATTAAGGTAACAGTCATTTTCATAGTTTCATCAGTGCTTTCATAGAGCATTAATATGAGTGATAGTTGAAATTTCATTTATTTATGTATTTGTCTTGTAACTTGGTCAAAAACATAGAATATTTAAATTTTTTATTTAATTTTAAAAGAGCTGTGATTCCCTTCCCACCACTTTTTAAATACTTGATCATTTCTATCAATACCTTTCCCCAGTTTTTCTCTAAAAACATTGCTACACAGCTCCTGCCCGAGTTGTAGCTGTGGTTCTTCCAAGCACTGATCATTATCTAGAACATATGTTGCTCTTTATCCAAAGCAATCCAAAACCAAACAAGAAACAGTGAAAAGAAACAATATGCAAAATCGTGGCACACAGTTCTTTAATTGTATTTATACTGTGATGTTGTAATACAGTTTAGGCACACTCGCTTACTATTCAATACTAGTTTTATATAATGTTATCCTAAATGTGCAAACCTCAAAACATATTTCAGACATTCACCAATGTAAAACCAACCATTCCCAAGATCCAGGACTGACTAGTTTTTTCCTAGAATCATTGCATGGGAAAATAATGCAGCTGTACGCATATCTAAATTTAACCAGAGAAAAGAAACAGGTGAGTCATTTTCCTTTTAGATGCCTAAAATTCACTCTGTTAGGTCTGTGTATTACGTTATGCAAAGAGTGCGTATATTTAATGGGAATACTTGCATCGCAATATGTCTTTCCTATACTACACGCTTTTTCTGTCCCAGTCACATCTATATTCCCGTAATAAAAATAGTTGGCACTTACTGAAACAATTGCTGTTGTGTTATACATATAATACTGTTTTGTACCCACGCTCATCTTTCTTTGGATATGTAGATAGATTGTGTGCATATTGAAGGTACGCCTTAGGTTTTCCTTTTCCTTCCAAAAGCAAGCATTGATTAATTTGACAGGTATTCTATATTTTGAAGTACAAACAGGCATGGACTTATGATGATGTATGAACATAACGGATACAACATTTTTATTCTGTTGAACTGATACAGAGGGACACAAAGTTCACTAAGAGAAGCAAGTCTGTAGTTGCAGTTAAGTTGCGCCCCAATGGATGAAATGCTCATTTTATTTGATAATTATTGTTTTCATTTTAAGTACACTAGAATGCCATTAGCTATCAAAACTGAAATAAAACCCTCTAGATATTTCTAGTCTGGGTTCTGTAGCTCTCATATCATCCTATGGAGTTGATATGATAACTAGTAGTAACATTGAAACAGAAGCAATTTTAGCCAATTTGATGGAAAGATTCTAAAAAGGATTAAGTTAATCTACCAGCAGGTTAAAAGAGAAAGAGATGCAGATGTTCTCTGATCTCACATTATACCTTCTTCAGTAAGATGTGAACTCCACCAGAGAACGCATGTGGCTACAGTGCTAATTTTAAACTGATAACAACAGGAAAAGCTTTACTGAGATTTCACATATTATTAGAGATAAAATAACCAGTTGTAACATAGAGCCAAAAGCGATCAGGCTTCATACATACTCCTGCGGCTTGGAGGTATGTGTTCAGTGAGGTTATACTGCTCGTGTTTTTCATGTACGCGCTCTCAACTTGTATTGTTTCTAAGGACATCTTCCCAAACAGAAGGCTATAGCTCTAACTTGATTGATCAGACAAATGCAATTTATTTTGTAAACACCTACATCCCAAGCGAGATTCAAAGGTACTTTTAAATCTTTGTCCTCAAATTATTTATTGCAGGTTGAGACCAAACAGGTAGTATCCCCTGCAGTTTATTTGCAAATACGAAGAAGGTTGGGGATGAGTCAAGTCTAATCAAATTTTCTGCAATTGTCTGCCAAGTCAGACTCTGACTGTGCTTTCACTTTGATTAACACAAAGCTTTCCAAGGTTTTACTGTTAACTTAAGTATCTTCTAGACTTGTTTTCTTGCCAGAATCCATATCAGAGCATTTTGTGGCCACAAGTGAGAATAGCAAGATAAGAAATCTAAACTCTATATTTTGTTACACTTTCTCTTAACTAAGCAGAATACATGGATGAGAGAAACTTTTAAACAAAACACTGTTTTATGAGTAGTACGGGAAGAGAAGACTACACATGAAGAGCCTGTGAAATTTCCTGCAAAGCTGAGACAGGAAGGCTCATCCTAACATCTGTAAAACAGTATATAGACATCTCTGTGCCTATGTGTATGAGTGGACATTGTAGTATTGTAGCATGTACATGTTTTCCAGCATTTCGGAATTGGCTAATCTTGTGATTACAGCACATACCATATACTAATAAAAGACCAGAATAAAATACATTGTGAAACAATCAGAGATACTCAAATTTTGTTGAAAATAAATGGAAAATTTGTTTTTCCTCTAACATTTTATAGTTTGGCCAAAGCACATATTTTTGCATGTATTGACTGAATTTTCTAAAAATTTTGAAAGAGTAAGGTTTTTTTTTCTAACGCATACCCCAGTCTGAATTCGCAGAAGGGAGGACTGTAGTCTAATCCTTGGTCCACAATTATGGCATGCCTTGCTTAATGAAGTGCAGAGGTTATTTTGTTTTATTTTTATTAAACTTTACGTATAGAATAAATGGACACGTGACTAATACACATCCAGTGTTTCATTAACCCCCATGCCTATGAAATATAGTAGTGCATCACCATTGCTCTGAAACATAGAAAAGAAAATAAATTCTGAATCAGTTATATTTCCATACATTTTAAACTAGTAACTTCAGTCACTCTGAATTGGCTGTAAACAGTACAAATTTGGAGATTTTATGTTACTGAACTCTGATATAAAAATTATATAACAACATACCATCCCCCTGAACTTTATTCCTTTCTTCCAATAAGCTACAATTAGTCAGATGGTAAGCATTCATACACGAAAGGGTATGTATGGCCACTAAACTAATATAATGAGATGTAACAGGAGACTTGTTTTCTCATTTTTTTCTTTTACATGAAGGTACTCCTCTCTTTGTACCTTGTAGAAGGAGGTCTGTAGTGTTTATCTGACACTTTCACACTAAACTAGACAGATGTTTTTACATACACCACTTAGGTACAGAAGGTGGAATTCTTGTTCCGAAGACCCCATTGATATATGAACATAATGATTGCGTAGTTACAAAATTGTGCAGTTTGCCAATTGTATTCAACCCTAAAAACTGAAAATAAAGAGAGTTCATTATGCAAAGTCATGATTCTTAACTTCTAAATAATTGAAGTCACAACTTGCACATACACTTGTAGTGATTGCCTTTCTGTAATTTCAGTTGCAATTCATAGAGAGCCAGTTCAGTTTTGGGTGTCTTCCAGTAATGGTTCACCCAACTAGAAAAACCGTTCTGTGGTTGTTATACTGTTTTGTTCTATTTTGAATATGACTTTCAACAGTGCATTGATTTCAGCTGCTGCAGTATGTATGAATCTTGTTCTTATTTGCTAATAAATATGCCTGCTATTATAAATTTGCCATGGTCATTTAAGAAAGATGTAAAATTGTTTTCTTATCAGAAAAACTGGAAATGCAGATCTTGAAAAGTGGTCTATGCTATGAAAGATGTACATGATTGGTATTCTTTTTTTTTTATTCCAAGACTTCCTGAAAGAACATCAAAAAAAAGATGTGAACGCAGAATACCATGTCACATAGTCAGAAGCTGTGTTTCTGTACACTTCCATCAGCGATCACAGAAGGTTATAATCACTTATCTTGACCAAACAATTTTGAAGAAAAAAAATCTAATCTCTTCTCATATGCATTAAACCAGCAAAGATTTCTGTTTATGATGGTGAAAGCCAAAACAGATTTCTTATCCAAAAATCTTTTCTGTTTTCTGAAAACTTTCTGGCATGACACATAGAAAATGGCTAGTCTATTTTCAGTGATTTTCAATAGCGGTTTAGTGACTGCTCCTCAAGTATAGTATCATGTGAGAATAGGATCTACTATGAAAGTAACAAAATGGGGGGGGCAGGGGAGAGAATTGCATCACCTCTCCTGTCAGCTGTTGTATTGCTTGTTCAAATGCAAACTCTGAAGAAACTTTGAACAGCAATGAGCCAAGGCCGCATAGTAAATTAATACTCTAACACAAAAAGGTAAACTTCAGAGCTTTCATTTGTTCTTCATCCCTTCTGAGTAAGCATTTAGACTACTATTGAATTTTCCTTTAATAAATTTGCTGCCTGCAAGAAGTCGGGAATAAAAATACCAAATTTTAAATCTTCCAGACATGCAGGATAAGAATCCTGGGATTCTCTGAAGTGCTTATATTTTTCCCTTTTTACATTTTGAATAGAAGAGAAAGATGAAAAAAAGCGGGGAAATGGGTAGCCAGCTCATTAGAACTCTATAAAGTGAATGCGTAAGCCATGAAGAGAAGGAAGGTAGTTCAGTACTTTGGTGGTACTTTTCCAAAGAAGTACCTGTTGAGTTGTTATGGGTACTTTTACTCTGGATCAAAAATCTGATCTGAGTAGGAACCGTGCCATTCCTACAGATGGGCATAAGGTTAACCAGCCAAGAGACCATGTACAAGGATTAAATACGATTGCTGAAGGCATGGTTCTCAATTGGGAACACTGATAGCAGCTGTCTGTATTGAGTTGCCACTTGTATGGTTGAGATGATTTTCAAATCTTTCTGATCTTAAATTGAAAGACTAAAAATATTTTCAATTACACAAATTGTGTTTTACCTTTGTCAAAAAAGAAAAGTATTGGAGCTTTGCTTATGCTCTTCATTTATAGAAAAACTGAACTCAGACTCTGGCTGCTTGCTCAGTATTCTGAATGACTTGGCTAAGGAGTTTGAGGAAACCTAAGCTCCAGAATTTTGCACTGCCCTTGAGAGGAAGTCCTTTGTATTTTGTTTTGAATGCTTAATATTATTAGGATACAGTTCCATAAATTGAAATCATATGCAACTCTGTACATATCCTGGAGGATAGTGTTCTTTTTTTTTTTTCCTTGGAACAGTGATAACTTCTTTGTTAAAGACTCACAAATTGAATATACAGAAAGATAAACATGTGCTCTTATAATGCTTACCCATAAGTCTGTATGTTTTTATTGACGTGGAATATTAGGAAAAATATAAATTGCTGTAGAACTGGAAAAGTATTGTGAGTGAATAAAACAGATGTTATCTTAGCATGAAACAGATGTAAAACTCACTAGTGTTTGTCTCATAAAGTATAGCATTTGGTTGAATACAGCTGGTGCCAGGATTACAAATTAATCATGTTTGAATGCATTTTGGCTAATTAGATCCCCCTCTGTGACTACTCTCTCCCCCTTAATAAATTCCAAATGTTAACATTCCGTCTTTCTTTTTTTTTTTATGAGCACTTAGAATCAGCCACTTTTCAGTATTAGAAAACTTTTCGGTAGTGATGAATTTGAAACTAGATCTCGTTCAAAATCCAGCATTCTCATTTTGCTAAGTGTGTGGCTTTTAGTACTTAGTGCCAAAGTGAGTTTCTTCTGCTGGTATTATAATGATTTGTATGTTGTAGAGCAGCTGGAGAGTTTAATTGTGAACTTACATTGAATCAGATGCGGTTTTATCTGTTGATTTTTCTCAGACCAGAACTAATATTGGTTTAGTTTGTCAACAGTTGACTTCAATAAAACACATGTTTTGAGCTAAGATTCTATACTGGGCAGTAGAGGAGGGAGGAACATGATTTTTTGTCTAGCTTTATGTTAGCTCTGAAATAGTATTGATTCGGTTCCAGCAAAAGAGAGGGGACTGTGTAAGAAAGATCGAAGTCTTGGGATTCTATGCAAGGTTGCATTAACCAGAATGGCATTCGTAAAAATCTCAGAAAACAGTAACATTCTGTTATTTCAGTAATGTTCTTTTGTAAAGAAAGCTGAATTAATAAGATTATTTTTAGAAATCTCACTTAACTTTTCAATGACTTGCATACACCACATACAGGAATCTCACTGGATTTTCAAATCTGGATATAAACCTTTTCTAACTGACTGCTTGTGAGAGGTATTTGCTGGGATGTTTTTACATAAACTACTAAAAAGATCACTAGTAATAAAACAATTTTGTATAAGATGCCTATTATTTCTCTTCAGATTGGTTGTTCATGCAGTCTTATTTTGTTTAAATGTGGTTGCCCAAGGCTCTGAATTTGTTAAATTTCATTAGGTCTTCACAACTAATGCGTTAACAAAAGGAGGTGAATTCCAAAGGAAAGATCCTGTACTAAGAGCAGTTTTCTCTAGGAGAGCTTTCATATCTCACTAGACTCCACCTGCTGCAATATCAGCCAAGAAAGAGGCATAGTTTGAAGTGTACCTAGTTTAAATAATTTGAACATTTTAAAATTAAAAATAACAACTTTACCTACACCTAAAAACAAGTAAAGAATCGTTTTTCCTTTATATTAAAGAAACCTATAATTTTAAGTATGAGAGTTGTAACAGCTGGCTTCCTGCAAGAAACAGCATTTAAACAAGTGGGCAGCAGCATACCCTGCCAGCGTTACGCCAGAGTGGCATTATGGTGCAGTCCCAAGTACAGCACACTGAATTAATTGAGCCTTAAGGTGGCAAAGCCATGGAACACTCTGGGATATCTACATCTGGAAGAAAAGGTTAAATGCGTGGAGCAAGCATATGCAGTTTTAAGTCCAGCTGTTGGCCACTGCACCTATCTAAACATTGAATGTTACAAAAAAAAAGTAAAAGATCCAAAATGTTTCCGAACGGCATATCAGAATCACAAAGGCATATACATTTCCCCAGTTAAGAGAGGCACACACCTCAGCCATTTGCTTCTCACCCTAATTTGTCCATGTATTTTACCTTTATTTGAATTAAGTTGCATAGAATGCATGAACCCAAAGACTCAAGCCACTGTATAGATCAATTTCCCTGGTGCAGCAAGAATTGAGTTGAAGGCAGCTTCGTATGATTGTGAAAAGCAAATGGAAAGTGCATTTACTATTGAATTTTCACTTGCAGGAGGTCGAAAGAGAAATTTCATTCAGAACAGAATGTGGACTTTATTATTCCTACTACAAACAGATGATTCAGGCTGCTTCCATCCAGCAAGGTATTGTAAACTGTAAAGTAAGTTTTACTTCGTGTTGCCAGCTGACTGTTTTTAATATTTTTTCAAATCAAGTTGAGAACAAGGAATACCATAACTCCGAAAGATAATGTAACAATTGTACTGGAGACAGATTTATTCTGTCCATACGCCAGGGAGCCACTAAGTTATGGACATAATAAATTTCACAATGATACATTGGCTTCTGTGCCACACCTTCACATTCTGATGATGGCAGTCACTTTGAGGGACAACTTTCATATCTGTTAAGGTTTCAGCCTTGCTGGTTTATTCAATATACTACTTTCATTTTTATTCTTCTGTTGTTTAATTTGAATTATGAGCTTTTTGTGGGAAGGGGCAATTTTTTTGTTGTATGCCAGGACAGTAAGTGACGCAATGAGCAGCTTCCAAGGAAATCATATACGATGATGGGGTTTTCTGTGACAGTCTCATGTTTTCTAGACACTTAACTGTTGCTCCCTAGCAATTTTGCTTACACTACACATTTGTCAATATTAACATCACCTGCATTCAAAGTAGTGACAAGAATGGTTCTCAAGATCCAGTATGTACCACAGATTCTGTGCTAGGAATGTAAGTGTAAAAATAAATGTTTTATACGTTACTAAATACATAGTACTTGAATTAGCACTCTGAGTCACATTCAAAGCAGGGAAGCTGAAGACCTCAGCAGGTCCTGTTGATTCAGAGGTAATGTGATCTGAATCCTTGACTGAAAGTTTGCAGTTTTTGATGAGAGCGCCTAAAATACCTTTGAAAAAGTTGTTCACTGTTCAAATAAAGATGGAGGGGGAAAATGACAATCTCCTATTTCAATTTCTCTTTATCGTTAAGGTTTACATGGTTTAGTATATGACAATAAAACTGAATCTGTGAGGACAATTAACATACTTGAAAGAATGAATGTTTACCAGGAGGTGTTTCTCAGCATTCTGTATAGGATTCTTCCAATTCAGGTAGGCATTTATTTATGGCTTTAGATTGTAAGTACATTATGAAGATTGCGCAGTGAATCATAGCTCCCCTTTCTAGTTATTTTCTAATTAGAAATATTCCTGATATCTTTTTAATTTGTAAAAGCAAAATCTAATTCATATTAAGTATAGTCCCCCCCATGAGTGTTTTATGTCAACATCAGTATTCTTGTGTTTTACAGCAATACCTAGAGCCCGTTTATTTTTATATCTACACTTTGTTTGGACTTCAGGCAGTTTATGTCATTGCTCTGTATGTAACAAGCTGGCTTCTTAGTGGAACATGGCTTTCAGGGTTGTTGGCAGCTTGCTGGTATATTACAAACAGGTAAGTGAGATTAAACATTCAATCTTTCTAAAATTGTACTTCATTGCAAAGGTAAGGTATTAAACCTTCAAATGTACGATTAATTGGACAAAAAATGAAATAAGGCCTCTCTCCAGATTAGCCAGAAAATGGAAGAAGATGTTTAAGTAATATAAAATAATTAGAAAATCATCAGATATGAGCTGACATTGCAGAGTAGGATTTTAAAGTTTCAAGAAGTTTGAGTAGAAAATTTTGGCTTAAATTGGTCTCTGAAAGTGGACTACATCTTTCAGATGTGTCTGGATCTCTAGATGATGTACCCTGTCTTCTCCAGCCTAGGATCCCTTAGGTGTTAAAGACACCTGCATATATGCTCTTCAGGTCTCTCCTCACTGCCCCACACCCAACCTCCAGGGATTCCTTCAACAACCTAAGATCATCAGAAGTTCAGCTTTTCTGTTCCCTTATTCCTGTAGACATCTCCTGCACTAAGACTCAGAGAAAAAAGATGGTAATTGAGCTGTTCTAGTGCTTTATCAGTTGAAGAATTCTCAATTTGGAGAGAAAATCTAAAGAACTGGCTTTATGCCAGCAGTAAGCTGCTGGCATGAAGCTAAGACTGGTGACATAGGCTGTTATCTGTAAATTAATCAAGAAAATAAAAGTACAGTGTCACATCTGTCAAAATTGTTTGATATGTTAATCAGCAGCTGTAAAGAAGTTTATCTGCAAGCATGTCCATTACAGAATAATTATAGGTATATAGTGGTAAAACGTTTCTTTCTCCAAAGATTAAAGTAATTAAAAAATACATGCAATGTGCAGTAGTTCACATGTTCATTTCATGAGGTCATCTTTTCCATTTACAGAATATTGGAGCAGATTTGTTTTGTCCATCTTTCTAATAATTCATGAACAATGGAAGCTTGTTATCCTCTATGCAAATAGAATAAGTACATGGAATTGATTTGGATAAAGACTTTCTGTCCAGATGAAGTACATCTGAGGCTGCTGAGTAACTGACTCCATTTTAGACATTTTTTCCATCCAACTAAGCATGTCTCAGATGTGTTGCTTACTTTCCTTTTTAGCAAACATTTTCTCTACACAAGAAAAAAGGGAATTATGTTTTGGTTTTGACTTTTAATTCAGGTTTTGTAAATGACTGCCCTTTGGGGAACTTTTACTAACTTCCATCATGTCCTTTTTGTACTAGAACATTCAAAAAATGACCAGGAGTTCCTAACCTGTTTAGTGGTATTCAAATCCAATGCACTGGGATCACAGTGAAGAAATTTATTCTTATATGTGCTTTTTGCAAACCAAAAAATGAAGTAAAATTATCTGTGGCGTGAAAAGTCCACATGCTGGATTTTTGGAGTGATTTTGTTTTGGGGTTTGTTTGTTTTTTCATTTTTAAATTACCCAAGCTGTGCTTCATAAGTAAGATTTAATCCATAGCATAAGTTTTTTAACAGTAAGTGAAGCTAAAGTACAACATTTGAGGTACAGAAACAATGGATGACTTGCAGAACTTTCATAATGATGCTTTTTCAGAGCCAGGCACGTTGAAGGAACTAGAGAGTAGAGCCTCCATTTTTATCAATAAGTAGTTAAAATACCACAGAGATGCCTGTCATTGCAACCTCTCTGTCACCAAGTTGGTGTTTTATTTGTTTTAAATTTATGAAACTCCATTTGTTTTGTACAGAATAGATACTACAAGAGTAGAATTCACCATTCCTTTAAGAGAGAACTGGGCCCTACCGTTCTTTGCTGTTCAAATAGCAGCCATCACATACCTGCTCAGAACTCATTTACAGCCTGTTCGAGAAGTGAGTATTTCTAACAAGTATGACACAGTAAAATTAGTATCAGAAAACTGTCTATAAAAGTTAGGACAAAATGCTTCATATAGCAGTGGATAGTTTATAGCACTGGATATATACACACACAAATCACTTAGAACATTGAAAACAATCAGATGAGCCTTCTGTTAATTTAGATGTAGTTGAAATACAAAGGAATACATATGCTCAGCATTGAAAAAAAATAAAGGTAAGCTCTAAAGAGTATGAGATAACAGTACTGTGTATTTAAGAAAACATGAAAGTAACACAAAGTGGGCAGGAGAAAAGCTTGTAAAGCACAAGGATTAAAGATTTTCTTTTGATTTCATTTGTTTTACAAATTTAAGATGTCCTCGTCTGCAAGAATAAAAGCAAATTGGTGATACAGTTTCTTTGACAAACAGTTCTTAAGTTATTACTCCTCAATTTGATCAAATAACTGCTATTTATAGCATAATAAAACACGTATTGCATGCTAATCTATGGGCTGAAACTATTTGAGATCTCACCATTTTCTTGCAAGTGGTATTACAATGGTAAAATACAGGCACAAATACAAGAACCTGTAACTCTAAAAAAAATGTTCATTATCCTCCAAGCAGGTATCGCAGTTAGAAAACCTTATATTAATGTTTTTAAAATGGATTTAAAATAAAACCAAATTGAGGTGGGTTTTGGTTGGTTTTGTTGTTTGTTTGTGGTTTTTTTTGTTGTTTGTTTGTTTTGTTTTTTAATGAAGGAAACTATAAAGTTAAATAAAACTTCATTCCCTCCTTCCAGAGATGGACACTTATGGCTGTATTCATAGCAACGTTTCTCTTCAGCCTGACTTGGCAATTTAATCAGTTTATGATGCTGATACAAGCATTGGCATTATTCATACTGGATTGCTTGGACATGCTTCCCACAGCAAAGGTAAGATTATGTTTGGAAATAATAATTTTTTTTTTCTTTTCTATCATGAAGCTAACGGTTTTGGAGGTATTTTACTAACCAGTGGCCTGGATGTCCAAAATAATACCGATTATACACTGTGCTGCTTTGTGCTTTTAAGTAATCACAGTGTATATACTGCAAGTGTAAAAATGAATAATCAAATCACCACCATTTGTTTTTTTTTCCAGCTGATTTTATTTCACTTTATGTAATTCACTTCTGTTGTTTAATTTTTGTTTAGTTTTGTTTAGACACAGCTATGTTTTGACACTATTACGGGATTGCTTTTAAACACCATCATAACAGTTGATCTAATACCGCAGCTTAAGCATGTCCTCTGGAAGTGGCCAGGAAAAAAAAAAAGTAGCACAAGAAATCTTTGCCTAAGCTGAAGTCATAACAATGTATGAATTTTGCCTCAAGTGTTGTGCATCATTGTTTGAAAGTTAGGTGTAGGCACTGTACCACAAAGAGAAGGAAGAAGATAGACCAGATTGCTCAAGAGAAGCAGTTATCTTCTGTAGGTTGAAATTCACCACAGAATAACAACATTGTTGCTACGATGTTGCTGAACTGAATGAGCCAAAGAGTAAAACAAGTGTTACTAGGAAGATACGGGATCATTTACAGTCAATCTTAGGAAATAGAAATGTACTGTAGAAGATGAAAATATTGTCTTTGAATTTAATGTCGCTGTGAAATTCTACTGAGATGATTTTACCCCTTGTGAAAGCTTACACTAGTTGAAAAGGTTCTAACTTTACTTTAAGGAAGGTTACAGTAGAATGAAGAGTAATTCATGTTAATTTCATTTTAAATTTGAAGCAGACTTGAATATTAGTGATTGTATTAATTTAACTGAAAATTAGCATGGTGGCTGCATACCAAAATAAATGTGGTTTATTTAACAGTTTCTGAACTCTTCATTATGTCTGCAAATGTAAGCTGAAGTTAGCAATTAATGTGACTAATCAGCTACCTTAAAAGTTGGCAAATTGCCAGCTTCATCCTGAATTACACTAAAATGGACTTACTGCACCACTCATTCCCTATTAGTTTTCCAAAAAGTGCTACTAAAAACTGTTGGAGTTTGTTGGGCCATTTGATACTGACTTGCACCACCGCTGTAATACAAGACTGAACTCAGGATCTTTGTGTCAGGTAAAATTTATGTTTTGGTACCACTGTATCAGAAAATCAGCTGGTTTTTAGTGTTTGCATTCAGCTGAACATTCATAATAGTTTAGCATAGCTCAGAAAGGACTATACTAAACTATTGCAAAAAAATTAAAGAAATCAGCTGATGTTTGATTGCTGAACTGCACTGAGCCATAACTCTTTAGTCGTAAAGACATTAGAGAGGCTACAGAAACACTTCTTTGACTAAAGAAAATACAAAACATCTTCCAAATATTAAGTAATTAATATTTTCTTCACTCTGCAATTGTTTAACTTATCTGCTTTATTATAGCATCAGGCTTCCCTAGGTCTAAAGTAGATATAAAATATTAACCTGACTAGTTCAGGACATACATGTAGAAAGGATATAGTAATAGCTTTAAGTGTAATGATTTAGTGCAAGATGATGCATTTTTTTGTAAAAATAACTGATGTTGAAATAAATTATAAAACATATTCAAAGAAAAGCAGCTATGACTGTAAAGTTTTGTAGGCATAAAAATATCATTATTGTTACAGGTTACGTGGCTCTATATCATTCAGATTTCGGGATTACTGCTAGTCTGTGTCCTACAGTTCTTTAATTCTATGATTCTTGGATCATTACTTATAAGTTTTAATGCTTCTGTCTTGATAGCAAGAACAATCCAGGTAGGTACAGAAATATTTTTGTAGTACTAAAGAGTGTGATATATATAGTTAAATGAGTAATTTATATGCATTATAATCTTAAATTACTAATACTAATTAGAGGAATTACTATAGCGTAAAGCAACAAAAACATTGCATGATCAAATAATGAATTCAATTACACTAACTACAGCATAACCAAGCACATCAGACACCATAATTCTGTGATTGCTATTAACATTTATGATTGTGCAAGCTGCAGTTTGGATTCTGCAAAAAAATTCCATAAACGGACCTTACACCTGTTTCAGCAGGACTTGTCTTGCATTTATGGATCTGCCTTCAACAAAATATTCTGTGAGAACCAGGCACATGTCAAATTCAGCTTACTGAAATATATTGTTTCTTTCAAAGATTAGGATTTTTTTCCTGTATTTACAATTCTCTTTTTTCTGATACTGGCATTGATGACAGCCTTTAACCAGAATATATGAACTTACAGGGCCATTCCTGCTGTCTCTCACTCGTGACCTTTTAAAATCAGGACTGTTTTTTACAGTTAGACAATGTCTGCACCTATTCCAAGTTGCCTGTGAGCAGCCAAAGAACCATTCTCAGATCTGGAGCTTTGAACTGGAAAATTGCTCAAAATCCTACCAACTGACAGTTAGAGCCAGAAGACACCTTTGTCATATTTAGGTGGAAGGTCTAATCAATAGATATTTCAGAAGGCACACAATACTATTGAAATTAGGGGAATCTTGGAACACAACCACAGTTGCACTGGGTGCCAGCAGTTACATAAATATAATGGGGCCACCTCTGAAGGAAGGCTGTTTGGCTAGTTACAAAACGCTGCCAGATCAATACACTGGGGAGTTTTTATGATATTGTCCCTTCAGTTTTGTGGAAGAAATATCTTTATTCTGGATACTTGGTTATGTATACATTTTTGCTTACAGGAACCTAATACAAGTTTGATCCTAATCAGGCCTACCAGATAAGCTGTTTCAAATACTCTGTGTTGCTTCTGTTCCAAAGACATACAAGTGTACTGAAATACTAATATTTTGTTCCAAATACATACAAAAAAGTACTGAAATACTAATATATTCTTCTTTCTAGAAAAACCTAAAAAAGGGCGGGTTGCTTAACAGGCTTGGGAAGCTTATCCTCCATGTACTATTAGTCTTGTGCTTGACTCTCCTAATAAATAAATTCATCAAGGTAAGCAAATAACTTTTAATATAGAAACTTACAAAACATATTACGTTAAAAGCTATTTGTTAACCATCTACAGTAATATCATTAAATAAAAATTGCAATGAGATTTCACTGCATTTCAGAGACTGCATTTTAGAAATGAAAGATCATTTTGCTAATCTTTTTGGTATATAGATTTTAAAACATACTCTTAAAACCATAAATTAACACCAAATAATGGAATACCTATTTGTAACTTGAAGGTCACCTGTAATTTTATAACAAGTGTAGATTTATACTGCATTCTGATACTGAAGCTTAGTTTTTTGATACTTAAAATATACTTTCCTTTCTTTCCCCCCCCTTTGTAGAAAATTCTTAATCTTGAGTCAGATGAACATATATTCAAATTCCTGAAAGCAAAATTTGGATTTGGGGCAACAAGGTATGGTTTATCTGCAATTTTGCTTTTTTTGTATGACTTCCTTAAGCGACACCTGCAGGTTGTTCTCACTTAAAATCTTGGTGATAAACAAGAGATTTCTACCTCATGTTTATGTCATATATTTTCCTTCATAATAATGTGCACAACTATGGCTTTATAATTTCTTGGGAAAAAAAGGAAACTTCGATCCTTTTTTACATCAATTTATGAAATACATGATGACAAGGATTATTCTTTTTTCTTTAGAGATTTTGATGCTAACCTATATCTTTGCGAAGAAGCTTTTGGTTTACTACCATTAAATACTTTTTCAAGACTCTCGGATACGTTACTTTTTTACGTCTACGTATTTGTTCTCTCCCTTATGACAGTAGCAGCTGTAATTGTTGCCTTTCGGAACCTCAGGTAAAATATGTTTTTAAAATAATTCACATTTTTATCAATTTTCTCTTCTTCAACAGGCTAAGGAACTGACAGTTGAATACAGCAGCATACAGTATTACTTTCCACAGGTACTAAGGAAACAGTAGGACATATAATAGAGAGATCCAGCAAAATGAGTAACTTCCTATTAAAGCTAAAAACGTAAAGGATGTAACGAGCCTAGACAAAGGAACATTCTTCCCCAGATTCCTTCAAGCTCTTTTGTTTGCTGTTGAAGTTTTGTAGTATGTGTAGATTTGGTTGAGGGTTTTTCGGGGTGGGGGGGGGTGGGGGAAGGCAAAGCAGGGGAAGGGCATCTTTATGGAAAACAATGTTAGTTTCTTTAGTTCATCCCATTTTCCCTGTGCAAAGCACTCCCAATCAAAGATTTCCCTGGTGGGATCCTCAAACTGCCCAGAAATGTGCAAGGATAGTCTGTGCTGAACTTGCTATGATCTGTGTGAAGATGCAGGAGTGGTAGACTGCAACAGTGCATCACTGCTGCCAGTTCCTGTAGCTAACCTGTAGGATTTGGACGTATTTACAGAACACTAGAAGAAAATTAATACTGAACTGCTATTTAAAAAAAAAAATGGTTCATTATAAACCTCTCAATTTTACATTTGCAACCTGGGCAAAAGTTAGAAGGGATGATATAAAACTTGATTAAGCAAAAATTCAAGGAGTGCTCACATAACTAATGCCATTCATCGTAGATTTTATGGAAAACAGGGTAAAAGAAGAAGGGGGGGAGGAAGAGGATCTGAGACATTCCGAAACTATGTTATGATAATTGTGAAGTCATAGTCATCTGTAAGGCATTTTGGTACTATTCAACCAGCATCTTAAAAAACTTACTGCATCAATCAATTTTAAAAGCAAAGACTGCAGCGCTTATTTTCTGTAATCCTAAATGTAATCCCAAACATTACCCTAATTTTTAACACTGCCCAGTTATCTCAGTTATCCCCACCTGAAAAAACAGGGAAAAACCCCACACATTTAAGCAGCTTCTTTTTTTTTGATCAGCCCTCCACATACATTCACAAGACTAGCCACATCAAGAAATAACCAGTCCTTTCAGCACTTCTTTTCTGTAAATTTACTTCCAATCTATGGCTTTGGTAGCATCCAGATATACCAGCACAACCCCACAAAACACAGTTAAGTTCTTCACTCTCATCAAAAGCCCTGTGAACCCTGTGGGAGTAGCTGCTTCAAGCAATAAAGCAAGCATGCCTTTCTGTAAACAATTTTATCTCATTCTAAACCAGTTCATTTAAACCCATTGCATTTCCAGAAGACTAGACATGAAAGTAAATACCTGATGCTGCATCACGTTGATGCTATCAGGCTTAATTATATCATAGATACAATAGAAGATTGAGGACTGATAGCAGCAGTGTTGCTCTTTAGCATTAGAAGGATTAAATGCTTTTTAAAATACAGACAACCATATGAAATATGTTACAGAACTGAATATAACATTTGTTATGTCTTCTGTTTAATCAGTGGTTCAAATCAAGTCCAGTTCATGGAAAAAATGGAAGAATGCACAATAACACTGAAGCCTGATGCTGCTTACAACTTAATGCACACAGTTCTTTTTGGATGTCTGGCATTAAGCACAATGAGGTATATTTTTTTTTAATTCTACTAAAGACTTTTTTAGACAATTGAGTATATTTTTATAAGAGTGTAAAATATGCTGACCACAAACTGATAGGATCATGAACCTTCTTTCTCTCCCTGGTGTGTTTCTGCTTGTAGACTGAGGCATTTCCCAAAATTCTGCCAAAAAGAATATTTGGAAGTTTGGGAGCAGAGGTGTTCTCAAGAGCACATAGCAAAGTCAGTCTTTTACTCAGTTATTTCAGAGTCCTGAAAGTCCAACAAAACTGTGTTCAGAATTTCTAACTGCTCTCATCAACACGGCTTAGCAGAGCTCCAGATGATCAGCAAAAACTTGTCTGTATTCTTTCAGAATGAAGTACCTCTGGACATCCCACATGTGTGTATTTGCCTCTTTTGGCCTGTGCAGTACAGAAGTATGGAAACTTATCCTGAAGTGTATTCATCTCTACACATCACAGAGGGTTAGCACTATACTTAACAGCATTTCAATGAAATTTGTTTTTGCTCCATATCTAAACCAAACCAAGACTCAGAATTATAAGAAATCTGACATGAATATTGTTTGTAGTCCTCTTAAACTGGATATCTCTGAAGCGTATTTGTAGAAATTGAGGAAGTCAAATGTGTTTTCTAGTGGTTTCTATATTAAACAATTCCATTTGAATACACTAGATGGCAATATAGATGTGGCTATGAAAAATAACCACAATTTTACTAAAAAAGTCTTAGTCACCATATTAAGAAATCATCAGCAGTCTGAGAAGACTGTTACAGACTATTATACTGAATGATACAGTGTTTTCCACTTTGTAGAAGATAGATTTAAGTATATAGATATATATCCATCATTTGTGATGGGTCTGTAATAAGGGTTTTACTTGAAAACAAAATCAGAATATGGTCTTAAAATTCAAACTCTGTAAATTCCACCACATGATAAATATGTCAGATATCAATACATTAAAAATTAAGTCTATCCAAATAAATGTATCATCAGAATAACCAATTTTTTTTTTTTTGCAATTTCTCTTAGATGCATGTGATCAAGTATTCTATACCAATAATTACATTACTATACATTTCATACAAGGTAAGAAATTTTTTCTTAATGTTTTGGCATTCACTCTGGAAGTCTGTTCCCCCTTTAAAACAGTGAAACAAAAAGTCAAAAAAGACTGTAACAGTTTGTTTAGTAAAGTTACACTGATGTATTCCACTTAAATTTTCTTATTATTCTGCTAGAAGACTTCTCAGGGTTTTTTTTTTCCATTGGTATGCTGGTTAGGGAAGTCATTTACCATTTTCATCATCCGTGATAGAAATAATGCCATTTCTTTTGACATGGGTGATGCCAAGAGCATGACATTATTCTAATAGACGGTCTAATGTGACCGATCAATTAGGAATAATTTTCCTCCCACTCTTTATGAGCAGATGTGAAGTTCCTAAATCCTGTCAGATTCAGTTCTGAAGTCAGCAGAAGTCACTGATTTTCATAGGCTTTAGATCAGTCATTAGTTGTGCTCAGTCTGCCTGAAAAACATCACTTTTGTGTTTTTTTGAAATATAGGAAATACTTTTTATTGACATTAAAAATATAATTTTTCAAAGTGCTCAGTGGGATTAAAGAAATACATCACCTCTCAGTATTTTTTGTCTTAAGTCAGTTCTTGCAGCTACAAAAGGAGTAGATATCTTTGTGCATGTGTCTTTTCTGCAAAGCTGTAGGAGTTAGTGAGCCTTCAAGAAAGAAGCCTACCTGACAGACAGATAAAACTTGTCACCAGATTCCCTGCCAATGGTCAGAATAAAAATTGTTACAGAGGGAGATCCAAAAAGCATCCATTGCTTCTGTGAGAATGGGTTTATATATTCTCTCTCTAAAACCTTTAGAAACAAACCGACAGTGCAAGTAGATTTTGATAACAGAGACTTCCTTATCTGGAAAGGACAGAGATAAGTATTTATCTGTTCACGCACTGTGACTGCTCAGATTGCATGAGCAGCTTGCATGTTCACCAGAAAGTTAACTGGTTATCATGGCTAGTTTTCTTGAACTAGTAGTAGGGCAGTTTTGTATTTCATTGCCTCTTATGGTTACGTTTGTCAGAAGAACTATTCTTTAATGCCATTCCTCAAAATAGGAGTTTTATGGGATTATTAACCTAATCCTGAATAAGCTAATGAAAGCCTCTTTGGAGGCATGTGGTTACTACAGTCCCAAATAGATCACTTGAACAATAATTTGTTGATACAGACGCAGCTACAATGCTAGCTATCTTTCAGATTTTAGGCACGGTATGTTTTGAGACCTATAAGACATCTATATTTCTATTTACACACATTTTCTTCATTAGCATAGGCAAACATCTTTTACATAAAGTGAAAGTGCTGAAGTATTTCCATACATACTTTAGCTGTGCTGCAGATAATGCAACATGTATATAATGCAGTACTAAATATTATTTATGTTTCAGTTCATACTCTTTATAGGTAGATTTCAGCTGTATCTGTGTCCATTGCATTTAACTTCTCAACAGAATAATACCCATCAATTTGCGTTTGTACGTCAGTCGTTCCTAAATAAATTGTTGGTACTTAAAATTAGTTCCTGAGCTTCAGCAAGTTTATAGTTTCTGGTTTTGCCAAATAATCTTGATTTTTATTTGCTAGTAAGCTATCCATTCATGTAATTTCTCAAACTGTGTTTTTTATCTTCATCATGGCCAAGTCCTTTTGCTCCAAACGTATACATTTATTGCAGCCCATAGCGCAACATATTCCAATGATCTGAGCAATCTTCAGCTATACTGAAGAGCTCCCTGTATGTACTGTATGTATTTATCCTTTAAACCTAAAGTTTGCAAGCTTGACAGTCTGTAGAAGAAATGACAAAAGCAAATGTCATGTTTATT
Organism: Nipponia nippon; assembly: GCF_047370975.1. NCBI lineage: Eukaryota > Metazoa > Chordata > Aves > Pelecaniformes > Threskiornithidae > Nipponia > Nipponia nippon. The sequence goes on from NW_028262391.1 coordinate 41,901,889, forward strand.
TCTGTTCATAATATCTAATCCTGTTACTCTAAGGAGACTGAGATTCTTAATTTTCATTCTTAGGCCAACAGTAACTATAAATAATGTAGTAGTACTTGCTTTTCACTTACACTCAGAGGCCAAAGAATTAATGCTTATACTTTTTGAATTCAAAATAAGTGTCCTTGTATTTGAGAATTACTGAACTCCCATAATCATCAGTGGACTGTTCAGCACCTCCAAGTTTGTGGCTAGCACAATTGTCTAACTCTGGACTTTCTAGCTAGAATGAAAAAGATAGGTTGTTTGTGGGGAAAAGCTGCAAGCTTTTAAAAAATCTCTGGGTTCTTATCACAGCCATTGAGTTAAAAATTGTCAAGTGTATATCTTCAGTATATATATTTGGGGATAGTAACTCTTAATAAATCAAAGTACACTGAAAAGCCAAAGCACCCCAGACATTCAATAAGAAACTTAAGCATTGATATACTGGATGAAATCCATGATCATGAGCCAGAAGGATAACAAATGTGAAAGAGAAAGCCGAAATCTTTCTACAGTATAGGGAGTTGGGATAATGTTTTCACTCACAAATGATTTAATTCTACTCCTGAAAGTTAAAAATTGTCTTACATCCACCAAGGAGCTAGAGTGGGGGAACAAACAACAACTTTAGTACCTAATTCTCCTAATAATTCAACTTCTTTCTATAGTCATGTCATCAAGTTCAGAGTTTATTATTTCATTTATTTTTGTAGATTCTAGGTCTTGGTGATATTTTTTCAATGAGTAATTACATACCTTAGGAAAAATATCCCCCATTATCAGTTTAGAGTATGCCACCTTTCTGTTTTCTTAGCTTTCTTTTTGGTTTTGACGCAAGTCAGCAATAACATGTCATATTACCTTTTCCTATGCAAGTGTTTTTTTAAGCCTACTGGAAATTCCAAGTCCTTAAGATTTTTCCAGTCCAGAACAAAATCCCTGTTTTGCTAATTTAAGCCACTTGACAACAGACTTCTTTTCCTGAAGACTTTGACCCCAGAGATCAGTGTGTTACAAGCTGGAAACCTCTTTTACATACCACTCATTATTCTGAACAGTTTGTTGCATCCCCCTTTACTAATCTAAAATATCTGATATACTGCATCTGTTCTTTTTATCCATTCTTTGTGTCACAAGACATTTTTTCTCAATCTGACATATGCTTGATTTACAAGACAAAGTTGTTCTATCAGTGTTATTGGTCCATATTTTCATATGCTTTACTTTTTATTTACTTTGTCATTGTTATTCTATTGTATTTGGAACTCCTGAAGTTCCTCAGTTTTCTCTTGGCTTGACTAATTAAATGTAATATTACCTGAAAATTTTGCTACCTCAGAATTATCTTTTTCAATTCAATAATAGCGAGCCCCACTACCAAAATTTTCTTCCAGTGAAAACTGCTTGTACTCACTCAAAAGTCGCAGTAGTATGACACTGTGGCTTGAAAAACCTATCATCTAGATTAGTTAATGCCATATAATAGTCCCAGCATTCAGTAGATAGCACAGCGTCATTAGATTCTCAGTAGATTGCAAGGCAGGCTTGCAGCACAATCTAGAAGCAAAGCAGAGCCCATTTCCTTCTGTCTCCAGCCTGAAGGACTCAAAGCTCTCAAAATGTTTAGCTATCCAGGGTAGTTCAGCAATGAAGAGAGGAAATTTTGATTCATTATGAGACTCCTCAGCCTCATTTCACAACTGCTTAATTTATTTACTAATCTCTGGAGAGATCTTCTGAAGAGCAGAAATATGTCTATTATAATACTACTGTACTTCCCAAAACTCTAAGGTTGTGATACTGCCATAACTATCTTTTAGATGTTTCTCAGTCTACCAGTCAGTATTACTTTAACAAATGTATCAAGTAAGCAGTTAAACTAGTGTCTTAATTGGCCCAATTATATCTCCTGCTCCCCAGTCCTCCTACATAATTACAGTTTTAGTGAAAGAATGCATATTTTTGCTAAGTAGCTCAGCAGCATCACATTCAGATTCCTTCTGAACTCTTGGATGAATATTATCTAAATTGGATGATTTATGGCTTTTTAGATTATCAGGCAGGTTTTCTTGCACTTTTTCCTGTGACATTTCACTTTGCAAGCTAGCAATCCTTATTATCTAAAGAAAGCAGGTTTGGAATAGGTTTCACCACAACACCCTCTGTAGTAAAGAATGATGCAAAGCAATCAGTTAGTCATTAGCATTGTCATTATCTTTCTTAATTGCTCCATTTTGACCTTGAATATTCACTAGCTTAAACAACAAGAAACCCTTAAATAAATCTTGTTCTGTTAGCTTTTGGGGGGGTGAGGGTTAAGCTTTTCAGTATCAATTTCAATCCTTATTTCTTTCCTCCAAATTTGATTTATGTCTTCAGTAAATTTTGAAATGCTTTCTCTCCGATAGTCTATTGAATGTTGCCGTTCAGTCACACTTTACTTTTTTCCTTCAGTGGTTCTCTTCTAATTCAAATTTCTGAAGTGCTATTAATGGCATCCACCATCCACATCTAATGATTTTAACTTCTGATACAGATTTCCTACGGTTTTTTTATTTAGTTGTAAGTTGTCTTTCCAAACTTAATGATGTTAATTCCTGAGGCCTTTCCTTCTCCTGTAATCATAGCCATTATTAATAGCTTGGCTGTTACATATTGAACTGTTACATGATGCCTCTTTATCTTGTTCCTTTTCTTTAAGCTTGGTTTGTCAAGAAATAACTTAAAACATTAACATTCATCTGTACACCAGGGAACTGAAATGTTTCGTTTGTAAAGTAGATACAATGCACGACAGTCACATTTAGTGGCAACTTTTATTTTCCTATCGATTTTAAGATACAAACTGATCTTAACTAATAGAGTTCTGGAAACCTCCAGTGAGATGTGCATCCAAGAAAAGCTGTTCTTGGGCTCACCACAACGGGTAATTCTGTTCCTTTTCATCATCTGGCAGGAGCTGCAGATGTTAAAGTCAAACTCTGTATTTGTACTGCAGCCACCTGTCCTTCCTAAGAAGGGTAGATATGCTTATGTTTTGGAACTTACCCATGAGCTGGACAAGATCGGGTACCAGCTAAGAGGAAATAATATGTTTCAACATCCAGAACTTGTTTTGTTCATTCTGTCTTCAGTTTGTTTTATTTTGTTTTCATTACAGTTCTGGCCAGGAATAATGGATGAACTGTCAGAGCTGAGAGAATTCTATGACCCAGACACTGTGGAGCTGATGAACTGGATTAAGTAAGAGGATTTTTTCTCTATTTAAGTTAAATGCTATTTGTGTAGATCTAATGTTCTTAGTTATAGTGTTCTCCTTATTTGTCACAGCTCATCAGTGAACTCTGGTGACCCATGGAGATAGTTAAGGATGAATGGGCTATCAAGAGGTTAGCATATTAACGGCTGTGGAGAACAGCTATATGCAAGGTCCCCCAGGCTGCTTTGCCCTGGTTCAGTATCACCCTGCTGTATTGCATGCGCATAAGGGAACCAGTTGAGTCCATTTGCCCCCATAAGCACACAGTTTTCCTAGCTGAAAGAGGTCAGTTTGGAGGTGTCAAGCTTCTTCCATCGTATTATAGCTACCTCGTCACATTAATAGATCTTTGCAGTGAAATAATTTTATTTTTTACTTTTTCCCCCCAAGCTGGTGTCCTTCTCTTTTCAACTTTATAATTTTAAAAAGCATGGATGTACGGTTGTAGGGCTGGAAAATCTGTAGTTTACAGCCTGTTTCTTGAACTTTAAAATAACCTAAATTTTTTATATTTATTAGAATTAATCCCAATATGTGTTCTAAACTGTAAACAAAATATTTGTAATTGAACTAGAACTTGCCACAGCTAAGCATAGGTGCAAAGTCTCTTTCAGGAGTATGAGTTAATCGTTTCAACCCCACCTCGTCACTTCTGCTTTCTCACAGAGCATGGGAAGGTATTTTTTAGGTGGAAACAGTTTTGAATACTGCATGTAGAAGATCCTGAGAAAAAGGGTTGGGTAGGATGTTCTCTGGAGGACTGTGAATTTAAGGGATATGTTCTCCATTAACATACAGTAACCACTAAAAACTTTCAGGTTAAGTTCTGAACAGAGGAATTCCTGGGATTTGTATTTATTTGGAACTCTGTCAAAGATTAAAAAAAAAAAAATCACTTTCATGTTCTGGAGGAAAACATTCTGAGAGTAAATCTGAATTTACTACATTTCACATTGAACTATTTGAAGTATTTCCTTGGAGCCTTGTGTTTTCATATGCAATGAACTTCAGCGAAACCAGTCGCCCAGCCTATTCTACCCATAGCAACATATTTACGCTCCATAATGTTGTATTTCTTTAATCCATAAACTAGAAGGAGTAATTTAGAAGGAAAATATATTACAAGCCTTCACTGACTTATTTTGAAAGCAGGCCATGTTTTTTTCCATCATTTAGAGTCTTTGCAGCCATATTGACATGTTTTCGTGACTAATGTTTACCAGCCAGTTCCATTTAGCACTACTGTTTTATTAAAAGATGGTAAATGTATGATAGTTCAGGTCTCCTGTGTACAATAAATGGAGCTATATATAGATTTATACATAAAATATGCATGTGGAGTTATTCCCAGCCACGAACTGGATTTGACTGGATCCGGTGAGAATAATTTTTCATATGTTCTTAGTGCTGAGAATGCTAAACTGGTGCCTGTCCTCTTTTCATTTTAAGTCATGACAGACAATTACAGAGGGAAATTTTCTACTTAGAATTTATTGTGTTTAGAAATATTATTCATGTAAAGAAGAGTTAATTATCTGTGCTTTAAATACAAGTCAACAAAATTTATGGTAAGTTTCTCAAAGTGGGACAGATTTTCTTATGTTTTGATGTGTAAGAAAAATATTTTACTATACTAACACTTGATAGTTCTGCTGTAGTTAATGATCTGTCAAGGTTGGTGTCAGGAACTAATCATTCATTATTAAAACTCAGTATGAGCAGCTCTAATTTATCATGTATAGCAGTGAATTAGGGATAACTCATCTGTCCTGCAATCTCTCCACAACAAGAAAACCCTTCTATCTGCTTAGACCTAAATGCATATTAACTTGTCCAAATATACAATCTGAATAATAGCCACCTATTAGTCTGTCCACTGTGAAGTGTCTGCAGATGTATTTTTTACTCTTCCCCTTACTAAAATTACCATAACGTTTTCAGGAAGATATACTGGTTTGTATCTTTACAATAAAGTCACTGTATTGGACTGCATCTGTTGCAGAGTGCAATTTTTTACATAATGATCGTGCATATCCCAGTCCCTTGCTTTTTCCTACCCACTACCTCATTTTCTTAGCTTTCTTTTTAAAAAAAAAAAAAAAAAAAAAGGTCAAGAAGCTCCTGCCAGTGACCCAGGGATAGTTCACAGCTGTGTTCCCAGATGGGAGGTATATTAAAATTCTTAGTTTTGGTCTTTCTCCCTAAGACAACAGGAACAACATGCTCATTTGTGAGATGGGGAAGAATATCAGTAGAATGAGCAAATCAATAGCGTGAACTTCCCTACTCTGTTTACTTCTGGTAAGTGTTTAAGAAGCAATGTCTTCTGCCTTTAAAGGGGAAACCTGTCTAGAATTGTGGAATATTTCATAAGCAGTTACCAAAAATCATAGAAAAGCTTCTTAGAAATCTCAGACAACAGCCAAAACAGTGGAAAAGTTAACCGAGACTGAGATTTGGCAGAGCATAGCTGTATGTCAACTGTATTTGAATCAGGTGTGGGGGACAAGCAGGCAAATTTTTGTATTAGTGGAAACCCCACAAATTTCCAAAAAGCTCCTAAGGTTACAGAAATGGAATACCTATGTTTCAATGGTGATTCTTTCATTTAGTAATTTATATTAATGGCTATATTTTAATTTCAAGCCAGCTATAAATTTTAACTCTTCACTCTTACTTACATGCCTGATTTTCAAGGATAATCACACTGAAATCAACACATATTCCAGACTTTAAAGGCAATATTACACTTTTGGGGTTTTGTTTTTGTTTTTTTTTAATTATTGTTCTTAAATTCTTGGGCTTATCCTTTGTCATTGATTTGTCAGTAAAATTCAGGCGTGAACTTGATAGTGCCTGAGAACTAGGTTTATACCAACTGTGTAGGTGCACTCATTTATGTGAACAAAATATGCATGCATAAAATTGAGGCTGGGACTAACAAAAATGCATCTTGTTGCTCTTTCTTTGTGGCTGTCATTTTCCATTTTTGCGATTCTCAGTCTTTCCAAACCAGAGGGAAAAAAAAGAACCATGACAGTTTGACTGAATGTGCTTTACTGCCTATCATTTGCAGCTAAACCTGTAATATTTTAATATAGCATTCTGCAAATAAAAATACTTTCTTTTAAAGAAAAAAAAAATCTAACATGGCATATTCAAGAACCCCTTTTTAGACTCTCCGTTTCTCAAACTCCTTTGCTTTGTAGATTCATATTGCACCCAGGCGCTAGTAAAGGAATAATCTGAGATTTATCAGATTTTATGGCTTTGAAAGCCAAGTACAGAGTTCAACTCTGGAGGACTTTTAATAGAAACAGCCATTTTATTTCTAATGATGTAACCTATAATTGCAGCATTGGCCATTTCTGTAGGGCTTCCTTAAAACCAACTGACAATAATTCTATAGCACCTTATAAGAGAACGAATTACTACCACTTCTAGAGTCTGTGCAAGTTAGGCATAGACCTGTAGTTCCTGTAAAACCCTTTTATTTTTAATGAGTTGTTCTTCAATGTTTACATAATTGTCTAAGTTCTTAAGTGTAAGTAAAGAAAAGCTTCATACGACGTATTATAGTGCTTAGTTTACCCATTAGTTCAGCTGTAATTAACTTGTTGAAAGCTTAGAGCTTCAAAAATAAATGAGATTATTTGTTCAAAATTCCATCGGGTCTGCTTGGAATGACATTTAAATTATATAATGTAAATCAGTTTGACCTGTAAGTCCTTGTCATTATTTAGTGACATTTCGTACAGAATAAATTGTTTGCAGGTTGGGCAGCGTGGTACGGAGCTTGGCAGAAAGCTATAAAAACAAATTATCCTTTCATTTTATACATCATTTGTTCAGACATTTGTAAAAATTGCTTTGTTTTTCTATAATAGAGAAGTGTCATTCAGTGGTTTGAAGCACATTAGCTGCCTTGGATACAGACCACAGCAGTTAGTGTCTGACTCAGGTAGGAGTATTAGAGAAAGACGCTCGCATGAAATGTAGAAATCATCCTGTACCTGAAAAATATTAGTTAATTGTCGTATCTCCCTCTGGTGGCTGTTTTGGAAGATAAACGCTCAGTAACGGCCACCAGCTGAAGTTCTTTAAGATGTAGTTAAGCAGGGCAGACATTGCATGAAGCTCAGCATCACCTCCCAGCTTCCAAGTGTCAGCCCACAGCAGTGAAAGCCACTGCCAGGTTTGTGTTCTCGGCACTGCCTCCGGTAACACACGGGAAAAGAGTGCCTCCAATGGCTCTGGCAGTAGCACATGTTGCTCTGGGAACCGTCTGAGCTGGCCCCACTAAGATATGGGCAGTGATATGTCTTAAGGCATATAATTTTCTAGGACTTCAAACATGTAAGTCAAGGAAACATCTGCCTTTACCTGGAATACCTGATTTTGAACTCCATCCAGGACCAAGGCACCTAAGCCAGTTTTTGAAAAGCAAGCGAGTGTCACCGGATTACTTTTAAGGTATAGGAAGAGGAGGAAGTGCTGGCAAAACTCTTAATACCTGATAAATAAAGAATGCACTCAGCTATATTTCACGCCTTCTGGGCAAGCATGAATGCTTTTAGAAAGGGGAGGAATCGAACCCTGCATCTTCTACATTTTTGACAAGGATCTTTACCAGTAAGTTACGGAAAACAGACACTATCACCATTTTCTCTAGCTTTCTTTTGTAAGAAAAGAGCTTCAGAAGAGCTTGTTTCTTGGGAATTTTTTGTTATTGTTGTTTTCCTGTGGTTTTTGCCTTTGGTACTCGTTGTGGGGGTTTTTTAAGAAAGTTTGATTCTGCAAGTTTGCATTATATTGGGCTTTTTAGGAATGAGAGGTGCAGGATTGACTTGACAAGGCGAAGTCAGGAGATACGTACTGCAGAGCGTTATAAAATTTGAATGGATCTTGAACACAGAAACAGACTTTTCCTGCTGGAAGTTCCCCAGCCCAGGCATAAACACAGAAACACGTTGAAGGTGCTTTGAGAATCATCATTTTCCTTGAGGTGTCAAAGCGCTACCAAGTCCCTCTGTGAATCTTCTTTTCAGCTTAGTCTAAAGAATTGTGCTTTCCTGCAGATGCAGGGATGAGTCCTAGCTGACAGCCTGTCAGGGCCATTCCATTTGCATAAAATCAAATTCTAAGACAAATTCACTTCTTTTAACGAAACATTTACTTGATGACACTTGTGGCTTTGAATATTTTAAGTAAAAAAGAAATTTTTAGAAGAGATTAAATATTTTCAGACTTTAAAATGAAACTGGTTTTATAAACTGCTGGAAAACTAGTCTATCAGTAAAGTTGAACTGGCCTATTAAAAATACTCTCTCTCTCTCCTTCCTAGATGAGATTAATGTACCAGTGCAGGATTTTTTAGGAAGCGTTTGTAATTATTAATTCATTTGCTAAGCGTCATCTCTTGAAAGGCGATAGTAAAATTTAATACTTGTCTCTTAACATTTTCAAGCCGATCATGGAGCTTAAAGAAGACTGAATTCATAGCTGCAGCTTCAAAAGGCTCCCTAAAGTGCACCCCAAAGTGTCACAGTTATTTGACTGCTGTAGGTGCCGTATGTGCATGTATGTGGGTGTTAGGCAACTATTCGCATTCCTTGCTAATTTCATTTTACTTGATTTGATGTATGCTTCTTTCTGTTGTTTTAGTCTTCATGGAACTTTTCACGGTTATATGCCTACTAAGCGCTAGAAAACACTTAAGCATACTATGACCATTTTTAATTAGCCTAATTATAGTAGTCTCTGTTGCCTGGCATTTTTACTTTATCTTTTTGCTATGCCCTTCTGTTGTGTCTTGACATATATTTTAGATTGTAAACTTGTTGGGGGGAAGGTGAGCAAAAAGTCATTTCTCATTATGGGTATTTAAACAATACAATCCTGAGATACCAAGACTGTTATTTAGATAACAATTCTAGACGTTGGCTTTGAATTTCAGATGAGATCACTACCGATAATTGACAGCATTTCTGTCTGGCATCTTCTGCATCCCTCCCCCCCCCCGCTTTTTGCAGCTGGGGTGTCTTTTTTCATCATTTCTCTCCCACAGTTGTCAAAATAGGAGGATTAATGTCTCGCATAACAAAGTTTTCATTCCAAGTGAATGGTGAATGCCAGGACAGTTACAAGAAGTTTTAGCATTCAGATTAAATAATCCCTTTTACACAGAATACCTTATATATCAGACACAAATCTAAGTTACAATAAGTTTCTTGAAATATTAAAAGAATTAGGATATAGAGACTTACAAATATTCAGAGGCCATATGAACCCAAGAAATATATGAAATATGGAAGTAGTTTGAAATTTTCAGGATTATGTTTTCCCTAAATTTCCTCATAGTGCATAGTAAATTTTTTATTTGCAGTTAGAGAGTATTATCGTGATTTATCCGCTTCATATTTGAAGAAAACACAGTTGCTTGAACAGTTTGCTCCCTGAATAGAGGAGAGGCAGAAAAATATTTTTTCAGTCTTTTTTTTCCTTCTGATCTGTAACAAGCAATGCAGAAATGCCCCTACAGAGACTTCCTCAGACTTATCGACGTTTGTTTAGGTCAAACACTCCAAACACAGCAGTGTTTGCTGGGAGCATGCAGCTATTAGCAGGAGTCAAACTGTGCACTGGACGGACCTTAACTAATCACCCCCATTATGAGGATAAGAATCTGAGAGAGAGAACAAAACAGGTAAGAGTATTCCAATTGTTTAAGCTAATTCTTATCCATGTCAGTGGCTCCATTCCAGAAAACACACGCCATCTCGAATGGCACGTTGCAAATGACATCACCTGCTTTACTCATTGAACTAACTTATTTTCAGATACAGTTCCAGAATTTAACTTCTTGTGTGAATCTCGTAGCACTTTGGGCATCTGCTAACTCACTTCTGGCAGCTGGTGTATGTCTGCATAACTGTACCTACAAACCCCACACAAAGCTGAGGAGATTGTTTTAAACTATCCTTTCCTATAATTTAGACATTCTGAAAGTTTTACAGGCATCTACCAAGGCCTCTCTGGAGACAGCAGCACCATCCAGTGTTCTTGTAGTCAGCGGCAGTACTATTGTGCATCGTAGCAGCCATAACATAGAAACTCTAAGTGGCTACCGAATAAAGCATTTTTTAAAAATATTTAATTCAAATCACATGGATTATCAATCTCAATTCTTTCTCTGGTTCAAGATAAAGGAATCGTGAAAGAGCAAACAAAGAAAGAGTGGTGATGCATTATGTCTTATAGCTTAGTTTTCTTCTTTTATAGATTTATCAGATCTATGCCAAGAGATCTCCTGAAGATGTTTACAGAATACTGCGATCCTTTGGCACAGACTACGTGATCCTAGAAGACAGCATTTGTTACGAAAGAAGACACAGCAGAGGCTGTCGGTTACGTGACTTACTTGATGTAGCTAATGGCCATGTAAGTATTATGTACAAGATTTATAAAGAAAATACATTTTCCTTAACTTCTTTTTGAAATACAATTACAATCTGAAGTAGCTTGGGTTATTTCCACTTCATCGTAAGTGTGGGAAGTAAAATCTAATGGAGCCTTTAGACATTCTCAAAATCACCAAATTGAACACTGCTTGCTTTTAATGGTATTTGATACTGAAGAAGGGAGGCACTCAGCCTGGGCAAAATAAGTAATCGCTTCCTGATGAGCTCCAGTTTAGCAGTACACAAATAGCGTTCCCTTTCAGAGCGTAAATCGCTTCACAGCTTCAGTCCCCTCGGGACCAGCGGAAGGTTGCATTACTCCATTGTGTCAGGGGAGGTTTCAAGCATTTCTGGGGCTGACGCGGAACCACAGCAGGCCGCATAACCCAAAGGAGAGACGTACCCCTGACAAGTCAGCTTTGCCCAGAACAGAGACAACGATACTACACACCTTACTGTTTTAAACTCCCCCTTGTTTCATACAGTCCCTGTTAACAAATCCAGCCAGCCTGACTCTGAACGTATCGGCGAGGTTGTTTTTAGTTTCTTGTTATTGCCTGTAACTGTGAATTGGCTGAGGATATTTCACAAATCTGTTCAATTTCATTACAGATCATGGATGGTTTGGGAGAGAATGAACCTGATTTGAAACCTTCGTTGTATCCTCGCTTCTGTGAGGAAATTAAAAAAAACCTGCCTTCCTATACCATACACTTCACTAGAGTGTTTCAAAACAAAACATTCCATGTTTACAAACTTGCTAAGCATAAATAATGTTTCCAACCATGGCTTCAAGTTCAGTATTTTAATGCTAGGACCCACATTAGAAGATGCAGAAGAAGTTTACAAACATGTTACATTTGTAAGACATTTTACATTGATGGTTTCTTGTTTAATTACTGTGATTCTTATTTTTCAGACAGTTTAGTTTTCATAACATGCTCGATGTTGCCAAAATTTTCATAGATTCATAAATAAATGCTAGCAGGGACCATTTTGATTATCAAGTCTGACCTTCTGAATACCTAGGGTATAATCGCTTTCCAGTTTTAACTGATGGGAAGACACACGAAATGAGCAGCCCGCGTGCCCACTGCAGAAGAGCTAGCCTATGGAGTTCTGCTCAGCAGTTCGGATTTTTACTATAAAATGACAGAAATTCAATGAAGGCAGGCCACGCTACTCCTATACTCAGTATGCATTATCTCTGTGTATCCTTAAAATAGTCACAAAAATTAGGTTTTGTCTTATAATCTGATCCTCTTTGACAGATCCTTGTGCTCTTTCAGTGCCTCTTTTTTTAATTCCTTGGGAATGTATGCGGATGAGTTTCCAAGCTTGTGAGTGTGATTGCAGAATCAGTGAGTGCAGAATCGGCAAACAAGTTTGAAGAGTAAAACTTCAATCATTGTCCAGCATTTTTAGTGATACAGAAACGTACTGTTTTATAAGGTTAAGCATTTAATGATGGAGTGTTACGTGTTTCTAATGAGAATAAAGGCTGGAGCATGCTTGATACATGTTGCATGTTTGTATCCTTGTAAAATGCTCAGAACAAACAAAAAAACAAATTTCTCAGCTTGGATTCTCACACCACCATTTTCTGTATTTGCTTTCTGAACTACAGGGGGTCCTTTTTCTCCCCGTGTGAATTCCAGGAGTAGGATACCAAAATTGAACACTGCCAACCTTACAAAAGAAAAATTCATCTCTAAAATCAGCAGGAAACTTAGGTACTTAAAATACATTCAGGTATTAGAGCTTTGCTTTCCGTTACTTCAGACAGAAAGCTATGTGTTTTAGCACAAAGTCGTCGTGTCCTTGCTCTTTATCCTAAAAACCAGACTACAGTGATTTTAAATTGACTTGGAAGATTAAGTGAAGACAGGCCTCAATCCTGAGAATTTTGTGATTTGTTTGTACCCGTTGTCTTTTTACCGGCTAGAACTTTGTGAATCGTACTGACTTTCTAAGTGCTATGTAGATACCACACGCCTTTTGCTGTGTTTTAGCGCTGCTTTGGTTTTATATTGAAATTAGAGATTAAGTCTGATTGAAAGTCTAACAGTATTCTCCAACTTTAATTAGACATCTACTAGGATCATTTGTTTCTTATGAAAAACAGAATTGTAATAACCAAGTGCCTCTAGGCCAATGTTGAATTAACATTTGGACACCTGTAAGAGTGTTTGTGGCCTGTGCAAATAACTCAGTTATAATAATTACCACTGCAATTAATTTCTAATGATGGGAAACTTAAAGTGCTACTGATAGTAAACTCCACATTTAATTTAATCAAGATGTGTAATGAGATTAGCTTTCACAACTGAGCTGTGTTCCAATTCCAAATGATTTAAATGTTTTCCCTTTTCAGTTGTACTAAGGTAAATTACTGAAGAGATGGAAATGTCACATGCTCAAACAATTTTATATTCGGTAAATACTCATTAAACAATGTTCAACATCTTTCTGCACTTTCATGCTAACACAAAAGGAAAGTGTGCTTTAATCAGACAGTGTTTAAATCAAACGCTGACAGTAGCTAGGTTGTTAAACTGAGCAACTGAAACTCCTGCGTAATTTCTAGCCTGTATCCCTTAATGAGGTTGGAGACCACTGCAGTTTCACATAATACCGTAATAAAACATTTTAATCAGTATTAAAACTTTAATTAGGCCTGTAATGATGCATGCCCGTTCTTGCTGAAAGCATGGGTCAGTGAATTCCTCAATGAGTGCCTTACAGTAATTGAAAACAAGCACACGTAAGGTAAATTATGTCTCGGCTGTATCGTCTTATTTTAAAATGTGGTTGTATCTTTCTTTAAAGGTGCAGTAACTTTCCTCTGATGGAAATGAGAGATTCCAAGATCCAGTGGTACCCTGTCATTTTCAGAATTTACTTGGAGGTAACAGCTGAGACTAAGAAGTCCTGGCTGTAACAGTAGTTATTTTTAAATAGATTTTTTTCAAAAACACAGTCTCTGATGTTGCCAAAGGAGAAACTTAACCTTTTTGTAGAAACCACCAAGTGCAATTTGTTTTGTTTTGTTTTTGTTTTAAACAAAATAGACCCCGAGCTACCGTAGGTCTTGGGGAAGCAGAAAACCCGAGGGCTGTGGTCCAGCACCACCACAGTAACATAGTTTCTTCTCGCAACACAGACACCCCCCAGGCTAGCACACCAGAAATTTGAAGTAGTAGATACAAAGTATTTTGGAGATTGCTTAACTAACTCTCGCAGCTCCTAGTCTTCAGAGCTGAGGTAGCTTGTGACACTTTGAAACAACTCCAACAGTTCCTCTATCGGAAAGACTTAATACTGAAGGGAAGGGTGTCTTTCAGTGACTACGTAGCACAGCGTTCGGAAGACCAAGCTCCTTAAAATAGTAAAATAGAAAATGCCAAGGGACAAAACCACTTACCAGCACAGAGGAAAGCAATGCACGCATCAACACAGCACCTGCAGAGCAGGAGCAGCTGCTTCCCTGCCCTGATTTAAAGGCTTGCCCGCCAGAGCAGGGCATGCTGGGGCAGCGGCAGCAGCGGGGAGCAGGCAGTGCCGCTGAGGCGTGGGGCTGGTGGTAGAAAGGGCGGCGTTCCCTGCCCCTAGAGGTTGGGTGTCAGAGTCCGAGACTCCTCAGAGGTAGGTGGTGTTTGACTTGGCTGATGGTAATTATTTTCTCTACTTCTGCTGTCTTGCTGTAAGCTATATTCACTGCATTGAAAATGTGCCATTTTTTTAAAAATAACTTTACCTATTCCTGAGCTACATCCTGATGCACCTTATTTCCAAGTGGCTGCTGTGGCGTCACTGGTTCATCGTATGACGTACGATCCACCCCCAGGAACAACCCTCGCGGCAGCGCATTTACCGAAGTCTTACGAAGACCTAGCAACGGGAGTGGCACCATCGTGACTTCTTGTGTACGGTACTTGTTGTCTGCAGGGACTTTTAAGCTGCGCGTTATCAGTGGCACTGTGGTTGAATGACTTCTTTTTAGATCACAGAGGCAAAATGTTACCAAGCAGCCGGAATGTTTTTAGGGGAGAAAAGCCTTTGAGATCCATAAGTATATTTTCATTTCTTGTTACAAAGTTCTGCCGGTGCGATCTAACATAGTTATTTTATAATATGTTGTTGTAAGGAGATGTAATGACTATTGTATACTAAATAAATTGTGTAATTTGAAAATCACTTTTTGGTTAGTTTTATGTCAGGATGGGTTGAGAGAGGTGCAGTTAGGGATTGAGCTCTGGTTTAGTCCCTGTGGAGGAAAGCAAAGTGTTTTTCAGCAGGAAGGTTTGGCTTTTCTCAGGCTTGTTACATTGCATACATCACTGACTTTCGGAATCCTCTTTGTGTTTTAACAGCTTGCTGGGCTTCCTTCCTTTGTTACAAGTTGAAGGTGTATCATCAGCCATGATTTTACCAGTCATCCCCCAACACACGTCAGCTGTAGCAAGGTCAGCAGGCTGAGGCAGTTACTCTGGTTAAGTCAATGTCATTTGCTTTGACCAACAGGAATCTGCTCGTTTCCACATTGCAGCTCAAGCGTTAGTATTCTTACTTGATGAAAAGAAACATGCATTCTTTGCGAGAAAAATGACGTGTACCAAGCGCTTTGGTTGAATTAGGATGTCCTGATACAGGTAGGCTTTTAAAAGGCTAGGCGCTCTTGCGGCAGGGAGACGCGGGATGTGCAGAGCTGCACGTACAACCGCCCGGCACGTCGCCTTCTCATTTGTGGTGCCCGAGTGCAGTCACATCTTCACATGTGTAGTACTGCCCTTAACGTGAGCTGTTGGGGAGTTTTGGCACCAATGTTAATTAGGTAGAGACAGGACTTCTATAAGATTCATTGAATTAATGGACTGTTGTCAGCCCACGGTATGCTCGTATCGGGGGATTCTGGGTGCCAGAGAACCAGGTTTCTCAAAACCTCCTCATTCATCAATTGGTAACTCAGTTACCAATAGTGTGGTGCAAGCTTGTATTTAAATCCCCAGGAAATGACCACGGTTTTTATCATTTCTATAATTAAGAAAATGCTCAACTTTAATCCTGCTCCTTCTACAGCCACGGTTTCCCTTCTAAACCTGCTGGTCCCAGCCGGTAGGTCAGACCTAAGGACAATCAGCTTTCACATGACTTGGCTACATGTCATGTACTTGGAATGTTATTTTAAAAGGGGAAAAACCACAAAGATTAATGTAGTTGACAGGCAGACAGATTAAATAGTAATATCCACACGCTTATTTAAATTTCAGGCCTTTACAAATATTTTATACTAAATAAAATGTTCTTACTACATGTTTAAGGTCTGTAAAGAACGTGGAAGAAGATTAATAGAAGTACCAGATTACTGAAAATCCCACTACCTAGGGACACAGTGATTTTTTTTTTTTTATTCCTTTTTTTTTCCTTCCCCCCTCACCCACGGCAAAGCTTTCTGTTGCCAAGCCAGCTGTCCCTGTTCTTGGGCAGCGTCAGTACCGTGCTGTGGTGAGCGGTACTGAAATGTTTGTGTGTGCCGGGGTAAACGTGGAACAAGTGAAGACAGGATTTCAGAAATTGCACCGTAATTAAAAGAGCAGCATGCAAATGAAAACGGATAAATTAAATGAATTAGTAATCCCTAGAAAGGAAAAATAGGGTTTAATAGGGCACGACAGCTGCAAATGAGTATGTATGTCCTATTACTGAGACTGTATCGACACAAGTTCCTATAGCAGTTTTAAAATGTTTTCTGACCTTTTGTCTTATACTGTATATTCTGTAAAGCGTGTGTCTAACTGCAATTACGCAAGCAGCTCTGAGGCTGTGGTTGTTATTATTTATGTTTGTTTACAAATCAGTGCCATAGCTGTAGTAAGGATCGCAGCGCGCATCCTCCAGGTCAGCTGCTTCTCGGCGCCTAAAATCCCAGCATAGGGAAGCACAACTTGAGCAATGCTCTTGACTGTGAAGTTAAGGATTTCCTCCTTCTGAGACTCATTGTCTCTCTGTTGCAAAAACCGGGACCCCGCTAGATGCAAAAAGCACTGGGGTATCTGAGAAGCGTGCTGCTCTGTGGTCCCAGGCAGCTGCAGCACTCTGGAATCTCAGAAATGGCAACGTCTTCCACGTCTGTAACGAGAGCTCGAGTCCAGGCATCAACGAGGAGCAACTGCCGCTGCCCTCGGTTTTTCAGAGAGAACAGCATGCGTGGCTCGTCTGCGGAAGCATCTGATCAAGGCTGAAAGAGAAATCATTCAACGGAGCCCAAGCTTCAGGCAACCTTAAATATATGCAAGGAAGAGACATCGTATACAGAAGGCTTATTTATTATTTATACGGTGCCTTAGATGTGCATGACCCTTCACAGGCAAATCCAGTCCTGGCCCCAAGGAGCTTACAAGCTAAATGAAATTCAGCCAAAACGACAGCATATCCATAGTTACGGAAAGAACAGAAGGTATGCAGGCAAAGCTACTGCTCTTTGGGGAAGGAATAGATTTTTGTGCACAATACAGATTTCCTTCATTTTCTGTATCCTGCTTGTGACCGCTACGATCATGAAATACAGAAGCTGACGTACCTGACCCGCAAAGGCTGCAAGATATTGTAGCCTATGTCTTCTCACAGGTAAATCTATCAGTGAAATTACAAAATTACAGACTATGTACCATCCGTCAATCAGAACTCTTACGCGTGGGTAAAAATGGCGTTTAGCCTTTCCCGCTGAAAATGCCACGTTGTCTGCAGTGTGCAACCATTAGCTGGTTGTGGCTCGAGATTTTCCAGTGTGTCACAACTGCGCGCAAGAACAAGGTATCGTGTGACCAGTTCTCCTCTGGGAAAGGTGCAAAGGAATCCAGCCTGCAGACTGCACTGACCCATTTGTTTATGGGTTTTTTTAATATATATATATAAAAATAAAAGCCAGACCTCCCAAAGCAAGCTACTGATGCAACTGTAAGCAAAGGTTACAGTGGTTTATACTTTGTTTTAATGAAACAAATTATCTTAGAATCTATATGATATGTTCATATTATCAGCTGATATATAATTTACATATTATAATATATAAAGAAACAGCACAAAATGAGATTGTGTTCTTGCTGCACTTTACTCCATTTATATAGACAAGTGCTCTCAATTAAAAAAAAAACAAAACTGATTTTTATGGAGCCTTCTCTCTTCCAAATATTGTTGAGTTTGAAAAAAAAAAATCCAGAATACAGACATGAAACTGTCTGAAAAAGGGACTGAGAATTTAGAGCATAATATTCCACCCCCTGCACCCGCTGTTAGTTTTTCCCTGTGTTTCTCTGTCCCCAATTCATCATGATTTTCTACTAAAATGTACCTGAAGGAGGCCGGTATTACTATGTGCTGTCATGCATGGGTTTTGGAAAATGACCATCTTTGAATTATTAGACTTTTGGCAGGGTTTTGTTGATCACAGGATTTTAGTTTTAGAAGTCCCAGTGGCGGGTGAAGTTCTTTTTTGGATCTAGGAAAGCCCTTCGGGCCTCTGCCATCCTAAAGACACCAGGTATTCTGCCAACATCCAGGGGACGCTGGGTTTCTTCTTCACTGAAAACGCACCCGCGTCCCCCGCCAGCTCTTCCCAAGGCATTACCTGGCCACAACTGCAGCTGGTCAGTGCTTCTGCTACAACAGTCACTCTCCAGCCTCTCAATCCTCATTCGTGCAATGCTTCTATGAAAGGAGGTTTAGCAAAACACGAGGGACAGGACTGTAGATGCAAATTAGGTGGTCCCGGCTGGTCCTTAGCTTAGACTCAGTTTAGTAGCCCATTAGGAAAGAAAGATTATGATGAACTGTGGTGTTTGCTACTGAAATTCCTAACTAGTGACCTTTGAGGCTCGTACCTTAGAAAACCTGGCCTTTTAATTAAGAAAAGTATTTAGTTGCAAGCAGCTGATTTGATGTGTTGTGCCTAAATTCAGTTTCTGCATTTATATGACAGCATAAAGGGGCTTCATTAAGTTATAACCAAAGTTAAAGATCACCATCCGTGCTGCTTCATGCCTTTGCCTGGATCCATGGACTCTCATCGGCACTGCATTCAGGGAGCAGGTGCTGTAACTGAGCCTCAGTCAGGGAAACGAGATGGATGTAACACAACATGGACTTTATTTCCACAAGAAAAAGACAATGTGCTTTTTTTCTTCGAATAACTGCTAAAGCTCCTACTGACAACAGTACACCCAGCATGCTTCGAGCACCATCTCAGCTTATGTACATCGGATCTCTCCAAGAGTCCTTTATTACCTTAGTGACCAAAAAAAAAAAATCTATTTCTTAAGCACTGTATGTGAATGACTAAGTACCACCAGTTCTCCCTTTATTCTTTCCAGTAAGTTTGTATCCCCAAGCGTAGACGCCTAGAACATCCCAAGACTAGCTCCTAAATTTTTCAGTTAGATGCAAACTGTGGCTCGTTAGTGGGAATGTGACTGCCTCTCATAACGGGAAAAAAAAGGGGGGGAGGGGGACCGTACATAGCAAGGGCATGAAAAACTGTCCTTCGCCCTTGCTTCCAAAACTTTGAAAATGGTAGACTTGGTAAGCTACAGGTCTTCTGCACCCGCCTGTGAGTACAGTTCCCTCAGTTTCTCAAACTTTGGTCCCCACTCTTTAATGTCATCATACCCTGCAGCCTCCTCCGGCCCGGCGGAGCTCAGGGTACTCAGGCTGCTGGCAACCGAGCCTTCTCCTTCCGTGCAGAACACCTGCAGCGAGTCTTGGGGCACAGCCTGGGCACGACGGTCAGCATCTCTGACCACCTCTGACACGTACCGACCGAAGTCTCCGCTGGTAAGAGAGGCTGCTGTAGTCGCTGATGGTTTGGTCTGCTGCTGCAGGCCTGGGGACGCACCACTGAAGAAACAGGTCAGTTTTGTCGGGTTTCCTTTCTTCTTGTGGAGGGAATAGGCTGGGCTGGTTCGAACAGACACCTGCAGTTCTGCCATGTTGTACGCATCCTGGAGCGAGAAACCGTTCACGTTAAATTAGTATGCTCTGTAGGTCCCAAAATGTGACGTTCTAGTGGAAATAAAGCAGGAACAATCCCGAGGCAGTCCGTTCGGTGCGAACACGTGAAGGACTGGCTTGTTCAACCAACTCTGGCACCTACCACGCGCCTAAGCAAGCCAAACCCACCACGCAGCCGAGAATGCACGAGGAACACGGGTGCAGCCTGCACTGCTACAGTCAGGTTCAAAATCAAGTCTAATTTCATATTAGAAGCTAAACAAAAATGACAGAGATGCCCCAGTTTTTGTTCTGAAATTCAGATCTGAATATTTTTTCATCATTAAACACATACCAAGTCTGGCAACAAAGGTGAGAAGGGATATTCACAAATAGCATGTTAAAGAGAAATCTCTCTCATTAGTAGTTCAAACATCTACTGTGATTTCTGTTAAGATTTATTCAATCTGTAGAATAATTGCTAGTTATGTTAGATGGAAGCGGCACAATTGTGAAAGCCAAGTAACTGCCTATTAAACAAAACTTTCCCTTCTAGCAAAGCAGCAGTTACTGCCGTCTGAGCACTGTGCCGCAGCACCTGAAGCGCAGCTTCTGTCACTAAAGCTACCAGCACCTCACTGTTAACTGCATTAACTGATCAGAATCTCTATGCCGGCTGAAAGAAAGAAGCGTTGTCCCACAGCATCCTTCACCTTCCTACAGCCCAAAGGCCGTGCCTCGGGACTTACTTACAGGCAAAAGAAGAATGTTGACAGGCTGTGCGAGACAGAATTCATTAGAGCAAACAAGTCGTTATTTGTATTGCTCGTGCAATTGCTCTGAATAGCAGCCGTCAATGACAGAGCCGTCAAATCAGCACCTTCCAAAAGATTACACTTACTCCCTTGCATGCTGAGTTGTGCCGAACCATTTCATAAGAGATTATCCTAGTTAATCTTGGTGAGCCTCTGCTGAATTTCAATCTGAGACAAAGAACTGCTGCAAAAAAAACCCCACCTGCAATCAAGAGGCCACAGAAGTGGCAAGACCAGGGTTTGGGACGGGGCTGCAACACAGAACAGCTGCTTATTTCTATTCATCCAGAGACTAAATACTGTTAGTGATGAACAACGTGAGCCTGACAGCGCAGTTGCCTGTCTTAGGCATGCTCGAGGCAAGCATAAGCTACAGTACGATCCCCCTATAAGCATTTTATAACAGCATGGCTACCAATATAATCAATAAAACATGGCGACTTTTAGTCGTACAAAACTTCAATGGGCGTTTGTCCAAACGCAGATTTAAGGACCATCCCTTCAGTCTACTAGGTGATATTAAAATCGTCCTTCACTGCCATTAGTTGTTCATTAAAATGACACATTTCTCCTGATTATAGACCATTCCTAGTTGGCACTCTACAAACCCAGTCGATCCTCGCCTCCAGCTTTGAAGCCGGCTTTTAACAACATTTGGTGTGTAGTTGCGTTAAGTACATGCTCAACAGTGCACTAATCTACTACAATTTTTATGAACTCCTAATTTCTCTGAGGGATAGTTTTATTTATTTCAGGTGCAGAAACTCCTTAGTAAGACAGCCTCTTGTCCCCGTAGTCCTACCCTCTGCTAATAATACAAAGACAAAAGTCTCTTGTCCAAGCACCCTCATCATCCTTTTCTTAAGGTAACATTAGAGTACAATTAAGGTATTGTAATTCTGGATATTTAGGGTTTTTTTAAATCTAGACAAACAATTAGGTATTAAAAATAATACTGGCAAGTTTTAGCTGCAATCCCAGCAACTGTAAAATCTGAATAATTTAGGAACAGCATACAGAACCTGTAGAGGCTTCACTCCAAGCAGCATTTCTTCAAGACAGAGTAACAGCCTCAGATGAAGATCAAGTCACTAATTTGCTTCCACTGCTTAAAATAAGAAGTGTATTTTAAGAACTCTCCAAAAGTAATTAAACGTGTCATACAGTAGCTGTGGATTTCCTCAGTCTGTAGACCTTCTGGGTGTAAAATTGCAAAGTATTGCAGAGGAAGTTAATCTTATTAAGGAAAACAGGGTTTATGCATATAGCTGTCTTATGTTACCACATGGAAAATGTCCCTGCATTTACTATGTTCACAGTAATTCATCAAGAAATTAAGGACACTCTACAAGCAAGAATATCTTCTCAGGAGGCCTTGTAAAACACTCTCTATATTTTATAACTAAAAATTCTTGAAGATATTTGGAATTTTGGGACAGGTCACATTTAATTTTTTTTTTTTTTTAAATCACTGGCTTTTTTTGATCCATCACATTAGTGCCCGGACTATTACCACCTCTGCAGAGTCACACCACCTTCTGAATCCATGAAATGAACAGCTTCAAAGGCAGCAATGAAGTTCCTTACCTTTTTTAAACATAGCAAACGGCCGTGGGTCAGCAAATAATCTATTTAAATTACTCATCTAAAGTACCTGCAGTTTTCTTTCAAAGTTCTGGCTTAAACTGACATGTAGAAATCCTTAAAACAGCTAGCAGAAATGTTAATATTACCTGTTTTGGGTATAATCTGGTCTATTGTAAGTGTAAACATGGCTTGTGTTCACTAGTGTATATCTCTCCAAAACAGAAAAACGCAGAGAAGTTCTTCCACAGCCACCACGTGCTTTAGGGCTTAAGAGGAACAAATGCAGTGCCTCGGTTTCTTAACAAGTCTGAATAGCTGCTGTTACGAGCAGTCTCCAGAAAGAGACTGTCCGTAACGAGCAGTTCACGTCAGGCTCTTTCAAGCCCTCAGTGCCACAGCAGTAATTACCACTGAGAACCTCGGCGGCTCTTGAGCCATGAAACTCACGCCATCAGCCGTTATTTCTTTACTGCTAAACTCACTCTACAAGCATTTTTAAATATGCACATAGGATCACTTGCTTTAAGACAAATTAAAAATTGATAGGCACTTATCTCCGCTTAAGAAACATGCACCCTTGTGTACATAACCTTGCAAATAATTCATCTACCAACTGCAGTAACGGATCAGCAGAACAAAGGCTAAGGCCCTCAGTTATAAAGGAGAAGCATAAAATATATTTTCATTAGCATGGTGAGCCACCAGTCCCCTCTTAATTGTAACGTAGCACAATGAATGATCCTTACTTGATCTTGTTCCCCACCCCCTTCTTCATTATAGTTGAGGATGTTTTCTCTGACGTCCTCCAAATCCTCGTGATGGGCAGATACGTGGTAAACTTCTCCGTTCAGACCTTCGTGACTCTTCCGGCGAGCCCACAAGAATACAGCGCTGAACAGGGCTGTGTAAACACACAAGAGCAAAACAGAACATAATTCAGAAACAAATAAAACATCTCTCGACACAAGTGCTGCAGGATGGCTTAGAGAGCAGCCGTTCCATACGAGTACCGCAGCAGCGCTTTGCAGTCACAGCCAGCCGGGCCGCAGTTTTGTGTTTCTCAGCAAATGTTTGATTTTCGCATTCTTCAATGTAGTTACAAGTGAACATCAAAGACAGAAGAAAAGGCCTTTAAAGAGCATTTTGAAATAGCCTTTGAAGTATAACTCTGACGTTGTTAAAAGCATAACTAACTGAAGAACTGAATGACCCAAGTGCTGTTCAGAGACCTATCTATTTAATGTATTCAGTTAAACTTTGTCAGAGAAAAGGTATACAAAGGGGTAGCACTTCAGTAAGTGCAGTGACAGTAACAGATACAACGACACACAAATGAAGCACAAGAAGACAGGAGACAAAAGAGGAAATGACTTATACATTTTACTAGGAAAAAAATCAGGCACATTTTGCCTTAGCATCCATGAATTTAAACATTTTTCTTAAATGCTTAGGTGCGTTTTACACACTGACAGTTGTAAAGCTTCAACATCAGATACCGAACATTATGTAAATAGAGATTTGTGTACCACTGTGTCACCAACTCTATACAAATTTATAGAAGCTCATAGTAAGACCTCAAACCACTGGATACCATAAACTAACACCGCAGTGAATTAAAGAGACGGGAATCTCTTACAGAATAGCTACGTGGCAGAGGGCAGCTCTGCGGAGCAGCACCTAGATGACCTTGGGACTGAAACGGGTGCACAGGGCGGTCTATGCCCTGCACTGGGCTGGGTAGCCAGACCCTTCAAGCTGAATCAATGCGTTCGAGATCTATGTTTACCTTTCCTCCCCCCATCCCCCAAATTTACAGAAACGTGTCACACAGATTTTCACAGGCGGTTAACTTCTTGGCAAAGTAATTTTTTAGCTGAGCTGATTTTGAGATATTCTAGAAGCCTTTTAAATGGTCTACATCTCTCCTATTCTTTTGCTCTGACTGCTAATAAAAAAGCAATACTTAAAATGAATATAGCCCACGTCCCAAGAGCGTAACAGGAGTGCAGACCAGAAGTACCCCCATTGAAGACAGTCTCTCTTCCAGACAGATACCAACAGTGTAAGCTCCGGCCCGGTTTTCTGTCACTCAACGGTGCTGTCATTAAAAGCATTCTATGAAGTATATTGTTCCTTTGATCCATAGCGTTAGTGTTAGAGCAGCTGCAAGCTCCGAAGTATCACTGTGTCTTGAACTGAACAAAATGAGCTGAAGTCTCCTCCTGGCAGAGAGGGGTGGGGAAGGTTCATGAGATATCGAACCAACGTGAAGCCATCCTGGTACTGATTTACTTGCAAAACAGTTCCATATTTGAATTTAGAAGATGTAATCAGATGTCAGAAAAGCAGCTTTTCTTATCTATTGGAAATTCATAAATTTATAATTAAAATTGCATGAATTAATCACTTTTAAGTGCCTTACCGCTTTCTGGAGGCTGTGTAAGGAAGGGGCATCTAAAATCTTGAGAAGAAGGAATTTTATTAAAAATTCTCCTAACAAAAGTTACAGTTGTGTGATAATACCATTGTTATCCACATCTACTAAAATTTTCACAGCCATGCACACCACTTGGTTAAAACCAACTGTTTCTAACTCGTAATTTAGACCTGGAAGATGAGCAGGATTATTAGGTAAAAGATGCTGTTGTTTTTTCAGTCAAGTTCAGTCAAGCACAGGCAGCAACGCAAAGTCAGCTCACAGTACAACTGCTCTGACACAGCAAAACCCCCCTCCTTTAACATAAAGATCTCAGCTTCCACTAACTGGGATTCCAAAAGCTGTGAAACCAGGTAGCTTCCCACGTTCTTTGCTGTTCGTATTCGCATGGCAAACGTAGTATCCAGCAGAGTTGAGGAAAACGATGGTATTTCAGGTAGCTACAAGATGGATGCAAAATAGTCCGCGACACATTTTCATACCCTTACTAGGACTTCTGAATGAAACTTCATTAACACTGTAAAAGCCATGAGAAAAACCCTATGTCCTTACTCAGGCAAACTTTCCTGAAATCTGAATAAACAAGAAGGACTCAAAGATGTGATCCTTCCTCGCTAGTGAAATCCTTCTTTGCCTTTCCTCTTCTTTTTGAGACCCAATGCCTAAGCCTGAAAATGGCTGAGGAAGCCAAAAGCAGCTGTTAGGGGCTGTGACACAAGCGGTAAGATGCAAGAGACTGCTCCTGACTGACCGCGTGTATTCCTATCGGGCAGCACATTTCTCCTAGACTGAAAAACCTGCTTCATGCTCAGTAGTATTTTAAACAACGCTTATCTGGTAGCAATTTCCACACTTGCTGTTCAATGCAATTTGCTTCCAATTATGCATCTGAACAGTTCCTTAGCAATGAAGTGAAAATGTGCAGAAAACGAAACTGCAAAGACTTTCCGTCGCTCACAACTGTTAATTCACTTAGCAATATGTGCACATGGGGATGAAAAGTAAGTTTCTGATGGAGCTGAGACCATGGCAAAGACATGAAGGGAGAGTCAAGTCTCCATTAGGAAACTGCGTTTTTCAGCAGGAGGATGAGATGATGGCTAGTCAAGACAAGATGGATAAAGGAGTTCACCAAAGGTAATACAAGATGTAGTTGCCATAACTACCTAACAGCGCCAAAAAGCAAATGCAGATGGCAAACATGGAACTAAAGCTCAGGCCTGTATCCTTGTGAAAGATGGCCAGTGTGATTTCACAGTTAGGCCCAGCATAGCCGTCAGGGCAGTGACACTGGAACTTGGTTGGTGACTGTGAGGTGCAGGTACCATAGTTACAGGGCCTTTTAGCACACGCAGTGTAGACACACTGTCTACCAGTGGCATTCTCCATCATCATGTGTCCTGGAGGGCAACTGAAAAGGCAAAGGCAAAATGAAACCATTAAACTTTGAGAAAAGTAGGCATGAAACACAGCATTTAGGATCTTAAAACAGTCTTTGATGACACTCTACATACAGTTTATGAAGTAGCTACTACAAGTAAGTTATTTAGAATAATTACAGGATTGTAGTCTTTTCTAAAGCAGTCATACAACAACGAGCTCCACAACTTTAAACCCTTACATCTGGGGCTTTCAGAACTCAGGTTCTGCAAGATTACCCATGTGAAAAATAACTGGATTAGTTCTGTCTAGGCAGGACAAGCTATGCTATGTTCTTCGCGTTTCCATCACAGTGAATTTCCAGAAAAAAATACATCTCTAGAAAACTCTGTTTGTGTGGACAGCGGCAGTCAGTAATGCTTGAAGTGTACGTTTGCACAGCACAACTAACGCGAAGTAGTGTTGGCCTAACCTCAGCCCCAGCCACACACAAGAACTCTGAGCTTAATGACGCGGTGCTTCTAATGCCACTCGAGTGGCCTGTAAGGGAGCAGAGGTCACAGCTTAAGACAGTATGGGCAGTCAGACACTAACAAAAGAAAGCACATCGACATTGCACAGCACGAGCTTCACGAGACAGCTAGCCATGCTAGTGTTCCACTCCGCTCGAGCTAACACGCCCTCTTTCCCTGGTTTTCAGGGTTTACAAACATTCTGCATTTGCTCCTATTCTTTAAACGTTTTCAATTAAGACAGGCAGCTGAAGTTGTTACTGAATGAATGGAGATACGCTGATTTACATCAGCTAGGGGTAGTACCTAAAAGGACAGTGTTCTCTGAGTAACCTGATGCCTATACAGGCATCTTAGTGTTTCACTGTGGTTCAATGATTTGATGAGATTGCCAGTGGCAGCCTTCAAGTTGCACACTCCTTCAGCATCCACCCTTTCCCACCTGAATCTGGAGGGTTTTGTGCTTGTATTTCCACCAATTACCTGCATTCATGCATCATCCACAAATCAATACAAATAAATTCCTGGTTACAAGGGTTATTCCTACAAGCCTCTGAAGAACAGCCTTCTTTGACGCCTTGGGCACTTAATACTGACACCAGCTCCTTCACGTGAGTATCCAGGGGGATCCTGTAGTTATTAAATCTGACATCCTTCATACATCCTGAAGCAAGGCACAAAGAGACTGTTTTAAAAGCCATTCAGCAAGAATGATTTGAATCAGCTGTCAGATTTGGCAGTTTATGTTTAACAAAGGACACAGGCTACCAAAGTTTAAATCTAGCACTGAATTTACCTCAACTTTCATAGCACTGTTCTCTGTTTTTTGACTGAATTTGTTAAAGTTTTGATCAAGATTCCCAATGTTTTCCACAAGAACCAAGTGCTGCTGCAGGCCCCTATCTGCTTGTGCTCAAGAGAGTGGAACATGTACCCCTTTACTATGTTTTCAATAGAAAAGTCCAAATATTGTGGGAAATCTGTTATATGTGGAAATCTGTTATATTCTTCAACGTGTACCAGTATAAATTGTGATTGGTTGATTTTTAATTGTAGTTTACAACTTAACTTTAAAGAAGAGTAAACCACAAATAATGGTGAAACAGCCTTGGGTCACTGATCGAAATTTTGTACTGAAGATGTGCGGCATTAATTTCGTATGCACGAGATGCCTCAGCATAAAAGCATATACCTTGAAGAATTAAGTACATTTTGTAACTTCAAAGCCGTTGAAGTTTCAGCTGCTTAACAGCAACATTAATTGTCCTAATTAAAATTATCTTCATGTAACCATTTGACTTCTTTAATCTGTTTACTTAAAAACAAATACTATTACTCCCATAAATAAAAATTAAAAATACAGTCCCTAGTTCTCAGCATAAACTTTAGTTATTGGAATACTTCTAGTGAAACAATAGAAAACAACCTTTTTCTAAATAATTTGATACGCTTATGCTGTAAGTTGTTATTCTATTTAATGCATATACATTTTATACGTTTTCTCCTCACACTTTTCTGTTATTCACTGCAATACTTTTATCTGGTGAGAACATTACCACCTTGTTTCAAATGGATTTACCAGAATTACATTACACATGTAATGGTGTGTTTTTTCCTTGTCAATATAAAAGATTTGCTGTGTATCTGTGCATTACTTAAACTTGGATTTTAGGTGAAGGGTGAGCTGCCAACTGAGGACAGAGTAAAAAGCTGTTATGGGTATCTCAACCTTACGTTTCTCTATATTTCTCCTTTGTGTAACTATTCCGCTTCCAGGCTGAAAACTGATCTGTTTTTTAACAATTTTAAAAATTTAAATTGTTAGCTCTAATTCAATAAACCATTTCTAATTTTAGTTAATGCTTCAACTGAGTGACTGTAAAATCCAATAATGCAAAGGCAGTGCATAAAGGTAATAACCCAGAGTTTGTTGTGTGCTATGCAATGCACGTATAAAGCGGAAATACTCCTTTCAGCATAGAGACAGTCGTATCTGGTAGGGAAGGAGAGCTGCCGAATGGACTGGATAGAACTGTGCAATGAACCAGTTCTGTGTATCTAATGCAATGAGCCATCCACAGTCCACCTGGGAGAAGCTTGTGGATCTCCACTTACAAATACTCTACGCACAGTCCTGTGAAGCAGTTACCATCTTTGTTCCAAGTCCAGTGGCTAACAGTATTTGCACATAATTCCCTGCTGTACCTTTTTCCTAGTCAAAACAGTTTATTTGTCTCTTTTGCAAGACATCTGTTTAATTTGGGCTCTACATAAACAGGAATGCTTCTCACAGTATGCCCACGTAGTACCAATAAACCTTCATTTTTACAGGTCCGTATTCTGAACACTGAGATCAAGAAGTCCTCACCTTGAAAACTCTTGTTTTGATTGAACGGGTAGGTGTTTCCAAGGACCAAGCTGCTGGGGTCAATCACGATCTCTTTGTATTTTCCTGCTGCTTTCAGAATTTCTCTCTTCCCACCTCCTTCATAAAGGCGAAGAGTAAATTCATTTTCATTTCTCTCCAGTGTGATATGATGCCATTCACCATTATCAATGCGGTAGGAGGGAAGGCTTACAGAATAGTCTCCATCACCCAGATTATATGAGACCACTAAGAATCCCTGAACAACCTTGTGGATAATTAACAAAGTAGTAAGAAAGAAAAGAAAAGTCATCACCTGACATTTGGTATTGACCTGTAACTGTCACATTACTTGCACTAAGACTTGTACTTAATCACCAGTCTTAAAGCATTTGTTTACAGTGCACATACAGTGTCATATGAAGATACTTCAGGTGCTACTGAACTAAACTAAACACTGGTAGCGGTGTACTCACAGCAGTATGTCATTCACTCGGAGTAATTTTACCCTACTTCTCTCTTGGACAAATTTATGGGGTTGAGAATCTGGTGTATCACTTCTACACTGACAGCTCAAACCAACTTGGCTGAAGAGGTGCCTCATTCAGTGGTATGTATAAAATGAACAGGTGGTCATTTTGAGAGGCTGACATCCTTAGAACTGCTACAGGCACCTTTCTTGGCAGGGTCTGAACTATGCAGAATCGGCCACCCCTGACCACAGCTGAAGGAGACACACTGCTCAGCCTATTCCACATAGCAAACTATAATTCACTGTAACCGGCAATAAATTCCTTTGAAATCCAATGGGATACCATGGTTGTGCGCTCAATATCTTAAGTGAAGGATCAGATCTGTAAGTGTCCATAAAATGAATTCCGAAGTTTTTGTGCCTAGCGTAAGGTTTTCGGTTAGCTTTTCCAACTCTGAAGCTAATGTTTCTCTGGGCTAACTATTCACTGGCATTGATTTAACTTTATGCTATTACTGTCTGGGTTGCCTTGCTCACCTGCAAGGTGATGTGTTCATCCTTATTTCGAGACAACATGCTTGTGATGACGCTGTCAGACTGCCGTGTCCTAATCATGGCTTCAAACAGCGTCCTGCGGGCAGGCACACTGACAGGAAGCTGATAGCGAATGTGACTTCCTGGCCCAAATGTATATTCTTTGGCAACTAAAAAGACAGGATAAAGACCTTTAAACCATTTTGTAGGGAGAGGGAAATATTATTGTTTCCGTTATTTTCACAATAAAAGTTGAAAGTAAAAGAAAAAATTGTAATGCACAGCATGGATCCAGAAGACATAACTTGTCCTTTGGGACATGTCCCTTTATTTCCAGAACCTCCCCAGTCACTCTCCCACTTCATCTGCCTCTGTAAAGTGGTGATCTCCCTCTTGACTTGATCCTGCTCATGCTTCTCACAACGCTCACGCAGGATGACAGCAGGAAAGCAGAAGCTCTGACCAAGACAAAAGAAGAGACTGCAAACAAAGTATTAAGCACCACAACCGATTTTCACTACCTGCTATTTTATAGCTGTCTTTTTGCTGCAAACTTTGGCTCCATGAGGGCTAAAGAAAAGATCCTACCATACCGAAAGCACAGACCCTTAAGCCAATAGAGTCTCTTCCAGACACCAACAGAGCAGTTGGAGTTTCTAATTCCAGTTGTGTAGTTGTAATTCTGCACAGTTAGTGGTACTGGCACACTCACATTTAAGTTTTAGGTTATTAGGTATTTCTGAAAGTGTAGAAAGATGCAGATTCAAAAAATTGTGACGAGAACAAATAATTTTGTTCACAATTCTTTTGTCATGCAGTCTCCAATATACAGTTATTGCACAAACACCCTCAGGACTAAAGAAGTTATCTGATACTGAGAAAGTAATTTCTCAAAGGGAATTAGAAAAGAAATTGTTAAAAACTGCAAGCAACTACACTGAAACATGGCTTTACACAATGTGAACATCAGAAACCACCTCAGCAATCACTACCTCCAAACATTTTAAGTTTTCTGTATTATAAAATTTACCAGCCTATCAATAATGTAACAGAAAAACAGACTTCACCTTTATCACATCGATAGCCATAGTAACCCGGCAAACAATGACAAGCAAATGAGCCCCAGTCTCCAAGACACCTCCCATGAATACAGGAAGGAGACCCCATGGTCTCACAGCTCCCATCCGTAAGTGTGCAGCCAGGGAAGCTATTCAGGGACTCTGCAGGAGACTGAAGGTCATATACCTTCAAGAGAAAATTATATGACATCGAAATATTGTTTAAGAAACACTTATACTTCATTCTTAAACAGAAATAGCTACACCACACAACAGTCTGTTCTTCATCTGCATTGCTTAAGATGCCAAGTTTGCTTTTTGACATCCAGATTTCAACTTATTTTATCAAGACCACATTTTGCCTTTCAATAAACTCAACTGACTATGAAAGCAAAAAACCCCTAATATTTCCTAACAAAGCAGACAGCTGGCATAAATATACCATTATATAATTGCCATTCAGAAGTTCCCTGAATGCGCAAAGAAGCTTGGAAGACAGCTGCATGAAGTAGGGGATAAACAAAGGCACAGTTTCTGGCTCACAAATACATCTGTTTGCAATTGAGAAATCACTTTTCAAGGTAGTTGTTCTACGTATGACAGAAAAATCCAGAATTTTCTTGTATTTTACACTGACGCATATGGGCATTGAATAGATTAATGCAAGCAGAAGTTTCAGGTACAATACAAATCTCCCCAAAATTTAATAAAGAAGTTTACTTCTTTGCTAAAGCAAAATGTTCCACTTCTCTTACCTGAGTATCCAGGATGAAATTGCGCAAACAACCAGAAAAGTGTTTGTGTAGCAATTGTGGGTAGGAATACGGTAACGATTCTTTTACACCACCCAGCTGTAGAACATGGTTCACATTCAAATACCTTTAAAATTATATGAATAATAAAAATGGATGGAATTTACCTTCAAACATAGGCATTATATAATAAGGCAGATAAATAAACATCTACACTACGTTTCCAAATAATAGAGGCTTTATAAAATAACAAAAGAATGCAACTATTTTATCTACTTCTTTCTCTGAAATACAGTCAGTGAGCAGAAGCCAGCCGTTTAAAATAAAGGGTAATTTATTTTTTAAACATGACAGTGAAGTCTATTGGGAGTTTAACTGTGGGATGCCATTACAATTCAGGTATGTTTGTGTTCAAGTCAGGAACAGCTGTGATATTCTAGACACTATATTCTCCTTCAAGTGCTTCTGTGTGTGCACATTCATCCTATACTGTAGGAATACTACAACAAAAACTGTTTTGTGTATGATAAAGGCCAGAAACCTAAAAGTTGAGTCAGTGTCGTCTAAAAGGTACAGCACACACATCCAGGCTCTGCAGTGTCCCCCAGTCATCTCTCTGAGCCAAAGAATTCCACATATTTTAGTCCTCTCAGAGTTTCTTTTTCCCTGAGTTACCAACTCAATTTTTTATTTTCATTTGTTCTTATATTTTTCCCTTTTTTGTGTGCTCCTTTCATGACCAGGAGGGCTCCATGCATCTGCTGACAAGGCTTAATCCCAATGCTAATCAGCACACTTGCTGGGACTATCTATTCCACAGCTCAAGTATCTTCATTAGTACAAAGGTTTCCCTAAAATATAACCTGAATATTCCTCACTGTAACTTAAGGCCCTGTACAGAAGAGATTGTCTAAATCCTCTTTGTAGTATTCTTTAATATACACCAAGACTTACCATATCTCTCCTCAGTTTTCCCTTCTTTCAGTTAAGTGACTTCAATCCCTTCATTCTTGATAGGTCTTATTCTCAAGGCAAGCTGATTACAGTCATTGCTCTTCTCTGGACTATACCCAGTTGGTACACATCTTCTATCCTGCACTCTGGTGCACAAACTGGACCCAGGACTCCAGCTGAGGCCCAACACTGCTAACCAGAGTGGAAGAATTACCTTCCATATCTTAGAGATCTATACATGTTGAGGTATTACTGTGCTTGCCTTTTTCCTGTTAATGTGCCATTGCTGACTCACTTTCTGACTACCATCCGTTATCTTTTACTGATACTTAGCAGTTGTTCCCTTCTCTGTATTTGGGAGGCTGGTTATTTCTGCTTACGTGCAGCACTTGACCCTTTGTCATAATGGAAAAATACAGTATATTTCCAGGTCCTATTTTCAGTTAGCTGAGATGATTTTTAATACCAAGCCATGCCCTCCAACATACTGGTCATTTCTCCCAGCTTGGTGTCATCAGCAAGGACAAGAAGCATCAGTCCAAAGGATTGAATTATACTGAATCCCAACCCTTACACATCCTTCTGCTTTGAATGTAATAATTGCTTTTTGAATAAGATTTTCCAACTTTTTCAGTTTTAACCGAGGATAAGGGCTGACCCAACAGTACAAGCAATTTAAACCACCAGAGTCATTACCGCACCTTGGCTGTATTGCTTTGCTGGAAAACAAAGACAGGTGGACTGGATGTCTCAATATGAGATGTCGCAGCCCACAATCAGGGACACCAGCACCAGCCTACTTTAATCGGCAGTTTATACAAGTACACCAGGCTGTGAAGTGAACAGCTGAAGTATGGATACAGGTGCATTTCCTCCGACTCTGCTATAAAGGCAGGAACCTTGGATCAACTGGAGACCCTGATGTGTTAGTCTGCCTTAATATGTTTGCCAAGCGTTGTCAGTAGGAGCCCTCACACTTACACCAATCAGATAGTAAGACGGGTTGAGGATCCAGAGTTATTGCCATTAAAAAGTCAACTGGCCTAATTTCGTGAGGTTTTCAAGAACAGTGGCTTGATAAATAAAGTGAGAGAAACCCTGTGGGTAAGGAATGGTACACAGTACCCACAAAAGCTCCAGTACTAGCCACGTAGTGTTCCGGGATTGTCATTTAGTATTGCAAACCTACTCGGAGGAAGACTGGTTCCTTAAAATTTGTTTAGTGCTTTAAGGTCCAGACTTGGCCCAGAAGGTCTTAGAGAAAAGCAAATGCTTTTATGCTCCCAGTCATTAATAACTTCACTTCAATTTGATAGGTAAAATGTTCAAAGGGCTTAGAATAAACTGTCTTTCAGTGAATTTCCAGAAACATACCTTGCTCTTCGTGGAACAGACCCAAAGACTTCACAATTTGTACGATCTTCAGCGGACAGCCATTTGCCTACTCCTTCTCTCTCTGAAACAGCAGCTGCACTGCAATGATCCAAAGTGAATCGAACATCCTACACCAAAACAGGATTATTGAATTAAGAATTTCTGTAAAATTCCATAAACAAGTTATACCAAATTTTCATCTTTTTCTTTTTGCATACCATCAAGCAAAAGGGATGGGGCTTTTTCCTGCTCTGTTTTCCATCTTGTAATAAACAGTAAAGCCAAAATGGAACCATTTAACAAAGAAGGCACTTAACTCTGCATTTAATTTATGCTTCTGAGTAGTTTAACCACTTTCACAAAAACTGTAACTGCATTTGCAAATAAATAATTATCTGCTTTTTGTGCATAGGTAATTGATTTCAGCGTCCAAACGTGTACACTGAATGTGCAAATTACAACTAAGCCTTTATGCGCATTCCACATGTGTTGCAGAGCTTAAGAACAGGAAAGATTCCTCTCATCCCAGAATATGGATTACAACATAGGTATATTTGGAATTGACAATGCTGTCTTCCCAAAATTCGTATTATTCATCAAATCTACAAGCATAGTTAGAATAATGCATGTAATTACTCAGTCTGTTTTTTCTACTCTCCTGTTTCTGCACAGGCAAATACTATTGGAAATACAAATATCCTGATGGGGGGAAAAAAAAAAAAAAATCAAAAAACTGACCTGACCATTGGTTCTGACTTCTAGTTGATGCCATTTTTTGTCTGCTACATTCAGGTGACTTGGAAACTGCAGCATCACGAAATCTGAGCCATGGCTCATCTTCAGCACAGGAATACCACCAGAGAGTTCTAATACAACATGAAAAAGAAATTAAATTCAGCTACGAGAATCTTTCCATTTTGGATATTTTAGCAGTTAGTGAATGTACTAATTTAACAGTTATTGCTAGTCACATAAAGTGGGGTTCACTACAGAAATAACTGGCATTATATTCTATGACTTCTATTATGCAGAAATACTCGTTGAATATAGTATTTATTTTTATACTTTAGATTGTGCCACTTCTTTGTCAAAACTGCAACTAATTCCTGATAAGCAATCTGCAATTTTGTAATGCTCTAAAACAATTAACACGTGCAGGTTTTACTCCCTCCCATCTTCTACTCAAATTTACAAGTAACTGCAAAACAAAGCAAAAAAGAGGTTAATGATTAATGACATCCAACAATTTTACCTTTCAATTAATTAGGAAAATATAAAGTACCAAGCATACTGTGCATCTTGTATAATAATTCACAAAAAACAAGCAGTAGTAACCTTTTACATATGTGTCAACATAAAGCAATCAGTTCTACTTGTGTATAAATTTTCCTACAGTGGCACACTGGGGCTGGATTCATCCATCAAATCATTGCCTGTTTAAAAAAAGTGCAAAAACATTCCGAGACTGAAAGCAGTTTAAGTGGATTTCTTTTCTCACTAAACTAGATAAGAATGACATGCAACTAAGACTGCATTAATCATGTAATACCTATCTTCAAAGTACCTAAATTCCTTTATAGCACTACAGTTTTCCTAAGGGGATTACTTTTTTACATGTATCAATCTGTCTAATTTGCTTTCCCCTTGATTTCTACAAGTCTGCGATGGACTTAAAGCCATAGGTGCAGGCTACAAAAATAGATATCAAAGAAGAAAGATGTACTAGGAAATGTTTCAAAATATCTTCAAACCAGAAAATAAATTATCTCATAAGATGGAAAGACAGAATTCATACTCTAACTACTACACTGTTCACAGGCAACCCATTCCCAAAAGGCATTTAATTTTTTCACACACTTTTGCAGAAGTACCTATTGCAATAAAGTTTTCTGTACTCCCGGGTTCTGGATTTGATAAAGGACCACTGTATAGTAAAAGTCCATCTGGAACCACAGTAATAAACTCGAGAGAGAGTGAGCTTTCAAAACAAGGCCTGATGGGATGAAACCATGCATAACCATTTCCATGGAAACTGTGCTTAGTCTGCTGGCAGTCTGGTCCATGAAACGAAGCAGGACAAAGACATCTGAAAGAGCACAAACACAAAAAACGAGTCAAAATTCCCCAATGTTCAACTTTTTTTGGCTTTACATGCAACAAATGTAGCATGTAAATCACAGTAAAAAAACAGCAGTGAAACAATAAAGATTTTAGCAGAGTCTCAGGGGTGCTTGGCAATTATTAAAATACTTTTAACAGTACAAAGCACATTTACCCACTACACTATCTCCATCAAAAAAAAAAAAAAGTATTTTCAAGGCCATGTTTTTGAGAATGATGAATTATTTCATTAAATAAGTAACATAGAACACCGAACATCAATTGGTCAATTTACTACAGAGAAAACTCAGGGAGGTTAATTCCTAGCTAGAATAAACCTGTATAATTTCACTAAAGGAATACTGGTGTGCGCCAGGTAATGCTATAATACAGCAAGTTTCCTATCTAATGTTTTCTAAACTCCTTATTACTCATTGTTTAAACTACATTTCACTCCCCCTACATCCCTGCTGCTACCACTGGTATTCACCTTTATTACTACTCTTCCAGATAAGAAAAAAAAAAAAAAAAAAACAGAGCACAATTCCCATTCCTTCATACTGAATTAGGTGCTCTTAAAAAATGACACGTTAATTATACTACTCTTTTTTCCCCAGGGTTTTCTTTCTTACTCACACACTATTTCCACCACTCTCAGGACTACAGCACCATTATTGGGCCGTTAGCAAAGATTCTGCTATCATTAGATTTACACTCCAGTGCACTCATGGGTTTTTTGTTTATCCTTCAGTCAGAAGTACATTTATGATTTTTTTAGACCTGTGTCTTGTAAGCTCCACTCGACACTTTAAAAATAGAAGGAAAAAAAGTAAGAGAATCTGTGACACAAGTTTCCTCACCTGTAACCATTCAAAGTGTCAATACACATCCCACCATTGAGACAAGGGCTTCGAGGGTAGGAGGAACAAGACTGATGAACTCGGTCCCTGGCTGAACAGGTGCAGACCGCATTGATGGTGGTTGTTACCGAGACAAACGACACGCTTCCAGTATCCATCACTGTTGGGATGTCACTCACGGCGAGGTGGTTTGTACAACCGTTGCCCTCACTACAATTTGCACTCCTGCATTCATCTACATCGATCTGTGAAATGTTCAATTGTAAAGCTGACTGGATCTAAGAGAAAATACAGTTTAACACATCACCAGTCTCTTCCTAATGATTGCTTTTACTTACTCCTTAATTTCTGAAAAATCTAAGCCATCATAGACTTAATGGAATGCTTTAGTTTCTTGAGTACTAATTAGTAACATCCCTGACTATACAGGCAAGCAAAATGATTTGAAAAAGACAGGAAAAATTTTTAAAAATTTACACTAGCAGTATTTCCTAAAAACTTAAATCATTGACATGACTGACTATGCACATATTACATCTGTACCGGCCTACCAACATTACTTCCAAGGACCAAAGCTGGGAGAGCAGTGACACTCCACCTTCCCAGCTGCATTGTCTGCGTCACACTTTTCTGCGCCCTGACAGCAACAGGCATGTTTTAGCTCAAGCCACGATAAAAATTCTTCCTCATGAGTTACACCCAGATACTATTTCTTATGTTCTCTCACATATAAGGATACAGACACAGGAAAATGCAGGGCTGAGCTGCATTCAATAATAATGTCCACAGACAGTGGTCTGATGACCACTCTATAGCAATTAGGATTCAGCCTACTGATTCACGCCCCATAAACTTACATTTACTGTCAAACTGTCTGAAACAAAATGCAATCGACTCAGCATACTGAATACTATATTCTATTCTACATTAACCTTTGCTAGTTCATTGTTTTTATCATTAATTGGGGTTGGACCTGAAAGCCCAAATACCCAAATAAAGAGAAGAGCCTCACTGTATATATAGGTCTTGAAACGTAGTAAGTGTCCCTGCAGTTTGCAACTTCTAATCCAAACAGACCAAAGAATAACCAGCAGAAAGCACAAAGAAGGGAAGCAAGCTGTTCGCAATAGGCCTGAGGACAGTAACAGGCCTGCCATTATTTCAGACCTTTTGTACTTCAGCCAGGAGCCTACACACTGGACTAAGTTACCGCTAAGTTTGTTCCCTGGCACAACAGATTTCTTCCTCCTACTTGTTTGCGGATTTTGCACAGGTGCCTATAAAGCTTCAGAATTTGATTTGTATTTGGTAATTTGAATACATTAAAATTATGTGTATTTAGTGCCCAAACCTGAATACAAGAGACCTCACTACTCTCACAGTAGTATACACTGAGGTATACAAATGTAAAACTAACAACATCAGATCAGGCTTAGACTCTCTCTATTTATACATTTAATAGGTATTTTTTCAAATGATAAAATGACAAATATTTTAAAAATAAGCTTTGAAAAGACCAAAACAAATACATAAATACTAAGGCACTTCTATTTTTTTTAACTTGTGCAGTCATCTCAATTCACCACTGTAAAAACTTTGACCCTTACAATCAATTGTCAGTATATCCTCAAATATCATAACATATTGAAAAACATGTCCCCAAAGGCATAAAATATACTTTATAACAACATGATGTATCCTGTTAATGCAGTTTCGTGCCTGCTGCCCACATCTATCACCATTAGTGGAGAGTCTATAATGCACATTTAGACAGATATGTAATACTGTTGCAGAAAAACATAGCGTATATAAACAATCTTGGCTCCTTTACAGTATTAGGAGGGGTTACCAAGAAGGTACTGCAAACGTATTGTTTATTTAGCAATTCAATGAATAAGTCCAGTGCTAATTACTTATTTTCTATATTTATAGTTAAAACACACGTATAAAAACTACTGGAGAAATTCTCCAGCTAAGATTGGTTTTCTGTAAACTATTGGCGATTACTCACTGGAACTATTCATTAAATATTGAAAGGTGATATATAATTAATACAAACATATTTTTTCATTAAAATATGTGAAGCAATCCCCTTGTTTCCACTTTGATGAATTCACCTGTCATACATTATGGCACAGAATATTTGAAATCTATGCAATTTTCTATATTATTGTTGCAGTAATTCAATGAATATGCAAAAGAAGCAGTCATTATGCTTCATGAATACTATCTGTCTCTGGTATTTCCTACTTGGTCACTCTTCAGAGTCTCATAACGCACACAACTATTTAAGATACAGTTAGATGTAGGCAGGTGCTAAGTTAAGATACTCCCGTTTGGTTCCCAGAATCAGGCAGACCCTACCGTATTTGCACAAATGGGAAGTGCTCTTTTCTCTTCAGGAAAAACCCTCCATAAGATGTACCAAGTATTAAACTCAAATATGCCCCCGTAGCCACAAATGACATGTCGGGAAGTGCTGCCTTGTCCAGGGCAAGTTACAAACCCAGCAGTGGCATCTTGCCTTTGTTCAAGGCAGCAGCTTTAGTGTCTACTCAGCAGCATCTGCAGGACTTCAGCAAAGCCAAAATCTGGAGGACTACAGAAAATAAGAGTGGGGCCAAGACAGACTGTGTCTGGACAACGGAGTTAGAGGGCATGCAGGATCTGGTAAGAGAGCAGGGACAGTTAGGGAACATCAGGAAGTAGAAGAAAACATCTCACATTGAAAAATTATTTTCCCCTTATAACAGTAAAAAAAGTTAAGGGAGGGTGTCACTTTGTATTTAAAGTTGTCCTTTGGTAAGTTAAATACAGTCACAAAATCGGCTGCCTCCACCCCACTTATCTGTTTTAACTGTTCTTCTAACCTGCATATTCCTTCCAGCAGGATTTTTTTCTATGGACTGTCATCTCTTTGTACAGTAGAATTTCCATCTTGGTGGCATCAAGCCTCTACTATAAGTGTCTAACCACAAGCTGATGATTTGGGTATTTCCATCAGCATCTGGAGCATCCAAAAAAGCTGTCATTTTCAAGACATTCTTTGTACTATGGTACCACTTTGGCTTCTAGGGATTCTTCTGATTTCATATGCAAAAGTCTGATAGATTACACAATGAAACACTGACTGCAGGAAACACAGTTAACTGTACCATGATGGGAATGGAGAATCATCTTTCTGCGACTAAAGAGTGGTTATATTTATTGACCCAGAAGTTAGTACAACCATATAATAATTGTATGTATGGACTAAGGAGAAGGGAGAAAGCTTGAATTAAGCACTTGCTTGACAAGTGTGTTTGTCCTGAGTGAAGTAAAAAAAACCTTATCTGTAGATGTAGCATATTCTTTCACTGAGGTTTGGGATATATACCTTGCAAACTCAGTATGTGGGTGAATTACATAGATGCATGATAACCCTAAAGAATATACCTCATTTTTAAACGCTGCCATCTCAGCATGCAGTTTCTCAGGTCTGTAATATGCCGAGCCACCACGGACTGCAAATCTTATATCTGTCTGTTTTCCATCAATGTTCATCACACTGAAGACAATGATATCACTAAGCTTAGCAGGTAACATTTTTGCTAGTAATTCCTTGAACTTGTCGTGTCTTGTTTTGCCGTGTTCATCTCTCCTTATGAACTCCTCTGCTGTGACATCTGAGTTTGGGATTCAAAAATAGATAAACATGAAATACTGGGAGACCACAGGTTAATTTCACAATTTTTTCTTGTTTAACAATATGGAAACATACTGGAAAGTGCCCTACAGTGACAAGTAAATCAAGTATTGATATAATAATACCTACATCACATAATCATTCAGTTATAGAAGCAGCTGATCTAAACTCTCACCAGCAAATAAAACTAACCTGATAGACGCACAGTGGCTGAGTTTTGTATGGCTTCATTTTCCAGCTCTTCGACATGGATTTGTACTGTAGATATAACATCAGGACAAACTCCATCAGAAACTCTAACTTTTAAGTTGTATATTCCTTGAGGAGTGTTATCCACCATCATCAAAGAACCAGTCCTCTGATTTAATCTGAAAGACCTGGACATAAACCTTCAATTAAGAAACCTTAATTAAGAAATTGAGAACTTTATTCATTAAACATAATTCAGAAGGCTTTAAACGTTACTATGAAGGTTATAGGATCAAAACTTATGGGAATTAGCAACCAACCTCAGAAACACCTTATTTCAGAAATGACAATCTGCAGAGCTTATAAGAAGATGTTTCTGCCACTCCCAAATCCCCAGACTTTACCAATCCTGAATAAAAGCAGTGTATAGTTGAACCATGGGGTTCAACATAGTCATCGTGGACAGGTCTATGAGATAAGTAATAGAAAGTAACAAAACCACACAAAGTCGTTCCAGATGCTCATTTATTCATCTGGAACATGATGAAGCCTGTATGAAATCTCTGATATCATCTTCATTTGCCACCTCAAAGGGACAGTAAGCAGTAATTATGGAAATAATCCATGATCACCATTATGGAACAGTAACCTCTTAATATGGAAACAGGCCCAGGGGCTGCTGACGGACAGAAAGTCAGTCTTTACTTTTGGGTTACATAAAGCTTATAAACTCTTATTCACAGCGGAAACAAAAATTCACATTCATTTTCACATCCGCTTTCTGTATTTTGAACAGCATACAATTACGCTATATGCCATCTCACTTTATGATATGAACAAATAATGTGTAAGTAGGAATTAAGGATCCAATTCAACATTTCAATTAACAGAAAAAACTCCACTAATCCAAGAGTCATGGTTTTTGCACACAATTGTAAACTTAGCCATCAACGGATATCACCAAATTCCCTTCCATTTTTGAGGAAATTATTCCATTCCGCCCCTTTAAATTTGGGATTTGTATTCCATCAACTCTAACGTTTTAGGGCAAGTATTAAAAGCTCTGCCTGTTTTCAAATTAGATCTTACAGAATGAACATTTTTAAATAAATTAATGATGACATCTGACTAAAAATCAACATCATGGTGTGATCCTGCATTCTCCTGGAGAAAATATTTCATAGATTAATTTCTTAATACATAGTTACCCAAGTAAAAAAGAAAAAGAGCATTCAGAAGGTACATTCCTTAATACACTCAATAACCCTGGCTTTATGCACATCCTGAACAGAGAAATACATGGTGAGTAAAATCATTACACAAGCATAAATATTACTCATTTTGACACAAATACAATCCTCACTTGAGCAGTTTTCCTTCAGAGACAAATGTTTTATTGTCCCAGTCATCTTGATCTGGTGCAAACACTTCCCCAAGCACTGTTGTTGACCATTTTCCTGTTGAGATAAATTATAATAAATCTGCATTTAATTTTTGCTTTTCAGCGTACTTTATTTTCTGCCGCATTCATTACTGCATTTATTATTTTCAGATTCCTGCTCAATTTGGTGATGGTTATGATCCAAGATTCTTAAAATAATGCATAGCCTGTGATATGATTTCTGCCAGTTCTGGAAAGGTGAGTACACTATGGATCTCACACGAAAGAAGAGAAGCTGAAAACAACACAAAACAACAACAGAATGATATATAAATACAACTCTATATAAAATTCTCAGACAAAAAAAAAAAAAAAAAATCACCACACCAGGAGCTAATCCCCAAATGTTTCATTGCTACTCTACTATTTCAAATGGCACGCCAGTGGAATCCAGCAAAGAGGGAGAGCATCTTGTGGGGTGCAGCTGGGAGAGAAGGACATGACTGAGAAAAGAAAATGGGCAAGAAGCCACCAAGCTGTGCCAGTTCTTGGCCCTTTTTTCAGCCCCCCGTGGGCTGTCACAGAAGTGGAACATCCAAGCAGCTGTTCTAAAATAGCAAAAGGAGCAACTCCAGAGGAGGAGACCTTTGAATTCCACAGCCAAGATCCAGCAACATGGGAAATTTTTAAGGTTCAAATCTGGAGCCAATCCACCCGAGAAACTTCATTCTCTCATTTCACGGTAGGATCTGGTCATATCTTTTTCTAATTTAGACGTACTGAATTCAGAAAAAATAACTCATTGCAAAAATACCTTCTTGTAGATTAATCTTCTCTAATATTTATCAAAAATTCTACCATTGCAATGATAACTGAGATACAGCCAAGTCTATCTGGAATGGAATATTTGAGGAAAGGTGTAATAAACCATGCTTAATAAGGGCCACCAGGACTAGTTTAAGGTCAAGTGTTACAGGTAATTTCAGGAAAAAACACAGT
This sequence comes from Nipponia nippon, assembly GCF_047370975.1. Lineage (NCBI taxonomy): Eukaryota > Metazoa > Chordata > Aves > Pelecaniformes > Threskiornithidae > Nipponia > Nipponia nippon. The sequence goes on from NW_028262391.1 coordinate 41,945,071, forward strand.
AATTCAAGAGAAATTTTTAAAAATATGATTAAACTGTTCATCCTCTGCTAAACCACCCTGATGAGAAAATGCAATGGATGCATTTGCTCTGCTCTCTCCCACTACAATGCTAAACCTCACAGTACTGTGGCTGCTATCCCAGAGCAGCTCTCCTCCTAGTACAAGGACACATCCAGAACAGCATCTTTTTTTTTCAGTTCAAAGACTACATGTTCTAGGAAGCAGTCACTTATTGCACCCCAAAGATTATTCTTTTCTTAAAAAAATCACTGACCCAGCTTTCCCTCGGATCCTTTCTTGCCAGCAGAAAACCTCCCTCCTCAAGATTTGTATCCCGCTCAGCCACACAGTGGCTGTCACAGCGGAGGTGGGACTGGTCTACAATTTCTGGGTAGGGCTCATTTATGAGCCTCTGTTTCTCTAAGTCGCTTCAGTTCTGCCATTCTCATCTCCAGATCTCTCAGCATCAGGTACTTTCCAAATCACATGTGCACACACAAAAAACTTTCCCTCTGTGTAAGTGAAAACTAGTCAACGGAAAATAGATTTTATTGGTTTATAAAAATACTGCTTTTTCTGCAAATGCAATATATACTTGCTTGCAGATCTGTTACACACTAGGGTTTGAGCTTTGCAAATATACTTTACTCGTTCCACTTTATTTAGTAGTTTACAGCATTGGAGTTTCAGTTTCAAAATATGTAAGCCATTTAAAAAAAAAAATTAAGAACTGCAAGACAGAAATTATGTGTAAAACTGTGCTATATTCATGAATCTGATATAGTATCCAGATAGCACTTACCTTTGTAACTGAACACATGGATTTCCTTATGGCCGGATTCATGGCAGTTGTCATTTTCATCACCAATTGTTATAGTTAGGGTGTTTGTAGAGCTCATAGCTGGAAACCCGCTATCTGTTATAACTATTGGCAGATGAAACACCTTCCGCTTTTCTCTGTCAAAGGACCTCAAAGCAGTTACAGTTGCTGTGTTATTTCTGTTGTCAATAAGAGAAAAATCCAAAGAATTCTGATAATCTGGTGGCAATGAAAATGTAAAGGGTGGCCCATTTTCTTCACTGTCTGGATCAAATGCATGAAGCAGTTTTGATGTATGGTTCATATACACTATTTCAGGCTTCAATATGTTTTCCCAAACTACAGGCATGTATGGTGCCTCAAACCTTGGCCCATTGTCATTAACATCAAGCACGTTAATCAGAATTGTAACGCTTCCAGTGCGGGCAGGTGTCCCTTGATCTGAAGCTTGTACAACTAAACTGTATTTCTGCATGACTTCACGATCTAGTGTATTTGCCACAATCACGTGACCATGTTGGTCAACCACAAACTGTCTCATAGGATCCGAAGTTGACTTTATAGAATATATAATGTTCCCATTCAAACCAGAATCCTTGTCTGTAGCTCTCGCTGTGGTTACTGTAGTACCTACAGGCATGTTTTCGAAGAAAGGGCTTGTCCGAATAAACTGAGAAAGGAAAACTGGGCTGTGGTCATTAGAGTCTTCAACTTCAATCAGGCACGCTGCAATACTAGAAAAATCAAGATCTGCCACCATAATAGTAAGATTAAACTGCCTTTCACGTGCATTCTCAAAATCCAATTTTTTTTTCAGTCGAATAGTGGCACACTGCCATTCTTTGCCATTCTCAGTATAAAACTTCTGATCTGGGTCTCCCCCAGTGATACTGAATATTAAGTCAGCATTCTCCCCAACATCTGCATCTGTAGCACACACTTGCAGAACTTCTGAGTCGATGGCACTGTTTTCAGGAATTGCTGCCTGCCACATCTTTTTTGTGAATTTAGGTACATGATCATTGACATCTGCAATCCAAATAGTGGCAGTGCCAGTTCCTGTTAGCCCTCCCCCATCTCTTGCTTCAACAGTAAGAAAATAATATTCAGTCCTTTCTCTGTCTAGCATTCCTCCTGCTACATGGATTGTACCAGTATTGGGATTGATATTAAACATGTCAGTACCAAACTCATTTTTTACATTCTCTGTTATCCTGTAAGTCAGGACAGCATTAAGACCTACATTTGGATCATCACGATCAACAGCACCCATTTCCATGACTAACGTGTCTGCAGGAGAATTTTCAAAGACGCTCCCGTTGCAATCATCAGGCATGCATGTGAACATGGGTGCATTGTCATTTATATCCCACACATTAATAATTACATCAGCAAATCCTGTAAGTCCTTCTCCACCTTCATCAGTAGCCAATACAACAAATCTCCACAGTGCTCTCTCTTCCCGATCCAGCACCTTGTGTGAGTAAATGCTGCCCGTTATCTCATCTATTGTGAAAATATCAGCTGCACCATGCCCATGCAATGAGTATCTCAAATCTCCTTCATCCGCATTATTATCAGGATCACTTGCCGTAACCTACAAAAGTTTTGAAAACAAAGACATAGAAATTATACAATGCAATCACTGCGTATTTTATCCTATACACTGCTACAGTCTAAGGGAGTCCAAGCAATATGTATGACATGCTATTAATATGTGCATGCCAGATGAACGGCAAATGAGAGTGGCTGAGGGACAATTCAGAGTAGGTAAATATGCTTTGCACTACAATAACAATGTAGATATTCTAATACTAAAATAATATTTTATTTTTTCATATTTGTAGAGGTAATTTAACTGCGCTATTCTGATAGCTTTAAAACGTTAATGATTTGCTTTTTAGGATCATGAATGATCCATCCTGCTTATACTACTTACTACCTTTGTAATTATTTTTCCATAAAAGTCCACTTCTCTTCTTCCACTGACAAAAAACCTCAGTAAAAGTAAATTTCATTAATATATCTGTGCTGGATTATTATTAACGTAATTGTACCAGAGTAATCTGTGCACTTTCATTGAAATATTATAATCTCCGAAACTGCATACACTACCTGAAGTACAAAGACTGGTAAGCCATCCAGTTCCTCAATTATACTTCCATAGTATTCACTGATAGAGAAAACTGGAGTCTCATCATTTTTATTCATGACATTGATGATGGCAACTGCATAATCTTCCCATTTCCCGTCAGAGGCCAACAAGTGAATCTCATACATTTTTGTTTCTTCATAATCCAGTGGTTGGGCAATAAAAATGGCTCCTGTTTCTGGTTCTACATCAAGTACTCCTCCTGTGTTTCCAGCTGTGATCTGATACCGTAATTTAGCATTTGTTCCTGTCAATTACCAACAATGTCAGAAAATACGCATTTCTAGAAGCAGATGAAAACATGGCATGTTAAGATCAAGTACAAACCATACGCTAACTGATTTTTGGTATTATGTTTTTGTGATCTTTTAAAACATGCAGCTATGTCAGATTACTTATCAGCATTTTCAATTCTGGTATGTCGAACTGTAATTTGTGTTTAACTATAAAATGTGTCTGTGCAATGAAGTATTAATTCTGCTTTTACTTATGATCCCTCGAATTCACTGAAGGATCAATGTGACTGGCCAAGGCTATGGGACCAAAAAGACAAATTCTTATTTGCCAACACCCAGCATGTAAGAATGAGTTATCATAAAATACTTCATACCATAGAACCATTCTGCACTCATATTCATTTATGCATAGACTTTACCAACAAACAGGATAATTATGTATCAAGCCAGAGGAGACAGTCCTAACAGAACTTCTCAAAATTTCAGATGCAGTACTAATTTGCCAGTGGTTTTGGATCAAGTAAAGACTTTTAGCCTTTCTGCAAGCTCTACCTTCACATTACTATTCTTCTTCCTTTCTTTCATAGCTACATCTTTAATAATTTACTTTATTAAGAGGACAGAAATTAAATGCCATATACCCATCACATCAGGTCCCCTGATCCAACACTATAGAGCAGATTTACAGGCAGCCTAAGTAACAAACTAAAAACTGGTTACGTACTTATTTTTTCATGACTTATGGCTGAATTCCTGACTGATCTGTAGATAAAGCAATATAGCTAAGACCCATCGTATGCATTTAGAAAGTCTAGTTTCAAATATGAGAATGCATACCAAAAAAACAAAGAACAAGGCAACTATACTGTCCACAGAGAAAGCAAATGAATCTCACTGAAATCAAGTCTGATTCATTCTAGTTAACCAGGACATTTTTATTGGCACCCATTTGTAAGAAAATGGTATGATCTATAATAAATTTGTATTTGCTGGCACAGAAATTATTCCCCATCATCCCACATTAATGCATTGCCTCCCGAAGTAAGAGTTATTTGACTTATGCCTCACAGCTCCATTATGAGCTAATGTTCATGCCCGATCAGTTCACACTTAAAGAAGTTTTAAAATCTAGAGACAAAAAGACATTTTCCTTTCTAACACCACTAAATATGCCTTGGTGTGCTGAAATTAACTCATTAATATTTTAGACACAACTATGGGGAATTCCAATACTTCACCTTCATCTTCATCATTAGCACTGACTGTAATGATAGTCGAGCCCACATCCTGGTCTTCGTCCACATTTACTTCATAGACACTTTGAGTAAAGACAGGCTTGTTATCATTCACATCACTGATAAAAATGCGCACGTAGGCCGTGTCTAGAGAGACAAGAAACAAGAGATTAAAATACTCAGCTGTGCCACTTCTGTCAGCTACAATTCCTTAAACTGTCTAGCTGCACATTAAATGAAGATGAATATGCAGACAATACAGAAACAAACCCTTAGGGTTGTGGACAATATATATACCAACGTTACTCACAACCACTTGGATATCAAATAAATGCCACATCCAGTTCATTTAAACAGATAATATGTGAATAATTGATGCCTGATACGGCAATTGTACAGTTTTTAGTCATAACTTCTTGTCCTGAAGCCACAAAAGCCAAATTTTAAGTCTTTATTTAAGCACAGCCTTCAGTTGAGAAGGGGATTTTCTATCTTGAACTTTCCCGCTTCATACTTCATAATTACTTTTGACTGAATACAGTACCATGTGCAGTGCTTTGAGAAACACTTCCACTACCCAAAGATCTACATCCTATGGATAATGGGTGCATCTTTGCTAGCTAGGAAATACTCTCTAAACTCTAACTATGAAGCCCTACTTTTCTTTTAATTTCAGAACAAAAAACTTGCCTGATCATCATATAAAATACCTCTTCCAACTCTGACACAACTGTTACACAAACAAACAAAAAAAAAAACCCAAACCAAAACAATGGACACGCTTTCACAATTACGCTTGAAAAAAAGGAAATTAATATTTAATCTTGCATTTCAGAGCTTCTGTTTTCAGAGACCAATCCAGGTAAAATTACACTTGTCAGAGACATCTGTCTCTTACCAGAGTTTGGCTTCCCATGTTTTCCAGGTCGAGCTGATTCAGAGCCATCTACTGACTTGACTTCTAGAAGATAAGACCCCTTCTTCTCTCTGTCAAACACTGAGGCAGTGTATATTGAGCCTGTCTGTGAGTCCAAGCCAAAATATGTGTAGTCTCTGCCACTGTCATGTAACAGGGAGTAAGTTATCTAAAGGATTAAAAAGAACTTTGTAATTTCCTTTTGTTGGTAGTTCACAACTAAATAAAGAGAGGAAGAACAGTCTTGTGTTTGAGAACTTGATCAGGGCCAAGAAAGCTGAGTAAAACTGCCAGCTTTAGCAATGTAGTTTAAAGTCAATTAACTTCCTTGCATGTTGACTGCCAATCCGTAAATGTAAATAAATTTGTCTTGTCTAATCAGTTCCCAAGTTCGCTAGTTCACATTTGCACAGTGCTTGTGCAACAGCACTCAAACTCAGCTAAAGATCCCAGGTACTAATAGAATAGCCACAGGTGAGCTGAATTTGAATTTGCTCAGTATCATGGACCATGTTCTAGTCTCTATTATATATTTATATATGTTTTCGTGCACTTGGCTTCAGCTTGCACTCTTGTTCTAAGGATATACCTACTTTCGATTTTTAAAATCAGTAACGAATACATCCACTTTTGGTGTTAACTTGACATATTTTGTAAGGATTCAGGTTTCAGTACACCCAATGATTTACAACTCTCAGAAGCTTTTAACACATTTTTTTCGTCCATTAATTTTCCAATCACATTTTATGTCTATGCAGACCTTTCCAAACCAGAGCACTCTATAGCAAGTTTTTCACCTGAACCACAAGTTGTATAAGTATTTCTTTGTTTTCTGTCTCACACCTACTAGTTTTAGTTGCATTTTTCACACAGCAAGACAGAGAAACATGTAATTAACTACTTTATTTCATCTCGTGTTTCCCTATTAGTCATCCCTTTTCTAGGTTGAAGACTTCTAGTCTATTTAGCCATTGTTCATACAGAAGTTATTCCATACCTTTCATCACAGAAGATGTAGGTCCCCACTTGCTTACCTCACCATTCTGACCAAGGTCAAGGTCGGCAGCAGACACCTGAACGACAAATGTCCCAACACCAGCTCCCTCCGTTACTGAGGCTTCATAAATAGATGAAGTGAAGAATGGGACATTGTCATTGACATCTAAAACATCAAAAAGAGTACATAAAGAGAAAACTACAAAAATTGAAAGAAAAAAAAAAGTATTATGATTATACTATAACATCACTGAACAGCTTACACACCTGTTACATTAATATAGATCGTAGCAAATGCTGCCAGAGGAACTGCAGCAACGTTCTGTGCTCTAACCCTCAGCAGAAAGCTCTTTGTTGTTTCATAATCTAGTGGCTCAGCTACCAGGATTGAAGCAGAACCATCATGTCTGTTTGGAGTCAGGTAGAAACGAACTGGCATGTTGGTCTCCGGAACAAGTCCCTCTTCTAGGTTGTACGTCACACGCGGATCACCAAGAGGAGAAGTTGCTTTGATTGTCTGCACAGTTCAAAAAGTTTGCATAATCAACACTTTTGTAAGTACAGCAACATTTCTAAAAGCTTTTGTGTATTGACTCTCCCAGATCTTCAGCTCTCAACTGAAAACACTAGGACAAGTAATTCCCGATACCAAAACTTAACCCTGCCTGATACGTCTCCAGGCTGCAAACAGCTGCAGCCAAAGGTTACCAGTCATTGCATGTTTGGTTACTCATGCTTTTATCCTAAAAATAGGTATTTTGGAGTTACTTCATAAAGCTGTTCCAATTACTCCTTTCAAGCAATCAAACCGAACAACTCTAAGTACTTTAAGCCCAATAATCACCTCAGGTAACACAGCAGCATTCAAAAATGTCGGAACACCTACAGTGTTGTCCAAACGGGAAGGAAATTAAATAGTGGCTGCACACATATATATTAGCGCAAAAATGCTGGTTACTATTAGCATTTCTGAAAGAAAGCTGATAGCAGATCATGTTACAAAAGCTCACTATATTTAAACAAATAAGCAACGTTCAGTTACTCTATAGCCTTAGAGCTACAGACAAACAAGTCTGTCCCAACCTTACCAAAATTGATGCATCTCGTGTAGTATTCTCTGGAATAACAACTTCATAGCTGTCTCTTTCCCACTGTGGAGGCTGGTTTTTTGCACTGGTAATAGTTACCGCAAGCTCAACTTTACTGCTCCTATTACCTCCATCTGTAGCAATTATCTCTCGAATTATAGATGACCTCTGAAGAGTAAAAAAGGTTTAATGACAGAGGGTTTTGATCAGGGCTCCAATGTTTGGGGTTTTTTTCCGCAAAATAAATGAATAAGTAAAATTAAAGGCACACTTAAAAAAACCTGCACAGAAGAAAAACATCCACAACTGCAGAATACTGAGCTCAGAATATGAAGTAGGTGCAAGGTTGATGAAAATTCTGCCATTTGCTTTACTTAAGATTGTTGGAAAATGCTGCTATTTGTCTCAATAAATCTTAGCAAATTTCACATGAAGTTTAAAACAAAACCAAAAAACCCCACCTTGTGGAGCCCCTGAGTTCTTAAGCTTACCTATCAACAGTTTTTGTTATTAGGTCTGTAGGATTCTTAGATTCAATAAAGAAAATCTATAAAAGGATACACCTTCACCAAAGCTTTGTGTGTCAGTTACTTAGAAGTTAAACTTCAGTATGTCGTGGTTTAACCCCTCCCAGCAACCAAGCACCACACAGCCGCTCGCTCACTCCCCGCTCCCTGGTGGGATGGGGGATAGAATCGAAGAGTAAAATTGACTAACCTTGTGGGTTAAGAACAGTTTAATGCTTGAAATAAAATATTATAATAACAACAGTAATAATATTATTAATAATAATAATAATAATAATTTTAAAAATTGTAACTAAAAGGAAAACAACAAAAAGAGAAAGAAATAAAACCCAAGAAAGACAAGTGATGCAAATGAAAAACAATTGCTCACCACCAACTGATGCCCCAAGCAGTGGTCCCTAGTTTCTATACCGAGCATGATGTCATATGATATGGAATAGCCCTTTGGCCAGTCGGGGTCAGCTGTCCTGGCTGTGTCCCCTCCCAGCTTCTTGTGCACCTCCAGCCTCCTCGCTGGTAGTGCAGTGCGAGAAGCTGAAGTCCTTGACTTAGTGTAAACACTGCTTAGCAACAACTAAAACATCAGTGTGGTATCAACATTATTCTCATCCTAAATCCAAAACACAGCACTATACCAGCTACTAGGAAGAAAATTAACTCTATTCCAGCTGAAAACAGGACATAATATTAAAAATATCTACTAGGTATTTAAAGATTGACATCCACAACAATATTTTCTTTTCAACACAAATTACTGCTCTGAAAATATCAAACTGCTTACGTAGGTACCTAGAAATGGCTGAAACCGGTGAATTTTAGATAACACCATGCAACAATTTTGTTCATTATGCCTTCACCTTCTTGAGGGATAGCTATGCTTAGTCCACCATGACTAACTTGTATCAAGTTGGGAATCTGTATCAGAAGCAAAACTTCACACTCTTTCACATTCAGGTTTGTGTCGTAACTCATTGCCTGTTAACATAGTGAAGTCCTACACCTGGTTTCTTGCTCCCCTGCTTACGGTCTCAGCCCTCCAGTCCTTGGTATTAGTATGCCAAAGCTAATGAAATGGGAAGTTCTCAGAGGCAGTGCTGTCAGCTTTCCAGCTGAAAGCAGGGCCGGCTTATGTGCAATTCACAGTCAATGAACTCATCAGCTAAAAGCGTTAGACTCATATTTAATTTAAACATGACGTATTGATCCTTTAATGTGAAGGGGTAACATGGAGGTAAGGACAAACTCATGACCTCAGTCCCTCCTATGATATATTGAGATAGACAGCTTAAAAAGGAAAGCAAGCGTCATACCTGAGATAGGGGTTGGTTCACAAACACCCAGCCTGTAGTAGGATTAATTTGAAGATAATTTGATTCTTCATTTGCTATTGAATATGTAATGGCAGCATTTGAGCTGTAGTCATCATCATGGGCTGCAACACGAAGAAAGCTGGTCCCAACTCTTGTGTCCTCTCTTAGGAAATCTAATGTAAGGAAAGGATATTTCAAACTGACCATTAGTTCACTAAAGTATCATGAACATCTTACTAAGAAATGAAGAAATACTAAAGTAATAATGTATGGAAGCTACAACTTTATCTTCCTTGGAACAATGGCCATAAAATTCAAAATGAAAGAGCTGCTATCTCTCCAGAGCTATGGATCACATTTGAACTTCGTATTATCACATTCATAACCTGGAATTCTTATTGCTCATAAGATACTACCTTCTTTTTTTGTCTTGTATTTTTACTAAGGGACTAATCGCTCTGTATGAAATACACATAAATGAAATTTTAATTTATTGCACAGAACCAGAAGAAAATGATCACATTGTGAGAAACTACTTTCTAGGATTTCCGTAGTATAACTAATGGAGAATTAACAGTCTTCATTTTTTTATTAATATTACGCATGCCTCTGTGTATTTAGCCATAAACAGGAAGGGCTTTTTGAGGAACCAAGAAGGAAAGGTAAAACAACAAACAATGAAGAATGATGAAATTCAAATGGGAGAAGTATGTAATCAAAAGTTATGACAAAAATCTATTGATCAGAAAACAAAGGATACAGCGCTCAGCACTGAACACTCACATGCTTATTACAACTTGCATATCTCTGTGTAGTACCACAGACATTTGGGATACTCAGATAAGGAAAGATATTGACATAGCTATTGTTTCAAGGAATTTTCCTGTAACGACACTCAGGAAGACCTACGAGTCAAGACTGTACTTGTTACATTGCACATTACACAGAATAAAAATTCTGCAATTAATTAAAGTAAGTGCATCTCTGGCTGCAATCACCCAGTTGTTCACCCAGTCGTTCACAAGATCTACTGCCAGGAAAGACAAAATCCAGAAATCTTGGACATCAGGTAAGCTCACGGTCAGGGCACCGAAACTATCCAATGACTCTCAATTACATTCATAGTGGGTGTTTTCAAATCGGGGATCATTGTCATTTTGGTCCAGGATGACAATATTTATCTGACATATTCCAATGAGTGGTTCCGCTGCCTGATCTGTTGCTGTCACAGTGATAGGATATTCCCTCTGTTTTTCTCGATCAAATACCTGAACAGTTGTCAGAACTCCTGAAAACAAATTAAATACCGGAGAGTTAGAATACTATGCATTTGACAATATTCCACATTTAGATGTTTATTTGTCTGTCAATACATTGAGATACAATGCAATAGGTTAAATACACCTATAATGTGAACATCAGGTTCAAGGATCCAATCACAAGATTTAACAAATTTCATCAGCTTAAACTGTACTGCTCAGGCAGATACAAACTTCATATACACTTACATCTACACACAATTGAACTTAAATTTAGAAAACAGGTAAGTACCAAACTAACTGTAAGAGAATGAGTTTATAAAAAACATGTCTTTTGAAAAGCAGTAAGTACAGGGTAAAGGCATGTTTCATGTCTTTTATGCTCCAAAAGTCTGGCCTGAATTTAGTTTTGGCCTTCTAAGACTTAGTTTCTTTGCTGTTTTTAAGACTACTATCATTCGGATAAATCATTTATATGCCATTAGCAACACTGAAAGATAATGTGCACTGAAAATATGGTGGTTTTTTAAAATCTAGTTACAAAACCACAGAAGTTATTTCACACAGCAGAACTTCCAACATTTCAGGGAAAACATGAGTTCTAATTCAGTAATGGACATGTATTAAAAGGGAGAATATCTGTTCATGCAGTTAGTACAGTTTATATTTTTTCTGCTATCAAAAAACTCAATAAAAAAGCACAAAGTCTGATTTTATTTAAGCTTTTTTTCCATCAGTGTAACAAAGTGGTTTCTATATGCCGCTATCAGTTCTGATATTTGCTTTACCTGTGTCAGGATGAATACTAAATGCTGGTAGGACACCACCTCTGTGCATCAAGCCATATTTCACTATACCATTGGCTCCTTCATCAGCATCAGTGGCTTCAACCTGCAGTACAACTGTCCCTGAAGGCTGGTTTTCCAATACAGAAGCATGTTCCCGATAATACTGACACTAAGAGAGGGGAGGGGGGAAAAAAAAAAAAGAAAAATCAAAGACTTACCATGCCATTTGATTTCAAGATATACTAGAGGGAAAAAAATGAAAAAAACACATTTAGCTACATTTCCATTCACGTGCACTGATGTCAATGTTTTATCTGTACCGTGATTAATTTACAGACTTCACTTGCTATTTTCTGGTTATATGAACAACACACAACATGAGGCCACTGAGCATCTCCAACTAGTGAAAATATTTGGAGGAAAAGCTACAGTTGCACGTACTTCCAAATGCAAATATTTTTCTATATTAGCAAAAGTCTTATAAAAAAGAGGGCATACGCTTGCCCAAACCACAGAGTTGCTCTGGTCAAAAAGGGATTTCTACACAAAGAAACTTTGTCAAGGACAGATTACTGAGAATTTCCAACACTGACATTAACAGTCACTGACTTTTCAAAGTATGCAACATCGCCCGTCAACATTTTTGCCATCAGCATCAAACTTGAAATTTTTAGACAACGAATCTGTAATATGAATTAACATTCTGAAAACATATTCAAGCCTTTATTTTTTACAGTACTTTACAAATTAAGCTAAAACACTTTCATTCTTCTCTTTCATCAGTTCCAGACATACAATCATCAAAAGAAGCCTATGGAATTTAGAGAGGTATTTTGGAATATTAGTCCACTGCATAGATAGCTATACCTATCGAATCCTCATCACGTATGTCACACTGAACCTCCAAAAGTTATTCACTCAACCTTATCTTCTAAAATGCCAGAGATGAGATGTGGTTCAGGGAAGAGACACTGCTCGAAGGAGCTGTTCTGCCACAAGAGGAGAACAAACCTTAGGAGAGGGATGGAAAAGATGGAGAGGACAGCAGCATCAGGACTCAAAGAGAGACGAAAGCAGACCACTTCTTGAATAGCTCATCTGCTGCATCACTTGCAGTGACAACACAGTCTTAAACATTTACCACACAGTCTAATACAAATGACCGAGCCTCATATATTTACCTTCTGAAAGACAGGTTTGTTATTGTTGACATCATCAATTTTCACAACAACCTGGGCAGTACTTGTAAGAGAACGGGGCCCTCCAGAGGCGTTATCATCAGTAGCTGTGACATTAAGTACATATTCTGTCCCCTGCAGCTTAGGAAACGGACTTGAACGAAGTCTAACTAGCCCTATAAAAACAACAATAGGTAGTGGTTTTTTATTTTTTTACTACATTAAGCAATTACTGTTAGTCTTCTCACTAATACGCACAACAACAAACCATTCTGGTTTACCCATTCACCAATAAACCACAAGGCTGCTAGAGCTGAATTTAACTATGGTATTTTTACTGCAGTCTGATATTAAAACAAAACTAAGACAGCTCAACAGGTTGGTTTGTCTGCAGGTACGTCTACAGAGCTAAATGAGACAACAGCTACAACTCAGCTGACCTGCACATGTTAGCTTTAATCTATCTACTGCCGAAAAAAACAAAACAAAACAAAAAAATCCAGAGAAACATCGTGGCAGACTTCTGTTTAACCTGCACCAGCCCCACCGGCAAGCCTGGCTATGTTCCTGTATCATTATTGCAATGAAGCATGTGTCACCATGTCTACAGCTGTAGCTACCCATGCTCGCTCAACTCAAACTAGTACCAGTTTACCTTCCTGCAGCACAATCATAGCAGCGTTTAGCTATATAGACATATCCTCAGAAACCTGTATTTTGCTACTCTCCCAAGTCACCCAAATGATACACCCTGCTGGATGGGACATAAAGGCACTGTCAGAGAAAGATCTATGAAAGATTTGCTACAAAAGCAAAAGAGACTACAGCTGAGACCACGCAGTAAGAATCTGTCATTCTTTTGCTCCATCATCCATCCATCAGCTCTATTATTCATCAGACCTAACAGCAATTGTCATTACAACAGTGTATTGTCACAGCACAAATGTCACTCAATTTGCTTGCAAATGTATTGGCTTAGCTGCAGCACTTATTTTTGACACATTTCCATTTTACCTTGGCATTTCTGTGACAAGGGGGTACAGACTATTCCCCTGACATCACTTCTGAAAAGAAACTGCTGCAAGCCACTGTATAAACCTTTATTGGTTTATTAAGCAACAAAAGCCCAATAGTGTTTTAAAAAAAATGATGTTTCTAAAATTAAGTTTCAACAACTATAAAAATTGGTAAAAAAGTATAAAAGTACATATACATGATTATCTATATTAAAAACTATGAAGCTAATCCTAAGAGATGCTATCAATCAAATGTTAAGATTCTTTGAGCACTTACAATAAAGATTTTCAGAAGCATCAGATACACTACCCCCCTGTGGCAAGCAGACACTTTTAAAACCATTGTTTCTCTTTAGGTGCCAAAGTATCACTAGAAATTTAACTCTTGGAACCTACGACTCTATTTGTAAGTCAGAAAGGATAAAAGGAGCTCTCAGTAAATTCAGGATCACACTTCAACACTTGCAAGTTACCTGCAGACCGTATTTTTGGGAACATTTCAGAATCTAACATTAATATTGCAAAAACATGGTTTGCATTGAAATTAAAATTCCATGTTAAGTGAACTCTAGGAAATAAAGAGAAGGAATAACTTAGGGCAGCTTACTCCTTCCTATATATTCAGCACTTGCGCTTTGAAAAATATAAGTTCAGATTTTGATTGCAGTTCAAAACAGGTTAAATATAAAGTAGTTTAACTGAAGTTAATTAAGTTACTTCAGTCCATCAAGGGATTTCAATTTCGTTGCCTGTTTCTCTCTCAAAACATCCTCTTTCGTTTTTTCAAGCAATGAACAGCATATAGATCCTATTAATTTAAAGGGATATGCCAGCCTACCCAGATGTGTGTTCGTGCATTTTCTTTCAAATTTTTTTTTAAATGAAGACACCAGTGTTGCGGGATTTTTTCCTTTGGGGTTTTAAAAATATGCGACTGCTAAAAAGAATTTTAAAAGATGTAAAAACTGGTATTTCAGAACAAATGACTTAAACTGCAAAGTATTCTCCACACGTTTTTTTTTTATGCGTGTAGTATTCTTGGCTAAGTAACACTGCTCACATGAATGATTTTGTCCTTAAATGAAAAATATACTTACTGAGTTCATATTTTATATACTTTTGCCTTCATTGAAATAAAACAGTAGTAGTCTCATTCCACCTACAAATGCACCATTTTGCATCAGTACAACACAAGTAAACTCGGTTAAGACGTGTCTGCTCACACATGCATCATTAGGACATAGACATAAGCATGGGGAAAAAAAGCCTCATCTAAAAACCCAAATGCCCACTTTAAACCAGTTAAAACTGAGTTACTGAAAAAGTTGCACAAAGAAAACTGCTCCATTCAGAACTGTCATCCTATTGCTTTTTTTTCTCACATGGCTATTTGATTGCTACCAGTATCTTTGGCTAATCGCAGCAGGTAGGTGCCAAGCTTTGAGTGCACCGACAGGCCTTGCAAACTCTTCCTCCTGCTCCCTGGGTTTGGCTGCCCGTGTCCAAGGCCAGCTCTGACACCATGCAGCTGGCTAACCGTGGATCAGACAGCTCATTGTCACAACCTTGTCTGTGGCCTCTGCCCTATGGCTCAGGAGCTGCACTTAAGCTCAGGTCTTTTCCTGAGCTCCCCCAGGGTTGTGCTGTACCTGGCCATGTATATTGCTGACGCTGACACTGCCTTGCTGACTTGGCTTCCCAGCTTGACCGGAGACCTGCCTCATCACTGCAAATCTGTCTGGTGAGCACTGGACTGTTGATAAACCAGGTTTATATCACAGGACCTGCTTTCCTCTTCTTGCTCAGGATGGTGCTCTGTGGCTGTGAGGTCCCTGCCCCTGCCTGCCTTGCTGTCACCCTCAACTCCTATTTCACCTCACCCTGCAGAGTAGCCCTTTCTTGCTACAACTTTGAAACTAGTCTCCTAGACTAAATGTTATTCAAATCCTTGTTTGACATTTTGGAATGTCACTGTTATCAACAATAACATTCTCTATTAAGTTACTGTCTATTAAGTTACCTGTTACCTACAATGCTCTCTATTAAGTTACTGACTGAAAGCAAACAATGAGCAAGTAAGGTCAATTATACAAAACTTTTAGGAAAATGATACGATTTTTTTGACATTATAAGAAATTCTAGAACAATTGCATCTTTTTCCTATACTTTTTAAAACAAGGTTAGTATTAGCTTCAAAAATAGTATATGCTATTCAGTTTTTATAATTGCTACCTAATGAAGACCAAATTCAAGCTGCATCACATCAGAATCAACATTATGACTGCAGCAGCAAAGAGCTAGTATATTATTACCTTCCTTAGGACCAATAACAAAGTTTCCTTGTTGATTCCCAGACAGAATATCATACGTCACACCATCTCCATCAGGGTCAACAGCATTAACTGTAGCTATCAGTGTGTTTGGGCCCGCATCTTCAGAAACAAAACTCCTGTAGCTGTTAAAAGAAATTATGGCAATACATTTATTAATTTAGACAGGAAATAATATATACAGAACTATGCTTTCCAATGCCTACTGACTACCTGTAAAAAGGGTACTGCAGAGATTTGTAATTTATTAATACAATTACACTGATAAGATGTTTCTTTGTTGACGAGTGAAATGATAGTATTGATGATCTATCCAATCATTCAGGTCTGTTGTTACCTCCCATAGACTTCCATTGCAAACTTTCAGCAGTATTGAAGTTCTGAAGCTTAGCTTTGCAACAGGACTTGGGCTAAATGCAGAATTCACTTTTTTTTTTTTTAAATTTAAAAAAAATGAGTTGCATGATTCACTGAATCAAAGCAAACATTTCCTAAGTTAAAGCATTGCTTGTTATAGCACGCTTTCTGACACAAGCTCTCAAAACGCTTTCAGTGTAGTCTTTGCACCGGCATGACTAAGATGAGAATCAAATCTGGAAGATATGCACATAATGTCAGTTTTACAAAAATCTCTTCTCAAGTTCAGACACATCACTGACATTGTAAGCTCTTAAGAGGCATTATCAGCCTAAGCTTAATGCCCTCTGGAGTAGAAAAGCCCCCTGCTTTAGTAAAGTCCCAAATATTATTTCATCTGACTGGATTGAGCATAGGCCAGACTAAGCATACTGCAGACCTGTCCACAGTAGATATCCCAAAGCTCAGCCATAAGAATGAACTACAGCTGTCTGTATCCAACAATATAGATAAAATACATATGTACCACTGGGTTCAGAGTGCTTATGGACCCACTCTCCATATGCTGAGAATAGGAAAAAAAATCAAAGAAAATGGATGCACAGAAAACCTCTCCCTTAGCTTTTGTTGTCTAGATATATGTGTTTTCATCAAAACCTTTGTAGAAACAGGTTTTTTTCTTCCCCCAATTTAATACACAGTGAAGTAAGACAAATAAATTATTCTGGTTTAGCTCAGTCGCAACCCTCTGGACACCGTCTTAATTCTGCATCTGGAAAGCAAATGAACAGTAATTCTGACAATTTTGAACATGAAATATACGGACAGAAGAGATCAAGTCATCAGAAGAGGTCTCTTAAAAAGGAGAAAGTAAAAACTGACAAAATGAAACAGAGTGGTAGCCTTAAGCATTTTGTAGCTGAGATAAAGAATAACTGTGATGAAAGAAAGCTCGTAGCAAGGAATCATAAGTTTACACTGGACTATAAATCTATTTAAACAAATGGCTAGAAGGAATATGTATTTACATTGTCTGGGAAAACTCAGGTGCTTCATCATTCACATTTGAAACATGGATCCTAACAGTTGCTGTCCCAGTCTTCGGTTCTTCTCCTTTATCTACAGCCATAATTATGAACTCATAAAGATGGTTAGGTCGCTCATAGTCCAACCGTGTTGCTGGAAAAATAGTACCGTGAGAAGTAATACTAAAGTCTTGACTCAAAGTGTAATATAGTAATTCGGCATTCTCTTTTGAATCGCAGTCAGTGGCTGTCACTATTAAAAAAGAAGAGAAAGACATTGTGTAGATCAGTTCGTGAATTGGAATGTTAAGTGCTTTAACAAGAGAATTGGTGTGTAGTGTAAAACTGTAATAGCATTTACCTGGGCATGTGGTGCTTGAAATAATGTATAAAACTGTGCTATCCCCTGTGCATTTAATTGAACTAACCCTTACTTGAAAATAAGTTGTTTTTAAAAAAAAAAAAAAAGAAAAAAAGTTAAGTCCCTGGTTGAATTCCGATACTAGATCTTGCCTTTGCCTGCTGGATTTAAAGAGCCCTGTACTACCAAGAACATATTCCCACACAGAGACGTATATTCGCAGCTCCACCTGATCTATACTGCTGACTTAAGATCACTCAGATGGTTCACACCCTGCATTATTAAAGACAAAATATTTACATATATTATTCAACTGATGCAAGTTATGCGTTTGTCAGATCCTACCCATAACCTATAAAAACCTATGCTAAAAGCGCAGTTACCAGAATAGTAACTGACAGACTACCATTAGTACAGGATAAATCACTAAGTAGAACAGTAGGACGTTATAAAATCCTATTTAGAAGGGAATAGCAATTTTCCTGTAGTTTAATTTCCTTTTTCCTCTCAAGATTTATAAGAAGTTTGTGTAAGGGTTAAAGACTAATATAAGGCCCTTCTACAACTGCTTAGTTGACATGAATTTGTTTTATTGCCAGGACCTGCTCATTTCTGTATAAACATTTTCAATATAAGATTTTTGTGGTTTACAAAATCAAAATTTACATAATTTACAGAGCATCATCATTTAAAGCTTAAGTTATTGGTTACATTGAGAATAAGTGAAGTCTTTTTCTCAAGCATCCAAACAAAACCTCACGTAAAAGTTAAACCATAGAAGAGGCTTTTAATGCAAAAGAGCAGTATTCTCTACAGCAAGTCCACATAGGACTCTTAAAGATGGGCAGAGAAGATGAGCTGATGTGTCCATAATTTCTGATCCAACATCACACTCTTCCTTCAAAAAAAGAAACGTTGCAAGATTGCTACTGTAAGTCTGCTGCTATAATACCAACCACAACTGAAGTCCTGTTCCTTCAAAATCCTACAAAGAAGATTTGTTTCCTTTGTCTCCCATCCCC
Source organism: Nipponia nippon (assembly GCF_047370975.1). Taxonomy (NCBI): domain Eukaryota; kingdom Metazoa; phylum Chordata; class Aves; order Pelecaniformes; family Threskiornithidae; genus Nipponia; species Nipponia nippon. Next base: position 41,963,687 of record NW_028262391.1, read on the forward strand.
CAAAATTGCTTGGGTTGTGGCAGTAGTAAATAATTATGACCCAATTCTACAAGGTGCCATTTGCCTTCAGAGTTGCAACTATCCACGCCGGGGCAGGTAATTTTGCCTTCTGAACGGAATTCTAATTAGCGGGATGAAAAAAAAATACTCCTACTGAATGTAACAAATCGTTTCAGAAGTACTAACCTTGTAGAAGCGCAGTTGTCATAGTAACTGTTTCAGGAACACCAACTTTGCTGTAAATTGACTGATGAAATTCAGGGGCGCAATCATTCACATCTGTGATTACAACCAAAACCTTAATGGAGAAGAAGGGAATGTTAAACAGCAAAGTGAATCAAGGCAATGACTCCACTGCTCTAGAAATATTGGATGGAAGAATTTCCCCAAAACATCCCTGAGGACTTCAGAAGCTATAGCACATAGGATAAGCCATTTTTCTTAGATTGCTCTGTTCCTGCTGAGAACCGTCAAAATATTAGATTCCAAAATACCAGGAATTGCCAAGTCCCAGTCCCTTGCAGCAACATTCTCCATTCGCCCTTCGTCTCCACTGATTATTCCCTACCGCTAATTTAAAGGAAAATGGACCATCTGCTTTCCAAGCATCCTTTTTCCATTATCTTATCTTCCAACACTTCTGTGATTTGTAACACTAAAAATTCTACTGCCAAGCATATTTCATTTCAGCACCATAAATCTCCAAGATCAAGTTCTGAATTCAATTACAGCAGTGTAAATCAGACATAAATGGAACTGATTATGGTAAAACAAGTAAGAAATACAATTCTGCTTCTAACATCTTTAAAAATGTTTTCTTATTCCTGTGTCAAATATGAGTCCACAGTTGCACTGTTTACAATCCAAACAGTAAGGAGTGTGTTAAATTAACCTTTACGGCAGTTCATACTGCTATATTTCAGACTGTCTGAAGCTGGTTGAGATATTCTGCACCACAGTGCAACAGACAGATGTATACTCCATCTACCCTTACATAAGTTCATATAAACTGTGAGTTGCTCTCTCCTAACTATTGAGGTTGTACCAGTGTAAAGCAGGTACAAGTTAAACTACATTTAGGCTAAATGTATTTGTAAAATCATCTCATAATCCTCTTTCAAGTCATATTCTACCACTCATCTTGTAGTACATAAAAGGGTCACTAGAAATTACCAGTCTCTGGTGTGCTACAGCCACTGTTTGTTACACTGACATACTGTTCCACTGTCTCTCTGTGTCCTCAACACTTGTTCCTAATAGTTCTGCCTCCTGTTCCCTCTATAGTGTACATCTTGTTTCCTGCAGCAGGAACAAACTGTTATATTGCATGCATTTCCTAGCTCAGTGAATCCTTGAATTCAAACAACTGTAATAACTGTATTTAGAAATATTTTTGCTGTCAAACAGCTTTCTAGAACACCATGAACCATCATCTTTTAATATCAGTGCAGTTTTTATTACTTTCTCTCTTTACAAGTTCACTTTGTGTTCTTGATATGAAACAAATCATTTTCTGTTCTGCCTTTGTTTTAAATTGGAATAATCTCAAAGATACATCATACTTTATGAAGGTTTAGAGTAAGACAAAACCTCATATCTGGCTTGGCCGTATCCATTTCCGTATCTTCCCAGGTAAGGCCTAGGACCTATGATGGGATGGCATATTGATCCATCAGAAATAGCCTTTTCAGCATCTGCAAGAGTGAGCTCCAAGAATACGTAAACCAGCCCTCAACAGCCACCCATAGACAGAAAGAATTTTAAAATGGACAGTAGAAGAGACAGCATGAGCTGGGGAAATGGGAGCCCCTAGCAAATCTGTACAGAAATCTGGAAAGGCTGAAGGAAAATGGAAATACATACAGACTGCCACAAGCGAACACCTACCTCAGCTGCACTACTGAACGGTTCCTCATTTTCCTCTGCTCTGACCAAAAGAAGATACTGGTGTTGGTCACTCTCATAATCCACACTCCGAGTTAAACTGATATCTCCTGTTGCCCAGTCAATACTGAATAAACCACTAGGATTAGTTAGTAAACTGTAGCTCAGGGATTTCTTTTGATATGATACAGCAGTGACTGTAAGAAAGCTGCAATTGAAAGAGAAAAAAAGAGGACTCTTAAGCGCATACAACATACTGAAAAATATCACAAAAATGATAGATATCAGAAATGATGGTGCAATCCTGTAGGTCTGATCAGAACAATACTCATTGAAGTCAGTGACAGCTGTACCTAAACACCAAATTCAAACATTTTGTTATACTGTAGTTCTATCATCCAGATAAAGATAGGATTCTTGGAAGCAGAACACACTAAGGATTAAAAACACAGGAACAGAGCATTTCATTTTTGCTGCAACTGAATTTGCCTACTCTAAATTTCTTCTATGGTAGCGATGGTTTTCAGGCAGGAAACTAGAAGATACAGCGAGATGCAAAAGATTCATTTTAGTAACAGCATGGTAAGATTGCTGCTGCAGTCACACCATCCTAAAGTTTCAACAGATAACTGCAAAAGGCTAAGTTCCAGTCACTAACAGCGTGCATGTTACAGGTTATACAGGACATGTTTTTAGCTCTTGTCTGGCACTATCTTTTTTCCACTGAAGTCCAATGTGTTTAAAGTCTTCAAGTGGCAAAAACACTTGCAGTATGAAGTAAAATAAGAAATTAAAAAAATAAATATTTTTAAAGGGTTTAAAACAGAACACGAATTCCTCAAGTGTTTGTTGCCTTATTATGCAGGTTTCTTAGGAAAAAGAATTCTGTCTCCCAGGAGAACCCACCAACACGTATGATCCAGTGACAACTACAATCAAAGAGACGAAACTCAGTTTGTCCAAATTTGTTCCCTGATGTATTTCCATGCTGCTGTCTTCTCACTTCCCTCAGGTGCGCTACTGAAACAACGGAAAAGGACGCTGTAGGTCATTATCTCACTTCAGTCTTTTTCTGTATTTTCCTGTGATGTGGTCTCACAGTGAGTTTCAGCCAGCGCACAACCATGTTCCTGCCAACAGGAATTATTTTGCCCTGCTTCTAACTCCGAACCCTGGCTGCATGTTCACACCACCTCGCCTCTCCTGTCAGCACTAGAAATCACAAGGCCATGCTGTGAGCACATTTAACAACCCAACTTAAAACTTTTTTTTCTTTTTTTGGCTTTGTCTTTCATCGGATCGGCCCACCCATGCAGCTAGCGTATTAGCACTAGTGGCAGACCAAAGGAAGAGGAAGATTTAGTAACGCTCCTCTGCTCAGCAGCAGTCTTAAATCAGCCTACAATTGTGAAATCCTAAATGCAGCGCATAACAGCAACTCTGTTTTCCTGCATACTTGTGCAATTGGTCCAATTTGAATATCAGAACTTTAGGATTCTACAGGGATTTTCATTACTATTCCTGGTCAACACACAATGGGAAACCACTTTCACTGGGCACATTATGGATATTCAAACCTCTTCTAACATAATAATAACCGCATTAAATACTTCATTCCTTTCGGATATTACCAAGTAATTTGACAAACTGACTCATCTACCATCATATTAGGTGTACAAACCTATTTTTAAATAGTGATAAAAAATAGTTACAAAGAATTGCATTCTTTTTAATCCTAAACATTATTGAACCCAAGATGGCAGGTACTTGTTAGGTATTGTAGCATTTCGCAGTTCTTGCATTTCTTTTATGCCTGTGCTATTTAAATTTATTGCAGTTTTAAAGAAAAACCTGGTTATCTACTATTAACAGTTGCTAATTTTTTTGTAATCTTAACACACCTTGGTTATTTGGACACCAAAACTGAATGTTGTAGACTGAACAGTAAAATACAGAACTACAGATAATATAGTAACAGTTGAAGGGCCACACAAGGAAGACGTTTACTGGATAAAAGTGTTCGCGATTCAACTGGAAGAGTTTGCCCTAAAACCAAAACAGTCTGGGACAGGCAGAACTGAGTATTCAGGTGGACCTACGTTACTAGCATTTTCTGTGATACTTAGATCCACATGGTTAGACAAAGGATGGAAAAATAAAATGACAAGTTTTGTGGCATCTTCATTTTTGCTCAGTTTGTCACTGTGACTGATGAAGACAGCAAAGACAGTCTTTTGTTTCTTCTGGTTTTCACATGATGGAGAAGGCATTTCTCCAAATTTGACAAAGAAAATTAATATCTTCTTTCGCACCAGGATATCTTTCTTCATGATGTAACAGTTTAATTTGTATTCTGCATTTTGTTTGAAAATGAAGACACAACCAACATCTGCTAATACTTTCCATATCATTTAAAAAAGCAAGAAACTGTAATTATTCAATATCGCTTTTCTGTATAAAAGGGTGACTAAAAAATACATCAAACTGTACCTTGATCACTTCTATTAAGATATCTGAATTGCTACTCACAGTATCTATTTATGATTCACGAACAATACTGAGGCTTTGGGGAGATCAAACAGAAGTTAAACTAGGAACACAATCTCACTGCATTATTTTTAACTGTTACTTACGATTTTCCTTGCGGCATACTTTCAGGTACATAAACAAAGTATGACATGTTGGTGAACTGTGGTGGTCGAAATCCAGCAATTACAGAAACAGAGGCTGGAGCCCCTCTGCTTCCAAGTTTATCTGCTGCTAGTACAGTCAGTAAATACTCCTTGTCCCTGACCAATGGCAAACCTGTCGTTTTAACCCAACCAGTGTCCTTCTCAACTTCAAATCTGTCTTCACCACCTAAAAAGAACAGATCCACAAATTATTGTCAGCAACAACATTTTTACTTGATTAAGAGGAGAATACAGTATCAATTCCCAAGTTGGTTTTGGCTTAGAATCAGCATGCACACAAAAATTCAAAAGTTTGTTTAGAACTTAGAAATCAGTAATCACATTCATGATTACATTTCTAAGTTGCATTTTACTTCTCTGGACAATTATTACTCTTCTTTATCCTCCAATACGTTGCTGTTGTTTGACCCTAAATATCCCTTACCAGAAAATACCCTGCTAGAGTCCTGGCCAAGAGGAACAAATTCACCTTTGGAGCAGTACTGCTACTCCTCTTAAGACAGTTTTGAACTATTACAGAAGTTTCTTTTAAGAGCCCCACAAAAAAAATTATTAATGAGTCTGTACTAGCTTTGCAAAGCTAAGGCACAACCCAGACCCTTAGAAATTTGTTAGAAATGAACCAGAAGCACAGCTCCTGCAAGGGAGAAGGAACATTAACCCTCTCCACCCAACAAACTGTGCTCCACATAGTGCCCTATCTCATAAACAGGCAGTCCAGCAGCAAGGTGCTGACTACTGCTGCCATTGCCACCCTCTTGCCAAAGCCCTGAGGAGTACTGACTGCTCCAGCCCCTGTCATCCACCTGGGGACGATCTGGGCAGGAACCCAACTTTGCAAGGATAACACACTTCAAATCTGGAAAATCTGTCCGTACCCTCAATAAAAGTTGATTTTTCTCACACAGAGCTGAAGGCTTACAAACCTCTTGCAGGAGGAAGGGAAGATCTTTCACTAACAACACTGAGGATGAAAGACAAAAAAGTCACAACAGTGAAGCCTAATACAGAGGGAATGAGAGGGTTAAAATTTACCTTCCAAGAGAAAATATTCTACAGTTCCATGGATCCCTTCATCTGCATCCACAGCAAGCAGCTTGTATACTTCAGTGCCTCCTGCAGCTTCAGGGGAAACCACAGCCAAGAACGGGAAGGGCTCCATGGCCCATTCAGGTACGTTGTCATTCACGTCTGTCACAGTAAGTGACAAGTGCACCAAGTACCAATCCTTTCCTAATGGTCACAGAAAAATGAAGAAATACTTAATGGCACTCAGAGTAACAGAAATATGTATCAGCTCCTGTGTATGTATTACCTGCAATATTGTTGACATGTAATCCAGAAAAACTTAGTTTTTAAGGCTCTTCTGCAATCAACAGCATCCAGGCACAATGGGGAAAAAAACAATAACCAGCACAAGTACTGCTGAACTGCAAGATCGGGGCCACACATATTACATTCTACAAATAGCTCTTTTTAGGAAAGAGCACACATTCTTAAATTTTCAGAATTTGAATACATGTTTTCTGAAAACTTTTTTTTGCTGAAGAAAAAAAAGTATCAAGAAAAATTTTGTTTATGCAATGATTACAGCAACTCTGAATTTTGAAAATTAAATATTTGTTGCCAAAAAAATCTAACCGATCTACCTAACTAATGATTTTCCTGGTTAGAAAGTTCGCTTAAATCCTAACATGGTTTTTGCTTCTGTTAAAGATTAAATGCTGTTAAACAAACAAACAAACAAACCCCCCAAAACAAACCACCACAGGATGGAACTATTCGGTTCCCCAAAAACAGACAAAGAAGATCCTTAAAAACTGAGGAGAAAGTATTTGTTATACATCTGCCATTATCAAATCAACCAGTGAAGACAGTAGAGCTCCTAAACAAGTAGTAACTAGCAGGCAGGTATTGCTGAAAAGGTGACAGAAAGGAAAAATGTCAGACTGAAGAAACTGCTCTGCAATGTCCAGCAATGGAGTTAAGCATTCCTGTTAAAGGACCAAAGTGTGGGAAAGTATCCTGGGTGAAGAAAGTTTCTGAACACAAGACCAAAGGATAGGATTAAAATCTTCACGTTCCAAAGAAAGCAAAGTGATACAGAAGACAGAAAGCCATTTTCTCCTTAATAATTTTATATATACTTTTAACTGAAAAAAATGCTTACTTCAATCACACACAGCTAGCTCAGATTTTGAAGCAACTTAGCTGGGGTAACACAAGACTGTGACAAAGTGACTATTTTTTTTGTAACTGGTAATATTTATCAGTAACATCAAGGAGCACCGTATAAACATAACTTGGGCCTTTTGGCCAGCGTGGCTCCAAGTGGACTGGCACTGAACTTGTAAAAGGTTTTGCTACAGAAGCCAACTTGAGTGTTCCAGCACTCCATATTTAATGCCTCTGGCTACAGGAAAGCGGTGTATGCACACCCTGACTGACCTGAACGCACTACAACTGCACTGACATGGCACTATTCCCCAGCTAACAAGCCTGGGGAAGTGAAAGGCAATGTGGTCCAGGTAAAAAGGCCTGTCTACTTTTACAGCACGATTTATCCACAAGTTTAATAAGGGATGTAAAGCCAGAGTTTTTCAAGTTGTTAGTGTTAATACTTGATTTCAGTGTGTACTTATTATGTCTACATACATGAAAACATATCTACACACACATGCATTTATTTTCAAAATAGCTTTACAGGAACTGAAGCAACATACAAAGAGGAACATCTAAAATTATCAGTTTTAATTTAAATCTAATTAATCATACAAAGAACTTCGTATTTAAGACTCTAAATACGAAGTGTTGCCAAAATGTCTGATCTTGTAAAGAGTGTTATCTTGCTAAGGAGGAATAGTCTCCCAGGAAAGTGTGCCGCTTAGGCTCAACAGCTGTGCTCTCTCTCCCTCTCCAATTCCTTAATTGCAGCATTACATCCCTCTCCAACAACATCCATAGTCCAACTAAAATACAACACTTTTGTCTGATGTATGCATTTATCGATGTTATCCCTTCACTCCCACAGCAGTACTAATACATCTTTCACATCAGTCTCTTGCAAGCTTCAGCTTTTCATGATGAACCTCTGTCTGATGGCAAGTGGCATATTTAGCACACCGTATCATAATCTGCAATCTATAAACAACCAGTAAGTGGATTGTCGTAAAGAAAACTCGTTGGTGCTGTGATTAACAAATTCAAATGTAAGTTTCTTAGTTTAGATTCCTGAGACTTAATCCATCATGACCTTTGAGTACTTTCTGTTCTTACCCAGAAAATTCTCTTAACAGAAAAATCAGCATTCACCCAAGATAATCACAGAAGTTCTTCTTAGTTAAACTTGTAAAACTGTGTTAATTCATCTGAATTTTAGAACTGTAATGATGAATACATCGCGCTTTTTTTCTTTCTCTAAAGAGCAACAAGAAGTGTATTGACAGTAACTTGTTAAATCCAAATTAATTTCTTTGTAATTATATTCTGTACTCAGAATCTAATGTTCCAGGGAATATAGTATTAGCTTAAGATAGCACATATGAAAAAACAGAGGCTACAGCAAAACCAAGCTTCTAATTTATCAAACAGTAAATCACAGAAGCGATCAGTTTCCTGAAAAAAAAACTTAAACGTGCCTTGCACCATCATAGAACATGAGTACATATGACATGCATTTCCACATTTTCATGGAAAAATTCTCAGTTACCATGTACATCCAAGTCTTACAAAGTCTTCTTGACTCTAACTGAGATGAATTCTGTGTGCTATGTATTGCACTTCTGCAGTCAGAAGCGTTGGGAGGCCTGGTGTAAGGATGCTCAGTTCGGCTTCTCTAGCCGAATGTTCTTTAGAACATTGCATGCAAAGTCAAAGTTTCCAAAGATAAACTCGAATTGTTTCATTACAAAAGAGACTGACACTGAGGTGAGACTACTGTAGCCCACACTGCTATTACACTGTCCTCGTAGTCACCCAGGTATAATTCTCTTCAACATTTAGACAGACTCCGTGAAAGCAGCTGCGTGCTTTCTCCTCTGCTTGCAGATGCTGTTAAACTGCACAGCACAAAAGCAGCCAGAAAGAGCATCAAAAAAACATCCAAAAATCACGATGTAAAAAGTAGCAGCATGGATATTATTTCCCACTACCATACTAAATAGAACCAGATGTGTTTCATGTCAGAATGTGCACTCCAAAAGTCCCAGGGCAGCCAGTCCGAGGCACCCGAAGAAACTGCAGAGCAGGGAACTCATTAGAAGCTGATCTGAGGCTGAGGCTGAAACACACCACGGCGACCCGCAACAGGGCGAGTTCTAAATGAGAAGCGCCAAATGAGATCAGTGTCTCCTTGAACGCTCCGAAGATTTTAATTAAAAGGTTGTCCGAAAAGAGTGAGTGCAAAAGGGAGAAGTTAGCGTCAAAATTGCCTGTCTCTTCTCAAAACAACAGGTCACGTGGAAGCTGACACAAGTTTGTAAATAGCCACTATTAGCTTAGTTGGCCTGGGCATACTGCAGGCTTAAAATAGCAAGCACTAAATTAGAAGCTGAGTTAAGACCCTTTGAAAATCTGCCTCTATAACAGCAAGATCTATTGAGGATTTGAGTGCCACTTGGTAACCCTGCCAAGAGTAGAAAGGTTACTGATTTTTGTCTCTCCAGAGTCTGGAAATCAATATCCTAATCAACCCGTGAACTCATTCTGGTTCAAGTTCTGCTGAAGTTCTTAACACGCATGTATTCCTCTACCCAAAAATAAGTCGTAAGTGAAGAATAACTGATTTTTATTGAACAAGAAGTAATAAACCTGGATACAAATTCCACTCTTGCCACTTTCTGATTGTCAGTTCACTGAACGTTAATATGCTGGTACTTAGTACATAATTATAACTGAGAAATACCTCTTAAGAAAACTGTGGAAAACTGCATCAGGACTGAGATTAATCCTCACATGCCCTAGCAAACTTTATTAATCAAAAACTAAAGGAACTTGGACATGTTCCTCCAGCTACTTGTGTTTTAATAGTTAAGAGACCTTGATGTCATTTGACATCTTGGCAAGATCAAAGCTTTCAGCAATATGTTGGTTACCTCTGAAACATCTGAATATTCTTAAGAATGTTGTTAGGATAGTCAGCAGGAACTGCAATGCACATCATCAAAGAGACAGGCGTAAGTGCCTCTCTTGACCAGTATATGTAACCACTGCATATGACCTTACAGATCTTATTGGTATGTTACCTTCTTCCATCAACCATAGGCAATCTGATTCACAAGCAAAAATACTAAATAAATCATCATGATTTCACTTTCAGATAAAGGCAGTCTGGAGGCAAATGACTGTAAGCAAGTTTTCCCTTGACCGCATACCATATATCAAAGCAAAAACTGTAACAGAAATACCAAACGGGGCTGTACTTCTCTGCACAGAGACCTACAAATGTGACCTGACAACTTGCAGAAACAACATCAGGGTGTCCAATGAAGCATGATTGGACAAGGACTGGCCAGAGGACAACGGGTGTGATGAAGAGACTGACATGGACAATAACGTGTAATATATGTATGTCTAGCAGGACAACACATTAAGAATTTCAAAGTGTATGTTCATGAATGTGATTTTCTTAAAGCATAACTGCAAATTCTAATGAGAGCAGCAAATACTTAAAAATTTTTCATTTGTTGTAATTATCATTACATATACATTACAAAATGCAGTCTCTTATATTTTGTAACTGACATAGCTGCTTTCCCACAGAATGAAGCTTAAACCAGACCTTTAACTGATTTTTAATAAGGTACAAAAAATTCTTTTTCTCCCCTATTTATGAAAATGATTTTCTGCTTCAAGACAGCGAAAGGAAGGAAATTTTAGAAACATACATCTCTTGATAGTTAAGGTATCTCAATGCCTCCTTCCATTAAAACACACCCACATATATATCTTGCAGATATATTAGTTATACATGTACATCAATATATTAATAGTAGTAGTACATTATTATGATCTGCATTTGTATATTATGATTAATAGTAGTTTATTAGTAGCATAGAAGTAGTACATGTGCAGTAGTATAGCTACGTTATGGGAGAAATAATATGTTACAATTCCACTCAAAATCTTAGCAGGAACAGCTTAAAACTGGTAATCCTCTGTGGATTTGGGTTAAGTCCTACAAACACACAGACAGGTTCTACTTAAATTATCTGCTCCGAATACCAGGCCCCAACAACAAGGGGAGATACCCGCAACTATATTCAGCAGTATAAGTCAATCCACTACTGAGATCCTAAGGCAAGAATCTGACACAGGCTTAATTATCCCTAAAACAACTTTCAAACTGTTTTGTAACACACTACCAGTAAGAATTCCCTCAATATTGAACACTAGGTACTTGACTTTCAAGCCAGGCACACCGTAGATATCTTACACAATGTCATCCATTCAAAAAAATCCTACTAAAAGAATAGTTCTGCTAATTAAATTGTTGGCACACATGCAGATTTTGCATTTGACAGATTTTCCTCCCTAGCTTCAGACAACAGAAAAATTTAATGGCTTCCTCACAGATACTGCGCAACAAGAGAAAAAACTCAATATGGCTCTTGCTGCACATAAACGTGACAGTACCGTAACACTGGGACATCTGACATTAAAAATCAGTATTTTTAAGTGTCATATAGAAAATAATAATTCATATTCAAAAGAGTAAAATCATCTTTTTATTTGATCAGAAAGTATTTTTTCCTATTTTTTCTTATCTTTTTCTTATTTTTCTTCACTACGGAAACTAATGAAAACAGATTCTGCAAGCAGATTGCTTTTCCCACATATTTGCAAACACCACTTATTTGCCCTTTGCAATATCAAAACTAAGCCCTCTCTACAGCTGTCTTTTCAATTTATATAAAAAATTAAAACTAGAAGTATAAAATCTAGTCTGGAGGTTTTTCCTACTTTAGCTGCTTAATTCCCTATTAGAGTCAATTCGTGTATCATCAAAAATCCATCTTAGGGCAGCTCATCCTGAAGTCTGCTTTTTCTCCGATATTCCCTCCAGTTGGAATTACTTCCTTTTAACTTAATATTACCGACAAAAGCTGCAGCACCGAAATTCATTCCCTATCACCAAAATCAATCTTCGTAATCCACTGCTGAAACCTCATCACAGGTATCTATCTATAATTGCTTATTTTTCATGCCTTTCTGTGGTTGAAAACTGATAAAGAGAAGGATTTATTATACTGCCTTATTCTGAATTCAAACTACATTAGGTAACACAATACACTAGCTGGGCCAAGTGTCTGCTCACAGGAAATATATGATATGCCATGACTCACAATTTTCATCCTTTGAAAAAAAAAATACATGAGCAAAATATTAACTAACTTGCTGGGATGTTTAACCATAGCAAAAATGTTCTTTAAAATCAGCAAAAACTAACTAAAAAAAAAAATTAGAGAAAGAGTCTCTAAAATATCTTTCTTTAAGCCTGCCTGTAGGCAAATTTCTAGATCCACACAGCTAACGAAATCAGTTCTCTACCAACGTACCCCAAGTAAGAATTACATCAACATAATCCAACTGTTGGTTTCTATAGCAGAAGCATTTCAAAGAACGTCTCAATTTATCTACATAATGTCCCTAGGTGTTAAGACTTTTATCATTTCATGTTGGACTAATTTTAGCGCTAAACCTATTTAACCTTTCAATAGATGTAAAAAACATAGGCCACCTCAGCTAAGGAACCTGATTTAGTAAAATCAGAATTACTGTACATCCAACAATATTTCTTCAAGCCCACAAGGTCCAAGCCATAATACAGATAGGATTTGTGCAATATCTAAAATCTTCCTAGTTTAAGACAAAATTCCCTTTTTTGAAAGGAAGTCACTTCAAGAAAAAGCATGAAAATCCCTTATTCAAACGCCTTTCAGAAAACAGCAGTGCAGGTCAAGGACAGTGTCTGCTGTCAGCCTCCTCGCTAGATTCCTTTTCCCAAACCTCCATGATCAAAAGGCAGACAGTACCTCATTAAGCACAGTTGTTAAGATAGAGAAGCTTTAATAAAGGCAGAATTAAATATATAGGAGAAAGCATAGCATTTTAAATTAACTATTCAAAGTTAGAAATTTGATCCTCTGATGATATATAAACCACATTTGTATAATAAAATAAACTGTTTTTATTAAAAAACAAAACAAAAAAAACCAAACACAAGAGTAAAAATCCTTAATACTCATATACTATGAAGACTGGGTTACATACTTTGTCCAAAAAACTCAGGAAGATTTCTAATAAATAAGAGTGTCTCAACCTTGTAAAACAATTAGTAATTTTTCACATCAAATTTAAGACATATAGAAGGACTCGGTACTTAGAAGGAACAGAAAGCCCTCTCAAAACCATGAATATCTAGGCGAGTCCAAGTTAAAGACTTGTCAAAATTGAAGAACATACTGAAAATTGCACGAAGCAAGCAAATATCTTGGTTGGATAATGGTTCCTTTCTTGTTTAGGTTCTCCACTAGGTCTTTATGGCTCTACCAAATCCAGGTTTACCTGAAAAAACTCTTTCGTGGTGTTCACCATTAATTTTCTAGGAAAGGGTTTCAACGTAAAGTAACATGAACCAGCTCTTCCAACCTGATATCCAAGTTGGGTTATAAAGACTCATTGGATTGCACACAGATACTGCAAACTAATAAATCCTGTCCTTTCATACAGCAACTGAAAAAAAGTTGATACTACCCCACCTACCTGTATTTTTACACCAAGGGTGGCAGGAAGGAAGAGAGGGCTTTAATACCTAATCATTCAGTCAACAACTTTTGAATGTTACACTGGTTAAACCAAGCCTTGAAAATCATGCATGCTAAAACAGTTTGCAATTTCAAACACTGTAGGTTGGAGTTGCCTCTAAACCCATCTCTTTTCACCATGTCAAATTATAAAAGATGCTGTCAATCTGTGAAATCCAACATATTTTCAGACTTCTGATTTCATTAGGATTATATGACTGTCTTATCTCAAAAATCCAACGGATACTACTATAAAACGAGACTTGAAAATAAAATCCTTGTATTCGTTAAAAACGTAGGTTTCTCTGCTTCAGTGTAATTGATAAAACTGATAATGCCAGACATTCTGATTTAAAAAACCTGACAGTATAGAATATGTACTTGACTGAACACGTCTTCACAATTGTGGACAAATATTATCCATTCCTTGAATGTACTGGGTTAGAGGTATTATATTATTGTGATTAAACAATAATGGGTGAGAAGGTACGTTCCTCCTGGCATTTTTAGGTCATTTCAATTTATTTTTAAGAGGAGATTATGAGAATGTTAAGTCTTGCAAGCCTTTAGGTCAATATCACTATTACATTCTGGTCTACATCTATCAGCAAATTAAGTATTCAAGTTAGTATTTTTTGTTTTTCAAGTTGCTCCAACTTCTAAGACTTTTACCTTAAACAGACAAATGTTTTTTGAAAAGTCAGAGTTTTGTTATTTGTTTGGGTTACTGCAAGTGAAATATTTTGGGTTTGGTTGAGAGCACGTTATTGTTTTGACAAGGCTTTGCAAATATCATACTGAACTCTTTTAACACCTCACTCTTATAATATCTCTTCATGTAAAACATCTACTGACTTAAAGTTTGGGAAGATACATTTCCGGAAATAAAATCTTAATGTCCTAAGCCTCTAGCTGCAATCAGGAGAAATCTCTGTTCACATTTTCATACCATGAGAGAACAGCTACTGGTTATTGTACCCAGTCCTACTGTACACCCTTCAAAAAATATGACAATTATGCAAAAACATTTCTCTACTGTCATTTCTGAAAATTCAGGAAGTATGTGATGAGCTACTTTTAAGTAAAGTAGTTTGCTCATTCATAAGACATAAACCTTCTAAAGAGATAACTTTGATGGGCTCAAGCTGTAGACAGCCCACATTCCCTCCTAATATGCCTTATCTTTTTTGCAGATCGAATCATGACAGTCTGTCATGTCTCTGTTCCTTACCCTCATCTGGCTTTTAAAATAGAAGTTAAACAAACCAGAAAACAAAAGTACAAAAGTAAAGAAAGCATCAGAGGAGCTAAATGATCGTGGCAGAGGGGATCTTAATATAAATTACCAACTAAAAGAGAGTAAAGCGATAACCATGTTATCAGGGACTCCCCAGGGTGGTATCCATCTGCTGAGAGTGGCAGATAGAAAAACCAAGCATGCCCAGATGTGAAATAAATTACTACAAATTAATAATCACAACAGACATCCTTAAATAACAAATCATGTGTCTTAATAAATGATTATTGATTGCCAAAAAGCATTATCATAAGGAGAGAACCTAGCTAAAGAGGTAGCAGCTACTGTACCACTGTAAGATGGGAAGTTCTCTTTAAATTTTCCTTAGCATTTCTTGGGGAGAATATGGTTTGTTTCTCTGTAGCCCATCATGTGCAAGGGCGGGGGGGGGTGGAAAGCCACACAATCGGTAACCTCACCAACACAGCCTGCTGTACTTCTTTGTATCATTATGCACAGAAAGTCTTTTGAACTAGCATTATCCGGACTGCAAACCTAAACACATGAAAGACAGGAACTCATTATTCATTTTAATTTTCCAGAAAAAGAAAATGAAAAAGAGAAACCTGACCATGGCACACCACGTAGCAACATTTATATGCATCATCAGTAAACTGAAGCCTACTCGTACCACATAGAACTCTTGTCGTTAGGGCTAGGAAAAAGCAATAAACTGGTATCTGCTGTTACATGCACTGTTATTACAGGGAGAAAGGACACTAGGCTGTGAGACTCCACAAACATTTTTTTGCAGCAGGGAAGACAGACTGACAAATCTGAGTTTCCATTTCAAACTGTGCTGAGGAGTAAGCTGTCATATGGACAAAGCCTTCCTTATCTATTTCAACCCTCTTCTGCTCTATCGCCCCCAACTGTCCTTATCGTAAAGCTGGCACTTCCTTAACACTGACTTCTATGTGCAACTCCCATTTAAAGAAGTAAAACATATTTTGTTCATATGCATAAGATTAATCATCTAAGGCAATCAAATTTCCTATTTAAGAAATTATGACCTCTTTTATCAGAAAAAAGGAAAACCAAAAGTGGAGTTTATGTCTGAAACACTGTGTATTATTAAATACTGTATATTATTAAGTGAATCAAAATACTGAATTTGTCCCCTGTTTACACCAGAACACTTTGAAGTCAAAGGAAAAATTACTGTGGGCTAAGTCTCAGTCTCTCTTTCATTCTAAAACCTAAACTCAAACATACCAAGAAGGTTTAAAGATATTCTATCTACAAATCTGGATACTACACTTCTGAGACTAACTGAAAAAAAAGAGAAGTTAGGAAGAACCGAAATAAAACAATTTCATAATCAAATAAAGTGTAACATAATTGCCATGTCAGTCAGAGAATCAACACCCAGTTGGAGATGCTATAAAGCAGCTTTGAGGAAGATCCTATCCGTATGTTCCATAATTTACTGCTTCCATCAGATTAACAGATTTGTGCTGAAATTTAGTTAGATCTTTAAAAAAAAAAAGCTCCTTTCTTTTGCAGAAACTGAATGTTTGAAATGATAAACAGCCAGAAGATCTGAACAGCTTCGGTGTTCAAGTCCCAGTAGTCTCATAAAGATATTTTTAATCTGACTGCTTGGAGTAGAAAGCATATAGTACCAAAACATTCAGACTGACATCAACGTGGTGGTCTGAAGCTTCCCCAGTCATTCCTTTCTACCACAAATAAGTAACATTCCAAACCTGTAAACACCCATAGTTGTCCTGAATGCATACAGAACGTATGTCTTCTTTTGACTTAATAGCATGAAACCCGTTGCAGTTTAAGAAAATACATCTGCTGGATGATAGATGACGATTTCAACTTAAGCCCAGCTTGACGTGTAACCGTTAACATGGTTGTAATTCTTAAAAGAGGTAACCAGAATTGTAAAAGACAAAACATCACCCAGAAGCTACTTAATTCTTAGGGATGATCCACACAGAATCAATACAGCTAATAACGGACTAAGACCTCAGATAAAATTGACACAGATGATCCTTGGCTTCCAAGCAGGAAAACCTTCAAAGTTTGAAATATATATATCACTAAAATTGGTATCTCCACTCTATATGCCCAATTTAAACAGGACAAATACACTTAAAATATAAGTGACTGCTGTTAACTATTTGGAAGGCATGTCAAACATCACCCTTAGTAAATCCTCTGATAAGAAAAAAATCAACGACAGGGGATTACAAAGCTAATGCCCATGGACGAAGTAAGGTCAAAGGAGCTTGAGACGGCAGAGGATTAGAGAGACGGGATCTTTCATGCACTTCCCCCAAGCATTAATGGAATAATAATGGCTCCTTCCCAAATTAAATGCTAGCTCTATGTTAAAATATTAATGTGTATGACAGTCTAAGAAATTTTACCTTCTGTTCACTGGGTAAAAAATTAATTACACTTTTGTGAAGACTAAATAAATTGTGTCCCAGTAAATGAAATGGGATAAAATCTGAAATGCTACAGAAAACATGAGCATAACCAGCACTCCTTCCAGGCAGGGTTAACTGAAGACTATAGCTCAGGGCTGGGTGATCAGTGGGGTCACTAAAGAAATTTGCTCACCAAGGACCATGTGCCAAAAAACATGCTCATGAAGTTAAGGCCTGAAATTTTGCAATTCTGTTCAGCATCTTGTTGCTCAAACTAATGTACGGTTTGGGGTTGTGGGGTTTGTTTGTTTCTCTTTTGGCCAACGTTTTGTAAAATTATGAAAAATGTAAATATTGTTGGGCCGTATTTCAATTTCAATGAGTGGTTTCAGCTCTCTTAATACTAAATTTTCTGTCCAACGTCCAGGCAGAGCAATTTAAGCTTTCAGTGTAGTCAGGGTGCAGAGAATATTTTATACAAATGCACACACACTGCTGCTGAAGTTGCATAATTTAAGTGCCAAGGAGCAGCAAGGACACACTGCTCTGCAGGGTAAGGTCAAACGGGAGTCAAGGGTGACAGCAAGGCAGGCAGGGACCTCACTGTCACTGAGCAAGAGGAGCAGAGCAGGTCCCGTGATATAAACCTGGTTCACCCAACAGTCCAGTGCTCACCAGACAAATATGCTGTGATCAGGTGTGTCTCAGGTCCAGCGGGAAGCCAACTCAGCAAGGCAGCATCAGGGTCAACAAGATGCAGAGCCAGCTACAGCTCGGGAAAGGACCTGAGCTTAAGTGCAGCTCCTGAGCCATAGGGCAGAGGCCACAGACAAGGTTGTGACAACGACCTGTCTGATCCACCGTTAGCCGGCTGCATCGTGTCAGAGCTGCCGTTGAACGTGGGCAGCCAAACCCAGGGAGCAGGGAGCTGCAGGACCTGTTACTGCACTCCAAGACCTGACAATCATGTTGGACAGGTCAGCCGGGATCTGACAGGTAACATCCTACCAATCTATAAAAACTATCAGGCTTGACTAACCTGTGATCTCTTCTCTTTTTCTTAAAATTGACTTCTGCCTGTTTTTAAACCTTCCTTCTAAGAATTCATGCGAGGAACTCGACCTACCAAACAAGACAGTATCTCCTCTCTTGTCCAGGGCCTGGAATTATTACTCCTCCACAGCAGGACCCACACTGTAAAAAAAGGCACTTAGGACTAGAGGTCCAGATTTCCCTGTTACCGCTTTCTAGTGACTACGGCTTCCAGAAAACATATAAACTATGCGAAAACTAACTACAAACTACCAAATGGCCACAAAAAGATATACAGTGAATAAACAGAACTAGTAATGTACTATTTCCTCTACGGATTGCAGTTAATTTTACTGTAGCACTGAAATACATAAAATATTTATTATTTCAAAGAATACCAAACAAATTATGGATTTTTTTTTTGCCATCTACATTAAAAAAAAAAAAAAACATTACATTTATAACCAAAATATGTCCAGTCAAAAAGTAACTACAGCATGTAGCTGCACTGGTAATGACAATAGTGATACTAGTGATTTGTCCACATCACTACAATAAATCTTAGAGCTCAACTGCAGCTTTGCCAAAAAACCCAACCCTGCGTGCCAAAGAGCTGTTCATACTGCAAATGCCTCTCAAAGCTACCACCAGCACCAATCCTATGGGCACACCATACGGTTCTACTAAGAAATACTCCACGTAGTGAGGAGTGAATCTGCTACATTGGTAGCTACTTCCCATCCCGAGTGGAGTGAGCTAGGTTAGCTCACACCTTCAACAAGCTGCAACTCAGAGTGAGAAAACCCTTCGTCTTCTATGAACACGCAGAAGATTATCTGGATATTGAGATGCTAAAGGTCTGGTTGCATCTGGAACAGTATTTACTTCAATGGAACACCAGCCCTGGACACACTGGCGTGTTGATTATCCAGGATAGAATTGAGGGGAAGCAAACAGAAAAGTATTTAAATTCTGTTTTACCTGAAGGAAAAAAAAATAAACAAACGTGCAGCCTGTTACATATCCTTTGTGCTCCTCTGAATAAAAATTAATTCGGGACATCTCCTACACAGTCCCATTTATGAACAAAAGGATGAGGGCTGTCACATAAACTAAACTAGGAAGAAATGCTGCTGAATGTTGCCTTATTACCATATACCAGTTGTCTTGCTAATATTTTGAGAATGCTCCATCAGCCAAAAAAAAAAAAAAAATTTAAAAAAAATCAGTTTTTCTTCCTAGGGCTGTATTAGGACCACCTGTGCCACAATGCTTTTAAGCATTCTTTACTACTTTAGGTAATGAAGTGCACATTACAAATGAATAATAAACTACATTGAAAAGATAAAGGACAAAGAGGGTAGACTTTATATGCTAAAGCATCTAAAAATCTTGTCTGAACCTTGACATCATTGCCTGGGTTGAAGAAGAGACTAATGCCAAAATTAATTATTGGTTAATTTTCAACTGTCGGCTACCAGGCAGCAAGAATTAGGGGTGTAGAAAATGAAAAATATATTAAAGGAATTAATACAACTTTATACCACTTGAACATAAATCAACATCTGATACCATAAGCTCTAATACTAGGAAACTGTAGTAGCTGCTGCAATATTTATGGTTATGAACAATGTAAAATAAGCCAGCACAAATGCTAAAAGCAAAGCAAACAAACTGGAGAAAGAACCTGAACTTACACTTTTATTCACAACAAAGTTCAGTGTAACCATCTCCATGCTTTAATACATCCGGAGAGTTCACTTCCATAAATACTGGGTTTTTCCCTGGAGCTTTTGCAATCTTCTGTACCTTCCTTATTTCAGACTAATTAAAACATCTAGTTCTGCTAGCCATCTTTCTCCCTCTCCTATCCCATCCTTTTGGTTATCTTTTCTCACATTACTGAAGTTTGGATTGCAAGTAAGGAAAGAGACGTAACTTTCTAAATCTGTTTCAAATACCTATGTATTTTAACTCCTGTAAAATGAGAATGTAAGCATTCTGCAACTTAAAAGAGTTTGAAAGGTGTCAAGTCATTATTAAGCTTTGTCTGATGAAAAAACTAGTACTAATAAAGGTGTATTTTTTAATTTAGGCTCCTTTAAACTAAGAAACTTAAAGTTACTAGCATCTAAAGTACACCATTTGTACTGCCACAATTAACTGCCATCTACCTAGTCTCTGAGAGTCAGAATCTAGTACCACATATTGCTCAGACATTATTATCGTACTACTTAATACTACTAGCAGTAATATATAAGGCTAGTGGAAAACACTCCAAACTCTTCAGTAAAACTAGAAGATGGAGAAAAAAAATCCCTGAAAATAAGTTAAGGTTGGTTCGGGTTTTTCTAACTGCGTTAGCAAGCATTGGTTTGGAAACGAAATCTCTGGCGTGACAGAGTGACAAGCTTTGTTCCAAGCAATCTCAGACTTCTTCTATAGTCAGACTAGATAAGAGCAAAAACAATCACAAAGGTGAGACTAGCAGTAACCGGGGGCAAGGTTAGCTACCGCTTTTCTAACAACATCTTCTTGATCCTGACAGAGGGAGCTGTGACACCAACGAAGGGCTGAAACTTGAGCTACATGACAGAGTGGGTGAACATCCCAGAAGCATACTCAGATTGACCCGCGAGATTTTGTCACTGCCTCTGAGTAATGACATGCCCTTTGGCTTGTAGCCTTGATCAAGATTGAGTAGTGAAGATAGGACACAGAAAGCGTTTGTGTTTTGGAAATTGGTCTATCAACCCCTTGGTTAGCAGCCAAAGCCCAAGCTGGAACACAGCGCAAAGCCAGTACAAGTGACTGACATCGATACGCTACAGCGACAGGCATGACAAAAACCAAGCGAGAAGGAGAGATGGATCTGAGAGTTGTTCCTCAGGACCTGAGTGAAATGAGTTGGTGATAGATGGCCTGCTTCCCAGGGGGAAGTATCCATGTCACTGAAACTGTCAGCACTAATTAGAATCCCTGCAGGCATCCTCAGGGATTTAATAGACACCAAGGAATAAACCGCCTCTCACTCCTACAGGCTGCCCCTTAGTCGGAAAACAGAAGAGACGAGGGAAAAGGAATAGCGTGGGAAGCTTTTCATGTCTCCCGCCTGCGCTGCTCTGGGGCTAACAGAAGTTTCTCTGAGCAGTTGCACTGCTGAGAAGTTAACAGTTTTCACAAGCGCTAGGAGTCACATAATACAAAACCCTTTCTAAACCTTTCCAAGATGAAATCAAGCCAACCAACTCACTGCTGCTGATACAATTTTCTCCAGAATACTCACATTCTAGCCAATCTTCGGAACATTGTTATGGTCACAAGTAACACGAAAATAACAAGAGGCATGGTGAAGGTACACGGATATCCACCATCCGGTGAATTAAAAATGTTCTTAAACTAAGCTGTGTTTTCATAGGTGAAAAATACTAACCAAGATGACAACTCAAAACTAAAAAAGAATTTAAAAAAGTGGTAGATGTAATCAGCCAGAGATAAATGAAATGAGCTGTTCTATTTAACTTGAGCAAGACCCCGTGAATAGTGACGACAATTTAAATCACAAAGGTGCCATTTTAATGGTGCACACTGGACTCCTCGGATTTTTAAAAAAAGAGCAGCCACATAAACAAAAAGGCACCAATCTTGCAAAAACTCACATCGTGCTTTTCAGTGAAACATGCCTAACTTCAGTAACTACTCAAAACTCAATGACTTCAGCTTCGTGCTTCAAGTTAAGCATTTACAGGATCAGAGCTATGGGAAGCATTTTAATAGAGAAGACTGGTGTGTAGAAGCGTGGCACACCTAACATGCTTTGTCTCAATGCGTGTATAACGTAAGTAACACTCTCTGGTTACACAACACGTTTTCCATGCTGCTCATTAATGACGAAGAATTTTAACAGGTGAAATAGTTAAATGCTGATAACCACTTTGCTGCTCCCAGCATTTTTACACAGCTGTGCAGTCCACGTTCACTCAACTATGTAATGCTTCTCGTCACCTACGGCGTTTTAGTAGTTTAGAAGATCAAAACCGCATTCCACGACAGAACAGAACAGCGGATGACACCTGATGCTGACCCATCCTTACGTGCTTGTTGCCACGGGGGGACCTTTTGCTCCTTAGGAGCCAGACCGTCCGCCGCCTTGCTGACGGGCCGAGGCCACCGCCCCGTCCACGGCGCGACTTTTCTCGCGGCTGCAGCCGCGGGGGCGAGCCCGCGCCCCCAGGCCCGCACCTACCTCGGCGCTCCTGGACGCGGACGACGAGCTCCCAGGCGGCCGCCGCCTCCCTGTCCAGGCGGGCGGCCAGCGTCACCTCGCCGCTCTCCCGCCCGACGCGCACCGGCGACTCCTCGACGGGCGGCGACAGCAGCTCGAACCAGGCGGCGGCGAAGCGCGCCGGGGCCAGCGCGGCCAGGCGGCAGCCGGGGCGGGCGTCCTCGGGCAGGGAGAGCGCCAGGGGCGCGGCGGGCGGCAGGACGGCCCGGCGGCGGCGGGCGGGGCGGGGCGGCGGCAGGCGCTGGGCCTGCGGCAGCACCTCCAGCTCCAGGGGCTCGCTGAGCAGCGCCGGCCGCCCGCGGTCCCGCGCGTAGAGGCGCAGCGGGAGGGGCGCGCGCAGGTGGAGCAGGGAGCGCACCAGCAGCACGCGCCCGCTGCGCGGCACCACGAAGAAGTGGGCGCTGCGCGGGAGGGCGAAGTAGCGCAGCTCCGCGTTGGCGCCCGCGTCCGCGTCCTCGGCGCGCGCCTGCCACACCTGGGACCCGAGCGCCAGCGTCTCCTCCACGCGCAGCTGCGTGACGCCAGGGCGCGGCCCCCCCGGGAAGCGCGGCGCGTTGTCGTTGTCGTCCAGCACGCGGACGGTGAGGGCGGCCAGCTCGGCGGCGGCGGCGGCGGCGCGGGGCAGGCAGCGCTTGCAGCACAAGCCCAGGCGGAAGGAGTAGAGCGCCCGCGCCTCGCGGTCCAGCGGGCGGCGGGTGCGCAGCCAGACGCGGGCGGTGCGGGCGTGCAGCGACACCTGGAAGTGCGAGTGGCCCTCGCCCAGCAGCTGCAGCCGCCAGCGGCGCCCCTGCACCTTGGCGCACCAGGGCTCGGGCCCCAGCCGCGTCAGGGGGATGCTCAGCCCGCGCACGCGCGTGCCCGCCGGCCGGTTCTCCGCGACGTGGCCGCCGAACGAGGGTCTCCTCCGCGGGGCGGCGCGGGCGGCGGCCAGCGCCCAGCAGAGCAGCAGGCAGCCGGCGACTCGGCGGGGGCCCATGGCTGCCGGGCGGGCTCCGCGGCGCTGCCCGCCGCTCCCCGCAGCGGCGCGGCGAGTGGGCGGGCGGGGAGGGGCCGGGGCCGCGGGGACCGCAGCCCGCGCCCGCGGGGCTCGGCCGGCCAATCGCCGCGCCCGCCCCCCGCCCGGGGCCGGGGCCGGGGCCGGGGCCGTGCCGGGAGGCTCTGCCGGCGTCGGGGCAGCGCCCGCCTCCAGCCGGCAGCCGTGCGCGTCCCGGGCCGTGCAGGATCAACTGTCCCCCCCCGCCAGCCCCACTTGTCCTTCTTGTGCAGCGGCCCCGCCGCTTGCTTCACCTCCCGAGCCCCCGCCTCCCCCGGAGCCACGTTCCTCGCCCAGGGGCGATGCCCTGCAGGCTGGCCCAGGTGCCCAACGGGCTCGCCCAGCGCTGGGCTGTCTGCTGAAAACATTTCCTCGTTGATGTCTAGATAGCTACGTATTATAAAAATCCCAGTTTTGCCCTCAGCTTGTACTTGAGCAACATCACTGGCCTAAAGTTCCATCTTCCGTCACAATTAATCAGCTCCCTAATACCTCCGGATTTGTAAAGGTAAAACAAATTTTTTAGAAGAAATGTAGCTTAACTAGAGAACGTTTCTGATAATAAACAGAAAGAAATAGAATCCAACATCTGTTTAACTGTGTTGGATTTTTGGCATAACTGAATAAAACTAAAAACCCAATACAGCTAAATTTCACCATTAAAGTTAACTGACCCCATAAATCGGATAATGTTGCAGAAAAAGTTACTGCGTTAAGCAGTTCCTCTTCAAAACAGAATGGTGTTTTCAAGAATAAAGTCAAACACAATACAAAGCAGGCGTTAGCTATATTTATGTAGCACATAAATCACTTATTTAATCTTAAGAATCATTCTGAGATTGAAGGAAAGCAAAAAAATAAAAGATACTCTGTATTAGTCATATCACTCAAATTTTACAAGACTGTGAATAATGGTTACTTTTCTTATAAAATAGACAGTGCATTTTCCTTATACTTCCCACCCAAGACTGTGGAAAACTTTAGAAACACAATGTTGTACCTTCCTGATACAATTTTAGAGAAACTGGTTGCCCTTATGGGGAAATGGGAGACCAGGATCAAGTAGGAAGACTATAGGAGACTCAGAATGAAAGATCTAAGTGCTCTACTATTACGACAGGAGCGACCTTCTCCGTTTCATCCTGCAAGTAAGTAAGGAGACACAAATCATCAGCTTCATACATTAATCCGTTATCTCCATTTATGCCTCGTACTGCCGCCTCTTTCAGCCAAGCAGCACGCTACTGTCAGGCGTAGAGTGGCTGTGCTCACCTTCCCTTCCTCCCCCTTCACACCAACAGCCAGCTGCCATTTCAGACTGACAAATTTCTTCGGGGTTCAGGGCAGGATTACTCTTCTATTCGCCCACAGAATGGAATAGGTGCAAAAATACAACATCTATCCCTAACATGCACTGAAGCACAGAAGAGGGGAACACAGGCTGAGGAAATGCCATCTGAGGTAGGACAGTGCTACTGATAAAGCCCTGGTGGCCCATCGGAAAGGCAGAACCATTTACCTGACACAGAATAAATTCATCTAGAGCGCTAAATAGGAATTGTTTCTCCCAAGCCTCAAACGTGCCTGAGGTTTCAAGCATTTTCAATTCTACTTTGGCATAAAACCCGTAGCGTAAGAAGCTGCTATATCTGAATTCCCATGCAGGCATGGATGTCTTGATTAGGATGAAATAATAAATGGGTCAATCTTTCATCCATTTCTCTAACAGAATTCAATCTTCATTATAATTAGCAATAATAATAATGAATATACCTTCTTTAAAAAAATGGAAAATATTACATTTGTATTGATGTAGAAAGTTGAGATAATGCAAATTCTTAGGAGAAGTTTTCCTCACAGAGTTAAAATGGCCTTGAAATTTCTGTGTGAAAGCACTCTCCGATGTGGCATGATGTTATCTTCAGTGCTTTTGTGGTGGCTTCTTTTTTTTTTTGTCTTAGAAAAATAAAATTTTTGATGTCTATGGACTGTGTACAGAGCAAAAGGCAAAACAGATTGGGATGGGAAGAACCCATAACTTGGTCACAAAGATTTATATGGCTCCAAAATAAAAGGAACTTCTCCAACAGTTCCCTAACTAGTAGGATGCTATGAAGAATCCACAACTAATATTTGATCAAAATTTGATCAAACCATTTTGTGGGATCATTTTAGTGAGTTCTGTTTTCTCCATCCACTAGGATTTCTCTCTGTAAAAACCTGTGAAAATATACCAGGAACAGAACTACATTTTGAAAGGTCTTTCATTTCTGCATCAAAAATTCAATGGGCATTTTCATTGATTTAGACACAAATGTGGTTCTAACTGACTTTAAAAATGAGCCTCATCCATGGTTTCAAATGCAGAATTCAACCTACAGTATTTTAATCAGGATGTAGACAGAAAACTCAGAGATTGCACAAGCTTTTTTTAGGAAAATAGAGACTTTATACTGTTGTTTGTTAAAAAATAAAAGGTTGTTGATTTTTATAGTTTACTGCCCTACGGTAATCATAGACAAATACTTGAGACTCTGATTCTACTACTAACTCTGCAAATTAGTGGGAATCTAAATGGGTGCCCTGGAGACTTGTACAGTCAGAATCTTTCTGACTTCAGCCCATCTCCACAAGTCCTGACTTTACAATACAAGCTCCTCAATGCTGCTGGTTCACAAATTTACTGAGAGCAGGTCTAGAAAGTATAAAAAACTTTACACGTCGTTTGCTTCCTTTTCCTGACTGTTCAACAGCGCTCTCTGAGGTTACGTCAGGGTTCTCTCAACGTTCCAGACCATCCTCCCATTTATAGCAGCACCCTCTATTTCTGCCAGCTCTCATTTTGGATTTGACAGTTAAGAAGCACCAGTTCTCACACTGACACAAGAATTCTTTTCTTGCTCTTGCCTTGAATTACCTGTGTGCCTCAGTAATTAGAAGTTTCCCTCTTTTTTCTCTGTAGAAGCCAGGACTTAGAACTCTAAGGGTACACCGACATACCTCAGAACAAGGCTCCTAACTGGGCTCACAGGCTGTACATATTGCTAGCTTGCAAGCCTGGAGTGCAAGGTTAAGCAGAGTTTCCAGAGATCTCACATGACCAAAGACATCTTGTGGTCACACACAGCATCAAGCACCACCAACCTGCTGGTTACTGAGGTTCACCTCTGTGATCAGGTGATGACAAGGCCAAGACAAAACCATAATCTCTGTCAAAAAGGATTAATTCATGTTTGAAGATGAGTGAATTATAGTCTTTGTAACTTACCAATTTATAATATTAATGTAAATTTTTAAAGAAACATCATGCCAAGTATTTGAGGCAGAATTTGCATTTTACAAATTAGATTTCCTTTAAAATATGAACAGGAAACATTCTGAGGAAAATCTTGCCTTAACCTCATGGAACTGCACCGTGAATACTGAGGCAGGAGAGAAGAATGATGCTAATCATTCTTCCTGTTTTACATATACCTTGTAGCTGAAGGGCAGGATGGCTTAGGGAAAAGTGGCACAATTTACTTTGCTTTTGAACAAAAGGCAAATATGCCTGAAGCAGCGAATGCTCTTGACTGCCACCTACTCAGTAGCCAGCTTTCAAAGGGGAGAAAGGGGCTGGAAGTCCCCTAGGATCTTTTAGTATAAATAACTATAAATATATATCAATAAGAGAATTAATATACCCCTCGGGAGCAATCTGATATATATGGCACCTGGTACACCTGGCAGACATTACTCTCAAGCGCTAGTTTAAACTCTCGGGAAGGGTTCTGCCCTGCTGCATGTCTAGACAAAGGAAGCTCTTCCTACACTATTTACCATTCATGATTGTGCAAGTGTCTTGGCACGCGGCTCTGCAGGATCTAGCCCAAAGTGACAAGATAGTCCCTGTGCTATTTTAGATGGTTTGTACATTGTCACTTTTTATAACAACATTTGTAGCTCCATTTTCTCAAATGCAAGTGTAAGTGATAATCCTTTCCTGTATAATTTTGCAAACTAAACCTAAATTATTCAGAAGTACAGCTGCTGTTGTCTAATCCTTGCTAGCTCTTTATGCAGCTTTCTCACTATACTTCACAATTTTTTCTTGGAATCTAGCAGTCGAATGAGTGCAAGAAACACCTTCTGTCATGCTAAGAGAAGAACTCTCCCTCCAAAACTGAAAAACTGATTACATTTTCAGTATCTTTCAGTATTTTATAACAATTAATTTCCAGTTTATTTCAACCAGCTGGAAGACCCTTTCTGCTGTTAAGCATAGCGTGCTATATACGAGACCAAGAAGGTTAGAATAAATGTTCTAATTACAATAATCTATATAAATGGACATACTTGTCAGAAACACCTCCTACTAACTTATAATCAAATTAAATGAGCTATACATACATATAAAAAAAGTGAAATCTGAGGTGTGTTGAAATCAGACAATACAGCAACAATAAATTCTCACTGAATAACACTCTAGTGGCATATTCTGTTTTCCCTGGCTGGTGCCTTACTACTTACCAAATTAATTACATTATTAATATTCTCAGTAAACAGCTTGAAAATCTTTATAGAAAAGCTTTTCTTAAAAATCCTAGGTTTTCACATGATGAAGTTTTTCTATGTATCAGAATTTTTACTCATGTGACTGACATAGAAAGAGTCATTTCACTTTTTTTTAAATAACGACTGTTGTAAATGACTTCATACTACTCTCTAAACATCCATTTTTCTGAAAACTATGCATCATCCCTATAACTGCCTTAATAAAATGTCTATGTGAGAAGCAGATTGCTGGTTTTGCATTCAATATCTAAAACACAATGAATGCGTATGTCTGACACTAAATCTTAGTAAACCTTGCTTAGAGTATTTTTCAATTGTTTGTATACATGCAGTAAACAGAAAGAATCAATTCATTCTGGCTTGTATTTCCTATTTATAAGCATAATTCTCCAAAACTTCAATACGTTTTGTTTTGGTCATCCCATTTCTCTGTGTTTCAGAATCCCAAACTCTTTTCACCTCAGCAGAACCAATCAGAAGAACACAATTTACATTGTCAGAATTTGCAGATTTGGCAAGAAAAACATGTCTGATTCAATTCTGCCCAGGTTCCAGCTGAAGCCAGGCAGGTTTCTGGTGAGCCTCTCAGCATCCTGCCAGCAGGGCTGTTGAGAAACGTGGCCTTCCAGATTCTGCAGTTCTGGGCAGCACATCATATGGACTGCAGCCCTATGGCTTGGGATGTTAAGGCCTCCAGGGTCTGGAGCAGACAACTGCTACAAAATCAGGGAGCCCCCATCTGCCAAGGTCAGTAGCTCTGGAGGCCACAGATGGACTGACCTAGATCCAATGTGACACTCTTTCATAGAGATTTTCTAGATTTGAGAGGGGTTTGCTCCTAAGCGGTATGAACCAAATTTTTAAATACGCATATCAGCACATTTAACAAAAAAGTACTTACAACAGGTTTATACAGAGTATCCTTTGAAGATAACGTTTGTTTAAATAACTATGAACAGTGTGACAGTACCAAACACTGGTGTCTGGGCTCATCTGAGGTGTCTTATACTGTACATCAGAATTAGCATCTGTGTCAGATTGACAATTATTCTAAGAAATATGCAGGTTTAGTGAGTAATAAAGAATAATACACTACCTACAAAGGCAGAAACTACCTTTAACGTTTTAAAGTAATTAGCTCATCTTCACCTTTGGAAATTAAAGAAGCTTTTCAGTGATACAAACGTAAACTAGTATTTTAATTTGACTAACTTCCACTTCATGTTCTTACATGTTAAAATACTCATGCATATTATCATTGGCAATTTAGAAACCAAAGCTTATGGCTGCAATCAGGGCATACGGAAAACCTATACAAGGGAATACAGAGAAAATGTTCTTGCTTCTACAGCCCAAGGAATCAGTAAGGAATGATGTCTCCATGACGGATTCATCATCTTCCTTCATGTTATACAAAGATGTGAGACAAGCTGAAGGCAGTCAGTCTACCTCTTATTTAATTCTGTTGTAAATAATTCCAGGTGAAAGACTGCTCAGGCAGGAGATCTCCTGCTTTCCTTATAATACAGTTTTAATATTCGATTTTGTCCTGCTTCCACAACCCTTTCTTAGAACAGCTGCTGACTCACATGCGTGTGGAATATCTAAAACGCTGCAGGGGTCAGCTCAGATTTTCTCACCATACCCTGACCTAAGCAACAGTAAATGACAAAAGTAAAAAAGGAGCAAGCACTACTTTTTATCCCAGTCTCACCTTTCCTTTCCCAGCTCTAGTCTTTTGATCACCTTCCTCTGCAGCATTCTGTGCAATGTGGCCTCCTTCTGTCTCTCTTTTCATCTCTTATTTATGAAACATCAACCTGAAAGGGTAATGGACAGTGAGTTAAAGTGGGTTAACTTAAACGTTTTTAACATGCATCTTCTATTCCATGGGCTCTTAATTTAATAAATGATTAGAACCAATATTGCTCCATACCATTTAAAGTAGATTCTCTTCCATAAGCTAGAGCAAAATTTAATAGTTATGTAATAAATACTTCTCTTAACGATGAAAAAATAAAAAAAGCAAATCTAGTGCACTTCTTGTACCTGTGTCATTTCCAAAAGCAAGTAAAAGAATAGCAACAGTTTGTTACTAAAGAAAGCTGATCCTCAATACACAGGAGAGAACTGCAAGGTTAATACATTTGATTTTTACATGGTAGCATCTTTTAATAGAGCCACACTTGGAATTTGTCAAATTCAAAGGATATGGAAAGGTTTGTTTGGGGTTGTTTTGTTTTGGTTTTTTTTAAGCAAAAATTAATTTTGCTGGACAACAAGGGTATACTACCATATCTAAATGTAGCAAGAGTTTTAAAACTCCTAAATTAACACTTCTAGAAAAGTGAGAGTATCTAATTTTATTGCATAAAACAATACTACTGGCAACTACAATAGCTTTACTTTGACTTAAAGGGATATTTCTAAATCGTCTATTCCCTATTATTCATAGCCCAGTGATTTACTTGGAAGCTGTGGAACATGTGTTTCAGAACAAGCAATGTTCAGCTGCAAATACAGCTAATGAAGAAGCACACAATCCTGACCTTCTCTTACCAGAAGTGCTTAACCTGCTCAGTTAGGCTGAATGCAATGGTTCTAGACTGTTAATACAGTTGTTCCATTCAAATTAATTCCTAATTTGAATCTGAAATATGGTAAGGAAGTCCTTAAGAAGGGACAGTAAGACAATATAGTCAACATTTGTCATTAATCAAACCAACAAATAAGTGACTAAGTGCTTCACCTTGTAGAAATTTAACAATACAGTAAATACTATTATAGAAGAATATGATGATATATTACAATTCCAAAAGAAAAAAGCAGAAAGTTGTTTTAATCTATAGTCCACCCCTCACTTCATATATGTGCTGATAATGCAGAGTTCATGTCTTATTGGCTTTGTTGTGCGCCAGCTCATTAAACACAGCTGCTGCATATGGGCACAAACACATTACCCAGAAAGAGCATGAACAATCCAAGGTATAAGATTTTAGCCAAAAAAACCAAAGGCATTCATGCTCTAATTCTTGATAAAGCAAAAGAAAAAACATTTAGTGCAGATGTTTAAAAGGTATCATAATATATCATGTAAATGTTTAAAAGGCATCAAAGCATATAAAGCAATAAAAATCATATTAATGGCTTCAGACAGGTTAAAGTAACTATTGGCACTTCTGTAGCAGAGCAAATCCATGAGTGATGACAATCCTAAAGTAGGAATTATATATATATATATATTAATTTCACTGGATTTTCCCATGGGCTGAAAGTCACACATGAACTCAAGTACTTTGCAAGTGTTGGACTTAAGCCCTGATTCAGTTCCTACTGAAATCTGTAAGATACTATCATCGACTTCACAGCTTCAGTATCAGACTTTAAATATATACATATATATAGCATAAGAAAACATTTGAGTGTGCTTCGCAGATTTGATGGCACTATATGGATTATATTCCTGAAAAACATTTGCTGTTTATTCTTTGAAATAAAATGTAACAAAAAAGTCTATCTACAAAAATGTAATGAATAATATTTTTGCTTTTTTCACTCCTGTCTTTTACAATCTGAGCTCTACTCACATCTGACTCACATGTCAACGTCATTCCATTTCCAAATCTATTCTACTGTACTTTTATATTATCGCATACAAATCTTTGTAAACCCATGACCCAGACTGGGCACAATGTTTCTCAAGACTGTATTTATTTATTTAGAGCCCACTACTGAGGCACCCATTCAAACTGTTGCATTGCAAATAATCCTTATTAGCCCTAGTGTGTTTGTTTATAGAATGATGGAAATTAAAGGGGAAATTTTCTATGGCTTCAGTAAGCTTTGGAATAGGCACAATGCGATCATATAATAACTAATGAAATGGTTAAAATTTACTGTTAATAATTTAAGATTATATATTTCGTTTTCACTGTTAATGTAACTTTTTCTTCATTTCTCTCCCATCCAATACTGAATTCAGTTTTCTTTTTTTTTTAAATATTACTTTTTTAAAAAAGTGTCTTACTTCTGTTTCTGTAAGGTGGAAAAATCTTGCAATGCTTATTTTGAAGGTATTGCAATGTTTGCTAATTTTCTTTTAAATTACAATAGTGATGTTTATGTGGTTAAATTTTACCAAAATTTTAATTTAGGCCAGAGATGACTAAGCAAGGATTTCATCAAGCAAGGAATTCCAGTGTATTTTCCAATCAGAAGTACTAAATATAGAGTTTGCAGAGTGTTGTCATGGCTGTAGGTATTTTATTTTATTTACAGTTGCTTGAGGAAGGAGATGTTTTGTTCATTAGCTTATTCATGCTTGCCATTCTTCTGTTATTACTATAATTTGGTGTCATTTTAAGGAAGATTATGAGGTTAATGTAAGCATCACTGAGAGAGACACACTATTTATAGCGATTAAAACCTTGTGGGAAAAAATCAGAAACATTTCTTGAGCCCTCTAGTGTTTGAAATTAAGTCTCAAAGGGCTTGGGAAGGAACCTGCTTATCAAAATTAATCCCCGTGAGATTTTTACATATCTCAAATAGTACTGATAACTTTTCTGACACTACTGAATTACTCATGTACGTGTAGTGCATTATGACTTGCAACCCAACTGATACTGAGCACCTTTCACAGCTGACAAATGCATTCTTAGAGCATTCCCCTCCAAAATATTATTTTTCTCCAGTCATTATAAAAATATTATTATTTTAGTGCCAGAGTGAACTATTTTTCATCCATTTAAAAAATATATTCTGCTAGAAGACTTTAGGCATTCATTTTTAGATTAATTTCACTAAATTACATAGTTATAATTAAAAAAAGAATGAATCACAGTAACAAACAGCATAACAAAATGTTTCCTTTAGGGAACTGTCCTCTTTCCTAAAACATTAGCCTGAATATTACATGCATGATCAGAACCTGAATTTTCAAATGGGGTAGATCACACATACAGACATACACTCAAGTATGAACATTTCCAGTTTCCCAGTCTCAAAAATCCCTGCGTTACCACTTTTATGAAGGGTCTCGGTTCACACATCAACTGTCTTCCTCGTCATGCTTAGTCTTTCCATTTTCTGCCCTGTATCTTGTCTGTAATCTTTACCTGCTTATTAACCCCAACAGCCTTACACCAAGAGTATATGTAATAACTGCTAGTACCAGACGTTGTGAGCATTCAGCAAAAATTACTTGATGTGCTAAGAACAATACAAGACAGACAAAATCTAGCTGATGAGCACTGAGTATTATTTAGGTGAGCTCAGTATAGCTACACCAGTCTAAGCTTATAAGATAACAACCAATCTCGTGTTATTTAGCAAGGTTTGATGTGACTGAGAAGGGGAAGAATTAATACTATTAGTATATGAGAATATGTAAGATGCAGTATTTCTAGAGCAATGCACGTCATGTTAATAAACAGCTTGAGATGGTTCGGTATCTTTAAAAGATGCTATAAAAATACTAGAATTGATACCACATCAGTTGTGTTTAAATCAAGCTCACCTTTCAATCACATGAATTTTAACTCCTGTTGAATTTGCTGATATTCCTATCTGTGAAATTTGACCTGATGCCGCAGGTAGAACAAAATCATAGCCACACAATACTATATAAAACTTAACTAACACAACAAAATCCTATTCTTTGCCTTTTAAGCCCCAACTGGCCAAGCAACAGAGCCTAAGTTTTCAAACATCATTCAACTTAGGGGCATTCAATAGCCCAGTTTGCACTGGAAAATTATGTCTGTTGAAGTGCCTCAAAACAGGATATACCAAAATAAGGCTCTTAAAATATATTTTTTAAAATTATACACTCTACATTTGTATTTAAAAATATATTTATATTGTACAGAGAGATTAGTTAGCAATATGTAACATTTTCTATTCTACACACAGGATGTTTGTTACGTATTGCAGTCAACATAACTATATAGTACTTATATTACATATAGTATATAATATGTACTAGGTTGCACTCTAAGAGATGCACAGTTATCAGGAAAGAAGTTTAAAAAGTAGAAAAAAGTCTTTCTAAAGCATTTCTTTTCTGTTTACCATTCTTCATCAATATAAATGACACACAGGACTCTGTGGACATATCAAATGTGTATAAAACTTTCAGAAATCCACTATTTCTGCATCACAATTAAAAGTCCTCAACACTATAAAGCAACTCAACCAGTATTGAAAAACTTGTATCTATTCTTCCGTGTTTTCACATTAAGAGCTGTCCAGTTTGCAGAGGTAATGATATATACCTCTAAGCAGATGAAAAAGAAACTAGGCAGCTGACTAGCCAAACATGAAATACAACCTAAAGCACTGTGCTACATGCCTCCAGATTTTTTTTAATGAACCAGACTCTCCTTTTTTGCTTCCTGAATCTCATATTGTAATTGACAATAACTACAATGATACCTACTCAAAACATAAAAACTCATCAACTGCCAGCTCGCTGCTAACAAACTCATTTAAAACAACTTATTAAGACATAACCTTTAAGTGTGGGAGCAAACAATACGCAATCAAACACGCAACACGAATATCTATAAAGCTAGATGAAGTATTAGGATTACTGCAGCTTTCTCTGACTGAAGCAAAGCATATGGTGGTATAATGGAGCATGAATTTACAGCAACAGAGATGTACGATATAGATTAAAGCTTCATCTGTGAGAACATACTGCACCGCAAAAAAGACAACAATTTTTGTGGTTTCTGGTTTACGGCACGACGAGCAACAAATACTCTTTTGTGGAACTAGGGCTCCCTCTGCTGCTAACAGGGAAGTAAAAAACAAGACCTTGAAATCCACTAAAAATGTACTCCTGAAATAGACCCCGATTTTGCGTTTATCAAGATATAAACACGCTTCTCAGGCTATGTGGATGGCTGCACGGTTTTCAGGTAGGACTGACAGGCTCATGTTATCCATTCAGAGCATGCAGCATGGAAAGCTCCAAAGAAAATTAAATCTGCTCCGCTAATTGTGTCTGCATTCACCGCAGGAGTTTGCGATTAAACGTACTAATGAAACAAGCACTTGATACTTTTTGTTGCTTTTGAAAACTAAACCAGAAATATTTGGCAATATATCTTTACAGAAACCTCTATTTTTAGGAAGTTGTGGCTTATTTATCCTGTTAGAACAGCTTTTGGTGTTCAAGTTGCTTCTTTGGTTGAATTAAATCTTAAAAGTATGAGTGAAAAACCATACAGCCTTTAATAAGAATGGGTGATTGATCAATATTAAAAGCCAAAATTTGAGATGTCAAAGTTACTCATTTAACATGATTGAAGCTATCAAGTGAGTGTGTTGACAACAGTCGCTATGAATTGATGTTAGAGTGACTTCATACCAAGTCTGACCAAGGCCAGTACCTTTTGTCAGCTTTCTACACTCTTAAGATTCCAGAGGCAGGGCCAGACCTCGTAGCTGAGGGGCAGGAAGCCGTATCATTTCACACTTTTTTTAGTCCCAATTGCCAACTGTGGATTGAACTTGGAAGCAGTCGTCGCAGCACAGTAAGTTATTTCTTGGGAAGTCACAGCTGCAGAGATCTTGGGGAAATATCAGTCCGTGTTGCACATGTGGGAAGCTTAACCAAACCTGCCCCCCCCACCTTTTTTTTTTGAGGAAATCAGAGGACCTGCAGGAGAGACAGCCAAAGTGCAAGCAATCCAAGGTCAGTGGCTATGGTAACGGTAGCAGACTACCATGATACAGGCACATGGACATACCAAACCAACACTGTTTCTGTCAGCCTAGTAGCAGCTTACCTGGCATAACGTAACCATTCTGCACTGCGTCCTCACAGAAAGGGAGCCAGAGAACAAGCAGGCCTGACCTAGCCTGATTCGGGCTCCTTATGCCTGCAGCTCTCAAAAAAGGGGCTGTAATTTCCCCTCCTTTCTCTTCACAGAATCACTGCTGCTACAGCTACCATCACTGCGCTAGAGAAATGAAACGGCGCGCGGGCTCGGCGGCCTGACAGGCCGGGGAACTGCACGCTCCTGGACCAGGAGTTTGGGCAACGCTGTGAACTACTGCACGGAGCGGGGCTGCGGAGCGCTGGGGGTCAGGGCAGAGCGACCCAGCCCCAGGGGAGCACGGACAACCACCGCCGTTTCCACGCGGCCCGCCCCGGCGGCCCGGGCCCGGCAGGCGGCGGCCGCCTCGACAGCGAGCGGCGGCAGCGGCGTGAGGCGAGGCCACGCCCAGAACCACCGCCCTGCGGGAAGCCCCGCCCCCGCGCTCCCCCGCTCGGCAGCGCCTTCGACGGTGGATTGGTAGCGCCTGGCGTGGCGGCGCAGGCGCAGTGGCTGCGCGGCCCCCCCTCAGCCATGGCGGACGAGGAGCTGGAGGCGCTCCGGCAGCAGCGGCTGGCAGAGCTGCAGGCCAAGCACGGGGTAAGGCGCGGGGGCGCCCGCCCCGCCGCCTCCCCGCCGCGTCCCCGCTCTCCGCCGCCGGGCTGGGGGCAGGCGGGCGCTCGCCGGGTGCGGCAGGGCTTGTCCCTCCGCCCGAGCCTCCCCAGCAGCCGTGTGGCGGCCGCCTCTCAGGACCGCAGGAGAGGGAACGGGGGAGAGGAGGGGGCGCGCCTTGAGGCCTCTGAGCGCGTAAAGGCTTCGGTTGCGGGCCGCGGGGGGAGCGGGAAGCGGCCCGGCCGCGCTCGGTGCTTTGGCTGGAAACGTCGCCGACTGCGGCCGCGGTGACTGGCGGCCGGCGGGGGGTGGGGGGGCGGGGACCGGCCGGGCCCCCGGGGCCGCCGCCTCTGCTGCTGCTGCTTGAGCAGTCGTCGCCTTCGGGGCGCTTTGGGCCTGCCTCCTACCGCCTGCCTCGGGTGCCCTGGCTGCTGCCTTGGAAGGTTCAGCACACCACCTTTCCCTCCCCCGACCGTTTTCCATGCCGCTCACAATTTTAGGGATTCCCATCATCAGTCGTTTCAGTCGTCTCCGTTTTCAGAGCTGAAGTGTATCAGTCTGTGCCGCTCTTCCTGTGAAGGGATCTGCCATACCTACGATCAGCCTCATTTCTTCTCTGTATGGTTTCCCATTCTGCTTTCACACTTTGAGATGTTACCTATAAAGTTTGAGGTGCAGATCCAACATAAAGCACATTTGCTTCTGAGTAGTTGTCTCAGCTGCCTATATGAGTCCCAAAATACCATGCTAGGATTCTGGTTTCTTCTGTATTGATAAATACAAAATGTTAAATTCAGTTTCATTTGTCCTTAACTTGCTTTAATGGGTTTGAAATGCTTTTATCTGTTTTCTGGACTTTGGGAACGTTTATTATCTTAGACCTAATGGGAAGGCCTTTTCATGTCCAAACCTACAACAGTTTGTGGATAGATCCAGTAGCACTAGTCATCACACTAGTTCGCATTACTGCTTTGTGAGGAAAGCATAGTATGGCATATTTATTTGCTAGGGCAGCAGATTCTTATTTTCAGGATCTCGTCCATGGTCAGGCGGGTTTAGCAGGCAGGTTTAGCTTACATTGACTCTGCTGGAATATTTAAACTTACTGTCCTGTGTGGAAAGTGTTTGGATGATCATATTTATTCTGATTTCATTCTTTAGGATCCTTCTGGTGATCCATCGCAACAGGAAGCAAAACAGAGGTATAAATGAGAACTATTGACTTACAGTCTTAAATCTAATCGTTTTGAACTTTTTACTTCCTTTTTTGAGTATTTAATATTTTGGAATACTCAGCTGAATTATTTTTGTTGTTGGAAGAACCACCACCAAGAAGCTGAAATGTCAAAGATCTAATCCAAGGATAGCTAAAATGGGATTGATCCAAGTGTGGCTCCCAGGCCACGACTATACTGGATGATCTACAACAGAGCCGTCAGGCAGTCTGAACCCTGGCTGGGGTGGGAGGGCATGGAGGAAAACAGCAGTAGCAGCCCATTTTCACTTTGGGACTCAGCTGAGTGCAGTAACCTCGTGACCCTTAGTGATATAGTAAGATGTTTTTGGGAAGCATCATCATTCCCATTGTCATCTGCTTCTGGAACTGAGAAACCTTCGCTTTTCATGGTTGGTGAGAATTAGTCATTAGAAAATCTTGAAGGCTGGCAGAACTCTTCCCAAACTGGAGTTTTGTCTGAGTGACAAGTTTGGGTTTGGCTCTGTTAGTGCAATGGGAACATGCTTTCCTAGTTGATTTGATTTTTCTGGGACATCTAATGCAGTTAAAAATATGAAACAGAACTATTCACGTCAGAGCTTAGTGCGGAAACAGCATTTAGTATTTGCTCTAAGGAGAAAACTGAAAAGAAGTGTTTAAAGAGCTAGACTTTGCACACGGTCAAAGTTTGTATTAACTGAAATGCATAAACTAAAATGCCAGTTTTACAAATACTTAGTCAAATATTGTGAGTATATGAAGACTTACTGAAGAATTCTAAGTAAGGAGGTTTGGTTCTGTCTTGCAATTGCATGGACTATTCCTTATGCCTGCTCTACCATACACTGCCTTTGGTGAAATTCCACATGGAACTGGAAGCAGAATCTTTACAGTGGGTAGCATGGCTTTTGTCTTTAAGATGTAATAATAAACAGTAATAAGGTGTAAGTAGTAAACTCCATTTCCTAGAAGATGTTGTCAGCTATGTAACTTTATCAACGTACACAGAGCTACTCATGACAGAAAACGCTGTAAGAGAAATCATGTAAATATGAGGTTTGAAGGGACCTCAAGAAGTCACTTACATGAATCGAAAGTCTTCTGTAGTTTGCCATTTTGTGCATGTTATTTTAGGTATTTGAAATCCCACTTTTAATGCGTGGTTAATTTTTCATTACAGGGAAGCAGAGATAAGAAATACTATTTTAGCTCAAGTTCTTGATCAAGCAGCTCGTGCAAGATGTAAGTATCCAAGTAACTTTCTAATAAAAAAATTCTCATCTAGTGCACTCCGCTGCTGCTCAAATCAAGCACATATGTACTTGGATAGAGGCCAGACTAGAAAAATGTTGTTGATGGGAAGATAAAACTATTACAGCTTTTCAGTGTGGGATATCAGTGATTGGAGGGGAGGGGTTAACTGACATCTGAATGATGTTAATCAAGTTTCTTTTTTTAACTAATAGTAGGAATTGCAGTGAGAGTCAAAGTTCGTTAATCTAATTAGGAACAAATATTTTAAAGTAAGAAATATAACTATCTTCTATCTTTATTTTACATAAATGAAAATGCCTTTTTCAATTTATTTCATGACCCTGACATGAAGAAAATTGTTTCATAGGGACATTTGTCACTTTGTAGTTACTAGTGAAGGTACTCGAGTATGTTTTAAAACACAATGAACAGAGTCTGTTTTTGTTGCAGTAAGCAATTTAGCACTTGTGAAACCAGACAAAGCAAAAGCAGTAGAGAATTATCTTATACAGATGGCAAGATTTGGACAGCTAGCTGGGAAGGTGAGTTATGTTTTTCTAAGTCTTCCTTGCATATATTCATTTCCAAACCTAATTCACTCTAAAAAAAAAATTGGACATTTTTAATATCTGTAAATTAAATAACTGTAAAAGGCAATTGAGAGCTTCTAAATACTATTATATGATTCCATCAAACACCTTTTATAAGAAGGGAAAGTGTGATTCAGTTGTTTGATACTAAGCATCTCTCAGAATGTGTTTATATGGCTTTTCTGTCGCTTTCCTAGGTATCAGAACAAGGTTTGATAGAAATACTTGAAAAAGTGAGTCAGCAAACAGAAAAGAAAACAACAGTAAAGGTAAGCTTCAGTTCCTAAATAGAATTTTAATTTGTTATAAAATAGAGCAGAAAATTGCATGTATTGGACCATTTCAGTTCAGGGTAGAACTTAACTTTGTATTTACCACCTTGCTTGCCTCCACTGATAAGTATTGGGACTAAATCATAGCCGTCCTTATCCATGGTATAATTTGCAGATATTGGCGCTGGGATAGGAGCGTACTGTTGAGGACAGGCTGCCCCGCGTCCATCCTGTACCATCACGCCAGGCGGGGATGTGGGCAGGGGGTGTGGGTTGTGATGGGGTGAATGTTCGGCTCCCATGTAATGTATTCATTGTCAAATGCGTTGAGTTTGAAAAGCTTGCTCTATGTTGGATTTACTGTGACCCTTCTATTTTCACTTCATATGTTTCATTTTAGTTCAACAGAAGGAAAGTATTGGATTCTGACGAAGAGGATGATTATTAATACTACTGTAAGACTGTCTGCCAAACAAAAGGCCTGGAAAAAGGCAAGATACTGTTATCAGGCAGAATGCAAGATCTGAAAATGTTTACGCTTCTTTACTTTTTTTTTTTTTTTTTATAAAAAGGCCAACAAATGAACTTGTCTTGTAAAATAAATCTGAGAAGGGGATTTTGTAACTTAAATTTTTGTAGTATAAGAGGCCTGAGCAGTGTGGGGTTCCCCACTGCTTCATTAGCATGAACATTTTGTTGCCCCCTACTCAGTGTGTAAGCTATGCTTTCAGCAACTGCACACACTTAACTTGCTGCTATTGGAGATACCATAACATGAGGAGGAGCTGAGTGTAAAGCTGGGAACAGCCCCTCCCTCTAGGAGTTTAAGGACTTACCTCCAGGCTCCATATCACAGAAGTGTAAGAAACGAGATTTCCTGAGCCCCTGAAGGAAGCCTGTCCAGCAGCTCACTGGCTCTCAAGTCCTTACTGGGAATTTATAAAATAAAGTGAACGTATCAAAGTAGTGTTTGGATCAAAGGACTTCATATCAGGCAATTTGTGTAAAGGAATTGTAACCAGCATACAACTGAACTGTTCCCCTATGAAACAGTCAAGCTATCTCGAAAAAAGCAAGTTAACTGTGTAATACAGCACTGTTCAGACACTTGGTATCGTATATTCTTAAAACTACCTCCATTTTTATCAAATGGCTGGAGTGTTTCTTACCTTGAAAAAAAGACCGTTTTCCTCAACTTTCTGCAACTCCTGCATGCATAAAGTAAAACTGAACTTGTGCTGTACATTTACTCAAAAATATGGTTATGGAAATATGTAGGATAAATACTGTAATGTGCTGATAAACACTCTACCACCACAAAACCCTTTTCTGACATAATTTAACAGGAACATGTATGATCCCAACTGCAATGGTTTTTGGAACAGAATAAAATTCTTTAAAGTGACCACCAGTGGGTGTTTTTCATCTTGTGTGAATGCAGTTAAAAAGTATTTAAACAGTTGTTATCTTTGTTTCATTTGGACTAGACTGGACATTTTGCTTGTCTATGTTTCTAATTAGGATTCCTTAACTTCAGTAAAATCGTGGGTATATGCTAAATTTCTTCAGGCTAATGACTCTTTTTAAACAGCTTGAAGAGTTTCAAGCCAAGGTGTGGTGATAGATGGTTTGAAAGTTTCCCCATTAGGGCTACAGATACATCCTAAGCATCCACGCTTCACATTCCCATTCCTAAGTTTATCTAATTCCACTTATAGTAACATAAGCTTCCTTGCCTTGCTGTTCTTCTAAAACGGCTGTTCCAGAATCTCAGTTGTCAAAATGAAGTAATGCCTTGGATTTATTTTAACTTACAACCTTTTGGAGATTAAACTGGACTGTACGATAACATGCTTTGCAGACAAATCATAAGTGTCATGAAGTTAACTTCAGTCTATTTGCACTACAGATCGCTAGGGGAAGCTTCCAGGGCTTCTCCCTTCAAATCCTATTACAGTTCAGCCTTTGATCATCGCATCTTTGAATATCAAGGTATTTTTTAATTACAAGCTTGGTTAAGCATGTCAAAGGAAACTTGCAAACTATTTCATTTACCTAAATGATTTGTTAGTCATTATCTTTCCATCATGTAGATTATAGTGGAACTGTTTGGCATTTAAGTGCTTTTTTTAAACATACGCTATACATCCAAAATGCCTGGAAATAAGCTTTATCCTAGACTGAGCACTGAATAAAACTGAAGCATGGCTCGGTCACTTGAGTAGCCTCAGGTTCACAAGGACAACTGTTCTGATACTGTAATAGAAAAGAAAACTCAGGTTAATTCTAATAAATTTGTACATTTTCTATAAAACTCTAAAGAAAAAAATATATTCTCCTGTTAGATGTCTTAAAATACAGATTTTTGTTAAAAAATACAGTAGGTAATACGCAACCAAGTCCGCATTAAGTTGCCTTAGTAAGCTACTATGTTTTTTTTCCTTGCAAATTTTATATTTCATTTGGGGGGACAGTTTTTCAAAGGCAAACGCTACTTCAACACTTGGCCAATTCTTAAATTCTAAGAGTAAAATTAACCAATAACTATATAACCATTCATATGGCTGAAACTTGGGAGTGTCGCAGCTGTTTCATTGCTTGCATAGAATACAACAAAATACTTAATGCTTAAGATATAATAGTATTGAACAAGTTGTTTTCCATAACCTGTTGTATTCAAAATTTGTTTTTAATAGAAAAAAAAGCAAGTAACTAAATTCAGAGTTCACATCCTCTGATATTTATCTCTAACCCTTTTCAAAGTTGTTTAATAAGCGATCTTAAAACCTGCTTCCAAAGCTATTCAACCA
This sequence comes from Nipponia nippon, assembly GCF_047370975.1. Taxonomy (NCBI): domain Eukaryota; kingdom Metazoa; phylum Chordata; class Aves; order Pelecaniformes; family Threskiornithidae; genus Nipponia; species Nipponia nippon. Next base: position 42,006,236 of record NW_028262391.1, read on the forward strand.
CACTATACTTACTATTAAGGACTGAGAAAAAAGACTTGATACTGAACTTAGTGTCATTGTGCTAACTCATCTTCAGTAGTTACAGCAGTATATTCTGTACTTGTACTCTGTAGCATAGTATCACCAGTATTAAAGAGCTAATAAACTGATTTTTCTCATTGATAGTCAAGAAGTCTTAAGACAAGAATCATTTAGTTAAATGCGTAGTATAATTAAACCACAAGCGAAATTCTCACTATGTCGTTTGGAAATCAGATCTGCGAAAGTTTACTTGTATCTTAAACTTTGGAAGTAATATCTAGGTTATTTTTGCTACAGGTAAGGACAAGTGACTTACTCTAGGTCATCTTTATAGTGTCACAAGAAGAAAAAAACTAGTTCATATCTCTTTCCTCTTGGTCTTTTGCCTTGTAATAGCTGAACATCCATCCTACCTTTTTTTTTTTTATGGGAATGTAAAGCTAGAGAAGGAAGTTATGTGAAAACGTTCAGTTTCACTAACAATTCTATATTGTTCACCTCTATGCCTTAAATCCAAAACCACGCAACTTAATAGTAGTAATCCATGAATGTAGGAGAAAAGAAGGTCATATTGAACTTGAGAGTAAATGCCAACAGATCCCTCAATGTACACATAGACGCAAGGTGAACTCTTCAAATGCCTACAAAAGCAAGGAAATCTGTGTGAAAGACTCAATGCTTCGAGAAACGCACACAAAGAAAACAGCATTTCCGAGAGTTATTTTACTAGTTTTTTTCTTTCCATCATTTGGCACAAATCCAAGGCACATTAGAAAATCAGATTAACTCATAAATTATTAGAAAAATAAACACATGACCCCATCTCCACATGTCCATATGTGCACTTATTGCACATTTTACCTCTTAGATTAAAAAGTTATTTGAAAAAATCACCAGTATGTCTTCCAGCTTTGTACTTTGCCAGGCAGTTTACTCATACCACAGTTAAAAGAAAGAATTATTCATCCAAATAGTTTATGAAATAAAATGCAAGCTGGGTGTGATGAGCAAAGAATAAAAAATACTGCACTTAGAAACCTGGCTTGTGCTATTTACACATTCTGCTATCATAACCAAAATGGTAGAAAATGAAGTCCAAATCTAAGCAGCCATCTCACAGTCACTTGCCAGCTTTCAGTTCTTCAGTGATCACCTCTAGGAATGGGATAATATTTGGCCTATTCCAACAAATGCTTACTGATGTGAGAAGTACCTGTCATAACTGCAATTTCACCTTTTTAAAGAGCAGTCCAGAGCAGGGTCCTAAGCAGCAGTTTTGTCTGCAGATGTCACCCAGCTTCAGAATCCTAAGTATCCGTGCATTTTTGCATGAATCACTTGAGAGGAAGGGGGGAAAAAAAAAAAACAAAAGCAACTTAAACCAATTTTGTGTGTCCTTATACATGCTTGCTTCTGCATATTTTTTTTTTATTAGGCTGTGAACAGCGAGTCTGAAGTTTAGCTTTGTTGAGGGCTCTCTACGTTTTCCCAGTATCTCGGCTCCTGTATAACTTCATCTTTCAGCTCCAATACAGGGGAGCGTTGCAAAGAAATTAGCAAGCATTCCATCCCTTCACATTAATAGCATGTATAAATTTCTAATGTGGCATCGCAGGTGTTACGGACTATTGTTTTTCCAGCTACTAAAATATACAGAAATATATACTATAATGGTTTGCAGCATTACAATAAAAATAGAAACATTTCAATTACCTCTGGCAATAAATACCTTGTTATCCAATATATCTTTATATATATATAAATATATATATTTATATTTATATATACTTATCCAATGTAGTGATAAAAACTGAAAACGCAAAAATTATTCAAAGACTTTTAAAAACAAAGTGGGTGGCTGAAAAATACAATACCGGGTTTGGTTTGGTTTACTGTTACACATAATTTTTTAATAAGTGCTAAGTAGAATAGGAAAGTAAATTTGCTGTCTACATCTCGGTACGTCCCTGTTTGTTGAGATCAGTAATGATCTGGCTGCGTAGTTCCCTCCAACATAAACAGATGATTCAATCTTCGAAAGTGCTAGGAACATTCTGTTTCTGCTGAAGAGTCATCCTTGTATTCTCTTCTGAAGGCAGGCTTGCAAGCGTCACTGAATTCTTTGATATACAGCGGAGGGTTTTTGAAATTAACACCACCTAGTTCCTCAGCTTTTGACATCAAATTCGCGCTTCCTTGTCAATGTTTTGAAAGCAGGTCATCACAGCAGTCTCTTGATTGTGAAATACTTGAATTTCTAGGGCTGGATAAACTATTATCGTTGACATTCTCTACTGAAAGTGGCACATTAACAGTGTGTCTTCGGTGCATTAATTTACTCCGGTGAGGAACTTCTATCATGTCATCGTGTTTCACAAACTCGCCACTGCATCCTGAGTCAATAATCTTAACTTTGCTCTGGTCCAGCGTTTCAACAGATTTTAACTTGGTTTTATCGAAGTTTTTAATAGCTAACTGTGAGGATAGAAAAATGGTATGTTAAAAGCATTGCCTACTTTCTTCATTACAAGGAAGTAAAATGAATATAGGGTTTCTTGAATGTAATTATCACATTATTTTAATGGTATTCTTTATACTGAGAACACAGCCAAGGATTAAAAATACTACACTTTGTAGGACAATGATTATATTTGGTCTACATGCGAGAAAACAAGAAGAGGTCACCCTGCCCCAGGCTACACATACATCAGTACCAGAACTGAAAAGATAATGAAGGCATTCCAAAACTTATTTTCACTGCACTATCCCAGTATCATCCTAACTCCTCTAAACACCTTTTGTAATGCAAGCCTCAAGGTACTTGAAAGTAACAGCCATTTCTTTCACCATTAAGAAACGTGTAAGTAGTAATACAGACAGGCTCAACCAGGCACTGCTAAAGGCAAAGGCAAAAACTCCCTGCCTCCGGATCGTACCTGTCAGGGAAGAGACACCCACCCTCCCCACCCCCCTTAAAGACTCTTTTTGGTCATTCCAGCTATTCTTATCTTCCATTTCCATATCTGCTCCTGATTTTTCCTTTTCAGAGTGGATGGCTCTCCTTGATTACTGGCCACTCTGCAAATGTTAAAATAACTAAGAGAAAAAAAGAGAATCCAAGCATGCTAATGACAGATTTTCTAAGATAACTAAAGGCAGACGTTAATTATGATACTCTTTTACTAAAATAATGACAACAATTTTGAAAATGCTTCAGATGGAGATGATACATGTTTAAACCCACTAACAATTTAAAGCTGTATAACCTGTAAATTCACAAAGCCATGACAGTCGCAAATGGTTAAAGTGCTATGTATCATGGTAACATTAGTTTTTTGATACCTGCTGTACTTGCATGACATACAGCCTTCAGCAATCCACAATTATAAAGTCTAAATCCCACGTTTAATTAAATAGTGGGATATTATCATTAATACTAGAAAGAATTAACAAAATATTACATTATTTTGCATTATTTATGCATTAATTTGGCATTCTCAAGGCTCTTTGCAAATGTTTACTCTCATAAAGGCTCTATGAAGTAGAACAGTACTCCATTTTCTACACGGAGATGAGCGGCATTTCCAAGGCTATGTCAATCTAATAATGGGCAGCTACTGAACTAACCTGGTAGAAAACTGTTTTCTTTTGAACAGGTTAGTTTTTCTCTTGATTTAGTATGCTGAAATGGCTCAGCAGAAGGTCCAACGAGAGTCAAAGCCAGTGTAAAGGAGGACAAGGGAGCACGTGCTCTGGGTGGAGGGCACCATCCAACAGTCAGACTGGCGTAGGGTGCCATGGTACCCCCAGCCACAGATGAATTGATTACATATATTTGTGTCACAGCTGACAATGCAACATGCAGTTTGCTATCACCCTTGCAAACAATCTCCTCCTACAAGCAGACCTATCATGCAACCCCCAATTTTAACCTACTGAAAAATTTCTCTCTTGTAAATAGCATCTCTGCTTGGCTACAGCTCTGATAAGCTGTAGGAGTTTTTCAAGCCTTGGTACTACCTTGATTTTGCTACACATGACACAGAAAACAATACAGAGATGAAGCCTGCAATAAGAGGCTTAAGAGGTTTAAAAGTAAGAATAAAATGTTTAAGAGGTGTTATAGAAGCACCATTGAAGTATGAACAATGATAAAACATTAGCAATTTAGCAAACAGGTCAGAACTTTTGGGATTCACCAACCACCACTAGTAAAAAAGCTTTCCTGTTATATGTATCTACATCAATAGCAGACAAAACAAACAGATTTGCTGTATTATACAAATAATTCAAACAAGTATTTCCACTTACCTGATGCAGTAACTGATAGTCAAAATTAGGGACACTTTTATCTCTTGTTATTGTTCTCCGTAAATGTTTTGCTCTAAAAAATATTTTAAAGAAATTAAATTTAAGTACGTGTCTTTCCACAAAAGTCCGATCACAGAAAATCCACAAGGTGGCACTATCTCAACATGGAAAGGCTACTATCCGACCTCTTCTCAAAATGACAGTCTACCAGTATTTCCTGTATTTTATCACAGAATATACATTAACGTTTAAAAAGATCATAGGCAAAAACCAACCATTGAGTGAAGCTCTAAGATAATATTTTTAAAGCAGTCTGGCTCTGAAATTCTTCATTTATGGTACACCAAGTATCAGTGCAAAAACAATTTTAAATACGTTTGCAAGCGCTCCCTCGCCAGCCAGCTTTTCCCTCCTGCCGCATGGCGCATCGCTGCTGTTCACCACCGACGCGTCTGTCATGCCCAGAACGTCTGGTCTGGAGATACGAACATGCATGCCTCGGAGGACTGACATCGACTGTCAGATTAGTCACACGTGACGTGTAACGATGCTTGACCCACTTTTGGGCTTTAACAGTTGTATTTCTTGTTCGCTTATGGAAACAATAAACGTACTTCTGAGGAAGCTTCTATGCTTACTTGTTAAATCTGTTAATTGATTGGACCAGTTGAAGTTGTCTGCTTATGCGATCATCGGCTTTCTCACATGGCTTAGAATTCACTAGGGGTTTAAAAGAACAGGCAGCTAAAATTACAACTGAGTCACACTTAAGAATTAAAAAAAACACAGTTCTGAATGAAAAGTGGTATCTATTGACAGTAGATTTAAAATTCTACAGTAAAACTATAATAGTAATAACTTGAATCAGAGTTGCAATTCATCTTTGAAAATTTTAAAGCGTTTTAAATCGCAGGAGTAAGCATTCTTCATCAGATTAGCATGACTGGCCAAGCTACTGAAGAGACCATGTAATTCTGGACTTTGAGGCCCTTAATTCAAATTTTTATAAACCTGAATTAATTAATACACAGATGCTATACCACCTCTTCATTAATATTACCTACTCATGTCTTCTATTGTTCTTTTAGAACTATTCTCACAATATTTGAAAGGACTGTATCCATTTTTGGTATCAGCATACTGTGATTAATTTTGGTTTTGTATTAAGGAAACATTCACAATCTTTCCTAGGGAAGCAAGCAAGAGTTATTTGGAAAAGCCTAACTAAAACTCATGGATGTGGAAACGGGCACTCCTGCTCCTCATCTTCCCTAATTCCTGCTCATGCAGCCTCGCTCTCTTCTTTCCACAGTTCTGGTGGCAGCAGGTCCTTCACCAGGCTGAGTCGTCTAGCTCACCACAAAACTTGTTACACCCTTTGCCCCAGAGGTTAGTAAACTGCATCAGCTTGAAAATCAATCTGAAAAACTTCTGAGCCAGCGTAAGGAAAGTAGTGGATAAGGAAGACCAGAAGCTGAGGGCGAGAGGGAAGAGGTGAGGTGTCCAATAACATCACCTCTTTTAAGTGGCAATAAGCCATGACATCAGCTCAGCTGTCTTGTCAAACTGTACTGTGTGTCTCAACACATTTGCTTAGACTGTACTATATGCTGCCATTTACTGGAAGACATTATTTTGCAAACCGTGCTTAATGGTTTAGACAGTTACCTTTGTAGCTCTTATTTCTATCCCATAATGAGAGAGACAGTAACTAACGGAAGGGTCCTTAACCTGTTTAAGGGCAATGTAAATGACAACTAGAGGTGATTTAAATTAATCTGGTTTACTTTGCACTGAAATGGACAATTATTACATGGTTAATTATGTAATCTCAAATGTGGCATGGTTTTTAACTTTAAATGTTTTTATGTAAAATTCCCTCCCACGCACCAAAAAAGTGAAAACTGCGTTTGCAGCGATGTCATGAATATAACACAAAGTCTGCTGCATGTAGTTAGAGTATTTTAGGTGTTACCTGTAATAAATACACAAAATAGTTGTCTATTCTTTAGTTACAGGTAAATCAATTATATAAAATATTTGTTGTAGTTGCACATGAATTCCTAAATCCCTTTTTATTCATACCAGTGGAAATATGACATGTACCTTTTTTTCTTATCTTGATAGTAGCATGCTGCTCACACTCCTTTTCTCTCTCTGCTGATGTAGGTACATAGCTTGGTGCTGTTTCCAGCAACTTAATGATATTTGAATTCTTAATTTTAAAAGTTTCCATTTTCACCATTATTAAAGAAAAAGAAAAACATCAGTACAATTTAGGATTCTAGTCTATGCAGAGTGTGTTAATTAATTGCTGCCAAAATGAATGTAATGCGCAAAAAAACCCCCTCATTATAAATACAAACTTTAAATTGTATCATTTTGAGTAGGGACAAAATCAGTGTTCCACAAATTGCACCGTACCAGAGTGACAATTTTGTAGTCTTGACCTATTATTTTAAACTGTATTATTTATGGTTAAGCTAATTTCAGTTTAAATGGTAATACACAGACTAAAATTGATTCAGTACAGAATTTTGTGGTCATTATGCTACATCTCAGAGGCTATTTAAGCACATAAAGATAGGGACCATGCATCAAATCATTTAAAGAGTGAAATAATTCTTTATAATTTAATATTACATATTATGTTATTGGTATTAATAAAGGGGAAGGTCAGAGTTATCGATGACAAGATAAAAGGTATCATAAGGCATGAAGGACAAAAGATGCTGGGTGGAACAAGGAATATTGCTAGCAGTGTAACTGATTAGTGAAAGCTGTTCATTTTCCTACATTTAACATTTCTTCGTCTCTCTCTGCCATTACTAGCATAGATTTTAATGTCATTTTCATTCACATATGTGCTTTCACTCTTTCTAGATTCATCCTTTTTGTCTAGGATAACTTATTTTAGAAACACAACAGGTTTCATATACCACAAGTATCATATTGTACGTTGTACAATAAACAGGCATCTTAGTCTTTGTATCACACATAATTGTTAAATACAGAAGTCTTGGCAAATATTATCGTGACAAACAGTTATATTTGTTTTCTTTCCTACATTATGCATATGGAACTTTAGGAAAATACAACCTTAGAAATGAGCTTTCTGCACTCACCGGCTCAGCACAGTCTGCAGGGGTACAGTTCCTTTCGTTCCTTATGTGTGTCATTGCACCATTCTGAAGTAGCAAGTCTACCAGGGCTTCGTTCTTTCCTATCACGGCCACGTGCAGTGCTGTATTGCCTTTGGCATTACAAAGGTTAACGGAAGCTCCATGCTGGACAGCAAGATAAAATTCAAGTTATAAAGACAGAGCAGCAGGAAATGGAGATAGCACATTACTATTCTGTTTTTCTCTCCCTTTATTTTGAATGAATGAATGAAAACAACGCAACAGAAGCTGTGTAGCTGTATACAAACACAGAAAGCATACACTAGCAATCACCGGTTCAACAATAAGCCACCTGATCATATTATTTCCTTCTCTCTCATAGCCACAATATAATGGATCAGCTCATTTCATTTTTGTATGTATCTACCACATATTCCAAGTTTAAGAGATATTAAAAAAAAAAGGGCAAAAAACCCTATGCAATAGAATCATAAGCAAGAAAACCTAACACCTGCCACAAAAAAGTTCCATAAAAACAGCTAGCTGTACAACAGTGAAGTAATATTTATCTAATAAAAAACCATGAAGGGAAGAGATTGAAAGGAGTGACATAACAAATAGTCTTATTTCTTCCCCAAGTAGTTTTGACAGAGAAACGCGTAACTAAAAGTACTGATCCTGACTACTGGGATAAGCACAGATATCACGTAAGAAACACTATTCTAAACATTCTGTTTTCAGTGATCTTACCTGTAACAACAAGGCAGTAGTCTCATACTGACCATTCAAGCATGCATAAATTAAAGGAGTATTTCCATATATATCCTTTTTATTTTGTTTAGCACTGTAATCCATCAGACACTTTACCACCTATTGAAAGAAGTAACAACTCTTTAATTTACAATACCAGCTAACCACAATCATGCAGTGAAAGCCCTCCCTCCTCTTTTTTAAAAAAAAAAAAAAAAGTTTGAAATCTAGAATGAAAAAGGAAATGGAAGAAAAAAGGATGGAGAAAACAAGTCTCATCTTTGCCAAACAGACGATAACCACAAGCATCTCCTCCTATCATACTAATTTTCATATTTTACCACACACTTAAAAAAAAACCTTAAGCAACTGAAATGAAGGCCAGAAAATAAAACTCAAGGTATGTGAAAAACATACATAATCAATAACTTAACGAAACATCAAAACCAAACCACCACAGGAACAGTATCCTTTCCCCCTTTCCAAACTCATCAGAACACTTGGGAGGAGTTCTTTATGTTGTAAATACCCCATGAACTAACCTTCATTAACCTACAAGTTTGAGTTGTATTCTCGTTTTCTTCTTGCTTCCCTAGTGCTTTGTCTCCGCACCATCTTCACAATTCTCTCAATTATTTTTCCTCTTGCAGTCCTCAGTTCCTTATTCTTAAAACCCTAGTCTTCCACTTTTCTGCATATTCCCATTTGCCTGTCTGCACCTGCTTTTTCGTGATCATTATTTTTCCCCTCTCATTTACTTTCCCTCTTGTATTAATATCTTCCCCTCACTAGCTCATGCGTCTCCTTCAGTGCTTATGCTTCCCTGACTTGAAGTCAGGGATGAGGTTTTCTGCTACCCTCGGAGCTCCACTTGGCTCATAATCTACTTAAATGAGTTGAAGATACAGTAAATATTTAATACTGTGGCTATTGAAGATACCAAGTCCATTGCATCAACAGATGTACACATAACCTCCTTGAACTGAAGGGAGAGAGAGAAAATACATAGAAAGATTCAGCTGCACAAGGTATTTTTAAAGTGTTTGATGTATGACAGCAGCTATTCATAGCACTTTCATTAAACCATTATTTTAGGTCATTTAGAAAGAAAAGGTGCCTACGGAAACTGTTTCAGTTGAAAGATCCCCTTTCCGCCTGGAGATTTTAGACACAAAGGAAAAACAGAATCACCAAACTATTTTTCACTGTTACTGCTTTAGTCTTGTTGATAATTTCACAAAACAGCTTTTTGTTGGCGGTTAAGTGTTAAATACCTTGCATTTATGAAGAGGCTCAGTTACCTGGAAGTGACCTTTCTGGCAGGCTAGGTGAAGAGGAACTGCATGTTTTGCATTCTTGGCACTGATACTGGCTCCATGTTTCAACAGGAGAGAGACAAGTTCAGAGTGTCCATGCAGTGCAGCCATATGCAATGGCGTAAAACCATCTTGGTTTGAAACGTTTACTCCAAGTCCGTTAGCAGAGATCCTTGCAAATTTCTGTTGAGGAAAATACACAACAAAACTATATAACTAATCATGCTACTTTCCGTGGACCAAAAAGCAACCAAATACCTGCTAAGTATATACAAAACAGGTAGACAGACATTACAAGAACTTCTGTTACAGAGCCTAATTTAAGACCTTGAGGAAAAGAGTTAGTAAACCAGAGCAGCTTGGTAGTATTTTTCAACAGAACAGTGAGTTTTATTTTTCTCTCTTTTCTTCCAACAGGATAGCTTCATATAGAGAAATTCCAGGCAAAGTATTCATGATATTAAAAAGAGGCTAAAGCAGCACAGGTTGAGACAGAAGTAAAACTTACAGTTTTAGGTTTTTTGGGATGCTCATACATATGGCGAGTAAGTGTTAATATTATCAGTTACTTTCATTTATACAGACATTTATGCTCTTGGAGACAGACACTACACACTTGTTTTACTACTACATGAAGCTCAAGGTAATAAGGATAAAAACTAACATTATTCGTGTGTACGTAACACTGGCCCAGAGAACAGACTCCCATGGGGAGTCAAGATAAGGAAACTACCTGGAAGACAGCTCACACAGCAGTACAGAACAACCTTTTTTACTCCTCTTGCAAACTGTGTAGGTGCCTAACATTTACAGTGGTAGACAATCTTTCATTCTGCCTGTCCACAGTGTACTTTGAAATGTGTGCCTACCTAATACAGTGCTTAAGATTAGTTAACAAGTTCCTTCTACTTTTGATTCAGTAGGCGAGTAAATTCCACAGCAAATGCCATTCCTTCCCCCGTTATCAATAAAACAAACTTTATGGTCTCAGGCTCTGGAATCTTTAGCACATGATCTCTGTACTCAGGATACACGGACACACGTTAACAGAGAATAAAGCACGGTGTGAATGTGAAGCATTTAAGGACAACTAGCATACTCTTAGCCTCCACAAAATAAACACAAGGTAGCAGTGAGAAATTTAGAAGTTAAGTTAAGCCATCTCACATTTTCTCAGTTAAGTGATATGGATACTGTTACCTCAAAATAGCCAACACACTGAAAATTTATACTTTGGTTTATTTTGCAATGACTTATCCAGTTATGTATACCATCAGACATAGTAATGCATTTTCTTCCTGAAAGGCAAGTAATTGTTTTCTATTTCCAAGAAGCTGGGATCATTCCTTATTTAAATAATAAATAAATAAATAAATAAATAAAAGACGTATTCTAAAGCCTGATTCTACTCTACAGTCCGTGATAAATGAGGGGAAAGGAAGTCTTCGCGATTATATTTAATCTCTGAAGAGGTTTTAGATATAGCTTGTATGAAAGATATCATGCAATTAAAAAAAGACTTTATCAGCATTACATTGATTATAGGATTAGCAGGTATTCCTTGCTAAACTGATTACTAAGAGATAAGTAGATACTCTCTGACAGTTAGCAACGTAACCTACAAAAGAGAGCCAGGAGAAACTGAGGCTTAGAAGAAGTTTTTTCCCATTTATTCAAAGTTGTCCAAACCTTAATCACAGCAGTGCACACATTCTAAAAGCCAACTGCAAAGCTTTTTCACTCCATTAGGTAGTGAGCAAGTCTTTGAACACTGTTCCTGTATCCAAAATTTTCTACAGTTCAATTAAAGAGAGAACAATTTCATGACATCAGATGAACTCTGTTAAGATCTGTATATATTTAATTGCTTTTTAGACAGAGATACAGAGGTGTTGGCCAGCATGAATGCTACTTCCCTAGAGCTAAAAGTTACATTACAAGAATATAAATTATTCTTTTTACAGAATGAGTATTCCAACCTTTTGTGCTGGTCCACATTTTGAGCACTGGCATAATGGATGGCAGAATTCTGGTTTTGATGTACTGACTGTGTCGTCCTCATCTTCTAAGTCGTCTTCCACCCATTCCAAGAGATAACGTACCTGGCACAAAAAGCAAGTCCTCCTTTACAGAGTCCAAAGGTTCCATGTCCTAATAAATTTTCTTATGTAGACAAGTAAGATTTCACAAACATACACTTGTGAGTATCTCAGGGAGACTATACAGCTATCCCCTGGCATCAGCTGCCCACAGACCAAATTAAAAAAACAAATGTTCTTGTTGACAAAGCAGCTTGAAAGTTCACCAAGTACAGCAGTGAAGTGAATTACAAATGACTTCCTGCTGCCTAATCAAGACTTCAGTGTTCACCTATTCTCAAACCCTCCAAATCCTTTTAGCTCAGATGATTTGTGCCAACTCATACCAATGCGAATTTTGTTTTCATCTTTTCATAAAAATGAACCTAAGAAGTGACAAGGATGATGACATTTAACTGATAACCAAAACTTTGCAGGGGCACTGACTTTTCTTAGGTCTGTCTCTTCCCAGGAGCTTGAAAGTGTCACTTTTTCTTCAATGTACAATGCCTCATTTTTGAGGAAGAGAGGCCCTTCAGTGAAGATGGTCTCAGGACTCAGAGCACTCGTGCAATTTGCACACAGTGATGCTTACTGCATGTTAATTTTACACTAAATTTTATACAAAAAAAAAAAAAGCTGTTTAAGAAATACATTTTTACCTTGAAATTCATTAATCCACTGTAAACTAAAGACATCTTAGAATTAGCAGTGACTGTATTAAGTCTCCATTATTACACCATCTGGCAATGTTAAGCCTGACATCTATCTAGTGTATCATTCTGAGTTTGTATTATGCTCAATGAGGCAAGTCTTTCAGAAACTCAAGACAGAAGTGGGAATTAAATTGGTCTCGTAATGCAAAAGATAATACATTAACAGTCACCTTCTTCTAGGTGCATGAAAAGGGCTAACATCACAGCACTCAAAAACCAAGACAGAAGGAAGATCAGGGCGCTAGTGTGTGGAGGCTAGACCTCTCAGAGCTCCTGCAGATCTTCTGGGACCTCCCAGACACAGCAAGTTACAGGATTACATAGTGGGCATGAAGCTGTAATACATGTCATCTTGTGAAGGGCTTTCCTTTTACTCTTTTTTTTTTTAGCAGCTTTTAAGAGAGCTGTCAAAAGATTTATCATTGTCTTGTCACCATGAAGAAAGATTAGCCCTCTGCCTCCCACTGAACAGTGGCATGGAGCAAAATCGAGGAACCACTTTCTGCTAAAACTGAGACAGAAGCATCTTTCTGGATTCGTGGGTTGGGTTTGATGCCACAGAACTGGACAAATCCAAGAGCTCTACAGGTGCTAGTCAAGAAGAGAATGGGGAGAAAGGAATTTACTACAGGTTTCTCCCACTGTATTTACTCTCACACTTGTCAGCAACTTCTGATTCTTACCGTTAAGGTAGCTCTGGGAAACCACACATTAATAACCTATCCACTTCAACAGATGCAGCTAGAATAAATCCTAGGACAACTAGTAAGGGCCACATACCTGATTCTGAATGATAACGTAATTGAGACAGAAAAGAGATGTTTTTCACAGGGAATATTACTTCCCCTGCAAATTCCATGTTGTTCTCTGGAATAAAAAGAAATCTTCTCTCAAGCTTGTCCGTTTACAGAAGGCCAGATCAGTGAAGGTTTACTATTTGCTACATTTGTACACGTCTAAAATAATTATTACTGTCACTTCACTTCCCCCTTTCCCTGCAGACTGACCAAGACTCTCACAACTGACACCTTCTCCTTCTACTGCAACTCAATACTGCTGCTCTCATTATCCAAATATGCAGCTCTCAATAGACTAATACCAGTGTCTCACCAAAATCTGAACATGCTACTCCCATGAATACCTCTTTATAATTACCGTGGAAGAGCCTTTTTTTGTTGTTGTTATTTAAATTTTTTTTGGTCAAAAGGTTCAATGTACTTTTAAGCAGACATACTGAAGTGTCTCAGGAAATTGTCCATAATTTCCCTTTGCCAGTTAACTTGTCATCTAAAACCTTCTTTACGTTGCAGAGTAACACACTTCCTGGAATATTTAGCAGAGCACTCCAGGGGCACTGTACCCTGTATGCCAGGCTTTTAGCTGCTCCACAAGATTTTATACAAGAGATTTGCTTTTTTTTGTAGTGGATTTGCACATATCCATTGCACCAGAAGAGTGAAGACTAGCTGAGTGGAAGGAACTTCAGAAGAGTGCCTAATCCAGTAGTCTATGCTGAGACAAAGTCAATTCTTCCTTAATACCGCTGACAGAAGTTTGACAAATCTCTTCTCAAATACTTTTAACAGAAGAGGTTCTTTAACCTCCCAGGTCTGTTCTAGTGTTCTCCCACTCTAATAATAAAAGGGTTTTTTTTTTATTTGCTTGGTTTTTTAAATCTAAGTATCTTTGTTGAAAGCTGAACGGTTCATCCATCACTAAGGAGCCATGGCACACACCTGACCACCAAATCCAATCACTAAGAATGAGAGACCGAAAATTCACGTTAAGCAGTACCGACTACTTCCACACCATACTTCACTGACTTAGAGCCATATAAAGGCTTTGTTCCAAGCAGTATACAATGGGCTAAGACAACTCTTCACAGCCTCCACCAATAATGGAGCTAAAATAATTTTCTACCAATTCAGCAATCACTAAACACGTAAAAAGTACAGTTTGAGAACCTCCCCAAAAAAGCTGCTGCATAACTCTGAAATATATTTCGGGAATAAAGCTTAATCCTTTCTATACAGATATTCCCTCCATACTGTCCCAAAATATCTTTCTCAATACAGACAACAGAAAATTTACCAAAGTGGGCTAAATTTTATTTTCAAAATGTAGAATTAGTTGCCATTGAGTCAGCTAATTGAAATAACTGTCATTGATTAACATCATTATCTCCAATCTAAAGCATACTTGCTTTTGAAGTTTGCAGGTGCTATGATGATGACAAAGGTTGTTTTCTGGCTTTCTGAACAATCACAGCATAATATTTTTGATAAAAATCTTCCCGTTTCACAGCACTTTTTTTAATGCCTCCTCTTGCAAAGCTCAATTGGCTGTCACAGCAGAAATCCACAACAGCACTAATGACCCTACTGCTGCTTCTGTTCCTATGGAGACAGACCTCAGGCTGTGAGAACAAGATAAGAGTTTTTAAATAACTGTGGTTTTTTAATAGATATGCAAGCTGTAACCTTTGCCATCCAATTGGACAATTCTCTTTATAATGAACAGTTCTACATGAACTTGAATAATGTGGAAAGTAAAGGCACAAAAAATAAGGTGATTCTGTCATCTGAATGCATAGATTAGATTTCTATATGCTTTTCATTGCTGCTATCTGCTAAGCAGTGCTAGATACTAATTTTCCAGCAAATTATAGCACTATATTTAATTTTCCTTAAGTATTTTCATGATGCAGTTTAGATTTTCACAAAGTCCGTGAAAAGTTAATTGTAATACATTCATGTTTACTACTTGCCGGGAAGATGGTAAGTATCACCATTATATGTATTGCTGCTTCTTGAAATTACTTAAAGGATGACCTGGAAATAATCACTAAGATTAAGTTACACTGTAAACTAGGATGATGATATTTACTTAACAACTGAACAGTTCTTTCCTCTATCAGTTGATAAATTAATTTGTTTCTATCCTCCAACTGGAATAAAACATGAGCGAATCAAGATTAACATGGTATGTATTTTGTGATGCAGATTACCTATTTTATTATAACTGTGTGATGCTTCATTAGCATCTGTAGCTCCTGGTACATATTACCTAAACAAATTTTTCAGAACATGTATCCAGCAGAGAAACCCTGCATTCTCACATGGGTTCATGATTTTGTTCTGTGAACTACAAAACAATTCAGAAATGTACAGCCTTATCATAGAATCATAGAATTGTTAAGGTTGGAAAAGACCCTTAAGATCATCGAGTCCAACCATTAACCTAACACTGCCAAGTCCACCCCTAAACCATGTCCTCAAGCACCACGTCTAGCCGTCTTTTAAGTACCTCCAGGGGTGGGGACTCAACCATCTTATACATCTTTCCAAAGACAAAACTTCTAAAGATTTCTGTGTCATCTTCAATTTTTCAGTAGAATGACATTGGAAGCACCTTATTGTTCAAATTTTCAGGAATAAAGGGCAACAGTAACTAAAAAATATGTCAAGACAGGTGGCAAGTATCACAAATTACAGAACATCAACTCTGAAACTGGTATTATCAGAGCTATCAGCTATCTATTTGAAGTGAAATCCAAACCACAGGAAAGTTGTATGCCCCGGAGATAACTTCTCTGTACTGACTGGTGTCACCTAAATTTCCTCTCTGTATGAAAGGTAACACAACAAACAAAAGTTTTCATTTATAGTACCTATGCACAATTATTACATGCAGTAAACACACAATAAAGAGTAGAAAATATTCAAAGCATTAGAGAACCTGGCAATTTAGGAATCAAAAAGCATTTGTGGATTTAAAAACACTGTATTACTGGAATGCTTCCTAAGTCAAAAAACTGCAAACTGTAAATCCCACCATTCAATTTCCAGAACTGGTGCACCGCACTGCTACTCGAGCACGTGCCTCAGTTCACATATGGGAAAAGATACGATGTACTTCTGTGACACAGGAACAAGCAGCTGGGAATAATAACACTTTCTATTGGATTTGCTGTCAAAAATCAGGTTTACCTGAAAACTCATCTATTTTGCCTTTTTTTTTTGTTTTGTGCTGACTGCGTATCCAATCCAATATTGTGACCTCAGTATACATATCTTTTTACAGTTCTGCAATGCACCATGCTCCCCATCTAACAGCAGCATTTGACAGTGCAGCTTGAGCACCTGCAAGCAAATAAATAGCTCTTTCCCACAATATTTCTTTTCAACATGCCTGCCCTGAATGTTGCTCTTCCCAAGTTCTTTGCATGTCCTAGAGGTGACTATGCATATGTTTTTAAATGACAGGCCTTCACAAAGGAATTAGTCAATTTAAAGTAATTTCTTTAGTGCAAGAGGTCATGGAAATGTCAAAATAATGGGCCTTAAAGCACTGTAGGTAAAATAATTTGGGGATATGGAGTGAATGTTCTTTGCAGAAAACGAGTTGAATTTGATTAATTGTTGCTGAAAGAAGGTATTACCCAAAGCATTCTTCATATTATTTACAACTAACTTCCTCAATTTGAATGAGGTAAATTGGAATTCAATAATATTCAAGAGCCATGCTAAGACTCACCATTTCCAGATCTCCATCAGCAACTGCTCTTAGGAGTTTTTCCACCTATGCATGAAGAAAACAATTTATTTGCTTTGTTAGTATTGTTATTAAGCTGTACACAGAAAATCCTGTGTCCTTTACTAACCCCCCTAAGCTCATGTGGTAGGATTACTGCTGGCCCATTTCATATTTGTTGATAAAGTTTTAAAGGAAAAATCTTCTTCCTTTATGAAATACAAAAGCTGTGCAAGGCCTATGGCCATTTGATGATCTCTGACTTGCTTAGTTAAAGATAAACAGTACTTACCTAAATAGAGGATATGTAGTCCACACATAAACAAAGCCATGTAAGCTGATACACATTATTATGCTGCTTCAGCAGCAGCTGACCATGCATTTCTGTTGTGAACCTAACATTAAATATCTCTACTCAAGACAAATTTCTACCCTGATAAACACTAGTACTGTTTGGACTCTTGCTGAGCTACTATATGCTACCAGAGACACAAAGGATGGCAGGTTTTATTCTGCTATTTGAAAAACAACAGTTTAAGACGAAAAAGATGCTTTCCAATTGTTCGCTTCACATCTGCTGATTACTGGTTTATTCCTATGTTAAAAACCAAACATTTACAAATCTAACTTGATCCTAAGTATGAAATTTGTTTTCTCACTTAAAATCTGAAAAGATATAAATATCAAAGGGCATGCATTAGCAAAAGCCAGGCCTCTTCAACTCCGAGAGTTATTCCAGGGGACCAGCATTAGACCAATTAAGTATGTGTATGCTCAGGCCAGCTAATGTCTGAGCACGACTGCTTGGTGTAGGTATTCTCCTGTTTCTGAGCTCTGCAGGGGGGAAAGAGGCAACTGGGGGGAAGAAGAGATGGAAGGTGCTCTGCAGTGCACCGATGCCATTCCCCCGATCCCTCCAATTGCTTGTGAAAGCAGGAGAATGAGATGCACTTGTCTCCCCGCTTCTCCTCTGATTCTCTACTCTCACATGAAGGAGTCGAGATCTAACCTGACAGAAATGGGATAGGTGCCAGTAAAAGGGCAGGGAGAGTCCATTAGTACTATCAATAGGCAACTTGTCCGGCCTCTGCAGATTGCTGAAGAATCATTTAATAAGCTTTGTGAAAGTCTGTTTCAGCATTATAACAAATTATTCTAGCACTGTGCCATCATCACCAAAGATGCTGCTGTGTAAAGAAAGCTGTTTCAATATTAAGAAGCATCTTGCAAGTTGAAGATGTCATAGAGTAACAGCTACAGTCACATTTCAATCTTTATCTAGAAATTACTGTCTTGCGGACTGTGACAGCAGTGTTTGGTAAAGCAAACAAGGAAGAATGAGACTAAAAGGAAGTTGAGTTTTACTGGTCTGACCTCTTTCTTCGGGGCTTTAGCAGAAGAACAGGACACACCTACAGGTGAAAGATCAGAGGCTAGATTAAATCTCTCCATCCATTTTTATCTCTTTTTATGAAAGCTGCTAAATTTTATTTTATTACTACCCTTCCAATACAAGGTGAAGCTCCTTGAAGTCACGCACTAGGCACTCAAGGCAGGATTTGTCTTGCCTAGCTTTGAATGTCTAAAAGTTAGCTGTCTAAATCTAAGCCAGTCATTTAAACTCCCTCTCTGGTAAATACAGAACAGAATGCAGCCAACAAACGACGCTTGAGTGTAACCTGGGTCAAACTAAGCATGTCTGAGATTAACTCCTCTCTGGAGGTACCGATTTCTCTCCACTGACTAAGGAGGGAAAATAGATGTCTAAAGTTAAGACAATTGTCTTTCAGACATCTGAAGTTAGGTGAGCTGAATCCCAGTTTCTACACATACACATCTAAAATGGACTATATATACTAGGGAGATCTGTACCTCCCATAAATTTCCCGTAATCATATAGCAAAATGTCACTGGAGAATGTAAAGATCTTGATGATTTTCAGGAGCCAGTCTTAGCACATACAAGACACCTAACAGTAATAGCAAGTGACCCACAAGCTCTGATAATTTCTTTCCAAAAATAACAACTTCCTTACCGTTCTAAAAACTGCCGCAGGCCCTAGCAGTGGAGAAGCATATAACATCTGTTATGCAACTTATAGATAATTTATTAAGAGTACTTAGGGCAAAATGTCTACTACATGCATTTCCCCATCTTTTCAGTTTGCTTTCTCTCTCCTCCATAGAACAGAAATGCCTTCCTTTAAATGTAAAAATAGGTGAAACAAATCTACTGCAATTCACTCGCATGGTCAGTTTTTCTGTTGCTGAACAGAAATTGTGCAAGGATTTATTAATTCCAACAGAGGAAGTTCCAAATTTACATACCTGTCTCTTTTACTCTCTCTTTTGTAAGTTGTAAACAAGCCACATACAAGACATACACCATGACTGGCTCATTTAAGCGAAGAGTTTAATTCACCAGCAGTATTGATTAATAAAGGTCTAACTGCATCCCCTTAATCCATGGTCTAAGCCTTAAAGTCTGGAAAACTGGCCTTATCAGCTTCCCATTACTTCCACTGGCGTTCCCTTCATGGAGCTCTCTCAAGATTAGGCCCCTGCCTCTTTGCTTAGGAAGAATAAGAGCCCATGCGAAACTTGGCAAAGAGAAATGAGCTAAAGCTGGATTACAGGAGGAGGTCATTAACCCCAAGAATCTAAGGTGTAAGCTGCTTGTAATCTTCTTCCCTGGTTTGAACTACAGTCTTAGCTCTTGCGTGTGATAAATTTGTTCCTTTAAGGAAAAACAAATCCTCAATCTATGAGGTGAACTTCTACGTACATTAGACCTTATTTAGAGTGCTTGACTCTGTACAAACAGGGAGGTACACTCCTACATTGAGGCTCTCATAGAGTAACTGATAATGAAGTGTGAAGTAATATTGTCCAGTCAAACTTTACATCTTTGAGTTTCTTGACCATTTTTAGAAAACAGAAACTTTTGGCAAGAGAAGAACCTTTTAATAGCAGGAAAAGGAAGAATTTGAATGTAGAGATGATATGGAGAGAAACAAAAATATTAAGGAGGTCAATTTGGAAAAAAATGGAACAGGAGGACTGGGAAAAAAAATAAAGAGAGAAGCATCAGAAGGAGTGGTGATATGACAGTCGTAGCAGGGAATAAATGGAAAGTATGGATCTGAGGTCCCACATGAAAAAATTCAGAGGACAGCATCTTGGTTGGTGTGGACAGACCAAAATCAGCAAACGCATATGTGCAAGATATTTATTACATAATGTGTACTTCTTTATGTTACAAAATTGATTTCCTACGCCTATTTTGAAAGCTTATCTTAACATTCTAGTTAGTTAAGTTATTTGCCAGCATGCCTGTACTAGTCTCTTTTTCCTAACAGATTTTGTAAGCTAACAATGGCATTTAATTCCTGGACAGGACAGCAAGGTCCTTGGGACACTTATAATTTTCTAAACCTCAACAAATTCTCAAATTATGTAGTTAACTGCAGTAAATCTGAACAACTATTCCAAATACGCTTTCAATTTTTTCCCAGAAATAACCAGCAGAGCAGTTGATACCATACAAGAATAAGTGCTTAGATACTGAGATGACAAGCACCTGAGGATAGCAGCATGTAATTTTCCAAACCAGACAGCACACTTCCTGAAGAAGCAGTTTAAAACAGTGTTGCAAAACATCACTCCTCTAGCTTCCTTCACTTTGCTTATTGACAAAACTTATACCTCAGTCTTACCTCTTTGTAACTATTTTTTACTTCTTCTTGCCTTATGTCAGTTGACGCTGATGACAAGCTTGAGACAGATGATCCCCTGCTGAAAGTTTCTGTTGAGCGCTGAGGAGACCTAAGCGGTGACTTAAAGTTGGAAAGGAAAAAAAAAAAACAAACCAAAACAAAAAACAAACAGAAAAAGTTACACATCAGATTAACCAGGTTAAACATAGGCAAAAAAAAGTTTAGCAACTTGCATTGGTTGTTACCTCAGAAGCACTCTGTCCTCTTTCAAATGTTAGACAGTTTAATTCCATCAATGACAAAATCTGCATAAAAATATTAAAAGAACCAATGTAACTCCACTTAAAGAGGAATCTACTGACTGAAACACAAATTAGCCAGCAACCTAATATTAGTAACAGATTATGACTGAGCAGATTAAAAGTACCCATTTACAAGTTTATGCTCTATACCACAGACTGTATTCATGCTATTAGATTTAAAATGTGACCCTTCTTCCTAAAAGGCAAACATACATTTTCTGTTTAATAGTACCAGACCACAAAATCCTATTAGCTGGTAAGCATCTACACCTCCGTGGAACTGCATCAGAAAGAAATCAAGCTAGAAGATAAAGAGGAATACCTTGGAATTTAATGCACACTGTAGGGAAGTCTCTTTCATCCGGTTTTGAATTTCTGGATTTGCCCCATTTTGCAAAAGCACTTCTATGATCCCTTGATAGCCCCAACGAGCAGCTATATGGAGAGGAGTATCTCCCTTTTCATTACCAATATCTAGTCTACAGGAATGCACATCATAGTAGACTAAAGCTTTGACGCACTGGAAAGAAAAGGAAAGCTATCAATAAATTATAGTATTGTCTCTCAATTCACATAACGTGCAATCCTAAAAAGACTTTTTTCATTGCTGCTTATATAATGTATTGCCTAAAGGGTAGGCTTTTATGGTTCAGTATCATTAAACAAGGAGTTAAATAACTAAATTTGCACAATACTACTATCTTTAATGAGAATGCATAATAAAAATTGCTATGAAGTACCGAATAAAGTCCTAATTTACACCGTTAAAAGAGTTAGCTTCCAAATCTTTTTTAATTACTTTTAAAAATATGTAAGTTTAGCGCAAATTCACATCACAGTTTAATTCCATTCCATCAGAATGTCAATTTAGTTTGTTACAAAACAATTACTTACATCCTCATGACCATAAGTGCAGGCTAAATGAAGTGGAGTATTTCCATTATTGTCCTGAATATCAGTACTTGCCTTATAGTGCAATAAGAGAAGCTTAAAAGAGAAATAAAAGTAGACATTTAACTAACTAAAAAATTAATGGACAAACAATTTTTGCTCTGTAGATTCCTTTAGGTTTCTAGCATGATGAAGCACTTCAGGAAAAACTAGCTATGTCTCTCCTGTTTCAGACACTACCCTCTTGGCATTACAGTACTGTTTTTGCTCTACCCTAAGAACCAAATAAAAGCTGCTTTTTACATATTCAGAGCTGTCATTGAAAAAATGAATTATCTACTGCAGCAAACACTGCAATACATATACTACATGATAATTTATCCTATATTTTAAGTGCCTATGTAAGTAAAGACACAGCTTAATTTCAACAACGCTAACTGAAGAATCTCACATATATAAAATTCAAGTACACAATAATTAATGTAGTTACACAGTCTATCCTAAACACAATGTGAAGTCATTTAATTCATTCCAATGACTGCAATGCTGCTTCTGTCTTAATCAAGAGCAGAGATGTTAACAGGCTCTCCATTTGTACTATGTATTAGAGATTTGTATTAGTAAAATGGATGAATTATCAGGCATGCATAGCTGTCAATTGCTTGGTTATTACAAATGGTTGAAAACCTTGCAAGTATAGGAAAAAAATGAAGTATCATGCAAACTACAATGATAACAGATCCTCAATTCTGACAGCATACACAGTTCTGGTAAAAGCTTCTCAGAAGGCCTAAATGACAGTAACAGTAGAACAGCTTAGTAAGAGTCATATATTTATTATTTAGGTTAAGCATTCCTTTTTATTTCTAATTAAGCCTTTTGGTGCTTACTGTAACATTTTGATACCCCTTCTGACAGGCAAGGTGAAGTGGAGTTGAACCATGGTAATCTGTAGCATTGACAACGGCTCCTTTGGCTACTAGTAAATCCACTAATGATGTTTGCCCTTGAAAAATATGCAGATGTTAAAATAAAGAAATTTTGTACAAGAAGATTGCTACTTTTCAAATTCAAACATAAACTATAAACAAAGATAACCCTGCATTTCTGCATACTATGTGTCTACATACTGTATATTCATTTCCTTGATATTTGCTTTTTTTGTTGCAGATTACTCAAAGGTCAAAGCACCATAAAAGAACCTTCAGCTAAAAGCAAGCTATGCTTGTAACTTATGAGTAAGAAAAGAATAGAAAATAAAGCCATGTTACACAAAGCACTCTAGTGGGATTCAAGATAATATTAAAAAAGGTAATTATTTATAAAAAAAAACCTCACTAAGAAAATTAATACATCCTCTAATAAATGTGAGATCAATAGCATAATGAACATTGCAAGACAGGAGATGGTACAGAGCTACCATGCATAGCCAGCTGCAGGAGAGAGAAAAAATTAATTTCTCAGTCTACCAGTTCTTTAAAACAAGACTGGTTTCTGATGACACATTTTTACTTTTTTCACAGCTGAAGAAATAACTACTGTAGTAACCACTAAGGCAAAAGTAAAAGTAAACAGCAGCAAACAAACAATAACTTAGCCGTAAGAAACTGAGCTTAAAAGAATATACAATAACTTCAGCCTGTGCCAAGATACCAGGTTCCATAGCAAATAAGCAGAAAACAATTTAATGCAAAATTCACTCTAACGCAAAGTTGGAAAACATGCTAACAAAGATAAGGAACATAAGGAGTAGAAAACACTAGTGAAGAAAACCAACAATACTCACCACAAATGGCAGCTATATGAAGCGGTGTATATCCCCGGTCATCTCGGGAAAATGGAGTGATAATGGAAGGATCATTCAGTTTCCTTTAAAACACAATGGTTTAAAAGCAGCTGAGTTACCTATACAGCAGTGCTAAGGAGGAGAGAAAGAGAAAACTTGGCAAGGCCGACAAAAAACTGATTTTGGAACTTTTTATCCTTTATCCTTTCACACTGACAAATTCTATACAGAGTTTTACGTTTCGTTAAGAGATGTTGTTTTGTCCAAGATGTGTAAATTAGGTTCAAGAGAAGAAACATTTCACACCACGTTTATCAAAGCCTATACTGCCTCCATCACAAAATTGGCTGGTTCCAAGGCATTCGGTATTCTCCTAAAATTTCTTCTGCTTTTTCAAACTACACAAACTTATGCTCTCTACTACCTGCTGAAGTGCTACCAACTTCCTCTATAATCAAAAGCAGCATACTTTCTAAAGTAAATCTTAGATGAAGACTTTTACATAGCTTTTTGTGTATTTGTGGAGATGAAAAGTGCTTACCCAGAAACTAGCTTCTCACATTTGTCACAGTAACAGAGCGGATGACACATTTTCTGTACAGTATCCTTATCACTGTCACCTTGACTTAGTAATCGCTCCACTTCCTCCTGATTACCTGAAGCAATATGCTACAAAAAGCCAAGAGAAGAAAGAGAATGAGGAATCAACATAAAAAGCCTCCTTTTAAGGGAAAAAAAAAAAAATCACACAAAAAATAGGAGCAATTTACTGAAGCACAAAACGAAAGAAAACGATTATAAAAGACACGTATTCAAGCATTAGAAAGCAGAAATGAACAATGTCACTGCACAAAACCCCCTAATGGGCATTTAGTATTAAAGAGAGTCTGTTCTTGGCTTACTTCACTTTCTATAAAAAATTAAAACAATTCCTATTGTTCTCTTTACGCTCAGTCACGAAATTGAGTTCCCTCTGTGCAAAAACATTTCTATAAAATTACTAATTCTCTAGCCATAAGCTGTGAACCCATATAATTAGAAGCTCTACTTTGTGTCCTTGTATAGGCAAAATTCTTTTAGAATGACAATATGAGATTAACAAATAATATGAAGTAGCTGTCAGGTGACCACATTTAAATTATTTCAGAAAACTCTTTCAATTTCAAGCACTAAAAGCTGTGAGAGACAACCAGATAATAATATCACATCCGTGCATTAAATGGGCCAATCAATACCAACAGCAGTAGAATTTCATCCTCGTTTGCTTCCATATTTCTTACGACATGTGCTGAAATTCATAAGATTATATTAACTTGGTAACGTTTTGGCACAGAAATGCACTAGATTCAAAGCACACTTCTAGCATCTACTAAAACACATTTTACAATACTAACGTAATTAACACTGCATTACATTTCAGAAAATCGCAGAAAGGAAGGGATATAAACGTGCAATACGTAAGTACATACATATTCTGCCATAAAAGTTATGAACCTTAAATAAGTAGTCTATCGGAGTATCAGACATCTGGGACAAGTTCATCCTTTGTCTTAAAAGCAGCCTGTCACACAGTCTCTCAGATTCCTGAAAATAAAATATACAGATTATCTATATACTCATTTAGAGGCAAAAGTAAAGTACCTTAACAGTAGAATTAACTTTTAAAAATATTAAACACTGTATTTACCACTTACGAATTATCAGATGCATGTAAAACCTAAATCAGTTTCACATTTAGGATTCCAAGACTTAAAAGACCACACACCTGCTGTTCAAAGAAATAATAACTAGATGCTCACCAGAATATTCCTTTACTGTAATTCTCCATGACCTAACTGAGCATTGATGAAATTATGGTTGTACCATCTAAAAAGAACACAGCAAAACTAGAAAAGACGTAAAAAAGACATCAAGAACTGTAAGAGGCGCAATGCTGCTTTCTTACAGGGAGAAATTAGGATTCTTCACTCTGGAAAAGATTTGACTGTGCTACAGTGGTCTATAAAAATCACAAAAAGTCCAAAGAAAACATGCAAAGAATGAATATCGCTGTTCCTCAAAATATAAGAACTGAGATGCCCAACAAAATCATCACACATGGTCTGGAGAGGGAGTGGGGAGAAGAGAGAGAAGAAAAAATGTTCTCTTATTGTAGAACTCATTGCCATAAGATACTGCAAAAATCAGAAGCATAAATGGACTCAAAAAGGCATTAGACAAATTCAAGACAGACATGTCTACTGGTAGCTATTAAAAAAAAAGACCTAGATACAACCCTGACTCAAAGACTCTGCTGAACTCTCTGCTACTTGCTGGAAAATGAAAGATTGTACCAGGTGAAGCATTGCTCTGTAGCAGACTCATTCATATAGTGTTTCCTACCAGCCACTTGAAAATTGGAGATTGAGCTAAGCAGACGTGTAGTGCGACTCTCACATCCATACTTCCCATTTTCTGAGAAATCTGAAGATACGCTTCAGGATGCACTAAAGAATATATATGCTTCCAAAACCAGGTGAAAATTCTTAAGTAGAGTCAGATTTTGAAATAGCAACATTGAACCTCACATGAAATAAAACAACACTCTAGAGAAAACACTTTCTTAGAAAAAGTAGACTTGCACATAGTTGATTCCAATCAACCACTGCTCATGGCTGCCAGTGAATATCATTTCTTTGAATGTTATTTTTGGATAATGACTATCTCCTGAGAAACGGAAAGATTCCCAGCATCCATCAAACTGAAGACCACTGCATTTAAGATAGACCCCCATGTATCAGATAAACTTTGATGGTTTAGGATCCCAACTATAGCTTCTGCCAGAAGTCTGTAAAGACCAGATATGAGTAAAAAAAGTCTGACTCTTAACATTAGTAAGTCAGCATGAAGTTTAAGAAACTAGTGAACTGCAAATAAACAAGATTACCTGAACACCAAAAATAGAGTTCAGATTTTCTAGAAATTTGATCACTCAAGTTTCAAATTAACACAGATGCCTCTCATAAGGCTGTCTAAAAAAACCTCCATTGTATAGCAAATAATATAGATAAAAACATGTTTGTAAAGTCTAGAGATAAAGTTCAGATCTGTACTTCACAGTAAGTTGTCTGTATTTAGATATGTGAAGATGACAAATATTCACCAATCTTTCCAAGCCTAGGTACTTTAGCTAAAGATACTCAAGCATATGTTTTCAGAATTACAAGGCACATAACACTCATCTCCTTGGGTAGATTCTTCAGTGTGATCAGGAATAACTTCCCTAAATATTTGATCAAAAATTTTATTAACTAGAAAAAAAATGTTAAAGCTTTACTGCTGATACAAGTTTCTGAAGTCTAATCAGAATTTCTAATATGAATGCTCACAGACAGCTTTATGCTTTCACTGCAGAGAATCCAAGTAACCACTAGCAAAACCTACTCTAGTTTTAGTACTGTTCCTTCCATAATGTGTTTTACAGTAAGTGTTCCCCAAGTGGAATAATTATTTTGACGAGTCACTTGAGACAGCAATCCTTAGGTAGGGGTATTATCTTATTTATTACATAAATCAGAAAAGAGTCCATCCCAGGTAAAAATACACGTCTTCAAAGGTGAAATACGGAATGGCAGAAGAATCAGGTAGTTGTTGAAGTATTAAGCAAGCTTGGGTCAGCTTTACTTGCACTCCAGGAATTTAAAGGAGAAAAAAAAAAAAAAAGATTGCTTTGAGTAGGAGTCCCAGGTATTTTAAATCTATAGTCTAGAAAATACACATCCAAACGTTAATGACCTTTTTATCTAACACTACTCTCTATACTAATGAAATATTTTTACCTGTGAGGGTCTACCTGTATAATGACCTATCCAAGGTGACTTTCACAGATTACAGCTGATGACATGGGGAAATTATCTCCACTCTCCCTCACCCCCAAACACTTTATTAGCCTCAGCTTGTGTTCAAGTCTTCCTTTCCTGGCGTTTCTCACCTACATTTCCTCTATGCCAACTTCACTGCCACCTACAGCTCTTTCCATACAGGAACCAAAATGCTGCCTATTCCCTAGTGGCTGGCTCTAACTCCCCCCATATACCTTACTTCAACCCTCTGAACTAGATGGTCTTAGCTGTGCATAGGAACATAACTAAAGTCCAATATTTATTAACTGGAACTCTAATTAAATAAGGTTGACAACTCCCAGAAAATAAAATGGAATCTTCCATGCTCCTCTAATTCCTGACAACCTCCCAGACTTGCACGACCTTGGGTGAAGGGATTTGGCAGGTGTCTCCTAAGTGCAATTTTCTTACTGACAGGAGGGTGATAATATGCCCATTATCCCACAGGGTACATTAGTTCCCTGCTGAGTTTTCTTTATGTAGTTAGCTTCATTAGGGATTGGACAACAGCATTACTCAGCTGCCAGGAGCTCCATCTGAAGCCAGCTATAAAATTAAGTGTAGCCACATGAAGGGCTGTAATGAACCCCCAGGACACAACAACATTCCTGCTCACTTAAATCCCACAACCCCTTCCAGCACAATCTGGAAAAGGAAACCATGTGGCATCAACATGACAGCTGCTGCTGCTTTAAACAGAAAGTTGATCTCCTTTACCAGAGAATAAAGGAAATATCTCAACTGACAAACTCATGAAGGGAGAGCAATGCTATCAGAAGTTCCTACCATATTCCTCCACCTCCTCACTACCCTTTTTCAATTCCTCTCAAGCAGCTACTACCTAGTTTCTTCTTCATTGTGTGCCACTTTCTTCTCCCCTACCCTAAAGAAAAGGGTGGTCTAGCTCTTTCCTTTTCAGCTGTGCTAGAGGGCAGGGGGTCACCTATTTCCTTGTCTTCAAGGTTCTGCTGGTTTCCATCTCATCTCAGGGTGCTGCCTTCAAGCCCTGTTGACTCCTATGAAAGGCAATGTAGAAGAAATACACACTGTTGCACCCTCAGCGTACGCACACTGAAGTGAGAAAGTTAGAGGCTAGCACTCTAGGTCTGGAGCTGATCCAGCTGCAGTTTGGACAGAAAACACTAATTGCTTGCTCTTATACTTGTGCAGACACTAACATAAGCAGTATGAGACTGCCCTCATTTAGCCTTCTCACAGATGCAGTTCATCTTTCCAGCCTCCCAAAGAAATATAGTCTCTTAATGGCAGTGGCACTTAAGTTACACTGGGATTGCCCTTGAAGTGATTATAAAAACCTGCTATCCTTAGCTATATAAGGAGGGATAGGACCAGGCATTTAACAGGAAACAGGTTTTTATTCTAGAAATTTAAGAGCAGTATATTTTTTTCAGCTTGCCGGCATTGTCGTGGAAGACAATTCTAGTTTGGTTCCAGTTCTCCATCCAGACCACCAGCATTGCTATTTGTATATTGATTATTAGTGATAGCCAAGTGACTGCAAGAAGCAAAGTTGTTTGGCAGGCTGTTTTCCTTTTAAACTAACATTTTTATTTTTATTTTTTTTTAAACATAATTCCATGCAGCATTACAGACAAGAAAAACCAGTCTCTTTACACAAAATGAAAGAGTGCTTTTTTTTTTTTTTTGAGTGTACAAAACAAACCTATGCATGACAGGTTCATGGAAAGATCCCAGAAAAGAACAAAACCAAAAATAACAAAGGGCTAAAATGTTACTTTAAGTGCTTCTTATTTAAGATTGTGCCCCAGGTTGTCCCATCCCAAGCCCTGCACACTGAGCCATTATTCTGGCCCCTGCATTATATTCCAGTGCTTTGCAGTTGGGCAGACTGAGACACGTTGAATTCACTCTGGTTCCAAGTTCACTCCTTTTGATTTCTGCATCAGATCAGGAAAACCTAATTTTGCAACAGTAGAAAGTTTTACAGAAGCAGTAAGACTGGATTCCTTTACTAAATAAGCTACAAAGTTCTTAAATCATAGAAGTTTCTAAAGTCACATCAATATCATCCTTGACTGGCCTGCACGGATTTGACCTGATTGACAGAAGGTCTGGTTGCCCAGTAGGAAAGAACTCATGCATCCACAAACTTCCTGCCCCTGCTAGGTTAGAGATCTGAGAGCAAAATTTGACCTTCAAACACCACCTTATCATAGTCCTGCACTCCCATTAAACTATCAACTTGGTGTAACATAGTAATCTGCACTGCAAACACATTGAATTTTTAGAGTATGAAGATTTACTGAATAATTCTAAGTTACACTGCAATCTTCATTCTGCTAGCATAGCTAAGCTTTTTAAAATTAAAGAAAAATCTGTAAGCTACGCCTACTCTCAAGTACTGCATTGCTTTCACAACCATGATAGAAATAGTACAAACAGGAGATATTAAACTTACTGAAGACTCAGCTGTTGAAAATAGTGCTGCCATTTTTCCTCTAATCATATGAAGAGGCAGACTTGACATTTAACTACTTCCTCAAGGAGTATACAATGAGCAACAAGCATTGCTACATGATTAGAACTTCATTGTAATAATTTAGATCATTTCAGCTTTTTCTTCAGGTATAGTTACCTCAAATCTTTTCTTTCAGTGCAAAAAAGGAACTCTTATATTAACTGTTTGTATCACCTGACTGAATTTACTCCCACAGTGGTACAGTCCTACAAGCTTATCAAATACACATTTGTCAGACTTTAAGAGTAGCTTACTGTTGATCTGTCAGAGAGGTTGCCTTGTCGTATATATTCTATTGCAGCTTCAATTGAGGTTAGACAGTATCCCAATTCATCCTTCACTGAACTGCAAAGCCTGAAGTTCTTTATGTAACTCAAGTTGGCCATCCTGAAATAAAAAGTTAAAACCATGAACCACCAAAAATAAGAGAACACTAGCATGACACATCTTAATACTACAACCCATCTTAGGCAATCCAGGCAGACATAGGTGTGGGTTAAGAAAAAGCTTCTAGTAGGATTGTTAGGCTAGCAATACTATGGCTGTTCTGAGCTCTGTAGATGGATCAGAACTCTACTTATCTCTTAACTATTCAATGAAAAGTTATTAATTGGATACAAGGAATAGGAAGGACAGCATAAGGACAGCAGCAGAATATTGTTTCACACATTTCAAACATGTTAATGTTTCAAGCACCATAATATGTAGCTGTCACTTTACACTGCTGCTTAAAGGAAAAATGCTAATCTCTAAGATACAGGATACACCAACGCTAAAATTCAGTTCAGGTACAGGTAGAAGGTTTAAATATTTTACTGAGAGTGGGGAGAGAAACACAATGGTATAGGCTCACAGCAAGCAATTAAGCATTCAAATCTAGTTTCTCTATATGAAATGTGTCAAACATCTCAAAGCTGCATGAAGGTTTCACAGCTCCAAACACAGATGAGGAAGGACCGGTCTGTGAAGTCTGTATTGACATGCAAATTTGGTATAGAGATGGCCTTCCATTACAACTTTTTTCTAGGTTGAGAATCAAAACAGAAAAGACACAGCACTTGAATTTCTGACAGGTCCTTAACTCGGTCACACCTGTAATACATCTCTACTGTTTGTCCTACTAAATAGTTTTCTGCATTACATCAGCCCCTCTTACACTTTCAGTAAGTTATTACTGCATGTTCAGAAACATTTTCCCCTACAGCAGCATTACATACATGTAAGATGATATGATGGAGCTCTGTATAGCCAAAATATATTTACATACCAGTTTGGGATTTCTGTTTTTACAAGTAAATACAGCAAAACAGAGAGAAGATCATCTGCACACATGGTTTCCATGTTAACTAAAAAGAGAATTTACATCTGATGTTAGTCATGTCATGGTTCAAATCAAGAGCAATACCTATAAATGGAGTTCTGCCTCGTAAGACTAAGGGCCAGCTCTTACTAGTAGAGAATACATTGAGTGACCAAAAGGAGCCCTTCCAATGTTCTCAATCTCCCTCTAAAATAGGCTGCCAGGAGCCAAACACACACAGTTTGTACTATACAAATTTAAATATTTTCCTAGCATCCCCTCCCTTCCTGTACAGAAAGGGCCAGACCACTAGCTCAAGACTTCTGAAATTCTTCAGGGCAAAAACTACCCTCTAAGTTGATACACTTTTCCATAACCCAGGAGTCTTCCTGAAGAAAGGAAGAGATGAAGTAGGGAAAGCATAAGTTCACTGTACTACTCCATTTGCTTAGTGGAAGTATCTTCTCTCTCCAGGCTAGATAAAATAAACACCAGGTTAAGAGGCCCATGCTTTCCTACCACAGAATCATTTCTGTAATCCATGGTAGCACTTTGAATGCAGCATATAGGTTTGTTTGTCCACCATGCACACCACATTTTGCAAAATACACATCTCAAAAGTACCAATTTCAAAATTATGAAGGAGCATGGACCAATAGAGAAGAATGATCTAGCAGTGATCCTCAGTGTTTAAAATGGATCACTCTCAATTCTTCTGCATGAGAAAGTGTCCTAGCACATGCAAGCTTCTCACATGCTCTAGCTAAAACATATATAAGCTAACCAAGTACCACCACCTCACCCCATTAGAAACAATGCTGAAGTGTCTATCTTGCCTCCATTTTGCTTTGTTTAGAGACCTGCACAGCAGACCCCAGTCTAATTGTGTTTAATCCACAAGTGCTATTCAAACAGCTGTTTATATATCAAAGTGCTTTGTGTGTACTGGTTAAGAAAAAAGTTTAAAAATAAGTTATTAATTCACTAATTACTGACCTCTTTGGCTAGGAGATTGCATAATAATTTGTACCACTTTTCGTAGACAAAGTAGCTTCTGTTGAGGAGAAGTGCATTTGTTCAACTGACCCAGTTCTCGCTTTGCACGTGGTATATTAAAACTACAAAATAATTTGAAAGAAACGGTTAGCATACAGAGTTCCTGTGCAGCATGTCCAAAACCTAAGTTTTAACTTATTCAGAGCTGAAATGAAGAATGGTATTAAAATATTTCCACCTCTACTCCAAGTACACTTGCATTTCTGTACTCTGCACATGGAGAGTGAAGCCTAAGAACATAACAAAGGAGATAACTATCAATGCAAAGACTGCCCTAAAATTACACTTGCAAAGCTTTACTTTTCCACCTCCAAGGAATGAAGTATAAGAAAACTTGCTGTTGTCTGAAGGAAGACACTTTTTGGCTGGCCTGAGACCTCTTTAAGAGAGGATCTCAGTGACTCCTCAAAGAGTCCACAATCATCTCTCTCACCTGAACTCAGGCTTCACTCCAATGTCTTTCTGCTGCAGGTCTTGAAGGCTCCTCGTGATTTTGTTAAAAGCAGCATCCTAACCAATAGAAAGGCAACAGTTTTTTAAAATGCATTGATTAGTGTAACTAATCTTCAGCAATCAAACAAACTTACCTCACTTGCCTCAATAGTCCCCACATATTTAAAGACTAGATCATAAATAGCATGGTGGATATACATCTGTAGAAAAAAAAAACACAGTACTTTAGGCATGAAAGGGAGAGTTAAAAATAGCTTGCTAATTACTTTCCTTCATTTCAGATGCTTACTTCAACTGCTTGTTTAATCAGATTCATCTGCTCTTCTTGCTTTGCAAGCATCTTCTAGAAAAGGAAAGCCATACAAACAGTCAGTGAAAGTTAGATGATTTATTGCTTAAGTAACAATATGGACTATGTATTTAGTGGAGTAAGTGTTTACCAAGTGCGAATCTCTCAAAAGATGCTGGAGACATTTGGTATAAAGTGCATTGACAGAATCCTGGCAGAGGAGAAGAGAAAAAAAAAAAGCATTCAGATTCAGGTTATATGACTTGAAGCAACAAAGCATAAATAAGCAAAGAAAGGAAGTCTTCCCTGCCTTAGAAGTGGGTACTATGGTAAAATTTTTAGATAGAAAAATTGCTTTTACCTAATAGTTAAGATGTGGTAATTCATAATTAAGAATTCTACTTTCTCCCTTCCCACCTTCTCAACTCTAGACTACTCTGACATAGAAAAGCTCACTAAGACAAAGATATCCAAAGCAGTGAAGTGAATTATATTTAGTAAATTAAACATCAAGAAGCAAGATACTGACTATGTAGTGGCGGAGGCTTTTCCTTTCATGTTCTTTAAATGTTCTATAGAAAGATCCTATGTATTTATCAAATCTCTCACAGTGCCTTCCCAAGAATTCTCTAACATCTTCAATATTTTTAAGACAATAAGAGTTTGACGAAGCTGTAGATTCACCTAAAATGAAAGCCAAGAATTAACACATAGGTTTAATATGTATGCATGGCGAAGTACTTTCTGTCCCTACATACACAGTCAACTTGTGTGCAATGAAACATTAATTCAGCTTACTATACCTTTAACTGAAAGTATTGCGTTTACTTGAAAGAATTTTATACATCACATTTAGAGTAGGCTCTCTTGCTTTTTATGTCAAGTATTTATTTGGAATAACGAAAACTGATTTCACACACTTTTTTACCCTGGGGGAGTCTATTGCCACATACACAACTTATAATCTGGGTGCAAGTCAAGCTTGAAAGTAGAAAAGCACATTACAGTATTGACTGAATGTCCATGCAGGAAGTCAGTGTGCTCTAAGAGCGCTGTAAAAATTCCATCTTGGGTTTTTACATAACCTATTCTTTATTTAGGCACACTTTCTTTGAATGGGAGAGCAAAGTCACTTCATGTAAACATTAAACCAAATCCACCTTCCTTCTGAATAAGACAATTGGATCCCTCACTTAAAATTCATATTGCTTTTCCAAAAATTTTTTTCTAGGCAAGTCTTTCATTTGCAATCAAAGGCAGCCAACTAATAACAGGCTTAGATCTCATCCATTTCAAATTGCTTTTGAAATTACAAATTACCTCATTTCTGAAAGACTGCTATACAACTACAATAAGTAATGGCCAAAAAAGGAACGCACAAGAATAATTTTTTGTATTTAGATTAATATTTACAGAATTTAAGCCTATATGTATGCCAGCTATTTTTTTTTTTTTCAGAACAACTTTCATACTTCCCTCACAGTACTAGTTTCACACTACCCTGGTATTACTTCACTTCATCATCATTTGTTTCAAATAGATATTCTTATGTATTTAAGACGACTAGATGTTTTTATTTCAGAAAAAGCATATGTTTTAAGAAGCTTCTGTTCCTTTTAATTATTAAACACAGATTGTTATAAAAATTCATAAGGAAATCCCATTACATTCACAGCTTTAATAGTAGCCTTGGAAATAGTGTTCCAGCCTTATCAAGGGCACTTTCAGTACTAGGACAAAAATTAACACATTCAATTTAATGAGACAGACCACCACCAGAAGAGCTGCTACGTAACTATGCCGTACAACCTCTAGCTACTGATGAAGTGGTCATGAAAGAATTTACCTCTCCATTTTTTTGTGCATCCACCTTGCATCTCAAGACAGGTGTCATATTTAAGACTAAATCCCTTTTTTAAGCATTCAGCACTAAACTAAGCATTGCTAAAAAAATCATGCTGGATCAAGTATTCCGCAGATGATTTTTAGTGCTGAGACTGGGGCATAGACCCTTACAGAATTAGGTTTGCCTGGCAGCAACTTAATATTTCTCTCCAGCAGCATACCAACATCCACCCCAGCAGGCTAATAAATGCTAAGAGCTTTCAACCAAGCCAACGCTTTTCAGAATGAAGGAAATGTATTAAGCATATCAAACATACTAACTTGCTCACTGTGCAAATGAGACCACCAAGTTAACACTTCAATACATACTTGAGCTTTCTGTTTTTTCCAATGGATGAGCTATGCACAATATACTAAAGCTTTCTTCTTTTTCATTGTAAAATGTTTCCTCAAAAAGAACAGGTACTGAGAGATGATAATTAAAACCAGTTCCTAAAATGATGAGGTTTCCTTGTATGAAGATCTCCTGAAACAAACAAAAAAAAAACAAAAAACAAAAAAACACACAGATCAAGTGTAAAACTCCATCAGAAGAAAATTACTTTTTGGTTTCTCCATTGCATAGTTACATTTCCAGGAAAAGAAGAGAGTCTTGCAAGACAAGAAAGCCCCAGATTGAAGAGATTTCATATTCTCATGCTGTGTAGACACTGAAACAAAGACTCCTTCAGTCTACAATGGCTAGCTAAACCTTGCTTATACCTACTTTCCTTACAAGTCTACTACTAAAGGAGGTTTCAGACAATGTCCAAGGTCTAAGTGACTATTTGCAGATTTTAGAGCACTTGTAGTAGAAGGGAA
Source organism: Nipponia nippon (assembly GCF_047370975.1). Taxonomy (NCBI): domain Eukaryota; kingdom Metazoa; phylum Chordata; class Aves; order Pelecaniformes; family Threskiornithidae; genus Nipponia; species Nipponia nippon. The sequence goes on from NW_028262391.1 coordinate 42,041,962, forward strand.
ATTGAAAAACAACTTAGAATTGGGGCCTAAGTCCAGCTTCAGAAAAACACCACACATCTTATCTACATTTCTCATGCTCAGCTTTATCTTCTCAAGCAACTCCAGTAGGAAGATCTAGATGACAGCCTGCAAGTACATGCAAGATCTCAGACTATACTGCAAAGCTACAAGTGAAAAAAAAAATGTGATCCTATGCAGTGTTAGTACTGGTTACCATGGCATGCTGCTACATTAGTCAGATTCTGCTCTACTTACTGAACTGAATTAATACATCAGGCCTCAGATACAACTCTATACCACCATAATTTTGTCTCAAGCCTTGGTGAACTTGCATTTGCATACAATATAGGCAGGCTACTATTTGCCAGAAAGCTAGAGAGAGAGTTCTTAACTAAGTGATAAAGGCCCTTCTGCCACACAACAGAATTCCTAACAGCCACAAGACACAGATAAATTGGCAAAAGCTGCTTTACCAAAGTAGTAAGCTGAAATCAGAGGCAGTGTTACCATCTGAACACAACAACTGTTCTTGTGTACATGCCAAAATACAGTTTTTGCTAGAAAGCAGTATGTCCCTGGGAACTTTGGGTTCGATGGCCAACACACTATTGCCAGTTAGCTCTAACTCCTAGCTACCTCTCCTGTAACCATTAGTTCACACAATCAGTCATCAACTGCAGTGAATCATTTATTGGAGTGTCCCCAAGCTACATTCAGATATGAAAACAGAAATACCTTTCCATTTAAGGTCTGAAAGTTTTCTTCTAGTGGCTTCAGAACATAAGATTCAAACTGGCAGGTAGAAAGAGTGTTGCTTGAAAGGCTTCCTTTGCACGGGACCAACACCTAAAGAAGTTATATCATGCTTTAGAGAGAAATGCCATGTATCACCAGCTAAACACCAATAGCTTTTGCCCTTCAGAGGCAAGCAATTGAATCTGGGTTACAGACATTTACTAGCAAATGTATAACAACTATAGGTGCTTTTGTTTAAATAAATAAAAAGGAAAGGTCATTGATAGACACACAGTCCAGTGATTAACCTAGAAGTTTCACTTAGTGACTTACCTGAAAAAGGATGACAGATGTAGCCGAAGCAAAGAATACTAAGAGAAGGAGATTAATCTTAAAGTTACTTAGCACAGTCACCTGAATGACTTAATTAGGCAGCTAGTAGAAGTGAAGAATATTTTCAAACTAAAGTGAAAATCCATCAGAAAGAAGAAAAAAATCTAATATAAGAAATATCTTGGGTTTACTGCACACCAACAGGTTGGCAATTTAAGGCAAATTCTTAATTAGAAAGCAACACATTATGAATACAACAAACACTGTATACATCATGAAAAGAAATATATCTTGTTGTCAAGGAAGAAATAAGCAGAAGTGGTTCTTTCAGTACTCAGCTTTCAGAAATGGTGTTAGAATACAGACTGAACGGGTGAACTGATTACATCACCATCTTAAGTAATACACGATTGAAAGAACACTGTCCAATTTAAGGCTTAATTTTATAAGCAGGTAACAATAACTCGAGTTTCACAGAGTCGCCACATACTTAATTTTGGATGAAAACTACTTGCAGAATACCCAGATTAGAATCCTTAAGGACTGGAGTTTTTATTCCAGCTCAGTTTAATGGTTTTATTTTGCTATGTAAAATGCTGTCAGAAACAAGTGGTTGTCCATCCACCAGGGATTTCAAAAGGTCAATCCAATTTTAACTTACAACTGGGAGAATATGTAACTTTAGTCCACAGCAAAGAAAATAAGCTTCCTGTAAAGTTTAGAAACAACGCCAACTTTGACCTTTTACTACCATGCAATATATCAAGAGGCCTGTATTAGTAAATAACAAGCAACTTAAACTAAAAGTTGCTCTGGCTCACTTCAAAGTTTTGTGGGCTTGCACTAATCTTTACATGTGTCATAACAGGCATATGATGTAAATACATATAGCTACTATTTAATAAGCGGCTTTATAATGTATTTATTTATACTTACAATACCATGGAGCTCTGCAACTTTGCTGCATAGGTCAGGACGCCGCTTCTGAATGGCCAAATAAAAGGGATTTTTCAAGATATCTTCATCATACATAGCCATATGGACTTCAGATATTCCAAGGAGATTTTCTAAAATACGTATGGAGAATGGTTAATGTATCATACATGGTATCTGTTAAAGCATAATATTTGGGAATACCTCGGGGACAGTTTGATTCCTCTTGTCTAAAAGGAAAAAGCAGTTTCAGGTCTTGATGTAAGCAGCCAATGGCATGCTTAACTAATAAGAAGGTAACTATAATCACTCAGATTATTTGCCATGAATATCCATTTCCAATTACATAGTCATCCTCATAATGTCTGCTTAGGCCTTCCAGGTGTCAGAGTCTAACAACACTGATATATTTGGAGAAAATTTAGGAGATGAGAAGTTAAGATCTACATTATTACCACTTTCCTATACAAGCTAACTTGCACTGCTAAGGTCTAAAACAAGCCAAGAGACCGGAATTAACAGCTTCTTTACAGTAGATTCTACTGCATCACAGGACATTGACGCTTTTGCAGTATGCTCATGTAAGTCTTAAGACTCACCTGTGTAAGGATTACTGACTGACACACATCAACGAGACAGATAGCGTAACAGGAACCCTTGTGTAAGGCAATCCTCAACTTTCCAGGGAAAGTTATAGGAAAGAGGTACATCAAGGGAGATATGAATATCCACATCATAATTAAAGTCACTGTGAAATGCATCATTTGTGGTCATCTCTTCTCCCATGGAAAAAGACTCAGTGATCTGAGGTCAGGCTGATGCATAACATTTGGCAAAACGGTGAGCAAAAAAGTGACTGGAGACAGAAAACCCAGCCTGTAGGCACTGGAAAAGCTATCACAAGGCGTGTCACAGGGAAAAGATGATCTCTAGAGGCACTAGACCCTCAGCTGCCTGCTTCCTCGATTCTAATTCTCTATAAAAAACTATGACACATCCTAGACACAAGGGCAGGAAAAACCCTAACAGGTCCCTTCTGGAATAACCTCAGAATTATTTTATTCAGAACAATTAACAGGCTTACAAGTGCTTAATTAACTACTCCGTTCTGTGTCTTTTCCCCTCATCCAGCTTCCCTTAGGCATCAAAAGAAGTTGCACGATTTCCTCACGCAATTTCAGCTATATGTCCTAGGAGAGGGTAAGAGCAGCAGCAGAACTTTAATTTGAGCAAGCCACCATTACACAATCCGTATTCCCCTGTTTTCTTAAATGTAGAATTATACCTAGCACATTATTTGCTCAGTGTGAGCTTCTTATGCTTTTTCTGTAGCACTTGTAGTATCTTACTACCTAATGCTGTACTAGTACTAAAAAGGCCTTTCTCTGTAGATCATGGAAGAGACATGAAACCATTGTATGGCAGTTTAATAGAGTGGAAAAACATACACCCAACTCCCACAGATTTTTAGATAGCCCTTCAGCTATGCTGTTAACTGATCTATAGTCTGTTAACTGATCTACATTCTGGTCCCTCCTTATAACTAGGCACAAGGAGGGCTCCCTTAGAGAGCTAAACACAAACATGATCAGCTAAAGCTGCAAGCCATTTCCACTGTAGTTATCGCTAGTTACTTACAGCTTGGACAACCTCAGCCTGAACCACTGAAGTCTGGCAGTGGCGCAGATAACTGCCTCAAGCAGAGTATTCCTGTGAAGTTCCAGATAAAATGATTCATCTGCTTTCAAAACATACAATAAAACTAACAGCTTCTATGAAAGAAAACTAATTCAGTGGTTCCAAAACATTGTTGTTTGAAGCACAGATCTGAAGTTTGCTTACACAAAGGGGAAGAAAATGTTTGCTCATTGACACCTTCAAAAGGCTGGCCCAGTTCAGTAATTACAAGACTTCAAACCTAGAAGTACAGCTTTGCACAAGATCTGTCCTACCACAGTGCCTTGGTAAACAGGATGATGACCAGTAATTCCACAGCTGATGATTGCCATAAACACTTCCTGGCAGGCAGCTGCAATCCCAGTTGAAGCTGCAGGCTTCCTCAGCCAGTGGTGGGGGAAGAAGAAAAGGCAACGCAAGCCCAGTGGCAGGTCTGCTGCAGGAACGCAGGTATCTCATCACTGATCCATACAATATCAAGGCTAAGACAGAGCTTAATAAGCAGGACTAGTTAGCTACAAAAAAAAACCCCTGACAGCTGAACAGCTGGCTAGGCCACAATTCCCAGTAAGATCTTAAATTACTGCAGCTCACAGCTCAAACGTGAATCAGTGACAATTTATTATATAGAATAGGTCAAGCACCAAACAGGGTTGTATGTACACACATGCGCAGCCTGCAAAATAGTCTGCCACAGCAACACTTATTTTGGAGTCCTACATCCTTTTTTGGGTGCTGCACTTCAGAGGAGATGAACTGTCATAGAATCTGAAGTGGAAAGGCAAGAAAGCCCTGAAAGCAGGATCCAAAACATGAAATGCAGTGTTGTTGTTTATGCTGAAGAGACTGCATGAAACAGGTAAGAGGTTTTTTTCCCCAGATGGATCAAGCTCTCAGTGAAGGGCATCTTTTCCACATCTGTAGAAGAAATAAGCCTTAGCTGAAGAAAACAGATTACAGATCAGGAACACCTTTCAAAAGGGAAGATAAACACATTTTAGATTGTTTGGCAAAGCTATCAAGTCTCTTGTGTTGTAAATCTTTAAGAACCTGTTAGACAAACCTGCACCAGAGGTGATAATGGACATTGTGAGGCTAGGAAGCTAGATTACATTGTTTCTGAAGGCACTTTCCAAATCAAGCTTTTATTAATGTAGTTGGCCCACTGAGGCATCTTCATCTGCCTTTTTATTTGGTGAATTCATGCTCAGCGTCTGGTCAAGCAGTAGATAAGACTGCCATGACCCTCCCCAGGACAGTGATGGAGAAGATATTAGCATGCCATGTGCTGTGTCAGGGAAAAGAGCACATTGACACAAGAAGGCAACCAAGCATGAGACTGCAGAGACAAAACTGCAGTGCACAAGTGTTTCCAATTGCTATAGCTATATTGCCACTTTTTCAGCTTAGCAAATCTTTAAGTCCAAAGAGTTCTTCCTGTAATAGGAAGGGGCAGAGAACACATTCCACAAATCTTCCTCATCCAGAAACCTGTATCTCACCATCAAAAAACTGATAAGCTTGGTCTAGAAAGGAATTAAAACCAAAACCAACATTTCATTCCCTGGCAAAACAGGTGGAAGAGATTTATGGGAGGAGAGCAGCTCCCACAGAAAACCTGAGCTTATGGAGCTTACTGTCTACATGACTGATGTAGCTCTTAAATCACTGCCTGCACCTGAAAAAAACACAAGCAACTAGAGTACTTTAAGAATTATTTCAGTTGACAGATCATCACAGGAAGAGCTTGAAATTATAATCTTCAGTTCCTGGTTCATGAGTTACACACCACAAATAACTAGTTTTAAAACACTTAGCAGCAGCCACGTAGATTCTTTTACTATAGAACTACTGACAGCGTTGAATTGCACTTGCGAGCTCCAGCAAGAAGTGGAAAGAAACTGCATTCAAACATTGAATTCTGGCACTTTAGCTACTTCAGTGCAATAAGATGCCATCAACATGCTGTAGCCCAATAAGGAAGCTATAACTTGTAGCTCGTATGGGTATTTGTCCCCCACTTTGAGCAGAAGCAGACTGCAAACTCTGAACTGCTCACCACATGCATGCTCCTACACAGCAGGAAATCACCACAAGCCAAATTAGTACTGTTTTGAGAATCACAATTCTGAATTTCCTTCCCTCTTCTCTCTCCCTTACCCTTAGTGCTACAGCAGTGGATAGCTATCACATCCGATTAAAATGTGGGTATGAAAAAGAAAAGGGTGGAATACTTAACTGAAACAGGTAAGTTACTATATTCACTTGGACCTCCTTCACCTATCCACAGCATTCTTCAGAGAGACAGAAGCGTGGATGTATAAACCATCTACAATTTAAGTAATTACAGAAAAACAAGGGACTTTATACTAAACTTAAATAGATTAAGTCTACAGAATCAAAAGAGTACATTAAAGCTTCCCCAAATTTTGGCTCAGACATTTTTGAGATTAAGTCAATTTCTTTCCACCCCAAAAGTTAAATGCATCTGAAAATACTGGCTAATGCATTGCTGTAATTCTAGGAATGCATTAGAATACTCCATTGAGAGTTTGTTGGCAGAACACAACATCCAACTTCAACCTAATTTAACTTGGGGGGGCAGTGCCAGGGGGCATACAGACTTATTTTTCTAGTTGCATCTTGGACAGCTTTAGATTTACTAACATTACAAAAGCAGGAAATGTACAAAGCCTTATATACATTACCAGAACTGTTTAATGCTTAACAGAAAGCCCACTAAAAATTGTCATAAGCCATATTCACTGTGAAGTTTATTAAATTCTATCATGCTGAGCTGTAAAGCAATACACAAGTACTAATGTTATATAAAAGGTTTAAATGGAATCACTTAAGTGTGTGGCTTCATGCCTGTACACACATAAATAGCTCAAATTGCTGGAAGAACAGAAGCTAGCTGATCAGAGAATCTAATAAGTGTTATGTTACTGTTTTAAAAAACCCATAACCATAATCTAGAAAGGATTTGGCTGTTTTAAGGTTAAGAGCAGAGTGATAATTCTAATGATACAACTAATGATACAAGGGATAGCTAAAGTGAAAAATATCCCATGGAATCTAAGCACATCACTGTTTTCTCCAAAATACTGGAAAAAAGTCTTATGACTTTTGGTACTTAAAATAAGTAGGATTTAACTATGACAGTTTATTTTGTCATTGATGGTGTTTTCCTTTAGAGATGGTCAAATGAGGTACCTTTTACAGACCTATTAGGTTTCAGTTCCTTTTAAGAAGCATTTTGAAATTTAGAAAAACAGCCATTAAAGTAGAAGATGTCATTGTCTTTGCATTGTTACTTGGTAGTTACAGCATGTCCACATTCAAGTTTTACACTTCTTACTCAATTCTTAGGCACATCATCTTCTGAATGTCCTGCTATACCACTATTAAAGACTTAACAAAACACAGCACAGAGAAAATGCCTTTCATAACAGAATTAGGGATTCCGTATACAAACACCTCATATTCGATGTTGAACAGTATAAGATTTTGTGTTTTCACTAAGGCATTTTAATAATACTTTGGCAGAGCAAAGACAGTAAAACAGCTACCAAAGTCAGTAAAAATTATTAGCCTAGTTCAATAACCTGAAATCTCTCCAGAAGAGCAAGTTAGGATATTACAAAGGGATGCTAATATCAAGTACATCAGTGTCCTCTCCACAAAAGTCCAGCTACAAAGAAGCAGAATGCCATGTTCTCCAAAATCTTTAACACCAGATCCATTAGCATTGTCACATTCAAGAAGCATGAATTCACTGAATTTTACTTGCATAGCAATACTGTGAAGTTTCACTCCTCCTTAGTTTCACGTGGTGACATCGATTTCATCTCAGCTTGCAGACTCTACAACAAAGGCGTAGTAAACCAGTAACTAGAATACCACTTGCTGAAAGGCTCAAAATAATGAGAAAAATCAGAACAAGCAGCAACTTATTACTCAAAAGATGTTTAGCTCAGAGTAGCAGACAGACATTTCTGATAAAGTTTGTCTACATATTTAGCACACTAGCAAACTGTAGAGCTCTGCAAAAAAAAAGAGGAAGCAATTGTTCCACAGTTCTAAATGCCTTAAATTTTTTTTTCTGTAAAAAAAAAAAAAAGGAAAGATGCTCTTTAAGACCACCACTTGTTAGCAAGAACAGTTGAAGCTAAGCATATCTTAAAGCACTCTGCAAGCAAACAGGAATTTAACAGTGGAATTTAACTAGTGTCAGTCCAAATAAAAATCTAGGTACCACTTCAGCCACTGTTTTACCTGCACTATTACTCCTCATATTTACTCCACTTCCAGGAAAAGGTTACAATCTGGACTTGAGCCCTCAAATCAGCATTCACTTAAAAATAAAAAGATCCTTTCTCTGGTTCTGAGCACAAAAGAAACCTTGCTCCCTCTCCTAAGGGGTGAACACTGAGCATCTTATGAAAAACAGCTGAGAGAGATGTTCCAGTGCACCTTGCTCACCACAAGGGAGCGAAGGAGGAAACAATTTATTCCTACCCCTTTTAGATTCAGCTGCAGCTTGTACTGATTTTGTGAAAGTGAATGTCAGAATAACACCTCTGAAGTATCAGATTATAGTGGTGAATTTGCATCAGTCAGCTCAAGGCTTCCTATCAACCAGGGGAAAACCAAGTTTTATGATCGCAGAATATCAGTCTGATAGCAATGGAACAGGGTCTGGAAAGGAAGGGTCAGCAGCATTCCAGGAAGATGCTCATTTCTCTCAGCATCTCCCCTTCAAACACATATTTCTTTCAGTGCAGGGTTAAGAGCTGGCACAGGATCTCATGATTTTTGTTTTGTCTCTGCTCAACACCCCCCAAGCCCTTTTTAGGCCTAAAAACTCTGGCTCTCCTACCCCTGCTCCCATCCTTCCCAGACAGGCCTCCCCCAGAGACCCTACAGCACCTGCCAGCAACAGGGGAGCACTGTGCAGATCCGTTTCTGTCAGCTCCTCATGCAGCTTTTCATTGTGAGCTCCGCCTCATAAGCTCTAAAACTGAGCTCGTTCTTAAAAAGCAGTAAGAAGGTTCACCCTTTGCATTTTAACAGTGTTTTTGCACCATAGTTTGATGTGGACACATTCTTACTTGTCTCAGACTTGAGGCCAAAGAACATACTGGCTTGACTCTCCACAGTCACTATTTCTTTCCTCCAGAGAAAGTACATTTTAATACGAGTGGCTCATCCTTCAACAGGCAGGCTTTCCACTTTTACCCAGTCACTTCCACTGATTTTTGAGATAATCTTACTTGTCATTAGCCAAGTATTAGCAACAAGCTGCATTCTCCCCTTCATAGCAGAACAGGGATTAGATTCCCAATTCTCAATTCTTGCAGGTTTAGAAATCCACCAGAGTAGATGCAAAGAATTTTCATTCTTTGGCTTACCACTATTAAAGCTGCATTAAATTCTCAGATGGGGAGCCCTGAGCTACTCACAAGCAAGCCCTGGAACAGAGTGCAGAGAGTGATCAGTGAACCACAAACAATTACATGGAACATGTTTAGAGGAAAAACATTAACAGAAAGTACAAAGTTCCCAAAACAGCTTCTCAAACAAGGATGCTTCCTCCAAATATTAGTGAGGTGTATTTAGGGCCACCTCCTCAGGCTTGCAGAGGTGTCAGCACATGCACTTTTTTGGAGAGGGAAACAAAAAATAGAGTTGAAATACAAGGATAAACACTGTTTTATTTAAGCCAATTATGTTGATCCCTTTAGGTAGAGGCAAGACAGTGGTATAATTCCCCAGCCTGTACATTGAGGGTGCAGTGTACTGCACAGAACACTGTACTGCTGAGACGTGGGCCACAGAAGCTAACACCATTTCTTGACCACAGAGTTACAGACCACCACCGTTCACAGCAGACCACATAAGGTTGATATCAATTATCAACTCCACAACCAGCAGCAAGTCTGCAAAGAAACCAAGTACACAGGGTCAGACCCAGCACAGGCCACCCACAAATACAAGGGAACTGAAGCCAGCAACCCTGTACCCCATTTACCTTAGTTTGGGTTGTCCTTAGACCAGACAACTGGACAGGAATTTAATCCATTCTCTGTGCATCTCAATAGGAAAACCAAGTCCTTGCAGGCCAGCACCAAGTCTTACCTCATCATTGCAAGAAACTTAAACATCAGACCATTACTAGAATATCTAGTTATGAAAAACGTTGTAGAATTACACTAGTTCCCTCCTTTCGGGAGCAGAGCAAGGGTAAGGAAAGTTGGAACACACTTCAGCAGATAGGTTCTTCTAACTAGCAAAATAAATTATTTTAACAACCACTGGTGTTTTGATGCTACATAATGCACCATACACCAGCCTGAGATAATTAAGAGCTTCCTGACAGTAAATGCCATGACACAGACACACCAGTCTAACATTCTTCCATGATATAAATTAAGATTCTTGCTATGGATCAAATCCTCAAGCCACTTTACCAGCAAAATGCTTAGCAGAAAGCAAACCATAGAATAGTTATTGAAGGAAGTTGCGTAGTGTTATCAGGGGGAGAGAGGGGTTGATGTCATGTTACATTTTCACTGTATCCCATCCTTATTCTCCCTCCTTATCTCACAGCGGCTTCAACCTTTACCAGGCCACAGCATTCTACAGACCAAATTCAGTATATAAGCTCACTCCAAAAGTAAGCCCATCAGGCAAGGCTTACCAACCATTTAAACAAAAAACAGACTTGTATTTACCTAAAATTCTACTTAGAAGTCTATTAAAACAAGGATATAGCATTTAACAAGCAGTGATGTTCAAGAAGCATCACAGAATACTTTGCGAACATTTTTAAGGTTACTGGAATAGGAAGAATATGGTCATTAACATCTATTGCAAGAAAGCCTTTCCACAGAACCAGGAAATATATTTCTCCTCCTACCATTATGCTGCTTCCTAACTCACTTGTAAGGATTTTTACACTCCATCCTAATAGTTTACCCAGGAAAATACTTCAGCTAGGCAGCATCTTCTTTGAAAGCAGTATCAAGGTTTGGATTTTCAGAACATTACACCTGTCTGACAAACTACAACTTAATTTTAAGAGTTTCCACAATCTACCTGAATTGGATAATTGCATGCAGCTGAACTTAATTTAGAACTAATCTAATAACAGCTACTTTCTTCCCACATGACACACCTGAAGATGTATTTAGGCATTATCTGATACAGATTATAACTGCTGCTACCTTCAGGTTTAAGTAGTCACATGCTCCCAAAACAATACCCCCTCCCTCCCCTTTTCAGCTGCTTTCAGAGACACAGTTTCAAGATTCTGATGTGCCACAATGAACAGTACAGTAACTTCAGCAATATGCGGCAGACTTCAAACACAGCTACTATACACATGCACAAATATGGATAATTTAGTTCGCAATAAGCTTAACACTCAAGTCACACAGGACTCCAGATTCAAACCCAGAGCTAATCCTTTTTCCACCTGACAATGATTAAGCAATTATAAGACTTCACTTATAATCAGGTCAAAATCATCCTGTGTTTCTTTTTTCCTACAAGGAAACAGGCATTATTGATTCACTGCTTCTAGGCTACCAACACACAAATTGGTAGAGAGCTACTCAGTTTACTCTGTAGTAACTTGGCAATCTACACAAGGTAAAAGGCAGTTTTTTCCACAGGTGGCAACCTGCAGCAGAAGCTACATCTGGCTTAGAATTAGGGCCAAAATTAAGGTAGAACAACAGAAAACAGTCAGTGGAGTCCAAGCTACCAAGATCCAGAAGAAGGAACATAGTCTAGACAAGACTGTTGAGGCTGGGCTCAGCACCAGAAAGCCCGTCTGCCTGGACTCTGCTCCTCATAGCAAGTTATCTTGCTCACAGCACACACTGCGCTACAGGGGTGCCATGACAAGGGAAAGGTCATGCTCCCCCTTCTCACAGGAGTATGCCTTCACATCTTTTTCAAGTTACTGTATCAGAAAACCACTCAGTTACCCACAAACGTTGGGGCATGTGTAGTAGCACATGTTACGATAAGCGAGTTCTCCAGAAGTCCGCTTTAGCAAAGACACATTACGTGCTAGAGACAACATAGCTTAATTTACTACGTAGCACGCAACGTCATCAATTCTGTTCTTCTAGAAGGTTCAGATGTATCTATAAACGCAGCCTAGAGCCCATCGCTAATCCCTATATTGTACTTCAGCGCATTCACAAAGGTAGTCTGTGAAGCTTTGTTTCTGCTAGCGAGGAACTGGTGTGTTCCCTGCACCTTCTGATGTGGAATTGCTCGACTTGAGCTAACTGCAGACGTTCTGGGTCGCGCACCCGCGCTTCCCATTGGCCTTCTTCAACACCCCGTGCGAAAGGTGACGACGCCACGGGCTCTTTCCCCCAGCACTGCCCTGCAGTGCCTGCAACGCATCGAGACACCCGCCGCACCGCTGTGAAGTCTGGCTGGAGCCTGACAGCACCAACCTGGCGTAAATAACCTATATAGCTGGGGTTACATGAAGTTCAACAGCACATTAAACATTTCTGCCGCTTTACCGTGGTGAAGGAGCGGGACGGTAGGCAGGTGCCAGCGAGAGCCCGGGCACTGACAAGTGCCGTCCGGTCGTGCGGCCGGGGGTGCCACCAGGCCGGCGGCGGCGGGCGCCCGAAGGGCACGGGACCAAGCACGGCCCGGCCCCCGCCACGGCCGCAGGCCCCCGCGGGGCCGGCGCCGCAGCCCCATCCCGGGAGCAGGCCGCGGCCCAGGCCGGCGGAGCCCCCGCCCACCCCACGGCGGCCAGGCCGCGGCCGAGCCGCTCCCGGCGCACGGCAGGCGAGGGCGGGCGCGCCCTGCCCTCTCCCCCATCACGGAGGGGCGGGAGGGCCCGGCCGGGACCACGCCGGCGGCAGGGCGGCGGCTGCCCCGCGGGCCGGGCCGGGCCGGGCGGCTCCCTCGAGCAGGTCCCGCAGCCGCGCGCTCCCCTCGGCGCGGCGGGAAGCCGTCCGGGGCGCGGCCCGGGGGCACCCAGGCGGGAGCGCTACTTACACCGACAGCATCGGCCCCTTCCTCCCCGGCCGCTGGCGGCCCACCCCCCCGCCGCTCCGCGCCTCAGCCAAGCCCTACCGGGGTCCAGGGCGGGCCCGGCGCGGCGGCGGCGCCGCGCGAAGCCAATGGCCGGGCGCCGGCGGGGAGCGAGCGAGGAGCCGGGCGGGCGCCGCGGGGTCGGAGCCTGCGGAGGCGGAGCCTGCGAGGGCTTATAGGGCCGGGCCGGGCCGCGCCCGGGAGGCCGCGGGCGCTCCCCGCGCCGCGCCATGTGACGCCGCGGGCGCCCAGCTGGGACGAGTTCAGGGCGAGTGGCGGCGGCGGGGCCCCGGCCCCGGCCGACGGGGACCGCCGGCTCCCCGGCCTCCCTTCGCGACAGCTTTGTCCTTCGCCGATTTTTTTTTTCCCCTCCTCGGTGTTCGGCACTTTTCAAAAAGCGGCGCCCGATCGTGGGAAGCCCCGGCCGCCGTTCGGCGCGGTGCGGAATGAGCCGCCCCGCTCCCGCTGCGGGGTGGCAGTAGCAGGCGGGGGGCGATGCCGCCCGCCCCCCGGGGCTCCCCGCAGCCCGCCCGGGCTCCCGGAGGCGCCGGCGCCGCCTGAGGAGGCGGCGGGGACGCGAGGCGGGTGAAGGGCGCCGAACGCCTGCGTGACCACCCGCCATGCGTGCGGGCAGCGCCCGGCTCCGGCAGCTCCCCGGTCCCGGCGCCGGGTGAGCGGGGCGGCGCGGCTGCAGGGCGGAGCGGCGGGGACGCAGCCCCGCGCCGCCGCCGGGATCATGATGAAGGAGGAGTGCAAAGCGCTGCTGGACGCCCTCAACAAGGTGACCGCCTGCTACCGGCACATGGTGCTGACCATCGGCGGCACCTCGGACTCCCAGAACCTGCGGGAGGAGCTCAAGAAAACGCGGCAGAAAGCCCAGGAGCTAGCGGTGGCCAACAGGAACAAGCTCACCGCGGTCCTGAAGGACAAAACCGTGAGTAAGGAAGATAAAGCCGAGTTCGAGAGGCTATGGGTGATTTTCTCCACGTGCCTAGAGATCCTGGAGATCGACATGAGGCGAGCCCTGGAGCTGGGCCACGAGTTCCCGCTAAACGTCCCCAAAAAGCACCTGATCCAGACGGGCATGAGCGGGGGAACCTCTGGCGTGGCCGCCAGAGCGATGAGCGTCCAGAACATGAAATACGAGGCTGAGCACAATATAGACGTGGTGGATTTGAAGGACCTCGAGAACGAAATCAACCAGGTAGGGGAGATGATGTACGAGATGGAAATGAAGGTCAATGTCCCCCAGTGGACAGTAGAGGCTAAGCAAGACCCAGGTGCTGAACTAAAATCCACCATCAGCGTGGGCGCTTCTTCTATTGGCATGATCTCTGTGGAGGAAAATAAATCCTTCTGCGATATCAGCAAAGTCCTAGCTGGGATTATTTTCTCCGCTGTGCTCATTATCGCTATTGTCCTGGCAGTGTGCGTGGTAAAACTCTCTTAGGGCGCTGCAGGCTCCCTCTCCAGCCTGTCCCTGGAGTGTGTCACGCCTCACCTTTCATTTCAAAACGGGTCACTTGGATGAGAATTTAAACCTAGCACTTGAAAAAACAAAGCAAAACTTTTGCCTCTCAATATCCTAAAATGCACGATTTGTTTCTTCTTGCTTTTTGAAGGAGAGAGATGCAAATCAGCCTGCAGAATAGGATGTCTTCATCTGCTGGACCTGTAACGGTTAACTGTGAAGTATCAGGGTATTATCACTCCTGGCTATAACAGGGATTTGTCTGCTATTAATAGATCACTGTTCTCAGAAGCCTGGATTTTTTGTTCTTGAATAGGCTCTGGTGTTTGCTGCTGGTCACTGTTTACAGTATTTGCGAGTCATACAAATTTGGAGGCTAACACAGGCGTTTTGTCCGACAAAGTAGGCAGAATACGTTGGTTTTTTTTTTCATCAAATACACAAAATGTTGTTTCAGTGGAGGAAAAGGGGAAGGATGCAAACCCCAATTAAAGAATGTAAGCAACCTCTATTTCAGATTAGTTAAATGGTTGGGGAGGGGGGAGGTGTGGAGGAGGATGGAGAAAACAGAACAAGCAATGTTTGATACCAAATACTGGTTGTTGATTTAGACTGGATTGTACAGAACCCAGTTGCATGGGTTGGCAGAGCATACACGAATGACTAATGGCTTTCCAAATCCAGAGAGGAAAAAAAGGGAGAGTTGCACATTCAGAAAACTACTAGCAAGCCTCGTGGTTCTCATCCACATGTACCACGATTTTGTCCTCCCCTGCAGAAAGGCTGATTCTTGCCACTGGTTCAAATTTTTCTTTCTGTAGAAGCAAACAGTTTGCACTTCACAATTAACTATGAAAACAGGAGCAATGAAGAAGCAGTAATTTTTGAAATAGATTTTGGCAAACAAAAATGATGCGGAGTTAAAGCAGACCTTTCTAATAATCCAAAAAGAGATCCCCTCTCATGTTGACAGGCAGGGACTGATGCCTGTATATCTACAGTCACATTTCTGCAAGCTCCTGAATTCTTTGGAGAAATCCAGAGAAAGCTAAAAATGTGGCTGGGTTTCATCTCTCATTCACGTCCGATTAATCATTTGGGAAACAGGAAGCCTGTAGGATTGGTCCAGTTCGATACACTGTAATTTTGGGAGGTAAATGCGAGAGCAGCATAAAACTTTCCAGTGCTTCCCTATGAAATTGTCAACATTGAAATGTAAAATCGGGGGGACAAACACTACCTTTGCAGAGAAGCTCTATAATACAGTGTTTTGTAAAAGGACCTATGTATTATGGTATTTATTATGTAACTCTGGAAATATTGTCTGTTGCTGTGAGCACACACTATCTGTTCAAGAATGCTTGGTACGTACTTTATAGTGCCACAGGTGTATGAGGCACTCCACGGGCAAATATAAAGACCCTGTAACATTGGGGTTTTAGTAAGTTATTATTCTTGTGCATTGATTATTATGGACACATTATCAAAAAGTAACGATCGGACATGTTTTGTGAAGTTACTGGACAATACTCTTCATGCTTGTTAAATAAAATTACATTGACAACACTCATAAACAGCTAATATTTTTGAGTTAAGAACTAAAAATACTTTGAAAAACAGCAGCAAACAGTTTATTCTTTAAAATTTAAGAGAACTGGATTTGGGGAGGAAAAGCGTGTGACAAATTTGAATCTGGTCACTTGTAGGTGAGAAAAAAAATAACATAGGTGAGGAAAAACAGTAAGTGGAGGCCTCAATTAAAGGCTATAGACTACCATTACGTTGAAGGATAACACGAGTTCTGCACATTGATCCAGTCTAGCTCCGTTCTTGTGGGAATGCACAGTTTTATAAGACAACTCCACATTCCGTTCTATTGTATTTCACTCATTCCATAGGATGTGTTTTATATGTAGTTAATCTAGGTTCGTAGAGATCCCCAGCAGCATTCTAACAAAGTCAAGCCTGTATTTATCGGTGCTACTGTTTCAGTCTGTCTAGACAAGGTGTAATTGCTGTGTGTTGACTTAAATGAGATGATCTCCTTCACAATCATATTGAGTAAATATATTTATGGAAAATACAGCAAAAGCTGCAGGAGAATGTACACATTTGGATTGCCACCACTAGTCACTAAGGCTTTGTCGGTATTTTCACTCTTTGCACTCTCCTTAGTTCACAGGAAGGTGGATAAGAAGTTGGACTCTATTCTGTGCTTCTTGAAAAGTCCATGTTCCTTTTGAAATCAGATCGTTTAACCACATGTTCTGAAAACCCAAGTAATGCAAGTCTGGTTTCTGGTGGAAAAGTGAATGGTAACACCTACAGCATTCATTATCTTGGTATCCTGAAGTGGGCATACTGTTTATCCACGGTTAGTTGTGTAGAGGAATTTTTAAGAATAGGTAATCTCATCTTCAAAAGCAAGACTCAGTGAGTCGGTAAATTGTAAATTTTCAGTCCGTTGCATTTTTTTGAATTTGGATTTTTGGATACAGGACTCAAAAGAATTAATATAAGTAGCCTGTAATTACCTAAGTCTTGCTTCATTATGAATATGCACACAATTAGTATTTAAAGGATTGGACCTTGGAAAAATAATGTCTTTTCAAATCTTAAGACAAAGCTGGCTGCAGATTTATTCATCATTATTTTGTTCCTAAAAATCTGTATCATCTTATATTTAGGCTATCTGAAATGAAAAGATTAAGTAGAATTCTAACAGAGGATTGGCACCATCTAAATGGATAATGTTCCTGCCATTAATCTCCTACACTTGATACAAGTGTGCACTCAGTGTGACAGAGTTCAGGCACAACAGCACACAATCAAAACAAGATGAAACCACCATTGCCCAAAAGTACCGATGCTTCTTTTAAATTAAGGAATAAAGAGACATTGTAGATTTGCAGTCTTCATTTTTTTTCCCCACTGGAATGCAACTGGAAGGAGACTGGAAATGCTATTTTTCTAAGTGAAAAATGGGAAGTCAAACTTCAAAATACTCTATATTTCAATAGCATGATGAAAATACAAATACTCTCATGCTGATCATTGAATGAGAATGTTATTGTGTTTTCAGATGATGAAAAAGATGATGGTCATTGCTTAATTTTAATGTTGTTCTACTTCAGTTCTTTTGTCTTTATTCACAGGATACACACATTTCATTTACTGTATCTTATTCCTGACTTGAATTACACTGGTTTTGCCTGTGCATGGGTGGTATTTTCTACACTTTGAATAATTCAAACTTGTTACTGTCACTATTTATTTAACTTAAAATAAAGTACATTCTTCTAACTTACTGGTTGGCTTATAGCAGTAATTAAAAGCAAACAAAAACTGGAATATTAATACAGCTTGTTAGTAATCTCTTCTAAACAAAAAGTTCCTATTTCAATCACAGGAATAAAAGTAACATGCTAAGCCCTCTCATTACAGTTTTCTTTACATAAATGCACCCTTCTCAAGCTCCCAAAGTTGAACATAGTGATTTATACTGCAAGGGAATCAGCAGTCTGAAAAGTCAAGGAATCTCTGCCTTAGGAAGCAGCTACAATAACATTTAGGATAACAGGGATGACATTGCCTTCAGCACTGCTTGTTCAGCGTTGTTGAGTAAAGTACGGAACCATTGGCTTGGGCAACTGAAAACTAGAGAACATATTAGACTAGACTAACGTATTAGATCCTCACTGTGTTAGGATCCAAATTCTGCCCCCTTTCAGCCAGCAATGCTTGCATTTACTTTAGCAAAAGATTTATACAACCTAAGGAGCGTGAAATTTGGTCCTGTGGTATTGATAGCGACAATCATCAACAGTGGTATCAAACTATCAGAACTGAGTCTGTTAAATGCAGCAATTTGTAATTTTATTCCAGGACTTCCAGTCTATCAGCATAAAAGCCCTCTAAACTGTTTCTTAGTTTACTAACAAAATGAACACAGAACCATAATTAAAGTGATTCTCCTTATGTAGCAAACAATGTTACATCAAACTTCAGCATTATGAATATGAAATAAAATTAGTCTCAAAATTCTTCATGTAAATCCAAAAGTATTTTTAACATGAATGCAATTATTTAAAAACATACTGAACGACTGATGTCATTAGCTTTCAGGTTAAAAATTAGGCACGTGCTTATTTTCTGTAGTCTGAAAAGATTGGTTATGGGCTTTCTTTTCCTTCTCTTACGTTTGTGTTGTTCATGTACATTTTCCAGAAATACCTTATATTTAAGTGCTAATGGAACTCCTAGTCAACATATTTACCCTTCACAGATTTTCATTATGTAAAAAGTCATTCAGTAAGACCAGTGGATTATAGATCTCTAAGTGCTTTCTCTCAATACGATTATGTAAGTCTTTTAATGCAGGAAGAGATCTGGACAAAACAGTAGTCTACACGTGAGCAGCATTTGCTATGGAAAGCATACAATAGAAGTGGGATTAGAAAATAATGTCTTTCATATAAAATTACCTGCATGTGTCGAAGGAAGGACAAGAAAAGGAAGGAGACGGATGTATGTAAATATGTCTTCACCTTTTGTTAGCAAAGTATGTTTTTTGTTAACTATGATATAATAGCATCACAACGTTGAACTACAACTTCTCTATAAGAAGGTAGTATCTTATATCCAGTAGGACAAAGGACATAAAATATCCCCAAGTGGAACTGACTACCCATTCTCTGATTAACTCAATACAGAAAAAGAGTAAAAATATTTTGATTTGCTACATGTTGATACCAGTTTTACAGAAGACAACCCTTTTCTCCCTGTTTCACACTACAAGGGTCTCTCTATTGGAAGAAGGTGGTCCCAGAAGGCTGGATTCCGCCATCCATCCCCACAGCTTGCTGCTGCAGTACTGTGATGCAGTTGGAAATGTAGCTTAATCGGCTACCACTGATTAAACCTGTGGAAAGGTGAGAAGTCACATGGCATTTAACCAGCATGAAGGCTCTCCTGCATCTTCTTATACAGCCAGGCACAAGCATTTCATGCTGGAAGCAATGTGACTAGAAGCCATGTAGGCAAACACAAATGAAATTACAGCATCTCTGAAAATCTGTCACCCACAGAGGCTAGTTAGCAAAAGCCATTATGTTTATTGCTCAGTTCCAGTCATTTTGTCAGAATATCTACTGTGGTTTTCCCAAGTGTCAGAAATTGCATTCCAAAGCCTCTGCAGCATCAGGTGGGTTTTTTTGCTTTGTTTTGTTTGATTGAACTGTAGGTTTTCTTTTATTTACACTGTATTGTGTGACATTATTTATCATATACTTACTAATGACATCTCCACCAAATTAAACAAACTAACAAATCCGCCCAAAAGGTAGCTCTAATTCAAGTGCACAGAAATGGAAGTCACAATCATAGCATGTGTGGTCTGTTATTTTGGTCAGTTTTCCACTATGCATTAAAATAATCACTGAAGTCTATGATCAGTCAAGTCTGTCTCTTGCACGCAAATGTTCAAAGAACATATACAGTCGAACTCACTGATGTGTCACAGCATTAAGGAATTACATAGCCTAAAACATGACTTCAAAAATCATGGGGTTTTTGTAAGGATAGCAAACATCAGGTCATACAGCCATGTATAATTGTCTTGAGGAGAAAAAAAAAAAAATCAGAAATTCAAATGCAATCCCTTTGTATGGTCTTGAAGAACCTATATATAAATAGCATAAACCTTAGGGGAAAAACAAGTGAGAAAGGTAGAAATGAGAAAAGAAGACAGAATAAAATATTTAACTATTTATACCATATAAAATGACTGAGGAGTACCTGACACACCAAACATGATACTCCCTTAGCAACTTAATCCAATATGCTAATTGCATGTGTAACTTTATATATAAATATACACTTGAGTTCTGGGTCCTAAAGGGAGAGGTCTGAATCATTACTCATATAAGCCATCACTACTCGGTTTAGTGAGAAATTACATGTGTGAAGACTATTCATGTAATTAAAAGCTGCAGAATTAGAACCATAATTTCAGTTTGCATAAGACATGTAATCCATTATGCGTCTGTTGGAAGTAGAACATTTCCAGTTGTTAATACTATCTGTAACCTAGTTTTCTGATCTGCTTTGATTTGTTGGAATATTGTTTTGAGTGAAGGTAGCTATATTTTTTATTTTTAGTCAATCTTCATAATGGTGCTATAATCATAAACCCGCATTTCCTAGATTTGACATTTATTCACATTTTGGACACAATACTTGGAAAACTATACAGCGAATAATCTATTTACTTTTTATATGATTCGTTGTCTGCCTATTCATTGATATCGTATGAGCTAAGCAATCTAAAAGCTTTAGAATGTCATTTTGAAATAAGCCAGTTGAAGAAGCAGTAGACATGCTCAGTGAAATCTCTTAATTTTTTGATACTTGAGGTTTTAACAATTTGTTTGATATAGTAGATACTACATCTGCACGGGGACAAAGCTTTTACCAGATGCATGTTACATGTTAATTTAATTAAAGCCAGAACTGACTTAGTATAATCATCACCAACTCACAGGATGGCATGTAAGCCAAATTAAATTGTGAAATAATGGTGGACCTTGTTTTTAATCTGAAATTAATTATTACAGTGATGTCATCTGCACTGATCTGTATGTGCAAAATAATTTATGCAATGATGTGACAAAAAGTAATGAAGTCGTTCTATTGATAAGTATTCTAATCACACACAAAAAAACCCAGAAAGCTAATTTTACAATCATTTCTATATATCTAGTGACTTGAATCTTTTTTCTTTAACAAACTAATGTTTTCTTTTTCTCATAAGCAGTAACTGAAGTGGAAAGAAAAATGTTGAAGTAAGCTCCACATTGCTGAAATACGATCCCACAAAGAATTATTGTCAGTGCAACAAGCTTACAGTGTTTCACTTGATGTAACTTTTGCATCACTTCAGAAGGCTTTATTTTTCAATACAGCACAATCTGTTTTTGAAAACAACCTGAAATACAAAAGTTTTTGGGGTCTATTAGGTTAACAATTGTATGTTCTGGCATACAAGAGGCATGAAAGGCAGTCAAGTTCTTAATTTTTTAGCAAAAATACTTTTCTTTAAGTCATTTAATCTGGAGGGGACCTCTGACTCTCCATCCAGCCTTCTCTCTTACATCTTACTGAGTGTCACGCATATCTCTAGCTAATTCTTGCTATGGGAAGGCTTTTCTCCAAACTAAAATCTCCTGTATTCCCAGCCTACATACTGGCCCTTGAAGCACAATGCCAGAGCCCAGCTGAATGTAAAATGCCCTTGTGCTGGAACGCTTTTACTACAGTAATGGCATAAACTAGTATGCTTGGTTTAGGATTGGCATTCCCGAGTAATAGATTTTCTCAGATTTTCCATTCTTTCTGAAATCACTCGTAACGCTATACAAATTTTAAGTACAAGTGAGATGAGCTCTGCATTTTAACAGAATATATTGAAAAAAGAAGTCATCTAAGTCAGAGATGAAGAAATGAAACATGCTTTATGGATAACCTTACATCTAGTTTGGCTGTAAGACATTTTCTATATTCACTTGCGCGATCTCCAGCAAGTTAGCTATAGCTTTAAGAGAGCAGATACAGGCACGCTCACAGTGCTTAGCTTTTGCGTTTCTTAGTAGAAAACTGGAAGGGGGTAAAACATCCCTTTGCACCCTTGATCTTTGCTCCCAGAGTTTCTGAGTGTTCATCCTTAGAACCTCCTGCTACCTCCAGTCCTGATAACTGGGTCAATTAAAGACTCATCTGCTCTTGGAATTTTGCATGAGATGACTTCAGCTTTGTCATGAACTACTCTATTGAACTACTCATGATATTGAACTACTCTACTGAAAGGAAGTTAAAAAAAATTGCCACGAATAGGGTGAATATGCTGACCCTTGGGTAAGGAATGTCATCCTTCTTAGGGGGAAGAGGTGCCTTACATACCCCAGGACTGTGTGGAAAAGTACAGCAACTGGAGTAGAGAATAATGTTTGCCTTAACTTGCACTTGCGCTTGTCCGTCTTTGGTCCCAAAGGACTGTTCAGATGCTAAGAACAGTCATGAACAGTGCTACAACCACACAACTGTTTCTCTACCGACAGCCCTGGTAATCTGCTTGTGTTTGAGGGTGCAAACAGCTGTGTATATGCCAGCCATTCCATTTCCACCCCCCATGCAAGAAAGCCTATGAAATTAGATCTGCTAAATTTAATACCAGTGGATACCAGTGAAACCAGAGGAATTGTTTCCCAGGATATTCCTGCTTTACATACTAGCGCTTGTGAGACTTTAGAGTGCGCTAGGTAAAAAAAATATAAAAACATCCCATTTAAAAACTTAAGATAACAATATAATCTGCACTATTCCCTATTATCAGATTTTCCTAAAGGTGTTCTGAAATAACATTCCATGGATATCAGACACGGTGTTTTTGCCATAGTAAGACAGTTTTGTATATTACAACTGGTATTACAACTGATTTGAAAATGATGCTGTTTGTTATTGGTACATGAGTACTTTCTACTTAAAATGCCTTTATGCGGAAATTACCTGACATAATGGACCCTAAATCTTTTTGATCAGCCATCAAGTTCATTGGACGTTAAATCTTGAAAAACCTCCATAGTTTATTAATATTTCACCAGTAAAGCAACTTTCAGGGAAAGCACGTTCCTTACAAGATGCATACTTAACACAATAAAATAGGTAATTATACTAAGAGTGCAAAAGGCAAACAAATACAAGGTGAACATCATGATTTTAGGTTCGAACTGCCTGCTACTAGGAAACAGGCACATTAGTGGACCTTATGCTTCCATTGCCTGAGATGGTAATCACTGATGAGCAATAATGATTAAATTAGTATGAAAAAGGAGGCTAGAGTTACAAGATGTCCCGGTTTTGCTTGTATATTTGGTCATGAGGAAGGAAAGGAGAGGGAGGGCAGACTTGTGTATGGTCTGGCTATGCCACAGCTGGTGTTCTGCCCCAGTTTTAGTATAATCAGCTGGCTGGCTGACCTATTCTCTGCCGACTGCAGCCCAGCATCAGGATGAAGTTATGGCCCAGCTGTGTCTGTGTAGGCCTTGACTGAATTTTTGGCTTTGTCAGTTGACATATTCCAGCATCCCACTGGTTTAATTGCCTCTAAACATTATTTCAGTTATGGTGAGCCACATCTCACAGGCATTAAGTACATGCTCAAATAGAAAATAAAACAGAGAAGTTGTCAGAAGCATGTGCAGGTATGTGGGTATTTGCCAAACAGAATCTAGCAAGAGAAGGATTATCAATAGGAGGAGGATTCTCCATCTTGCATGCAACTATCATTCTTAAAAAAATTTCTCAACCTGTGTCATCAGCTTTCTTCTGCTTAAACTCCTTACAAATTCAAAAAAACAATCTATGATTAAATTAAGGAATCAAAATCGAACGTTACATTAACATAATAAAATGTTTCCTAAAGCAAAATGTCCGTTCAAAGGACTTTTTCAAGGTTTTGCCGTCTTGCCTGAATATATATTTTTTTCAGGTAACAAGGTACTTAAAAGCCTCAGAACAGAAGAGCTCTGTAATAAAAACTAATTAAAATTCTACATACTCCTCCCCTTTGAAGTCTACTAGAAGTAATTCAAACAACTTGGAGCATGACATGTTTAATTAAAGACCTAAAGTAATTTTTTGTTATCAACATGCCTTGATGTGGAATTGAGATAAGGAGATTTCTCTGAGGCCAGCTGGCGGGCCAGCAGCAGCATTACGATGACAAATCCGAGTCCTGGGCTCCTGACCCTGTGCTGATTCCCGGGGCTGTATCTACAGGCCCTTCAGCAGGACTCGGGAAGACTCTGGGGTCCAAGGTAGCTATTCAACATCTACATCTTGTCACGCTGTAAATACACTCAGTGCTATGAAACCTCAGGAAGTGCAAACTACTCCAAGCCAAAGTTTTTCCAGTAAATTGAGAGCCATCGCCTCGTTTCTCTCAGCCATTCGCCCCGTGCCCGTAAACCCTCTGTTATTTCCTTAAGCTTCTGCCCTTTGAGGGCACTACTTACCGGCTTAAGGCTGGTCGGGACTGAGGCATTACCGACTGCTTCTGGCAGGCCTCCATCCCACCACGTCCCTGGGCGGGCCGAGCCTTCCCTCGGCGGGGGTGGGTGCGCGCCGACCGCCGCCGCGGCCGAGGCCCGCCGGCCTTTCCCGCCCGCTGCCGACGGCTGCAGTGGCTCCTCCGGGCGCCCAGGCGGCGGTGGCGCCCGGGCGGCCCCGCAGCCCGACGGCGGCCGCGGCCTCCTCCTCCCCTCAAGATGAACTCGCGGCTGCGGCACTGGAGGGAAGCGGCCACGCTGCTGCTGGCGGCGGGCACGCCGGCGCGGCCGCCGCGCTCCCCGCTCGGCCCCTTTGACTATGAGCTGCTGCTGCTGCAGCGGAGCTCCCGCAGCGGCTTCATGCCCCGCGCCCACGTCTTCCCAGGGGGCCTGGTGGAGGCGGCGGACTTCTCCGCTGACTGGCTGGGGCTGCTGCCCGCCTCGCCTCGCTGCGGGCTGGGCCTCGTCAAGCCGCCGCCTCTCGGCAGCAGCCGGGCCCCGCTCTTCGCCACCGACCGGGAGCGGCTGGGCTCGCCGCTGCCGGGGGAAGTCGCCTTCCGCATCTGCGCTATCAGGGAAACTTTCGAGGAGGCGGGGATCCTGCTGCTGGTCCCGGGGCGCGGGCCGGCGGCGGGCAGCGGCCCGGCCCCCCCGCTGCCAGCGGAGCGCCTGCCCCCCGCCGCGGAGCTGGGCGAGTGGCGGCGCCGGGTGCAGGAGGACCCGGCCTGCTTCTTGCACCTGTGCCGGCACCTGGGCTGCGTCCCCAATATTTGGGCGCTGCAGGAGTGGAGCAACTGGCTGACCCCTGTGGGCCGGGCTGGTCGCGGCGGCCGGCGCTACGACACGGCGTTCTACCTGTGCTGCCTGGAGAAGCGGCCGCCCCACGCCTCGCAGGACGACCAAGAGGTGACAGCCTTCCTGGTAAGCGCGGCGCCGGCCCGGCCGCGGGCTGGCGCAGGAGGAGGCGCCTGGGCTTCCCCGCGCTCCCCCGGCAACGAGCGGGAGCGGCCCTGCTGCTGCCCCGTACGGCCCTCCGCCGCCCGCCTCGGGGAAGCCGCCCGGCCTCTGGCCTGTGTGCGCTACAGTCCGGCGGAAAAGGCGACCAAGCAGTCGTCCAAAGGTCTAGCTCTCTGGCCCTCCTGGTAACGCTGCCTTACGGCGCCAGACAAGGGAAGGCAGCTTTCATGGTTATCCTCTCCCTTGTGCATCCTCCTTCCAATCAGTAACTGCCGCTGCCCACCTTAATCGGACGCGCAGCTGTAACTGCTGGCAGAAGAGGGTGTTTCGTGAAGGTCATTTTACACGAAGTTTTATGGCTGTCGTGGTTTAACCCCAGCCAGCAACCAAGCACTGCACAGCTGCTCGCTCACCCTCCCCTCCCTCCCCGGGGGGATGGGGGAGAGAATCGGAAAAAAAAAAAAAATTAAAACCTGTGGGTTGAGATAAAGACAGTTTAATAGGACAGCAAAGGAAGAGAAAATAATAAGAAATAAAAGAATACACAAAACAAGTGATGCACAGTGCAGTTGCTCACCACCCACCGACCAATGCCCAGCCCGACCCTGAGCAGCGATCGCTCCCCCCGGCGTCTATAGGAGCACGATGCCATACGGTATGGAACAGCCCTTGGGCCGGGCTGGGTCAGCTGTCCCCGCTCTGCCCCCTCCTGGCTTCTGGTGCACCCGGCAGAGCATGGGAAGCTGAAAAGTCCTTAACTGGTGTAAGCACTAATTAGCAACAACTAAAACATCCGTGTGTTATCCCCATCAGCCTCACACTAAACCCCAGCCACAGCACTATACCAGCTGCAAGGAAGAAAACTAACTCTATCCCAGCCGAAACCAGGACAACGGCATAGGATGCGTGTCACATCAGATCATTTTCACCTTGCATTACTGTACCTTTCAAAGGCGGATGACAAGTAATCACTCTATACATTCACTCGTGCAGTATCAGTGGAGTATTGCCGTCATACCCTAACGTTCAGCATGCTTGGGGAGATCCATGTGGTATGTACGAAGTGCTCCAGGGCTACAAGAGCTGCTAGTAATTTTTGTCTTTTGTAGTCACTTGAAATATTTTAAGTAACATACAAACTTGTCGAATTAGCGTATTATTAAAAAAATTTTTGGAACAGTTTTTTGGAACAATTTTTTGGAACATTTTTGGCATTGGACCAGGCTGCCCAGGGAAGTGGTTGAGTCTCCATCCCTGGAGGTATTTAAAAGATGGGTGGATGTGGTGCTTAGGGACATGGTTTAATGGCGGACTTGGCCGTACTAGGTTAACGGTTGGGCTTGATGATCTTAAGGGTCTTTTCCAACCTTAATGATTCTATGATTTTTGGAGCTATATTGATTTTTGTAGCTTTTTTAATTGGGGGGTTAGAAGAGTAAATAACTTCATGGAGAAACTTCTTAAGACAGCTCAGCGTCAGGTACGTGGAGGATCTTTAAGTTTTTCTAGAATTCTGAAAAGTTTGAAAGCAAGTTAGAAGTAGATGAGAAACCAGGCAGTTCTGTGAAATTTAACCTAACGATTTTGGTATTACTGATGTTTCTATATTTGTTTTTTGAACAGCTCTTGCTACAGAAATTTAAAAGTACCTGAGATCTTATCTTCAAAAGAGTTTGTTATATTTTTTTTAATAACAGCATAAATCTACTGCAAATGCTTATGTACACATTTATATTATCAAATTCACCATGTGAGATGAAATGAAGATTACTAATAGTTTAAACATGCAGAACAACGCAAGGCTGAAGCACGAATAGCTGGGTGTTCATGCTCTGAAAACAATGTGCATAGGAAGCAGATGTTTAAAGGTCCTTTTCATTCGTGAAGCATCAGTAGCAGCTTCTGCTAACTGAGTTCACATTGAGTTTAAGGTTTTCTGTTGGTTTTAGTAGACTTTGTCAGGCCCCTAAAACAAGTCTCAATTTTAGTTTCCAAACTTGGCATGCTTATGTGTAAAATAAACACTTATTTATTTTTATAGGAAAAAGAGTAATTTTTATAGATTGCTTTTATTATGTTTTTTCAATTTTTTAAAATTTCTTTTTGTTGTTATTTTGGTATAGTTTATACATGGGTTTTATTGTTTTCAGCAAATTTGGACTGTTTCAAGCTCTTTTTCTGTAAAGACTTCCTTGCTGATGGCTTTTAAAGTTACTGATACTTTCTATCTGCTGCTGAAACTATTACTTCAAGGCTTGTTTTCATCTTACAGTGGTCATCACCTCCAGAAGCCATTGAACGCTTTAAATCTCAAGAAATATGGTTTGCTCCACCTCAGTTCTATGAATTGTGTAGGCTGTGCAACTTCTCTTCACTTCATGAGTTACACAAGTTCAGCTCTGATCGAGCTCTAGAGGGATGTGAACGTTGGATGTCTGTGGTGTTAACTGCTTCAGATGGCTACATTCAGCTATTGCCAGGTAAGAAAAGAGATGAAGGTTCTTTTAAATATTAAAAAACTTGGGAATTAATACATACTGAAGCCACATGACATAAATCCATCTATAACTGTAAAGAAAATATTCTTTTAAGTCAAGTTACTGCTTGCTTTTTCTACTGATTGGTTTCCTTCTTTGATACAGTTGATAATGGCTATTGTCAGAGATAAGCTACTGAATCAGACAGACAGCACAGTTATTTCTGTACTTACTCATCATCTCATTGTCTCATATGGTTGCCATTAATATGTTTGTTTATGAAGAAATTCTAGCATTTCAACTTTTTTTTTAATCTGAAGGGCGTATTAGAACTCTTCCTATTTAGTCCTTTTCAGTGGGAATTCTCATTTACTTCAGTTACTCGTTTGTCTTTGTAAGGGCAAGTGGATCAAGCATAGCTGCGGTATCAGTCTTCACCATTGCAGTGATAGGGCAGTGATCTAAAAAGATACACTCGTTCGTTTTCCTCCTGTCCTTTCTACTTAAGTCTCTCATTTCAATCATGTACATTTTTGCCTTCTCCTTAAGAAAAGCTGCATCTACTATTTCTTATTTTCTGCTTCTTTAGTTTGCTTTTCATTATGCTTTCTCCTGGGTTTTTTTTGTCACTATTGACCTCTAGAAATTCTGTATTTGGAGTATATTAGCATTCTTGCACAAGAGTAACATGCATTTATATGGCAAAACACTGTTTTCTTCAACAAAACAGAACCAAATAGTTTCTATTCTTAGTCCTACTGTAGCCTATCTTTATACTCTTGGAAAAGTAGTTGTCTTGTCCACCATCTATTATATAAATTCATATAGGCTGTGATTATAGCATATTGGTATTACCGGGAACACTGGACCATTCAGATCAACACCTCAAATGTGCGCTGCCGCGTCACTGACAGACACTTCAGAAATTTATGGCTGTATCTTTAAATCTGAAGATGTTTAGAGGCAATTTACTTTTTTGTTGTGAAATACATTCCACTGAGTTTCATGTCCTGATAAAGATTAAAAAATTGCTAGCGTCACTTGATCAAAAGGCTGAAAAATAAGGTAGGCAATGTATAACTAAAACTTTTTTTCTGCCCCCAGGAGATGAGTTATATCCAGAAGATCCAGATTATACAGGAGAAAAGAAAATAATCATGTCAACAGATAAGAAGGTTGAAGATCTCATGAAAGAGGGTAGTGTATTTCACAGGATAGTAATAAAAAACATCAACGATTTTGCTGTCTATGTTAATATTCAAGCAAAATATAAACATATGAATCCATTGATGATAAACTCTGATTGTCCAGATTACAATAGCAGATTATAGTATCTGTTTGGTTTAAAGCTAGAATATTTTTACATACATACATATGCACTGTGGTTTTGGTCCTTTCTAACCATTGCCAAATAGTCAGGAAAACATTCCTTTGTGCTGCCAAAGCATTCTGTGTGTGCGTGGTTTGAGATTTATGTGTACCTAATTCTTTGAGTCTTTGAAACAGCACAGTTGTGCCAGTTACGATGTTTAGAGGCTACTGAAAACTTAACGTAACGGTCAACTTAATTATTGATTAACTTAAATACAGTTCAATGGTAAATATACTGAGCCATTACCACCTTATTCTACTTACATACTAATTGCAGAATATGCTGCAACGCTGGTCTGGTGGGTCACGCAGATCCTTTTCTCACTGAAAATTTAAGCGTATACCATGTTCAGAACAAGTATGTTTCGAGTTGAAGAATTCTTTTACTATGCTTCCCAAAGTTATCCATTAGACAACTGTAATGTGTGCCTAGGAATGAATGAAATCTCCCATTCCATATCTGCTGACATCTCCCAGTCTATTCTCTTTAATTTTGGGGAAAAACAGTGTATATGTGTATATATAGATTTATTAGCTGAAATTCACTTTTTAAAAAAATTACTATAAAGTTAATGCTTATATTCGATATACCTAAATCCTTTCTACTAATGGTAATCTATGCAAAACTTTACCATTTTCAAAGGTAGAGATAATTTAGATAAACTAAGTCATCTATCAGATTGAGTGTGTTCTCACCATTTTTTATTCATGATAATTTTTATCTTCAAGTTGTTAGCAATTTAAAAAAATAGAAAAATAAATCATTTAGCTCCAAAGAGATACCAACAACTTCAGGGAATAACGTACTACCTTGGAAACACCCACTTCCATATTTCAACATCCCACATTTTGCTTCTCAACTATTCTGCTAAATATATCTGAGATTTAAGAACTTCAGAGGAAGGATTGCTGCTTGCTTTTTTGTTCTGGATTTTTGTTTTTTTGGTTTTGTCTTTTTTTGTGCAATAAGTGGAGAAAATGGAGCAGTGATGTAAGTTCTTCTTTACCTGGAAGAAGAATGAATGATGACTTGAGATCAGCCAGTAAAGTTGTTCAGAAGGCTTTGTTTCAGCTTTTGTTCTGTATTTCAATTAAAACCTTCTGCAACATTTTCATTAAATTGAATTGCTTTGTAGCACTCATTTGGATTGGAAAAAAAAATGCGTGTCCTTCTCTTCTCTCTGAACATGCTCACACTGTTCTTGATTTTGCAGACCTTGTTGAAATTCGTGTACCTCTGCTAAACATGGATCATGTGAAGCAGTACATTATGTATACTGTATATTATGCAGTATAATATCGCCTTCAGAATATTCTGGCTAACTCTTCTGAACATGAAGACAACAGGATAATTAAAAGGGAGAGTAGAGGAAGCAAAGAAAGTACCCTGTATGGCTGTCTTACGGGATTTTTAGCTTTTTGAGATTAACACTGGACACTGTAGTACTAGGAAGACACGAGGGAAAGGCATGCTTACAATCATATTTGTGGCATCTTTACTAACAAATATCTTGGCTTCAAAATGATTCAGTTATTTATTCATAATGGGCAAAATAACTCATCCAAGTAATTGCTAGGTTGTTTTATAAGTTACAGTGAGAACATACACAAATTAACAAGATACAGCATTGATAAAGATGTGGTATTGGTTGGGCTCTCACTTTCTGCGTAGAACCAAGATTCCTTATTTTGAGCTGGTAGACAGTAATGCAGCAAATTAAAGTTATTCTGTCAGCCCAGGGAAGGGGGACAGAGAAACACTTGCAAAACTATTTCAATTTGATTGTTGTTGTGTAGCAACAACAGTAAACTACTCTCTTCTGTTCCTGCAGACAGAGGCTTAAAAAAAAATACCCTATCCGTGATAATTGGTAATAGAATCGTAGAATGGTTTGGTTTGGAAGGGACCTTTTAAACATCATCTAACCCAAGACTCCCGACGTGGGCAAGAACATCTTTCACTAGATCAGGTTGCTCAAAGCCCTGTCCAACCTGACCTTGAACACTTCCAGTGACGGGACATCCACAACTTCTCTGGGCAACCTGTTCCCATGTCTCACTACCCTCACTGTAAAAAATTTCTTCCATGTATCCAATCTAAACATACTCTCTTTCAGTTTAAAACCATTACCCCTTGTGCACTCACTACAAGCCCTGGTAAAAAGCCTCTCTCCATCTTATAAGCCCCCCTTTAAGTATTGAAAGGCAACAATAAGGTTTCCCCAGAGCCTTCTCTTCTTCAGGCTGAATAACCCCAACTCACTCAGGCTTTCTTCACAGGAGAGGTGCTCCAGCCCTCTGATGATTTTCATGGCCCACCTCTGGATCCACCCAAGCAGGTCCATGTCTTTCTTGTACAGGGGACTCCAGAGCTGAATGCAGTGCTCCAGGTGGGGTCTCACAAGAGCAGAACAGAAGGGGAGAATCGCCTCCCTCAATCTGTTGGCTGTGCTCCTTTTGATGCAGCCCAGGATACAATAGGCTTTCTGGGCTGCGAGCACACATTGCCAGCTCATGTCCAATTTTTCATCAACCAGTACCCCCAATTCCTTCTCTGCAGGGCTGCTCTCAATCCCTTCATCACCCAGTCTGTACTGATACTGGTGATAACCCCAACCCAGGTACAGGAGCTTGCACTTGGCCTTGTTTAACTTCACAAGTTTCACATGGGCCCACTTCTGATACCTGTCAAGGTCCTCCAGATGGCATCCCTTACATCTAGCGTGCCAACTGCACCACTCCGCTTAGTATCATCTGCAAAATTGCTATCTATGTCATCAACGAAGATATTAAACAGTATTGGTCTCAGCATGGACCCTTGAGGGACACCACTTGTTACTGGTTTCCATTTAGACATGGAGCCATTGACTGTAACTCTTTGGATGTGACCATACAGCTAATTCCTTATCCATCTAATAGCCCATCCATCAAATCCATCTCTATCCAATTTAGAAGCAAGAATTTGGGGGGGGACCATGTCAAAGGCCTTACAGAAGTCCAGGTTACTCTTCCCTTGTCCACTGATGTAGTCACTCCATTGTAGAAGGCCACTAGACTAGTCAGGCACTGTTTGCCCTTGCTGAAACCATGTGGGCTGTCTCAAATCACCTCCCTGTTTTCCATATGCTTCAACATATCTTTCACAAGATCTGTTACATGATCTTACCAGGCACAGAGGTGATGCTGACTGGTCTGAGGTTCCCAGCGTTCTCCTTTTTACCCTTTTTAAAAATGCGTGTGATATTCCCTATTCTCCAGTCACTGGAGACTTTGCCTGACTGTCACAACTTTTCAAATACAATGGAGAGTGGCTTGGCAACTGCACGTGTCAGTTCCCTCAGGGCCCTGGGATGCATCTTGTCAGGTCCCGTGGACTTGTCTATGTTCAGGTTCTTCAAATGGTCTTGAACTTGGTCTTCTCCTATGTTGGAAAATACTTTATTCCCCCACCTTGAGATTCAGGGACTTGAGAGATGTGGGAAGAGGGACTGCCAGTGAAAACTGAGGCAAAAAAATCGTGGAGTACCTCAGCCTTCTGCATGTGGGTTGTCACTAGATGTCCCATCTTATTTATCAGGGGGGTGGGGGTATATACATTTTCTTAAGTCCTCCTTTTCTGACCAACATACTTGCAGGAGCCCTTATTATTACTCTTCACATCCCTTGCCAAATTCAGCTCCAGCTGTGCCTTAGCTCTCCTGATCCCATTCCTATACACCCAGGCAGTATCCCTATATTCTTCCCTATGGATACATATTCCTGCTTCCAGTGCCTATGCCTTTCTTTCTTGCACTTCAGTTTGACCAGAAAGGCCTTACTCAGTGTCCTGATTTCAGCTGGGATAGAGTTAATTTTCTTCCCAGTAGCTGGTATAGTGCTGTGGTTTGGATTTAGTGTGAGAATAATGTTGGTAACACACGGATGTTTTAGTTGTTGCTAAGTAGTGTTTACATGAGTCAAGGACTTCTTCAGCTTCCCATGCTCTGCCAGGTGCACAAGAAGCTGGGAGGGGGCACAGCCAGGACAGCTGACTCAGACTGGCCAAAGGGCTGTTCCATACCATATGACATCATGCTCAATATATAAACTGGGGGGAGTTGTCCAGGGGGCGTGATCACTGCTCAGTGACTGGCTGGGCATCAGTCAGCAGGTGGTGAGCAGTTGCATCACTTGTTTTTCCTGGTTTTTGTTTCTCTCTCTCTCTCTCTCTCGTTGTTTTCTTTTTCATGACAATTTTCAATTATCATCATCATTATTATTATTGTATTTCAATTGTTAAACTGTTCTTAACTCTACCCACGAGTTTTCTTACTTCTCTTCTTCAGATTCTCTCCCCCATCTTACCAGGGGGGAGGGTGAGCGAGCGGCTGTGTGGTGCTTGGTTGCTGACTGCAGCTAAACCATGACACTCAGCTGTGCTGGTCTCCTGCCTTCCTCGCCTGATTTCTTACACACTGGAATCAAGAGCTTTTGTACTTTAAGAAAAACATCTTTAAAGAGCTGCCAGCTCTCTTCTGGTCCTTTATTGCTGAGAGCAGTTTCCCAAGGGCTCCCATCCTCTAGTTCCTTAAACAACTGAAAGTTCACTCTCCTAAAATTCTGGGTCTTCACTTTACTCTTCATCTGGCCCATATCCCTCGAGATCATGAATTCAAATATACAAAACAATATATAAAAGAAAATACAAGAAAACCAAAGAAATTACATAATCTGCAACTGCTTTGATTTTGCAATACAGTCTTCCATAGTTGCTGGAGAGCTTCCCTGATGATTTTTCATTGTTCTGTACCTTATGGTTGTTCTACCAGTTTCCCTTTGTGGTAGAAAGTAGCTATTAGGAGAAAATATTTTTAGGAAAGAAATTATTCAGCAACCTAGATACATGTTAGATTCTTCCAGAAGTTTTTACACACCTGCGTGTTGCTGTACATTATCCCTTTAATTCTAATCTAAGTTTTGCTGTGTGTCAAAAACAGTTACTTCAGTACTAAATCCGTATCTTAAGTGAACAGTCTGCCTCTCGATCTTTGATCGTCTCCTGTAACTTTTTTTTTCCACCAACAAAAGCAAAATGGTCCACTAGGGGGAGCTTGAAGGACAAAGGACAAAAAAAGTAACAAAAAAATAACAAAGTAACAAAAATATACTATTTTACATAGAAAGTGATAACAATCGTTAAATGCAAGCATAAATGGCTTAGAATATACATACAGTAAATACCTTTTAATATTAAGTTAAAAATATTGATGATTAAAGCTGTAGTTTCAAAATATCGAGCCACTTTTAAGTATAGGCTTCTGCCCAAAGAGGTGGGCTTTCTTTCCCAGCTGGATGTTTCATCCCCTTCTCTTGGGCTGGCACCTTGTCCATGCAGCCTTGTGCCAAACTAAAACAGGCCCAAAACACTTTCTTTTTTTTTTTTAAAGCCTGAATGGAAAGGGTAGTGTACAACAGAATGAATTAAAAAGAAGAAAAAAGAAGTAGCTGCTTTACCACAGAGCTTGCAATGCGGCAGTGAACGTTTTCTTTGAGCCCTAAATGCTATGGGACATTTACAATAGCTGTTTTCTGTTGTGGATGTGTAGCATAGCTGAACTCCAGTAGGGAAGTGCCAGGTGCTCTTTCTCCCCGTCTCCCTAACTTTACACACCTTTCAAGAGCACGCTCGGCCTCTGACTTTGCGGCCTCCGGGAAAAACATGTGACCCCGCCTCTGAAGGCACCGCCACAGGAGCCACCCCAGCCCGCTGCCTTCCAGCTGCCCCGCCACGCTCCTGTCTGGCCCCTTCCCTCCTCAGCCTGAGGAGCTGCACGGCGAGCCTCGCCCCCCGAGCCCGGAGCAGGGACAGCAGCAAGGCAAGACTCTCACTCAAGGCTCGTTTACCACAACAACACACTTAAAGAGCCGAGAACGCGCCCTTACGGTTCGCTAACCCCGCTCCGACGACCCGCTCCTCGCCGCGGCCGCGCACCCGGCATCCCCTCAGCAGCACACGGCCCGCGCGCGGCAGACACCAGGCGGAGCCCCGAGGGCGCGCACGGCCCGGCTGCGGCTGCGTGCGCATGCGCGGTGGGCGTGGGCGTGATTGTGGCGGCGGGAGGCCTGGCTGCTTCTGGGCGCTTCTAAGGGGAGCGGCAGGGCGCTCAGGGCCGCTGTGGTGTCGGAGGCTGAGGTTAGGGCGCTGGTTTTGATGAGAAAGAGCGCGAAACTAAGGCAGAATATGAAGGAGTACGGGGGGTAGAGAGTAAAGCAAAAAGCATAGTTTCTTAACAGTCTTTCCCCTTTTGCTGTGCTCTTTCCTCGCGCGGTGCCTGTTAGATGTGGGTTGTTCAGCTGGAGTAAGCCTGACTAGAGGGAGAGAGGCTGGGGAAGCGAGTCGGTGGTTTTTTCCAGGAGCGTTTGCATCAGCCTTGTGTTGCTGTAGAGGCAGCTTTTTACCCTCTCCCGTTATGTTTTCTTAAGGTAGCAGTTTGGGGTGAGGGGTTTGGTGATCTCTTGAATCTTTACAAGGTAAATACCCTTAGCGTTGGGTATGGGATTTGAGCAAACGTTTGTGTTCTTATTTAGTTCTTAATAACAAAGTAGGTAGGTTGTTATTAGGAATACGTTGGGAGAGCTAGCCTTTTATGTGGGTGTGCTTTTCCTTGATACTTTGATAAGTCATTTATTGATTTTGTACTTCTCAAACTGAGATTAGGAGAGGTTATTTATGCCTTTCACATGTTATTCCTGAAATAAAAGTGTATGTTTTTTAAGTGTCTAAGGCAGTACTGTGTATGTCATGTTATAGTATATTATAGTGCAGTGTTAGAGACTTATGTGTAACCTGGATGGTATGCTTGTGTTGTATGCTATTAGGCAAAGCTTCTAAAATAGTTATTTCATTTAGTTTCAAACTGGGAATAATTAGTACCATCTCTTAGCAAAGCATGTTGCTAGTTATGACCACAGTGTAGCTTGCTTATTTAGCGCTGACTTGTTCAGCTAGCTTTGGAAGCGGAAGACCAATGTTTTGACTTCCATCTCCCAAAACATTTTATTAGGCACCTATTTCCAGTGTGAATTCTTATAAGTGGTAAGCTAGGCACTGTAGCGATGATATCATGATGTGCTGGTTTGTGCCAAAATGAAATGCAAATTACTTCAGTCTATAGGTAGTTTATTATTCCATTGTAATTCCTAAGTATCCTATGTACCATTGCAGATGAATGTAATGTGAAATACTGGTAAAAATCTCCATTATGTTAAAATTGTTTGCTAAGGTTGGAACTCTTCTTTTGTGTTAGGTTGTTGGGTTTTTTTAATGATGTAAGCTTTTCTCTGGTGTTTCTGTCCATTTGATCATGTAGATAGATTGTAGCAGCCTTTGTCTTCAATCCGCCTGTTTCTGTTGGTCTTTGAATGTAAGATAAACAGTGATATACTGCAAGTAGGCTGAGGATAACAGGTGTGTTTTGGTGTGCTAAAAATTGATGTGGTTGTATGTAAATAAGTGTGGATGGCAAATCTTAATTAGGCTTTAACATAGTGCCTCATTAAGACAGCTCGTTTGAACCCTTTGATACATGTAAATCAGTTGCCTAGACTAATACTCCTGAGAGAAGTAGCAAAAATCTTTAGGCTTGCTTTAGATGTATGCTCTTTAGATATGCTTCAAAAAAAATGACAGCTTTAACAGTGGTTAATCAAATGTTTGTTGTTCTTTTACAGTAGTGTTGAGGAAGACTAGCTGAGAAACATGGAAGTCTTGGTATTAGAGGTATGCTGGCATTTTTTAAAGCCTGAAGGATTGTTGTTTATTTCAATGCAATGCTCTGGAAGTTAGATTTACAAATAAGATGAGGCCTCTGTGTTTCCGTTCAGTAGCACTTTCTTAAACTTGTCGGGTCATATATGGATTATATATCTTTTGTAATTTCTTTTAGGTGTTTATGTTGGTTTCATCTCAAAAGAGGTCACTGGGGATGCAGCTAAAATCTAAAATGGAAGATGTGCAACATAATCTTAAATGGAGTGTAGTAGAGTACTAGATTCTACTGAATTCCATGAGAGATCATGGAAAAATAATTTTCCCAGAATACAACCAGGACAGCTGACCCAAGGGATATTCCATACGATATGATGTCATGCTCAGCAATAAAAGCTGTGGGGAAGGAGGGGGAAAGGGGGACATCTGTGGTTATCAAATTTGTCTTCCCAAGTCAGTGTTACATGTGATGAAGCCCTGTTTTCCTGGAAGTGGCTAAACATCTGCCTGCCAGTGTGAAACAGTGAATGCATTCCTTGCTTTGCTTGCATGCACAGCTTTTGCTTTACCTGTCAGCTGTTTTTATATCAACCCATGAGTTTTCTCACTTTTACTCTTCCAATTCTCTGAGTCATCCCACTGCAGGGGAGTGAGGGAGCAGCTGTGTGGTGTTTAGCTGCCTATTGGGATTAACCCACAACAACTGGGATCCCAGATCAGCTGAAAAACTGCAATATAAAGGTTTACAGAGGCTGAGCAGAAAGCTGTTTTAAAGAAACTAACTGTCTTGCAGGCTTTCTGAGCCTGAAGAAAAGTTCATTGGTGGGGTTTGTTGTGTGTTTTGGGTTTCTTATACATACTTCTTGAGAACAATATGGAAGTAAAAAGCTTTGTCTTTGCACTTTACCCACTGTTTGGTTTAACCAACTTTTTAGATAATGCTACTACCTTTTAGACTATACATGCCATTAGTTGCAGTGCTGAAGAAACTTGGAAGCTGAGAAGTCATTTAATGAACTAATGGTCTGAAATTGAAAGATGTTTTGCTTGTTAATGTTCTGTATGCTAGGTATCAGTTACCGTAATTTTTAAGGTGCCTCACTAAAGATTTTAAGTTTTATTTTTACATTGCTGCTCAGATGTTCTTAAAAACATCCTATCATTTTAGCAGGAGCTAATAGTATTTGTTATTGTTATCTACTTCTTGCCCCAGATTGAAAATCCAGGTTGCTTTTGGGTTACTGTGAAAGGATGTGGGCCTTACGTAGTCGATGAAATGGAATATAAAATCCTGAATGCTGAAATGAATCAGTTCTATGACAAATCTTCTAAAAATGTGGATGAAGTAAAACCAGTAATGGTAGAAGAAGGCCAGGTAAGAATCATTGCTATATTGTGCAGATAGAGAGAAATCATCTGTTATTTGCATTGGTTTGGGGGTGAAGTATCCCAGATATGCATTAATCTTTTTTTTTTTTTTTTTTTTCAATATTGCTGTATAGAAAAGTAGATAATGGCATCTGTGGGTTACATCTTCTTATCTGTAAACTTCATAACTATGTAAGCTGCAATGCTTGCATTTTAAAAAGAAAACTGAGGGCTGTATAATAAATACTATATTCTTGTCTCTAAAAAGACTTTGAGTGTAATTTGCTCCATTTACCAGAACCTGCTGTCTTGTTCTTTCTTTTTCAGACTTGTGTGGTTTTCAGTGAAGAACTCAAATGCTGGTGCAGAGCGGTTATTAAGTCAATCATGTACTGTACAGATCATTATCAAACTGAATGTTTTCTTGTGGATTATGCCAAATACATTTTTGTTAAATCAAAGGAGTAAGTGTTCGGGTTTTTCGACACTGTCACTGAAATGTATTTGTTAGTTAATGGATACGGATGCTATTAATATTTATTTAGATTGATAGTGACAAGGCTTTGGTTTAATTGAGGTGCGGGTTGGGTCCACAAGGAACTGCTAGCCGTATGATAGGCACTTGCAAGTGTGGATGCAAACCAGTCTTTGTTTTATGAATTTTTAAAGATGCTTCCTATTGTAGGTTTTCTTTTTTTAAAGATTTGAAATAGAAATAATGTCAGTTTGTTATGACTGAAATGTATGATTGCCAGCTAACATTATTTATATATACTTTGCTCCCTTATTAAGGGATTATATAGTAAAAAATTATAACCAGCGAAGATCATTCACAAAGCTTATATGGAAGCAGGGTTTCACTTGCTGCACCAGCTTTTGACATCTAGACACAAGTATGTGGGTTTTTCCCACTGCAGTTTACTGGCTTGCTAACTTTATTAAGACCTGACAGTCTGTCTTGGCATGGTGCAAAAAAGGTGAGTTTTCACAGGTTCCGAGTTCTTAATAAAACCACTATGAAACATACTGTTTCTAAAATATTGAAAAATGTGTTCTAAAAAATAACTGTTCCAGCTCTTAGCTAGATCTAAAGTTCGTTTCACTAATAAAATATGCAACTTTGAGTACAGGAAGCTTTACCAAATGTTTCTTTGTAGTATTCCACAAAATGAAGAGAACTTATTTAAAAATAAATCTCA
Organism: Nipponia nippon; assembly: GCF_047370975.1. Lineage (NCBI taxonomy): Eukaryota > Metazoa > Chordata > Aves > Pelecaniformes > Threskiornithidae > Nipponia > Nipponia nippon. The sequence continues at coordinate 42,081,411 of NW_028262391.1, forward strand.
AGTCAAATGTTCTAAAATTGAATGTTGCTGTATTGGAAAACAACTTGACAATGCCCTGAGTTTAAAATGTGTTCAATTAGAAGTAAATGTGCGATTTACTGCTTTTTCATTGTAAAATAAAAAATTGAACAGAAGTGATAAGTGTATGGATCTCAAAAGCTTGCTATATACATTGTCTTGCTGGTTATTAAAAGTCTCCAACCAAACCAAGTATAAAGGATAAGATTAACACTCTAGCGATACCTTTATAAAGAATAAATTCACTTTAGGAAAATGAGTACAAATGCGAATTAGTGTATTTATTAGATTTCCTTCTTGCTGGTGTTAATCGTACCTGGTTTCTCACACAGAAGTAATAACTGCAAAATGGAATATGCAGTGCCAGGTGGTATATGTGGTAGTATGAGGGCTAAATATCATGAAAAGTCTTCAAACTGTAGTGGCGAAGGATCAGGAAGATTTCGAGTAAATAGGAAGTGTATTCATATCTGGAATGAATCTGTTCACTCATTGCTCCTGGTAGCATCTCTCTTGGAGACAAAGATAAAACACTGGTTCCAGGGTGTTTCACAGTGGGAGCCAAACTTCTGGAAGAACTGTGTTGTCAGATACAGGGTAACGGAAGGATGTGTATGAGACCAGTGACTCCTGGAGAATAAAATCTGCTCTGTAAAATGAGATTATTTCTGCTTTGTTTTTAAGCATTCGAATTGCACTGGAAGCATTTATGCAGATCCCATATAGAGCAAAAAAGTGTAGACTGTATCGGACAAAGCCAGTGACGTTGCGTATTGACTTCTGTGAAGATACTGCAAAAATAGTGTAAGTAGACTTTAGTAAATGTATTCTATTCATACATTTCTCAAATGTGAAGTTTTATTGCAGAATTTTTTTTTTTAGAAGAGATTATGTTTCGAGAAGAACATAGGAAATCACATTTGGAGAACTGTTTCTGTTTCAGAGGAGCAGTTCTTAATCAGAACTGCTTCCTTAATGATTCTTCCTTAATGATTTGGGTTTTATTATTCACCTGTTTGAATCTTTTGATATGTATTTAAAAACCTTCAGAAGTTTAGACAAGTTTCTGGCAGTTCTTGCCCTTTGTCTATCATCCTAGAGCTGTGTTTATTGATTCCTAGCACATGACCTTCTTTATTAATCTATCCTTATGTGCTGTTTCTTACAGATGCTCATCTTACTCCTGATACTCTCTCTTTTTTTTTTTTTTTTTTTTTTTTTTGGTGGTAGTTACATGCTTAGCTGAATTGAAGTTCTATAGCTGTTCATAGGTAGTTTTGTTTTTCCCCATTCAGTCTTTTTTTTTTTTCTTGACATATTTTAGATTCCTTTTGTGCTTTCCTTATGTTCATGTCAGTTTTTTTCTCACTGCAGTTTTGAAGGACTTGAATAAGGTTTTCACTGGGGTCTGGCGATAAAGAAAAATGCTTTTGTATCCTTGAGTTCCAGGATGCTTTTGTCAAAGATCATGTCAACTTGAGAGGGGCATGATTAGATCACTGGGGAATGTGGCTCCACAGCAAGAAAGCTACTTTGGTTTGTGTCATTAAAGAATAGTCAAAACTACATGTGGTCAAGCAGGTTTTGGGGTTTTGGTTTTTTTTTTTTTATACCCTTGTTTGGAGGAAGAAATTAGTATTTGACTTCCAATATTCTGACAGAATAAGTATTAGCATAGTTTGGATAGGAATAGCATAAATCTTGAGTGGGCCATCATTGCAAATTATCAAATAAAGTAGTAGATTGTCATATTTTGTTTATGGTGCTCTTCATTTGATTCTCTTTTATACTTAAAGTTGCAGAAGATGATAAAGAGTGAACTTGGTTTTCTGCTACAGACCTTTCAATCTTCAGCACTTCAATGTTTGTTAAGTGCTTGTTCAAAATTGCTCAATATCTATTTAATTGATATGTTCCGCAAGTGAATTCTTGCTTTATTTTTTGTTACACTGTTTCTTTTCTAACCATCATATTTTATGTTGGATGTAGGCCATCATACCTTGACAAAGCAATATCCAGTACTTTTTGATCAGCTCATTTTATTGATAAGCTGAAACAATATTATCAAGACTGAAGTTACATTCCAAGTAGTAAGATTCTGCTAATGTGTCTACTTGGTGCACTTCTTAAGATGTGGCATGACTTGAAATAATGTCTTTACATGCATCCAAAGTTTTTCAAAAACTACCATTTCAATTTTTGATGATGTGGGATAACTGGTTGTGTTTATTTTCCTAGACCAGCCAAAAGATGGGATAGTGCTGCTACTCGGTATTTTCAAAACCTTCTCAAAGGTAAATAAAACATCCTGCCAGAGTCATAATTGGCACTTTTGTTTTGGGGAAAAATCAACTGTTAGAGAAATGTAGTACTTGAGTTTATATATTTGATATTTAAGAATGTTGTGTATTAAAAATAAAGGAGCTAAATAAGGTTTTTTGTGTGGACTGAGTGAGGCAAAAATATTTGTGGAGGTGCACCTTGAGTACTGTGGGTTTCCATGCTGCATAAAGTTTGATAGTTGACTAGATGGTATCTGGCTCTTGGACAGGCTAAATAAGGTAGCACTCGTGTAACATTTGTTTTGACCAGTGGAGCCTTCCTGTGTATTTAGCTTAAATCTTTGAATTAGCATCACAGGTGTATTTTTTAGTTCTGTACAGAGATGGCAAGATCTGGCTTAGGAGTTTACCCTTTCAGTTGCTTTTTGACAAGAATGTAAGCACCAGCTGAGAAGAGGAATATCTATTATAGTTGTTAACAAATAGATTGAGCTCTAAGTAGTTAATTAGTAAGCTAGAACTGCTTTTTCTCCAGTCTGTTCTTGTCCTTTCGTATGTTTGGTGTTTCAGTAGGTCATCCAGTCTTCTTCATATCAAGCCTTCTATTTTGGTATGAGACAGCTTTTGGTCTTACTAAAAAAAGCAGCACTTTACTGAGACTTTCTAATCTTCTTGCTTACATGCTTCTACCTGAAAAACTACCTACCTGCTTACTCACAAGTATAACAAATTCTAGATGAAAGGTATTTGGGAAGGAGAGGTTGAGTTTATGAAGGCAATAAAGGATCTTCAGGCTGATAATTTTACACGCTAACTGGGATATAGCACTTCTCACGATTTACTCCCCCCACCCCACCCCAAGTGTCACTGTGCAAAGTAAAAGTTACTAGGGAGCAATAATAACATTGGGAATATCTATGAAATTAAATTCAGGCTGTACCATAAGTAGTAATACATCCTTTTTTAATTGCTAGCACATCATTAGTGTATGCAGAAGTACTTGGGAATTTACAAACGGACTTTTAATCAGCTAGGTTTGCTTGAATGAAGAGCCTAACCAAGCTATACAAATGTGCAAATAAACTTCTTTCAAGAAAAGTAAATGAAAGTAAATGTAAAGTTTGGAAAGTATGCATTTGTACTAGAGATTGTCAGAGCCTAAAAGATAAACTAAGACTTTTAGTGTAGAACTAAGAGTAGTTTGTGTGGAGAGGTCATTAATCTGTTTCGACTCTCAATCTTCCTTCAAAGACTAAGGACAACTTCATTTTTGTAACTTTAAGTTTTTATTGCCATGTTACTTTCTTGTTTAATTTAAAAGTTGTTACATTTGTACTAGCTTCTCTAAAGAAAAAGGTTACACATCTAATTGTGATTTCTGTTTTTGTCTATCTCGGAAAGTACAAGTGAAAAATACTGATAATTTGATAAAGGTTTAATCTTTTTACTTGTTCTCATGTTTATTACTACATCTAGGAACTACCCAAATGAAAGCCAAGTTATGTGCTGTAGAAGATAACATATTTGATGTTTTTCTTTATGTGACAATAAAAGATGAAAAGGTAAGATACTTTTATATCTACAAACCTATTTGTACACTTTGCTACATAAGTTATAACTTTGCTATTAGTTTAAGACTGAAAAGATTACTTGCAAGTGAGTTTTGTAATTTCTGTCAGATACAGTAGAAGCTAAATCATTAACTTGTAATAAGTTTTGTTTTATATTTCTGTTGCTTGTAAACTTCTGGAGGAATTCCAAGAGTTAGAAATTCCATTTTTCTCTGTGAACCTCTTTTTGGAAGGTATTGACAAGCAAGTGAAGTCAAGCAAGTACTTCAAATGGACAACTACGTGAATTATTTAGTCCACTTTTGCACCTTTTTGTGGTATCGTACTTAAAGATGTTTCAATAAGGCAGTTGCATAGTATTATAAAAATAAATAGAAGTTCACACTTGATTTTGCATAAGACTGAGTTCTCAAACCTTTGGGGAAAAAAGAAAAAAAAACCACGTAGTTCCACTTGCCAAAATGTGTAACTTCTGCTAAATCTCCGCTGTAGCTACTGTCAGACTGAAGCAGCTGTATGGTAGATACAAGTGAATTTATTTGAATACTGCTTCTACTTGGAGTGCTTTACCAAGGCTTTTAACGCTGGAGCTTTGGTCTTTGCCATAGACATTACCTTTGAAGGTACATGTTAATTTGAATATCTTCTCTCAGTTCAGAATCCCAATTGGCCATAGTGTTACTGATCTCTGAGCCAATGGAGTTTAAGAAGTTTTAGGTTGAATATTACTTCTTTCTGCCAGGTTTTGATGCGCACTGAATTAAAAAGAAATAAACCAGCTTGACTTACTAACAGGTTTTTTTAAATTTTGAGGGCTCATAGACTTGAGTACAGAATTTTAGGCAGAAGCATGAAACTGACAGTTAATTAACATCTGTTTAGAGAACATAGAGGAAGATATGACTGACTTTCCAATCCTGGAGTTAATATTATTCAGTTAATATTCTTCATAAGCTGATACTGCTTATGTCTTACTGCTGTTGTTTAAAGCTTCAATAAATTCTAAACAAGTATGCGGTGGTGTAGCTTATTGCTCGTTGATACTGGTCAATAAAGATCTTGGTTTTTTTAGGTATGCGTTAATGACGATCTTGTCTCAAAGAACTTTGCTCGTTTCGAGGAAGCTAAAGAGAATACAGGGAGTTCTGCAGATTACGAGGAGAACCAAACATCATTAAATGTTGAGTGTCTTCCAGTGAAAACTGTTAATCCTGCGCTTGCTTTCAGGCCAGTGCTGTTTCAGGAGAAGGTATCAACAAATGTTGAAACAGGTGGGAACCATGTGTGTTGGAAACAATCATATGTGCAATGCATCTCGTGTCTTTAATTGGATATATTGAACATCAGCCTGCTGTCTCTGAATCCAACAACTGGATCAAATGGTATCCTTCTATCAAACGATGCTTATGTGTCAGACAACAAAAAACAATCAAGTCATCAGATGCAGGAATACTGTAAAGCTTTTTGTTCTATATAAGACAAAGGACGGCTGAGGGTCAGTTACACAGCCATTTGTTGATACGCTTAGTAGCATTAGATATTGAAATTACTTGGGGTGTTGATCAGTGATGCATTACTGGGTTTTTTGAGTTTGGAGGGATTTATTTGAACAGAGGTACTTTTAAAACTAGTGTTTAACATGAGTTGTCTCATTAATAGCGATTCAAGTCTTTATTTTTAAAAGTGTGCAACTTTCCATCCTCCATCCTTGTTCACTCAATTCATCTGCATAGTTATCTTTATGTAAAAATAACTATTTTTTTGCCTGTTCTTTTTGCCATTAGGAAATGATACAAGCAACTAACTGAGTCAGTTGCAACCCCCTGTAAATAAAAATACTGGCTTTTTATGTGTTCAGATAACCAGAAATGTGTTTCTGCATTTTTTACTTATCTTTCTAGCTCTTGCTGTTTGCACTTCCTTTCTTGAAGAGACGTACCAAAGGTCAAGCACAGATCTAAATGAAAATAATGCACCTGTAAGTATTATATTTTGTATTAAATTGTGAAAGATGAACTAAATTAAGCATACGTAGGACAGATTAGGAACACTGTAGTCATCTGGCTTGTTCTTCTATGTAACATAGATCTGGGGGACTGTGCTAATTCTTGATATAGTTAAAAAAGAACATTCTACTTCAGGTTTTTGTTTTGGTTTTTTTTAAATTTTTTAAATTAAAAAAGGTTGTGCCTCCTTTTGCACTCCTTTGCTTTTAGGAAGATGATAGCTGTCTACACCGCACGCTTTTGCGAATGGATAAAAACGTACATTTTAATGTTTCCCTGAAAACAAAATAGTCCTTATGCTGTACCATGGTAAACATTCATTGGAGTCTCTTCTTATTTGTTGAGTCGTTTAATACTTCGAATATCTAATCTGGTTTCTTGCTATTTTCGCCTTTTTTTTTTTTTTCTTGCTGTTCTTTTCTGAAACACTTTCAAAAGGTCGGTGCTCATTCTTGAGTGTTAAATTGTGTAGCGAATTGCACAATTGGAGGTTATTACAATGTCCATGGGAGGAAAGGAAAATGAACCGATAGATTCTAGGCAAATAGTCACTGTTGGAGGCATGCAATCTGCTCTTTTGAAGAGCCTGTGTGCTGTTCCATGTCCTCTTCTGCTAGATACTTTAAAGGACAGATTTGCTTCTATGACAGCAATGGGACAACTACTTCTGTCAGGTCGGGGAAAAAAGGAGTTTTACAGAAGTTATTTTTTAGCTCTGCTGAGAATTGAAGGATGACCACCACTTCTGAACTTAAACTGTAATACCTTATTAAAATATTTTGGAAAGAATGATGATGAAAGTAGTAGTGTGGATTGTTACTGAAGCAGAGCAGGATTACCTTTATACCCTTCTGCAAAGTCAGCTGGATTACCTTTGCCAGCCACTTGAGTGATGCAAGTCTTTGACTGAATCATGCCTGCTGACTGCTGGTGACTAATGATGAATGCTACGAAATCCCCTGTTCAGAACCAGTCAGCTTTGAGTAACTCTGGATGCGGTATATGCTACTGGTTACTCCCTGGAGGATTTGCAGTGTTCTTCAATTTAAGTTCATGTACATTGTCTTTGTAAGTGTGCATCTGGGTAACCTGTTTTTGGTTTTCCTCCTGCCTGTGGTGTGTGGGCTTTCCGTGATTTTTCTTAATTTTGTTTTAAAAATAAAAACGTTTAAAAACAAATCAGTATGTGTTCATACTAGCTCAGGTCCCCAGTTATGGCTATAGTTTGAGATGTGACCATCAACTAATTTTTCTTTTGTGTGCACAATGTTCTTGCCACATGCTTGATTCTTAGTAAAGAAAATACTGTTCTGTAATAAGTTAGACAGTTTTCTGAAGTTTGTTTTATCAAAATTTTTGCCTTATTCAGACAAACTTACAATTTGTACAAAAATTCTCCAAAATATTTGGAGAATCCTAGAGTTAGGTAAGAAAACCACTTTAAACAAGACGGACTAAAGAAATAATTTTTCTAAAACGTTGCTCTTAAACAGTATTTTAGTGCTAAAAATGTGTTCGTCTTTTCCTGATAGATTGTCAAAGCAATTCCAGGTTTGCCTTTCAAGGAAAATACAGCCGTTCACACAGACAGGTATGGTGCAGCATGTTAAATATTTTAAATGGTTATGTAAGCAGATAATTAGGAGCTGTAGTATGTTTCCAGTTACTATTCTTAGGCAGCTAAAAGGGGCGGAGGGTAAGAGAATATGCATACATGTGCTTTTGGGGCAGATGGTAATTTGAAGCTGCTGATACTTACCCAGACAACAATAAAAACAGTTCTGTCTAAACAATAGCTTGACAACAAGGAAGTGATGGGGAAGTATTTTTTCTGCACACTAAACATGTTAAGTTGCTTTATTTTATTCTTAGTGTGATTTATAAAGTTTTCAAACTTAATGAAATATGACTATGTATTGAGTTGTGCAACACTTCTACTATGCTGCATGTCAGTTGATGCATATGTAATAAACCCAAGGAATGGTTTTTAATTCTGTTTCTAACTGATGCAAAGATAAAGTTTCAAAAAAATGAAACAATATAAGAAACCTTTTTCTTACAATCCAGTCTGATTTTCTTCTAAAGTTGAGGAACCTACCAATTATCTTTGTTAAAAAATTTTCCTTAGGAGTATTTTCAGATAGTTAAAAGCTAATACTAAATTTTATTATCAAAATGGTACTTTATTTCTTCTTTCATGTTCGAGGGTTTTCCTCCTTGGCATAGGTGATACATTAGAAATATTTTGCGAGTGAATTGCTTCATGACATTTTAGAAATATTGGTGGTATTTGTACATTTTACTTTTGCGTTCATGTTGGATTTAATATTTGCATGTTTCTCAGGCTTCAGCAGTTCTTAAATTCTGATCCTCTGAAGACGCACGTAATTGAAGATGACCAACAGGTATTTCAGGCATTAACTTTCATTTAACTTCTCTTGTGCAAATGTCTTGTGTGTATGTGGAAGGTTTTGGTAGCGTTGGGGCTGCAGGTGTGGCCTTTGTGGAAGGAAGTCAGGGGCTGATTCCAGCCGCATCCACAACAAGACTCACTGCAGGCCGAAGCTGAGCCAGCCAGCAAAGTTGGTGGTGCCTCTGTGAAAACATATTTAAGAACGGGCAAAAAATGCAGGGGAGGGAACAAAAAAAAAAAAGTGAGAAACAGAGGCAATGCCAAGGTCAGAGGAGTAGGAGGTGCTCCATGCCGAAGCAGGTGTACCTGAAGAGACTCAGTCTGTGGAGGACCCACACTGGAGCAGAGGAAAGAAGTGAGAGGGAAGGAGCAACAAAGAGAAACTGCTATGTTCCAACTGCAGTCCCTGCCTTGTGCTGCTCATTGCCTCAGTGGTGGGACTGAGCGTAACCTGCATTGATTATAAGGGGAGAGCAGAGGAGTTTGGAGTGAAGTTGAGCCTGGGAATGGGAGAGGAAAGGTGTTTTTTCTGAAGCGTGTAAATGTTTGCTTCTTTGTTTCCCAATAACCAAATCAGTACTCATGTATATTAATTGGCAACAAATTAAGTTAACCTAAAGTTGAGTCTGATTTGCCTGCATCAGTAACTGTTAAATAACACCCCGTCTCTATTTTGATCCATGAATCTTCTTGCTCACTCTCCCCATTTTTCTCCCCCATCCCTCTGGAAGGGGAGAGTAAGTGAGTAAGTAGCCGTCTGGGTGCTTGGCTGTGAGCCGAGGCCAACCCACCACAGCAAATTTTACTAGTCATCTTTTTTAATTGCATTTTGATTTTCTTGTCACTGAGTGCTAGCTGTACACACAACATCTAGTGCATTCTCTTAAGTGGTTTAAGACAGCTGTGTTAAGACAATCTTGATAAACCTTTCTTTAAGAAATACTAATAATGAGTATTTGTCTCACCACTGGTCTCTGTAACTTATCGATACGTATGAGTCATATTTAAAATGTATTTACAATTTCTTTGGGTTTTTTTCATCAAAATACCATTTTTCAAATACAATAAATGCTTTTGAGTCGTATGTAAGCTAAAACTCTTTTATTAAGTATTGCTTTTGTCATCTATTTGTCATGTAGTTTCAGAGTTTTCAAAATCTTAGTGAAGAAAGAAACTTTGTCTTTCTTAGCAACAAAATTGAGCCATCATCAGTTCTGGAAACAGCACCACTTTTTGGTGATCTGAAAAAGGTAATGCAAATGTAATACATTACACTGAATATCTTTTGAAGGCTAGTATCATACCCCAACCTTGGATACTAAATATTATAGTGATACCTAATTTTGATTGCGGAATGCGTAGGAGGAAATGAAGCTTCAGAGAGATGCTGTAAGAATTGTACACGTTTCTTCTGGTATATCAACCACTGCCACAAGTCATGGCATTTGAATTTTAATACAATAATGTAACTCAGCCCAGAAAACTTTATTTTATATTGCATGTTAAGGACATTTATTATGTAGTGGGTCAAAAGCTTGTAAATCACTCAGTGTTCTGTTTTGTCTTTTGTTAGTGTTTAAGTACACAGTTTTCATGTGGAACTCTTAATTTCTCTTTCTGTAGGAACTTACTCGGAAAAAATTTTTAGGCCCTAACTTCACAGAATCTTACTGTTGGCCACCAGTAGCTCGAGGATGTGATGTAGTTGCCATCTCGTATCAGGGAAATGATCCTTTTTTATATATTCCACCAGTTCTTACATTTTTGCAGTCGGGAAGTTGCTACAAAGCCTTGCCAAACAGGAATGGAGTATGTATATATTAGAGTAGTAACAGGTTTTCTGTTCTAAAGTGCAGATGTAGAATAATGATCCAGAAGATAGTGGATGTTTAGAATGTATACATTTAATGTGATCTTAGTGTATCTTAATGATGCTTGCCACTATGTGTAAGCCCTCTGTATAGAGGCTTGAGGAGATGGACTGCATGAATGTGGGAGTCTAAAACTTATTTATCAAGTAATATCTAACAAGTGGTTAATATCACATCACTTTGATACTTGATGAAGCTTTGTTTTTAAGGGGTTTGTACGTAGTCATTAAATTAATATTTGTATTAGCTCTTTTAAATATTGTAATTTGCTTTCTACACTCGTATTAGATCACCGAAGCATAGAATTATTGAGGTTGTAAGGGACCTCTGGAAATTGCCTAGTACAGCCCCAAGTAAGACAAGATGCTCCTGCTTCTGTTAAATTTTTGGACCTTTTACTGTATATTGCTACATGCATCCTTTTTGTCTCCAGGTAACCTGGTGTATGGTTCCTTGGGTCTGTAACATCTGCATTTAGAAGGTGATATAGTACTAAAAGCTTCAGTTTTAAAGTATTTAAAGGCCTGCGTTGCAGATTTTGGTTTTGCTCTAAATGCTGAAGTAGTACAATTCTTAAGATTCTGAACTCTTGTCAAATACTATCGTGTAAAATTTTGTACATATGCATGTAGCCGCTAGCGCTTATTTTATGTCCTGGGTGGAAGAAGGCACAACTTGTTTTTGAGCTACTGAAGGCATACGAGAGATGCTCCAGACAGCTTCATCCAATGTTGATAATACTTGGGCAGAACAAAGAAGAAGCCAGAAATGTGAAAATCCGAGGATGTAAGAATACTTTCTATCTTCTTAATTATGCTTGAAAACAGCGTAGGCTGCCTTAATTGCAGGAAATTGTGAAAGAAGCAATTTATACTTAAGTTTTTTTGTTCTATAAAGTGATATTTCTATTTCTTTAATGCTATAGCTCTGTAGCGATACCTGAAGCTTCAGTAGTGCTATTTAACAGTAAATGGTATTAAAGCTGTTAAAATACTTACACTTTCATCATCTTTTTTGTAAGTTCCATAACAATTATTTTTGAGCCAAATTACTGGTAGGGATTTGGTGAAGATCATGCTGAATTAGGATTAATCGTGGACTTTCTTGATTTAGAACTAGATTTTATATCTAGTTCTAGGGAGGGGACACAGCCTGGACAGCTGACCCAAACTGACCACAGGGATATGCAATACTGTATCATGCTCAGCAATAAAAATTCGAGGGGTGGGAATGATCTGGTGAGTGGCTGTGCATCTGTCTGTCTGTGCAATGTTGTCAGTGGTTGCCTTTGCATCACTTCCCCCTCTCCCTCCTTCACTTATTACACTGTCGTTTTCTCACTTTGGCAGTTCCTGTTCTCCCCCCTGTCCCACTGGGGGCGGGGGGCAGTGAGTGAGCATCTCTGTGCCTTCTAGTTGCTGGCCTCAGTCAGCCCACCACAGTAATGCATATGTGTATGTTCTTCAAAAATATTTTTAACAAATATAGAAGTATTTCAAGTACATGGTTTTTATTTTTTTAAATTGACAAAAATTTGAGGGACGTGTCTGATGCTGTTTTACAGCTTATATACGCTTAACACGATTCTTCTCTACTATTAGTTTAAAAAGAATATTGGGAAAGTGAAGGATTAAAAAGGAGGTTATAGTTCTCTGCAGACAAAGTTGCATAAATGTCCACCTTAAATTTTAGTTGAAGTAATTATTTTTTTTTTTAAATGGTGGTTTCCAACTTGCTTATTGCAATAAATTCTAAGTAATTTGTGCATATAACCTCAGCAGTATGCAGAGTAGTATGCAGGGAAGAGGAAGCATAGAAGTAGTAAAGGAGCTGTTGGGAGACTCGCCCTACTTAAGTGTATTTACTTAAACACTTCGTTTTACTATTCTTGTTTGGTCTTTTTGTTAAGCCTTAATTGATAACTGTATTTTTAAAAGTGGCTCTTTTTGCCAAGGAAACAAGAAATATGGATAAAACTATGAAGGACTGTGTAAAACTTCCATTTCAGCAGTTTGTATTCTTACATCCATCATTCAAGTTTAAAAGCCTGGTGGATGAATTTGGATCTTTTATTGGTAGAGCTGTTGGTATATTTGCAGAGATTAAGATTGGTGTGTTTTTATTTATATAAATAGATACATACACACACACACACGCATATATGTGTGTAAATATCTAAGCTGCAATATGTGCTTTATTCTGTTTTTAAAACTGAACTTTTCTAAAGGCTGCTCTTGCATGTATTTAAATATTTACCTTGTGTCTATCTGGTTCTGAAGTTCTCATCTCTCCTTCCGTTTACAAAATGAAACGGCATCCTGCTTTGCAAACTTGTTAACGTTCAGACCTTTCACGCTTTCAAAAACTCAGTTTCACCCACTCAGTTCTTGAAGACATGCAGGGGTAGAAAAGTACAAGCAAACTAAAAATGACTGTTGACCAGAAGTCAGAAAATGGAGTTCAGTGTTCTCCATTAAAAAATAAATAAATAATGAAAAACCCCACCCAAAACCAACCAAAACAGCCCCCACAACTTCAAGGTGATGCATCTGAAATGCAAATGTGGCCTTTTTAATAAAACTACCATGTCTTGTGGTGTCTTATTAATATTCTTTCAAGTTGTAAGTTAATGTTAACAGTCTTTTCTTCCTACTTGTAGGTGAAGTAATCGTGACTACACCGTATAGCCTCCTGAGACTGTTTGAACATCACAGTTTATTATTTTGTAGACTTTGCCATCTTGTTCTTGATGAAATTGAGGTACTGTTCTCGGACGCTACTGAAGAGGTAAATGGTCTTGTCCTGTTCTAAGCTCCTGCTCCATTGTGCTGTCTTCCTTTGCCGTAGATGGTTTCCCAAGGACTTGCATTTTTTTTCAACTTGGTAGCAATAGTTTCAGTGTAGGGGTCTTTAATCTACTTTAAAGACTTGCATCATCTGTATGGAACTTCCTTTTCCCTCTTATCAGTGCTGTTTGAACAGCTTCAGTTCAAGAACCGTCTTTATTGGTAAGCTCCTCAGTCTCTGTAGAATGAAAGGCAGAAGTAAATGATCAAATAGTCTTGGAAGCAATTATAAAAACTTCCCTTGGGCTTAAATGATAGTGCAAGCAAAAGGAGAAGCTGATCCCAACTCAAAGAATCTTGGAAGAGGAACAGCATTAAGTTCCATGTTGACAAGGATTAATATATTGTATCAGTTTTAAAGTGATGACTTACAACTCAAGTTTGAGAAAATTCCATTTTTTTTTTATTGCTGCTTTGAGGCTTCGTAGGACAAATGCTTTCTGTTAGTATTACAGCATATTAAATCATCAGTATGCAAAAAACAGCTTACACACCTTTTTTCACTGTCATAGATTTTTTTAAAAATCATTAACTTATTAATATTACCTGTTTAAAATTTGGTGGTAAGACTAAAGGGCCATGTTTCTAACTGTGAAAACCTAGAGAAACTTCTTAGTGGAGATAGATTGCCTCATTTGCTGTACGTGAAGCTGTTGAGATTTGCTGCTACAAAGGCACATTTAAGTCATAAATTAGACGAAATGTCATCCTTGTCCAGTGGGATATTCCTTTTTTTCTGTTGTGTTCCTGTATGTCTTGAGACAGAGTGCAGGGATACCCTATGAAGATTGTGGGAAAGGCAGTTTGTGAAATACTGTGCATGTATCTGCCATTTTTGTAGGATCTTCTCAGCTTTTCAAAAGCATCAGTCTTGAATAGAAAAAAGAAGAGATGCTCTTTCAGATGGAAGTGATCATTTGATAATATCTGGAATACAGTAACTCTTCTAAAGCATTGTGTTACAGAAATGTTATATTGTTAATAATATTGCTGCTATGGGTAAGTTTAGTGCCAGGTTGAGAGAGATCTCTTACAACTGTGCCGGAGCCCTAGAATACTTCTTAGTATGATAGTGCTTTGCCAGAAATCCTGATATTGTTCCACAACTGGACTGCTTGTCACTTATGTAAGGTGATGTCATCAGGAATATATTCATTCTGTCTTAGTGATTTTTATTTTTAATAAATGATTTTATGGCAAAATGCTCCTGTCCCCCCCCCTTTTTTTTTTCCTAAATTACTGTATTGGCAGGTTGACCTTATCTTCTTCTTAACTCCTGGTTTTTGCTGACAGCCTCTGACCTCTTGGATCTACTTTTGCCTAGGCTTAGTATTTTTCAGATTTGAACAGATTCTTTTCCTGAGATTTCCATCCTCTCTGGGCAGAATCCTGCATTATGATCCTGTGTGCACGCACATGCTGTTCCCTCATGCTGTCCAGTTGCTTTCTTCTTGCTTCAGAAGTCATTTGAATAATAAGATAAAAGTGCACAAACCAAACACTGTTTTGGAATGTGAAATTTGTGTTTTGCTGTGGTGGGTGTTTTTGTGACTAGAAAAAAACTGTACTGAAGCAGTGTACTTTTCACTGTTACATACTCATTAGACTAGGATAAGAGGATAGAACAAAATTTCTTTTTTTTCTTTATAGGTTTTTACTATATTAGATTGTTACAAGAAAGCCATTATTTCTGAAGAGCGGGAGTATTCACCGCATCAAATTGTTGGTGTTGGAACTCGTTGGAATAAACATATAGCACACTTGATAAAGGAGTTCATGAACGATCCTTACATTGTGGTAACAGCTATGGAAGAAGCTTCCATCTACGGAAATGTGCAACAGGTAGAAATTTGGGGATGATGCCACTATTTCTTTACTCAGATCTTTTGCTGTTTGTACTGATCAAGGTCAGTATATGCAGCTGCTGATGGTTTATTTTAATTTACCGGGTAGTGCTACAGTCCTAACTCAGACTGTTCAAGTGCACCTCCCATGTATGAACTGAGGTGACTCTTAGAAGACCTGTGCAAGTTAATCACTGAATGAGCTGAAGGTCTTTTACCTCGCTTTGTAGGACTGAGGTGAAGATACTCCCTCGAGTATTTCGTTGTTAGTGCAAATGAATCTGAATTTTATGTGATGTATTTGCAAATGGTATAGTTTAAGACCAGAATTTTATCAGAGTGGTTTTGCTGCTGTTAATTGTGAGTGGCAGAACTACAAGGTAAGTTATCCCAAGACAGAGCTAGTAAAATAATTGTTCTAGTGCTGTGTGCCACACAATACAAAACTTAATTTGACCTAAAATTTCCAGAAAGTTATTACATGTTCTTAGATGTCTTCTCATTTAATTTCCAGTCAATGTGGTGTAGCCCTTAAGAATAATACAAAATGTTTTAAGTATGATCTGAATTCTTCTGTGTCTCAAAATGTAATAATTTGAGGATTGAGAATGTTGGGAAATCTCAAAGACTACATATTCTGAGCCTGACACAAAACTGAAAAAACCAACACTTTTTGTGAGAAGTCTAATTAATGGTTTGGCAGGACTGAAAATGTCAGTGTTTTGATGCTTTAGTTATTAAGAGTATTTCAGGTGGTACAGTATGCTTTTGGAGTGTGAAGCTCTTTTAGTGGTACTTGAAAATGCCAAACTTAAAGACTGATAAATCACCTAAAATTAAATGAATGAAAAATCTTAATGTGGGATTTTAATTATGCTTCTGGAAGCTGTCCTAAATGCATACCTTTTGTGGGAATTGTATCTTCTGTAAGTTTTAACAGAAGACCTGCCACTTACCGGAGCTACCATTTACTTGATTCTCTTTGGTATTATATAACAATGTTTAGTGCTTATTAAAAGGAAGAATTATGTAGTAAAATATGTATAGATTACAGGAATTATCAGCCCTCTGCTTTGTATCTACTTCTAGGTTGTGCGACGTTGCACAAACAGCGAGAGAACTGCTGTGTTACTCAAAATACTGGATTTTACTCACAGTAATCTTCAGAAGGTGCTGGTATTCACTAATTCAGTAAATGAAGCAGAAATGGTTCATAAGGTAAGAAAGTATTTAAATTTACATAAAGAAGTGGGTTTTTTAATTGTTAAGGTATGACAAACTGAAATATCTTGGCTTCTGAGAATAAAGGAGTGTGAATTTGGAAGTTACTTATTTCTTCTAAAAATAGCCCCAACCCTGCTCTTCTGCCAACTAGAAGAAAGCCTAACTGACATTCATTACTGAATTCTTAATTATGTTCTGTCTGTCAGGTTGGAACTTTTAGTTGAATCAAACTGGCTTTTTTCCGGTAAAAGTTCTGTCAGTCTTTTTTATTTTTTACAGTTTCCAGGAGTGGTATGGAGGGAGAAAACTTAAGCCACTGTGTTAAGAAGTTCTGTTCTGTGGCTTTCTACTCTGGAGTAGTTGAAACTGTAGAAGGCTGTTTCTCTGATCTGAAAGAAACATCTTCTGTCATCCTGTGAAAGTCTACCACAGTTTAGTTAAGCTTCAAGCCATAGGGCAGGGCAGGAAGATAGCATGCTTAATATGTATTTTCTTAAAAACTGGCATAAAACTGCTTCAAAGTTATCCGCAATAGAACATGCTCCAGTTTCCCACCTTTTTTGTGTGATTGTATACTCAGCATTTCAGAGGTGGAGACTGAGTTCTCCTGCAATAGTTCTTTCTTCAGATATTATAGCAATGAATATATATAATAACAATAGAAAATAGAACAAGCAATAGAAAAATCTCTTCTGTACTTTCATTGTCTCTTTGCTCATCCTCCAACAGCACGAAGTAAGAGGAGTGCGATCTGATTTGACTGGGAAGCAAGAGATGGGCAGCAGTTCTGTTAAGCCTGGATAGGGTGATGCGGATGGTGGGGATGATATTGCTAAAGGAGGCCAGCTATGAGGATATTAGAATTAAAACCTTTAGTGATAGCTTCGAGGATGGGATGGCAAAAGGATCTGTGGCTGGATTGTTCAGATGTCATAGGAAGAGATATGTCAGTCCTGAAATATGGGAATGTATTCCCTTCCAGAAGCTGGAATAGATCCCGAGATATTTAAAGGATTATTCTTATGTAAATGTTAGTGTATCTGGAATGTTTAATCTTTGACGATTGTTAATGGAAACAAATCTGGTTTTATCTTGTGAGTTTCTAACATGTTTTCCTTGAATATTTGAGGGTTAATCTCTTCAAGCATATCGAAACTAACCCCACCACTGCTTAAAGGAAGAGTGTTTATTGATGTTAAAGCAGCGTTGAAACTGTTTGTAGTAATCCTGGTGTACACGAACTTCAAATATCTTAAATGGTCTACAAAAATATTTTAAGTGTTAACTTAGTTCATTAGACATGTCAGTTTACGAAATAACCAAGGCTTTTGTAGTGATTAATTTGTGAACCTTGAACTTGACAAATACATAAAGCCTTTTGAGAATACTGCAGTCATGCAAGTTAAGTATGGGTAGATCAGTGAGGGGTTCTTAGTGCTTTTTCTGAGACTGAAACTTGAGCCTGCATGTTGTTAGATGATAGAATCGACTCAGAATAGAGAGGACGTCTTAATGGTGGGAAAAGCTTCAAATGGAATTTGTACTTTCTTAAACATCTGTTTAATGTATTAATCCATAGGAACCTGAGCTGCTTTAGTTTTCTTTTTATACAGGAAATTAATAAACTTAATCTCGATAATCTCAACTTTTTTTTTTTTCTTTTCATATAAGCAATCTAAATTTCATCAACTCTTTCCCTTGACTGTCTTTCCGGTAGCTAAGATATGCTAGATACTAATAAGATACACTATTTATTAGAGTTCATTAGAGCAAGTATTGCTGTATTGGAAGAACTTATAGCTTTTTACTTTGTCATCCAGGCACTGAAGAGCAATTCAATATTTTCCTTGAAAATGCATAAAGAGAGCGAGTTTAATTTCAAGTATATCTTAGAGCAGTGGACAAAAAAGTATAGTTCTGGCACTCATGTTGTGTTAGGTGAGTATTTCTTTTTGTCTACTTGTGATTATGTTTTCATGGTGACTCATGTTCTACGCTAAATATTTATAGTAGGTTATCTCATCACTTCTACAGGGTCAGTTGCCTATGAATTCTTTCTAGTTATCCCTTTACGCATCAGTGCTACAGCTAGTCATTTTTCTTTTTGTTGTTGTTGTTGTTCCTGGGTGCCTATGTTAACTGCTGCAAGGGAAAACCTTACTTATTAGAAGGAACATAAAGGAGGGGGGGTTTTGATGCATTAGTTAAAAGAACTACTAGTATTTTCAGAGAACTTCTGTGATTTCACAATTGTTTCCTACTACAGAGGATATTTTCAGTTTGAAATAATTTAGAAACTCCAAAGACTTACTGTAATCATTTCCCATATGTTCTGGTAGTTTTATTTTTCAAGTTGTTTGCAGTAGCGAAGACTCTTACCCAGTTTCAAACTTAATTTTTTCCATTTTGTACATCAAAAGCAAGATTGATTTAATTACATCTGCTTTGTAGGTTCATACAAAGGTGTTAGCATTCCTGCATTACTTCAAGTGTTTGCTATCTTATTCTTGTGAAGTACTTGGCTGTGGGCAATTCTGTTTGTTCTGTGATACTGATATGAGATACAGAGTTATGCTAGATTATTAGAGGCTAATGTGAAACGCTGTGTCTGCCATATGCTTATGAAGTGTATTGACTGAAGAAATATAATGCCTTATGTAAGTGTATTGGGAAAAGACCTTTTTCTTAAGTCAGTGGGTGGGGAGAAGGAAACAGCTATTGCTAATGTGGTGTAATACTTCACGTGCCTGAAGTATTAGAGTTATCTTATGTATGTATAAAACATGTGCTTAGTTTTAACAGATGACTGCATGCAGTCTTTGGGAATTACGGATGCGACTTGTGTGGTACACTTCAGTTTTCCTTCTCCAAGAATCTTTGGTCAGCGTCTACACAGCATGTCTGACAACTTCTGTAATGTGATAAAGGTTGAGTAAATCTTTAATGGGTGAATATTACAATTGATTATTAAGTGGTGGACACATAAAAGCTTTTAAAAAAAAATATATATATATATTTTTTTTTAGGGTTCTTCTGTAGATCAGGAATATACAAAGGCAAGGTCAGTCATTCTACTAACAGAAAACAGTGCATGTCATGCACTTGGGATGCTGCGCTATTTGCAGCATGCAGAAGCTGAAATTCCACCAGAACTGCATGAGTTTGCTGCCAAGATGCTAGAAGCTGAAGAAGATAAGAAATTTTCAAGGCCACTGTGTGCTTATCTTAAAACATTTGGGATTTGCAAGTAAGGAAATACCAAGTTTTCTTGACACCCATGCTCATGCAGGAAGGCATTGTATGCCCTGAATGATGACTGCTTCTACTTCCTTGATGAATTATCCTGTTGGATACTTCTATTCAAACCAGGTTTTACTCATGATTTTTTTTTTTCTGTTCACTGTTGCATGTGTTTCATTCTTCTTAGGTACTTCTATGAAAACAAAAATATTAATGTTGTTACGGAGACCAATCTTACGTAGTCTGACATAGTAGCATAATTATAACTCCTGCCTAGATGTACTCGAGGCAACTTTAAGCCATTGTTTTGATTAGTATTCTAGCCATAATTACACAAGGTTGTGCTTTACTCTTGCCTATTGTCTCCTGTCCTTCCAAAATGGGTAAGTAGATGATGAGTTCTATGAGCTGTGTGTAACCAGATTGTAAGTAGTGCCTGAAGGAAGAAGCTGAAGTTCTCTCAGGTGTGACTTCTAGTGTAGATAGCTGTTGCTGCAAGTAACAAAAAATTCAATGTTAGTGTTTGTTTTACTCTGAAACAAGTTTTCTGATGCTTTTTGTTTTGTTGTACAAACTTTTCCACCAAGAGCTTTTTGGCTGTTTCTGTCTAACCCCCAGAGTCACTGGTGCTATTTGAGGCAGAAATTTAATACTGAGGGCTGATGAAATGTTAGTGTTAAAGCTGTCGTAAGTCACATCAAAATAGTTTACAACTGAAAACAAAGGGCTTTTTTCTGAAACCATTTTCTTAATACGTAGGAATAGAACAGTGTGTCCAGATCGTCATCAAATTAATTTACAAATAGACGTGCCCCAGAATGTACCAGCTAAAATTATACCAACGCCTGGATGTGTGACAGTAAGTTGTTACTACTTACCTTGGGTTTGGGTACCAAGAAGACAGGTCTTAAATAGCTACTTAGCGTATTACTGGCTTTTTTTGTATTACGTTAACGTTACTGTAGTACGTATACTATATCTCTTGCATATTTGTTATTTTATAGCTTTTTTCGTCTCTCCCTTGCATAAATAAGTGTGCCAGACTTTCCCATAATCCTGAGCTTGAATTAAAATTGTTTTGCAGGTGATTCTGAGTTTACCTCAGATTTTCTCTGCATTGAATATTCCCATTCTATGGGAAGAGGGCTTATGTTCTGTTTGTTCCTTCCTGCTATAAATTGAGACCATATACTGAAATTAACAAAGGTTAAAGTTCCTATAAACTTCAATTATATTTATTGTAGATGAAATACAAATTAATCTTTTGTACTGACGAGAAGTTGAAGTGGAAGATGATGCATGTTTCATTGAAAGTGAGGATTTTTTCTTAGCTGACATGTTCGTGCAAGCTTGCTGAAAAATGAGCGTATTCTGGTCTTGTCGTTTGAAACTAGTATTTTCATTTGCAGTAGCCACAGAAAATGGGATACAGCTCCTCCCTTATCTTCTAGATGTTGTCAGTTATACCTACTAAAATGTCAATGCTTTTTGAAAACCATTTTGATACAGCGTGGTGTTCTGATTGGACTTTTTTTTTTTAATGGTTTCACAGTCATGAAACGTTCATGGTTATTGGGTTGACTTTGCTATGGTGGTTCTCCACATCCCAGTAAGAGTTTGTGTCTCCAGCTCCTTTCACCTGGCTTTTCTGTCACTTCTATACTGGAGTGTCTTCCCATTCAACAGTATTGCACAGTCTCTCTCGTCTCCTTGTTGGATGTTGATTGCTGAGGGCAAGTGTGTAGACATTGGTGCTTCCTTCCAGAGTTAGCACTTGCATCTAAAAAGTGCTGCATGCCTTCCTTTTGGATGAGCTTCTTCCACCTTATTCCTGTCCTGTCTCTTCCAGAATTCAGGTGCCTTCAGGTCATGCAGTTAATGGGTGTTATCCATTCGCAAAAGTCATAGGTTATGAGAATAGAAAATAAGGACAGCTGGGCGGATTCTTTGGTGTCACTCCGTTTCTGCCTAATAAATAAGCTTTTGTTGGTAGGTATGACTTCAAACCCTTGAACAACCTACGTGTGTCTGGTTTTAGTGCTGGATGGATTTGCTGCATTTAGTTGACAGATTTCATGTCGCTTCTGTAAGAAACTTGCACTTACCTGTGGTGCATTCAAGACCGCAGTTGTGGCCTCTTCCATTTCCTCATCTGCTTCTACTGACGGCAGAGCCTGGGTGTCTGTCTTATAAACCAGTTATCACTTTGATTAAGTATTCACTTTCTTTTTTGTTTGGAACCCAGTATAATGGTTTCTTCCTTTAAGAACCTCAAGTCACATTGTGCTTGTTTAGGATTTTTATTAAGTGGAAATTACCTTTCTGGTCCCCCTACTATCCTGTCTAGCCTCATACACCCAGCTGTACCTCGGTACTTCTGCCTGGCATGATCCTTTTGGACAGAATACACCCAGCATTTTATACATCGGTGTTGATAGTAGTACATTCATAGTTTTTCATTTAAGTAATTTTAGTGCAAAAAAGAGTGAAGGCCTCGTGCTTCCCCATTCAGTTCTTCTAAAACTCACTGTAAGGTTGGAGAACACTTAGAATTAAGCTTGAATGGTGTGGAATGCCTTAGTGGTTAGTAGCTTGGCAGGTAATAGTCTACTTCACTGGTGTTCATTTAAGTGGAATACCACCAACTGAGACCTAACAGTTCTTGCTTTATAAATTTCTGTCCACTGTTGACTGGACTATGGGCAATTAGTATTATTCATAGTCTTATGAATAATATGAATCATAATCTTCTGAAATGGGTGTATGTAGCAGCGCTCTGTCGCCTCTTAGGGCTGGAAAGAGGTAGGTGATCTTGAATATGAAAACTTAACATTTCATTAATTTAAGAAATCATCCGGTCTTCCTTTTTTCTAATGTATTTTATGCTTTCAGATACTGCCTCTCCACATCGTAAATGCAACAAACTACTTCGGTCGAATAGTAGATAAACAAAAGGACCAATATACAATTCTTGCTGAAGAAATTAATGAGTATTTTAAGAAACCTAGTAATAAAATTTCTGTTAAAAATGTGGAAAAGCTAGCGTTTTATGGATTGTGTGAGAAGACACTTTTTCACAGGTAAAAATGTTGGGTTTTTTATACAAAGTAATTTAAAACTTTCACTGTTTTTAAAAAAAAAAGTCAACCCACCCCCAAAATCAGCAAAAAATCGCTGCTGTTCAAATCATTCTTTAATAAGTTATCACATACTCTTTAAGTTACTTAATGGAAAACAGAATGACTACCCACGTGTGCACACAGTTAGATATTTTGCTATGAGAATACAATTTTTTAAACAAGAGTAGATTAAAAAATTTCTTATAACTGATTATATGAATAATAATTCTGTGTTTCCTCTCCTGCTGTATGAAGGGTTCAGGTGGTAGAGATTTCCCCAAAAGAGGAGGAAAATGTGTTCTTTAACATCAAAATTAAATATATAGATGAAGGCAGAACAAGTCAAGTTCAGAGCTATCAACTGCTTCACTTACCTGCAAGGTTTCAGTGTCTGCCACCTCAGGCTGTGGAATTTGTAGTTTGTAGAGTGAAGCCCATTGATAATGAAATTGAATGGAACCCAAAGGTAATATTTACCAGGTTTTCCATGGTATTTCCTTTTTAGTTCTTTAACTTCTCTGTGTGTTATTTTCTACAAGAGAACAGTTATGAACTGCAAATTTAGTTATCAAATTTCATTGCTTATTAGTATTGCCAATAAATATCTGCTATTGGGCCAGAGTCTAAGAAGTCCGTTTTCTTGTTTGTTTTCCTACAAAAATAATAAAGTGAAATTTATGGGATTTTCTTCTGTGATTTAAATGGCTTCTTCCAGAACAAGTTATTGCTGCTTTTGAATCCGTGAGGAGTAACAGGGAAGGGCAGCCTCTGTAAATTGACCTGTGTTTGAGTATTCTTCCATTAAGGAAAGCTCCTTCCTTAAAGGCTAGTACTAGTTTAACCTACAGTAAAGTTGGAGTATTTCACTAGTTTACTCAAAACGTTTTTTATTTATTGAATATTGTTAAGCTCAGAAGATTGTTTCATTATAATTAAAATAACTGTAAAGTTATGTTGGTAGACATCTCAAGTGCAGTGAAAATTTGTTTTTCCTAGGTAACTAATTATATTCATCACAAAATTAAAGGAAAACTACATGAAGCAAAAATAGTACATACCTTGGGAAATACAGCTTGGGTTGACCCAATGGTAGGTATAGAATTGTAGCATTAAAAAATATTTGTATTTAAACTCCTTTATAACAAGAGCACCCATTCTTCTCTTCCCTTCTGTCCGTTCCCATTTTAATTTTACTCTACGTGGTATTCGTATAATACTGTTGGTTAATTTACTGTGGTGTCTGAGTACTGGAACAGGTTGCTCAGAGGTTTTAGAGTCTCCATCCTTAGAGAGACTCAGAAGCAATCAGGATATGGTCCTGGGGAGCTGACTCTAGGTGACCCTGCTTGAGCAGAGCGGTTGGACCAGATGACCTCCAGAGATCCCTTCCGACCTCAACCATTCTGTGATAAATATATATGCTTGTATATAGATGGAATACATGACTGATTAAAACTTGAACTTTAAATCTGGAGAGCTGCGTACGCACCAGTAACAGAGCACCAAATTAATAATAAATGTCGTCCAGACTATTCCACAAAGTTAATAACAAAAGTATATTTTGGAATTACTAGGTTTTTGGGTTTTGCCTTGTAAAATCTATTCTGTAGTGCATCACACATTACTCTGAAAGAATGAAACTTTGATCCTCCAAGATCGTTTGCTGACATATAGGACCTCTTATACTACACTCACTTTATTCTGTTTATATTTCTAAGTCTTTGCTGTCTTCTATTGTTCTTGCACTAGTTTGTAGTCAGTTTTATTCTAAATTTTTCTGCAAATTAAAAAACACTTTTAAGCTTTTTTCCTTAGTTTTCTTGATCAGAATAGGAAGCATGGGTGCTCTTGTTCTTGGATATTTTACAAATTTACTTACACTAACATTTAGAAGACTTCTCGGTCTTGTGGAGTGTTAATGCATAGTACTGTGAGTTTTTCTTCATAAACTGAATTTCTTTCTGTCAGCATTCAAAAGAGGACGTGTAACCATCAATTGGATATGAAGACTGTGATTCTGACCTTTCAGATATTAAGATTTCTCTTTTTTTTTTTTTTCTTTTTACATCTTCTCATTGCAGTCATTTCAGACATGTGATGAAAGTGCTTTAATTATCGGTTCTCTCAGAGTTTACTTTTTAGGTTTTCCTGAAATTAAAATGTTACGGTTAGTGCCATGTTTGTATTGTTCTTCTGTCAGTTCCCTGGCCTGTGAGAAAGGCAGTACTGGCCTGAACCAAGTATTCCTGTTGGTAGTGCTGACTGGAAGGTGATAGCTAGGGACAAGGTAGAGAGTTTGTCATCCATGTGAGGATGCTTCCTCTGAGTATTCTCCTGTTCTCCCAAAACTTTGCAGGTAGTGGATTGCCTTAGGGCTGTGTTTCACTTGAAAGGAGTTTTTTTGAAAGGCAGGAATCTATTCTGACAGTTATATCAAGGGACAAAAAAATCAGGTGCTTTTTAAGCCTTTACTAATGGCATGAACAAGCTAGTTGCATTTTTATGATGTCTGTTAAGAAATAACTTCGTTTTATGAGCAAAGAGTTCTGTGAAGAATTGTTATCAAAGGTAGCTTGCAAGTTAAGGGTTTTTGGTGTGGGGTTTTTTTGGGGGGTGAGGCATGTTGGGTTTTTTTTTTAATGGTCTGGACAAGTTCATCAGAAGGGCCTCCCTATACCTCAGGATCGCGATGTGCCTCTTGTGGCTGCTTGGTCCTGCCAAAGAGTACAGTAAATTATTCCTGTGCTTTGGAATGTATCATGCTATGTTTTCCATCTGACCATTCAGTCAGCTGAAAAATAAGATGGAAGGAGAAAATGATCTGGAAGTGATTCTCTTAGTAGCTTCCTTTCCCATATGACATATGTCAACCTTTCTCTGATTTC
Source organism: Nipponia nippon (assembly GCF_047370975.1). NCBI lineage: Eukaryota > Metazoa > Chordata > Aves > Pelecaniformes > Threskiornithidae > Nipponia > Nipponia nippon. The sequence continues at coordinate 42,106,730 of NW_028262391.1, forward strand.
TGTCCTTTTTTTTGTTTAGGGTTTTTCTTACTGTGTATGTGTGTCCCCCCCAGCGGTTTTATTGTTATTTGGGTCTAGAAATTATTCTAACTATGTGGTTTGTATTTTGGCTGCAGTTTGTGTAATCGGGGCTAGGATCCTTTACTTCATTGCCATCTTGGTTCTGTTAGGTGGGGCTAGCTACTAGTTACTTAAGCTGTTATGATGAAAAAGATGGTGATACTTTGAAAACAATTAAACATGGGTAGGTTCCTGTTTGAAAGTCAGAGAAAATGAATTGCTTAGAGGTATAAATAAATGGGAGACGTTTAAAGTTTTACTTAAAGAACCGCTTAGAGCTGGAGAGAGGCCATTTATGAACTATGGTTTCCATTAAGTATGTTTTGTAATTCAAGGTCCGGGTTACCAGGCTTTCAGATTTGAAGATGTCTGTCAATGAATACAACATTCGATCTGAGATTTTGTCTACGGGTCTGGGAACTGACAATCCAGAACATATAACGCAACTTCAGAAGTTGTGCGGACACGTGAAGGTATTAAATCATGCAAAGAAATTGGAGCCTTTGTAAGTGTTTACAACTTTTTTTCAGCATATACTTTACTAGGAAAAAAAATCTAGTATTTAATTTTAACTGGATATTTTCATGATTAATAGTACTGAATGTGATTTTCACTTAAACACAGAGACAAAAGTGTTTGTGATATGTCTGCTTTCCTTTAACTATTCTTTAGCCACAAAATCATCATGGAAAGAAAAATATCAATTCTAGAAAATGTTAAACTAGTATTTGATGCAGATGGTCAAGTTAATAATAAAAATACAGAATTTGAATTCAAATTCTGTTATCTTTTATTATGATCAGCGGCTTTTTTGAATGCTTACCAGTCAGTACAGTAGAGCTTATTGTTAGTGTTTGTACAACTGCAGAGATCAGGCTAGAAAGTTTAAACAGTTTACTTTAAAAGGATTAGGGCCATACACTTAGGGAATATGGCAACATGATGGTTTTTGCAGTAACAGCACTGTACATTTTTTCCTTGCCTTGTAAAGTTTTAGAACTGAATAAATACTGTATAAGGTGGAAGGGCACATCTCTCTGTGGTCTGTCCCGGATCCTAGGACCCTTGATTTAAAATGCTTATGAGCAAGACATCTGTAGCTTTTTTTCTTCTGGCCTCTGTGTGGCACCTTGTTCAGGAGTTTCTTTAGCTACTTATTCTTCATTTTGGAAAGCCATCACTGAAAATACAATTTAAATGCTTTTGTCTGACCAACCGAGGGTTTTTTTTAATATTTACAAGGAAGAGAGAAATCTCAAATATTTTCTTTCAGAGAGTAAATATTGCTACATAAACAAAAAAAGGTCCCTGAAATACCAGCATGGGTACTGTATGTGTTGATTCAGGGTTGGGCAAGTTAATTAAGGCTGTTGTTTCTGTGACTTAGCCAGTCAACAAGATGAGGAAGCCTAACCCCCTCCATAGTCCGTTTCCATCTTAGATTAAGGTTCCTGCATTTCTGGCTAGAACTGTATTAGAATTTAATCTTAACCAAAGGATTTGGGTTTTGCCATATTTTGTTCCAACTTTAAAAATCAGTATTTGAGAACAGCATTTGCGCTGTTGATTCTTTGAAAGCTTTTTGTAAACAGTACTTGTCAGCAAGATCAAATTCAGTCTTAATTGCCTTAAGAAGCATTTTTGTCCTGGAAAGAAAATGTCTCACATCGTCATCTCCAAGATGACATGGTCTATGGATACAAGCAGTATGCTTGATTTGGGATAATCCATCAGTTATGAATAAAGACACTCTGTCTCTGGGCCTTCTCTCCAGACCTTTTTGATGATAAAGGAGGAAGTTGTGGCCCATCTCTAATGCATAGGCATCTCTCTAATTTACTATCTTGTTGACTGTTCAATAAATGAACAACCAAAGCACTAGATCCTTCAGTCTCTCTTTATGTGATCTTTGGATATCATCCCATGAAGACTTGCTAAATGCTCCAGTCACTCTGATTAATGGATGGTGTTCGAGAAACACAGGCTGTCTTTCTCTGCAAGTGTTTCCACAGTTGGAGAGGTACTAGGCCTAGGTTCAAAAGTGGTTTGTGTGGTGGTTTGTGGATTTTTTTTTTTTCTTTCAGGAATATCTTCTCCTTGTGGCAGAATACGCAGTTACATGTTGGTTGTGTTGATTTTGCGTGCTTCATTGCAGACTTTGTATACAAAGCTTTTGTCTAACTTCATACTCTATTTGCCCAGTTTTCAGCCCCCTACCTTTCAAGTTCTCCTTCAGCTTCTGTGGTACCTCCTTGCTTGGTGGCTGTTTTTAGGGTTTCTATGTGGTGTGTGAATAACTAAACATTTTTGTAGAACCTTGGTTGCTTTAAGGTAAGATTAGATTCTCTTAGACTTCGGCTTTCCAAAGCTATTCAGTAAATCACAGGAGACTTGACTTTTAAAAAAGTGTTTGATTCCTTCAAGTACATAACTCAGAAATAGTTTCTAAAAAATACTATAAGTTGAACATGCTGTGCTGTATTTTACCTAGCCTCAAAGAATTGCTTAGTTGGAATTACTTGGAAAAGATGATAAGCATTTTTTTAAAGGTGGAAGTGGTTAAAGGTATCTCTCACTTATGATTAAAATTACTTTGGTCTTACTAGTTTACCTACAAAGTAATTAAGGTAAGCTGTGTCAATTCTGAACAAAGGTGACTGCATAGGTATGCAATACTAAATCTTCAATATGGATTAATTTAAAAGTTAGTATTTATTTATGCAGTCTGAAATATTAGGTGATGGCTTACTAGACTGGATTCAGTCTTCTTATGCCACTAGGTGTTTGAAGGTAGTGGAAGAAAGTATTTTTCATTTGGACAGATGACTCTCTTTCAAAAATTATGCACTGCTGTGATTAGGTTACCACCAACTAGGATTAGGAATCCTTTAAATATTAAACATATTTAAACCCTTTCTTTTAAAAATGTCTTTTTCTGTGTTCAGAAGCATAAAGGAAGATACAGCTGGTCCAGAGAATGAGTCCAATCCACAGAATATGTCAATACAAGAAAATGCTACTGAAAACTGTAATTCCTCTGAAATTACTTTGGGGAATCATCCATGTGGTAAACCTTTTCATAATTTCCAAAAATTTTAAAACTTTAATTAAAGTTAAGTGCTTAAGTGTCAACCTAAAAGTTATTTTACCAAATGCAGACTTCTTTGAGTATACAGAATAGCACCATATAGCTAATATTTACAATAAGCCACAAATACCTTATAGTTAGCAGCCTGGAGATGCTGTGAGAGTCAGCCATATTAACACAGCTGTATTACTATTTAGGAAATATTCTGTCCTTGAGAGACTCAGAATTGTTTGGCTCTGAATGGAATATATGAGCAGGAAATCTCTCCTGTAGAGAGGACGAGCATTTTGCTGTCAAAAACCATAGGGTTTAAGGAAGTTGAAATCTGTTGAAGTATGAGGTGAATAACAGCATTGTTCTCTGGGAGGTTTATTTTTTTTCTGAGATTCAGGGTGGTAGAAAATGGCTTCCCCCACCCCTTTTCTTTTTAATCTAATGCTCAAGGATGTGGTATTCAGTCAGTAGAGGCTTAAAAGCACATGGCTTTGTCAGTCATAGAAGCAGGACAGAGGATGATGTGGCAGCAGTTGGCATGTGAGTTTGGAGCAATGAAAGCTAAGTGATTAAAAAGTTGCAGCAGACAAAAGTCAGGTAATATCTTGGAGTGCTTATCATAGAAGACTTTTTTTTTTTTTTTTTTTGCTGGTGTAGTAGACTGACTGTAATGCCATGTTTCAAGCTGTGATGGTGACATCAATACTAGTTCTTTCATCCCTGAAACTCTTAGTCAATTTCTAAAATTACATGTTTCAGGTTTCAAATAAATAATGTCTTGAAACTGGAAAAACCTTTACCTGACCTGGAAAACCATGCTTTTTTGGTGCGGTGGTTTGTTTGTTTTGGTTTTTTTTTATTTTCTTATACCAACTATAATATGCTTTTTAGTTAAAACTTTCGGTTGAATTATTAACTTTATGAAATCTTTCCAAACAGAATTACCCAATATAAATGCCAAATATAGTCTTGCAGTAGTATTTTGATTGCTAGCAAGTTATTTTTATGATGGTACTGGGATATTCTGGAAGTACCTGGTTTCTGTAGTATAGATAAGTACAAAAGATCTTTCTGGATTTCTTATTTTTAGATGGTGTAGCTCAAACTAAGGAGGCAGAAGACTCTACCCTGCATCAGCGTAAATGGTACACAAATTCAGAGTGATTTGTTCCCATGCTTGCTTTTTTAATATGAACTGCCAAACAGGACAGTCATCCTTACTGAGATTATCTGTTTTGTGAGTAAATGGGTATAATACAGGTAGAAGTATTCTGTAACGTCGCTGTTGAACTTGAGAGATTACTGTTGCTGTGAGATGTATGTGTACATACACACATGTTCCCCTGCAAAGACTGAGATCACAGTGCTTTTGTAGCAAGCTTGGCTGACATCCTATCACATGCTCTCCTGACACTGCTATTCAGTGTCAAATTATTATGGTTGAGGACACCTACAGATGCTGAAACTCAGCTGATTGTAACCTAATGGGAAAATTCTGGCTGTATGTGAGACAGCTTGTCTAAAACTTGGTTGTTTTTTATTTTGGAAAAAATCCAATTAAACTTTCTTTATTTTAGCTTTTATCCAGAAATAAAATGGTTTCAAAACGAAGAGACTGTTACAGTGAAGGTAAAAATAGCAAGTGTAGCTGACTGTAAATGTGAGTTCGCTAAGGAGAAGGTGGTTTTCAGGTAGGTTTATGAAATTCAAGTATAATAAACACAATGTTTGACTGTCAGCTTACGTTTAATTTTTTTAAACTTCTTTATGATGTAGTGCTCGTTCAGGAGACAAATTTTATTTGGCTGACATGGAGCTGCATCAATATATACTTGCAGAAAAGTCTACATATGTGATTAAGGATAAAGAGACTATTATTGTTCTTGTGAAAGAGAAAAAAGGAGCATGGTGCAAATTAATGAAGAGCAAGGTGAAGTGGAAATTAATTGGAGAATTGTTGAATGTTCTGAACATATTCACTGTGCGTCAGTGCAGATGTTTCAAAAAATGTTTTTGTCAACAGAATCCTCATGTGTCTTTTGATTTTGAACACTGGGAAGATTTTGAAGATAAAAGCCCTTTTCCAGTTGGTAAGGAATGAACGAGTCGGTGTTTATAATGCACAAAATGACTAGCATCCTCATTTTTGCATGGGCTGTATCTGAAATACTCACTTCAGATATGTGACACTTAGCTGGCTTGCTGAAATTCTCTGAAAACAAATGAGGCCCTTTAATAGCAAACTGTAGGCAGCAGGGTATTTTTCTATTGGAATAGCACAGACAACAGTTTGAAGTAGTTTTTAGTGTTTTGGTGTAGTTTGTAGTCTAAAGTGTGGGGGTTTTGTTGTTTTGGGTTTTGTTTTAATACCTACTATATATTTGTACTGAAGCTCTTGCTTTTTCTTGCTTTATAAATGTTATGCTTTGTTAATTACTTCTAGGTACTAAAAAATTGTATTGCACTGCTGCAACCGAAGAAGTGGTTGACTCCTCAGAAGACAGTGGAACAGAAAGTGATGAGTAATTTGGAGACAGATCTTTTTCCTCTGATAAGAATTATGCTTCAAAATAGTGTCTCTTGCATGATGATTTCCACTAAAATTGATAAAACTAAGCATACAGATTGCAGAACTGTCCTTAATTTTAAGAGGGAAATAGTGGACAAAGTTCTTTCCTTTGGGTGCTGAGAATCTGAAGAAGTACTCCATAGAAGAACATTATGTATGTTTTCCATTGCCTTCACTTTAAAATTATTTGCTTTAATGATGATGTGCACATATGTATGTGTGCTGTCAAAACAGTAAAATCTGAAGTTTGGGTTATGAAGCAGTTGAATTTATTAGTAATTACAGAGCTTCTAGTTTACTCATCTAAGTGAATTTGCTGTGTTAGCAATAGTTGGTAATTTTTGAAGTTTCACAAATGCTGATGATCGGTCAATTGTGTTGCTATCATATGCCTCATATTCATGCAGTTTGTTGGCGGTCATCACATTTATCCGTTCTGCATCAAGCAATTTTTGTTACTTGATTGGAAATATGTTGACTTGGTATGAAATACTGTACAGTACAGCTCACTGTAGTAACTAACTGCTGTACAGCTTTTGTGGAACAACCACTGTGGTAGTAGATTCAGTATTGTTTTGAGTTTGACGTTTTCAGTTTTCATGAATGCTCTTATTCCCCCTCATTTATCTAAAACTCTCTTTGCCTTTGTAAATGAATAAAATCTTGTCTGTTTAGCCCTAAGGCTTTGCCTTTTACTATACTATCTTTCAGTAAATAATTTTTCTCTGTAACATTTTTGCACATGCAGAACATCTTGCAGTGAAGTGATAGTGTAAAAGATATTTATAATAAATGAATCTGGTATAGATCTCCTTGCATCTGTAGATTTTAAAGCACACTAGTTTCCCCAATGTAGTTATATGGTGATTTAGAATAGAGACTTAACTTCACAGATTTATTTTAAGAAGCCTAAAATTTTGTTATATTCTTGACCAGGAAGAATATACTTGCTTGCTGGGGATTATTCTTTCAAGAAACATTGGCATGCCTTTGCTTCAAGAATAGGAGAAGGACTGTATATGGATATTAATATGTTTACGCTGACAGCTACAGTTTTTCTAGTATTAGCATATAGTAAAGCTGTTTCTTTCTGAATATTTAAGAATATGGGTGATGCCAGTGGAAAACTGCCTGCCATGTGACAGAAATGGTTGTAATTGTTAATGTATGGTTAAAAAAATCAGTGCGGTTGGGAACCTGACTACAACTGAGCTTAATTATAACCTGCACCTGAGTACAGGTACCTGCAAAGCTGTAATTGCTGTAAAAGTACTTAAGGAAGTAAGTTATTTAACTGTATTTTGGTCTTGCTCTCCATTGTGATGCAAACAGAAGACTGTCAAATCACCTAATTGAAAAAAAAAAAAAGAGTGATGGGGCAGGATGTTTTCCTTTGTGTGTTTCGTTCTTCTTTGACTTGTCTGATATCTAAATAGAATGTAAGGTGATTTTTCTGCTGGTAGATAAATTAGTGGGTTATTTAATAGACATAAATTATCTGTAATCTTTATTTGAAAAGTACGACACCTCATAGATAGATGCAAAAGCTGGTTTTACCCATACATTCTTAGCAGCTGCCAAGAGCCAGTTTATGAAGAACAGTGTGAAGAATGTAGCAGTACGTTCCAAGAATATTCTCTTGGCCTCAGGCAATTTTTGATCAGGGTCTTCATGAGGAAGAGCTTTTCTGTGGAGTAAAAGCTGCTTGCATCTGTATGTTAATGTAGTATCTATTTTTTATATTTTCTTTTCATCAGCTACCAAATGGAGTGTATCTAGGATGGTGAAGTTACCTCTGTAAAGTCACATTCGTGCTGAGGATAATTTCTGTGGCAGTTGCTCACTGTTCTATAATTTGGATGGTGTTGGAGAAAACACAGATACCTGAGAAATTAAGCTTTGATTATCTTGTTTTAATTTAAAAAAAACCAAACAAACCTGCCTCGCCTCTTCCTGTCAAGTGTGCTTTCCATTTTTACTTGATTCCTGCTTCCTCAGTCTTTAATTTTTTGATAGCTAGTGTTTCATCTGAGACTAACTGCATTCTCAATTTCTGGTTTTACTTTATTTCTGTCCTTTCTGTGTGGCCTGTTGAATGTGATGCTGTAAATGATAGCTGCTTTGTTCTTTCAGCAGCGTGATCAAAAGCATCTTGATAGTGTTGCTGGTAAGTTTTGCCACCTTCATAATTGAAAAGTTCCTCTTGTTTATTTTGAGTAATTTTAATGCAGAAAACAAGATACTGTAACATATTGGCAAACAATGAAAACAGCTCTGCTGGATGCTGTAATCTGGCTCAGAAATCTTTTATTCTTATATATTTAACATTTTTCAAGTACTGAAGTGTTGCAAAAATAATACACCAGTATGAACATAACTTCGAAGGTATAAATGTGTGCCAAACTAAATTGAATCTCCTTCAACCAGTATAGCACTTTAAAACAAGCTGGTACATACAAAATGTTTTATTCAGTAACTTCCTCTGCTGGAACAACTTCCAAAAGCATCTGAAGGTGCATAGTGATGGACTCTGAGGGGGGGGAAAAAGTTGTTGTTAGAGGCTTTATGAGAGAACAGTATTTCTGTTCAGACTTACACTATTTTTTTAAGTGAGAAAATTATCCTTGTGAGTAGTTATCTGTATTTTCTGTATTCATCTCTCAAACTTAAAAAATAAGGGATGGGGAATAAAAGCAATCCTAAGATCCAAGCTACAACATTCCAGGGTTTCTAAACTTGCTTTGAGTACAGTGCTGCTAATTGCATAATTACTTAACATTTAATAATCCCAGGGAGCAGGAGAGACAGGTGATGGATTTTTTTTTTAATGGGTGTAGAACTACTTATTCTGTCCATTCTGTCCTCTTCAGCTGGATCCATTTTGCCTTTTAATAATATCTGTGTATCCTGTTTTCCCTGAGATAGCTGCAAAGAGTTTCTCTTGAGACTATGCAAAATCATTTTATGAATGGTCAGACTGAGTTCTTGCAGCTTTTACTTTACTCAGCAGCACTGTGATTAATTTTGGTCTTAATGCTGTTAACACTTTCTTTAGTAAGTACAGCAAAACTGATAACCTGAGCTAAAAGCAGATTATTTTGTGGCATAAGAATGTATGTCTGCTAATCTTTAGTTAATGGCTAAAGCAATGTTTTGACATATGAACAACCGAAAAAACTAACTTTCCAGATAAAATATTTCTGTTCATTTTAAAAGTCAGTTTCTCCGTACTACTACAGCTTTTTTATGAATTAAGTTTCATTTTTCCTGAAGTCAGGCATTACTTCCCCCCCCACCCCCCGGAAGGAGTAAAATACAATATTTAGTAAAGCTTACTATATGCCCCTCCCTATACGTCTGGAAGATTGCCTCCCTCCACGCCCCACTCATGATTTAGATGGGATGGACCATACGATGAGCTTCATTATGGTAATTACTTTAATCTAAAGCTTAGCAATATTCTGTTGAATTTGGACCTGCCTGCCTGAGGTATATACTTACTTGATATTTTTCGGGGCCAGCTGAATTTAAAATGAACAAAAAGTACATAAAATATAAGTCCACTAAGTATAAATAAAACACAGTACAAATAGGCCAGTTCAGGTGCACTGATGATTGGCGCCAATACCAGTAAAATGGAGACTAATGTCACTATGACTGGAATGATGATGGGTATCTGCAAGATACAAAGCACAAAATTACTTGTTCATTCTTTTGCTGTTCTTACAGAAGTTGCATATATGAAAGAAGAATATTTTCTTTGCCTTATGCAGTTTTTTCTTTTAAAATTTCTGGAATTAGATGGGGCAATTGAAAGAGTAGCAAGAATATGGATATGGAAAGCTTTTCTGCTAAATCACTGATCAAGATCTCTTTGTCTATATTGCAAATTGCCGTGTAAAACTTCTGCATTTTGATGAATCTGGGACCTGACTCCAGTGCAATGATGTGGGGTCTTGTTTCAGATACTCTTTCAGTGGTAGTCTGTTGACTGCAGTTCCCCATCCCTGAAAATCTGGCTTGTGCCCGTGGTCTGTGCAAGTAAAAATAAACATTGTGTAATCTTTTCCAAGTCCTTAAAAACTTTGACCTAGTGCAAAACTGGAACAAAGAGAACTACAAATAAATGGCTAGGTTTCATGTAAGGGGGGGGAAAAAAAACAAGGAGGAGTCTGCCTGAGGATGTTGTTTAAATATCCAAATATTTAGGATGAGTTTGTGTTTCAGTATTCATGGGAGGAGGAAAAGCCATACTGAATGCTGAACTTACCCTGATTGGTCTCCTGAGTTCCTTTCTTGTAAACCTCATGACAATGAGTGCAAGTATGGTTAAACCATAAAACACCCAGACTGCGAAACTAAAATAATTTATGAGTGTGTCAATGTCACCAGGGATAATATAAATAATAGCAATGGCCCCCTAAAAATGAAAACAAAAATTAGTATAGTCTATTATAAAAGAAGGCTGAATTTTTACTTATGTGTCAGTATAAGCATATGTTTATGGTGTTCGTGTGATCTGTGAATGCTTTTGCTGTTTAAGCAAGAGTGTGAGTGTAAGTGTATTGCAGCACCTTTAAACATAGTGTCCACATCCTGCCAACATGTGTTTATTTTTGTGTGCAATCTTAATTCCGTTTTAAGTCAAAAGACTTAAAATTCGTATGCGTTAATCTGTTTTGTTGTTGAGTGCGTATCTTGGAGGAAGTGAAGATACTAAATATATTTTTAGGTTACTAAAGTTACTAGGAGTTGACAGAGCACTTGAATTTTGAATTTATCTTGTTTTACCGTGAAGAGAAGATAAATGGGTAAAATATGTAAAAATAACAAGTTATTCTAGATTTATTTTAAAATGTATTGCTGAATAGAATTGGTTTTAGTGAGCTGTGAATGCATTCTTACAGGGAGGAAATAGGGTAGTGATAGCTTTCTTTCAGGCATCCTGTGAAATAAAGTATTTGCCTAATACTAATCATTCATTTAACTTTTTTATTTTGTTTTCATGCTGTGGATTCTTAAACATTTTGATTTTAAAATCTAGTTCTAGAATGAAACTGTTCGAATTGAGAAATTGGGGGGTTTTATATAGTCTTTTCCTAATGTGTTTTTAGCAATTTTCTTGTCTAGATAGTCAAAGATATGCGTCAAGACTTCTGGTAAGAAATTGTGAAAGCATGTATTATTTGAGAATTTTTGTTGATAGTTTTTCTGTACTTAGAATATATACTTACGTAAAATATGATAGCAGGTGCTGGTGTTAAACGCTTAACGCTAATGTAAGATAGCACCTTTAGCATGTGCCCTTCACGACCTGCAACATAAACAAGTCTGGCAAAACAAAAACAAGGCAGTCTAGTTAGTGTGGCACCTAGACTTCAAATGGCATTATTAAAAAAAAAATATTTAGTACCATTTTCAGGTTTGTTTCATTGTGTGGCTATATCTGACTATAATTTCATCAGTATTTCCTTTGATATGCAATGGGATTTAAGGAATATTATAGTACACTGAAATAAGGGAAATAACCCGTATTAAAGCAGTGAACTTGAAACTAATTCTGAACCAGTAGTAAAGTAGTGAACTCAAAACTAATTTCAGAATAATTAGTTTATACGTTTAATTTAAAATTATGTTGGAAAAAAATGTTAGATACTGTGTCCCTTTTAAATATTTCATTTTTAATTTGCTTCATATTATAAAGCTACGTTGACAACCTTCTGTCAAAAAAGTTGGTCTTTACAGCCCTGTCATATTCAGACGGATTTGAAATTTAAAATATTTTTAAATAGTAAATGGAAGCCTTGAACAATTGATAGAAAGGAATAGGTTCTCTTTCCAATTCTTATTTTTATCATTACTGGTGTAGTCATGTACTTACTGGTAATTTTTTTTAACCGTTTAATTCTTAGCTTTAAACTTGATGAGAGGTGAAAAAAAAACCTCTTGTGCTATACCTGCTTTGAATTAAGATTGAGAGACCTCATTTTCTAATTTTGCAAACCTGCATAGCCACTGCTGCTTTTGAAAATTAAACAGCAGATAGATTTGCAGGTACTTTGTAATTACATTTTGTACATTTGGATCAGAAGAATCTCTGTATGTGTATAGATATGTAAATGCATACATAAATATTTCCATCCTTTAAAAATTTTCATTTTAAGATACTTAGAATGGGAGCTTACCTGCCTGCAGTAAAACAGGTCCCGTTGGCAGATCCAATTGTAGAAAAGGCCACAAAGAGAGGAACTATCCAAGAGGCTGGGTAAAGGACTCTATCTCCAAATGTCTGGGATATGGGATTAAAATGAATCACTTGGTCATTTTAACTACCATTTGGTATATTCAGTAATGTTGGAGCCTCCTTAAAAGTATGGTAAATGGGTATCTAAGGTATATTACCAATAAAAACATATGTTGTATATTTTGTGTAGTTATTAAAGAATGCTTTTCCAAATGAAGACCTGGGTTAATTAATGAGCCGCTCTATAAAGAGTGGAGTATTGGTGTCGTTTGAGATGCAGCATCTGTAGGAAACATTGGGAGACATGTAAAAAATACATGGAAATAAAATTCTGTTAAAGACACCTGGTTTGGGGACGTGTCTGCAAAACAAAAAGAAAGATAGCATTGCAGCAGAGAGCCACGCATACACGAGCTGGTTTCAGCCTAATAGAAGGAGTAACGCTAGTAGCGACAGCATGACAATCTAGGCCTTGCGGGCGAACAAGTAAAGGACAAGCTTGCTATGGTTTTTTACTACACTCAGTTTTTACCTGTGCCACGGTATGTTAGTTGTTACTGCAGGATCGATTAGATTTAATGTAGGTGCACTGATCTACTGAAAATTAATTTGAATTCAAACTTTTTGGACAGGTAGGTTTTGGGTTTTTAGTTGGGGGTAGTTAACTCTTTCTAGTAAGTCAAGCATAAAGAGTTCTGGTTTTGCACAAGTGTAACATCAGTGTTGTTTCTTTGTCCAGGCGTAGGACACTCATCAGTGCTAAGCAAGAAGTCTACTTACAGATGTATAGACCTCTCTATACAGTGCACTCCTTTTGCTGTTTGCTGTGCTGCCTTTGTACTGCTCAGTGGCAGTTCGGAGATTGCGTTGTTAATTTAGCCCGAGTTTAGCGCTAGCTGATGTGCGTTGTTCACAGGATTGTAAATTTAGTGGCATACTGAAGAGGTCTAGTTCTTAAACAAGATATAACTTGATATATGTTGCTGTACCTCTTTGTGCAAACAAGACGCTGTAATGCACTGAAGTTATCCATTTTAAAAGATTATATATTTTAACATTTCTAAGTATTTCTGCATTAGTGTACTTCTTCACTGTGCTACGCTGCATTTTGCATGCATGTCACATACCGTTTGTTTTCCCCAAAAACTAACATTAGGAAAAACTGCTGCATGACCTCTCAACAGTTATCTCAGAGACAAATGTCCCATGGAAGATTTACCAAGTGCAACTGAAGGGACAGATGTGTTTGTTAAGATTTTAGAAATTTATATAAATTTTAATTTTGTCTGTAATAGTATGTCTTGCAATAATGTAAAAAGGTTATTCCTTAGCTTTGTTAAGAAAAAAAGCAAGAGTAAGGAGGAAGCGAATTATGGACTACTTGCTGTTATCTCCAGAATGACAAACTTTGATCTACTGTCATTTTGCATGTGCTTGTTTCTCGGAAGTACTGGAAACACTGAAAAAGGCAGAGCAGCAGTCAAGTGTTATTTTTCCTTCCATCTTTTTGGTGCTTATGGGAAACAGTCAACCTCTGAGCTGTAGTACAAAATGTTAGCTGAAGGCTGCATTACTTCTGCTTGCCCTTTTTTTTTTTTTTTTTTTCCCCCCCCCCCCTTGGGATATGACAGAACTACTGTTCAAATTAAGCATTACTGAAATAAATTTTAGATTAAGAAATGACAGTAGATATTGGGGGGAAAAAGGTGACACTGACAGCTGAGACAGAAATTAATTGTATCTTAAGAAAAATTACAGGTTCCTTTTTGCTCAGGACTTTAATGCACACAGCCTTCTTCAGATGCTCTATTACAAAATAAAGTGGCTTACCACAGCAACTGCCTGGGACTGCAGGAGTTCTGTTGAAGTCATTACGGTGAAATATGAAATGTTTATCAGAACGTAACAAACTGTAACCAAGGGGATTCCAATAATTATAGATAGCGGTAGATTTCTAAAGAATGCAAAAGTAAGACTCCATCAGCATTGCTATATCACTGGTAGAGTTGTCATAGTAAACTGTGGACTCTTACTTTTCCCCATATGCTCTTTAGGCGTGTTTACATTTCTTTATTGTAGAGCCATGGAAATCAGGATTTTAAAAAAGGAAAAATAAAACTTCATGCAAATTTATGAAGCCTGTAATAGATGCTAATAAGATCTGTCTGTTAGTGTTCAAACTTTGAATAACCATTGCTTTTAAAACCAAACCAAAATACATTCCTGCGTCTACAAAAATATGAAGTGTTTGATTTCCTACATAGTTTTACCTGTAAGGATTTTTAAGTTCTTCTGTGATGTAATTGAGTTGATTCCTGGAAAGAAGAACATTCATACAATGTTATTAGCAGTCGGGTGTTAAAATAGTAATATATTATAGAGTCACGTGTTATTTCTTGTGTTATTGTTTTTTACTTTTTCAGTTCAAACAAAAAAACCCAACTAATGGTACAACCAATCTTTTAAGTGGTAAAACTGTAGGACAAAAAACTACGTGAGCTTCTTATCCAAATGTCAGCCTCTTGATTCACTCTTTTCCTCCATTATCTTTTCTTCCTCACAGCTTCAGAGGTATCTCCAAGATTTTGAAATGAGATTGTCTTTGTTCTTGGATAAAATATCCCAGAATAACAGAAAAAAAAAAAAAAATTGGTAGACATTTATCTCGAATTTACAAGATTGCCTTTGAACTTCAAGCTTTGCAATATCTGAGTTGTTCCAAATAAAAGCGCAAGCATACCCACTGCAAGGACTGGAGCAAGTCTGCTGATGTTTCACAATAGTTCTGTAAGTCCTGTTGTCTAGAAGACGGGCATGAAAACCTTTTTAAGGATTACACCTATCAGAATTATAATTTCCAAATACTCACATTTGCTAGAGCATGTAGACCAGATTGAAACAAGATTTTTACTCATCCAGTTCTGAAAATGTGAGGAGTTGGTATTTACAGTTCAACAGGCTAATTTTCAAATGTCAGTGCCGGCCTGGTGGTTACATATTGAAATCATTGTTTAGGCACCAGCTTCCCTGCCCTCTTAAAAAATCTAGTTGAATATCTGAATTAGCAGACATACATGCCGGAGTTGAGACACTCAAAGCTGGAAATAGAACCTGAAAGAATAATCCATTTAAATATAAATTCAGTTTTAAGCACCTAAATGGGACTTGCTTTGTTGTAAATGAAGACTTATATTCTTAATTCCTTCCAAAATGCAGACGTACGTGCAAACTTTCACAGTTTGAACATTTAAGAATAGCATTAAGGGCTCAGACCTTGATCTTAGATTTGTGCCAACAGAGCCCTAGACCAATTGATGTTCCCTTTAGCTTCAGGAAATGAAACGCGTAAGCTGTTGTCTGGACTGTGGCAGAGGTTAAGTTAAATATTCCTGCCAGTAAATAAGTTCATTCTTATGAAAATAATTCTGGAAAGCACTCCTCTGAGTATTAAATATAAATGCTGTATGTAGAACATATATGTAAGCCTAAATCCATCCGTATTTGTGATTATTTTCAAACATAAGTGTTTTCTTAAATCTAACATAGTAGATGGTAATGGATAAACAGATGTGGAGATTTAAAACTGAAAGCTGCTCAGGGAAGAAGACTTCAGTGTTTTTACATTAATTCCAAATGAAACTGAATAAGTGTCAGAATTCATAAGGTTCAACTTTCAAATTTTTTCTTAATGTGATTTTTTATGTCTTCCTGTACTAATCAAACACCGCTACATATTTCACAAGAAATGGAATTTGATGGGGTAATCCGAACTGTAACTTCCAGATTTTGGGTTTGGTTTTTTTTGTTTTGTTTTAACCAAACTGGTGGTGGTCTTCCAGAACTCATTAAGAGGTTTTTAATAACAAGTCAGATGTTAGCTTTTTCAGATAGCATCTTTGAGTTCTACGGGGAGAGGGTAAGCCAGTTAAAGGCTGTTAAAATGCACCTGTTAATGCTAGTAAAGATACCTTACCATCCATCATATGCCCAGAGTCCATTATAAAATGCCAGACTGATAGAGCTAACAGAAATTTTACTGTCCTTGAAAGAATCCTTAAAGTTTTCTGTTTTTCCTGCAAATAAGACACAGATTACTGATCAATGTTGAAATTAATTCCTTTAATCCCCACCAGATGAAGAAGCATTCCTACATCTGTTTCATGTTTTGAAACATCTCACTGTTAATGTCAATCAATGCAAATTTTTATTAATTGATCTGTAGCGTTGCATTTCTCACCCGCCCCCTTCTCTAAAAGAAAATACCATAATTCCCAAGAGATTTGGAACTAAAACACTGAACAAAAAGAGCCTTATTGTTATGCCACTTCTCTCAGTGGGTGATTTTTAAATGGTCATAGCAGAAGCTAAAATAGTTTTTGCAAGTAAAGTATATTTAATTACCTTGTGCAAGGAGAACAATTCCACTTACAATAATGATTGTGACAATGATCATTTTAGCAGCTGTGAGAAAATTCTGGAGATAGCTTCCCAGCTTCACACTCAGTGAATTCACTATTGTAATTATCACTAAAAGAAATAAATTCATATTTCTGCATTGAATTTGTCAGAATTGAAAGAAAAGTCTCTTAACTCCCCCCCCTTATTTATTGCACTGCTTTTTCCTCCCACTGTAGTTTGTCTATACTATTCATACAGTTTTTTAACATATTATGTTTGGATAACTTTTAAAATAGGAAAAACAGTTTTATTAATTAGATTTTTATAGTACATTTAACAAAAAAATACATACTCGTGTTGAACAGCATTCTGATAAAAACAAATAATATCTCTACACAATTTTTCTTCCTTTTCTGTTAGAGATAAGTATTAATTCCACAGCTGTATCTATCTTAATAAAGAATAAAAGAAACTTAGACTACTAACAAACCATTTTTAAGCCTATTCTTTTTATATGTTGTTGAATTAGTTATTGTGGGAAGGACTCGCTGTACTGCGTTCCAAAGTTTTCTGTTGCTTTTAGTGTAGGATGGCTTCATGAAGATTAACCTGCTGAAGTCTTACTGTGCCGAAATGCATTCGTTAATGGGGCTGAATGGAAATCACTGTGCAATTACGGATCTCGTCTCTTTCTTAAGAAAGTAGGAATCTTACCAATAGCAGCTGCTGCAAGACACTTGATGACAGCTTGGGGTGGATCGCAACCCGGATAAAAAGGAGCTGATGCATATTCCGCAAAGCTGAGGCAAATGATTGCAAATGAACTGGGTTTTGTGACGAATAAACTTGTCCAAGAAAACAAAAATGCTGGAATTGGGCCAAATGCTTCCATAAGGTAAGGATATTCTCCCCCAGATTTTGTGATCATTGTACCAAGCTCAGCAAAACAAAGTGCCCCTGAATAACAAGAAAAGCACTTACTATTGGTTATTTAGTTCATGCATTTCTTAAACTATGACTGGCTAGAGCAGATTATACTTTTTTTTTTAATAGGTAGCAAAGTTAAGGATAAATGCGTATATACAATGCATCATTTTTTTCATGTTTCAGTGTATTTTACTGTATATGCGAAATAAAATTGTAATTATTTCTGAGCAATTGGAAAAAATATACTGAAACTATTAAGTTACAGTCCAGAATTTACTACTGCTTGTGTTTAAGACTTCAGCAAATAAAGTACAAACATTCTGATTTTATACTAAATTTCTTTTTAAGAAACCAACACTATAAGAAGCATCTAAGTGATAACTGCACTGGCTGACCTACCTTTTGGAAACTTGGGAAAAAAAGTAGATTTGCTGCACAATTTTGAAGTAAAATGTCTACTAAGCTCAGCTTTAAAGTGCAGTGATACTTCTGGATTTATTGCTGTATCTGGCGTTTTGCTTAAAGGTTTTTTGTGCATGCTGTGTACCTGACACAGTGCCCAAAGAACTCCTTTGTGTTTTACTTCTTGAAATGTTCTGAGGTCCTTAGCGCTAAATTTTCAGATTATAGAATATTGGATTTACACAATTACACAAGTGGAAAAATAGCAGAAGTATCTAGCTCACTGCCAGTAAATTTCACATTTTGCCTGTGATTTAAGTAGAAAAGTATTCTCTGTGTTACAGTTAGTGGATTAAGTAAGCAGAACTAAAACTTGCTTTCAAAATGACCTAAAAATGTGCTTTACAATTTTAAAAACTTAATTTATCTTTTATAAACAGCACATATGTTAAATTTTGCCTGAATGCTACTACGCTCATCAGCGTCTGATTGATTTTGGTCTAGGTGCCATTAGCCAATTTATGAAATGAGAGGAGTATGCAGAAACAGTAGATACAAAGGTTTAAGCAAAGATTCAGATTCTTTGTTGACTCATTTACCTAATGTCGCAAGAATTCCACAGGCTGCCCAGATGGTTAAACAAGGACCCACAGCTCCAACATTGGCAAGTACTGATTTTGGAGAAACAAAGATACCTGAGCCAATAATTGTACCAACAATCATACAGATTCCACTGATGAGGCCCACCTTGAAATGAAAGGAGACGTTTTGGTAAAGTAATTTCTAATAATTCAATAATTACTTTTCAGTTGAATACAATTATAGTAACTGTCATTACTGATTTATTTTTTCAGCTCTTAACATATAGCTTTTACTAAGTAATATATTAAACTATGAAGTTTCTCTTCTCTTTTCTTTCCAAGATACGTACACCCCCTGTGGCATACTCCTGCTGTTCCAAAAGTACAGTTATTTGGACTTTGCCTGTGTATTTTGCTTTATTAAACCATCCTTTGGATTATGTATGTCTCAAATCTAACCTTGTACAGGTGAACATCCCCTTTCCACTCTGATTAAACTCTGAAATTCTTTTATGAGCACTTGAGGAATTCTGAATTTTCTGAGCTTCAAAAATTTGCTTTCTTGGATGGAGTCTTTTTTTTTTTTTTTTTTTTTTTTTTCTTTAAGCAGTTGTTTTCCTCTCCTTGCTTCAGGTATTTGTGCACAGGAATTATCTTGATACTGCTCAGTGGTGAAAAGATCATGTTTTTCTGACTCTGTAGTGACTTACGTGTTACATGAAACTACTAAAACTTGAGGCATCTCCTAAAAAAACAGTGGCATGAACTGCTTAAATTTTCCTGTTGGTTAAGGGTAGTCTAATAACATCAATATTTTGCCAGTCTTGGCACCAAACTAAAACCCCAGAGAGAATCTTTTTCCAGGTTACTTAAATTTAAAAAGGAATTCCACTCCCTCCTGAGAGCAAGTAGCACATCTGTTTTCTAAAGCATCTGTAATTTTCTGGAGGAGACAAATTTTCACTTGTCTTTCTGTACCAGTGGCTGTTTTACAGCCATAAAGACAAACTTTCAGAAGCAATGAGCTAAACAGCCTACTTCAGCCTCGGAGAAGTACACGTGGAAAGAAACAGTAAAGTTTATGAAGTCTCTCACATGATCAACTTTGAAGTGATCAGATAGAAAAATAATTCAAAGACTTAAAAAATATGTATTCTTACTTTATAATTGTGTTTATATCGGAGCTATTTGGTAATTAGCAGTTTCCTAAAACGTAAACCAACCACACCGTCAAGCTATGAGTGTATCACTGCTAAATTGGGATGCAGTTGCAGTTTTTGTAGGATGATGCATGTGCCCAGGTACCCCCCTGCTGCCTCCCTCTGCCAGCCCCTCACACACACGGGGACTGAAGGGGGAAAAGGAAAAGGTTTTTTTGCCTCCTTTTGTAGGTTCATCGTTTGGGGTTCATGACTCTGAATGGATTGTCCGTCCTCTTTTCCGTTGTCCTCTCCTTTTCTTTTTCTCAAACTTCCTTCACCCATTTGGTTTACTTGTCGAAATCTCTAAGGAAATAAAAACAAAATATCAGTCTAGCATATTAATGTTTGCTTGAGTTTTGCTGATAAATAGGGGTCCAAAATAGCATAGTTACATTTTGCCAGAAAACATACACACTCACACTCACACTCACAGGCAAAGGACTTCCATCTAACTACCTGCTTGGAGATTAAATTGAAGAGGTGTTAAGTCTGCTTCACCTCATCCATCTGACTTGCTGTGGCTTTTCCTCATACCCACCTGGCAGTGAATGTCTTCCTATCTTCTGTCTCAGGTTACATTCAGTTGAGAGGATCTCCTTACAGGAACAATCTAGGTTTTATACCTAGTCCCTCCTTTGAATTCCTCCAGAGGTCCAGACAGATGTAATCTTTCTCCCAAAAGCTAGTCTGTTTTCTTATCTAGGAGACCTTCTTTCTGATCTTCTTTAAATTAGTCCTTGTCTCAGTTCCTTGGAGATGCAAGTATCTGCTAAACCAAGCGTTGGCTCCTGTAACTGTCTGATTAGCAGCTCTTTGCCTCAAAGAGTCACCAGTCTTCTCCGTGTTGCCTCAGGGTGAATGTCTTCTACTGAACGTTTTATTCTGTTTAGAATTAGAATGTGAACAGTTTGTTTCCTCATTTAAATTCAGAATTGTTATTTTTTTTGTGAGGACTTTGCTTGTTTCCCATAGTATTGGAATAAAATACAGCCTGAGATAGTGAAGGAAGCTGATCAGGTTAGGTCCTGATTCTTAAAAGCTGATTCAGTCAAAAGTCTCTTCTCTCCTCAGACCCTACAGCTATAATTACTTAAATCTGAATGTTGAAGAACATTTTGCAGTTTCACAGACAGTAATTCAAGAATGCGTCATGTTTAGGCAACTTAGGTAGCATCCAGTAATTCTTGGCTACAAAAATTGTAGCATTTTAAATTGACGGAACAGCTATCTCAGTACTGCTGGTCTTCAGAAATATTTGGGCTATAAAGACATCTGGTTTATGTTTTGAATTAAAGATTTTTAAAAGAAATCATCATCAACTTCTAAGATTAAACCTACAATAGAAAATTGCCCACGTAAGGAATGCAGGGCTTGGGTCACTGAATTTTATTACAGCTTTGTGCCCAACTTCTCTCTTTAAAGTCTTGTATTCAGAATGTTTTAATCATCGTCTTTTAGCAATTCATACTTTCACTTACCTTATTTATTTATATTTGTTTGGTGTTAATCAGGCTCCAGGAATCTTTGTATAGCATATTTCTTTTTCTCCCGTTAGATTTACCAGCCAGTTAGACAGCAAGACATGTCCATGTCTGAAACCAGAATACGCAGAAGCAGCAGCAGCTTAAGTACAGAGGTTATAAAAGGTAATCATTAAACCCATTCTCAGCCAAGAAGCTTTGAGATAGGAACCACAGGTAAACCAATAGTCCAATTAGTTTATCTTTAAAAAAAAAAAAAGTCTTTGTTCCATTCTTGAGAATGTTTGTCCAGTACCTAAGTAGTATATTACATAGTGAGAGTGAACCCTAATTTGAAGAGTCTATTTTGATGATTTTGTATCAAGCACTTTCTAATTTAGAAATACTTTGGAAAGATAACCTTGAAGTAATTGTCCTGTTATGGGTGCATTAAAAACATCTATCCAGATGTTAGCTGCATCCTATAAAAATAGTGGATGTTTTTATCTTGAGAATGTAGAAAAGTGTGAGCAGAAATCTTTCCTTTTGTTTTTCATTAACCTGAAGGCAGCTGAGTGGGCAGCTTGTTGTTCCAATTAATTTTTCATTTTTGTAAATGTTTAAAAATCTTGCTTTAGTGAAAAATGCCATTCTCTATTTCTATACAGTTGTGTATCCAGGAAAAAGGTGGTGTTATCCTGAATGCTGAAGTAAGGTAGCTTCCTTCATTCCTGCTAGTCATCCCTAAAATACTTGTAAAAAACCCCTTAATCATGTTTCACTTCATTGTTTTTTGGCAATGCAGTTGTACAGCTCCTTTCCTGTATGACATCCAAACCAGTAAGTCTTGAGCAACCTGATCTAACTTCAGCTAACTTTTTTCAATATACATCTACTGTTAAAAGCTAAAAGAGGTACTGGTATGACTCACTGATGTTAAGATTTGTTATCTTGTTAAGATAATGCCTCGTGAACAACAGTAGTTCAGGACTGGAAATAAAACCAAATTGTTGGACCTAAGTATCAACAAAGCTGTATCCTGGCATGATTTGACAGATGTTTTTGTGGTTTGTTTTTTTTTTATTTTTCTTTCTGTTTAAGCATGCAGCCTTGATCAACAGAAATTCCTGTCTTTTTCAATGTTGATGTAAATCTGTGACTAAAAATGTACTCAAGAAAATGTGAACAGACTTAATTGGTTTCTATTTGCCATGTTTTGTGGTGGTTGAGCCAAACTCTGTGCTGTGAATGTCCTTCTCCAAGATTGAGGTTACAAAGTAATGTCAGTACTGAAAACAAAACCAAAGCTGTATTTTTTTTTTTTATGCTCACTGTCTTACTCTTTCTTATCTTTGTTTTGCTTGTTTAATTCTCAGAGAAATAGGGTTAAGCTTCACAAGAAGCTCTTCCATCTTAACTAACTTCTTGTTCAAAAATTGCTATCTGAACAATGGTTGGACAAAAGTTCTTTTTTTCCTACAGATAAAGAGAATAAAGAGTGTTAAAATTACAGTCTTACTACAAGCATATGAAAAGCCAGATATGAACAACTTATTCCTTTTTCTGCATCTTTTACAAGGATTTTAAAATATTTTTCATGGTAATCGTGATGTAGGATTAAATAAACTAATGTTTTTATATCCATCAATTGCAGATGCCTCGTTTGGGATCAGATATTATGTAATGTACTTCTATGTTCTCTATAGCTGATAATTTTGAAATTAAGATTCATACTCTTCTTATCATTCCTATGTTTTTTTCCTGAAATTCCACAGAGACTATTGAAATAGATAATGTGAAAAGAAAAAAGAAGTGGGGGAATCATACTGTAGGGCTAACTTTCTCCCTCAAAGTGAAGTAGACCCATGTTTCACATCATCTCTACCCTGGAATTTCCAGACCAACAAAAACAGGGGAAAAAACTTTTGTAATTTTAATGAAAAGATAATGGACCATGTCATCTTTAATCCAATATTAAGTAAAGTTTTTCTTAGGAACTTTTTTTAGATTTAGTGTAGGTAATCTTTACTTTTTTGTGCAGATGTACGTCCTACATGTTTCATGATGTTTTCAGATGTCTCTTCTTTCTGTATCAGATCTATACTCTACTTTGTTTCTTCAGGTAAAATAAAGGCAACATTTGAGCTTTTGCCTAAGCAACCAGTTTCTTTAGTCAAGCTGGAATGTGTATTTGGAGAATTCCAAATCTGTTCAATAGGTGTCTTAAATATCTGCCAGTGACTTGACCTTAACTAGCCTCTTTCCTTATAAAAATGGAAAAGTATCTTCATTTATTGTCTAGTTTTGTTTTAGGGGTTAATCTTGGGATGCTATAAACTTGTTAAAGGATTTGCAGTTTTACCGGCAATCCTTCTTTTCCTCAGCCGCTTAAGGAAGAAATAAACATTGAGTTCAAGGATTCTACTGTTATTCTCTTCATGGACAAGAGAAATGGCATTTTACAGCCATGGGAAGACTCCTTCCCTCTCAAATATATACATAGATGAAGAGATCAAGGAGTTCAAATTCCAAGGGGCTGCAGAAGCAAACACTCTGTGGGCTGGTCCTGTCTAAACAGTGTAGTTTGAACCTTTTCAAATGCTATTTACCAATTAAATCGTAAAAAGTAATTTTCAACTTTAATTCGGGAAATAGCAAGGGCACAGTGTAAAAATACACCTTTTATTATCATTAGTCACTAATAATAAAGGTTAATGTTTGTTAGGGTTGGTATTTATTGCTTTCAGTAATTCGCATGTTCTGCTTTGACCAATACTTAAGCAAATGGTAAGGATCATTCGAACTTGCAGATTTTAATTGTAGCTTAGCTGTATCTCAGAATGGCTACTTTCCATTCTAACCTTGCTACTTAACAGGTTACTTAATTTTAATCAGAGGCCCAGTCTATTTACTTGCACTTGCTCTTCTTTGAATCCTGCCATTAACAGATGTGCTGTGAGAAGTGATCTCACTACTGTTGTCCTTAAATGCATATTTTTTTTTTTCTGAGTAATTGCAGGCATGCTGCAAGTGGAATATAAGAAAACAGTCTTTTTTTAAAATAGCTGTGTCGATGCTGGGTTATGCTATTGGATTGCAAGGTCTTTGCATCTTGTGGGAGTCAATAGGAAACATTAGATGACTATGTAGTTCTTAATGCCCATAGCATATATGGTTTTTAAATACCTGCGTTTTTTTTCCCTACTTAATTTTTGGTTACAGTGTAGTTGGTTTTGCCCCTGTGACAAATAACGCTGTTGAAAAGATCTTCAGGTTTGCTAAAGGATTTGCACTAGACCTGCCTGAATAGCGCACATTTTTTAGTAAGACAAAGATTTTTTTTTTTTTGTATTATGTTTTTTTAAGCAGAGCTGTTCAGAGACTCTTCATAAACTTGTAAATGCTGGGTATGTCGTTCTATCCAAAAGATCACAAAAAAATCGAGGAGTCTCTTCTCAAGGATATTCTAAAGCAATTTTGCTGGCCTCTGAAGAAAATTAGCTTGACTACATCAAATTGGTTTTTTTCAGAGCTTTCAGGAGCCAAAGTTTTTAAGTGTTTCAGAGCCTGATTGGAATTAGTGATTTCCCTAATACACAGCCAGCTCCTCTTCTTTTTCCATTTGAGGAACGATGGCCTCACTTTGATCTCCTTTCTGAGTCCAAAATTCTGGTTGCATTCCGCTGGTGTTTCATCAAGGAGGGATTACCAGATAACACTGGCTTTGGAAGGCTGTGTCTTCAGTGTGCCCATTTCTTGCTGGGAAGAAAGCAGTGAATACTGAAGCACTCCGTAGAGGTTATGGTGCTCTGTGCTACCTACTTTTGAAGTCTCAGTTTAATTTTAAATTTACCAAAACGAAACATTCGATATGTAAAACAACTTTTAAGTACTACAGTATGATATCTTTAGATCTTTCATATCTGAATGTATGTTTATATAGATATGTTGAAATTAATTTAGTACAGGAAAAAAATTCAGAGCTAAAAAAATCTGGAGATCTCACTGAGAAACTACATTTTTAAAGGTAAAGAAGCCTTCAAAGTGCATCTGCTCTTCTAGATTCAAGTTGATTGATGCTGCAGAATTTTTACTGTATTTATTTACATGAGATTTGCAGAGTAGGATGAGTGCTCAGAGCTCCCCTAAATGGAAGAGCTGTGACTAGCCAGCCAAGGATTTGCAGTCCCAGAGGAAAATCGCTCTTAGAACTCCTGATGCAATGTGCCAGTATAGTGGCATGAATTTTTCATGGTGAAAAAAATCTTAGGAGGCTCTCTCCTGAGCTGTTGAAGAGCAATGCTCTGGCTAGAAAGATAAAAGCATCTTTCTGGCTTAAAAATAGAGGAAGGGGAAAGGAAGGGGGTTTAAATGACTTATTAAATGGGCAGATGGAAGTTTTCTGATAGGCTAGAAATTAGAAAATAATGATCCTCAGCTCGCAGGACGTTAGGGCGTGCTTATCTTAATGTGTCCGAGTGTCAGAATCTCCCTGGTATTTACACAACTGAAGCACAGCGTATGTGATGCCAGTATATTTTAACAGTAATTGGAAAATGAATTGGAACTACTGAGGTTTATTGCAGACTCTCCAGTGGTTTGTTTTGGTTTTGGAAAGGTGGTGGCAGTGTTTGCTTTTTGAATTTATAATCATGTTATTTAATCCAAATGTTTTTCTAGGGAAAACTATGTTCGGTTATCATGGACAGAATATGCTTTGTAAATGCAGCAATGAAACTTTAAAGTGATTACAGTTCCACAAGTTCTGAATTGTTTTCTCAGTTTCTTGATAGGAATTGAAGAACACTCCCTGTTTCTATGTTGTTTTGTGAAAGGAAGCTGAAACTACATCATTGGTTCAATTTACAGACTGGAAGATACTGTAAATGGAAGGAAGGTGCATACGTCCGAATCGGTATGCTTTGTCAGCAGCGGTTGTGTAAAATAGTGAGTTGCTAACGTCAGGTGGGTAACAGAAAAAAGATAAATTGGCATAGGTAGAGTTTTTGTAGTAGAATAAAACAGCCAAGTCATTTCTTTAGTACGGTGTCTATATTTCATATAGTATCTATGAAAGTAACATGATTTTAAAAAATCTTGTTAAGTTCTGGGGTTTTAAGGTACAGTTTTCTTTAATACCTGTGTACTAACCAGGCTCATTTACTTGATTATGCAAAATTCCAACACATTCACACTTGAGCGTGTTTGGAACTTGTTTCTGAATACAAGGTGATGATTTACTCGGAACAGGGTAGTTAATTCTTCATTTCAGCACTTTAAAGATGCATAAAAGTTGTTACCTGTGCAAACAGGAAGAGTATTCTGTTTAGTTTTTTGTAGTACTATAGTGCCTAGCAGTAATAGCTAAGACGCTGGACTAAAAGGAATGAGTTGCAGCGAGTATGAATTTGTCAGTCATCATGTCAAAATAAGCTGGTTTTATTTCTCAATAAGCCAAGTGGATGGGGAAGAAACAATAAAATATATATATAAATTTTGGAAGGGCTTTTATTGGTGACTCTATATTGTCATCAGCAAACTGCGGAGGGAAGGTCTAAAAAAATATATTTAAAAAAAAAAAAAATCCGTAATCGGGTAGATGAAGAACTAATTGAAAAACTTAGGCAGAAAGAAGCAGTGGCTCACTGTCAGGCTGGGAAAAGGTTTGTTCTGCAGGAGTGTGTCCCGGGTCTGGTCTGTTCAGTGGTTGTGTTTATGTTGCAGCTGACGGAAAATACTGTGAATGTACAAATTTGCGAACAACACAAAATAGGGAGGGTGCTGTAAGAGAGCGGGCTGGTGAAGGGCTAGAACGTATTGCCCAAAGAAGTTAGGAGGACTCCTTCATACACACCTTTAATGAAAGATCAAACCAGCATCTGCCAGTAGTGGCCCAGTAAATCCTCCTATAAAGGCATTTTTCAGCGACCCTAGATTTTCTGTAGTGTGCTGAAAACTATGCCAAGCGTAGGAGACAAATCAGAACAAATGTACCAGCTTCGTAAGACATAATAGTTAGAAGAATGAAAAGCTTTCATGATTGCTTAATCATTGTGTATACAAAACATCCTGAAAGCTTTGAATTCATGCTTGTGAACATTGAGCAGGATTTGCAGTATGTGCTTTGGTATGTGCGAAGTGATTTCTATGCAAATCATGCCAGCTGGAGAGGGAAAAGTAGACCTTTGCTTGTCGATTTGGTTGCTGCAGGAGGTACAGGCTTCAAAGGTTTACAATATCCATATAATGTCCACAAAGTACGTGGTAGTACTTTGGAGTCTAGGTAACAGGTTCTACATGAACGTGTGTGACGGAAGCTCTGCAGCCTCTGTCAGCTTCAGGATTTTGAATTTCTTAAGGCAGTCGTTCTACAGTTCAGATTGCGCCTTTGGTACTTTTTCCCAATGCTATTTTCTTCCATGAACTTCATCCCATTACTTAGTGTGGCTTGGTTCAAAGGTTACTTGAAGTAATTTATTTCCATCCTTGATGTTAACAGAAAGGTGAAGAATGATTACAAGTTTTGTTTCTTCCTTAGTTTGCACACACTAGTTAGAGAAGGAATCTGTAACTTTGTGTTTCCCAGAAGCTCCCTCCAAAGATGAACCTCCAGTACGTGTTGCCAGATGATTAGCTTTCTTGTGGTTTAGCAGTATTGCATTTTTGTATGTAGTGGCAAGGAGTGGAAACAATTAAATTGGTCAATGGCTAGTATTGTATAATGTTAGGGCTAGGGAGTTTTAAAAAAAATTGTAGCAGGGGAAGTCTTCTTTCACTCTCTGAAGAAAAGGTAGGATAACCAGATCCTAGTAGTTAATTGGGGGTCAACTGCAGCCATGTCTAATACTGTAAGAGATAATATATTTAAATTTCTTAATTCCTAAAGAATTATCTCTAGTAAAATGCGCTATATTGTTTACATTTCGTTCTTTTGCATTGTTTACTTTATTTATTTCTCAGCTGAAGCAAGGTGAATGTGGAGCTTTCTACTGGGTTGGTACGGGTTAGTTGAACAGCCCTTTGCAGGTGCTAGCGGAAGGTTTTTATGATCTGTCAGTTGGTGCCTGATCAATGTAAATGGAAAAGCAGCAGGTGTCAGGTGCGGTGTTACATGGTAAGCACTTTTTCGCTAAGTAAAAGCCCAACATCTCTTGCAACCAAAAAAAATTCAAAAATTTGCAAAAGTGGTAAGATCATACGAGATCAGCTACTGTCTTGGTATTGTAACCCTTGTCTGTTTTACATGCTTTCTCCTGCTCTCTTTTTTTTTTTTTTTTATAGCAGTACTCAGTTTAGATGCTGTTGGCCTCTTCTAAGCGTATCTTATTGTAAACAGAAGCTCTGTGTACTAGAAGCTGATGGCTTTGGTCTTAAAGACCATTTAATGATCTATGACCACTGTCATAATCTCCGTTCATAAGGATCACAGACTTCGTGAGGGCAACTTCTTCTCTGAAAACTAAAGCTTCATATATGAAGTTTGAAAAAGAGCTGAATTCCTACCTCTTCTGAAAATGTTTGTGGTTACAATTCGTATATCTTAAAGTAGGGTGACAGCAATCCTGAAGTAAGAGTAGAGTCCTGTGGTTTATGCACTGTACAACTACATCAAAGCCATCAAATGTAGTTTTCTCCTGATTTGGTATCTTATCACCCAAACAGTTCAACATCATAAAAATATTTGTTTCCCTTGGGTAGGGACATGCATGTTTATTGTGAATTGGGTAGGAGTTTCTTTAGTTGCTTTTAGTCAGCTTTTGTATCGGAAAAAAAAAATGTTTGCAATGGTGTTGAAAAGTCTGCATCTGATTCCTAGCAAATGCAGTGCTGCGAAGTACATTTTTCATTGCCAAAGGTTTCTCTGACGAGTGTGGCTTTTAAGTTGGCCCTTTGAAATACTTTATCTCACCTGTAAGTTTTGGTGTGCTAATGCAGAACTGTTTATACTGGCTGATTACAAGGCAGTTCTAGTTCTTGTGTCTGTGCTAAATAGTTTTAGTTAGAACTACTTCTTCAGGCTTGCAGAGCTATCCCTAGTGCATTGCTAAAATGCAGAGCACAAGAATTAATTTTCAGCTGCTTTTTGTAATGCTGTCTCGATCCACTGTCCTTTTGACTGTGTTATTTTAGATTATGTAGGCTAACAAATTTTTTCATACCAAAATCTGAGAAATAAGTGTTTGTGCTTCTGCTCGGAATGGCAAGATGATTATAATCATGTGACCAGTGGGGAGGAGAACTAATAAGTATTAAGTAGTGTTCAGAATACTTGCACATATGTGTTTGCAAAATGATTACCACAGTAAAGATGGAAAAATTCAGATAGACCTATCTTTATAGTGAAAGTGATGCCCTTCTTTTCACCTTTGACCTTCAGACCACAATTAATCCTTAATTAAACATTAGATTGACTTAGATTGGACTTCATGACACCATTCTCTTACAATAATCTGATACTGTTTTAAAGGGAAGAACATGTACCAGCAACTGATTTTTATTGGTTCAAGCCCTATCCTAACTTGTCCTGTTTGCTTCTGCCTTCTGCAGCACCTCTCTTTCCTATCTTCCTGTGGAGTACCGCAGCAGAGCGAGAAGAACGTGGCTGTGGAGAAGAATCACTGCGCGCAAGGCAGCGGTGTGTTTGAATTGAGTTTTTAATAGAGCTACAAAAGGAAAAGGTAAGGGGAAGGGAGTCCTGTCTGACAGCTGAAGTAAAATGGTGTAGTAGTGTGTTGTCTAGTCACTTCGCATGAAGTCCTTGGTGGCCACACCTGAGAACTGCTGAGCACTCTATTCTTTAGCTACTGTTTCACAGTATGATGAGATGCATCTGTTTCTTTAGACTTGTCTGCCTGATACCCCTTTATTTTATCTGT
Organism: Nipponia nippon; assembly: GCF_047370975.1. Classification (NCBI taxonomy): domain Eukaryota; kingdom Metazoa; phylum Chordata; class Aves; order Pelecaniformes; family Threskiornithidae; genus Nipponia; species Nipponia nippon. The sequence continues at coordinate 42,136,531 of NW_028262391.1, forward strand.
CTATTTTTCCTGCTCCTTCGAGAAAGTAAAACGAGTTTCAGAAACACTGTTTGTGTCAATCTCTTGACTGGAACATAATTTAAAGTATGTTACAGACTAGACTTCCCAGCACTGGCATCTAATTCACTGATTATGTTGTTAGTGTTAGGATGTTGTTTCATTGGTAGTGCATCTTTATGGAATTAATTTGTAATGAGAAATTAATACTAGAGGAGAATGTTGTCTCTTCATTCCAAAAGGATGGATCTTGTATGATAGCATGTATTTGGTATTAATAAACAAAAAAAAAAAATTCAATCTTCCATATTCTAACCTAATTCTAACCTAACGCATTTAAAACTTTTTTTTTCTGATTTCAGATGGAACCAAAGTATTCTGTAAGTTGTTTTAGTTACCTGACTTGAATCAGGGTTGCTTCTGTTGGATAAAAGCTTGTGTTCTGTGGCAATATATAGAAAAAAGTATGTTCCGAGTATTTTCAGTCTGTGAAATAAAAGGTCTCTGTATTAGAACAGTTACGTTCAGTCCATCTATCTGTCATTCATCGTGCTGGTTACATTGCATCTTTCTGTGGTTCATGATGGGTTTATTTCCCTAATCCAAGTTGTAATAAAACGTAACACAGCAACGGTGTTTATAGGTCTGTTAACCCAAGGACAGGCTGAAGGACCTCTTCTCCCAGTGGCAGAAAAAAGCGGTTTTACTGAACAGACACAAGCATATGAACTAAAACTGCAGGCATTGCTGGTGACTAAGAGAGTGAGGTGTTTTCTGGCCAGTTGTCACAGTTCTGTGCAGCTTCAGTCGCAGTTCCCAGGCATTACCAAAACTTCTGTCAGGCCGGCTGCGGGTGTAAGCCTGCCGAGGGGCAGCTTCGGTTGACAACAGGTAATGCCTTAGTGGTGCCCTTGAACTGGGTGATAAATGGGGTTGGGCACCGCCTGTGAGAGGGCGCTGCATTTTGTACTGTACTGGGAAAGCCTGAGAATCCAGTGTGAACGAACTTTTCCCACTACATAACTTTTTATAACACCCATTTTCAAATAGCATGTAATTGCGTAGAATTTGATCTGTAATGGTAAGTTGTAAAAGTGCTCAGTGCTTCTTAACTGTGCTTGGTGCTGGCATCAGGCGTTTAGCACCTTCCTTGGGTGGCGTTTTCAAGCAGTTGACTTCAATATCGTGTGTGTATGGTCGGAGGGAGTGGATGTTATGAATTAAAAATGTATGGACTTTTTAAAGATTTTCTTGAAAACAAAATGTGCTGATAAACTCCCTGTAGTGATTCCTTGTGGGGTTTGGTTATCAAATAATGCAGTTAAATTCTCCTTAATCACACCTCTAGAATTACCTCAGTTTTCAATATTCTGAAGCTGAAAAGAGTCAGTACTGCCAAGATATACAAAATGCCTCTGACTGGGTTGGTTTCCAGTGGCTCATTCGCGATTTTTTCGAGTGCTCAAAGAAAATTATTTTGTTTTTATTTTTGACTGCTTCTTAAGCATAGAAGTGATGGTGATCATCCTTTAAGCTCTTTACGTTATTTCTTCTAGTTAGCTTTTGAGATGTTGGATTTTTGTTTGATTATTTTAGTGGTAGTGCCTGCTGGGCAATCTTAACTCTTAAAATTATCAACTTTGTTAGTAATTTCAGTGGGATTTTTCTGGTTTTTTTTTACTTTGTGTTTAAATGTTGTGTGTGTTAATAAAAAAAAAACACTGATTTTTTCAAAATAATATCTATATGTGTAATGCCTGTCTTCTATGGCTTTTTCTAATCCTAAAATTGGTGGTCTACAATAAACGTTATTTCATGTACTTTTTGTACATTGAAACACTTGTGTTTAGTATGTTTCTATCCAAGATGAAAAACATCTGGAGCCTAAGATTTCTCTTTCATCTGAAACAGACTTAAGGGAAAACCAATTCTTTTAGTTGTTCATAAAGTAGGAAGAGAAAATTAGTTTCTTTCCTAACTGTCAGAAGGAATTGGAGAGAAGCACCTGGCTAATCATTAATTCAATTTGTACCGTACTTGACACTCTTGCAAATGTGTTTGCTTTTGTTAATCTGAAACAATTCCAGGATTTTGCTGTCCAAGGATGCTAAATGGGTGATATGTACACACGTATTCAAAATACCTTTCCATAGGATTCCTTGGTATGCCAAAAAAGTGGTCCTGAGCCACAAAAGGACTTTTTCATCCATAGGACATCGTGTTTTCTTGCAAATGCTGTGGAAACCAAGTATGGATAATCTCCCAGGGATATGATTAAATGTTAGCTCATTTAAAGTTTAACATAATGTTTTAATGATATGCAAATGAAAAAGCAAGCGTAGCATTTAGTGCTAGGTTAACAGTTGGACTTGATGATCTTAAAGGTCTTTTCCAGCCTAACTGCTTCTGTGATTTCTGAAGACAGTGGTAGTGTCCCTGTCAAGGTGCTGTCCTTGGAACCATCTAGTCAAACCTACTCCAGAATGGCGCTGTGAAAATGGGAAGCAGGTGCGGCAGAAGTGTAGTTCTAAGACGTTCCCAGTTTAGTTAAGTGGAAGAACAGTTAAGCCAATACTGAGAGAGTTTTGAAAATCTCGCTTCTATTTCTAAGGAGTGAGTTACCAATATGATAGGTTTTTCCCTGTGAAGTTGTTTATTTTTACAAAATCCTGAGACGTATTCAAAAGGGCAATTAAAAACAGAGGAGAAGAATATGTAAATAATTTACATATGCAGTTCCACGGTTGCATTTACGTACTCAGAGATGCTTATCTTGAAAATATGACATGAAATACTTCACTTTCAAAACCTGCCTTCAAAACCATGAAAAACAATGTAGGTATAGCCATGTTTGCTTGATGTTCTTTCAGGAGTATTGTAAGCGTACATGCAGATTGGAGCTTGTATGGAAATTAGGGGAGTGTGTCTGTCTATACAGTCTATATATGACTGGTCTGAAACAGGTATTTCAGACCTTCCATTTCAAATTATTTTCAAATTCAAGGAAGACAGGAGACAGGACTGGTTTAGCAACAGACCGCCCCCCCCCCCCGCCCCCAACCTAGCAAAAAAAACTTGACAACTTCACATCTTAAGTTACTTAAGACTGCTTAAAAATTGTTTCTGATGTTTTGGTTGTTACTGTGAGCCACTGAGTCCTAAAACAATCTAGTTGAAAAAGCCAGGAGAACGAAAGGATCTGAAGGTGTACCTCTTGTTGAAGTCTCTGGGAGGAGACTGTAAGATAGCAGTGCTGGTTTTGGTAGTCCAAGTCTTAATGTGGCATGTTGAAGTTTTATCTTGATGAGCTGGTAGGGCTGTTGCACTTGTTTTATTCCCTGCTAAGGGAAAGTAATTAAAGTACATATTAAAATCCCACTGATTGTAGGACTCATTTATGACTTAGCTCCCTTGGTGTTTTGTCTCTCATCAGGGTGATAACTGAGTGCGCGAAGATTTTTGCAAGCGCTTTGAGAGTCTGTGGAGTCTCTGACTTTTCCCACTGTATTGCAGAAGCTGGCTTTAAAAACAGTACATACACACACCACTGAATATAGTGGTGTGACAGGAGGTGACCCTAACCCCCCCCCTCCTAAATAACCCTGTTCGGCTCAGTCGTGGCCTCACCCGTAAGGAAAACACCTCGGGGAAGCAGGAAACTTTCTAGGCATGAACAGTATGTATTCTTTTGGGGATTTAACTTTGTTTTCTACTCTTTTTGTTAACTTTGATCAAAGCCAATGAGATTCTTCATCATTTCTAATATTATACAACTACGATAGTTACAGATCTTTTGTATGGTTACAGTTTTTTGGTACCATTTAGGTTTTGTTACGGAAATGAAGCAAAAGCAAAAAGCTGATCCAACAAGTTGTATGTAAATCCAAAATAAAGTCACTTCATACCAACACATAACTACTCCAACACTGATGTGCAATACTGTGAAAAATCAGCAATTATGAAAGCTAAGACAAATACGTGTCATAATAATCTAAAGGCTGGCACTGCTGCAGAGAATGCTCTGGGGGAAAGAAGTGGCTCCTGAAGCTACTGAATCTGAAGTGGGATGAAGATGACCATCTGGAGGAGGGCGGCATCCTCTCCTGGCATCTTGTCCCCTTGGCAAAACTACGGTAGGAACTTGCTGACGCCTGGGCTCCTGTGAATCGCCTTAGTGGACAGCTGGGCGTTCAGGCAGCACCGGCTGTCATCAGGATGCGTCTGGCTTGTCTGATTCACAGTCAAATTTTCCTCTGTCCTCGACAAGATTTTTGGCAGATAATCTGGTGTAAGGACATCTCGGGATGTCAAGATGCTCCATCACCAGTAACAAGAACAGACAACACATTTTTTTCAACTCTGACCATACTCTGTCTATACTTTATTTGGTGAATTGGGAAGAATTTATTGAAATTTGACCTTTTAATTAAAACATATGTGATTATTTACCATATTGGAGGCTTTCTATCTTGCTGTTCGCTTGTTTTGTGGCAAGGTATGTGTCTGTGCCAGAACACCAAGCTTGCCAGTTGTTTATCTTGTTAACTGGATACTTCTCTCTTTATGTTAATTTAGAGCTGTATCACGTTCTGCCTTAAGGAATAGCCTTTTCTTCAAAAAAACAAAGTTATGTTTTTAGGCTAGATTTACACTATTGATGATACAGCTGGAGAACATGCTGTTGTCATTTTGACACTAAAATACACAGTAATTTTGATGAGGGTAAATGTTCTGTTACATCTTGTGGCGTTGGAAAAAGTCGAATTCAGGCACTGAGGTCTCTTTCTCGGATGAGATGCGTAATCATCTTTATTCTTATCGCTAAGATTCTTGTTGAATTTCATTTTTAGTAGGGGATGAAGGTTTCACATCACAATAGCTAAAATCATGTCCATAAACTAGGTCCTTCTGAGAGACTTCATCCAAGTGTGGCTCATCAGCCATGACAGTACTCCACATGTTGTTCTTCCCCAGGGATTTATGTAAGAGTTCTCTCATTCTCCTGTTTTCTTTCGATGTGGACTCCCAAATGATTTCAAGTTCCCCCTCCACTTTCCTAGAGAGAGAGGGGAAAAAAAAAAAAAAAGAGAAATCCTAATTTTAAAAACGCTGTTCAGCAGTATGTGATTACAGTTTGTGGATAAGCAAATTATAAACTGCATGTATTTAGATACTTGAAATTACCTGATTGAAATTAGCTCCTGGTTTGTTTTTAAAAAAAGCCCACTAAGTGTAATGCTAGAGAGGATATGATCAGAAAAAAAGATTTGGACCCGTGTAATAAGTTGGCTCATTACACGCACACAAGAGCGGTGCATGTGAGACCCGAGCATCGTGACTGCCACTGCCCACTGAACCAGGGACTGCGGTTCTGCTTCGTGTAACGGGTACGTCCCTTCTGCCGGCTGCCCCGAGTTCTGCATCTCGCCACTCCAGGGCTAAACGTCTAAATTTTTAAATGTCTGATCAACCCGAGCGTCAGACTTTGTGCTTAGCTAATGCCTTCTTGTGGAGGTCAAGCAGAAGTGGTGTAAACGTTTTTTTTTTTTTTTTTCAGGGGAGGCAAAGATAGCGAAGGGCAGTCCTTAAGGCATTATAACCTTACGGCCTGACTTCTCTGACTGCCCAAGCATAAATGAATGAATTATTTAATGTTTTTTCTCAAGAAAAAGGTTATTTTTCAAACATGGCAGCTAACATAATTTAATAATGCAATGTATTCCAGCAGCAGACTTCTGTTATATTTGGTCAAGGTTAAGCTTTCCTCTGACTCGCTTCTAGTAAATGTCAAAATACAAAATAATCAGAAAATCAAGATCATTTGAAGTGGAAAGGAAAGCTATTGCGTAGAAAATGAGCACACAAATCTTAATGGTATAGACTTCTCTCTCAGTTACTTCAAGCCACCACCTGAAGCACCTGATAGAGCTAGCCCTTTGCACAAATTCTGAATACCAGGTTCTAAAATTAAGAGACAAATCAATGCGAAACATGAATGTGTTGAGATTAAATGCTGTCAGGCTACATTTCTGGCAAAAGGTGTATACTAGAGAATATGTAATGAGGACTTACAGAGCCCTTTGTGATCAATAACGCTGAGGAAAAAAAAGTGGTAAAAAGTGGCCCAGACATAGTACTGGCTCATTTTGTGTTTCGCTTTATGACTGGATATATAGATGAAAGATGGGGAAAAACACCCCAACCTTATTGAGAAGGCCTTAAGATTATCCTTGTATACATTGCTTGGAATGAACTCTTGGTAGTGGAAGAGTTAAGAATGGAATTACAGCAAAAGAAGGCAGGTGAAAGCAGTACAGTTACTAAGAGTAGCCCAAGACTCTGCTCAAGAACATGAGAAGCCACGTTAATGAGTTGGACCTTTCCGTTTCTGCCAAGTCTCTAAAAAGCTATTGAGAAGCACTCTCTCATTTTTGAAACACCAAAGCCGTAGATGACTTGGTTCTCACAAAGTATATTTCTCCTTGAGCCAGTGCGAAGAGTGTCTAATGCTACCAGTTACTCAGGATATGCTTCAAAATGCTTTACAAAGGCAATTATCGTTATCCTTAGCTTACATTTTGGGGGATGTGAGGCACAAAGAGTAAAATTAGGTGATTGAACTCCCCCAATAAGCCATCCCGAGTTGCACCATTGGTTGTTTCTGGCCCTTTGTATTGTGATCTTGGAACGTTTTCATCATCTTGTTTTGTTTTTAAATGAACTCTTATATCTCCATAGGGACAAGCTCCTGTTCTCTGTTGCCAGTTCCCTCCAACTGGAGTCTGCGTGCAGCATGCACAGCGCTCCCATGTCCTACTATTAATATACAAGAGCTTAATCTGGTTTACCCTTATTGTAGTGCAGAACATTACTCAGGCTTTATTTCACCTGCTGATTTCTAAAACCAAGACTTATTTTTTAAAGTTTATTGCAGTGCTAATACTTGTATGACCTTGAGGCAGAGAAAATTTGAAGATGATGAAACTAAAGATCACCGAATTCTGAATTGTAGTTTAATGCTGTCAGCATACCAGACAAATGGGATGTTCGTTTTCAGTCCATACATTCAGTTCAATGGCAACTGCATCGATTTTAGAAAAAATAGTTCCAAGAGATTAATTTTGAAAGTATCCACATGGTTATAACTACTTCAGTGGAAAGGGAACAGATGCCTTTAGAGGTAGTGGTGTATCTGAACTCTTCTTGGAGGATTAATTTTTAAACAGAGCTGAGAGATGCAGAATCTGAAAGTGCTCGCTGACTTTGCTTTGGAATGAGCAGTCAAAGCATGTTGTTGTCAAGGAGGCACACTGCAGGTGCCCCTGGCTCGGCACGCAGTATGCTGCAGTCGTAGGCACGTCTTTTCAGCGTGGCAGAATGTGCTGCTTTTATCGTTCAGCTGGTCTTCAGGTGAGCATCCGAGAAGTAGCAGTTATGACCCAGCTGTAGTTAGACAGGGGTTTTTGTGTTTTAAAATTCTGACCCGATCAAAATCTAAAAATACATTCAGCAGAATGGGTTGGGGAGGGGGTGTCTTTATTCTTGTCGTCACAACCTCTCAGCTGTCTTAGGAACCTGGATTACATAGCAGCTCGCTTACCACAGCTGCTGATGGTCTGTACTTTCTTCTCAACACCAAAATTTCCTTGCTCCTACTTCACTGGGCAATGGCCCTCACCACCCTTCTCTCACACTTCTCTGGATCTCACCAGAAATTCCCTCAAGCTCTGCAAAGCATCACTATCCTTGACTATGACTGCTGTGACATTACTCTATACAGATCACAGCCTAATGTGACCCTGGCCGTTCCACTGTGCCCATGGCAGCTGGGTCACTCTTCAAATACAAGTCTTTGTCACCTGGCATTTAAAAACTAGGTAAGTACTCAGTACTAAATGTATCCTGTTTCCAGTCGTCTTTAGGCAAAAAACATGAGGTTTGTTTCTCATAAACGTAGGCTGTTGTTACTTAAATGAGTATAAATAAAAATTCCATTCAACCCCTAACCTAGCCAAAATGTAAGGTTTTATATGTGGTTGAGAGTAAGCAAAACGCCAATGCTGTACTGATGTTTGATGATGAAAAAGTTAACAGAAGCAGATTCTTCTTTACAAAAGACAGAGCTTTCTGCCCTCACTGAACTGAATTCATTCAGCCTTAATTTCTGACAATCTTGTTTGGGCTGCTGCCTCAAGAATTAATTTTCATCTATCCTGTAACAGTTTATTTAAATAATCCTTATTACAAAGATCAACAATTTTTATCATGGTTACAATTTTATACGTAACCTTACAGGTAAGACGGCTCCTCTTCCTTGCCTGTGCACAGCTGCGAAGCTTTTCTACCGTTGACCCTCTTCTGTGGACAAGTCTAAGGCAGCTTCACTACTAAGGCTTTCAAACCTGCATTTAACATCCGAAGTGCAGCAGCTGTAACTATCTCAAAGTACTGTTCCTCTGCAGAAGGCTTATGAAATGCCTTGTGACCTAGAAAACTCATAAAGGTAAGTGTCCTGTGAGGTAAGACTTGAGGCGTTTATGAACCTGGTTTTCTACCCTAGAACCATATTAACAACTTTGTTTATATCTGAAACATGCAATGTATTTCCTTTAAGGAAAGGTGTGTGATAAAGATGACTCATAAGATTACTTGTAAACAATAAAAATGACTATCAGCTGCCTGAAGAGCAGAAAATGATACTGCTTTCTCGTCAGTTGCTTTAGGCAAAAGGTTGCTGTGAATTTCCAATATGCTCTAGCAAAGGCTGTAATTAGAGAAGGCTCTACACAGCAGCTTCTAGGAAGGTAAAATTTGCATCTCTTTAGAAGCTTCAAAAGCTTCTATTTATCAAAAGAACAATTATATCTCTATGCATTTCTTTTTGAAAACCAAGTGGAAGAATTCTGTTCCCTTGAACGCAATGGGTAAGTAGCGCAAACCCTCATTTTTGTCATCAGGTGAAGGATGATGCAGGAGGGGAGAAAATTTTAAAGGGAGGTCACCTTTGTTCTGTTTTATGAGGCCCATGTTAGTTTGGATGTAGACTTGTTAAAAACAATGATGAGAGAAGAAACAAAAATGAGGAAGCACGTGAGTATCGCTACTGTGCAAATGTCTCAGCAGACGTTACTGATGAACACGCCGTGATCTGCAGCAGCTCTACCTCTGGGCACGCTGGCGCTGCGCAATGTGCCGTGGTCAGAGGGTGCTGGCCTGCCATCCGTCAGGTTTGCTCTAGTCCTGTTCAGACGAAGAAGGTGCGGCTGTTTCTCTCTGATGCAGCGTCTCGCTGAAAGAACTGTGCTGTTTCCAGACCTGAAGTGGTATCTTCCCTTGTTTTACAAGAAAACTTACCACCACCAATAGATATGGTAAACTTTTATGATGAAGAAGTTCATGTCAGTAGCTAAGTCAGACTTGGTATGATTTCCTAACTCCGCTACCGTAAAACTAAAGGTAAGAGCAAAAGCAATTATATGAAAAAGTATTCTGTCTTCCCCTACTTACAGTGCTTTTGACTAGACTGACTGTGGTCAGTGCCTTTAAAGTAGCTAAATTTGTTCTATAGCCTTCCTTAAGAGAAATTGTAACTTTAATAAAATACAAAATCAGTTATCTGAAGAGTCAGCATACCTTCAACTATATTTTAAATTAAACTGGCTTTCCTGCTTAAAATGTGGCATGCTACTTTGATTTTCATTACTTAAACACTGAAATTAGAGAATCTAATATACTATATATTTATTGTATGTGCTTACCTTAATGTTTATACAGGTATTTTGAATTGAAGCATTATCAGCTAGACAGTTTTCTGGACTATAAATTTACTCGGAAACAGAGCTAGTGGAAATAAATATAACTGTTCGGTACTGTCCTGGCACTGGTGACTTCAGTTGCCAAGCTACAGATGACAAGCAACATCTAAACTACAAATAACTTTCCCTTCCTTACTCCTGTGACTGTGTGGAGGGAAGGGAGAGAGAAAATAATAAGCCCTTTAACACCAGAAATACACAAAGCTGACCAACATACGTGTTCGATTTCTGGCAGATAGGCAGAGCAGAGTACATAGGTGTTTGGATTACCTTGGGAAACTACTTTATCTTACCACAATACTTGAGATGAATAAAGGAACATAAGGGAACTAGTTTATATGAACAGCATCAGCCATGGTATTAGTTGGCTTTATTGATTTTGTTTTATAAGAATCAAAATATATTCTTTCTTACATAGGTGTAGAATTCAGCTGACTTCTCAGTGCCATTTCATTTCTTTAATCTAGAGCTTTTAATATAGTTATCAAAGGAAAATAGTGGATGATGAGATGAACCAAAATACAACTTGAAAGATGAACATAAAAATTATTTTTCACTTTCAGAGTTGTGTTCATTATATTATACTCTAATAAACACTGTTAAGGCTTAACTACCACCAGAAAAAGGCAGTCGCCAATTACACTGTTCATTAATGTAGGAGACTACAGAAATGCAAGACATCTCTTTGTGAGGTTCATCATGTGCTTGTTTCCATAAAGCGTTTTTCTTCGTCATCGTATTGTTGAATGGACTACTGTGTTGTAGTTCCCGGTGCAGTCCTTGCTGCTTAAAAGTTAGTAGCAAGTATTAATTTTGTTTGCATACTGAAGAAAAAAAAAGGGTCAATTCAGACTGAAGAGGAAAAAGTGATTTAGTATACTGTATGGAAAGTGTAATTAATTATTTGACATGGCTGTGTTACATCATCTCACTTACCTACTTTGGGGCTAGAAAGGTAGATTCTGAATGATCCATATTATGGGGCTTTGCACTATGCTCTATCCTACATTGAAAAAAACCCTCTTTATTTAACTAGCTGTTCTCTACTATAAAAAATTGTAACATGAGCCCAGAGGTATGAAAGGCACTTAATTAGTTAAAAATGCTAAATAATTATTTCCAGAGAAATGTAGAATAGCCAAAATACTGTTTTCTCATGAAAATTTTAGAGATTAGTGGGATGTTGATGGTATAATTCCCAGCTACTGACACCTGTTTAATAGCACTGCATAAAGTAATTAAGAGGAACTGTGCTGATACAAGGCAGATGATTCCAAGCCCTGTTCGTCTATTGTCTTTAGATTGATTATTTCACAACGGCAGAGGCGACTTGCAAAATGACTGCTTAATTACCTCTCTTCAGTTGTAAAAAGTTTTTCCTGTATGCTGATAATATGAATGTGCTATGAAGCCTTCCACTACTAGAGGGGAAAAATACCTTTAAAGGACTCTATATTAAAAAGGTATTTCAACACTAACAGTCATAAACTTGTATAAATCCGTTCAGTTATCTTTTCCTCTTTTTATTCTGCATGTAGCCAATCTAAGTCACTTATTAACAGAACAGTAAGGTAGATTCAAAAGGAAACCCATCATATGTGTCCTCATTAGATTCCTTTAACTTCCTACTATTCTGAAAACTGTTGAGGGGTGCGGAGGGGAAAGTGTTCAGCCTTTAGTAGAAGATGCTATTAAATAATTAACATATATCTTGATGATTTATAGACCCCCCAAATCACCAAAGACTAGGCTCAGATTGATATTCTTCTTAAGAAGAAGTCTTACGAACAGTAGTAATCATCCAGAATAAATTCCTTCTTCAAAGGGTCTTTTTTGGAGCTGGGAAGGATGGAATTAAGAGGAACATCTCAGCATTTTCGGTATAGCTAAAAGATGAGTGTGCAAAGATACCGGGAATACACCATATGAGGCTCTGATGAAAAGCAAGAGCTTGTGGCTGTGTGCAGTTGCCTCCCCCCACCCCTTTTACCCGTCACATCTAACTGGATTGCTTCTGCCTGTGACTGACTTACCTCTTCTGCTGCAGCACTTCATCAAGGGTTTCCTGTTTGTCTCGCAGCAGACACTGGAGGTGCTTCATTTCTTGCTGGTACTGAGCAGTCTTCCCGGCAAATTCTTTCTCCTGCTCAGTCATCTTGAGACTGATATCTCCAAGCTTCCCAGCTGCTTTCTTTTTATATACCTGTAAGGGTTAAAGATAATAGGAGAAATGTGATTATAGGAGAAATAAGGACAACTCACTACCACCAAAAGAAATAGCCAGAGATACTCATTTGCAGTTTAATCTTTACATCAGTGCTGCCTTGCTTAAGTATGTCAGGTAGGTTGCATTATGGTTTTTTTACCTATTGGTTAATTTGAAGGTACGATACTTGTACTTTGCATGTAAAACCAGTGTGTACAGTGAATACCGTTTGGTTTATGAGTGAAAAGAATTAGCTGCAAAAAATGGGTTTGTTTTCTGAGATGCAAAGCTACACTTTATAGCACATGTTGCTTACCGCTTCTCCAACAGTCATATTTATCAGTGCATACCATGAAAAAGTGTTCGTGTTCTGTTAGCTCTTTAATCTTAAGGGGAAGAAAAGAGTGGCTTCATGTTTTAAAATATCTTGCTGCTTCACATAATAGTTCCTTCTGTTCAGTGAAGCACAAGTGATTTTTTTGTTTATTGGCAGTAATAACCAAATATATTGGTCTAATCTCAAAAACAAGAAATCATTTTTGTACAAAGTGACCTTGCTTTCTGAAATACCTTCCCCATTAAATTACATAAGCACACGAGGAACTGAAAAATAGGGCTTGTGTATTGTTACACATTTCTACATGCTGCTGCTCTCGACAAAAACAACAGGTATTATCCAATATTAGCTTTTTTCTCATGATTCCAAGCAGAATGCTTAAACTGTTATTGTCTCCGCAGAATGCAATGTTTGATATAGGCTATAGGACAGAGTTTTGGGATGGAAGCACCTCCTTTAATGAAACTGCAAACTATTTAGTGAAGCTTTGAAAATACTGCTATTTATGGCTTGCTAATATAAAGTTTCATCTAAGGTGTTAACCACTAAGGTTTATCTTCATCTGAATCGGAGCAGAAAGTTTGAGTATGCCTTTTGAAGGAGGAAAAAAAAAAGGCATTTTTAGGTATGTGCTGCAAGCTACATAATCCTTTCCACAAACTGTTTCCTTTTTTGCTCTTGTAACATGTGTCATGATGGAGTTTCATTTTCTGGAGTTAAGACAGTGATAAATAATAATACTTACCTAGAGGGTTAGTCATTAATATTTAAGGCTGACTTCCATAGTGTTTTTTCCTAGCTTTTCCCTGTCAGTTCTAAGAAAAGAACTAGAAGCCTGCAAGTTAACTAGTCGCATCACTCAGCTTTTTAGATTCCCAGAGGAGTCTTCAAAATGCAGAGTTAGATGCTCGTGCTTGTAACGCTACGGGAGGATAAAGGTGAACACGTTCCCTCTGCGGAGAGGGTGGCTAGCACTAGCCTAGAGGAAGCGCAAGCGCAGGAAAACAGCTGAGCTTCCACCTCTGTCGGTAAACGCCGCCTCCAGCTCCGGACCCGAAACCTGAAATGCTCTCGTTAGGGCAGGTGCCTATGATTATTTCAGAGAACTAGAGAGAACTTCCTCTCTCTTTTAACACATAAAAGGCTGATAAAGAAAGCAGCCAATAGTATTGGTGAAATCCATTTTTTTATCTAGTGGTCATTGATCATCCAGCTAGCGAGAGGTCTGTGTTTGAAGCTGCACTCTGAGATGGTTCAAGCCTGTGGCTCCTACATATCCCATAGCTGCCTCTGTTGGCCTGCTCTTCATTTGTCAACTGAAGCTGTGTCACACGTGCAGAATGGCTGTAAAATCAATGGGGCACAAAGGGCAGAAGTGCACCACTTTCTGACCTGATGATTAGGGCATGAAACTAGATATGAGGGATACATAGTTCTGATCTTGCTCCTATGACGTCTATTTAAAATGCATAAGCTATCCCAGCAGAACTCGAGCAGGACGGGTGAAGAGGGCGTAGACAGCTCCATACTCGCCTGTGGGAGCCAGACCAGGTCAGGGTGGTTCTGGGCATGCTGACACGTGCAGCTGCTGGGACTTACGGGTCCTTCACAGCAGGCTACACCTTTGAATTGCTCAAGACAACCTCCTATTAATTTTCTCTGAAGTAAAGCAGGCAGCAGTAAACAGACTGGCAGAGACAACAAGGAAGAGGGGGATAACGCATAGCTGGAAGTGGCAATATTTTCCTCTAGAGCTGAAAAGGGTGGTCTGCCCAAGGTCACGGCGTCACAGGTATACAGGAAGCACCCAAGATGAGGAATGATCGTGGATGCAGCAGCTGGTACTGAAGAAGACATGATCTATGGTCTTCTAAAGTAGTTTCAGGAAGGTATACTCCTGGGCACCGTAATTCTTTCACACCTTGTGTAGTGAATTACAAACTGGAAATTGGAGAATTCTGGATACAGAGCCAACAAAAGATTTTTTTTTTTTTTTTTTTTTTCTACAAGCATGGGCTGCTGGCCGTGATACATGTTAACGATCTGGTGCCAAGATCCTTGGTGAGGCAACAGAGCTATTTTCTGTCAATCATGTACTGTTTTTCTCCTGTCCTTTACCGGTAAAAATTAGTATTGCCCCTTCCAAAAGAGGTAAATCAAAGTACCATCTGAAGAAAATTGTCTGTCTCTATAAAAAGTGTTATAATTCTGATCCTGACAGAATAGCCCTGTAATGGGAACCCTGATGAAATTTTTACTGGGTGCTATGCAACATTGCCAATTGTCTCCCGTGACAACTAAAAACTTCTAAAATACATTAAGATCACAGTTATATTCAGGACTGTGTAAAAAGTCATATATTGGGGGGGGGTGTCCCTTTTTAGTGGTAGACAAGGACAATGTTTATACCTATAACCTTCCCAGTCAAATTGGATATGACAGATGAAAAGCACCAGCCTATGTATTCAGAAGGTTTAGTGAAAGAATGTCTTTTGTCAGACAGTATGGTGGTGTTAATAGAAAAAACATTTCCTCACTAGATTTCTGGTCTGTTAAGGGTTTGTTTCTGTTTCTTAAAGCCTCTATTCAGTCTCTGTGAAAAGGATGTGGATAAAATGTAGAAACTTTTAAATTCAAAAGCCAACCAAATGATGATGATGTTCAGCTGTAGTTGTGCTATTACATGCCACAGTAAAGAAGCCTCCTTTTTTGCAGATTGATATTGGCACACGGATGAAGGGTAAATAGCTGGGAAATCAATTAAAAAGGAAAAAGCTGTTTATGCTGGAGAAACTTTAAAACTGTGTCTCCAAAGGTGTGAGGTAGTTGTGTGTGTACGTGACCTGCTTTGACAAAAAATAATCTAGCATTAGATAAACAGAACTGACTTTCTATTTTAGAGCCATAAGATAAAATTGACACAAGAAAAGGAAATTGAAATTTCTGTTACTTGAGTCTTACTTTATTCATGAGCACCAAGAACGTAAAACACTTTGCAAAGTAATCCAATATTGTGAAATACATTTAAAGTTGGAATGATCTTAAAATGTAATAGCTCACTAGAGAAATCACTATACAGGATATTTCCTTAGTCTTATCTTACTCTATTCTTTAACCTATTCTTATCTTATTCTATTTCTTTAACCTATTTAACTTATTTCTATCTTAATTCTCTTTTCCTACCCTAAAGAGGGGTATGATGAAGTATTCTATTCCCATATAGAACAGAACTTGCATAAATACAGAAGCCTCGAGTTTACTTGCTTAATCTTCCCCCTGGTTTTTGAACTTGTAGGTTGAACTTGTCAAATGTTAAAGATCTCCGTAACCAGGAAGGTTAGAAACTTATTTTTAAGAAACTGGGAGTTTTCCTGGTAATAGCAAGTTTTTGAGAGCTGAGGGAGTATTTGGCAATGCTGAATTTCCATTTTCTGAGCAACACAGCAAGTGACGTAGTTTTACTCATTTTATGAAACAGAGTGCTGCTACAATAGTAGGACAGACGAACAACTCAAATATTGGGCTGTAGCATCAAGGCAACGCTGAGGAAATATTTGCTGCTCTTACACTGCATGTTTATCCTAAATGGTTCAAAAGGCTTAACCTGAAGTTCTAAAAGGTACTTAAATGTGCTAATGCTAAACGTTTACTCTTAATTCCATTGCTTTATAACATGCCACCATTCTCCTGGCCGAGACTGTCTAGCCGCCTCCTCCTCCTCAAGCTCTAGCAACAAAGTGACTTGGTAAACTTTCTGATACATGCAGTTTCTTTTGCCCCAAGGAAGTACAAGTAGGTCTCAGATGTGGTAGGTTAATACTGGGGGGGGGGGGGATATCTGTTATTATACAACTGAAGAGTTGTTTAAAAAACCAAAACAACCAAACACACACACACAAAAAAAACCCAAAAAACAACACAACCATAATTACATTCCTGTTAGGAATCGTAATTATGCAAAATCCTGCTGTAGAAAATGTGACTTTTTAGTTTGCTGTTGTGACAAATTGGAGGCTTTGATCTAACTCATCACTTGGGTATCCAGATGCCAATTTGGAATTTTCTACCTGCAATGCTAAGGTGATTCTAGCTTCTCTGCAAACTATTTTGGCTACCAAGTGTACTTTAGAGGGCCTTGGTGTGGCCATTTGTTCTTATTCTGAAATTGTCAATCTAAATTTATTATTTGGCTTGGAAACCCCCAAAAATATTCTAGCAAGAACCTAGCACTACTTTTTTTAAAGAAGAATCTTTGAGTTCATAAAACTGCTGTCTGTGCTTAAGAAATTTTCCTTTAGGATCTTTACCTGTGAGTGGATGTTCTTTTTAGAAGGTTTAAGGAACCAACACACAAAACAGAAAAAACTAAAATAATCATCCTTGAAGAACAGCATACAGGGAAAAAGAGAAGTATACAAGTGTGGTGGTTTTTTTTTTTTTTTTTTTAAGGGCTCATGCCTTTGCTCCACTCTGGAAATAGGTAGGGGAATTCTTAAAAGCCTTAGAGGGGTTAACTTTCTGCAACTTTGGATGTTTGGTAACTTTTGGGGTTTGTTGCCATTATATGACTCTGTACTGCAGTTATAGGCCAAGATTTATGTCTGGAAACCAGAGGTCCGTTCTGGCTGTGATGGAGAGGGCAAGAGCAAACTATGCTCTTTTGTTTCTGATTCTTCGGAGAACGTGCTAAAATAATGTGCTCCTCCCTTTCCCATCCACTGCTTAAATAGGATTGACTGAGACAAAAGCCACTTGCCAGAGATGAAAGCATGTTTCTGTGGAGGCCAGCGGTGACTTCTAGCTGCTGGTCATCCTCACAGGCATCACTCAAGAGTTAAGCACAGTGATTTAGATAAAGCAAGGAAAAATTAATCTGCTGCGATAGAGACAGTGTCTGTTGCTAACTAAAGCCTATTAGGGAATACCTCTAAAATTAATACACTGAAATAGGTTAGTAGGCAGTAGCTTTTAGTAGAGGAGGACTACTCCATATGCTCAAAACAAGCCACACGAGTCACACAGGGTAGGCACTGTGCTGTTGTTCTGTCTGGTCTCCGAAGAGGACCTTGTTTCCTGGGTTCGTTGCAGAACTCTTGGGAATAGATGATTTTGTAGCAATGATGGAAAGATAGGTTCTACTTAGCAGGTGGTTCAGAATGCCTGAGATACGTGGCCAAAATTACTGGGGATATTCATTTCTTCTCTGATTTGCAGCAGTACTTTGGTATGAGTGGCAGACAGTGCAAATAATTTACCTGTAAGTCCACAGTTAGGACTGAGTAGAAAAGTATGAGGAAACTGGAACAGTTTCAGACAAAAGCCAGAGTAAATTTGGGCACGTGTCTCTCTCCTGTGCGCATAGACCACCTCAGGTGTGCAAAAAGAAAACCTGGGAGAAAGAATACTTGTTTCTAATGAGGTTTCCATATCAGTAAGATGAATGCATTTCCTTTCAATTTTTGTTATAATTCCTATTTTCTATGCAAACACTGTTAACTCTGGGGAATAAGCTACCTAGTGTACAAAACAGTGACATACGCTTACAAGACTCATTTAGGGATTATTCTTTGCATACTTCAGCTAATATCACAAAGTCTGAAAGATCTTGAATGTGTCCTGGAATGAAGGGAAAATAGGTGTTGCAGTATTATATGCTGTACTACCTGGGCCCTTGCATTTCCCAGTTGGTAATTTGGGACAAAAATATGGGTGCATATTCTGTCAGATGTTATCCTACCCTATAATTCAATAATCTTGGAAAAAAGTAGTTCTGTGGGGTTTGTTGGTTGGTTGCTTTTGCTCAGAGTTTGCTTGTAAGGAGGAGACAGCTGCCTATATTGATGATAACAGTGGGTGGGATGAATAGGCGCAAGGGGGACTTAGTTTAACCCCTGTTCCTCTGGCAACTTTGTATATGACAAAAATTAGGGCAGAAGGGTTAATCTGCTATTCTCATGTTCTGATTCAGAGATCGATCTTCCTTTTTTCAATTACGATCACAATCTCTAGAGAAGAGACATAAAATTTTAAAGGTTTAAATAAAATTATGTGCTATTATATGATGGTCATGATGCAAAGAATAAATTTATAATTAATAAATAAATAAATAAAATAAACTCCCTCAAGTTCCCCCACGTTAATGAGTGACATCCTGGACCTCCTGAAGCTAGTGGCAATGCTTCATTAGGTCTATTGTTGTATCAGGACTGAGACCAGGCATGGTTAGAAAATGGTTATGGAAAAATTCCAGGAAGGTGGATCCTTTTGTAGGTAGGCATTGAATAACTGCTGAGAACAAGCCTCAATCCAAACAGTATCAAATGGCTAGATGGATGTATTATGATGACAAAATGAATATGGCATTAAGAAAAAAGTATGTCTTCTAAAGGTTGAATGCAAAAAAAGCCAACAAAACAATCCACCAAAAAAGTAATTGCTACGCTACCCTTTCATACTGAAATTGTCGGGGGCGGGGGAAAGGAAATAAGATATATTTTAACCTTTTTTTTTTTCTTTTGGTACATAAAAGCTGCTCTATACATAGTAATTTGCTGGTTCTATCTTGATATTTAATTTAACAGAGTAGAATAGTTCAGCTGGAAGGGACCTATAACGATGATGCAAAAGCAGATCTAAGTGTATCATCTCATTTCGGTCATAAAACGTTTCATGTGTCAAGGACTCTTACAATTATTGCTGATAGCATATCAGCTCCTAAATGCAATATTGTTTATATGGGTTTTTATCAGTAGTTTCTTTGGCTGCATCTTCTCCAGGGACAGGATGCAAACTAGTAAGTACAGTCTTCCCTTCCTGCCAGAAGGACCATGATTGGATACTGCCAAAACAGGGTAAAAAAAAAAAAAAGTAACCAATTCTAATGCTTTCTACTCCAGTCTTATTAAAAAGTACAGAGAGCAGATGTTAAATAATTAAGTTGCCTTTCACAACTGATGTCTGTAGATATAAAAAGAGGAGAAATGCTGCTTTTTATAAATACACAGGAAGATAGATTTACAGAGCCAACCAAAAGAAACTACACACTGACACTGAAAACATTTCAGTGGGCCAGGCATACGCTTAGAATAATGACAGCAAGTTCTGAGGTGTTCAAACATCTCAGTGAAAAGTGAGAAAGACTCAAGTGCACTTTACATTTCCCCTTTGAGTTTTATTCACTTTCACTTGATGTGAAAATAAGGGGCAAATCGCACGTGGTTAAGGTCCATCTTTAGGACTGACAGAGCCACGGAAGCAGTTTCTTCTGTGGCTGCATTACAAGAACTGCAATGCTCCTTCAATTTTCAAGGGCTCCAAAATGGAAAAATTTAAATTCTAACAAAGTAGAAT
Organism: Nipponia nippon; assembly: GCF_047370975.1. Classification (NCBI taxonomy): domain Eukaryota; kingdom Metazoa; phylum Chordata; class Aves; order Pelecaniformes; family Threskiornithidae; genus Nipponia; species Nipponia nippon. The sequence goes on from NW_028262391.1 coordinate 42,156,236, forward strand.
ACTCTCTGGACAGAAAAAAACATGTTTGCAGAGAGACTTAAATAAATCCATGGTCTCCTGATCTTGGACCCAAAGCACCTTTCTCTAAGTCCAGATTAATGTTGATGGGAACAAGAATTATTTCATTCAAACGTGCTGGTGTGTGCAGCTGGTTTACAGGAATACAGAGAGTAAGCTGTGCAATGGTTACAGGCATTTCTGAAATACACCGTTCCTCAACGTTCAGGAAGTGTTAAGAACAAACCTTTAATGCTTTCTCTTCACCAATAACAATTTTGTACTCTAAATGCAATATGTAACAAGATGGTAGGGAAAAAAAATTAAGGCCAGCCTGTTTGGTAAAGCTGCATGAAAATGAGGGGATTTACAGTGGGAGAGGCTAGATATCTTCACTATAAAGATTGTTTCTACCTATTTTTACTAAAACCTTATGACTGACAAAATTATTATCAAATAGAGATTCAGAATCCATGAAACTACTTGTTATAATCTGACTACTTCTTTTTGACAGTGTGTCTAATTTAAAGATGAATTACACTTGCACTGAAGGAGAAAGAAAGGTGCCCGATGATGAACTGGAATGCAAAATCTGTTATCAGAGATTTACTGTTCACAGTCGTAAGCCCAAAATCTTGGACTGTCTTCACAGAATTTGTGCTAGATGTTTGACTAAAATACTTCATATAGGAGATGGATCTCTCTGCATTAGCTGTCCCTTTTGCCGCCATGAGACAGAGCTGCATGAAGACGAAGTTGAAGGACTCCCCAATGATACAAACATTATGTCCAAGCTCATATTAAAAGACAAAACAGCATGGAATTGTGACTGTAAAGAAGTAGTTTTAACACCAAAAAACTTGGCTTCCTTAAGTTCTTCCCATGGATCATCAAACTGCTTAGTAATTACAATTATGGAAGTACAAAGAGACTCCCCAAGGACTCCCAGTCAAAGTACTGCCTCAGATTATTATGCTGACCATGGCACTGAGTCAGTATCTCTAAGTTCGCAGAGTCAGCTGGGCCAAGATCTCTTTTCAAACCTATGCAAACATGTACCCAGAATACTGGTATGGCTGCTTGGCTTTCTTTACTTCGGTTCCCTCCCTCTTGGGATCTATTTACTAGTGATTCAGAAAGTGACCCTAGGTGTTGTGTGCGTGAGTTTCATCCCCTCCAGTCTAACTGTATGTCTTGTGTATGGCTTCTGCCAGTGCCTCTGCCATGGAATTTGTGACTGCTCTTCACGAAGCTGATATGGAGTGTTTTATCAATTGGTAAATTTTTAACTGAACCATAAAACCAACTTAATTACAGACTTTAACCTTTATGGACTGTTAAAAATGTGTATAGTATGACATATATGTATTTTTGCTAAAGCACAACAACTTGCGTGAATACTGGCAAAATGACAACATGGTGTTATGTTTTTTCTTTTACTAAAAAGATGGAGGTTAGTATCACCTGTTCCTTAAGTAACAGATGGTTTTAGACCACCATCTCATTAACTGTGAATAGAACAGATATTTAAAGGTTATTTATTATTTGAAAAAAACCAACCCACACCCTGTTTTTATCAAATACATTGTCAGTGATTTTAAAAACAGATGGGAGATCAGAAATGCTCTGGGCGTGACCTGTTTAAAAAACCAGGAGTCCCATTACAAGCTAGCTCAGACTTGAGTAAAATCTTTTCTGATGTCAAAGGGAAATACAGTTGCATTAAATATTCTGCTCTGCAAGCGGATTTTTCAGAAAAGTTTTGAGTTACGAGAATTAAGACAAAGCAGCTTGTAGCTGAATCTTAAAGGGCCAATTAAAGAAGTGTTTAAGTAAGCTTTAATATTTTTTATGATTCAGTATGCCTGAAAAATAATCTGACGTAAACGAGTATATAAAAGTAGAAATGAACCTAATTTGTTTTGAAAATTAGAATACCAAAGTAAGTTTTGTTTCCTTAACATAGTTCCTGCGCAGAAATTTCTTTTTCTGAATATTTGTATTCAACCTATTTGATACTGCTCTACTGTTATCTTCTGAATTTCCTATGGTTGTACTGATAGCCTACAAAACATTTTGCACAGTGAATGACTTTATAAAGTTTGTTTACAGTAATTGATAAGTCCCAAACTAAAAATGGGTATTTATAAAGAGAATCACTTTTAATTTGCTACCTAACTTAAGCATACACAGTTTAAAATATGTAATAAAGCTGTGTATATAAATATCTGCCTGGTTTGGGGGTTTATTTTAGCAATAACCTGTTATTTAGCTTTAAAGACTTTCCTAGTGATTCTGCATTTAATAACAGATCTGCCAGATCTTGATTTATTTTGAGGCTTCTCAATGAAAAACAAAAACCACAGGACTTTTGTTCATTTACTTTCTCCAAAAGAATTCACTAAAAGGAAGAACTCCGGACCAGAAGACCAGATCCACTTTTATGCGCAAAGCACAGATAACCTGACTTCAGAGGGAGGTGATTAAAAGGGAATGGAGTTGCCAGCTTTTTGAACGACCGCTGTCCATAGGGTACCTGCCATATGTTTCCAGTGAAGAACAGCTGTCCCACCTAGCCTTCCTTCTTTCCTCCCCTCAAATAACATTTGCGGGGATGTAAGAGAAGACCCAGAGAATCTCTTGACCCACACATGGTGCATCTGACCTGTAACATGGTTTTGGATGAGCTTGCGCCTGCTGAGATACGAGGCAACAAATTCACCAAAAGGTAAATGTAAGATAACTGGTTATGCCTAAAAAGTAGAAAATACAGACTCACATTGTAGGCATTTCTAAGTAACTCAAACCCGTAGGCTAGAAGCTTTTCTCTCATCATAACCCAAGGACTGTATGCTCTAATTCACGGGATGTAATTTGTATTTCTTATCTTGTATCTTGCCGAAATAGCTGAAGATGGCTAAAAGCCAGTGCAAAACACCCTTTTCTAAGATAAGAAATAGCGTAACGTTCACATAACCAATAGTTATATCATCCTTTCAGAAAAATGAATGCATTTTAAATACTATTATTACTGGAGACAGATTACACCTAAATACCTCATAAGAGGTTTATCCTGTAACTCAACATACAGAGCAGTTACCCAATTTGTGATTTCCTGAAGCAGCTGATAGTATTCCTCCAGCTGGTCCAATCAGACTGATGAGACCTCCAACCTATCTCATTCAACTAAGCAGGAAGTATGTAATCTTAAAGTAAGCTGCTGTTCAAGTTTCATGGTGGTTAGAACTGTGCATCAACTCTGAAGGCAAATATGTATCTTCCAAGTGAAGAATCCTTTTGCATTGCCACATTCACCTGAATTATCAGCAGCACCTGAAAAAGCAGTCTGTGCAATGTGGCCTGTCCTGTTTGAGGAACTACATTACATATTGGGATTAAAAAAAGTTTTGTGACTCAAAAAAGTAGGAGAGAGAATAATTGGGCTACACTACAGAGCAAAAATGAAATACAAATAAAGGATCATTTTTAATTATTTTTACAACTAGTCATAATTCTCCAGGTAATTATGTAAATGGCAGATATGCAATGTACAAATACAATGGAAAAGGGTATTTGTGAAAACTATAATGACAATCTATTTTTCTTTTTAAAAACTCTTTATAAAATAATCCATGTCTCTCATAAAAACACTGACACAGATTAACAACTGACTTTTCTCATTAAAAAACCAAAATGTTTTACATAATATTTAGCTTAGAAATACTGCTTACCTTAACTTTTTCTTCCAGTCTTCCTAAGCGTAGACTGCCTTCTACTATTTTGTTGAGAACACCATGATTCTCATTTTCCAAACATTTGGCCTGCAAACATATAGTATACATAACTCAGTGTAATCGTTACTTTAGACAGGACAGACAAAATACATACACTGAGGAAGACAAAGCTATTCTGTTTTGAGCTTCAATAGTCTGAAGAACCAAGATGGAAAAAGAATCCTGAAAATTATTCTAATAATGGCTAATTAATAATTTGTCAACTAACTGCAAATACTATCTCACTAACAAAATAATACCTTGAAACAGTTCTATTCCAAAAGGGTCATAGCTACTGATACTGTAAACCCAACCAATTCTGCATCTTTTTCTACAGATCTATGTATGTATATGTAGGGGTCCCATTTGCATGCATGAGACTCATCCTCCTGGGTCAGATTTAGTAGTCCGCTCTCAAAAGAGCCCTTGAAATTGGCAGGGGTTCAGGCAAGGAATCTGACACGTGGCTTACGAAATGCTTCAGCCTGTTTCCATCATTTCATAAACACTACATTCTCTCTCAGATATAAAAAGTAAACAAACCAAAAACTGCATAAGCTGTAAACAATGAAATAATTTTAAAACTGTAAGAGGTTTCAACTGTTAAATCCACTGAAAGCATTCAAGAGAGAAGTAACCAGGTTTTAGGATCAGCAATGTCTGACCACCTCAAACTACCCGTATCACTCCAGAGACGCACCTCGTTTCACAGAAGTCAAAATTAACTAGCATTACTGGAGTCTGTGAGCTTCGTGCTCAGTGACATTTTCTTTTACTGTGATAGCTGAATCATACAATACAATAAAAGAATCATTTTGACAGCTGCTAACTCAGGATTACAGTTCATCATCAGTGTTGCACTATCAAAATTGTTTTGAATAAATTTGTTGCTGCTCTGTTTTACTCTTACTGGATTTATCAGTAGGCTGTCACTGGTCCTGGAAACAGTAAATTTAAGACTATCCATTTATTTTGGTGGAGATGTGGTTACTATGGATTTTTTTTTTTAAATCCTCATTAAGGAAGAATATAGGCTAATTTCTTAGAGTGCTGTACCCTTTCTGCTCTCCCTGTCCTTCTGGATTAAATCTACATAAAACGAATTTTAATTCAAGTAGTGAATTAAAAAAGAATAAGGCTAGGGTAATAGCAGTAGCTGAACCGAGCAAATAAGCCTGACATTATTGAATTTTGAGATGAGGGGGATGATACATTTTTAATTACATGTCATGCTCAGTAGTGGCTCTTCATAATGATTATGGTCTTGCTCTAATTAATTTTTTTTTGTTTTCTAGGCCTTCCTATTAGACAACCTTATCAGATTACCTGACTACAAGATACTTCCAGTCTAACTTTCTGCCAAGGTAGGTTTTAAGTTCAGCGATTAAAAGTAGGAATAGGTCGGTTCTGATTCAGCTCTACCAGGCAGAAAAGTAAACTGGATATTTAAAGGTTTTACTGATACTAGATTATTTCATTAGAAAAGTTTGTCTCAGAGTATCTCTGCTGTCAGCCCAGACAGTGAATTAATAAAAAAAAAAAAAAGCAAGACTTGGGCGCTGTTTAGTATCTAAGCCACAAAATGGAGAAATAATGGATGGCAAATAAGTATGTATCATCTTCATACACATACACAAGAGAACGTGATCGAAAAGGAAGAGACAAATTCTGTTTTGCATGACAGGACTGGCTTCTAATTGCTGGACCAGTTTATAGCTGTCTAAAGAAAGACAGGCCATAGTTGACTGCATTTCGGGCTGCTTTCCACAGACCTATTCTGAGCTTTTTGCACGTGCATGAAACTTGATTTTCTAGTGTGTACTTTCAGGTGCAGGTTTCAGACGGGAAGAATATGATGTCAAATACTGCACACTTGCACAGATAGGGTTTACACCACCTTGTGGTGATTAAGGTTATGTTAAGACATCTTTCCTTCTGAAACAGGCTTTTACTGCTAGAAGTATTCTGAACATCTACTGGGGTATTATTAAGTCAAATGCCACACCTTGTACCTACCGGTAATTCTGGATCTCTGTGGTATTTCTAATGTGCTATGCTGAATATTTGGAAGTAGATATACCAGAGACTGAGAGATAAGAACCAGTTCCCCTAATTCCTAGGAGACATTTATTGTGCCTAGTTTCACAATCCTAAAGTCCAGTTTGCAGTGGACAAGGATTTGAGTTGGGTCACCATAGTTCCCCTTCTAGAATTAGGAATTAACCACTAGAGAATCTTTTTACCCAACACTGATAACAACTTTTGTCTACTACTTGAACAAGAGAAGCAAAAGAAGCTTTATTTTAACAAAGTTTTGTGAAATGGTTTCCAGGACCAATGTGAAGACGGAGTACCAATTTGTAAAATTGCAATTTTGTCCAAGATCGTGTAAAGGAAACACAGTGTGCCTATAAACAGCCCAGTAACTTCCATGCCAGACACTTCCACTAAACAGAAGTTGTTCCAAAACTCTCAACCAACCTGTCAAAAACGGCTGCTCACCAAAAAGGAGCAATAGCATGCATGTGCTTCCAAAGTAGAAGGTCCATACAGATAACTTCAAGGATAACAGTTTGCCTTTAGATTCAGAAACATGTATTAAAAATTTATGATTGCGTGCTATTTTTCAATACCTGCAGCTTCAACAATTGAAGCCAATCTCTAAAATCAGATTAAAAAATTATTTTAAACTTGATATATACCATTGCAGACCCTAATGCTGATGTGAGTTAAGGCTTAATTATGTTATCTGCAGAAATTAGGGTAGTTGCTTTTAACCACTCTTCTAGAAAATAATTTTTTGCTGCTCCTGTCCTATTTGCAAAAGTCTATTTAAATAGCTAAATCCTTAAACTGAAATTATAGCTTTCTTTTTTGATAATGCAAATTAACAATAAATTGTGCTAGTAGGATGATAATTGTGTGAAATATCAATTAAGTCATATTAATTATTTAAAGGTAATTACCAAAAAAGTAAGATGATCACGTTCCTGAGCTATCTTCTCCACCAAACCAATAAGGTTTGTTAGATAGTGATGGGCTGCAACTTCTTTTTCCATTGCTTCCTCCAACTGCCGTTTCAAAAGACCTATTTTCTTCTTTAATCTCCTATAAAATTAACAGAAAATCTTCAGATTGGGAATTAATAATGGCGTTAAAAGAACTTGCACTGCATGTGCAAATCAACTTGTACAAGTCTCAAACAATCAAATATACTGTTTAAGGTGCACTGGATCAAAATATTTGCAATGCTGAAAGTATAATTTCCCACTTTTTGGGGCTGTTTTTCTTCACAATATGTTATGTGAATAACAACAGTAACAATGATTCAAAAGAACAATTTCTGCAATGGCTACAAGCTCATATGTCTTAAGAAATATAACAGTAATATTGTTTTTACTTTTTAAAGTATTGTGAGCCCAACTCTGAACCACTCGGGTGCATGACAAGGTCTGCAAATAGTGTAGTACCCTATTTTTCAGGTGAGTACAGAAATGATTAATTGCTATAGCTAACTACTAGCATTAAAGACATATTCTTAATTTGAATGTAGACATAGAAAAGTGTGCATGAAAACATATAAAGCTTAGCAAAGTTACTTTACAACCAGGCCTTTAAATATGACAAAGATGTGTTTAGGAAACTTGGGTTTTTTTGTAATAGGTAGAAATTACACACTGTGGGATGTCAGACAATATTTTTACAGATATTTCTGCTGCTATTTTTAGAAATATAAATATTTCTACATAAGAAGATGAGAACGTGATATGACCCGTTTGTCTTTTGTGTCATTTCCATCTCAGTTTCCAGGATCTTGTTGTCAGCCATTAAGTTATTTTTCTCTAAAAGTAGTTTCTTGTTTTGAGCTTGTAGTGATGCTATCTTTCCCATTAGATCTTCCACCTCACAGCGCTTTTTCTCCTCCTCCTGTTGTAAATGGCTGCAAAAACCAACAGTGTAGAACAGGCATCATGTATAGACCTGCTTCACTAAAAAGCTAAGTTACAGCAAGATACCCATGTTGAAGGTATGAAAAAGATACAGTGAGAACGCTTAATATTCAGTGGTGACATCAGAGAGGTACTACAATCTCATGACATATCAAATCATGAATGAAGCCTAATAAAAACAAAATTATTCAAATAACTCATCCTGACTGCACTTGAAATAGAATTTAAATTATAAAAATATCCTATATAGTCCAAATGTATGCCCTTCCTATTCTTTTTTTTTTTGAAGACATTACTAGCAATGCCAAAAAAGAAGGTCTGAGAACTTCTCAGGAAGGCACTGCACCAAGAAACAGTAACTTGCACTATCCTAGGCTTGAAAGCAAACAAATTTACAGAATGTCTTTTAAAAAACATTACTTTAGAGACTATGCTGCATGACAGCACTTTTGTGTCGTTGTTTTCTGTTATTTCCATATCGTAAAGACTGGAGAAAGGTCATATTTTTAGTTTAGAATTTCAGAATCCTTCAGATATTTTCCCAAAGATGGGAACAAAAGAATGAGAACATTTTATACATAGTGTTGATAGAAGTAATTAGATTTGACAAAAATTCTATTTTAAATGCCTCCTCTTCTGCTATTTAAAAAGGTACATTTAGCAATACATACTCTATGGTAGAAACACTTCTACCGATGTCTCTAGAGCTGGGATTTCCTTCCGTAATTTTGTCTATGAAAAGCGAGACAGTATTTTTTAAATATTTCTTTACCTTTCTTTGTACTTTGGTAGACACCTTAATAGATTACCAGCATAAGTTTCCACTCGCCTCCTACCTACAGAGCGATGCATATGCGGATCTGTTCATGTGAATGCTTTGCAGGATTGTTTCTCTGTGCACCATATGTAAACTCATACCTTTTTAAATCATTCACCAGAGCAAAGTGCTCCTCTGCTGCTATTCTGCTATCCAGTTTGGCTTTCAGCTCTTCGCAAGTAGAACGCAAAGCTTCCAACTGCTTCTGGTACTCTGCTATCTCTTCTTCTTGACTCTGTTTCTTACCTTCTAAGATCATTATCTGTTTGGTCAATTTTGAAGCTTTTGGGAGAAAAAAAAAAAAACAACTGGGTACAGCAGAACTAACTCAATCACCTAGTGAAACTCCAACTAAACCAGTAATACGTTAATTCCTAGTTAGTCATAGTATTATATAACAGTGGATTTGTCAGTTTGTTTTGTATTTTAACAGTTTGGATTTTTTTTTTTTTTTTGCTGTCTCAAGCAGTTTGTTTTAGAAAAGTGCCAAAACTTCAAGACTGCTTCTTTTCAGGGCTACAAGCTATTTGTTCATTGAAACGTCATTTTACTTTGAAAAACCCTCTGATTCAGATTTTACTAATTCAGGAAAAGAACCTAAAATGGAACATGACTTCTGTAGCCTAGTAGATAAGGCACACATCTAGAGACTGCCTAGTTTCTGTTCACTGATCTCCGAGTTCTTCCTGTAGTATGTATTTCAATCACTGGATACACTGCCAAAACAGTTGTAGAAACTGAATGGAAGATCAGGGCTCTTATTTCCTTGTGAGAACTCCAGCAACAGATAACAAAATCTGTCAGTGTTTACTAGGGGTGTTCTGACAACTCATACCAGATCAAGCTATTTTAAGATTTGGAAAGAGGAACACCTGATTTTGGGGTATTGTCTGGCCTTTGGCCTGGTACATGATGAGTTATTATCTTCTAAACGCAGATGGATGTAGAGAGATAAAACTCTAAACAAGAAACTCAGAAACTTTAAAAGCAGAAAGGTAAGTATTCATTTGCCACCTAATTCCATAAATAAAAAATTTCAGAGTTGGAGTTTTGCTATATAGGTTCACTTAAGGAAACCATTCTCATCAGCTACTTATGTTAATCACACATAATTAAATGTTTTTCAGAACATCCTAATCTGTGAATTAAGATTCAGTCTTGCTTTTTAAATTTCATTAAGAAATCTTACTTTCAGTTTTGGGATTTTAAACTATAACATGCTTGTTCTCTTTCTAATATCCAGTCAGATGGCTATTAACAAGAAATATCCAGAGGAATCTGCTGATGGAAAAAATAACTATCAACAGAAGAATTAATCTTGGTCAAGAAATAATATTTACAAGTAAGACAAGGAATATCAAGTGTTCTGAATTCAAGCAAATACAAACCTCTGATAAAACAGCAATAGATAACAGATTATTCCTTGAAGACGCATGTAAATTTAAGCAGTATCAAATTACAGAAGTGTAAAATCAAATATTCCTACTGATTAACTATATTTTATTAAGCAATAAACATTGGCTACAAAGCAGAAAATGAAAAAACCCTACAAATTCTAAATCGAACACTTCAGTAAGCAAATAACACCTCACAAATACCAACCTGTAAAATTTAAACTGCTCTTAAATTATGAGAATGAATGTATTGCTGTTTAATGATTCTTGTTACTTTTTCAGAAGCAGCAAGTCAAAATGGAGTATGCTGTATAGTGTCACTAGGTGATACTGACATTTCTTTTCAGTATCGGTTGACATCCAGAGCTTGATCTCATATTAGTTTTACCTGCATTCAGCGATGCTTTGTAGTTGCAAAAAAATCCCAAACAACCCACCAAAACAAAACACAATCGCAAACAAACAAACCTGCAGTACCATCTTTGGTGTAGTTCAAATGACTAGCAATTCAAATGCTTTACCTTCTTGAACATGTTGTCTGTGACTGTCTTTTGTTTTAGCTTGTTGAATTTCGAGTTGCTCCATCAACAATCCGTTTTCTTCCAAGACCAGCTTGGCCTGAGTTTGCAGCTGCTGCCTGCAATGACAATCAGCGTATAAATAAAACATAATTCAAATATTAACTTATGTCCAAAGAAAAAACACAACTGACTTCCAACAGTGTAAACTTATAAAATCATATTTGAACCTCTGTAAAAAAAATTTTAAAAACTCGTATTGAAAGCAATGTCAGAACCCAAGGTAAACTTATCAGAGACATGAACTCACAACCCTCAATATGTAAATTATTTTAAATAATGTTTAAAATCTTTGACTAACTAAAGCAAAAATTCCCTACAGAAAGAAGGAAAAATAGGTATGTGTAAATTTGAATTGTAGCATCACAGAATGGTTGAGGTTGGAAGGGACCTCTGGAGGTCATCTGGTCCAACCCCTGTGCTCAAGCAAGGGCACCTAGAGCCAGCTGCCCAGGACCATGTCCTGATGGCTTTTGAATATCCCTAGGGATGGAGACTCCACAACCTCTCTGGACAGCTTACTGCAGTGCTCACAGTGAAAAACCTCTTTCCTTATGTTCAGACGGAACCTCCTGTGTTTCAGTTTGTGCTCATTGTCTCTTGTCCTGTCACAGGGCACCACTGAAAAGAGCCTGGCTCCGTCTGTACACCCTCCCTTCAGGCATTTACATACAGTGATAAGATGTCCCCTGAGCCTTCTCTTCTTCTAGGCAAAACAGCCCCAGATCTCTCTGACTTTTCTCATATGACAGAATTAAAGCTACATAATGGTGCCAGATGACTTGGAGAGAGCTATGTAACTAGTAACTGAACCAAATTTGTTTTCAAAACATGCAATAAGTTCTTAGAAAGGATTTGGATCTACTTGGCTTTGATCTCTGGAAAAATACTGCCAGTGTGTTTTATGGGCCTGTAAAGAAGATGGGTGTTTAAACTGAACTATCTTGAACAGAGAACTTACCTCTCTGCTTTATAACTAGTATTAATTCTGCTTTCAAGAAAACCAATACCAGTGTTTCTGATGTTAACAAAAGCTTAATAAACTATTTGCTGTTCTAATAATAGCTTAACAAGTTGAGAAGTATTAGCCAGAATGCAAGTAGAAATAGAGTACAAGTATCAGATGATATCACATGAATTTAAACTCAAGAGTTGTCATCCATCAATCAGTAAGAGTAGCCTAAACCCAAAGAAAGTGTAGCAGCAAAATGGACTGTTACCAAGGATTTCTACTGACAGTAATTAACACGACATGTATCTACATTGCTCATGTGTGGCCTGACCTAGATAAAAATGCATCCTATTGTGTATAGATCTAGACATGGACAATTTCCCCCACCATCAAATGATATTCTGACTAAAATTTAAGCTGAACCATACAGCTAACACTTGTTTCCTGGCAGATGAAAAATATAGTCTTAAACAGTCAACCCTGAAGATTTTTGGAAACACAGAAATGGAAGTCAGCTTACACTTGTATCCATGAAAACCTCTCCACACAGGAGGTTGTAAGTTTAGATGACTTAATTTACAGTGAAATTTACTGCAGTGGGCATAGGAGAAGGAAGCAAATGCACATCAGCCGCTTACAAATCGGTTAATAGCTAAGATAGAGTTCATATTGTTTAACCACTTAAGACTCTGCATGTTTTCATGTGAATGGATAAGTATGAAATGCAAACTGAATGACAAAATACGTTCGTTATTAGTGACAGGAAGGTCAGTGCTGATGTAAGATGCTAAGCACTACCAGCTGAAAGAAACAATGGAAGTTTTTTTCCCATTAAAACTACCTAGGCTGGAGTTAAGGTTGAGAAAATGGATTGTGAATCTTATTGGGCAAGTCTTTGAAGTGTAACAGTTTTAAACAAAGAATAAAATAATTTTCTAGGTAAAACTGCAACTTTCAAATCGATACCACTAAGATCATATTTCCTCAACAGGTTTAGGCATAAGGAATGTCTCCCACGCTGCCAAGCTACATCCTCACCCTGGGCTATGCCTGGCACCCTGAGGCTACATTTTGAAACAAAATTTTTAAAATTGCTACAAAAAGGTATTAGCTTGATCAACACCAACACCTTTATGTGCTTGACCCATGAGCGGTTATGTCAATACAAATAACGGGGTAATGCACTGCAACACTGAGCGTGAAGAAGCCACTGAAGCTACCAAGCAAAAGCTTGGCAATCTGACATCCCTGCCTTGCTGAACCCCAGCCTTAAGAAACAGCTCCCAGACAGAGACTACAGACAGCCTGAAACAGCTCAGAGAGATACGAACTTCTCCCAGGCATTTGCAGAGAGGCAAAATTAAAAGCAAAGGTTTTAAAAAAAGTTCAAAAATTCATATTTAAGAAGCTGAAACATCTCTATGAAGAGTGCTTTGGAATTTGTGGACAGCATATAAGCATCCAAGGATACACAAAATATCCAGAGTATTTTATTAAAGCATCTATAAAACACTTTGATACCTTTAGAACAACCTTCTTAACCAAATCTATAAAGAAACTAAATTCTTCTGTAGTTCCGCCTTGAGGAGCCTCTGATTGAAAGTCAGTCGCTGGTTAAATCTGCAGAGATTTAAGATTGGAAGGCACGGCCTGAGTCATAAAGTCCTCCCAGCGTAGACACTGTGCCACATGATCCCTTCCATACAATTACCACCTGTGTCATGAGTGCAGTAAGAATTTTTATGTTCACTACTCACAGTGGATGCTGTTCCAAAACATGTTACACTGGTTAGGAATCATCTTCCAGTTTCCACTTTAAGTTTGTTTATGGTGAATGAATGCCCAGTTGTTGTTCTAGTAACACTGCCTTCAGTCCTATAAATGCAGCTTAAGTAGTTCTTTGTATACTCCATGACTCCTGTCCCTGATGTGCTTACAGAAAGCAACACTGTCCTGGCTCAGCCTTTGTTTTGCTAAATGAGAAAGGCCAATCTGTCTAAACTCCACATAAAAGAGGCCCTCCATTTCTTTGGCTATACCACAAACCCTTTCAGCTTTGTTTCTCTGTACTTAAATATGGATGACTGGGACTCTCCGGTTTTCCATATAATTGTGTTAATGCCCAACCTCTACTAGAAGGACCTACTCTAACATACCCCAGGACTATATTGCCTTTTTTTTTTTCTTTACAGCTCTTGCCCTAAAAAGCACACAATCATCTTGTGATGAACCAGTACAACCAGTCTCTTCTCCATCTGTTACCAGCTGATGAATGCTTGACTTAGGTAAACTGTTATTAAGCCTCATATGTATTTTATACTACTTAATTTCATTATGTTTGTATTGTTTCACTTCTCAAGAACATCAAATTCTTCCAATGCCATACTCCAATACCATTTTATATTAATGAAAAACTGATGTCATTGGCACATTCCTACTATTACTAGAAGTGATGAGTAGGTAACCTGCAAGGTCTGGCACAGAATTACATGGGCTTCAGGTGCAAAACTGCACCTTCACTATTTAATCTTTACTCCAAAATTATTTCAGGCATTGCAGATCAGCATTGTTCCAACAACACGTAATCATGACCCTATTAACTCTTCAGCAAAAAACTTAATTTGCTTGAGGGGAACAAAATTTTCCTTAAGATCTGTAATCTTAAAAGCTTGCATGCAAGAAGCCAAATGATGAGTAGCTTTTCAATTAATTTCTAGTAATATAACTTGCCATTCTGTAGGGGTAATAAAGTTATTTTTATTTAATTGCTCATGCAGGTCTTCATTCTCCTTCACCAACTCTTCAACTCTTACTTTAAAATTCTTCATATCCTCCTGGAAGACAAAGGACTCCACGTGAAATTCTTCAGAGGCAAGTATTTTGCTTTAATTTTTACATCAACAAAAACTTTTATAAATATACATGCCTGGGTGCCTTCTAATTCTTCTGTTAACAGCATATTATCTCATTACTTGCTCATCTTTAATTCAGATGTGCATACTTCTAAATTGCTTCATCAGTCTAGTAATAATTGATTTTAATTGTGCCACATTTTTGCCAAGTGTCATTTGAATTAAGCAAGCTGTAGATCCTTAAAATATGGATTTAAAAAACTGAATTCTGGAAATTACTAATGATACTATACATTTTCAGTATGAATGACATGAATTTGAATATGGTAGGACAATACAGTGAATTTACAGTAATATAAAACCCTCGGTGTTTTCTGCTCGTTTTATGGCTTAATTTTTTGAATGGAAATAAATTATTTTGAAAAGCTATGGCAGTTCTGCTCTGAAGCAAATCACCATTTTTCAAAGGTTCAATGACAAAAAAATAATTCTAAAGAACAAAAAGAGTACCCATTCCTTAAATACCTAGAAATAAATATTCTTCTACCACAAAATCCACAGGCCCGTAAGTGGAAGAGCAGCTATATAGGGCACCACATCCCCATTATGAATGACAATAGTAAATTCTTTCTACCACTGACTGTGTTTACGGTTTACTCTATTCAGAGAGCACAATTCTTGTACATCTCAGTGCAGTGCCTGCTTCTACATCTGAACAGGCTGACAAAAACAAGCAAGCCAAGTAGGATAAGATAGCACAATAACTATGCACAAAAAAGTAAAACACAGTCAGTTTTCATTTTAGGCAGAAAACAGCTTTGACAAATCCCTTTTAAAAAAAATTCAGTAATTTAGTTCTGCTTTAGTGTAGAAGTATATTTTCTGTAAACGGCAACTTGCCTCATGTTCAAGATTTAAATCTTCCTTTTCTCTTATTCTGTCTTCATATGCCAACAGAAGAGGTGACAAATACTTCATATCCAACTTAAAAAAAAAATAAAAAAATCAATCCATATAAATCAATTACAAACCACAATCTCATCAATATTTTTTACTTCTTCTCCTGCTATATATTGCTAGTTTTAAAAGCTATTAAAGGTTTTCATATATGCCTTGCAGACAAAAGTGCAGGACTTATACAAGCACGCAGATCACCATAGGCAAAATGATGCTGCAGAAGCACTTAACAGCACTACTCTAGGAGCAAGCTTTGGAGGGGACAAGGCTGGATGCTATACTTGCACACTTCACTAAGAAGCAGCTGTTACTTATCCGTATGTGTAACACAGCAGGATGTGGATGCAAATAAATATAAAACCAAACTGAAACACTGCAGTGAATACAGTTAATATTAATCAAATTTAGCCCAGATTTATTAGTAAGTGGGAAAAGAATTTTTACGCTCTCAAACCTGCATCTTTAAAACTAAATACATACATATGTGATTCTTTGATATTATAGCCAGAAAGACAGAGCAGAAGGAGGACTTTCCTTTTTCTGTATAGTTCTGAATAACAATGAGGAAGGAAAACTTGAGATCTGATTTGCATTTCAAGGAAAAATTGCTTCACATATTACAAATGCATTCAATTTCACAGACTATTTGCCTTCTCCTTACCAGAAGTTCATAGGCTACTAAGTGGACCCATGACCACTCCTACCATCAGAATCACTGAAATATGCTATTTTCTTTTGGTATCATCTTAAAAATAATCACAACAGAAGATTAACAATTAAGCAATAGACCTTGAAGTAACCTATATGCTAGACAATACTAAGTAAAGATGGTATTTACAGTTCTCAGGGTAACAGTACTTCTACTTAATTTGCATTCAGTAGTTCAAAGTTGGTGATTGTATGCAGTCTGTAGCTTACTGTAAATTCAACTGGAGCTGCACGCATTCATTGCAAAGTTCTGCCCTACATCTTTTTATGCAACAAACATAAATGTTTATAATATTTTACTAGTATGTGATAGTTCAGCTGAGTAACTAAATAATATCCTGAGTATTTTGGTTCCAGTAAAGAAATTCTACTACTTTACTTAGAAAGGAATGAACAGGTAAGTGAAAATATTATTTTACTTACCAGCCATGGTGGTGGTGGCCCTTTCATGGGTAAACTTTTCAGTTTTAGATGCTAAAGTAGATTTTTAAAAAGATACTGAAATTATTTCCTGCTTTTTGAAGCACCAACCACTGTCCACTGTAGTCACAACTATTACCCCTAACAAGCTTACATTTCTAATTATATATGTTGCATATGTAACACACTCAACAAAGTCAACAAAACTGGAAGTTCAATAACTTACTAATATAGGAGAAAGTCCAACTTCTGAAAGTTAGACTTAACGATAAATGCTTATTTTAAGTTTCAGAAAAAGCCTATGCCATTTTTTAATTTTGTGGCAAATCTGGAGAATACAGTCTTTAAAACTCAAAGATTAACGAAAGGACAATGGGACATTTCAGTACAAACTGCCTTTATAACCAAGCGTCTCACCTCTTCTTGGGACAATGGCCTGAATTTAGTTTGATAGCGACTTAATTCTACATTTAAACGATGGACAGTCATTTTCAAAGCATCATTTTCATCTACCAGTTCTTGTGCTTGTTGTCTGAGAGAAAGTAATTCTGTAGCCTCCTCTATTAAAACAAATATCCAACAAGAAAGTTCAATCAGAATTCAAGAAATGTTCACAATAATTTGTTAATTGCAAGAGAAAAAAAAATCTCAATAAGCTAGAATCATAAGAGAACTTCTCTCAAAATACTGTAATGGAATAATCCCATGAAAAGTTACTAACAAAAACACATTACATTTCAAACAACTAAGTAATTTTTTTCATGAGCATGTAAGTATTCATTGACAAAGTTTCTACAAATGTAGAAAATACTGTTCAAAAACTACTTCTGCATAGAAACTTGCTCAAATCAATGAGCGGAAACCTACTACTGCAGGAATAGGTTGCAAGAAAGTGGAAAAATCAAACAAGATAACTACAGAATAGCTTATATGTTTCGCCCACCTTCTCTATGTGCCTTCTCTGCAGCTTCTTTAAGTCTTCTGTTTTCTTGTTCTAGTCTCTTCAGCTTTAATTGGTGTTCTTCCAGTTGCTGTTTTGTTCCCTCCAATTGTTGGACGGTAGCCTGGTATGCCTTGTTCAGAGACCAGTTTTCTTGTTTTAGTTCTCTGAACTTTTCTTTAGTCGTATTTTCCCGTGCTTGCCTTGCCCGAATAGACACATCTGTGATGCCACAGTACAATGTATTTAAATGGTATTCAGAGTCCAATATGAGTTTCAGCAAATTATAATCCATTTTTTCTAATATTAGCATTATGTATGAATGTTACTTTATAAGGTATAAATCAGCTCATGGCTCCCAGAAGATAAAGCCAAAGAGAAAGAAAAAAGTGGATTTGGAAAGAGAGCTATATAGTGGAGTGGCTGCAAATTCCCATCTTTTCTCTCAGACATGGAAAACATTCCTTCCTTAAAGGGCAAAGAAAGTGTCAGCAGATCTCCCTCTCCCCAGCATGGGTGACTAGAGAGGTGAGACAGAAATATCCACTGCAGCAAGCAAAGTATATGTGCCCTGCATGGCCTAGTCAGTCCTCTTGCCCCCTTCTTATTTTAATCACTTATGTAATGAAAGCTTTACCCTCCTTCCCACTGAACATGCTTCAATGATCTGTTACTGAATAGAAGTTACTTAACAGTCCTTACAAAAGTAAAATTTTAGATCATCTGCAAAAACATGGATATACTGTTGCATCAGTAATAATGGATCACACTTTCAAATTTTTCTTTTCATCTGTATGGTCTAAACAGCTTACCTAGTAAAACAAAGGCTGAGATTTTACCCTTATGGTCAGACTTTTAAGAGCCAGCATAATCTAACAGCAGACAGGTGTGAATATAACTTAGTACAGAACAGTTCCTTAGTATGGGATATATATGAAACCCAAGAATTGGTTCTGAAATACAGAGCTATCTCTGTTACTGATGACATGCTTCATGTGTTTATGGTCACTGTTAAGTTCCTGTGAGAAGGCATAAGGTACTTAGACAGCACAGAAATAGACAAAATACACAAAAACCCATGAACTCATGATAGACGCATATCCCATCCATGCGACACACAAAGTTCAGAGGTGTGCCTGGAATTGTTACATGGATGCAATAACACACAAATAAGGCACTAGCTGAAGGTAAACTACACATCTCCTATCACTGTATGTTTACCACTTCAGTTGCAATGGGATACTTAATAATGGTGACATCCTCTAGTGTAGATGAAACAAGGGACTGGAGAGTTCCAGTATGATTTTGATTTCATTACATAGTTTCAAAATCATTTACTTAAGATGTCAAGAAGTCACTCAGATTGGAAAATAAAAACAAGTCTAAAACACCTAACATAAAAAGCCTGGAACTATTGTTTTTATACATATCACAGAGCACTCAGCACTTTCTCATCTCCTAATCTCAAATTAGGCTTAGAGAATACAAGCAGGAAAATATATTTTTATATACATATGCATATTATTACAATGAAGAATTGTAGTAGAGTCTTATAAGTACCTGGGGATGGCGGAGGCTTTTCACATATCAGATTTTCAGCTAATGATTTTTCTTCCTAGCAGAGAAATAAAAAATGAGACAATTTGCTTTAACAGTTATCCTTTCTGAAGTACTCTGAACAGCATCACTGTTGGAGAACTTAGGAAACAGAACTTTTGAAACAGTTTCTTTTATATCAACAAAATTTAAGGTTGGATTCACTACTGACAATATACAACTTGTCGTTTACCCATCTTGACATCATTTTGTCACTTATCACTGCCATCAGTCACTTGTGGACCCTTGAAACTGTTAATATTTTCTTTAGTTGTCAGAGATGTACGGTTCTAAAAACAATTTTATGGCTGACATAAAAGTTACATAAAGTTTCTTGACCAAACAGGATGGATATTGCTCCCACCTGTTAGTTTGTATAAAATATGACTTTAGAATAGTCAATTATGATATGAACTGTCAGTCCCTAACTGGGAATGAGCAAATAAATTAAAATGTAAAATGTTCCTCCAATTTGAAAAACTTTGTTCTCCCTTTGCTGTTAAAAAAAAAAAAAGTATCTATCTTTACATTTTCAGAAGGTTCTTTCATCAGCAAAGAACTACAGGCCAAATTTATACTAATGTATTTACTTGAGGTGAACATGATTGATGTACAAACTTTCTCCACGTTTTTATGAAACAGCAGAGAAGTTCTGTAAGGATATGATGCCATGTAATTGAATACACCAAGACACTGATGACTAAATGAGTCAAAACTGAAGAACAATTTCAAAAGGAAATATATATGGTCAAGAACTTGAAGAAAAAAAGTGACATTAACACTGGAAGAACTGACAATTTTTGTAAATAATATTCCGACAGGTTGATCTGAGAAACTAAACTTTTGGGTATTCTTTTTCAAGCTTATGAAAGCAATCAGATGGGCCCAGCTGGAAAAGGAGAATAAAATCTGGTGAAGCCAGGCTCAGAATTTGAAAATTATCAGTAAGAACTATCTCTTGCTATAACATGATGTCTCCCACTCTCAGTTTCTTACTTTTGCCTGAGGAACTACAGAAGATATATTTAAACAAACAAACAAACAAAACCCCCAACTTTCATGTGGCCTATTTACCTATATAGTGGTATTTTTCGAAAGGAATGATTAGCCATTCTTGTACTCCAAAAGAAAAAGATTCCCTAGTGGCAGTAAATTAGTTTTCTTTTAAGTGACTATAAACTACCAGCTCTTTATAACACCCTTTTTTCCAAAATGCATCACAAATTAACCTTCATATAAGTCTTACCTTTAAATTCAAGCTAAGATGTTGGTCTTCTGTTAAAGAAAAACAGATCTTTCAGTCAATTAAAACCAAAAGTATTTTTAAGTCCATAAATTATAAGGGTTCATATGGATATGTCAGTACACATATTATATACTGCAAATAAATGTAAGAAAGTCCTCCCAAACCCACAAATTAGATCACTAACTCTCCATTATCTCTTTCATGGTGTATCACAATACTGATGTGGGACCTCACTTTACCTCATACTGTGTAGATGCAACTATGGAAGAAATGAAGTTGTATTGTTGTATTCCACTATTCTTTTAGAATTTGACTAAAGGACAAATGAAATATTTTCATTGATTTTACTCAGCTTGAATCCTATGGCATCTCTGAACAAGGCAAGTGCAAATCTCACAGCTTCCAAGATCTGCAACGCTTACTTATGTAGAAGAGGGATTAGAAACGGTTTACATATCCTATTCTTTTCAGTTTAATGCATCCACTTCCCAAATGGTTTTATCAAAGCAACCCATTCTTTCTGGATATTGTTCTCTGTAAAGCTTTTCAAATAACTCCACTGAAAAATATTGAAACAACACTGGGATCCAACATGAATAAAACTTAGAAAGACAGATTTTTCAAAACGGACTCAGTTCTGCTTTCTCTTTCCTATCCAATAGCTACTAGAGTGCTGCCATCCTCTGTAAAAACTGCATTTCGCAGCTCTGGAACAAATTCTGATTTCCGGTTTTCCTGATATTAAAAAAAATGGACAAGATAATTATACAATAAAATACCTATGCAGGTAGATTGGTCTTGCTCTCTTGTCATGTTTTTTTCTCCACGATATTCTACTGTTACAAGAAAATAGCTTAATGACAGGTCCAGGTATGAACCAAATGTCCCTGGTCTAATGAAATTACTTACTGAAAAAAAATGATTTGTGAAGCTTAACAGCTCAGAGCTTAGGGTGATAACCTGAGACTGATGATCATGTTCAGCTCTCTTTTCTGTCAGAACCTTCCTGTGTGATCTGATGTACAATTTTAAGGCCCAGACCTTAAAAGACACCAAGAATGATACAACTTCTGTAGAAAGAATAAACAATTCCAGTATCATACCATTTGATTATTTAAGAAAAAAAAAAAAGTTCTTACTGCTGATTTTCAGACATGACTTTTTTTTACCCATGAAAAGTGACTGATTAGCAGTGTTTTCTTCTCTCTAGCTTTTTTTTTTTTTTTTTTTTTTTAACATTGGTAGTTTCTACTTTTTCCATTTTTTGAGCACAGTAACACTCCAATAGTTTCCAGAGTATAAACTGGATTGATTCTGGCACACATATCAACAGAAACATAGTAGAGAATGACTGTACTAGACAAGGCAAGAGTTCACAAAGTTGGGTTTTTTTCCCCTCTCTTTTTACACTGGCTGATAGTGGATGTTTAGGAGTTTCAGTTATACTGTGAATATAGACCAATCTCCCCTCTTTATGCAGGTTTTTAATTTTCTGTAACTACTAGAAATGGCTAAGTATTTAGTAGCATTTCTTCCATTGCCCTTTAAAAAAAAAAAAAAAAAAAGAGGAATATATTGTTATCATATAGTATTAAATTTATTTTATTCAAAAATTATTTTTCCCCATGGTATTAAAAAGTATGGCATTTTGACTAAGGTTAAGTTTATTTACCTTCTATTCGCACGTTTGACTCATCCACCAGTACCTGAAAATCAGTTTCATGAGAAGGCACCTCTTTCTTGTCAGCATTAGTACTAGGAGATGGTGAAAACTCTTCCTATGTAAAAATAAGACAAGCCTATCTAAATCATGGTAACACTGTTAAAATAGCCCAGGTGTCTTGATACCTGCATGAAACCTTTAGTGTACTAATGTCCCAGTCACATTCAGAATTGTACTCCAATATTTTAAGACAATAAATGATACGACATACTTTTTTTGTTGTAGGGCTCTATGTAAATAATATCTAAACCTTACAATGATCAACAGGAGCTAGGAAGCTGTGATAGTCATTTAGTTCACAGGGCCAATATTCCCTGTCACCTTATTCAGTCACAAGAGTCTGTGAAATCATCCTACATTTGCTTGTTCTGTGTTGTATCTAAACTTGCTCTTTACAAAAGATCAACCATTCATCTACTATATCACAGCACTGAGAGATTCATACATAATTTTTAACATTGTCTCTGTTGGTTTTCCCCTGTTGATCGCATGCCAGTGTCCCACATATTCCACTCACTCCCTTCCCCCCCCCTTCCTCTTACTGCCTACTATCTCTTCACCTAAGGGTCTTTTCTGATTTCTTTCACATATATAGCATTTTATTGCGTCTTTACTACTCAGTTAATTCTTCATGTTTGTTAAATGTTTGTATTATTTTGGACAGAGATGCAAACTGAACTTTAAATGTGCCTTGGGAGTATTAACCTGCTCATTGCTGGTTAAGGCAATCCAAACCTATTACACAGAAAACTCCACTAGTCTTCAAGACAACAAGGTAATTTATTTTGTTTGATTCTGAATCTCCCTGTCTCTATATAGGTCTCTGCTCATTAGCACCATACTGAATCAATAATTAAGCCTTCACCATTTGTAAAAGTAAAGCTCCTAGTGCTTTTAACAAATAATCTAAGTATCACGCTCAACATAAAATACTGGACATTTTACAAGACTAAATTATGCACAATAATTATACACGATACCAGTGTTTTCCTAATAAGAAAAGGCTCCCAATAATCAGAGATATGGAATCTGTGAGGATCAGCAAACCTGCCTAACTGGTATAGGAGTAAATGAACCACCAAAAGAAGCATGTGAAATAAAAATTGAATTAATGTCTAAAGAGTAAGAAGAGAATGAAATGCCTTAGAAATTTCTAATATTTGCATTAACATATTAAAACGTGGTAAAGGAATTAACACATTTTAAAATCCTACCTTTTTGTTTTTGCAGGGAACAGCATAAATAGCATTGGTGCTAAAGCTTTCTCCCCTTTTCTCATTACTCTGATAACTGGACTCTGCCTCTTTATCAGCATCTGAACGATAGGTATCCATGTCCCCATCCTCACAGTAATTGCCTGATATTTCCAGGGACTGTACAGGAGATCTGTCACTACCATCAAGTTTCCAGTTGGGCCTGCAAGTAGAAAGGAGTTGAAAACCTGTTTCAGTGTTGCTTACTCTTCCAAAAAAAAGAAAAAAAAAAAAAAAAGTAGAACCCTCAGTCTTAGAATATACACAACAAGTCCAAACAGCCAACACAGACATCTAGGCTTCTGTTAGCTGCAAACAAGGAATCTAGCCTACGCGTATGCTTTAAAATAGATGATTACCACTGGAGCTACATTTTCTTCTCTATGTTAAAGAAAATGCCCGATTAGAGATAGAAGGTTGCTAATTCTACCAAAAGAAGAGTCTGAAATAATTATTTAGCACAAAGGAAATATCTGACATGTAATTCAGATGATTCCTCAGTGATCAACTGTTTGTATAATTGATAGTCATTTGGCAGAAATAACACGTTTTTACTTGTGACTGCTGTACAATCCAAATCTCCCTCTCTGAAGATTGTATGCATGACATCACTTTATGAGAAATGGAATAAGGATTGTAGATACTTCAGACTCAATTTATGATGTCGTGAGGAAAAAGTAAGTGGCTATAATACCAGGAGTTAAATTAGTTTGCTGTAACTCTTCGATAAAATTGTATCTTTGACAGATTCTATTTCTAATATATCAAAACAGAAAGTATACACTACCCCATTCTGAGCTCTGTGACTGTCACATATGGTTCAAAGCATTCTTGTTCCACATAGGTGGAATCACTTTCAGAAAGGGATCGCTGCCGAGGCTGAGGAATAGCAACAGTGCGCCCTGTTAGTGTTGTTGCAAGGATAGCTGCTGCTAGAGCAGATCTGGAAGAAAACAGAAAAAAAGCAATGAAACAATACTGATGTCTTTTCTGTGCTCCACATTTTATATTTTTTTCCATTGCAATGTCTTCACTATTTAAGCAAAGCAAAAAGTTCACGGTTAACAAGCATAAACACCACTGAAAGTACTAAGGGACTGGTTATAAACTATTAACTCCCAAAGTAAAGCACAAAACTGGGCAAGCTATCATAACACAGCTATCTAAGAGTAAAGTACAATACCTATTGGTTTTCCCAAATCACATGCATGAAAATCATGGAATATACTGAGTTACATTCCCAAAACTGACATCAATAATTTACAGTATTTAGCATTCACTTTAGCCATAACAATACTACCTGAAAAAGTGTTCCACGTTCTGCTATTTTGTTTCCTAGTTTCCATTATTCCCTACTCTGAACCTTTTACTGATGACTCTGAAGCTGTTAATAAATGCTGGCACATTGCGAACTAGGGCAAGCTTAAGTAGATACAAGTGCCTGTTTGTGAGATGCTGCAGAGTGTAGAGAAGGGTAAGATGAAGAGAAAAAAGCAAGTAGGAAGAAAGATTAAAGGAGAGAAATGGCAAGGACTGTAACAGGAACGACGACAACTGGAGGTCAAAAGGAAGAAAAAATGAGCTAGGATTAAGTAGGAATGTTACAGACACTAGAAAGACCACAGAAAGCAACCAGAATTGAACTAAACATAGAGAAAACATTAAAAAAAAAACTGTAAGAAACTACAAATGAAAAGAAAAATAAATTCGTATTTTCTCTTTATGTAACTTGCCTATATAGCGAATTCAAATCTAATCCAACATGGTTTTACATGCCAGTTTTTTTAAGTCCCTGATTTTTTTAATATGCAATAAAACGGCGTTAGTAACATTTAATTTATGCTTTTCTAATGAGTTAGAACTTCCTGACTCACGGTACCAGTCCTGCTACAGTCCTACACTCTACTTTAGCAGCCAAATTAAAAATGGCCCTAACTTTAAATAGTCCATTTTTCTTTAATCGATTCTGACTTATTATAAGTTACATATTCATAATGGTCATTGTCCTAATTATTTAGCATGCTTAGGAGTGGGAGAAACATAGATATCTTTAAAGCTCAAAGAAGGGAACTGCCCCAATTAAAAATGTATTGTATTTATGAAAAAGTTTATGTAAATACTGCAGCAAGGACATGCAATTTTTCTAATTATGCTTTTCTAGTATGCTATTGTAGTTGATGAAACAAAAAAAGAAACAACTCAAAACCTACCTGGGCCTTTCTGGAGAAGGGTTTGGACTACGAGGGGGAGGGGTGCGGGGAACTGCAGGTTTAGGAGCTATGGTAGCAGCAGGGACCAGGCCATGAGCTATATGTTTCTAAACAATTTAAAATAAAATTAGTTGACAATGACTTTAAGGATCACAATGGAAAAAACACAGAATTGAACATGCATAAAAACTAACAATGCAAAATAATATAAAAGGGAAGAACAATTACATGCAATTAATGTAAACAGAAGACTTGAAATGGTTCCAAGTTTAACTTTTTAACATGTATGAACAGCTGCTAATGAAGGTTAGAAATGTAATTTATATAAGACCCATGAATGTAGGTTCTCCAACCACTATATCATAATCTGCAAAAACAGAATTTTAGCTTACTCAAGTTTGTTTTTTCCTCTATATATACAAGAAAAAAGGAATACTAGAAACTAACTTTTTCTTAAATATTTGAACCCTGCTTCACAGTAACAACATTAGTCCCTTTCTTGTAGAAAGAGTCTGTCAGTCAGAAGTAATCCTCAGTCATAGCAGTATGAGATGGAAGAAAAAACTATCACTAAACATTAAGTCTTGCAGTCAAAGGTTCAGCCTGAATTAAAAAAAAAAATAAATCCTACTGTGTTTTTATCAGCAAACCCAACAATTTTTTTAAAAGCATAACATTAAATACGCGCTCAGGAAAACTGGGACCAGAGTTCCCTACAAAGGGTACTGTGAATGGAATCACATAATGGTTGAGGTTGGAAGTGAGCTCTGGAGATTGTCTAGCCCAAGTCCCTGCTCAAAGCAGGGTCAACTAGAGAGGGTTGCTTGGGGTCCTGTCCAGTCAGGTTTTGAGTATCTCCAAGGGTGGAGACTCCACAACCTCCCTGGGCAACCTGTTCCAGTGTTGGACTACACTCACAGTATTTTTATTATTATTATTATTACATTTAAGTTGAATTTTCTGTGTTTGAATTTGTGCCCATTGCCTCTTGTTCTCTCTCTAAGCATCAGAAAATACCATGTCATAATAAAGTCCCCACCTTCAGGCAGATGATACTTTTTTATGGAGTAAAACAGGCTAAGTTTCTGCTATTTCTGCTACAGAGATTTTTTTTTTTCAATTATTCTTTAAATGTCTTCTCCAACAGGTTAATGAACAAGTGAACTGGGAAATATTTCTGTCTTTCCAGGAAGCCGCATCAAATAACTAAATGGTGCATTACAAAGACTGTCTTTTTACTCGGTCTTATCTTGCAAATGCAGTGCTCCCTAATTCTGGAAGTCAGTCTGGCATGCGCCGTTTTATTTACTGAAGACTGTTGGCTGTAGATGTCTTATTATAACTACTAGGAAAATATAGCTGAGGCAAAAGGATGCTTGCTGTCATCCCACAGTAAAAGTAAGACAACAGCAGAAGATCAATACTTTATCTTCATTCTAATATTTAAAAAACTTCAATTACTTCAAGTACGTTAAAAGATAATACCCACGCCATTGCTGACAATCGTGCCCCCCTTGGCTGCTCTAAGCTTTCGCTATGAACTTTTCTCATTCACTTTACGGCAGCGACCGTGTGCTTGGAGGATCGCCTCAGCAAGCGCGGGCAGCAGCGAGCTGCACGTCGGCGCCGGGGGCTCCAGCCCCGCCAGCACCCGCAGGCCCCCGCGGAGGGGAAGGGCGCGGGAACACCTCCCCCGCCCCGCCAAAGCCGGGCCTTTATCTAGAGAAGGCGGGCAGGCCCGGGACTGAAGGAGAGGACAGCGCCAGCCTCCGGACACCTTCTTTTCTTTGCTTAGGATTTGTTTTTCTCCCCGTTTTTCACTTCAGTCAAACTGCTCAGCGATCACCGGCGTCAACCGCAGGGCGCAGCCGCCTTCCCTCGGGGCCCCCGCTCGTCCCGCCCGGGCACAGCCCCCCGCCTCCCCCGCTGGCCCTGCTTCACGGGGACGGAGACCGGCCCTGGACGGGGCGATACTCACGAAGGGGCCCTTCCGGCCTCTCCTGAAACTGAACGCCATCGGGACCGGGTAGGGGACGGGCCTCTGCCACCGCCTCCCGACTACTTTCTCCCCGCTTCGGACGCGTCCCCCGTCGCGACCCGCCTGGTAGCAACGGCGCGGCGGATTTGCTGCGGGTTTGCGCTCCCCCAATCTGCACCCGTCTTACTCACCCCTCCTCCGGCCTTAGCAACCTACCAGTGGCGAGGCCCGCCCCATCCCGTCTCCTCATTCGCTCACGGGCGACGGAGCTCTCGCTTCCTATTTGCGGCCGC
Organism: Nipponia nippon; assembly: GCF_047370975.1. Classification (NCBI taxonomy): domain Eukaryota; kingdom Metazoa; phylum Chordata; class Aves; order Pelecaniformes; family Threskiornithidae; genus Nipponia; species Nipponia nippon. The sequence goes on from NW_028262391.1 coordinate 42,183,873, forward strand.
GGCTGTCAGCCAGGCGCGCACTCCGAGGCGGGCCGTTCGTCTGTCGGCTGTGAGGCGACGCCTCTCCTGAGCGGGTGGCGGCGGCTCTTTCCCGTCCGGTCTCCGCTGCGTCCTGTGCGGCCTCCGGAGGAGAGAGAGGCTGCGACCCCGAAAGGTCGGGGCGCCCGGGACGGAGCTCAGCCTCTTCTGGGCAAGTCAGCGGTGGGCCGGCGGCCGCCGCCCTTGGGGCCGTGCCCCGCTCCTCTCAGAGCAGGTCCCCGGTGAGAGCTCGCTCCGGGCCGGGCTGCAGGATGTGGCTCAGGGGGGTGGTGTTTGCGGTGGTACCGGCTCGTCTTTGGTTCTTAAATCGTGCCTTAGCTGCAAAGACTCCTGCTTCCCCCTAAAGTCAGAACACCGCATAAAGCTGGCAAACCTGAAAATAATCTCTCCCAGCAACTACCTGCTAATAATCTGTCTGGAGACTTCTGCCAGCCTGAGGGCTGGAGGTGCCTCTGGAGTCAGCTTTGTAATTGAAGCAGACTTTCTCCCAGCAAGGGTGGATGAAGGCATAGAAAAGGCAGTGTGGGGTTTTTTTTACCATCTGTGTGTCTTAATTCAGGTGTTTTTCAGATTGGCTGGCAAAGTCGGGAGTGGAATTTGCAAGCCAACAGCCTGTATTCAAGTAAACAGAGTTGCTTACCGATTTTGATATGTTAACCGTAACTGTAAGGTAGCTTCAGAGAGGAGACAGTGTCTCTTCCAGAGTATTCCATCTTACAAATTTTAATCATAAAATTAAGTTTGGAACAGGTTTATGAAATGTGTTAATATCTCTTCCATATTTCTTTCTAGGGTGTTACTGCTACTGAAGTAAAGATTAAAGGAGGTCTGATGACAACGAAAGCGAACTTGCCTGTGACGGCAGGGTCTATAGTTGTCCCTTATGGGCATGTGATTGGAAATGAGAAGTGGAGAGGGTCAGAGATAGCCCAAAGGCTACAAGGTAAGCACAAACAAATTGGAAGAGGAAGAACAATTCAGGCAAAGCATTCCCATCTGTCACCAGTATTGTTAAGATTGGCTGGAATATGCTTTACTCTGTGCCTGACCGGTCCCATATTTGTGGTACAGCCTATGTTAGCAGGCTGAAAATTCCTGTTTGTTTATCCTGTATCTGTGTGATCAGTTCTGTCATATTTGCATAGTTGCTGAGCACTGTAGAGAAGAAGCGGAAGTATCTGCTTCTTGGGAACCATAGCAGTGGGGCTATTGTGAATATGCACCTCCACTGAAGTCCCTTGAATTTACATGGTTACTGGGACTGTGCTGTTGTCTGTTGGCACAGCAAACTAAATTGAGATGATCCTTTCAGAATAGCATGTGATGTTTTTGTTCAAGTCCAGAGTTTACTGAGAAGCTCAAACTACAGAGTTGAAAGTGCTATTAATTGGCATTACTAAAGGCATCATACAGTACTTTGGGTTGCTTGTACCAGTTTTGCTTAAAGAGAAGAAAGGCTTTAAAAGAATGTGAAGTTTATTGTCAAGTTACTAGGATTACTGACACATTAGGAAGGTTGTGCTGTGAAGTTATTATTAGTATATATGGTTTTTTAACTACTGTATTTTTTTTCTGTTAACAATCTCACCTTAAGGGAAAATTAGACTCATCTTTGAAGATGGCTTGGGACTTGTGGATTTTCATCTTTCAAACAGAACTTGCATTTTATATATTTCTGAAGCAGATTTGGTTGCAGGGGATGAATTCAAGCGAAGATTGGTTCGGTTGAGAAATGTAAGTAAATACTAGATAAAGAGACAAGTTTAAAATTGGTATTTGTTTATTCCATGCTTCTGAAAACATTCTTCTTGTGTTATTTTTAAATTCTAGTGGAGCTAAACTTTTGTGACAATTTCCACCTAAAAACTGAAAAATTATGCAGCTGTGTAATAATGCTGTATTAAACCTCAGTACAGTTGCTGCAACTTCTGTTCTTCCTCTGATGTGCTTTCAGACAGCTCATACTTAACAGAAGTTTGCTCTCTGTTGCATTGCATCAGCTTGTCATTAACAAGGTCTTTTCTTCTTTTTTCCTTTCAATACAGACCAGCAGTCTTGAGGTAATTGTAATCGTGGAGAGAACCCAAATAAGTGATCAGTACTTCTTAGCAGTACAAAAGCTTGTTGTGCTAGAACTTGGAATGGTGTTGCTTCCTGTGGCAAATCAAGGAGAAGCTTCTCAACTTATTACTCAGCTAGTAAGTTTCTATGTTAGTGGACAAACATTTCTTAAAATATGAGACATGAGGAGAATTACCTGATTTCCTGCAATCATCACTTATTTCAGAAAGACACCTGGGATCGTAAAAGAACACAACATATTTTGTTGTTTGAATGTAAGGAATAAATATCCTGCAACAGTAATGTGGTAGTATAGTTCAGGGGAAAGAGGGCTCATTTGGGAACAAAGAAAAAAAGTTTAAGAATATGATACTGGATTTTTTTTTATGTGATCTTGCACTGAGATGCCACTGAATAGCATTAGGCAATCGTCAAGTTCACTGTCAAAGCCCACTTGAGATTTTGCTTTCTCTCAGGCTGGGGAAACTGTGTTCTTGTGTTGTTTTTTTCCTTTATCCTTTCTCTGATTGCATCAAAAAGATGACAAAATCATTGTTTTAATTCATGGTTGATATTCAGAAACTGTTGGTTTCCTAGTGAGACTTTGTGGATCTGCATTAAACCCCTTAATAAGGCGCACACTTAAGGAGGGAGCTTGTTTTAAAAACTTCCTAGTGATTGCATTGAACTCTTGAGATGAAAGAAACTATTTTAAAAACCAAAAGCAGAGCTCCAGCAGAGGGCACTCAGTGTCACTTATGGTTTTGTTTTGCTTCAGGTCCGTGAACAAAGTAAGGATCACAACAGTAACCCTTTCCTTCGGAAACAGTGCTCTCAGCTGGCAGAGCCATCGGTGTTTCGGATGGTGCAACAAATTCCAGGAGTTGGGAAAACAAAAGCTCTGCTTTTACTGCAACAGTTTGGAAGCATCCACCGGCTTTGTAATGCATCTGTCAAAGAGCTTGAGCTAGTAGTTGGACAAACGGTAGCACAACAAATTTACAGTTTTTTATGTTCCTGACATGCATGTGTAGTGCTGTTTTGGAAAACAAAGGCTTTTTGTTTGGTTGTTTCTTGTGAATTATAGAATTTTGGTTTTAATAATCACATATTATGGTAATTTCTATAATCCTGGTAACAACTGGAGGGTGTTGACTAATTGTCTAGATATTACTCTGCTGCTGCTTCTTCACAGCTGTTCTGCTCATGTAGATGGAGCTGTGAAAACTACCTTGGAAAGAGGGCTGTAAAATGTTTTGCATCTGTCTTGTACAAAAAACTGAGAGAAAGCTGTCTCTTCCAGCATCCACAGGAAAAAATGGAAAAGCAATTTGCTTGCTTGCTTTTGCTTTCCAGAAATAAACACTGTGTTAATATGTGGGTGGTGTTATCTTCTCAGTAACTGGAAATGTGAGTTACAGTGCTTTAAAAAAGTTGGCATATGTTGCTTTATAGTAGTATCTTTGATTATAACTTTTTGGAGTTCCTTTGGAAAGTCCTACTGGAATACATCTCTGGCTTTACACCAATTTATTTCTCTGGTTCCTTTTTCAGTTCACAGGGTGTTATCAAATTTATTCCTTTGTGTCTAATATCCAAAATCTTGGTTAAGTCATGTTGCGCTTTTGAACATAGGTTGAGATAATCAATTACAATATATTTTGACACATTAATTATCATTATTATAGAATCATGGAATGCTTTGGGATGGAAGGGACCTTTAAAGGTCATCCAGTCCACCCCCCCCTGCAATTGGCAGGGACATCTTCAACTAGATCAGGTTGCTCAGAGCCCCATCCAGCCTGGCCTTGAACATTTCCAAAGATGGGGCATCTACCACCTCTCTGGGCAACCTGTTCCAGTGTTTCACCACCCTTGTAAAAAAATTTCTTCCTTATATCCAGTCTGAATCTACCCTCTTTTAGGTTCAAAAACATTAGCCCTTGCCTTATCGCTAATGATTCCCTACTTGGGATGAAAACATATTTATAACTTGGCCATAAATATTTAATTTACTGTATTATACGCATCAGAATTTCCAGAACTACAGAACAAGATACTACTTTCTTGCAACTAGGGAATGCTTAAACTTCTTTATAAATCTGTTTAGATTTTATTTCCTCTCTCAGACTTTGGTACTTCGCTATGGAGACTAGATTTTACATCTAAAGGTATGTGGCCATTGTTGTTGCAAGGCAAACACTTTTTTACTACTTCAAGTGGCCATCTGTTCAGTGCATTAAATAAAATTCAATTAAAGTAGTAACACTTAGTACTAATGGAGTTTAGGCTGAACTACTCTTCTATTGCAAACCTTTATTTTTAGGGCTTTATAGTAGCCCTATACCTCCTTGTGGATAGAAACTTCTTATAAATATTCCTGTGGTCTGAGCAAAAACTTAACTTGCTGTGAAATTAGTACTTGCCTTAATTTAGCTGTTGGCTACCACTCAGTGTAGAATGAGTCTTTAGTTAGCTGACAGAAGATAGTAAGTATGTATTTTTGTATGGCACTTGAAAAGCCCAGACTTTGACTTCAATTAGAGGGGGAGGTGGTGGTTAAATGAAAAAAGACCCCCACCCCAACCTTTCCTCAAGGACTACTGAGTGTGATAATGGGAATGGAAAGGCAGGTAATCATGCAGCTAAGGGGGAAGATATTTGCAGGAAGACTATCCTAGTGGGCTAAGAGAAATGAAGAGGTGGCAGGATGATTCATGTGACTTTGCTAAAGATTTCATTAGCTGGATAGTAATTTAGCCATAATTTTAGCCATACACACAAAGTATATCTCTTCTGTATGGAATATTGTATGGCAGGGTCTTACATATCAGTATGTGGCGGCTGCTGCTGCTGCTTGTGTGTGTAAAAGAAGTGCAAATACATGTGAAGAATAACTACTAAGGATAGGTGAGTCACAAGTAATTTACAACATTTTTTTTATGTAAACTTTATAGGGAAACTCTAGAAATATGTTAACACTCTTTGTAAGGAAGCGAGTTTTAGACTATAAATTATAAGTTGCTGTGTTATACAACATAAACTTTTAAGAAAGACAGTTTCTTAGATCTCTGTAAGCAACATTACAGAAACATGCAGTAGATAGTAACAACCTGTAAATTATGCTGTATCATCCAAGCTGTAGGAGAATCAAGAAACTACTACTAAATGGCAGCATCTGATTTTTATTCTTAAATAAGTGTCATCAACATATTTACACCTATTACATAAGAAACTAAAAATAAATGACAACTTTAAAGTTTACACCCAGATGCAAACTTTCCCCTTAAGTTTTGAGTATCAAACAGCATATATCTACTCTGTAGATGGCAATGTTAACTAACACTACAGTGTTAGCAATTTTCAATTAATTTCAATTTCAGAAAATAGAAGAATCGCAAAGAAATGCTCACAGTTATTTTTTTTGTCTCCCTCCTTAATATATATAGCCAATACTTGCTCATTAATTGTTCCAAGGGGAGGAGGAGGATTTTATATCTGTTTTTTTACTTGGTGTAATAGTAAATAAGTATTCTGCCACTCAGACTCACAAGCACTTCTTTTCTTGTATTTTAAAGCATAGCCACAACTTATGCACTCTTCATCAATATATTGGAATATGTCAGTTTTGAGATTTGTTTCCGCTATCAATTTCATCATAAGACTTGTATCTCATTAGTCTTGATAAGTAGGTTAAATAATTTCAAGTTTGGAATAAAGCCTGTTTTTAACAATTGAATCAGCAGGCATTTAAAATATAACCTGGATCAGAAAAAGAGCCTAGTAAAAGCCTTTTGTAGTTCAAAAGATCTTTTGACTTCTAAGCCTTCTAATTCTCTTCCAGAATTAAATTAACTATTCAGTAGAATACACCTAGTACTCTCAGAAAAAGAATGTCTATGTGTAAAAACCGCAACTACTTGACACTGCCCCTTGGCACAAAGCTAGTTTCTCTGAATAATGTTATTCTCTCTCACCTGTGGTTTGTTAAGATAATTCTTTAAAGTAGTGTTACATGATTTATTACTGACTCTCAACTTTTACAGCAAAATCATCCTTTAATATGTCTCCTATTGTTTTGCATGCAGCATCAAGTTTGTAATAAATAAATCCCATCTATCATAGTTATAAAAAAATTAGTCATTATACTGTATTTTGAAATTCCAAAGGAATCCAGTCCTCATATAAGCAATTTTATCATCTACAACTTGTTATTGCATACCTCCCAAACCACTTCATTCTAACCTTCAGATACTTCAGTTTTACAGTTTTTGCCAGCCTCTGACCTTCATAGTGGCTCAATACACAGTAAATGAAGTCAATGGCATTTGTCTGAATTTATACACACGTATATATAAAGATAAAATTGATCAATATTTTTTATATACATTATAAAGAAAAATGTCATGTTAACAGATCCTTCTGAAAGATTCAGTACAATGAACTTTCTGTATTCAGAAGTGTGAAGGGAGAAAGCTTCTTCTTAATCTGAGAACTTCCAGCCACAGCTGAAGGAAGGCAGAGGGTGCTTGCAGCTTTCTGTCTATTTTTAGTTCCCCAGCTTAGAAAAGGCAGTTTCAGTGGGGCTTTCTTGGTGTGATCAATCTTACCCTCTTCCATGGCTAAGCAGATTAAGGAGTATGTCTTCTGCATTCCCACAGAATAAGTTGCACTCTTGCTATGCTGTAGGAAAAAGAGAAGCATTATAAGAATCAGTCATCCAAAATGGGTCAAAATTTTGAAGATAACAAAGGATTACTGTGCATAGTTTTCCAAGGCAGACTACAGCAAGCTTTCTGTGCTAATGACATACTAACTGAACACAAGGCCCTTCAGAGTGCTGTGGTTCTGGTGTTTTGCCCATGTAGACTCAAGGGTATACTATGCAAAGCATAAAGGGACTTGTGAATCTTTTTCATGGGTTGTGTTATAGTTAGCTCTTGCTGGCTTCTAGTGTAACTATACAATACATACACTAACCTCTCTACAAAGCTGAAGTATGTAGTTCTTGCACAGGTCTCTGAAGGAGAGTCTTTTTGCTGTCTTTGGACAGGTTCCACGTTGATTGCAACTATGACAACAAGAGCTACTGTAGGACATTCTTTTGGGATACCCGAAAGGTACAGCTTTCTCTGTCTTGTCTCAGCTGTGCCCTGAAGCAATTTGATTGTATTCTAGCCTTCTGTTTCCAGTAGCAGTTTGGAATGGCAGGTGTGCAACTCCTTATTTTCAATGAGGAAAAGCAACTACTTTTAAACAAAACAAGAAAACCTAACAGGAGTAAGAGCACCTTGATCACTCCTAAGGCAACAATACTTCAGCACCTAAGCTTGCCAGGGAATGTTAGAAGCATGAAGCAGTGGATTTAGTTGAACTACAGGTTCTCTCACACTACAAACAAGTTTAAGTTATTTAGAGCTTAACATTTTTTAATCTTGTGATCATTTTCCCTTAGTCTAAAGCTTCTACAGCAGCTTAGTAACTGACTAGACAGTTAAAGTCCACCAAAATAAAAAAATACATACATTAATCTGTGATCTAATACAAAAGTCACAGATCATTTATGTTAACAGTGCATAGAAAATAAGCATGTAGTCTTAGATGTTCAGTTTCATTCCATTATTGTTTCACTGTAGCTTTTCCAATGCTGAACAGGGTAGTATTTTCATCCTCTGGGATAAGTTAGGGGAAAATAAAATGTGCCCTGAAATTTATAATGCAATTAATCTAAGTAGCTCCACTCCAAAAAATGCCACCACCCAACCATTCTTACACGCACAAACTGTATTTTAGCTTGCTAAGTCACAATGATTTAAAAGACTGTTTAAGACTGAACACATGCCTGAATGCTTTATATATTCATCGGTGGAACGGGATATCTGACTACATGAAAGTAAACATTAATCAGGGACTGAAGCCAGGAAACTGGAGGAAAAAAAAACACCTCACATATCCAATCTGCAAAACATATTTGCCTCATTACATACCATAGACGCTGCTGTATCCTGGCAACTGATAACCTCAATCTCAATGGGCTGCTCTCCCATGCTCTTGAATTTTTCCAGCACCTCATTCACTCCAAGCCACTTACAATCCAAGCCACCAACTGAAACAATGTAGTCACCTTCTTTTAGGCCCATCGACTGTCAAAAAATTTTGCACAGGTTATTATCTGGAGTTATAAAGATGCATAAAATGATTTTGTCATCATACAGTATCTGCCCTAAAGGCATTTCCCTCGTAGATGCTATAAAACCACTGTCTAGCCAGATGTGTGGAACAAAAGCGTATACATAATATAGAAATACGCAACTTTTTCAAGTACACAAATAACCTATTTGAGTTACCATTGATAAATGTGATTCTGGCATACTCAAATGTTGGCTCTTTTTATGTCCTTTTCACTTTTCTCCTTAAGTAAATGAAACCTGTTTTTTGCTACCCTATCATCCCCCATCAGATATTTTCTCCAGTTTTTACTTCTTTCTTCAGTATTTTTATTTGTACTTCTCTGGTTGTTTCTGCCTCTCCTAGAGCTAAACTGTGCTCATCACTCATGCTGCTTTATCCCTTTGTTTCCTCCCCGCCCCCCCAAAAGAACAACATATTAGAAGGCAATAATATGTTCTTTCCCCTCTTTTTCCTTGGGCACATACTACCTTGCCTTCCCTTCCTGATCCTCATCTTTATTGTTGTTGCTACTTTCTAAAGCCTTCATCCTTGCTAGCTTCCTGAATTAGATGGGGAATACCATTTGCTTTTATTATTTGGGACCTTTTATCTAGTAAGTGTGAACAGAGGAAGAAATCAACTCTAGTTTAATGTGATGTCAGGGATATGGATACTCTAACATCTAAGGTGTATATAGCACTGAAAATGTGTTCAGATTATATGAATTGACTATCCTGATGTATAGTGGAACTCAATAAATACTCGATACACTGGTGTGAACAAGCTAGAGTTACATTTAAAAGATTGTAATGCTAGAGTCTGGTGCAATATTAACAATTTATCTCCAAGGTACTTACTGCTGCAGAACAAACTGGATCAAGACAATAAATCTGTACTGGCGAACCTCCTTTAAGACTGAATCCTAGCTCTCCTGCTTCATGGTGGATGTGAATGGTACGTGGAGCCGTCCATCTCTGCTTGGCTGAGAACACTGTCAGTGGGCCCTGGAGGTAACATAGCAGCAGGCACATTATGGTTTACTGTCATTCCTAAGTAAGCATTTCTATTTTTCTAAGTTATAATGCTTTAAGCTGATCTTATGTAGGTTTTACTCAGGTTAACTTCCAGCTACTTCCATTGAAATGGAACAGTGAGATTTATCCCAGAAGTTTAAGGTGTCCCCTGAAGTGCTCAGTCCTACTTCGTGACTGTTCAGGTGATACTTGCAAACAGAGTGGGATGAGAGCAACTGCCAGGTTGTTCTGAGATCTCTGTTAAGGTGTGCAGAATCTTTTGGCTGCAGCAGGCTCTAAGGTCCTACATTACTCCATTTTGGAGGAGATATTCTGATCCTAACCGCAACTCCCAATTCCCTTTGCCCACCGATACACACAGAGCCACCTGAAAGACTGGCTTTGTAGCATGCAGCATTACACATTCTCCATTCCCATCTCCAAGTACTAGATGTTTCTCCCCGCCTTTAAGTTGTATGCAATTATCAATTAAAACTTCATGGGACTTTTATAAAGGTTATCAAGAATGAATCCTGTGCAAAGCCATATACAAATAGCACTTTTATTCTTTGCTAGTCTCAAGTTGACTTATACCTCTGAAGCTAGGAGTGATCTCTCCAATAACTTCTAAAAAAAACCCCAGTTACTACAGGATCATTTTTTCAGGCTAAAATACTTATGTCCCTTCTCTCACATTAGAGTGAATTTATACTTGCTAGCAAAGTGACAGAGGTTGGTCGGCATTAGCATGTTACGTACCAGCCTGTGAAAGAAGTCTTTAACTTTCACCTTGGAAAACTGAGGAGCAATTGTTTCTATTTTGTGCTCTGTTTTAGCTAAAACAAAAAGATTAAAAAAATTAGTTTTCTCTCAAGTGTTAGTTAAAAAGACATACAAATTTATTTTGCTTTCATTCCAAGCTAGATAGAAATTTCTCCTAAATTCCTACCAGGCTGTAGAAAAACTCATTTTTGTGGAAATGTGTAACACAAATATCTAAATTGCCTTAAAAATATCTTGAGAGCTCATAGTATCAATATAGAAAACTTAAAACAATCCATCCAAACAAAACTATGCTATTGTCCTCTTAAATATTTTTCAAAGAAAAATAAATTAAAAACCAGCACTCATTCTTTCCCACTGCTTCCAAAGAGGAAAGAGCTGGATGAGCTGGACTAAAGTAGGAAGAACCAACAGCAGTCAAATTAAGTTAACAACTTAGACCAGTATAAGAGTTGTGCTACAAGAAACAGTTATTAGTTTTCCCTTGTATGATTTTAGCTTTTAAAGTTTCCCCATTTTTTCTAGCTCACAAGACAGTCGCCAAAAAAAGCTGAATTCTAAATAATAACCATTGTTATGTACCCCAGAAAATGATGTGGCCAGCGACAAAAAACACTGTAAGGCAGCTGTAACAAAATTCATTTGTCTGTGATTGAGGAAATATATGTAAGGAATCTGAACTCAAATGTACAGTACATAACCTGTACGTTATTTATATTATGTATGAATACGTATTATAGAGGTACACATACGTATAAAATAAAGGCATATCCCCATGAAAGCATACACATGTATGGTTAGATACCCTTTACTTCTAGCTGTGTATACTTACGAAGGATATCTGGAGCCTGGATTAGACTGAGAAAGTCATCTTCTGTCTCTTGCTGAGCATATTTGAGAAGTGAGCGCTTATGTGCAGCTGTCAGAACCTCCTGAAGAACCTCAATGTTTCGAAGCTTTTTGCACAGACCACAGACTCTTAGAGCTTCTTCATGGTAAACAATGGCTTTGCGTAAATGTGCTTTCCCTGAAAAAAAAGTAGAAACTGTTGGTTGTCCTCCCCAGACAATAAATACAAAGTAATTTCCAAATTGTATCTGGTAGCTGTGTGAAACTGGCGGTTACCTAATTGTTTTCTCTGAACTTTGTCCTTTAAAACGGTGAGAACCATCAGTCCTTCAGGCATGTAGTCATACAACTGGGAGAAGGCTTTCTCCTGCTGATCTTCATCATCACCAGACTGCACTATAATAACAGATAGAGAACATTAACCATTACACATCTCTTGGTGCCCTGTTCCTTTAGGTGTATCATTCTGTAGTTATTACTACCTTCTCTCCAAACGCAGTCAAATATTTTTTACATATATATTGATGGCCATTTCAAGTTTTTAGGACTTTTATCAGTCTCGTTATCTGTAGTATGCAAGTAATACTTATATGCCAGAACATAGTGACAAGAATTGAACAATTTAGTAGCATATAACGGATATAAATTTCTTTTGTTTCTGCAAAAGTTAGTTTATTGAACTTTCACATTCTTCTGTAAAGGACAAAAAACTATGGCCTCATATCTGAATGGGAAAATGGCCACAGATTAACATATATTGAAACCCCAAAGTTCCTGGCTCCTAGTCTTATTCATAGACCAACTTCTAACTATTTATGAGTTTATTGTTGTTATTTATATGAATATATAGAATATGTACGATTCTTACATTCATGGTCACACAGAATGGTGGCAATGAAGTAATGCGCCAGAGCTTTGTAATGGTCTGACTTTATTTGTGCCAGTTTAGACCAGGAATAGGGGATATTCTCTTTCACTGGTTCCTGATTCATTGCAGTGTTAACCAGCATGTAAACTTCTCCCACCTAAAATAAAGCACAGAATTGAAGTATGAAAATTTAGCATTAGTTATTAGGAGCTCAAGTAAGGGATATTATATTCAGCCTTAAGATAATTCCATGTGCATCAAATCAAGGGCGGGGGGGCGGGAGGAGATGGTTAGAAAGGGTTAGAAATAAGTTTTGAGAAAATCTGAAATGCCATCTCTGATTTTTCCTGTACAAGAAAAGTAAATCAAATTTTGTACAAGAACAGCTGGACTAAGTCAGTCAATCTATATGGCTTCAGAGTTCAATAAAAACACCATATAATAAATGGGTTTTAATTTACAAATACATCTCATCAGGTTAATTCAGCTGAGAAAAAGGGTGAAGCCTATTACTTATACAGTAGGTTTGTGCTTCACTTCTGAAACTGTGCAGTCATATCCAGCCTTAGGTTTGTGTGGTCTAGTTAAAACTGGGCTACTATCTTTTATGCAGAGGAAATAAAATAGTTTTTTAAGCAGTGAATGCTGCTTTAATGGATCAAACAACTCCATGTGGCAAAATCCAAAAATCTTTTCCCTGCAGCTGATCAATCCTACAGATAAGTCAGGGTGGCTTTACGGGTTTGGTAGGAAAGGCTTTGCCCATTTATCTAGTATGGAACCAATTATATATCTGCTACTCTGAAATGGCTCAGAAAGCATATTCATATCTTGTTGGCAGAACCAATTTTTGATGTCAACAACCTCAATCAAGTATGAACGGTACCTTCTGGGGCACAATCTGCCTCTCCATTTTTCAGGCAAGTCCCAAGACAGCTCTGCAGCTACCAATCTGACTCTGATCACCAGGGTCCTTCCCCCAGTTACAATTTAGGTATTCTTTTGGACTTAAGCTTTTGAGATTTGCATAACCTCCAGCTGCTGGGAAATAACAGACAGGTTGTGTTCAATGCTTAACAGAGAACTACACAAACAACCCTGTCCTTTTGTATGTTGTTCTGTGGACAAGTTCTGTACTGTTTGAAAGAGCAGTATGACAAATAGCTTGTAAAATCCTTTGGCCAGTTCACTGCCCAAGTGTTCCAGCATGTTTCTATTAAACTTCATGAATTATGAATTAAAACCAAATCATAACAGTTCTAAAATAATATTTAAATTGCAGCTATTTGTGTTGTAATCTTCTGAAAGGTTGTGATTCTCCTTGTAGCTTGTGAGCTGTCCCTTGTTACTTTTAGTTTTCAGTAATGGTTGTTAACATTTAGGTTTAATAAATTCTGTTAATATTACTAGAGGCTGTAGCTAGTAACACAGCACTGTAAACAGTTATTTTAAAGACTAAAATTTAAGTCTTATATTTTACCTTGGCAACTTCCTGTGTCATTTTCACTAGTGTGAAAAACTCATTGCGTATTCCAGGAAGACCAATCTGCTCAAAAACACACTCTTGAGCTTGTGCAAGCATCATTTTTACTAGTACATTCAGCATAGCTGGGCTCATATCATAACTTGGTGTGTGAGTAAAGGTCTCCTTTAAGTAGCTTAGGACTCCTGAAATTACAAAATGGTTTTGTCAGCATTGCAAAGAGAGAAACAAATGAACTTAATTTTAGCATGTACCATAATAATTAAGGTTGAAAGCATGCTTTTAGTATTGCACTATAGCAATCTGAAGGGATTCTTAGTACACATGAAATTAAACTGACCTACAGGTTTTGCTCTGCATTCCCATCAAACATCTCCAGACAGAGTTCTCAAAATTACAATTCAGAGGAACAATAGAAGCTGCACGTTTTAAGGGCAATACCTTCAAATTTGCTTATAACAATTCTTGAAATTGACCATAAAGCTGTGCTGAACTGAATGTGACTTGTACGTGGGAGTGGTAGGCTAGAGCTTATACATAGGAGAGGAAAGAAAAAGAAATCTGTGCAACTCTAAGGAGGTGACAGTAGAACCCTTGGATGGAAGGAAGAAACACAAACGTACAAACTTAATTAATTATGAATCTCCTTTTCAGATGCTGCTAAGTGCACTGTGTGTCCCAATGAAAGCTTAGTTCGATCCCTGTAAGTAAACTAGAACAGTGTATTTAATAGCGTAAAATTAGATTCTGCTCTAGACATTTGGCTCCACCAACATATTAATCATTTCTATCATTTATCAAATTAAAAACAAACACTAACTGTAGTGCAAATATTAAGTAACAGTTTCACAGATGGAAGCGTAACCTTCAGCATGCACGTCATCCAACTGGTTTAGTGAGTTCTACTAGTCTGCTAATTGCTGATAATACTACAAAAGTGTAACGATAAGACCTCTGCTTTTTAAGTGTCCCAGCTTCTGTAATCTTACTTCTTGCCACAACACTCAGTTCTGGCCATGTGCTGCATTCTCCTGTTACCAGTTTCTGAGATTTTTCATTGTTTATGTTACACTTGTATCTTTTAACTTATTAATATGCCCTTACACAAATTTGAATTATGGCAATCTCTGCCTTTTTGCACCAAAAAAAAACAAACCAACCCCAAACTTGCCAGGCACATCCCAAGTACTGATGGAGTGTCCTGCTGAAAGGAACTGAAAGGATGGGGGGTGGGAGGTGTGGTGTGGTATTTTCTGCCCCATTCCCAACGTATTTCTGCTTATATGGTAGGCATATACACACTGAGAGCTTTGTTGAGGATAAACTCTGTGCAACATTTTCCATTCAGCACAGAGAAACAGTTAATACATGCTCTATATCATGTCTCTACCAACATAATGAATAGTGTTACGGAGCCATGCACAGGTACAATGAAATGCCTCCTGAGCACATTGCTTTGGGGCCCTGCAAAGGTACTGTGGTAGCAAACGATGCATTTCAATTTGTGAATTATTTCTGTTCTGCAAATACGTTGAAGTGAAAAGCAGTGAGTTTTTATTTGCAAAGAGCAGCAGCAAAATGGAGAAATTTCTCAAGTATTGAAGTTTCCTTTAGATGAAATACAAAGGTTGAAAAACAATTTATTTAATAAATGCATGAAGAAATACTATCAATTTTTTTTTATAGCTTTGTATTCAAAACAGGGGTTTTATGACAATCCAGCTCTGTGGTCCACAGTTTGTAGCTGATAAAGCTACCCATACAGTGGAAACCAATAGCCACAGATTGTTAGTGCAGAAATAAATCTTACAGTACATATTAATTACATAGGTCATGTCTTTAAGCATTATGTGTAACACAGATGACATTTAGAAAAAATAAGAAAATCTACTTGGAAAAACACAAAACAAAAGCTTCTATAACAAGTTAGTTCAAGGGGTATGATTCCCTTTATGAGAATTTGTGTTGTTCTTCGCTTGCGACAGAGTTTGATTGATTATTTTGAGCCTGTTTGCCTTTGGAATCTATGGAAAATATGTAGTCAATGTCCAATGAATTGCAAATTTCACCAGAGAACACAGCAAAATTAATTCTGAAGAGACTATATGGAAAAATAGGTTTTAAGCCCTTTATCAACCCTTTAAATTGTTTCTTGTACAGGTTTTTACACCAAGGTAATATCACGGAGGTAAGTGATATTTGATTCACTTTGTTAGTGAAACAAAGAATGAACAATGAAGCGGTTAACATTAGGGCTATTACTTGGACCTTTGAACTGCAGTTCATTAATCATTAACCATGGTATTCACTGTCTTTATCTGCATGTTCAGACTACAGTTCCAGGTTTTGAATTAAAGCTTCATCTCAGCTTTTCATTAGGCTTCTTAAATTTCCCTGCTCCTCCTTTTTTGTGTAATGAAGTCAGTGGGAAATGCAGAAATCCACAGGATGTCAGGATGAGATTAGGAATATTTGCATAAAGACCTTCCCCATATTTTTATATTTGTACCTGCAGCTCTCTGAAAAGCATCAACAGCATTTTCAAGTCCAGCCTGGGTCTGACGATTGCATCTTGTTCCAATCTGGGTGTAGAGGGCTCCAATGTTGAATAAAATGCTAGCTTTTTCAAGCAACAGATTTTGCTGACACACTGGGACACCTGTGAAGGAATCATACCTTGGGAAACAAAAGAAGTGTTAAGATTAGCAGAGTCCACTGAAACAGATATTTTCATTCTGTTTTTTCAAAAAAGCAGTGGAATTCTTAATAATTGTTCTGCTACAGTGAAAATGAAGGTGGACAGAAATACCATTAAGTGCTGCAAGCCAGAGAACAGCTTTATTTGAGGCTTAGTTTTCAGCAGGTTTTACAGCAGTGCCTCCATAAGCATATTACACCTAACTCAAAAGTGCCAATAAAACATCACAGAGGCTGAGAGTATACTGGGGAAGTATCCATGTCTGCTGCCATGCTCTCATACTTAGATATTGCCAGAGATCAACTATTGGCATGGTCAGATCCTCTATAGCTTGTATTTTAAAGTTTCTTCTTGCAGTTATGACTAGAAATTTAACAGTTCCTCTTGGCTACATGGTAGTCATCTTTTCTCATCATAAAAATAAAAATTCTGAATTCAGAGTCAAACTTTGCTTATAGATGTAGTAAACACTCCACTACAATAAATTAAGTCGCTCCTCCTCTCTTCTGACCCAAATGATCTTAACAAATTGAAGGAGGGGAATTAAAGTCTGGCCCATTCCCCATCTGCTTTGTGCACCAAGGTTCAGAGTCCAGGAAACATCTGCAGTTGTCCAAAATGAAGATTTTCTCTCTTTTTCCCTTGTGCTAACCTGTAGCCCAAATCATAATCTAGCCAATGGCTTCACTCTAAGCATGAAAAGGATGTATTGTATTGAGGTTTACTCTTAACACTAAAAAAGAAAAAAAGAAAAAAAAAGACAACACACACTGCAGGGAGTGGGGGGGAGAAACACACTGATATGCTTCAATTTAAACAGAAGACAGTTAATGATTAACAGTGTTCTGAAAAAAAAAAAAGACAAAAGAAAAACATGAACTACACACTTACCATGTAAATAAAACTCCCATGTGCCTGGTGGGTGGGAAAAATCTGTTTTCTACATAACCAAGTTGAAGGAAATAGCTTATCAACATCTCAATGCCAGCTTCATCTCGGCTAGGAGTGCGGCAGGCCTTAAAATACAATAGATTAAAATGAAGTGTATTCTGTTGAGTTACAGAATGAATACTGAAGCACCAAAGATAAAGCTCTGCTTCCTTTGGACTTCTGCATATCATAGAAATGTGTGGAATCTGAGAACAGTAAGCTTAAGGCCATACGGATGCATTCCAAATAAAGAGTTTTTCAGCTGCACAGAAGTAGCACATAACCTTTAAGGAAGCAAAGAGGATCTCTTTGGCAAGTCTCAGAGTTAATTAAGGAAGCAAAAGGGATCTGTGTGGCAAGTCTCAGAGTTAATGAAGAGTGTAGGTATTTTATGAAAACTACAAAGAAAGTTTATGTTTCTAGTATAATACAGGAAACAAACAATAGTTAGGAATAACCACCATTCTACTATAATGTTTTGCCAGATGCATCCACTTCAGCACTCTTCCTGCTAAATTTAAAATACTTTAAAGTAAAAAAGTAGATAAGGCAAATCTTAGATTTACAAAGTTGTGCCAATAGCTCAATCACTTTGCATAACTTCATCCTTTTCTTCACTTGTTCTTTATTCAGATTGTAAAACTCTTGGACAACGGAGATTCATGTTCCATATCTCAGAAATGAAGTCAATAAGAATATGGTAAGTTATAAGTAATAGTGGCATATTCTGATTCCATACAAATTGTTGTTATTTACAACTGTAGATTAAAAGACTTCATGGGATGCCACACTTGAACTTACTTGTCTCAGATCCATGAGATCTGCTATTTCATCTTCATACTCAGAACTGTCTTCACTATAATGTTCCAGAATAAAGTCCTAAAAAAAAAAAAAAAATTTGGAATATCTAAAATGAATCTAAACTATTTTTTTTCTGCAGTTGCAAACAGTACAAAATTGTTTCAGTTGTGATTTGCACGTTGTCTACTCCCTTCCAGTCAATAGTATAATAACATACAGCAATGAGACTACAAAAAGACAACAGAACTAATAATTTGATTTGATATCTGAGACAAGAAATTTCAGTCTGGTGTAAAGGAACCAAACACCTATTACATCAACTCCATTGGGTTTTAAAACAACAACACTTAGTGGTTTTGAAAGGGACAAATGAACCCTGTTAGCTAAAGTAACAAGAGAATCAAGTGAACATAAAAACTTATTAACAGAAAGAGACTGCCAAATTCTTGTCAGCTATATTAGTCCAATTCCACTTAAATTAACAAAGCTGCAATGGCATAAAGTGGTACCACAATCTGACCATGGAGATTAACCTACAGAAGGAAAAACAGAGACAAATGCTGGGGTGATATAAGATGGTTTACCATGAGATAAAGTCTACATTGCACAATACACAGTAGTCAAAAAATACAGAAGGTGGCTCAAATAGGCAGCAAAATATATTACCCAACAAACAAGCAGTGTTAATGCTGCAACACTGCTTCCCAACTGAGCTAGCTTGGTTAGTGCAAGTTGGCATATCACTGCATTATGCTGAGTAAAACCTTCATTACTACTTCCTTTCACCCTTAGAGTAGTAATCAATAGTCTTATTGGAACCAAAAACTGTAGAAGGAATTTTTATTCTCTTTGGTTTAACTCTACTGTCTCTGAAGTTGGATTTCTTATAACAACATCTTCTGACTCCTTGTCCTAGTTAGATGTTAGCAACAACCCAAATAATTGGTGGTTAATTTTTAAACACCTGGTGATCTCAGTTTTAGGGCAAATGAAACAAAAAATAATCTGTACATAGATTACTTCCATTTTACATCTGTTTAAAGAAGCAGAAGTATTTCTGTTAACTATTCATTCTGAAATGTGTCTGAAATTTACCTTGAGGGGGAGTGTAAAGTCTACTTCTTTGGTTTCCTTCAGGCCAAGAGGTACCAAGGGAATGCTGAAAGTCTCTCTATGGAAAAAACAAAAAGATTCAGGAATGTTTGTTTTCTGTTTGTCTGTTGATAAGATAAATTATTTTTGTTTCATTTGATGACAGAAAGTTAGTATGC
Organism: Nipponia nippon; assembly: GCF_047370975.1. Taxonomy (NCBI): domain Eukaryota; kingdom Metazoa; phylum Chordata; class Aves; order Pelecaniformes; family Threskiornithidae; genus Nipponia; species Nipponia nippon. Next base: position 42,202,840 of record NW_028262391.1, read on the forward strand.
TGACAGGTGTTCAGGTAAAAGGTACATAGTTTATAACAGTTCCTTCCCGCCCAAGAAAGTCTGCCTAATGGCCTATGACTCCTCAAGGAGAGACTGAGGAAAGCTACTTGCCTGTGCCTTTTTTTTTTTTTTTTCCTCATTTGAGCTCATTTTTCTTTCAAGGGAAGAAAAGGAGACTCTCAAAGGCTGGCTTACTGCAATTTAGCTCAACCTTTATATACCTGCAGAAGTTATAGGGACAGAAGATAGCTCCACAGCTGCTAGGAGATCTGCCACGGTAAGAGCTATGGTAATCATCAATAGTTATCATCAGTATTTTACATGCTACCAATGGTTTCATATGTAGAAGTGATGTATATAACACTGGGATAAGCAGGGTCAAAGTATACCAACATTAACAGTGAAAGGTCTAAGACTAGGAAGTCTGAGAACTACTTAGTTTGTAGACAATGCTAGGTATTAACCTCTAAACAAGTCAACCTCTAAAATATCAAAGGGCAATAAGGATGAGAACTGGGAAAAAAAAATCTTATCCCCAAGAGAATACACATCTGTATCACAGACTTAAACCCGGATCATATTAGTAAACAACACTAATTCATAATAGTCTTATTAGCTAAAGAGCACCATTTATCCCTCAAAAACTACATATATTGCTCTTCCACTAAGCATATTACCCAATTATAAAAAAGAAAGATCAGAATTGCTTCCAGATACATAGTTTGTTGAGTAGGTTTAATGGATCAGTATTGGGCAATTATAAGGTTTATCTGGTATTTTCCTTTTTCCTGAGAACAACTGATTGACTGTCTAATCATCATTTAGAGCATTCCATTACCAACTACAAAATCCCACCAGTATGATTCATTTATGGTCTTATCAGCAAAGCCAGCAAAATCACTTTCTTACTGGTGAAAATTCCATCTTGGGAAGGTGGGAGTAGGAGTGCAGCTTCCTCAGCAGAGGAAGAGTCCTTAAACTGGTTGGAACAATCCAGAAAGTGGCTCTGCTAGCTTGAAAAGGAATTCCAGGATACAGAGCCAAAACACCACTGCAGGAAGTGCAAATTATCTTATCTCTGATGAGGCTTTTAGAAGAAACCACAACACTTTTACAACAGATTATATCAAGACTTTTTCCCCAAAAGGAAGTGAGACACACGCAAAAGAAATCCTAACTTACTGATTTAAAGAATTCTAGTACCACCCACAGTCCCTGTAGACACCAATATTTGTCATTCAAAGGAACTGAATTTCTATTTTTTAAGTTTCTAAGGTGCCACACCCATGGAGTCACCACCATGGGGGCTTTGAACAGTTAGGGAGGTGATCCTGGATTTCCAGAACTGAGTAGAAATAGCATCATGCTTCTCAATCCAGCTGAGATGTGTGCAAGTACTGGGAAGGCCAACCCTTCAGATTGGTGTAACACAATACAGCGTAACCTAGTAATGTGGGTGTGACCTCGTGTTGATGACTCTGTGCACAATAGATTCAGAGAGCAGCTATTAATAGCTATTTGCTATTAAAGGCTGGAGAGCAGTTACAGAGGGAGTGAGTTATTTTAGCTGACGGAACATAAACAGCATTTAGAGCTTAGAATGAAGAGCATCAGAAAGGTAAAACATCATTCAAAACAGACTGGGGAAGTAGGATCAGGAGAGAATAAAAAGCATACTACTGTCCAGCCACAAGGCTTCTACCTGCCCTGGGGCCTGACCTACTGCTCACCCTTCATTTAGAATCCAAATATTTCAAATATTCTTTAGCTAGAAGGAATAGTACTTCTGGAGTCTTGCTCTCATTCCCACAGCCATAACTTTCATACTGCTCTCTATGCTTACATGCATCTATGAAGACTGGTAAAATCTTGAATGAAAAACGTTTTCGCATCAAATAGTTGTCAAAGTTTGACATGGGGGCGGAGGGCAGGAACTTTAGCACAAGTTTCTTTTTGAGAAAAATGAAACAGATATTTTGCATCAGGTCAGCATTCAGTTGAAAGATACCCCACTGGAAATGTGCTTAGTCCTTCTACATTAAGAATTCCTTGTAGTCCACCTGGAAGTTAACACCTAACAGAGAATAGTGCTAAACAGGACTCAAAATTATACCCCCTCATATGAAGCACATTTGTGTCTTGAGCTGCTAATGTTAATCAAATAGCAAATGTTTACTTTTAGGAGCAACAAGACATCTAACTGATACAGAAATCATTGTAGTATTCACGCAATGAATAATCTTTACCTTGGAAGTTTTCTCTTTGAGGAATCCATTGCAATTTGAAGTTTAGTGTGCTCTTTAAAGTTGGAAAAATATCTTGGAACAGTTCCAACTTCATCTACTAAAACTTTCTCTGTTTTAGCCAACGAATTTATGGATTTCTATCACTGAAGTGCACACCTTAAAGATTACCTCAGGTCTGCTCTGAGCTCCAAATCAGTGTTGGACTTCTATTCTCCAGCTAAAGAGCGGACTGTTGTACACACTGCATTTGAGAACAGATATTATATCACTAGGTTTTCTCGATCCAGAATGCGCTGAACCAATTAGCCATTCTACTACTGGAAATTCTGCTAGGTGCCATGTGTCTCCCCATAAAGCCCCAAGAGCTTTCAATGCTTGTAATACTCTCCTCCACGAAGGAGCTCCGTATCTAAGGATTAGTAGTACATACCTTTCCCAAGTGAAAGACAAATAGGCAGACTAACCCTTAGTCAACAAATCTACCATCAAATATGTTCTCTTCCTATCAAGCTCTCTGTTCTTTCACGTAATTATTGTCCGGTATTCACATTCACCTAGAAACAGTTTTGTTTCCAGCGGTAAACAGAAGATCTGTTAATAATTGAGTAACAGCTTCATACTTACTCTGTATTTTGATAAACTTCTACTGAGATATTAAGTCCTTCCAATTCCTCCTTTAAGATCTGCAGGTCTGAGTTTACAAAACTCAGTTCCAGGAGTACCTGCTCTCGTACTTTGTTGTTGGTGGTTGCTCTGAAGAAAGAAGAGACATAATTCTTTTATTGCTGAGGAAAAGGTTTTGTACATAAGCTTGGTTGACTCCCTTGCTAGCATTCTCAGCATTTTTAATATTTTTTTTTTTTTAATCTCCTTCAGAGGTGATGCAAGACCTCTTGTTTCAGAATTTATTAGGTTTTTCTGTCAAGAGAGAGACTGGGATAGTTTCCAGATAACAGCACACAGACACATAGAAGGTTTGCTATGTGCTATTTTTTTTTCTGTGATTAAGGGTCAGGCTTATTTTCAGATACATTAATAAACAGAACTAAAGCATCTTAAACAGAATTGCTATCCCATTTTCGGATTATGTGATCTTTTCCTAGAAGAAGATATGCGGGTGAAGGTGGGGGGAGTCAGGAGATATTTTTTCCAAAGAGACTTCCCCACTTTATAAATTGAATAATTATCTGTTGAGACTTCTGATCTTAAGAATAAAAGACAACAACTTTCCCATAAAACTGTTACTACAGAATGTTTTACAACCAAATATACAGGTAGGAAGATATTTCTTTTAAATACAATACAATTTTCTCTATTTTTTTTTGTCAGATGCAAATAGGATTTTTTTCTTTGCTTGTTTCCTTTGCCATTTATACATTTACATGACAACATTTTGAACTGCTAGCATAGTGGATGTTAGTATTTAGCCCCCCAGAGCATTTCTGTGTGATTTCTTATTTGTGTATTTCAGGATATTATATCACTATTTCTAACCTGATTCTCCATACAGTATTACTGTTTTCAAGAGACTTAAACTTTTATCTATAACCACAGGTATGAGTTTAAGATAAAAGGCCTTGATCCATAGCCAGGCTTAAGATACTGTGCCCCTATATTAGAGTCCAAATCATTAGACAATAATAAACTTATTTTAAGTTTGCAGCATTTTGCATTTACGTTTATTTTAAGATAAAATTCACCCTCAAATATTTATGAGCAACCCTCTCATACATCTAGGCTCCCCTTGGAACAATCCTCCAGTTTTATAGAGCAGCTTGGTGAAGAACTAGTTATTCCAAGGCTAAAATTCTAAGCTTGTACTTCATATTGTAAGTATGTGTTATCTGTGAATTTTCTGTGCTGTACTTTATTGAATACCTGAGATTGCTTAGATTAAGCAATGTTAGTATCTGCTGCCTGCATAAGCCAAACTGAACACAAATATAGGGTGGAGTGGATCTTCCTTGATAAAGGCAGCACCACCACCAGTTATGGGCAAGCTTTGACGCTACCAGCAATTTACTTACAATGTTATTAAGGCTCCATGTTTGGTCTAGCTTACCACCCTCCACAGGACGGATTCTAATATCTTTCTCAGAAACCCCAATGGTCCATCCAGGTGAACTCCTCTAATATGACTATATTGCTCTCAACGTCCATGCCAATTTAGAGTTAATTTGATTCCCTTTACATGTTGTTGCACTGTAGACACACTTTGTAATGACAAACAGCAAAAGACAGCAACAGGGGCAATGTGATATCCTTGAGAGCCACATAAGTCTACTCTGAAGTCAGTTTTAACTCAGAACTTCCAGAAGAAAAGACAATGAAAAGGAGAGAATGACTTTCAGAAGTTCTAAAAACAAAAGTCTTTGCACTATATGGATCATTTGTTTCAAGCCTAGCGTTTACTTTCAGCCAAAAGTAAAGAAACCCGCATTTCCAGTTTTTTCTCAAGTCCTATTGCAGTGGACAGCAATTGGTTTGCTTCTTTTAGAACCTGATGAAATGTAAATAGAATCTGAAAACATAAAGCTCATTTATTTATGTTTTTCCTTAGGAGACTGTAAATAGATCTAGTCGTGAACTATCTAGCGGTCAGGTTACTTTTAAAATTGCTTCTTTCAAAGAGCTAGCAAGTTTTAATAGTCTAACAGGTATAAATTCATTTTAGGTTTTTAATAACTTAGAAATAAGTCTGATCCTCTACTTTTCAAATAGGCTTAATTCCCACTCTTGTCAATAGCAACTTCAGTATTTCAGCAGTTAATAGTGGTATCTGGAGCCAAACTTTAGGACACCTTTAAGGTTGAATGTCAGAGTAACCAGTATTCACATTAGACATTGCTTGTCTCTCTAGCCTTTCCAAAACACTCTTGAGTTGGCATGCAGAAACATCTACTGAATGAACAGCCTTCAGTTTCAAAAGCAGATAAGGATTTTGCTATGCATACAACAGGTAGCAAAAGACCCTAAGTCTTACTCCTTAAGTCAGTTACCAGAAAACAAAGCAAAATGTAGTCAGTCAGAGGCTAAAACTACATAAGCTCTAGACCTATCACCTCGCTTGCCAAGAGTGGAGATAAAGGCAGGTAACAAGCAAAGGGCAACCTATCAATTAATGGCAAGTTTAAGAAAAGTGAATTTATCCAAGCATTTTCATTTCTCTAAGGGAAGTATATTCATTATTTTGTTCTCAGAGACCCATTGTTCCTCCAGTTGCAGAGAAACAGACACTATAGGAAACCACTGCAGATGAGTATTGGGGAAATTTTCAGTTGTTCTGTGTAACAGAGGAATGGATTGTTGGAAAGCTACAGGAGTGTTTGCTAAGCAGTTAATCACAGGATGTAACAGCCTCAAGACAGGGTCAACATTAGGCTATTCCTATGGGGACAGCCACATAAGAAACTGTGTCTTAAAGAGATTTGGTGGACAAAATATAATAGATAAAGGGCAAAGTCTCTTCCAGTTACCTCAAACTGTAGGAGGATTTGGTGGCAACTGTAACCCAGCTCAAATTACATGTGCGCTACCCTACCACTCCTGTATCGCTACTACATGGAATAAATAAGGCAATTGATGGTCCTTTCCACTGCAGAGCACAGATCTAGTGGATCTTGGAAAAAGCAACAGCATAGTGACGATACCTTTATAGATTTAAGGTGTAAAAAGGATTCATTACAATATTCAGCAAGGTTCACTTGCCATTATCACTAGCAATAAAGCTGATCAAACAGAGCAACATAAGACAGTCTAACATTCAGCTCATTTGCTACAACACAGCAGCTTTGAAAGTGCACTTTATAGCAGGTAATAACTGTATAGAGCTGCAGCATTAAAAAAGTCCAGGGAGATTCACAAAGCAGCCAGCAGTAATTTATGCAGCATGTTAGGGGAGCGGTTAGGCAGACTGGGAAAAAGCAATAGCTAAGAGACTTTTCAAAAATTAAAAAAAAAGTAATTTTGTTGCTCAGGCAAGAGAACTAGGAAGTCATGATACATACCTTAAAAGATTTTCAGCACCAGCTCTCATTCTTACTGCTCTTAAGATCTGTTGGTTTAGGAGAGCTCTTTGATTTTGCAGTTTGCTCCGACCAGTCTCAGCAAGAGGATTACATCCCTAGAATTAAGGAAACGAGGTTTTTTGTTACTGTTGGAAAAGACTCTGAAAAAGCAGTAACACTGAATTTGAATGAACTTTAATGGCACGGGTTCTGTATGAATACAAATTAACTACATTGACATCAGTGATGAATGACTGACAGTGTTTCTTTTCTCAAACTTGGTCATTCAAAGCGGAAGAGACACCATGACCAAAGCATTTTACATTAAAATCCAGGCAGAAAATATTTATTTTAAAGCTTATGTACATGTGTGAGCCAGTCTGTTCTCCCCTAGAAATCTTTTGAAGCTATTGTCCAATTATAACCAAATTTGTCAGTGTTATTAAGTTTCTACGAGTTTCATAAAAACAGTATCTGGGAAGGCCATAACTCCTATCAAAGCTTCTGCTGAACCTTTGCAAAATATCAGAGTTCTATACTGGGATATACGCAGCCTCGAAATACAACTCTATCAGAAAACAGGCTTCGGTGGCACCACTGCTCACAGTTTTAAGAACCTTTCTAAGGATCTCTGCTCTTGTTCCTTCTGGTGCTCAGACCTTCAGTACAGTTCCTACCCCTCCTTCCCCAGGTTCCTCTCTTCACATCTCAAACTTATTTTTGGCACCGTAGTGCTTATTTGCACAGCTCTTCTTCATACCCAGGAAATGCTCTTGGATCTTTAAGTCTACCATGTCCTAACCCAAGAGCACCTTTGCATACTGCACCAAAACGTGGAATATGAATAAGCTTTATAAGTTATTTCATCTATGTTCACAGTGCCAGATGCAATGATTTATCCGTCCATTAGTTCTTCTTGTTACCTGTTGGCCAAACGAAGATTATATATAGGTAGCATCAAGTAAGATGGGAAATGGAATAATATGAGATGGGATATGGAATAATGAAGCCTGACAGGGTAAAATGATGATTATACCTTCAGTAACTCATCAAATTAAGCCCTTAAAAAGTAAAGCATGAAATCCAGAATTCACAAGAATGTTCCTGTGTACGTGCATACCTTACACAAACATAAGACTCAAACTACTGCAACCTGTGTTTGAGCAGGACTGAGCCATTGTATTCTGGTGAGCACTGATAAGCTAAAACTGTTATAGATGAATAGGACTGCATGTTTGTTTCTCTTTTTTTTTTTTTTAAGGGAACATAATCTTAACACCTTTTTAAAATAGGTTAAAGTTTCACTTCCACTTTTTTATTCTTTGCCCCGCCCCCTCGTTTTAAAGCATCATATATCTTTCATTATTAATACTCATTTATAGTCATCAAATGTCTTTAACATTGATAGTCATTTATAGCCAACCAGCACATCCCTGCAGTCTTAACTACTGATTCTGAAGCACATAAGACCACTTTGGTTTAAGGCTTACCCTTGAATAAAGCATGTCCTTTTGAGTGGCCTTGCTGAGTATCCTTACAAAGCTTATCAGGGTCCTACCGGATTGTGCATTACACAAGAAGGAGGCTCAGATCTGTCTGATACAAGTCTTCCCTTAAGTACTCCAGCCACTGAATGATGCACTGTTTTGGACCTCTTCCTCTTAGTTTTGACATAACGCCATTTAAAAGTCTCTCAACAAGCTCCAATTATGAGTGGTCAGGCAATGACATACCAGCACAACAAAAGCAAGTATTTAACTAGAACATGAAGTTCTAATCATCTATTTGAAGTCCAGTTCTTTGGGCTGGCAAGTGAAGGCAAATTGACTTGACAATAGAGAAATGAGCTGATCAATCCACATTACACTGGTTCAGCTGAGAAAGCACATAGCCTAATATTGTTAATTTTAAATCCCTAGTTTGAAAATTTTGTAATAAATAGCAAAAATGACAGGAAGCTTGTGCAAACATCTTCAGAAGCACCGTTTGCCAGATAACTTGCAAAAACATGCCACAGCAAATTCGTCTTATTGCAGAAGCGTTTCTGCATTGAAATACCAATTACAGCAAAAGCCCAAAACTTGGGGGCGCAATATATACTCTCTTCATTGAGAAATCACTGTCAGCAAGCACAATACATAAAAGATGAACTTCTTACCGGAGAGGACATGCACATGTAGCAAACTCATTCATTCCTCTCAGATTAAAAGTAGTCCTTTAACTACCAAATCCTTTATGCTCCCTTACACACATTCATACAGAGACATAAGCAAGGCACACCTAAAGGTACAACATGGCCTTGGATCCACAAGTTGCTTTCTGCTCTTAGCCTGTTTCTTCTGGGCCGCCACTGTTTTTCCTACTTTGCTTTTTCTTCACTTTGTGTTGTATAATCTTTCTCTGCTACTGGTATTCAGTATTCTCTCCTACTGTTCTATCCATGCCGTTTTTCATTTGAACCTTGCCAATTATTTCTCTCGCTTTTTGCATTCAGTTTGAATACTTGACTCTCGTCTTGGGCCTCTCATCTCTATATCCCTGTATAGGTCTGTGATGTTTTCTTCCAACTTCTTTCTCAACCACTTAGTCCAAGCATCCTCCCTAAATGTATCCTTGCCTAGCCCTTGTCTTCATTTTCTCTGTAAAGCTGCAGCTCCTTTCCAGAACTCCCTGCCCTTCCTGTGTGCCAAACAAGTTTCATGACATCATTCAAATACTTCTGTACAGCCCTACTTCTGGGAAATTTTTCAGGAAGATCAACTGCCTGATTCCCAAGCCCGTGAAGCTCAGTATAAGTGGTGTATTTCAGTGGACCTTTGATCAAGCTCCAGCCCAGAAATCAAACAAGCTCCCATTGAACGATGAGTGCAAAACTACAATGATCTTAAACTCTGTGTAAAGAGAAAAAACAACAGAAACGTTTCCCTGCATTTCAGGACCAGCCACTAATCTCTGTATGAAGCTTCAATGCAAAAACAGTCCTGGGGCCAAAGAGGACAAGGCACTGACAGACTGAGGCATCCGCATCACCTCCAGTCTGCCTGGAAGTGCTGCACTTTTGTCTCCTTGATGAAAGGCTTCTTGTGGATAGAGGAGTCTGTTTTCAGGATAGGCTCCCCTGCTGCAAGCATATACCTCCCATTTACTTCTCAAGGCCTATAAGGAACTCGTATTTTACCTTTTGGAAAATGTTGCTTTTTACATCTCCTGCCCAGGGGATGGGGTCACTTAGCTAGTTTGTGTTCATTTGCAGGCTTAAACTCTTCATTGCAATCAGACTGCCAGAAAACTGATGGCTAGCAGTCTGCATAGAGGACAGTGAAAATAACCAAGGGGGAGGGGGGGCAGGGAAGGAAATACACAATCTGGGGAAGACTTTCCCCTTGTGTAAAGCACATATTCTGTGTACTAAAAAGTTATTTAGCAGATAGGTCCAAGAAAGTGCTTCATTTTGTTTTCTTCCATGTAGAAGATCCCTTTCCCAGACACCATTTGTACTTGGTTCACATTTGGACAATCCCAAGAACGTTAATGTTCAGTTCATTACAATATCTGGCAGCCAAACTTCCCAGTGGTTTCCACACCTACTGTTTCATTTCTTGTCAACAGGATGCTAGATGCTTCATTTAATTACTGTTTATTTCTTTGCCGAGCCAAGACAACTTGGAGAGTGAACTGGATTTTACCCTGGCTTATACACTATCAGTAAAATTGTTAATTAATAGCAACAAAAGAACAGTTATTACTAAGGAAGTTGCAAAAACGACCAAGTATAGAGTATGATTTAAGCTTTCATTGCATGCACTGGGGGGGATAAGACAAATAAATAGAGTAAGTCTGCTGTGAAGACAATTCAAATAGTAAACTCAGGTATCAGTTTTAGAGCCTTTTTTCCCCTTAGAGCATAGCTGTACTTCATAAAGAAGTATTTAAAAGTTCTTAAATATTATTATCCTTAGCTCCTGAACCAGTAAAAGCTTTTTAAAACCTGAAGTTCAGTTAGCTAGTTACTTTATTTCTTCCTGCTTTGTTGAACAGCATTGTTGAACTGCAGAATCAGGAAGCTGATATGTTCTTCATATATCACCGTCAGAGGCAAGACCTGCACTAGAGTTATGGATTCTTGCCATATGTTATTTATATACCTAGTCAGGTAACATCTTGAAAGAAACAGGCACTGATATGAGACAAATAAACATGCACCTCCTGATGAAGGCTGGCCTGTGCAGGGGCTGCACGTTTGATAGCAATCCTCTGACTAATTAATAAGGCGTGCCAACAGATTCCAATGGGATTGCTGCTCATCTCTTGTTAGAATGAATGCCTGAGCTTAGGTGGCAGGATACCCCACTGGGTTTTATTTTTAATTTTATAAACATTATCCCCCACACACTTATTTGGCAAACAGTTGTATTATGAATGCCTGTGGGATCTCAGTGTGATGCTGCCTCTGTCAGACCAAGCACAGCCAGCTCATCAGCAGGAGCTCAAGTAGAGCTAGGAAGTGGCTGAATGACCGTTCAGGACTCACATGGGATTCCAGGGAGATTTTATTCTACAGGTTACATGGGGGCGGAGAGGGTAGCTAGGCAAGCCTGCAGTCAGGTACTCCAGGTTAGCTATGGAGGCAAAGTATCTTGCCGCTGTACAAGGCACCAGTGCTTACCTCCCATCTGAAGAAGCCTTAATATCCCACAGTCTAAGGAGTATAGGCAGTATCTTTGTGGTTTTCCAAGTTTAGGCTCTAGGCCTTCAGAAATTACCGACCACAGAGGGAAGATAGCTGTGAAAAGTATGGGTCCCAAATAAAGAAGCAGTTGTATTTAACTTGAATGCCAGGAAGCTCTTTCTTCAAGACATAAGTATTTTTTAGTATCAGAAATCCAGTTGTGATGGACACAAAAATCATGACTGTTTGCCAGACAACGAGTAATCACAGTAAGCATTTGAAATTAACATAAATATGATTTATGAAGTAGTGGTTTGAACTTCTAAGATGAGCCACACACTGTCTGAAGGTGACACAGAGTTGAGACTGGGTGTGCCTTTTTACTTAAAATAAAACATTCCTTTGTAGCCAGTGCAACCTGTGCTGCTTGTCAAGCCCAGTAGTGTACGCAAATGGCCATATCCTCCAGATATTTAAACGTGTATGTAATTTAACTTATGCACATAACTTCTTTGGCTGTAACACCAATTGTCACAAACAGCATGATTCACACCAGTATTTCTGGAACTGATCCTAAGTCCTGCTAAATTATTATATTTATTTTCTTACCTTCTCCTATGATTAATTAAAGTTTCTCCTTGCATGTTTCTACTAGTTAAATTTTGAAATTTTAGCTGCAATTTATACTGCAAGTCTTTCAATAGTAGAAGTTTTATCTGAGTTAAAAAAAAAAAAAAAAAAAGAGGGGGGGAGAGGGAGGAAGAAAATCTGGTCTTCCAGAGCCTGGTCTACTTGTGCCACAAACAAGTGTTTTACAGTTCTAAGTGCCTGGCACCAACGATTAATATAAAGCTTTAGAACTAACTATTGTATTAAATACCAAATACATATTTTTTCTATACAATATTCTATCTTGTCACACCGCTCACTAAGCAAAATTAAAATTTTGTCAGAGATGTCTGTCTCTTGACTAACCAAGTTTCAGATGATTCTTAGTTTCACATGAAGGCCTACTTTCAGTTTTAGGTTTTATGAATTGCTATATAATGAGTGGACACAGCATGACAGGGGGTATGAATCATCGCAACATTGTTTCTGTCCCACTAGACAAGTAGAAAGAGAACAAATAGGCAAATAAATATTCCTGTGTCAATGCTAATGTTGATGGTTGCCTGGCTACTAATGACTGAAAACAACCACATGAGCTAAAACCCAGTGGAAGCACAGGTGTAGCAGGTTGGTAAACTGATACATTAACCACAGTTGGGGGGGCAGCCCTGAAGAAGAAACCCCAAAAGCTAAGGAGGGGAAGGAGAGAGAGTTAATTAGAGAAGTGCTGATTCACGAGCTGGTTACCATACCTATCATCATTTTCAACCTGGTGCTTCATTCATGGAACTGCTTGTTTTCTGTTTTTAGCCTTTTCCCCTGGCAGGGAGGACTAATATATACTGACTTTCTTTCTGAATCATCAGCTTCGTCTATATGATAAGCACCTAGTCTCACAGATGGAACCAAAGCTTTAAGAATGGGAGGAGAAAAGAAAATAAGCATCTTCATTAAACTGATCAGAATCTAAAGAGTCATTAAGCTAGCTGTCCTACTGCTCTGCCTCTACGTAGCACAATGGACTGCTATGCAAAACAACCAAATTGAAGATGGGATGCTTTGTGCTGTACCAACAGATGCTTGGAGAGCTACAGAAAGGGTACCCTTGGAAAGTGAACTACGGCTTTTTCTTATCGTTTATTGCAACTTCCTGACTGATTAGGGAATTTGAAAAGTTACACTCTGCGTAAGGTAGTACAAAGAAGTAAACCAAGATGGGAAAGATATAGTAGAAAGAACTTGCTAGATATCTCTTCCTTGCTCTGGTCCTGCCCACCCAAAAAGAAAAATAAAACAAAAACAAAACAAACAAAAAAAAAACAGGGCAGGCATAGCCCTACTAATAGATCACCACATAAGCATTGGATCCTGTGACTGGATGAATACTACTTTATAAATATCCTGAGTTCTGTATATTGATGTGTTTTGGGGATATTTACTTTTTGAAAACTTACTGGTTTAGTGGGGTGCTGTGCTGTAATGAAAAAAAGAAAAAAAAGAAGGGGAGAACAGCTTGAAAGAGAGAGTTGTTTCTCCCACAAGAATTCAAAAGTAACTAAAAAAACCAGGAAGAGGTCCAAGAGGCCAAGCAATCCACAGAGCCACGTCAGGCTTAAAGAATAACTTCACCAGAGGTGGGAGAAGCATCTTACCTAAGCAAAGCAGCACATGAGGACAGACCTGCTTTAATTACTGTCGGTCTGTTGAAAAATCCTTCCTGTCTAAATGCCTTGCTCTACTTTTAAAACAAATTGTTCTTTGCTCTTATCATTAGTTTTGTCATTATTTTCTGCTGACCACAGACTCTTTCATAGGGAAGAAAGACCGGGGGCAAAATTTGGATGGACATGCAGGATACGCATGGCTGATTCACAGGTTGCTGCCAGTAATAGTGAAAGAATGTGGAACTCCGCACAGAGGAGGTCGAGGCACGAGGCTGACGGTCCAAGAGCACTCGCACCACCCAGAAGTACAGGTACAGTTTGCCCTGGCAGTGTACCGTGGAACATACTGAACTAAGCTATCCACATGTGATGGTTGGGATAAACAAAACAGTAGCAGAACCAGTTTCCTGGTGCATTATCTTCACAAGTAAAAAGTTCTAGACAGAAAATCCATCTTCTTTTTGGTGGAAAGTAAGGTGTTTCTTCCACCTTGTCTCTTCAGGACACCAGCAAGGATTTTTTTGCTGTTGTTGTTGGTTTTTTTTTTAAAACTAAAATCCTTCTCACAAGTTCAGTTGCAGCTAATTAAATGGTTAGAGGGTTGTTTTGGAAGGGAGGTATAAAGGGAAGGGAGCAGGGGCAACATTGACAGAGTTGCATATACCCTGTGTGGCTGCACAGGTAATTTCCTTAAAAGTAGATATTTAAAAAAAAAAAAAAAAAAAAAAAAAAAAAAAGAAGCATCCAAGCCAGCTCAAAGCATCTTATAGGTTTAAGGAAAATTTAATTTTGCCTATATAAATATGACAGGCCTTTCCCACAGGAAAAAATGAGATAATGGACAGAGATGGGGTATGGGAAAGAGGAAAAGGTCCCTACTGAGCAGCTCTGATGTCACTGGAAGGGAATGGAGAGAGGGAGTCTGAGGAATGGTGCAAGTGGACTGCAGAAGCTGCCACCCATCACGTCTCTGACTCACCTGGCAGTGTCACAGCAAGCCTAGCTTTCTAGTGCAACAACAGAGGTCAAAGCAGGAAACAGGATTGTGCATCCGTTTCCCCATTTCTGGTCATGGCCCTTTACATAGAGCCAGTCATAGTTTTACAGGGCCTCCTCCCTACAGGAAAAAAAAAAAGCTCTAAACAAGAATTAAGTAAATAAGTTGTTTTGCATATTGCATGTTGGGGATACTGAGGGTTGTCTTCTGGTATGCTGTATTCAAGACTTCAAAAAGCATAGTACACAAAAGGGCACTATACAAACTTGGAGCATACTTCCCACAGTAAGCCATTTAGCAAAAGAAAATATCAAGAGTCTAAAACAAATGGCTATTGTATGAACTGCTCAGTTTTTCTCAATGATAAAATTTCATTGTGCACAATATTCTTGCAAAGTATGGAAGACAACCTCATTGTGTAAATAGCACTTGGAAGCCCTTTTGTGAGCAGGACTGATACAAAGCAAGTCTCTTCACCTTGCTCGGCAGCTTATAGAATAAAAAGGTCAATTAAGTAAATGTCATTTGATCTAAAAACATGAGGACTAGCCTTGGAAATTGATGTGTTTCTGCACCAACAAAGCTAGTAAACCAACCCTCAAATCCTTTCAGTAAAACAAAAAGTAGCGTGATTTAAAAAGGGAGGGGAAAGTGATACAAAGGAACTTGGGGCGGGTCACCCACGGACACACACAAGCAGCTCAATCACTGGTTTCAGTTACATGAAGTCACCCAGCATACCATTCAGATGAACATGTAAGGCCTAAAGACACTACGTCCAAAGTATCTCCTTGGGTTCACAGCTTATATCTGTTCAAGATTCCAGGAGTGGGACTGGTTTGGGTTTTACTCTATTTTGGTGGGGTTTTTTCCCTTCCTCCCTTCTCCTAGAACAACTGAGTCAGAATGAAAGCTCTGATCTTTTGAGACCATTCAACTAATGTATAACAAGGAATACCGGTTTCCTGCTTACATCTAACTTTTAGGGACAGAAGGCTTTGAGCATCTAGCCTGATCTGAAGTTTACAACTTTAATAAAGACACTGATGAACTGGTTGAACCTTGCAAAGATCTGAGTGAACAGAGGGAAGAATGTTCCACTGCAACACTGGCTCATTCAGATTTATTTAATATCAGATTCACATCCATTTTCTACTGCTTTAAGACATAAGTAATTCAAAGGTGCAAAAGATGCTTATGATTAGGTATAAAATTGATCTTACAGTATTTTCATATATGAGAAAAACTTCATTCCTGTCCAGAATATGGGGTTTACACTGACCTAATGCTGTTTCAGTCAACATAACCCTAACATACAACAATTTAACTGAAAATAGACTCAGCTCTTCAGCAAGTCTGAGTGCAGAAGATATACTCCTCTTATGACTTAGGAAGCACAGCTTGGCTATTAAACTTCAGTTAGTCCCCATTAGTAAAAACAAATAGGTGGAAGAGTTGATTTATCTAACTTAACAAACTTGACAAGTTCATGAAAAGTCAACTTTTTTACTAACATGCCTCAAGGCAGCCTGCGAGCATCCCACACTATAGAAAACATAGCTGTGAAAACTCTAAATAATTACAACTTTGTCACACTTCATGATTTCCTGCTATGGACTACTAAGAAAGAAGTGATTACTCACCAAATATTATAGTAGGATTACTCAAATGAAGAAACCAGACAAGAGTTGGTCAAAGTTTTGTTTCAGTCTCTCTAGTTATTCATACGGCAGTACTGATTCCTTGCAGCATGGCTGGCACAGGTAGAAATTCGCTCTTTTCAGCTGCGAGCAGTTCCTTTGCTAAAGGGCAGTATTGTTGCTTAAGCTCCTGCAGATTTATGAATTTGGTGACTACGGGGGGCAAAAACCAGACAGCCCGTAAAGAGGACAACGGAGCAAAGCGTATGTGCCTCTTACCGCGTAACCCAGGAGGCAGCTGAAGTGCATCATAGGGATATTTCTGTGCAGAGGTGAGCAGCGACAACCTGATATATGAGGCTGGTTTTTTTCTCCATAGAATAAGCAGTTTGTGGTCTCGGATTCAGAACCTACCCTGAAATCCCTGTGTACCTACGCCCCATCAACAGAAGTTACAGGCGCAGAGAACTTAAAAACAGCGAGGCAAGGCTGAATCAGAGCTCCCCAAAAATGGCCCTTACTGCCCTTCCCCTCGGGTGAAGTTCACAGAAGCCCGCAGGGCTGCGTTACAGGCGATACTTAACTACAACGACTGTTGTGCAGAAAGAACTCAAGTGCAGGTTATGGCATAAGCCGCCCACTCAGTCTGAAAAGTAATTAGGGCAGATGTTTATTAAAAACTTCCTAACGAGTCTGTTAACTTCACTGCCTTACTCCAGTAAACTTTCTTACAGGTACACAAGGCAATTTACTAGAGAGCGAGCGAGGAGACGCAGTGAGGAACGAACAGGGAAAAGCGCAGGGAGAAAAAAAAAAAAAAAAAAGGTGGAATTTCACCCATTTTGTAGAGGTACGAGTCCTGCAAGGTGAAGCCTGGCCCAGGGACGGCGGAGGGTCGCGCCGGCGGCGGTCGGGCTGCGGCCGCCCAGGACCCCGCAGAGCGCCCCGGCCGCGCCGCCGCCAGCTGAAGGCGTCCCCGCAGCCGGAGCCCGGCCCCGGGCGCCCCCCTGCCCCCGGCCCGGCAGGCGCGCCCGGCCAGAGCCCAGGTCCCCGTCTCGCCTCCCTTCCCTGCGCCAGAGGCAGCTCCCCGCTGCCGCGGGACGGGGCTCACGACGCTCCGCCGGGAGAAAGCAGCCGGCGAGCGGCGGACAGGGGACCGTCAAGCCCGAAGTGCCCACCGGGGACACAGCCCGCCGCGCCTCCCACCTTCCGAAAGTAGCCGTCCTCCGCCGGCTCCGCCGCCTGGCAGCCGCGGGGCGGCAGGGCGTCCGTCATCTCCGGGCGAGCCAGCCGTCCCTCCGCCGCCGCTGCCAGGCCAGCGCTACCGCGGGCAGCCGCGACCCTGCGGGAAATGTCGGCGCTGCCCCACGGCGCCGCCCGGCTCCGCCTCCGGTGGCGGCGGGGAGGAGCCGCCCCGCCCCACAGCGCTGCCCCTCCGCCGCCCGGGCGGGGGTCCCCGGGCCGCTCCCCACGACAGCCCCGCGGCCGGGCAGCCCCTGCGCGGTGATGGTGCCCCTCGTCCGGGGACGGGCGGTGGCTGTGACTGACGGGAAGCGGAGCTCGGCGCCCCGCTGCGCGGCGGCGGCTCAGCCCGCTCCTCCCCGGTCCTCCGGCTGTGCCCCGCGCCCCGCCGAAGCGCGCCGGAGCCTGGCTGGCCGCCCCGAGGGATCGCTCGCCTCTTGCCGCTTCCCCCCGTGCCTGGCGGCGCCCCCCCCCCCCGCGGCACCGCTGGGCCGCCGGCCCGGTGCCCGCCCCGGGGAGATAAGGTTTCCCGCGGGCGGCTGTTCCTCGGCGGGGGCTCCTTCCTCCGGGAGGTGCTCCCCAAGCCCGGGGGGTGCCCCTGGCAGCGGGGAGCGTTGACCGGGGACAGTTCCCGGGGCCCGCACAGCCACATCGCGCCTCAGCGATGGCGCTGGGGGTGCGTGTGTGCCTGCCGGCACGGCTCGCAAGCCTGGCCTCTCCCCCGGCCCGCGGGGAGACCCCAGCTCCCGCACCCTTGTCTGGGGGAGGGCAGGAGCCCGGGAGAGATCCCAGAGCCCGCGGAGCTGGAGGGGCTCCGGCCCTGGCCCCTGATAAGGGCAACGGTATTATCTCGGTGGAAGGCAGGGCTGGCCCCGGCTCCAGGAAACTGCTGCGGGATCAACCTCAGCATTGCAAAAATCTGCAGTGTTCGCACTGAAAACCTCCTGTCTTCGAAATATTCCGTTGTGTAACCGGTTTCGCAAATGTTGTTGTTGGACGCTCGCGTAAGGAAATTGCCAATATTGGTTCCAATTACTAGCCCAGCCTAACCTACGGAGTTATGTGGGCATTTAGCATTTCAAGATGCAATACAGCAAAATTCTTAAATCGGTATTACCAAACTTGTCCTCCCTCCCCCCCTTCTTTTCTCTTTTTTTCATCTTTCTTAGAAGTATGGTGCAGTTGTGTCAGGAAAAAAAATCTGCAGAGGCAACGTTTCTTTATCAAAGGAAAAATATCTTTGGAATTACATCCTTAACTGAAACGGTCTTTGAAAACGCTGGTGTCTTCAGAGAGTTATGCAGAGCAGTCCAGTTAAACTGCCTGTTCTTAAGGAAGAAGACTAGAGTCAGCAACTCAGAAACTGGGATCCAAAGATCTGCTGCTCTCTTGAAGTCAGCTGAATTTTGCTCTTTCTGATTTTGTTTACTCTTGCCCCAGTACTTTTTCCTTTTTTTCAATAATTCTAAAGATACCGGATAAATGTATCCAATTATATGTTAAATAGAAATAGGTAAAAGTGGGAAAGTAGTTTAACTTGCTCCAATTTCTATTTAGAGGGTGTAAAAAATGTTTTAAATTATTTTTATGCTATTAGAAAACGTACTTACCTGCCAAATTAAAAAGGATTTTAAAATTTAAATCTTGCAAGATCAGTGTAAAACTCCAATGCAATACATATAAATTAGTTTAAGTTAACATAAATGAGAGATAAATGAGTAATTTGCCAGCATAGGCCACGCTGATACAACCTGGGAATTAAAACAGTATTAATGTGACCGTCTTGGGAGTTTGCGCTGCTTTTATTGAAAACTGATCTCATTGAAAGGCTACAGCTATTACTCCAAATAAAGTCCTAAGAGTTTGTAGCCAGGCCAAAGGGTCAGACAGTTAACAACAGGATGAGTGCCCATTATCATGGTTATGTGTAAAACACAACTTTGCATAAGTTTCTGCACAGTACAATACCAAAGATAACTTCTGACATATCTTGGTGACAGAATGCAGCCTTTCTTTGTTGCTGACGAATTCTTTGAGTAAAACAAAGTCAGCAGCGCTACACACAGCAGATTTCTACAGCAAATTCAGGAGACTCCAAGCTTGATCTTACAGGCTTCCTCCCTCATCTTTAGTGTCCTGGGTGTATCGCCCAACACTCTCACAACTGCCAGATTAGACTGTGCCTTCCCCTCACTTGGATAAAGGGTGCTTCATCATGACTGCATTAGGACTGATATCATATTTCTCAAGTAAGTCACTGTAAGTTTTGTCTGCATATGGTGAATCTGCTTTTTCTGCAAAAGGCACACGTTAATTGTACAGTCTCAGTAGCCAGGGCTGAGCTGTGTAATGACTGGGTAGGAGCGCTCCCTGACCCTGGAATGTAAATTGCAGCTTAGAACATTCCAAAACCTGATTTACCCTCAAAAAACCATGTCCCTGCTCTTCTCACCCGTTGGTTAAACATCTTGTCTCCAGTAGCTTTTTGGTTGCTATTAGAATTCCTAAATAGACGTGGGTTCATACCGCAGACTTTCTCAGTTTCTCACAATTATATTAATCAGAAGGTTTGGTTTGCTGCATTGTAAAGATTGAGTAATAACAGGCTAGGAATCTGGAACTCATGCGCTCAGAAAAAGGGGCATATAGATGCAGATGTTTGGTTGATATTCATCTTTAATATTAGAAGAGAGTAAATTCAGTGATCTGGTGTCACTATCTCTGAGAAAGCACCAAATGCTTAAGAATTTGCATCCAAAGAAGATCAGTATGTTGTGCCTGAAGTACTGAAATTGAAAGCAATGAATCTTATCTCTGCATCAGATCTCCCTCTTTGTTTTACAGAACTCGGTGCTCTCTGGCTTTGTGCATCTTCACAGATAAACCAGCCAGGTGATCCAGACAATGACCACGCTGAAAACAGGAACAGAATGGCAGAGCTTGAATTGTCCCAAATTTTGTCCCACAATAGTAAAGGTAAGAGGGACCAGAATTTGGATAGCCTTACTGCAGACACTCGATAGCATATATGATACATGCACACATTATGTGCCATATTTCTGTTATGTTTCTATCACTCCACTTGCTCAGTCAATCCTGTCCTTCTTCCCCTCCCCCATCTTGAAAAAATATGTGAATATATGAAATTCCGTCTTTAGTCTTCTCTTTGGGCACTAGGAAATGGTCTCGGTTGGGGAAATTAATTTCCTGCTGGGACGTGTGTTGATGCACTGTTACATACTGAAGATAGGAATCCGCTTTGACTTAGCAAGGACAGGTGCTGCTCTCCGGAAAGTGTTTCTTTTTTATGATCTTCACAGACCTCGTGGCTGCAGGATGGTAACAGGTGCCTCAGAGACAGCTTTAGTCCCAGAGAGACACAGAGGCTCATCAGCAAAAGCACTTTAGAATGATACTGCATGAAAGGAGATGTATGCATCAACTCCTGCTGTTTCTCAAGGTAGATTCTTGAATTCTGAGCCTGACACATGGTTATGTATTTCTTCTCCTATTGTTGTGGCTCTGAATATTAAACTTCTGTTCTGAGAGGAAAGACAGAAAGATTTTGTCCATAACCCTGACAGCCTATAGCTTTATGGTCAATGAATTAAACTGCAGCGAGTTAGTATCATGCTTTCTTTCTGAAGATTGCAGTTCCTAATGAGCAAATGTCTGGCTACTGTAGGGAAGTTTTAGGTGAGGAGAGAGGAACAGGGGTCACAGGTTGATTCCCTCCCCCTTTCCAAATATGTATTTGGGGAAAAAAAAAGAAATTGAGAATGGCAAAAACAGGGCATGGGGGCACAGTAGCAATAGTGATGTGAATCTGCTTTGAGACTGTTACAAGTTTACAAGATGTAGGATATTTTCAAGTTAGAAAAGTTTGAGAGTAAAGAATGGGAAGGTGTTCTCATAAACAAAAGAAGTTCTTCTGCGTTTTATGACAGATGAATTGAAAAGTGATCAGACAGGAACTGCAAGTAAGAAGTGCCAGTAGAAGGTTTCCTTACCAATAAATTTACTGAGTGATGGCAAAATGGTATAAAAATGGTGTACACACTCAGCATAAGGGCTTTGGATGGCCAGGATAGGATTGGCCCTAGGGGCAGCCCTTCACTGCTGCTTCTTCAAGTTAAGTGTGGGGCACGTGTTAACTGCAGCTTCATCTTCACTGAAAAAAAAAATCCCATTTACTGTTGAATAGCTAATGTGCTTTGCCTGTTCTAGATCATACTGGAAACGAGACATTGCAGTTTCAGTGGGAATTAAGCAGGTAAGGCCAAACACAGGCAAAAGCATCACCGCTTTTCCCAGATAATGCCTTGCCTTTAGCCGAGATCCATAGATAAAAATCTGTGTACTTAAGGACAATATTTG
Source organism: Nipponia nippon (assembly GCF_047370975.1). Taxonomy (NCBI): domain Eukaryota; kingdom Metazoa; phylum Chordata; class Aves; order Pelecaniformes; family Threskiornithidae; genus Nipponia; species Nipponia nippon. Next base: position 42,224,291 of record NW_028262391.1, read on the forward strand.
TTATCTCTTTTTTTTTTCATTGTTTTAAAAAATGAAAATTAGCACTTCATAGAAGCTAAAACAATGCCTCAGGGTCTGTACTTCATGTGTCTTTCATCAAGTGATACAGTAGCCAAGTGTTAGTAGGAAGAATATTAGGGGGAATATTCCCACTGAACGCAAGATAAGGCATAGGTGAAGTCAAGCTGTCTCTCTTTTTGCTGTGTTTTGAAAAATAAAAAGGTAGTGTATTTAATATTATATTTTTATAATTCCTGTACTTATGTTTTCCTTTTTTCTTTAACATGTTTCTAACACCCCTATAAATGAATCAAATTTTTGCGTCCTTCTTTTATATATCGATTATGCTGCTTTTAGTCTGAAGTTCCAGTGACTCACATAGCTTAAAACTAATGAACAAGAAGTTATCTATTTGAGGAACTGGTTTTAAAGAATATAACAAAAGACATAGGAAGACACTTTCATCGTCGACCCTCTTGATGCACTAATTCAAAAACAGATGTTGAAAATGAATTGGAAAACTAAAGCCTGAAGTCCTTCTACGTCTTAGGGGCTCAATTTCAGCCTTATATATACTGGCAAGTATTTGAGCTTTCATTCAAAAATGTTGATTTTTTTTTTACCAGCCAAATGACTGTAAAAATTTTATTTTAAACATAAGCTATCCAGACCTACTAATATTTTAGTTTCATTACAATTACCAAAAGCCACTGGAATTACTATCTTGTTTAACAGTTACAAATAGCAATTGTCACCTGGTTTAACAATTGTAAACAGGAGATAGAGTTAACCATGGAGAAGGAAATACCACTGGGATGCAAAAGTCATTCTAATCTGATAAAAGCCTTAAAGGGAAAAAAACTTCAATATTTGATTACCCCAACCCTTTGAACATAACAGACAAGGCGCTCAAAAGATTTTCTGTTAACATTGTGCAAAAAAGGTTTATTTAAACCTGTGTGTTAAATCAAAGTCACATAGAATTGACTATTCAGGAACAATTATTTCCTAAACAAAGAGAAACAGCAACTGTGCTAACAACTCATTTTGCCACTATATATTCTAGGTAACTGCTTACTACTTAGTAATCATGAGAAAAGATAATGCATGTAGATAAATGTCTGTGGCTTCTACTATATTGTTTTAAAGAGAATTAGAGACCTAAATTAAACGGAGTACTCCCTATTTGCATGAAACCGTGTAAATATTTCCTATGGAAACCTGAAACCACATGAAACTCAGGTAGTTTCACTTTGAAAGAAACCAGTTCTGCGTATACAAACAAACACAAATACTGGATTAGATAATATGCCACTGAACTTGCAGAAGTCTTATCTGTTAAAGGCAAGAGTCTCTCAAGACTGTGTTGAGATTTATTTTCAGGATTTCAAGAAACTGCTGATACTTGCTGACAAAAGTTGTGGATTGATGGAATCTATCTTCAGAACAAAATGCAGTGGTTTTTGTTCGGGTTTGCGGTGGTTTGGGGTTTTCTTTTCTTTATATTTTTTTTTCCTTCAATTTATAATATATTGTGCTTGTAATGAACCTGAGTATTAAGGTAAAATGTAAGCTTGGGAAACCAATTTAATCAAAACCGACATATGAGTTTCTCATCGATAACACTGTGGAAAGCCACAAAATTAAAATCCAAATTTTGAACACTTGGGTCTTACCGGTTAATACTTACTGGTTCTTATGTGGTCTTTGTATAAAATATATTCAGTAAAAGTTTCTCTCCCGATACAAGACTCCCCAAACAGGTGCAGAGACACCTGAAAGTATAGCAGGATAAAGCTCTTTTAGTAAAGGCTTGAATACAGACTTCTGCACCGATTCCTGTGCACATTCTTTTTCAATAACTCGTAAAACACCGTGGTTAAACAAATTTTGCCCTGTATCTGCTAAAGACCGTAATTCAATTCAATCCGCACCTCCCTCGGTCCTGTTGATTCAGAGTGGAGTTCGCTTTACACCTTGATTCGGGCAAAACCTTTTTCGCGGAATTTTTGCCGCCCTTTCGTGGCCCTCGGTGCTGAGGTGTTTCGCGGCGGGGCTGACGGGGCGCGTTAGGCGTTTCGAGGCAGCCGATCGGACGGCCATCGATTATCAAGTGCTTGACATCTTCTAGCGTTATTCCTTTTTAAAGACATCAAACAACGTTTCGGACCATTAATTTCGAGCACCACACGGCAGCATTTTCCACGTTTCCTCACAAGAGTTCTCTGGCCCAAAAGGCTGCCCGGAGTCACTGAGAACGCCGGGCTTCGTAACCTCTTAACCCGCTCCGGTCACCGCCGTGCCCGCCCCGCTCTACCGTAGCTCCCCGTAGGGAACTCCCTCCGCGACGGGGACGGAGCGCTGGGCCGGGCCGGGCCGGGCCGGGCCGGGCCGAGCAGAGCAGCCGGGGATCACGGGCGGTCCCTGAGGGGAGGGCCCCGCTCCGCCTCCCTCACGTGACGCTGCTGTGTCCCGCGCGAGCCACCGTCGCGGCAAGATGGCGGCGGCGGAGTCCAGCGACAGCGAGGAGGAGGACTTGGTGAGCTATGGGACCGCGCTGCAGCCCCTGCAGGAGGGTAAGGGACCCCCAGGGAGCTCGCCTGCTCCTCCTCGGTACCTCCGTCGTGCCTTGCGGAGGGCGCTGGGGAGCAGCGCGGGCCGGGAGGCAGCGCGGCGTGAGGTGCCGGGGTGTCCCGGAGGGCCCGCCCCGTTCGGCTGGGCCCGGTCCGGGGCTGCTGTCCGCCTCCTCACGGCCTTCGCTCCGGGAAAGCTGTGCCGTGTGGGCCCAGCGCAGACCTGCCTCCCCCTCCTGCTGCCGCGGGGCCTAGGGGCTGCCTCGGCAGCCGCGCTGGCCTGCGAGAGGGCTGCTGGCGCCGGCCCGCGGCGAGGGGCCGCGGGGTGAAGCGGCCTGGGAACGGAGGGCAGGCTCCCCGCGGCGGGCATGTCAAAGGGGCCTCTCGGCGCTACGCTGGCTTTCTGGCGTGCCCCAGGGTTTGTGCGGCACTGTTCTGGTTGGAGCTGGGGGCCTGTCTTTATTTCTGTCCTTTCCCCAAGCCTCAAAAAAAAAGTAGCGTTCAAATAGAACATCTCAAGTATGCAATTATACTAACGTGAGCATCCTACACTTATATTCGTGAGGCAGACTCAGCATCGTCCAAGGACTTCTGTACAGCTGTGACTCCTGGTTCTGTGCCACCTAATTCACAGGAATATTGTTTTAAAAGTGCAAATATTTATGTCAAAGTCGATAGCTTTTGTGTTTTGTTTCAGTTTTGGACAATTCTGATGTGGTGTTATTTTTCAAGACAATTACTTAAGTGATGAAATCCTGTCAGGGGTCTTGCATACTGAACAACTAAAAGTGTCCTCTCACAGGAAAAAAAATGTTCTCAGAACTCATCACAATGTAGGATTTCTATTTCAACACTTAATGCTTTTACTGTAGCAGTGTGCATCAACAGTGTATACAAATATTTAAAGTCGGGTGGGAGTAAATGTAAACTGCCGATGCTTTCCACTTCAGGGTGGCTACTATTTGATCCAGTTCTTAATTGCAAAGAGGAAAATTGCGTCTGGAGCAAGTGGAGAGTCCATTCCTTATGCAATGTTGTGACTTAGTTTCTGATTTATCTGATTGTAGGTGAACGAATTAAAAAGCCAGTTCCTCTTCAAGAACAGACTGTTAAAGATGCAAAGGGACGATATCAGCGTTTCCATGGAGCATTCACTGGTGGTTTCTCTGCTGGTTACTTTAACACTGTTGGCACAAAGGAAGGTTAGATATTTTTCTGTCTTCTGGGAAGGGTTAATTGATTACCATAATTTAATGTTAGTGAAAACAAATTAACTGTCATCAAGCATTTTTTTTCTGCTATTCATTATGCTGTAAATAGTTGAAACAGTATTGTTGAAGTTATTTCCCCTTGAGTTTTTGGACTGCAATTTTATAAATGTTCCCTTGATGTATCCTTAAGGTGTGAGGTTGAAATGTTCGCATTGTTTTCAAATACTGTGTTGCAGTTTACAGTACCTTACTTAGATATTTACTTCCTTTAAAGGATGGACTCCTTCAGCTTTTGTATCGTCACGGCAGAAGAGAGCAGATAGAACCATTTTTGGACCAGAAGACTTCATGGATGAAGAGGTAAATTTAGAAAGGAATACAAATCTTTTGGAAGTAGTTGCCATGGCAGCAGGTTTTCAGGGAAAGAAATCTTCTAAAGAACTTAAATAGTGAAAATGGAAGTAACTTTAAAATTACTTCTTATATACAGTGTTATACTGCTAGGTCCTGTAGGATGTTTCATAGGTTCACTTAGGAAGCTCCTGTAATCTTAATATTAAAAAAACCCCGGCACTCAACCTTTTCACTTTCTCTATCAGAAAATACAAATGCTTTGAAGCTATTTAATATATGACCATTCAAGTTACTGAAAAAGCAACTGTATAAATGGCTTGAAAAAATTAGCCAATATGAGGGTCATATCCTGTTTTCTTTCCTTTACCATTACAGTAAGTAAGCATTTAAGGGAAACATATTTTTAATCTAAATTTTTCCATTTTGTCTATATTTTCTAGGATCTTAGTGAATTTGGGATAGCACCAAAAGATATTACAACCACAGATGATTTTGCATCCAAAGCTAAAGACAGAATAAAAGAGAAAGCTAGACAGATTGCAGGAGTAGTTGCTGCCATTCCAGGAACCACCACGTTTGATGATTTAATAGGACCATCAAAGTAAGTAAATTTAAGTAGCAGTTAACCAAACAATTCCTTTCACTTAGAAGTATTGTATTGGTTAGAAAAGTAAGGTTTGACCACAGTAATCCATGAAAGAGACTGGAAGATCTGCAGTGTGATGCTTTCTAGGTGGCCTGGATTTTTGTTTCATATGTGCAGGCTTGTATCAGGTAAACATTTACAAACGGGGATGTAGTGTATATGCAAATGTTGATACATTCAGATTTGATTTTAAAGTGGGGTATAAAAACATAATTTCAAATGGTACATATGTATATTATTTCCTCAATAAATATTAAAAATGTGGTTTGAGGTGTTTTTTTCCCCTTTGTTTTCTCCTTAGAATAACAGTTGGGGTTGAACTGTTACGAAAAATGGGCTGGAAAGAAGGACAAGGAATTGGACCGCGAGTCAAAAGAAAGCCACGCAGGCAGAAACCTGGTAAGTTCAGTGAAGTTCCTGAGCTCATTAATAGAAAGTTAGCATTCATAGACTGATTAGAAAGTTCATTTTAAAACCTTGTTTTATTTGGTCTGTTTCTTTGATCTTAGAGAAATTTAATAAGGAGTTGTAATTGAATATGATACTATTATGTCTCTTACAGACCCTGCAGTGAAAGTATATGGTTGTGCGTTACCACCTGGACTGTCTGAGGGTTCTGAGGTATTGAACAGGCAAAAGTTGTTTGTTGACTTATGTAAGAATATGTGCTAACACATATTAAAAAAACCCCAAACTTCTTTGATGTCTTTGAACAGCATTTTAACATGCAGTTCCAAGTTTTGTTAAAAGTATTCCTAAATACTTATTATGCTTATTGTGAAGAAAGGTTTTAATGTAACTGAATTTATTCTTTTGCTGCTTAAGGAGGTGTAGTTCATACATATTTTCATATATAATTTAGGAAATGCAAACTTCCCTAGTCTCATATTAAGTAAATGTTGTAAAAGCTCAACAACATACAAAACTTTTAGTCATATTTGCTGTTATATACTTTTATTTTGTACAAGGATGAAGAGGATGAATACCAGCCAGAGAATGTGACATTTGCGCCGAAAGATGTAATGCCTGTAGATTTGACTCCAAAAGAGAATGTCCATGGACTTGGCTATAAGGGTTTGGACCCCTCACAAGCTTTGTTTGGTGCATCTGGAAGAGGACACCTGAATCTTTTCACGGATGGTTCTGAAGACACAAGCAATTTACTTGGTGATTTGAGACACAGTAAAGGAAGAAAACTAGGTATTACAGGTCAGGTAAGGACATTTTTTAATGCATTTTTATTATTAGTGCAGTAAAATCTAAATAAATTTTGTTTTTTCTTCTGTGGAAGGCACCTAGTCATTGTAGGGTTATTGTAAGAAATCTTTAGTGTGGTTTGAGAACAGGATTTTTTGGGTTTTTTTTACTTAATATGAAGATGTGGGCAAATCCTTAGAACTCTTAAATGCCTTCACTCATCGATACTGTTAAAGAGAACTATAACATACCTCACTCTGAATAGCTGGGAGGAGAAAATTCTTGTGTAACTTTGGTTAGAGAAGGTTGATATCCAGTATGGTTTTAGTTTACATTTTTTTGTCAATTTTACTTTCAGTAATGTTGAATCTGTTAGCTAGGGAGGTTTTGCTTCCCTCCATGGTATTTGTAGTTTTTATGTAGAAGCTCTGTCAATTTATATTTCTGGGAATGATGCTTGTTTAATTTTCAGACCAACTTACATTTTTTTTTCCTTTTGAGAACTTAACCTGCTCTTAGTCAGACTGCAAATGTTACCTCGTGGAATTAGGCTGCTGTCCTCATCCTGTACAGACCAAACTTACTGTCCCTCCCTGCCAAGGGAGTGGAATACGCTTGCTTTTGTGTTCAGTGAGGGTTTTTTTTTCCTACTAGTTGGTAGCACATTTTTTTGTGAAGCTGTACATTTTTCCCAGTACATATATGTATACTGGACATTTTATATAATATAGATGGACAGATATACATATAGATGTGTTCTGACATGTGACTTAAAAATATTATTTTTACACTTTTGAATTCTCATTATTTAAAATATACCTTAGGCTTTTGGCGTAGGAGCTTTAGAGGAAGAAGACGATGATATTTATGCAACTGAAACACTGTCAAAATATGATACAGTTCTAAAAGATGAGGAACCTGGAGATGGCTTGTATGGCTGGACAGCGCCTAAGCAGTATAAATCCAAAAAAAGTAAGAACTGCAGTTCTATCTAAAGAGCTAGCATAACTTGTATTTGGGGAAAAAATATGACGTAAGTGTAGTCTCTGTTTTCCAAATATTTTAATTTTCAGTGGACTTGTATCTTCTGGCCCTCTTACCCAAAATTTCATCTAGTCTTCCGTCTATATTGAAGTGTCCAAATGTGGAAATAATTTCCAAAGTCCTCCACTAATCCCAATGCAGATTAAACCCCCAAATTATATTTTTAAAAGGACAATATGTGCTGCTTTGTGAGGTAGAGCATTCAATTCCACTGAAGGAAACAAATGATAGTGAATCATGGCTACAAAATATGACCCAATACTTGCAAAGAGGATTTTTTTTTTAGATATATTTGTGTATTTTCAAATAACATTTGTAAATTGTATCTTGATACCACTTTATTTTTAGTGCAGCTTTTAAGTGCATGAAATACTGTAGTGATTTGTAGAGTACCTATTGACGTTAGTTGTACACAATTAATGGCACTCACAATGTTAGCTACGCACAGTAGTGATACTGTTGCCTCACTATTAGCCATGTTGGTCTTGCAGCAATCTCTCTGGTAGTAGTTTTTTAGCTGTATAATACTAATCCAGATTCAGAACCCTGAATTTTAAGTAAAAGGCAGTGAAGACAAAGAACTACAATAATGCTCCATAAAATGTATTGAAAAATGGAAAATATTTAGAAAAAATGTTTTTTGCTTAACATACATGTTTTAAATATTGACCAACTCTATGGTTGTTTTGTAGGGTCTGAAAGAGAAGTTAGATATATAGGCAAAATCTTGGACGGTTTTTCCTTGGCATCAAAATCATCAACTCCGAGCAAGGTAAGCAGATACTGATATTTTTGTATTAAGAGTAACATCAGCAAATTGACATGTGAGCTCTATGGACTTTACTGTTGCTCAGTGGTTTTTATGTTCTTAGAAATAAAAGTTCTGGTCAGCAATAAAGATTGCTGAATGAGCAAAATTATAGTGTTGGAGGCTATTCAGTACAAACCTAAAATTTGTCAGACTGCTGGATGAATTTAAACTTTGCCTATGTACTGGCTTTGAACAAATGCCTTCTGCACTATCTACTGTTATTTGGCATAAAGTTACAGGAATGGTTTTATTTAACTTCAAAATTAAAAAAATGTACATCTTTTGCTTCTAGATCTTTCAGATGTAGCATTCAGTTTTCTGTAAAAATCAGGCCCCATGCTTCATCCACTTCACTATTTTGGTGACAAGTTAATTCGTTAGCCCTATTCTCAAGTTTGCATCATTTATGCCATATATATATATATTTGCATAAATTAGAATGACAAACAGAATTGTGTGACATGGTCCTCTTTCTCAAGAAGGAAACAGAAGAACACTTGCGTGGTATATAAAATTGCATCGTATAGGAGGCACAGGGATAACCTTTGAAGTAACAAGTTGAATGAACCATGTGGGGGGAAAAGGACTTTGAAAGATATTAAAATACAGTAAGCACAGAAGTACTCAGTAGTTCAATTAATTGATTAAATGATGCGACTTCTGTTTTAAAAAAAATTAATTATTAAGCAATACCAAGAGCATTTTCTCAAATAAAAGCAATGCATGTTAAGACTCTTGTTAATTTTGCTGTGGCTTGAAGTGCACGTTCTCCTATTTTTCATGATCGTTACATATTAACGGTGTAACGTTTTGTACCCGAAGCTTGTATTAGGATGCCACTTACTGATTGGGTCTAAAAGAATCGGTAGCTTGTAGTATCTGTTTCTACTGCTAAGGTGTAATTGAGGAATTTTTAGATTGAGGTGACTTTTTCTGAAACACATTTGTAAGTGTTAAATACAAAGTTGTATCTCTCTCTTAGTGGATTTTTGTTTTGTCGTCCCCCCGCCAAGATTTATCCACCACCTGACCTGCCACGAAATTACAGACCAGTCCATTACTTCCGACCTGTGATAGCAGCTGGGAATGAAAACTACCGTTTACAGAAGGCATTAGAGGAATCGACTGGAAAACTTGAGAGTGATACGACTCAACAAAGCAGGCACGCTTTGAATGCGTCTCAGAGGAGGGAACGACTAGGAGAGACTGGTCTAAAAGGTATTGATATATGTGACCGCACCTTTGCTTGTGTTTCAGGTTCCCTGTTTGTTTATATAACAGTAAAAAATTGGTCCAGCCTTGAACACTATTTTGTAATATAAAAATATTAAATCTAGTTGGATTAGCTAGAATACCTCGTCATTGTTCAGTTTCATCTCGGCAGGTGAATTGTTGACATATCTGCCTGTATTTTCATTTACTTAAATCTTTCAAAGACGAAAAGTATGTGTGCGATTGTGCTTTGTTGTGTTGTTTGGGTTTTTATTTTCTTTTTTTTGTGGCCTTATTATGAATTCAGAATATAGTAGGCTGTGAGGTTTTTTTTTTCCCCTGTAAAGTGAGGTTTCACTGAAATACATGCAAATGCCCTAAAAAGGTAATTTGTAAATGTGGTTAGCATTTGTATCTGCAATAGTAAAGTTTACAAAGTAATATGTAAATATATGGTAAATAGCATAAAAGATGCAATAGTGGCCAATTTTTAATCTGCTATCTCTGCCGTTATACTGTTTATTGATGCTTAAGAGCATTTTCTCTGAATGTATATGCATAGTGGTAGGCTTTTTTCCTCCACTAAAGTGCAGGAATAGTTGAGGTAGTTTTTTATTTCTATTTATCTCTTACTGCTTTTCTTTTTTGTTTTAGGTCCAGCTCCTTCTGTTTTGGAATATCTGTCTGAGAAAGATAGAGAAAGACTCAAAGAAGTGAAACAAGCATCTGAACAACAAATGAAAGCAAAAATGTTGCATCAGCAGTCACGAAATAGCAGGTTCCAGCCAGCCTCCCCAGATGATGCTTCTCACAAATGGCAAATGTTGTTGGGGGGGCAGTTAGCAAATGCTGGTTCTAGTGACTTCAAACCATTTGCAAGAAATCCAGAAAAACAAAAAAGATATGAAAGTTTTGTGAAAAGTCTTAAACAAGGAGAAAAAGGTAACTGAAGAGATTAATCCTGACATTTTAATTTTTCTTTGAAAAAATATTTCTTGATTTTTTTTTTTTTTCCTTTTTTTCCCCTTTTTCATCCTGTTGCATTTTATGTTTGCTATGAATTCTCTTCCTGAATTCCACAGCATTTCTCCCTCTACTTCTTTTTAGGGCCAATATTAAAGAAATTTTTACTGATATTTAATTGTGTTCACTTTAGGAAAACTGCTCAGTAATTTACATGTCAGCAAGACTTGATTTTAGGAATTACATTTCATACTTTTATGCTGGAGCAGAAGTGAAGTTCTCAAGGATGTTCTACTTAATTGCCTGTATTTCTAGGCTTCCCTTCTTTCATTGGCCGAAGTAGACTTCAGCTTTGGCCAGTACCATAAACTATGCATGGAACAAGCATTTTCATTTAGTTTGTTTCTCTTTTGAGGAGTGAAACTGACAGACCCTATAAAGGCAGAAAGATTATCAGGTCACAGTAGAATGGCAATTTTTTTGCCTTTTCCCACACAAGACAGGAAAAATCAAAAGAAAACCCATACCCTGCACTTCCAGAGGAGATAAGTACCCTAAAATGAGGAAGTAGTTCACTCTTGTCTTGATAAAGCTTGTATTACGTGTCCTTTGGATACTCAAACTGCCACTGTCACTTATGTTCGTCTCAGAAAAATTTGTGGCTGTAAAATCATAGCATACATGCAGAGCTCTTACTCAAAACAAACAAAAAAAACCATCAACCCCTTCATCTGTTCTTTTCATGCTGTTTCAGTCTCCTTCCATATTGTTTAGGTTTTTGCTATTAAATGATACTGTGGTATATCTTACATTAAACCAGGTACTTACGATGCCTTGTGGTGAGTTCCCCAGTACTGTGATTTTTCTGTAAGGCATAAAAAGCTGAAATCTGATCTAGGGAGATCAGCAGCAGCAGGTGAATCTAGATTGTCTTAAAATAAAACAAAAAAAAAAAGTTGGTTTGTATTTTAAAAACAAAGGGGCTATTGGGGAAGAAGAAAAAGGGCAACAGCAAAGTTTTGCAGAGGAAAGGGTATACTGTGAGGTAGAAAAGCTTGTTTTGTTATTATAGTATTTTTTTAAATAATCCTTTTCACTAATGAAAAAAGATTTCCTGGTCAGTAGCCTCTTCTGGTTACCGCATTGGCACGGACTACTTGAGCTTTGAACCCACAATTCCTCTGTTCAGGACTGGGTTTTAGCCTGTGTAAAATTGAGTATCCTCTTATGACTGTAAGTGCTTCCTTAGTCATAATGATGAACATGCAGAAATATTTAAATAACTTGAATGATTAAGATCCTGTTTGTAAGAGTGTCTTTGCTTGGCTGGTGTTATTTCCTATTCTTTCTGGGAGCAAATGTGAACCTGTTGCTTTAAACATAGTCTGTATTTTTTACAAAAACCTGTGTCCAAATTCTGTATTTATCAGTGGGTGCTTTATATACCAGAAAGCCCCTTGAAGTTACCAGAGCCTGGCCAGGCTTACTCATTGGTTAACTTTTTTGTTCTGTGTTTTAGTTATTTGAGAAAGCTTTGGCTTATACGTTTTTGTTTTAAACACCTATTAAATGCATTAAGTATTTTGAACATTCCTTAGAGGGCAATGAGTAAAGAGTCAGCATTACAAGTAAAATTATTTAAAATACCTATCTTGCATTTAGCAAATGCTGTCATTCTTGCTATCTTGAAAAACTACCTCAGCAACTACAGTTGAGATTAATACTATGCTTAAACTAAATACTCATTAAATACTTGCAAGGACGTTTGCTTACTATCTTATTTTTTGTTTGAAAAGCATCAGACCTAAGTAAGATGTAATCTCTGCTAAGCATTTATCTCCTTATCTTACAGTAGATACATTGGAACATTATTTAGACCCAAGTATGACAGAATGGGAACGAGGAAGAGAGCAAGAGGAGTTCTTCCGTGCAGCAATGTTCTACAAATCCTCAAATTCAACACTGTCATCCAGGTTTACCCGGGCTAAATATGAAGATGATGTTGACAAAGTTGAAGTTCCTCGCGACCAAGAGGTGCATGCTGTTTACAGTCTTTTAATACCTTGGAGCTGCAGTTGCTGCCTTAACCCTGATTTCCAAAATTCTTTTTCTTTAAAACTCTTTTGTAGGTATAATGTCAATGTTTTGTTGCCCTTCTGTTTAGCAAACTTTTGGAAAAACACTCACTGCATAGGAAGCAGTGATTTCTTAAACTACACTTAAATATTTATGTTTCTGTCCTGTTCTTAAGTTTTACAACAGTAATAGTCAATTCCGTAAGTTGTTACTTATTTAGAGCTATAAATGTTTGACTTTTTCAGAATGATATTGATGATAAGGAAACTGCTGTGAAGATGAAGATGTTTGGCAAACTCACAAGAGACAAGTTTGAATGGCATCCTGAAAAGCTGTTGTGTAAAAGATTTAATGTTCCTGATCCATATCCTGAGTAAGAAGATTGATACTGATATTTTTAACACTTTTTGAAAATTCTGAGTTTTTCATATGCTTGTGGAAAATCTGGCTTGATGTTTTCTTTTTATGTCATAATAGATGTAATATAGAACTACCCAATGTTTTTATTTGCCTCATTAAACATGGTGACCTCTGTCAAAATAGTATACATTTTAAGGACTACTGTAGGTGTTTCAGCTTGTTGTAGATAATTTGAGGCCTTTTCTGTGTTGAAAACAATAATGAACAAACATTTTTATTTCCCTTCTAGTTCTTCCATTGTTGGGTTGCCGAAAGTGAAACGAGACAAGTACTCTGTGTTTAATTTCTTAACCCTGCCTGAGCCCACCACATCTGTAACTCAAGCAACAAATGAAAAAATCCAACAGAATAACAGTCTCAATAGTAAGTTTGTTGTTACTTTATTCATTTAGCTGTAAATAAGATAATAGTATAGAAAAAGCCTATCTTTGTCGTGGAGAACTTATCCACCTGATTTTTTTTTAATTAAAAAACCCCAAACAAAGAAATTGAAAAAAATTCAGTGACATAAAAACTGAAGTCAGTGATATTATGCTAATTTCTTCTACCTAGAAGACCTTTATAGGTCAGACATTCATTAGAAAGATTCAAAAAACATCAAACTACTGAAGAAGCAGAGTAATTTAAAATTGAGTAGGCCATGAAACGCAGGATAATTTGGCATGCAACTGATTTGAATGTTTGGGACGTTTCTAGAATCAAAGAAACCTTCAAGATGGGATGTGTCAGATAAAGAGAAGGAGAAAAAAGATTCTATCAGTGAATTCATTAGTCTTGCTAGATCAAAAGCTGATGTTCAGCAGCAGCCACCAGTGCCAGCAGCAGAAGAATGTGGAACTGGGCCGAGTGAAACTCTTACCACTGAGGTGAGTTTACAACGGTGTTTGAACTTAAAGGGGAATAGCTGTAAACCTTCACAGTCCTGAAAGAAGGTTGGGTAATGTATGAATTGATTTAATACAGGTCAGTTTGCAGAAGAGCCAACTCAGGATAAGCAAAGATGTGAGATTGTACTTTGAAGAATTTTGAGGTTATAAGACTGAGATGTAAAACATTTACAGCATACAAGGACAGCAAGTATGACTATACTTGAAGTAGCAGCTTAAGAGAAGATAAAATGTAGCACAGCAGCCTGGGAGTTAAAATCAGTCCCTTACACCCACTTTGCTCACAGGCACAGAATGTGGTTTTTTTCTGCTTTGAATGGAGGAGGGTGCATACTTTGGGGAGAAAGGTGATGTTTTCCTTTTGCTAAAATTTAGTAGTGTGTAATTGAAGTTTGAATTAATGAATTAGAATTTATAATACATGGGAATCTATTCTCAATTGTCTGTGTAGCACAAATTGCACTACCCTTTACAGAACAGTGACTTAGTTTAGCAGTGTTCCAGAGTGTTACTATTTTGGACTAGCAGTTCCTAAGATTGTGTATTTCACAGCTATTGTGATATTTGAGTGTTTTGTAAATACATGTCAGCATATTTGAAGTTATTACTTTTCAGAGAGAGACTCTTAGTTTCTTTAGTGTTTATAAACACAGTTTGTTATGATGCCGTTCTGCAGGTAGCTAATGAAGATAAGGATCAGGAAGAAGAAAGCAGACCATCCATGGACTTATTTAAGGCCATCTTTGTGAGTTCCTCAGATGAAAAATCATCTTCCTCTGAAGAAGAGAGTGATGAAGAACAGCAACCAACTACTTCGGTAATAGATTCAGAAACTACCAAGCAAGATGATCTACCAGACAGCTCTTCATCTAATGTACAAGGTAGTGCTTAATGGATGTTCATTTTTATAAATGCCTTGTAAAAGCTTCATTTATGAATCAAATACTCCAGGACTGCTGGGACAGTGCTATGCCCTTGTGCAGATCCTCCGGCATTGGTGGAGCTGGGCATGTACAAACTGAATAATACAGCACTGAATAAGGCCTTGCATGTTATAGTGTTGTTTACGTTGCCATGTGTCTTGCGTAGATTTTTATAGGCAAACTGCCCTATGGAATATGCTTGTTTAACTGTGAGGGGAAACAAAACCTCTAATGTTAGAGCATACGTCACTGAGAAATACAGGGAAACTTTTATACTGATGATACATTGTAGGATAGATTGATAAATTATGACTGTCTTGTGGTGGATATTTGACAACTTCAGAAATAAATAACTTGCATTTCATTGATAATTAAATTCACTCTCTAAATACTGACATTCCAATAAAATATAATGTCGAAATAATTTTTCTAAGATGTCAAAAAGTTGCATTTTATTTGTATTCTAGTTATAAAAGTTGCGAGAATACTTCCACAAGAGAGGGAGAAGACCAATCTTTACTTCCTAGTAAAATTTAATAAACAAGCTTTAAAGAGTTCCCACATTTTCAGGATGTCATTAAATTAACAAAATGTACAATATACTTACCTTACAATGGAAATACTTTGTCCACTTACTGTCACAGTTGGTTCTGTTAACATCTAACTTTTAGTGTTCATTAACTTCATACATCTTGTGGAGTCTTTTATTCATTCTAAGTAATGGAAAAGTAGTATTGTGTTACAAATACATGCACTGATACTAATTTAATTAGTAATTGTATAGTGTAAAAGGTCAATTTTGATTAAAAAGGAAAAAAAAAAAAACACAACAGTATGTTGACATGTTTCAGAATGTCAGCTATCCAGTCAGCCAAAGCAGTCCACAGAGATATAGGATGCTGATCAATTTGCTTTCTTAGAGGTTTTTAGAAAGCCTCCTTTAACTTTCTTCAGCACTTCTTGGAAAAAGTGTTACCTTATTTTCCTTTCAAATAAAGAAGTTTTTGTTTTTTCATAGAGAATGTGGCTGCTACAACTGATCCTGGCGTTTCTTTGTTGCCTACTTCAAAGCAGGAACTGGATGCAACAGAGGAGTTTGGACCAAAGCTGCCTCCAGCTTTTTATTCTGGTAGGTTCTGTAGACTTCTAGTGTGTAAATTCTGCACATTGAAGTTGTATGTAAGATACATGATATTTCTCTTTAAAAAACATCTGTGAATAGGCACTTTACCTATTAAGGCCTGTATTATGTTAAACTGGCATCAGCAAATGCTTTTTTACCACGCTATGATCCACTAGCAGGAACCTCTTTGCCTGTGTACCAGTTTTGTTGTAGCTCTGTAGAGGCAATGATAAAAAATTGTAGTGAAAATATAGGACCAGTCTTGCAGTTTCTTTTAATAACAGATTGCAAAGGCATTTAATTACAGTAGGAAGGCTGGAGTTAGGAGTTTTAGACATTTCATTTCCATTTGAAAGCTTAGGTTTGCTTTTTAAATTTTTTTTAACTATCCTATAGATTAAAAGTAATATAGGATTTAATAATAAAATTGCCTTTTTTTGGTCTTTGTTTTTGTTTTTGCATTTGCTTTGTGCTTTTAGGGCCTACTTGGCAACAAGAAGCAGTGGTGCCAGCAAGTTTTCCTGGGCCTAGTAGGAAAGAAAAACATAGAAAGCACAGAGAGAAACACAAGACTAAGAGAGAACACAAACACAAGAAGGAAAAGGTATTTATTTTAAATAAACAGTTTATTGATTCCTTGATCTGCCAGTCAAATTTTTTTATTATTTGTGATAGATTGTAGAAAATAGATATACTGGGACTAGAACTTAAGCAGCTGAGTTTCTCGGGTGTCTTGAAACCTGAAGTTCAGAACAGAAAACTATCCAACTAGGGTGCTGCTGTTTCCATGTATACAATGTGACTACTGATACAATATTGTGGGTAGTTTAATGTTGTATGCTGAAGATGTTGGGCATATTCTGAGAACTGCGTATAATTCATGGCTTCTATACAAATAGTAATGATATTTCTATTTTAGGGGGATTGAGTGTTTAGGATGAAATGTGTGATTTTGGTACATATTTTTTAGCTCAGCCTGAGTATTGGAAAAGAGTCACTGTTAAGTGTTCGGTTTCAGTTAAGCTTGGAGTTTACACTGAAATCAACTTTTTGCTGTTGTTGCCTTTCAGAAAAACCCAAGTCTTTCACAACGAAATAAAGGATTATTTCTCTTCTTTTTACAGAAAAAGAAACATAAGAAACAGAAAAACAAAGGAAAACACAAGAGTAAAAAATCAGAAAAAGACAGCAGCTCAGATACTGCAGATAGCAGTGACAGCCTTAGTGATATAGATACCACAGGCTTGTCACCCAAAGAACTTCTAAGAAGGTAAACAGAAAGTTTACTTAAACACTTGCAAATTTTGCAGTGGATAACTAAAACCTCAATTTATGAGTTGTCATTCTAGTGAACCTATTTGCAGCAAATATGTAGCCAGTCCCTCTATGACTATAAAATACTGCTCACTTTTTTTTTTAATAAAGTGAGGAAAGATTACAAATATTAGGTATCCTAGGCTAGAGGGTAATTAATTTTAGGGTAGAAGCCTCTTGAGGTAAAGGGCACTAAATACACAACTCTTCTGGTTAATGGAGGTTATAGTTAAAGATGACTGATATTTTTGGAAGGCATTTTGAATGGGAATTAAATTGAAAAAGTGCAGGTGGTGATTCATATGTCTGTTACTTTGTCTACTTCTCTTTACTTGGAGACACTGAAAGCAACATTGTCTACTTCAGAATGTTTTGAGTCTGCTTTGGTTTGTTGATAATTAGCAAAAGATCTGATTCAAATAGATCCATTGTGTGGCACTGATGCTTAAGATAATTCTGTGCTGGAGCAGGGAGCAGTGAAGCAAGCGGAACAATGCTTGAGTCATGTACATGTCTGCTAAATTTAGACTGTGCTGTTACATTTTTATAAACTAAAGACTTCGACATCGTGCCAACAGAAATGTGAAAATCAAAAAAGAACAATTTGCAATTTCATTTTGCTCACACACTTGAAGTAAAGTACAAACAAAAGCAACTGTCTGTAGTTCAGATCATAGTCAACTTTTAGTGCATCCCATATGGAGCAGTCACTGTGTTGGCTTCTGGTTAGTGTCTCTTATTAGCTGAAGGAGAGTTCTCAACACATTTGTTGAAATACCACATCCAGCTGACCTAGTGGCAAAATGATTTGGGTCTAGGGGTTTAGTGGAACGGACATGTACCAGTGGAAAGGCTGCCATTCCAAAGGACTCTGCTTTCCATTCCTTTGGAACTGAGCTTCAGTTATGTATTGGTGTTTTCTTATTAAAAACCCAAACAACTACTCCTTTGATTTCTAAATAGATGAAATAGGGGTTTATGCATTTTGCACAGAATGGTGAGACTTCTTTGTACAAGCAGTTACTTTGGAAGTCTTCACATTTGCATGTCTCTCTTTACATCACTGAGAAAATGTTTTTATCTCACATGACTCAGATGTGTCTCTTAAACTGACGTTTAAGAAACTGCTCAAGTAATTAAATATTCTTAATGTTGCATGTTTCTATTCAGTCTGACCTCTTTTTCTCTCTTCCTTTTAGATTAAAACAACTTCAGTATTGAAGAGGTAGCTTGCTTTCTTCAGTGCTGTGTGACTTTTGATCTCAAATTTTTGATCTCCTCCATGATGGTAGATCAATCATGTATACTTCGAAGCACTGTAGATACTGTATTCATATTGAATTTGTTTGAAAGTAAATGTGCATATGTTTATTTTGTGATGCTTCATATGTTCAAAATGTATGGATTATGGAATGTTGAAAAGACTCCTTTCTGGGCAGCATAATCTAAAATACTGCAGGCTCTGTTTTAATTAACATGAAACAAGATATTTTAATAAACTTAAGTATTAAAAATCATTTTTGTGTGGTAAGTCATTGCCTAGGACCTTTAAAATGCTGGAGAGTAAATTTTGGTCTGAATTAAGTTAGCAAGTTAAAAACTAAAGCAATGTAAAATTTGTATTGGGTGCAAGTATTTTTAATGAGTCTAATGCAGAATTTCACATTGTAGTTTTGCAGTATCTGGCTGTATTTGGAGTTATTTTCTTCATCTCCAAATTGTATATAGCATTTACCATAGCAAACCTAAACCAATAAACTGTCACTTTGACACAAATTATTAAGGCTAATGTACTAAAAGATTAGTACTATAATTACAACCTGCCTTATTTTATGTACTTACAACGGAAACTGTTTATACCACTTTTATTTTTGTTTCATGCACTGCATTTAAAAAGCCATTGTCATCTTGTAGAATTATTTTAATATAAAGTGTGAACTAATACTGCACTGCTCTTGGAGTGATCGGGCTGTTAGAACTTCTCTTTCCAGGGTCTTGCACAGGGAAACCGAGAACATTTCTGCTTAAAACTATGAACAAAAGCCTTAAACTGAAATTCACTGTGGTAGATGGCAGTTCTCTGGGGCCTGATTTAGTACATTTTTTCGGTATTCACAGCTTTGTGACAGCTCTTGATGAGAGCGAAGTGATATAATAGTCTTGTGTTGACACACAGATTGTGCGGTTTTAAATGTAAAGTCGACAAGAAAACTTGAGTGATGGAAGGGAAAACAAGAAACTGGGCGTTGAGGTTGCCTCCCTTAGAGGAAAAAAAAAAAACCGCGGCAACTGCATTGCGCGGCGTTTGTGCCCCGCTGACGCATGGACGGCGTGCTGGCGGCGGCCGTGACAGCCGCGGCGGCCGGGGACCCGGCCCTCAGCGCCGCTCTCCCGCCGAGCGGCCGCCGCTGCCTGAGGTAGCGCGCGGGGCCCGATGGCGGCGGGAAGCAGCCGTGGGCCTCTCTTGGGCCTGGGGCCGGAGCCGGAGCCGGAGCCTTCCCCGGCGGAGGGCGGTTGGGGCGACCGTGAGTCCCCCGGTAGGCCGGGAGGGCCCGGCCTTGGCGGGCGGGGAGGGCTGGGGCGGGCCGGGCCCCGGGGTAGTCGAGGGCTGCTGGAAGCCGAGGGTTGGAAAGCTCCGTGTCACTTTACGTGTGGTTAATGCTCGCGGCAGCTGGTTTTCTGTTAGCTCTGTTCGCACAAACACGTACTGGACAGTCATGAGCAAACTCCTACATGACTGCAGAAAAGCCTTTTCAAAATATCTTTGACAAAATTTGTAATGGTTTCAGCTAAAACATGTGGCCTCGGAGCTTGATGTGCTGCCCTTTGATGGGCCAGCATCAAGGAAACAAGTGTTTGCAAGACTGTAGAGAGCCTTCATGAGATTTAAAGATGAATTATTACTTTTCATGAGGGGAAGAAGAACTGAGAGACAAAACCAAACCAAAAGAAACCTTCCCTTCCGGAAAAATAAAACTAAAATCTTCATCTGTCAGCCTTTCTTTCTCGACCAGATTTGGTAAATCACTCCAAGCTGGTACCAAGGAGAGGATGTGAACTCTTCTCAGACAAGTGGAACTTAAAGTTTTTATTCTCCTCCGGTTATTGCTTTCATACTCCCCCTTGTGGACTAAGCAGTCAAAAATAATTTAAAGGAAAAATATTCCTAAACTTTGCTCTGTTCCTTTACAGATCCAATTTAAAATGCCGAGAGGACACGGTGATACTGTGAGCTCCTGCCATTTTGGCTTTGAAGACACAAAAATACTTTCATGCTCTTACGATAGAACAGTGAAGCTCTGGGTATGTTATGAGTGCAACAACAACAAATAAAAAAATCTTAAACCTGAAATCAAACAAGGAATGTTATACAGGCATGAAGATTGACTGAATCATCAAGGAGCCTTCTGAAGATATTTTACTGAAGTTTAAAAATAGCAACTGTAAATGTTTTTGTAGTCACAGATAAATAGTAAAACTCCTATTTCATACTTTGAACACACTCTTTGATGTTAAAGGGTGACCCTTGTAAGCATATCTAGCATACACTGAATTGGAGCTCTAGTTTATTAATATTTTAAAACTAAGTTGCTACACAAAGCTTACTCTTCTCCTGAAGGTTCCTTTTTCTGACTTGTTTATGTATATGGCTGTTTGTGGAGGATATGTAGAAGTTAGGGATCACACAGCTGTTATCAGCATGGCCCTGGTGTTTTCATACTTGTCAATTGTTTTTTCCTTTTATTTAAATCTTGATTTGCACCATTTTATTTTCTTGCTCATCCAAGTTTTGTCTAGGTAGCTGGGGTTTCCCTAAAATTCCAGCCACCCTGGGCAGGGCAGTGGCGAGATCTGAACTGGGGAAGTGTCCAGATTCTGGGTGATCAAATCTAAATTAGTTTAAAAGATAGCTGGAGACATACACTTCTGTGAGGCCTTGAATTTTATGCAAGCAAATGACAATGTAGCTGTGCTAAATACATTGCAGGCATTAAGATCTGGCATATATTAAAGTCATGACGATTCAAAAATTGGTAATGAGTTATAGTAATGCCTTAATATGATACAAATACAAATGAAGTAATTTTATAAAGGATCTAAAGTGTTGACTTCTTACCAATGCAGTTTCTACCATAATCCAAGCCTTTTTTCAAATGTACTGAAAAAAACCCAAGAACCCCAAAAGTGTAAAAAGTCCAGGTGATTTTCAGATTAGCACCATTATGTTATCCAAGAGTTGTGGATGGCTAGATCAGGAAGTCTAGAATGAAAAAAGTCCTGTCTTTTAATGATCAGTTCCAAAGTAAACAAACATGTGGGGATCTTCAGCAAGTACTGTAGATAGGAGAAATAAAAATAAGTGTACCCCAGCGTGTTAGTCATGACATTTAGAGTTTAATAACTGTGAGATTGACAGTTCCAAACCTTCCTGCTTTGTCTGAACTCAGAACTGGAGCTTGTATTTTTCTGTCTTTAGCGAAATGTCATTCAGCTGTCTTACATGTAAGCAAACTGAAATCAAGACCCAAAAATGAGAATATAATCCATTAATTTTTTAAAGCACAGTAGAATATGAATGTTCTTTTTGCTGGAAAGGATACAATGTGCCATTTGCCTGACGTGTGGAAGGACTAATCTTTCTAAGAAATTGTATCTTTATATTTTTTATCTAAGAAAGATTTATTCAACACTTGTTGAGTGATACGTATTTTTCAGAATCTATCTTGAAGTATTTGCTGGAGTATTGGGAACTTTCTGATAGCAATGTATAGGCAAGATTATGTTAATTTATTTTGATAAGCTTAATTTTGTCTGGACAAGCCTAATTTCCTCCTCTGCAGGAAAAGCTGAAGCAATTAGAATTCAGGAGAGTACAGAGGCCTCAGTCAGCCCTGACAATTTCACTTTGGGGTTCTCTTTTTTTTTTTTTCCTCTGAAAGAATAGATATCAAATGATTGAGTGTACTGAGAAAGCATTTGAAGTTCCTCTTGAGAACAGACAGTATCTCACTGACAGTCCACACATCTTTTGGAAAACAAAGATTAATAGGGCACGCAGCAGACAAAGACTAAAATAAGTCTAGAAGGGCAGTTGTGACTGCAAGGCTTTTTTTACTCGGAAAAATAGAACAAGAACATACAGTAACTTTGATCTTTTTTTTTTGCCTTTGGTCTTAGAGACATTCCTAATGATTCTAGTGTCAGTTGTTAGGCCTGTAGTGCATTGACACACATTCAGAAAATAAGTGAAAAAGTGAAAAATAAATTTACTTCCACTCCAGTTTTGTTTGTTATCGAGAGCTGCCAAGTTAGCAGGATCGTTCCTTCAAGTGAAAGCCTTGTAAGGAAGCAGCTCTAGATCTTTTAACGTCAGCTTGACAGTTGATGTTAAAAAGGGGAGGAGTAGTCAGGGGTGCAAGATTTTATTCTCATATTGAAGAATATATAATGAAAGAACACATACACAATGAATGGAGTTTGTTGCCTACTTCCAGACTGATTCTGAAACCTCTTGCTACTTACGCAAACAAAAATCTAATTGAAATAATTGGGTTAATCATGGAAATCGAAGATTATTTACCTAGATGAAGGTATGATGACTGATCCTGTGATACTGTGGTCTGTGAGTTACTCTGCATGTCAGCAGTCCTCCTGATTGTTTTGTTTTTGATGTTTACAGTCAGGCAAATGATCCATTTGTAAAACTTTATTCCTATTTTTATTTGTATTACTGAAGAACCTCAAGGCTTTACTCATGGGTTAGTACTATACTATGCTTTGAACATTATACACATATGACAAAAAGATAGTCCCTTCCTGAAATCACTTAAAACTCTCTGTGTAACAGACTAAGTAGATAGAAGATGATGGAGTAATATAAATGAACCAGTAATGCAGAATGGGTCATCATCTCAGCACTTCAGCAATCTGTTGATTGCTGTTGTAGGAATCACAAAACAGGAATTTAAGAGGAATTTTGTATTATGAGAGAGATTTCCAGTTATTTATAGGTGACTTCTTCAAAACATGAAGGACAGCAAAGAGGAACTCATAAATTTTGAAAATCTAACAACTGAGTGACAAAGGCTGCCGTCAAAGGTAGCGCAGAAGGGAGATGATGTCTGGGGATAAATCACAGAGAGCTTTGTATTTGAAGACAAGAGGCTTGTATTTGTGACTGAGACCGAGGAATCAATGGAGGAACACAAACAGAGGAAATGACATAATACAGACAGTAAAGGGAAATCTGTGGATGAGCATTGCACATGGATACCAGTAGGGGAGACTGCATTTGTGAAGAAAATGATGTTGCAATAATTGATGCAGGGGTGGCAGGCCTTGAGAGTGAGTTTTAACTATGTGAATGAAAATGGAAAGCCATACATTAGTTTAGGAAGAAAGATTTGCCAGGATTTAGGCATGGACATGGATGTGAGAGTCTAAGGACAACTCTTCTCAAGAAATTTCTGGTGAAAACTATTGTGATGGGAAGGAGATAAATAGAAGTCTGTGTGCGATAGATGAAGAACTCTGTTTCAGTCAGTCTTGAAATGAAAAGAAGGAGTAGAGAGTCTGAGCTTGTAAGAGTAACTAAAGTAAGGCTAACTTTACTGATTTCACAAGTTTTGTTTTCCCTTATTTTGTGATGCTTTGTATTTTTTTTGCAATTTAGCAAAGCACTTCCTAATCAAACTCCTTTGGATTTATTCAAGGATGTTGAGAAAGGGTTTCCTATTCAGGTTTTTTGAAGAACACACCACCCCACTTTCTGAGTGCGACTTGACTTCTGGTGACAGAAGGTGACCATTTTCTATCTTAATTTATTAAAAAAAAAAAAAAAAAGATAGTTTTTGTGATTTCAAGGTTCAATTTCAGTGCATGTGGAAACACTTAGTACAAAATTTAGAACAAATAAGTTACTTTTTAAATCCTTCCTATGGTTTCCTAACTTGTACTGCATCAAAGCCAGACTTCTTTTGCTTACTTTTGTGCTCCACAATAAGTCATTGTGTTATAACTTTGTCTTACATCTCCCTTCCTCCATACACAATTCCTGCTTCTGTCCACCCTTGCACTTTCATTTATGCTGTCCATACTCTGCTAGCAGACTGTTTACTGCCTGACTCCTTCATCTACATGAACTACCATAAATCTCACCTTGTTCTCACCTACAATTTGTACAGGAGCTCTTCAATCTTTTCTGTTTTGCATATGATGTCTGCTGAATTAAACAGGAATCTTTTTATTGTCTTAAATGCATGCTGGAATAATATGATAGATTATGGCCTCTTTTAGGGCAAAGGACTTGTCTAATACTGGTTTTGAGTTACATGGGGCTGGAAGTCTGTCTTTGCCATATGTTCTGAAAGGGGTATATAAATATATATCACTTGTATAAAAGAGCAATGTTGAATTAGCCAAGGTTCAGGGGTTCATCTGCCAGTGAGATTTATACCTTCATAAAAGTTCTCTTCTGTCTCTATTGTTTATTAATATTCTATAGCCTTTCCATTAAGCCTGCCTTGTCAATTAAAGAAGAAATGCATCTTAATCCAGTGTCAATCTGTGGATATAATAATTAAAACAACTGCAGCGTATATTAACATCTGGTTAAGCAGGTCATGCAGTGCCTCCGGGGTACTATTTCTGGCATATTTTATCATTAAGCCATAGTTTAAATCAATTTTTATCAGATTGTAGAGTTGACTGTTTAGTTTTTTGGTCACTGAATAGTACACATGCTATGCTGGCTACTGCAATTGCGTATATTGTTGAAAACTGCTCAACAGCAAGTAAAATACCATTGTGTATGGCCCTGGAAACCACTTTCCAATCAAAAATGCTACCAGTTCATAAACTTCATGTGGTCTTTTGTGTTACATGTTTCAGTTTAGGAGCAGAGATTGTGCTGGTTGTGGGAAGCATACACATATGGAGAAAAGAAAAAGATTTTAATAATCTAATTGTATTTTAGTTGTTAGAGTCTTAATGCATTGAGTTTCTTGGGCAAAATGTATAAAAGTGACGGTTTATGAACTTTATCAAAATAAAAAGCCACAATGGTACTAAAAACATTTGTCACATCCAGTGACATTCAATGTAAGTATTACTTCAGATATTTGGGAATATTTTAATAAAACTGTGAGGGAAAAATTTCTGACCTCCCATTTCATGGAAACCTGCCAGTTTTAGTAAACTTTATTGAATAGCTTTGTTGTCTGATGTGGCTTTGTGTTTGTGCAGAGCAGCATTTGTGGTAGAGGGTTACCCAGCAACATAACCACTGAAAATCCAGAAAACCCTACTGACAAGAACACTTCGCGTTCATTAAAGAAAAGACATCATAATGGCTTTAAAATTATTCTAACATTAGAAATAATTAAATATCTTGTAACGGATGAAACAAAACTGAGTTGACTGCTTGCACTGAAAATTACATATGGCATTTTTATTATTAGTTTCTATCTGAAATATAAATAATCCTTTTTTCAACTAAGCTATGGAATAATTTTTGCTGTAGCCTTTAAAAATCTGTTTTAAATTAGTGGGTGTGAGGATGTCAAATCATTGTCAGAATTAAATGTTGTCATTTATTTTTTAAATACCTTCTTGTAAGTGAAAACATTGCTGTTTTCACTAACACCATTTTTAGAGTGATAACATCATCATATGATAACACTGTCAAGGCTTGGGATATGGAAACAGGAAAAATGCTTGTATGTATCCTTTTGAATGCATCTTGCAGAAGGTACAACTGTAAAGTTCAGATTTATTGCTCTGTTATTGATAAATGAGAAAACAAAACATTCTTTGTTAGCACAGTACAATATAGTTAGGGTAGGTAGGCTTGATTTTTAGTCCTAGTTTTGGTACTGATAATTGCTTGATCTTGGATAAGTCTCTTGATGAACATGTCTCAGTTATTTCAGATACAAATGGGTATGATAATAATAACCTGTCTCAGAAGATACATGTAAGATTGATTAAATTAACATTTTGGGATTTGAACAGGGTGGCCTTGTCTAATTTTATTGCTAATGCAAAAATAGAAAAATTGGATATGAAGACATCTATCAGCTTTCACCAAAACAAAGTAATATCAAAAGCCTTCATTCTGACTCTGCTTACAGATTATAGAAAGTCTGCTGTAAAACTCTCTCTAACCCTTAAGCACGTTTCTAAAACCTTTTATTTTCTCTTTAGTGGACAGTAGAACATGAAGGCTTTGCAACCTCAGGTAATATTTCTTGTGATGGTAGATATGTGGTATCTGGTTCAGACAAAGAAATTACTATATATGTTTTTGATGCAGTAAGTGCAACAGTAGTGGCACATATCCAAGGTAAGACTTAATGACGTCTACATCTTGTTTATGCAGCTCTTGATTATTTTTTTTTTTGCTTACAAAAAAAAAGAGAAAATGAATTAATTCAGTTCAGTTCAAAGATCCTTACTTGAGAAAGGCAAAAGAAACTTATCTGTAAGACATTAAACCCAGTATTTTTCAGAATAAGCTTATAAAAAGGAGATAATGGGCCAAAATTAGACCAACAGTGATTCTTTTTTGAAGCAGAATTTGCCGTTGAAGGTAATTTCATCAGTCAGACCTCAGTCCCATGAGGCTTCCACTCAGGACTGCAGGTCAGGGAGTCTGCCATTCCTGCAGAATCAGCTTCTAAATATATGAGCAGTCTTACAAATGTTAAATTAGCATATGGTTAACATGCTCCTGTGAATCAGAGCCTGATGGTAAAACAATTTGGTTTAAAAATAAAAAGTGCAACAAATGGATCGTAATAGCTTCATTAGAACTGTCTCTGTTAGGTGTCGCTATCAGGACATATTTTGTTTACATTATTTTAATGGAGCTATTTGCATTCTTAAAGTATAATTACCTGCTTAGGTGCTCCTTAAGAGTCTGAGTAATTAACTGTCATTGCCATTATGGGGCCACACTTCCAGACTTATTTTCAGGAATGGAGCAGAGAAATACAGGGCAGCATGTGAATTTACGTTAACTGTGTATGTTGAGTGCCTGAGTACAGGTTCATATTCCTACTGTCTGCAGTAACGATGAGGCCTCTCTTTCATTGAGAGGTAGGTGAGGAGGTGTCCTAGCTAGTGAAATAGCAGTTTTGAAATTACAGTGTTACGGAAATAGACTGATGCATAGATGTTGTGGGTGGTTCTGCCTTTCAGACCCGTGTTCTGAGATCCAGATGTAATTATTCAAAATAACTAATAGTCTCACTTGATGGTTTTTTGTATAGGTCATCACAAAAGTACAGTCACAAGATGTTGTTTTGACCCTGATAACCAATGCGTGACTTCAGTATCATACGATAAGACCATAAAGCTATGGGGTATGATTCTATGATCCACCTCAATTACA
The DNA here is from genome assembly GCF_047370975.1 of Nipponia nippon. Classification (NCBI taxonomy): domain Eukaryota; kingdom Metazoa; phylum Chordata; class Aves; order Pelecaniformes; family Threskiornithidae; genus Nipponia; species Nipponia nippon. The sequence goes on from NW_028262391.1 coordinate 42,251,438, forward strand.
ACTAATGAGTAAGAAACAATACTGTGGTTAATTATGCATGGCATTGTTTGCATCTTTCACAATTATCAGTGAGATTTATGCTAAGATTTATACTAGAGAAATTGAACAATAATTGTTGAACTAAATAAAGTAATAGGCAAGCAAATGACATACAGAAAGCATGAAAAAAATGGTCCACTCAAGCTTCCTTCTGTAAATAATTGAAAAATTGTATTTTGATGACTGTAAGCGTTTCTAGTGATATTTTTTTTAGAGCTTCTAGGTTCTTGGGTATGTATAGAGGCAGAAGATAGCATATGCAATATGGTACTGCAGTGTAAACTTGTTCTACTTTCTACTAATAAGGAAAAATATATAATCATTCACAAATGAGGAGATAAAATATTACTTAGAATAGTGAAGTCTTTAAAAACTTTATGGAGTGAAGCAAAAATAATACAGAGGAAAAGGAGAAAATATATCTAGATGCTGGGAATTGGTCATTAATCATGAGTTCTTACAGAATATTTTGTGATAATTAGGTTTTGCGCTGCAGCCAGATCACCTTGGCTCTTCATAAAATTCATGGGCCTCAGAGCAACCACAGGATGATCTACTCTGCTCCTAATGAGCTCCAGTGAAGACCTCACAGGCTTCCCAACAATCTGCTCCATTGCCTTACTATGTTAATCATTAGCAGGATTTTCCTAAGGTGGACTATTTCGGCTGCAGCTTGAGCTCACGTGTTTCTGTTTAGATCCACTTCAGACTTGGAGATCAGATTATTCCCTTGTTTTCTTCTGCAGTTTTCTATATATACAAGAACTTCTATTGTGTCTGGCAAGTCATCTTTTCAGTAGATTAAACCATCCTTATTCATTTAATATTTAATTATTATTTCCTATTTTGCTGATCATTCTTGTTGTTGATCTCAGATCTTTCCAATTGGCCCACATTTTTCTTGAATTACATGGCTCCATAATGTAAACAGTATTCCTTCTAACCGGAAAAAAAAAAAGAGATGAATTATTATTACGTGCTTCTCCGTGGATGTGCTCTGTTCATAGATCCTGGGATGAGGTTTACCCTTTTTTTGACAGCATGATGGTGAAGAGCCGTTAATATTTGTTGCATCCTTTTTTTGCAGAGCTGTGATGTAGTCCGTTGTTCACACCCCCTATCTGTGCGGTTGATTATGTATGTTATGTATGTTACTACAGAACGTCAGACTTGACAGAATTGACCTGATCAGGCAGCATGCCTATTAGATAATTGATTAAACACTGTAACACTCCTAGACACTGCAGTGACGACAGCATTGTTTTCTATAGAGGCTGTTATAACTTTTTTATTTTCTTGATTATTTCTTCCATTTGTGAAGATAATTTTGAATTTTAATCTTCTCCCTTGGATAACTGCAGACCCTCTTTGGCTTCATTTTGTATCTGTACTCTTTATCTCATTATCTACATTGTTAATGGAAGTATGAAATAGGACTGGATTCAGGACAGATGCTGTGGACCCCAGCTCAATATGTACTTCCATTTTCACAGTGAACCAATTATGGCCACTCTCTGAGTACAGAGATAATTTTTCCAGATAATTTTTCCTTATATGCTTTTGGAGAAGGTCATGCCCAGTGCCAGAAGCCTTGCTCAGTATGATCTCCTGAGCCTTCACGTGCTAAACCCTTCTCTCTCTCACTGAAGTCAGTAATACAGTAAAAACATTATGTCACTTTAGGATATTGTTATCATTTTAAGAAGGAAATATGCAACAATAGAAATGTCAAATCAACCATTAAAAATATCAATGGCTTTAAATAAACTCAACCAACTTAGCTTTGAATTCTTAAAACAATAATCAGAGAGAGAGTCTGCCTTTAAACACTGTAATAAAATTGTCTTTGAGGGATTAGGAATTACTTTGGATGGGAAATTCAATCTGCAACATTGTAATGTTTTCCTTTAAACTGCAGTGACTACAGCATTGTTTCCTGTAAGAGATGCTCATAATCCTTTCCACGCTGTAGGTTTCAGGAAGCACTAGGGTCCTCACCCATTTCTGGAACGTCCAGATTCCTTTTCTGATGGGTATCACTGCTTCCAAAATTAGACTTTAATCTAGAATTTTAGTCTTTTTCCTCTGAATGTTTGAGTTGAAATTTACATGTAGAGATAGATGCATGCTATTTATTTAATGAAAAATGGGTGGCTTTTTTTGGTAACTTACTTTTAGTAAAATGCATTTGTGTTGTAGCTGCTAAACAATTTCTTGTTAAGCTGTGTTCAATGAAAAAAATAGCTGGTCACTTGTCACTTAACAGGTAGGGTTCAATCCTACAAAATGACCTAATCCAATAAGGGATTTAAGACCGTGCTGGCTGTGAGGTTGTAAGCAGCTCCAAAGACTTTACAGAACTAATCATATGGTTAAAATTCAGAATATGCTTATTGTGCTTTACTGGATGGAGACAGGGTGCTCAATGTTGCAGGAGGTTCTTTGACAGATTTGTAATGGTTACAAAAGCTCACTCTTCCTCTGTTTTTCATCTGTTTCAGGGGACACACCAATGCTACCTCAGATTGCTGCTTTACCTCTGATGGTCATTACTCGTGCAAAGCATGCTGGGACAAAAGCTTAAAAATATGGGACATGAAGACAGGAGAATTCCAGTGTCATGAACCCATTTCCTTGAACCAAGGACATGAAGGTTCTGTTAGTTCCTGCCTTTTTAGCCAAGATGGTGAGTTATCTTAATACTAGTGCATGATGTATCTCAATGCCTATGTATAGGACATCTCACATGAACCACAAGTGACCACTCTAATCATGTAGGTAATTAACTCATAATTTCCAAGAGAACATGTTTAATTATGAGAAAATTATGTCCGTGTAAATAAGTAAATTGAAGTTGATGGTCTGTGTTCTGTCTTAACCAGGCAACTGGAACACTTGCTTAATTGATATACCCATCAAGAGGTATAATAAAAAGATTATGATGGAGTATAAGCACAATACTATGTTAGAAGATTAACTTAGCACTTGCAGATACTCTGCTAACATGAGTTAGCTGAAAAAACATGTTCAGTAAATACTGTACTGATCTGTAATAATTAAGAAAATGAGTATATCTTTGTTAGTACCCCCAAAAGTAATGTTACTTCACAGCCCAAACAACATATGCTAGTAATGTACTTCTGAAAAACTTCATGGATGTTCTCAGCTATACTGATGGAGCACATAAACTACCATGTTCAAAGTAGATGCTATGTATGAGTTATAGCAAGAGAGTTTGGCACCTGGAACGTGATGTCTCCTTGACGCTTGGATGAATAGGAGGAGAATAGGAGGAAGAAACAGACTCCCCAGTTTACCTATATCTGAGTGGAGGTAGTAGGGAGGTATTTCTTACTGCCCTAGTTCCATTACTTTCACTAGATCATAGACAACTCCTAGTCCCTCCACAACATGAAATTACTGTTACTGCAAACTGCTGCTGCGCTGAAACAGCTGGTGTTCTCCTCACTGCGATGGACTAATATGAATTTCTGTACATTACGATCTAATCAGCTGTTTTCTTTTGCAACTTCACATCTGAATACTCCAGTAAAGATGACTCCTGAACTGCTGACAGCGGGTTAATCTGCAGTCGTACTCATACAGTGCCTTCTCAGTTAGGCAACTCAAATAAATAAATAGCAACTTCGTGGGGAAAAATGCACCTGTGGCTTGAAGGCATGCAAATGCAGATAGGCCTATGAATACTGGAATCTGAAAGCATGCTTTCCACACGAAACTCCACTTTTTTTGTTTTTAGTCACAGTTGACCTAACAATTCTGAAAGTATTCTCTATATTTTAATTTAAAAACAAGGTATCTCCTTAATTTTCTAAGTCAACAAATTTTTCATGTATATTTTTTTCCACTCAGTTGTGTGTTTGCTAAATTTATCTATTAATATTTACAAAATTAAGAACATTAACAGCAAGTAGCAGAAAGGAACTTCTGCTATCTCGTTAAGGCATGACTAATAGCTCATTATTTAAATTTTTATTTATAAAGTCTGACTCCCTGTTACAAGGAGCCTCTTTTATAAGTCTGTATGACAAAGCAAAGATAAAATACAGTATTCTGATTTTATATTTCAGCATCACTTGTTCTGTCTGGTGAATATGATGAAACTATAGCTATATGGGATACAGAGGCAGGCTATAAAAAGCTAAGCTTAAAGGTACTGAGCTCTTATTTGGTCACTAGTTTGATGAGAAGGTGTAAAATGTATTGCTCGTTTAAAAGCATTGTATATTTCATTGTCTGCCAAATACCTGTGCTCGTCCTTTTTAGATACAGGCAGGAATATCTCCTGGATTTGTGTGATTTAATTTCCTAGAACAGTTTATTCTTACACAATTAGCTACAAAGATATTACCTTTGTCAAGTCAGTTGTTAATAAGTTATTACATTTCTCTTTATGAACAAGCTCATTTAAGGATTATATTGAATGGAGTTGTACCTATGTTTTAGGAGGGAGTTTCTTCCAGCAAGTAACAAGAGCCTGGATAGTGCATATATTCATTTTGAAATGCCACACTCTGGTATATCTGTACATTTACATGCTTGCTTATGTGCGCAGAAAACAGTATACTAAAAAGGAAGCATTAAAAAAAAATGTAAATATCAGTGTTGAGGTTGTCAAGCTTAGCTCAGTCCCTAGGTTACATAGTTTACAATACTGCTTATAGTGATGGGGATGTGGTCCACCATGTTACAGTACTTTTTAGGATGGACAATTCTGTAAATGAGGTAGCTATTCAGTATTTAGCTATCCCTGCTTAGAGCTAGGCCTCCTCTTTTCTTCCATATCCATGGTAATACAACCCAAATTTGGGGTGGTAAGTAATACCTGCATGAAATAAAAGTCCAACTCTCATTAGGGTTTTTTTGTGCCATCATGACTTTATTTTTTGCAAACATACCATATTGTATTACAATACCTTTCATTCGTTTCTTATTTTAGTGGAAACAATCCACAAGACTTGAACTAATGGTCAGACATGTGAGTCATAGAAAAGGATTACCAGTATTCATAAAGTTACGTGCATGCATTTTGCAAATGGTAATTTCACAGAAGTCAAGCAATGTCAGAGTTCAGATTTGCAACTTTGGCTCTTTCCTATCTTACGAAAATATGATTTTAATAGACTTTTTTACTTACTGCATACGCTATTCGAGGCTTAGTTAAAAAACTCATGAATAAACCCACCTGGATGATCTCAGAAAAGACCACTTTCCTTGAAAACCTTGGGCTTAAAAATAGCTTTCAACTGCTGTCGCATTCAAGATAGCGTCTTCATGTAGGAGAGCTCATAAGCCTGTGCCTCATACCCGTTACCTTAAATGTAAGCTACCTACCCTTCGGAACTGGAACTGTACTGATTAAGCCTTTTGAGCAGTAACGGGACACATTCTCCACCAGCATCGGTGCCTTACATAATACAGCTACTGCAAATTTCCCAGTTGACAGCAATCACTGTAAGTAACTCAGTTTCCCATAAAAAAGAAGGCATGGGTTTAAATGCTAATATCTTTGTAACTATGGAGAATTCCAGTTTAGTATCCGTGCCTTGGTATAATTATATTCTGGGCTCATAACTAAATTTAAAAACATGTTTTAAAGATTCTGCTATAAAAACCACATTTTATGTATGCATGTTTGACTACTTCTCTATGCTGGAAAAATATACGTTGATCTTTTTATTGTATTTCTCAGGTGTGGCATTTGTCTATCAAAATGACAGCATGCGTTCCTAAACTCTAGGAATTTTATCTGTTAATACCATTCATGTTTGAATAACCTCCCTAGCTGGAATAAATAATTCATTTTAGATTTTAACCTGTTTCTAGTCTTACACCAACTCAATGCTCTTTGCTACCTTATCGCATGATAAACAGCCTCAAGATTTTTTTTTTTAGGTAATGAGTATTAGAAGTCAACTCTCTTTTTACAATTCTTTATAAAACTGTTTAAAAAATAGAAAAGTCCTATGCTTAAGTGGAGCTCAAACCCCTGGTAATTGTGTAGCTGTCATTCTTCTGAGTGCTACAACTCAGAAGAGATCGAAACAGCCACTCTGTTTCCAGAGATCGAAACAGTCACTGTTTTCAGGTACGTGTAGGAAAGTATGAACTTCATAACAACATTTTTTTTCTTGACTGGACGTGAGGCACTCTAGATAAGAATTTTCTCACTGTATTTCAAAATGGATTTATGGTACAAATAGATTTTTTTTTTATTATAATAAAAATAATAAAGTTTTCCTTGTGTTATAGGTAAATTGTGCTTTACTGTAGGGTCATTGGGACTGGATGACAGATGTTGTGATTAGCAAAAACAAGAAATGGATTCTTTCAGCCTCAAAGGTAATCACTAATTCTTGATGTGCTTGCAGAAGCTAACTTATAAATGGATGTGAAAATCTCATCTCTTGCTTTCAGCTTTTTTTGGATGAAATTTAACAATGGTGAAGTTGTTCATAAAAGTGCTAAGTTGTAATCAGTATTTACCTCAAGTAATTACAGAAAATCTTTGAAAGAATTTGATAAGTATGTTTATTTTTGGTTATTTTAAAATGTGCAGGCAATTTTAGGATTGCTAAAGATCGTTTCCAAAGACATGATATTTAAATGTGAGAGAGTTTAGCTCTCATATTGAGAGGGCTCATCTGATGAGATGAGATGAGATTTCATCCTTATGGAAATGATGTAAATCACTCTTTTGGTAATATGCAAATACATCAAAATAATTGCATCTTTTTCTCAGGATTCTACTTTGAGATTGTGGCATATTGAAAAAATGGCTCATATTACTTCAGTGATAGAAAGCAGAAAAGCAAGAGGCTCAAAAATTGCTCAGGTTCTATCACTTTGTTTTTTAACCGCACCTCATATACTTTATTCAGAAAGAAAATTTGAATGTTAAAGGAAAGCTGTCAGATTTCTAGGCTGAAAACACAAAATGATTGTGGTTGTTCTCTATTTGCAAAGATTGTCAAATCCTTTTTTGGGAGTGGGATGTAGTAATAATGGTTCTTTTTAAATTTGATTTTGGTAAGGACACCAGTTTTCATATACAGGTGCATTTTTATTTTTAGAAAACAGAGCCATGTATGTGTACTTTTAAAAACAAATATATTTTGGTTTTCTACACCTGATGCTTCTGCAGAGTAATTGGCCACTTATATAGGAGTGTTACTAAACCAAGGCAGGTAATATTCATGTGCTCCTGGACAGAAATCAGCTTATACGAATTCTGAGGAGTGCCTTTTTAAAGGTGAGACTGTATGTATTCTGACTTCTAAAACATTAACTATAAATAGATGTTAAGAAAGAAGAACATTAACAAGCTTAATGCTATTGAAACATGCTTTTTATTACAGCCCCTCAATCGGTTTTGGTAGTGGATTTGCAAGATCTTGTGTATATTTTTTTCTCCTTGTCAATAACCATTAAGTGACACTGCACGAAAAAGAACTAACTTTTTTATTATCTCTATAATATTTTTATCAGACTTTCTTGTTGAATAGCAGGTATTCAAAAGCAGTGTGCAGCTTTTTAAGCTTTTAAATAAGCTTTATAAATGTGCCAGCAGTGAAAATGTATACGTTCCTAAAAGTATCAATTAACAAAAATTTGAGAATATGGTTAAAATTGGTACATGAAAGGATTTTTTGGTGTATTTTAGCAATACTTAAAGCATACCAAACAACTAGAAAAATGCCTCAAATTTTTTGTAAATAGTTTCACAAGTAGTGAATTGGGAATCAATGTTACGTTGACTCTGATACAAGTGGATTAAACTTCACGAGTATGTGTGTAGTCAGCAGAAATACTTATTTGTACCAACTACGGTGGGTTAATAGTTCACTTAAAATTACTGTTATGTACCAATTTTCCTTTCTTTTTTATTTTTCTTTCTACATTTCTCCTTTAGTCAGATAATGGTCACGTAAAAAAAAAAAAGTCAACAATAAAAGGCCTAAACCACCTAGTGATTATCACAAAGACAGAACAGCTAAAAACTGGATATCCATCAAGCCACCCAAAAAGTAAAGTATGATACTGTATTAGCTGAAAAAAATAAAATCACAGTTCACGTAAAATATAGTTCTTTTCAGGAAAACAACTCCAACCCGTTCAGCACAAGAATGAATTTTGAGCAGCGCTATCTGTGTCAAGTTTACAACAGCTATACACACTCAGTGCATCTCAAAAATCAGGCCTAGATACATGTGTGTATAGAGAGCGGTACTTTCATGAGTTGAAATGATGCACATCTGTCACAGATGATTAACTGAAATGCCATTTTTGTTATATTTGCACCAGTGTGAAGAACATTGAAAAACCTTTCTTATGCCTGCAGTGTAGTGACTGAGATGATATCCAAGTGTGTATTCTGTTATCTGTCTTCTCCAGTGAGAAAAATTTTGCCATTGCCACCTTCTGTTTCTCCTGATGTTTAAATTCATCTTGCAGTCTTGGGATGTTAACACATTTAAGTATAAATTGAGTGTCTGTCCATCTTTATGTAATACACATATAAAGCTAAGACTTCCCTCTAACCTTGCTCTACCGTAATATTCTGTATGAAGAATAATGAAATACATTGTACTAATCCGTTAAATAGCTGTGACGTATCAGGTAAAGAAGAAAATCCCCAGGAGCAGAAATCTTATTTATGCTGCATGGTACTAGAGAATAAAATTACTTAGTTGTCCTTTGGGAAACTTTAAACAATTTTAAATGAATGCACTAGTTCCAAGTTCAATTTACTAAACAAAGTATGTGGATATGTAAATTATTGGCAGGTTTCCTTCCATTCTTTAGATAAACGATTCTTCTTTACTATGGCAAGCAAAGCATCTTTGCTGTCAGTGGACACCAGAAAGAGTTTTTTGAGTAACACCATGAACTTTTTTCTAACTTGTCATCCCCCTTACAAAAATTTGGTAAAGGAGCTTTCAAGTGTTGAGAGTAAGTTGTGGTTCGTGTCTGACATGATGTAGCACAAATTAGTTCTGTGTGATAGAGGCTCGCCCCAGCAAGGAGCGTGATATTTTTTTCTGCCTTTTCTTAGGAGCAACCCTGAGAGGATTATATCTATTCAGTATATGTGAGAATGTCAATTAATAAAAGATTAAGGGTTTCAAAATGTTTGGAAGCCTTATTCCTAAAAATAATGTTTCCAACCTTTTCAACATTTTTTTCTAAAAGGAACTTAAAGTGGGGAAAATAGTTGGAACTGGGCATGTGACAGCCTGGAATGCAGTCAAGCTGTAGAATACGAAGAAATCTAAGTAGGTAGATTTTTTCCCGTGTTTAATTATGTGAATTGTGCAGCAACAACTACACTTGAATCCAAGGTTAAATGAAAAATATTTCTAGGGAATAGTATGTTTTGTACAGATTTATGGCTTTGAATAAGTATTAGGTGATAAATTGTATTATTTTCCAGTGTTCTTTTCCCCTCTTCACTCCTTAATTAAATATTATTGTTAAATTAAATATTGTTTTGTTACAGGGGCTAAAAGAAAATGCTGTGTTTACACTCCTCGTTTTCGTTTTTTTTTTTTAACAGATCACATAAAATATGCCTGTTTTATAGTTGAATTAATTTGGCTTTAATGTAGTTAGTAATACTGAACTAATTTCTGTATGTTAGAAAAGATTAGTCCTAGAGTAATTAATGTTGTATTAGAATTGAAAGTGTTCTTTGTTTCTTTCTTTACCCTTTTCAGCTGGAAAAATCAAAGCTCTAATTATTTTCCGCTGAAACAGGAAAAAAAGCAGTTGCTCTATAGAGGCTTGGTGCATTTTGCATTTGTAATGTGAATAAGTTGGAAATTTTCTTTTGAAGGCATCCTCTTTCTGTTTCCCAAATTGAGATAACCAAGGCAAAATGCATTCTTACATTCTGGTTTTAATAAAATCAGTAAGTTTTATTACTTATTGCTGTTTTCTGTCCACTGCCATCACCTGTTTAGTGCTTGGGTGCCATGGGAGTCAGCTTGTCTTCAGCCCTGAACCGATCTCGCCTGCAGCGGTAGGCTCCTATTTGTATGCAGCAGAGGTTTTGTGGAGAATGTGATAATTACAGACCCTTCATCAGATGGAGTTTTATCTGCATTTTTTCTGGCTCTTGTACCCCTGTAGTCTAATTCACTCGGTGGCTGTTCTAACCTGATGAGAAAGTTTGTAAGACTGTTTTAGACCAAGTCAGCATGGCTGCCCTTCTGTAGGAGTTATTTGAAGAGTAACACCTGTAAGTTGGCCATAAATATGCCTTGGATGCCTGTTGAATTGCCAAAGCAATCTCTACGCTTTGCAGATTCTGATGGCGCGCCAGGTCTGTTCACGAGGGTGACCCTTTCCCGATGAGCGCGGGCTGTGGGCCAGGCCCCGCGTGTTGGCGGCCCGTTCCCACCTGGTCGCACCGCCCGGTTCTGTGGCGCGTCCCCCCTTGCTGCCCTGTGCGGGTGACGGGCGGCAGCGTCGGCTGGGTGTGAGGAATTCCGATTAGCTCTGTAGAAAACTCCCCAACGTGCTTTTTCTGATTATTGAGCTTGTACGAACACGTGCGTGGTCGGCCAGGCGCTCCAGTGTTACGTGCGTGCACAGATCATAAAGCACATAAGCAGTGTGTGCGTATGCATATCGTAGTTTAATTTCTCCTTCATTGTATGTGATCGCAGCGTGTAATCGAGGCCTGATCTTCCCTTGGTGTCTTCTGCGGTGAGCCTCGGGCAATCGAGACTCTGTGCGATAAGGCAGGACTGGAGCCTAACAGTAAGCAATCTTGCCTAAATGTTTTTTTGAAATGCTGACATTTATGTATTTTCTCTCAGGCTTTGCGTGTGTTGTGCCGAAACAAACGCTAGCGTGTGCGCGCCGTTTACACTCGCGCACCGAGCGGTAAGTCTGGCAGGGCCGCGGCCGCAGCACAAGGCGCTCTTCGCCCCCCTCAGCTGCAGCTGCCGGTCGGAACCGTGGCAGGAGCTGAGCGGAGGCCGGTGCTCCCGGCCGGCCAGGGCAGTTCCGGGCGGCGCGGGGCCGCGCTGGCAGCGGGGCCGGGCCGGGCCCGGTCGCGGCGGCGGTACCGGCGCAGGCAGCGGGGCTTGGGGCCGATGTATTGGGGCCGCGCGGAGACGGGGTTTATCGCCCGGCGCCGTGGCTTAGTTGGTTAAAGCGCCTGTCTAGTAAACAGGAGATCCTGGGTTCGAATCCCAGCGGTGCCTGCGCGGGGCGGTCCCGTCTTTTGCCCGCGGGCGCCGTTTTACCGCCGCCGGGCGGGGCCGGGCGCTGCGGGGAGGGGGCGCGCGCGGCGGCTCCGGTGCTCCGGGAGGGAAAAAGCCATGACATCAACAAAAGTCACGGTGTCGCCATTCGGGCGCCCTGTGCGTCCTGGGCTGTGCAGCCCCCCGCGCGCCTGACGGGGGGGCGTGCGTCCCCAACCGCCCGGCCCTTGTGCACAGAGGGACCAGAAAATGCCTCCCTCGAATTTCTCTTTCTTCTTGTCGCCAGATCTCCAATAGCCTCTCAGTTAGGTAAACGAAGCTGTTCTTTCTTTCTTTTTTTTTTTTTTTTTTTTTTCTCCCCTTCCCCTCTCGTATAGTCTGAGTGTCTGTCGGCTAGGCGTCTGATGCTGAGGCTTTGGCCACCCGTCAGCGCCGAGACCCGCTTCTCACCTCTTCTTACGTGCTCCTGTTAGGTAAAGGCTGGCTTTTCCAAGTGAAAGCTGTAACGAGTGCGCTGTGCTGTTCTCCATGTAATCAGTGACACAGCAGAGGGACAGAAGGTTTTCCTAGGCATCTTTAAAAATCAAAGGCCAAATCCTGTCCTGCTGGGCTTGTGAATTAGGTTCAGTGAAATTGTTCCAAATTTGTGTTACTGTAAACAAAGGCAGATTTCGTCCTCGGATCTGAAGACGAAAGGCTTAAAACCTATTAACGCAAGTCCCAGCCTAGCAGCCATACCCTCGGACCTTGTTTTTGGCTCACACAGCAGTGATGGGAGTAAATGGATTCAGAGGCATATTTGGAGGATCAGGTTTTCAGGACTCAGATCTGCGGCCAAATCACAGCAGTCAGTAGCCCCAAATGCAATGTGTAAGTCTAATGCCCGGGATGAGCATCTTTGGTTATAACATTTACCTGCAGGAATCTTTCTTTGAGTAGTATTTTACTGTAAAAATACAACATAGATAGTGTTTGATATGTGATAAATACAAGTAAACCATAATTGCAATTTGCAATTATGTTTTTTTAAGAATTAGGAGTATCTTGGGATTAACCTCCCATAGATTGGCATTGTCTAAAAGAAAACAAAAAGTACTAGAGTTTAAGACAATTGGAAAGTGCAAATTAAGGAAGATTTGGAGAAAAGAAGCTGGAGTGACTGTCAGCCAGGTCCCCTGCTGCTCCTCAACCAGTGGCAGTTTGGATCCTGCAAGAAACAAGAATTTTGAAAATAAAAATCTTGTGAGGATGTTTCTGTTCCTTTGACCTTTGTAGCTGATACAAAATCACATAATTTTCTAGCACTGATTTTGAGCCACAGATGAGGTGCAGAGTCCATGGACCTGTGGAATTTTAGTATCAAGAAAACCCAGCAGTTTAGTGTCAAATAAATCCTGTGGTCACGAACAGTGAGACCACGGGACCAAACTCTGCTCTGGAGGGAAGGGTTGGCTGGGGCACCTGCCGCTGCGCTGGGCGGTGTGTAGGGGAGAGGCGCATCCGTGGCCTCCCTGCGCGCGGACCCCACAGCCTCTCCTCGGGATTTGGGTGTTGGGACAGCATTTGCTGGACACCTCTTTCTTTCCTGTTAGGGCCCCGCTTCCTCTACTTGCAGCTTTTTTGTGCATTAGGGGAATAGTGCCTGCAAATAAGAACAAAGAAAAACAAATACTCTGGTAGTTTTTGCACATGCTGTTTGTGACCAAACAGACTTGTTCTCAGCTCTTGCACCGTAGAGAGAGCGAGCTTAGGGGTTCTTTATTCTGGATATTTGTATGTGCTCTTACTCTGCTAGTTTCCATCTAGTTTCTGTTCTTTAGCTTGTAGATGAGATGTTAATAAGCATCTAGGAGTTTGTATCAAAATCGTTAACACTCTTTTTTTGATGCATCAGCAGGAATGGCATGATGAGCCAGCCAGGATGGCACCAGAGTGGGCTGGTCACTGTGTACTTCAACATGGGCACCCTAAAAAAAACCCCTCAAATTGTTGAAGGAAGGAGAGCAAAATTGGAATCTGAATCAGTTCACAAGCATAGACCTGATTCATCTGGATTCTGTAAGATTGACTCCATTTTTTATATATTAGTCACAAATACAGACCCCTGGTTTCTGTAATAGATTTCTAGGATGATCTGCATACTTAGGCAGGAAGTAATATTTTAAGCCAATATATAAGCAAATTGAGTGAACTGTGGCTGCTTTTTTTTGGCATAGATTTAGTGATATAGAAATACATCATATAAGTTACTTGTTTTGGCTCATACTTGCATGTTTTAAATATGTATTCAGGAAATCCCTTCATCTGACCACGGAGCTTTCACTGACTGCCCAGGGGGTATGGGAGAAGGGCCTGCTGTGCTGGACAATTTGCTGTATTGCTTATTTGGGTAACAACATTAATAAGAAATTCAACAACATGAAATTCACTTAGCTGTGCCTGTTCTCCTGACAGTAACAATATCTCAGTGCTCAGTTATTTCCAAGATTTGCCACCAGCCTTTTCCTTGTAGACGGGCCTTGGATACTTTCAGACTGTAATATGTCAGCCTAAAAAGGTATATGTCCATCTGCTTTCCTCATTCACTTTTTCCAACGTTTTGCACTACCTTTCGTACTTTGTGTACAATTGCAAGGAGGAAGGGTAAGTGCTGTCTACAGAGCATGTAAAATTCAACTGTCTCCAAAAAGGTCGAGTTTTTTGAGTGTCTGCAGGCAGGAAATATGGGTAGCTTCCAGTTCACAAATGGAAGCGCTGCCTATGCCTGTTGAAATTGGTCTCAGTTTTGGCTGAGCGCTACATCACCTCACTCATGTGCCTTGCAGAAGTAGTCAGCTGGACTATTCAGTCAGTCCAGCTAACTTCAGTGAAACTACTCCCATACAGAAGTTTTTTGCAGGATTAAGGCCTTTAGCTGTTCTTTTGTTACGAGTAATATTTAGTTCCTAAGTTGAGAGCTAGAGCAAGAAACCCAAGAAACATACTCATCAATGAGATTGTGTAAAGTGTTTTAATGCATGTGATAAAAACCCAAACCTCTGTTAAAATGTCAGAATACTAGTCATGTCAAAAAGATTCTGCATTATTTATCATGTGAAATTCTACAAAGATACGTTTCTAAGGTAGTTTAAAAGTACTAAACAAATCACTAACGCTTAAGTTACGTGCGCATGTCGAGTGTGTATGGTTTTTTTGGTTTTGTTTTTTCTTTTATGTTTACATGTGGGAATAGGCCAGATGAAGGCCACTTAAATCTAAAGTAAGATTGTAGGTACAGATTTGTCAATAGTGTTAAAACTGCATTAAAGCTTATATGTGGTTTGCCAGGTAGCAGGTAGTAACAGCTGTCTTTGCAAAATATTTGCATTTTTATTTTTAATGTGATCTGAATAAGCTTCCTTCTACTCCCCACCCAAATGTTATACCGTCACATCAATAACCAGTGAAGTAAAGTGGTTGTACTCTGTATACAATCATGTCATCAACTGCTCTAAAATACAGCAAGTGGTGCTCATAGACCCCCTGGCCCTTACACTACTGGTATTTGCAATTTTGTATTTGAAAATACACATATAATCAAGCGCGATCTGTTTAATAGCCAACAAGGAAGAAAGCCTGGTCAGACCAACCTAGCGCATCGAGAGACCTGCTCTTTGGCTGCTGGTCAGCTCTGGACACGCTGCTCTTAACTTTTGATCTCTTTTGCCATCTGCAAAATTATAATAATACTTAGTGATCTCACAGAGTTGCTGGGAGAGTTAATTAATGTTGTATGAAGCACTTTGAGCTTTTGGATAAAATCAATATTATTAAAGCGTTGTTTTTATTTTTCTTCTCAGTAAGTTCAGTCTTTCTGCAGTTAGGTCATGCTGGTACTAAGCCTCTTCAATAGTGCTGGCAATGTTCACAGATGCATTGGGACTGTTTCTGGGAAAAGGGGCCTGACTGACTAAATCTCATTGATGGGGTAGAAAATCAGCTTGCAAGTAAAACTTTTGAAGGGTTTAAGTAAAGGTGTTCCTTGAAAATTTAGTATGTAGGACTGTTTTAGTCTTTTTGTTGAAGGTGCTTATTAGCTATTCAGATTATTTTATGTTTACCTACAGAAATGTATGTAATACATGTTTTTACAGGCCAGTATTTTTCTGTCAAGAGACTTTTCCTTTTTTAGTCTCTCAAAATATTGCAACATTTTGCATGAAGGTGTGTGATTATTGTATCAATATAGGATTGATATTGCCTGAGAAGAGGTAAGTGCAATAGGTAGCTTATGACGAGTATTTAGAAAATACTTTAAGATCTTTCTAATTGTAAAAAATGCTGCTTTTTGATGCCAAACCCAACCAAGTGGCCACAATCTGTAAGAAAGGATGCATACCATATTTCTTATGACACGTTCCCATAATGACTGCCTCCTTTAAATGGAACAAATTAACAGCTGGTAAAGACAGGGAATCCTTGCCAGTTAGGTATGATAAACTAGAACCTTTTGTAAAAGCATATTAAACGAGCTCGTATACGACCCTGGCCAATTCATGCGATAGACACAAATCCCTAGAATTGTTAATTGTGCTCTGGTCCACAGAGCATACAGTGTTTAACATTTTTAGAGCTCTAATCAATCTCTGAAATCATATTAAGGTGGAACCAAAGAATAATTTAATTGCCAATAGCAAGTATACTGTCTTATTATTTAAGCTGGGAGAGTAAATCCACCTGCCTTTGAAAACTTGGGATGAAGTAAACAGTGTAAGTTCTTGAGCAGTAACTGTTTGGGTCCTCTCTCTGAACATTACACGTAGGTAATTTAACCATGATTTTCCCTAATGGTTCCTAGAATGCACTGTGTTTTCTTAATCATTACTCACGTTTACCTTAATTTCTGTAGCTTGTGTGGGCAAGGACAAAATATGTGAGATGTGGATTCACGAACAGGTCAGGAGGCTCTGGGTTGTTCACATGTAGTCTGTAACGAAAGCCCCATGCAAGTAGTACAGTGCCGTCTCAATCTCCGCAGAAAGATTTTCAGTTTAGAAAGGCAGAGTTTTTATAATTAAATATGTTGCCTCTGTATATTCAGTGGCTGTTTATGTGACGCCTGCCTTTGACTTGCTCTTGTGTGGTTTAAATACTAAACATGCAAAATACATGCCAAAAGAACTTGGTCAGGTGGCTCCAGTGCTCTGGCCTGAACCTGCTTAATGGTTTTCACATAACGTTCTCATGTGTTACGAGTTGAAAGTGAAGCCTTGTCTTGAATTAGTCGAATGAAACACTTTCCATCTGTAATAGAAAAGACCATAGCTCCAGGCTTTTATGAAAGCCTTAAAAATTAACTTTGGATGAATAAATAAAATATCTTTTTATGTATGTAATTGGAAGAGAATTTTGTGTTCTAGCAGCTTTTCATGCTTTATCCCAGTGGTGGTGAATTTACTGAGGTGAGAAAGAGAAACAAGGAATCCGACTGCCTGTATATTCACAAATAAAATATGTTTCCTTTTGTTTTCTAACAGCAGCTACATCACTGGAAAATACGTTTGAATTAGAATATTTATTTTTTAAATAGGAGACTAAACTATTGAAGTAACAGTGCTTTATAGAGCTCTGGATTGGGCCAAGTGAATTTTAAAGCCCAGGAACTACATTTTGAGAGGTGTCAGCTTAGATTCTAGCTTTGTTCTCAGCTGCTGCTGCTGCAGTTTTTCCCTTTTGGTGTCTGACATAATTTGAACACTCAATATTTGACTTGCATGTGTAAGGTGTACACCAGAGGTGGAAAAAGATGATATATTGGCATACTTTATTTGACTTAACCACAGGATATACAGTACCTCTAAGGAGCTGTAGGGTAATAAATTTAAGTTATCCTGGTAAGTGTATTTTTAATAATCTTTTATCTTAGACAGTTGGCAAAAACTCCATAATTTGTACCCATTATTGATTTATAGCTGAATCAGGAGCACAAAACTAACCTGTTTTTGAGCATCAGCTGCTGAGATTCTATCAAGGTGCTATAGAAGAATAACACGTGAAGTAATATCTCAACAGCTTAGCATTTATATAAAAATAATGTGAAATGGCGAAATAAAAAGCCAGGGTCTGACATTTTAAAGAATTCTCCAAGTGGCAGGAATTGCTCTGGAAGATCTTTTAACTCCTGTGCTGTTGTGACTAATAATTTTCCTAGGAGTTTCATAACCAGCTTGTTCTGTGAAATTGTATCCAGAACATGTCACAGTCATGGTGACTCCATGCTACTGACTCAGTGAAGGTGAGTACGTTGTGTCACTTAATATAAGAAAATAACCATGCTCAAATTGAATCAGACCAAAGGTGCACCTAGCCCAGTGTCCTCTCTATGACCATGGCCAATAGCACGTGTCTAGGGCAGAACATAAGCATAGGGCAAACATGCAGTGATATTTTGCCAGGATACCCTACCAGCCTCTGGTGATTTCCAGCTCAGGTCTTGAACTCTCGCATACAGACCTGATCAAATTTAATTTTTCATTTCTCCGTGTCTGTGAATAGGAAAAAGTGAAGTGACTCCTGCAGGCAGATGTGCATATCAGAGACATCTTTATCATAGGGACAGTTGCCTAAAGAAGGAAAATATTAGAGGCAGTCAAATGTTTAGTGGCTGTTTATTGCAGCAGTGACTATAGGCTTAGGGGGAGATATTTTCCAGTTTGCCTGTGAGCTGGCATTGCTGCCTGCACATTATTCGCAAAGATTTGGGTGAAAACAGTTGATGAAAACATCGAGTGAAGCCACATTGCCTGTTAACCCCAGTTTGTAAGACTGCCCTTTCGTATCGCCTGACACGCTGTTCTGTGATGTGTCATGCTTCGACAGGCATGTCCAGTTACACAGTGTCATGCCTGTATAATGTGATGCGATGTATGTGTCATGAAAGGATTTGCCAGAGTGTAGTATGTCAGCTCTGAACTTTGGGGGCAGGGGGGGATGGGACGGGGATGACGGACACAACTGTTTGGGATACTGTAGTCTGCATATTGGAAAACAAAGACACTTTCCAGTTACTACTTTGCTGCTTGTAGAAAAATTTGGGATGGATGGTTTAATTTGTAACTAATTTGCAGAAATGATACCTGTTACTTGCAGGCTCGTTGTAAGATTTCCATCGTCTATTCTTACAAAATAAGACATTTTAATGTCACTGCATATTGAGAAGAAAGTGACTTGCCTCCCTCATCCAGCAGATCAGTCCCTCATGTATTCTGCTATTGATATTTACAGTCCAAACTGTTATGGAGGTAAAACAGGCCTGTGAACTTAGAGGCAGGCATCCCATAGTCTCACTTAAAAGACAGAAAACACAACAGAGGGCAGCAGCAGAGAGAGTAAGAGATGGGCACTGAGCAATTTACATTCTTCCCGTTTAGGACCTGTGTTGCTCCATTCTCCAGTCAACCCAGCTCATAAGTACACCTGAATAGAAGAAAAAAAATGTTTTTAAACGCTTGGCTGTATTTCAGTTCAGAGTGAAAACCAAGATTCTTCAAGCAGGGAGACAGGTTAGCTAGAAAATGGCAAATTGTGTGCCTTCCTGCAGCAAAATGAAGAATTTTTCATTCAAAAAAATGTGGCTGAAATCCATGGCAACAAAATGTGGGGTTCTGTGGGACCAGTGGGAGAAGTGAGGCCGTTTTGGAGATGTTTTTTGACCACTCTGAAAAATGTAGTTTCATTAGCTATGCTTGGCTTGTGTTGAGAAGTTTTTCTTGAAGGTGTTTTCACTTCTCATGTTTTAAATGTATATTGCCTATCTTGGCAATTTGGATTTGTTTTATTAGATGGTGAAGCCGTTACAATTCAGTTTATTTTCAGCTTAACCTTCTATTTCCATTCCAATAGGGTATAAATGGATTAATAAAAGGGTATACATAAAAATTAATTTTTATGTCTTGTTTTTGTGTGGGAGTGGTATAGATTTGAAAGCTATGCAGCCTAACGTCACAGGAGACCCATGTCCTAAGTGTGATCCAGGTGGTGTGAAAATGGACTTTGCAGTAATAAATACATGTCTGTAAAAATGTTGCCTAAAACTCTGTTACGTGTATATAGCCTTATTGTTCATTTTGAGAACTAGTTTAAAAACAGTTACCTTGAGCAAAGGGCAACTGTTGTTAACACCTATGAAATAAAATCTACAATGTTAAGGCTTCATACGTGTACCATTCCTGTTTGGCCAAAGAGCCTTTCAGTCCTCAAATGGGTTGAAATGTAGTATATTTTGAAGGTATTTATTAATGGCTGTGGTCTCTGCACATCTCTCATTATGATTAAGGTAGTGAGGTGCAGATGTTGCAGATGGACCTGTGGAACCTGCAGCACGATCCGTGCAGGTGAGTGCTTTGCTCTGGGTTCATCTGCATGAGCCATGTTCCAGGACATTGCTTTTCTAATCCCGGAGAGGTAAGATTGCACAGGCACATGCATACTACTAACGTGGTTGTGGGAACTTCTGTTTCATGCATTGGAAAGGCCAGCATGCAAGTTATAATGTGTTCAGCAAGAACAGAAAAGCCAGCAACTTATCTCTGGTTTAAGTCATTTGAAAGATAATGCCTGAGGTATATGAAACAGGGAGGCAACTGTTCTTCCTTTTTGCAACAGGTCTTTTCTTTCCTTCAAAAAACTGTAGTTAAGCTATAATTAAGGTTTAGATATACAATGATATTTTTAATATTAGTTGGTGAGGTAATGAAGAATTGACCTCACTGACGTCAATGGCAGAACTCCCACTGACTGTGCTGTAGTCAGGTTTTCATTCAATAAAAAGATAATAAAGAATCTGATTCATAATGAAGGGAGGAAAAGATGAATCAACCCAAGCTGTGTGGGCAGAGTCTTTCCTGTGTTATTAACTGTGCAGTGCCATCAAAACAACAAGGTCTGTCCTTATCTACTGTAGAATTTGTGATTATTCTTTGCTTACATACGACTAAACACAATTAGCCCTCACGTTATTCCCACCAAAGCGTGTGTTGAGCTCTCATTGTTGTCAATGGAAACTGAGTGCTGAGTTTTTCTGAAAATCTCTTGATAATATTTTAACACAGGAAGTATTTTGAAATTGTCTGAATTGCAGCTTTTTTAATACATAAAGGTTGATTAGGTATTGTTTCTGGATGATTTTTTAAACAAATGTGCTTTTTAGTATGTATACTGTATACGTTAAAAATCTTTCTCTCTTATTCTCCTGTGACAGCAAAGTGTAATGGTCAAAACTATCGTAAGAGCAAATAATATACCTATAATTTATACCTATAATTTCATTTGACATATCTTGCTGAATGAACATACTAGAACATCATAGCCCAGAAATAATTTATTTCAGTGTCCCTAGTTATTATGGATTTGGGTTAATATTTGGAAAAATGTCTGATATAAACTATTTAATTAACTTTGTGTGTTTATTTCTGATTAATTATATTATACATAGTGCTTTTCTGTTAGACTAAATATTTACTGTCAGTAACAGAAATTGTCAAAAACATGTTAAGTCAGTTCTGTTTGGCCAGCCTGAAGTGGCTATTATTTTCAGTACTAGACCTTTTTTTTTTTTTAATTAACATTTTAATTTGCATGTCATTTTCAGGCAAAACAGACTCACTCAGTTTTTTCTCTGGTATGGATTATGCTCTTTTATTCAGTGCTTCTCATGGTCATTTGACTTATGTTTATATAATAAATATCATAGAATGCTTTGGGATGCATTTTCTTAATTGAGCAGGGTATCAATATCCTATTATTTCCCTACCTTTAAAGCAACCCAAACCCAGTCCTTGTACAGTATTATCTATATTAGCTGGGTTCTAAACTTTGTTCTTTTGTTTCCTAATAGAATGTCCTTTAAAGTGTAAGAGCTGTGTGTCCTTAATCACTGTAACTGCACACACACATGTGATGAAGATTGGGATTATGCAGGCTGTTCAGGTACCGTTATCACATGACATCCTTTTCTTTTGCCTGAGAAAATGTAGCCAAGGTATTTCTAGCATATTCCTTAAATGAAACTAAATATGTAAGGTTTGCATATTGAATGAAAAAAAAAAAAAAAAAGCTCAAGATTTTTACTTCTCAACTCTAACCAGCTGAAAAGATATACAGGTCTCTGTGTCTTGCAGTTCTTTGACTACCCAGAAAAATAAACTATTCGGTGAATAGTTAACTTGGGGCACTTGGTCAAAATGAGTCTTGGTTGCCATGGCCAAAATCTGCCCCCGTTCTAAGCAGCAAGAACAGGATGAACTTCATGTGCTCCTTTAATATTGTTTCCCATGAGGTCAATTGCCATTTCTTTTGGCAGTCTCTCTGGCTGCAGTCTGTGGAAACAGAACCTGGAAGATTAGGGGAGAATTAATGAATTAGTAGTTGCAAACACAAATTTGGAATGATTAGAGCCCAAGGCTGCTATGAGTTAGTATATCTCTTAAAAAGGTGCTAGTGAGACCAATAACATTGTAGTTTAGATGCAGTGGTCCAAATTCAGTGTTACGTGACTAGAAATAAGAGAAGGATTTAGTCACTTCTTTTGTACCATCTTGTTGAATCTCTGACTTAATAATTTCCAAACGATTTCACATAAATTGATTATGCAGCTGCTGCTGGTTTCCATTTTTCAGCAACTCCGAACGCGGGGCCCTCAGGAGAGCATAAAAATAGATTGGGGGCTGTCTTGGCACCACTGGCTTTAGGCCTGCCTGACACTGATCATAGCTAATTTGGCTGCAGAGCTCTTGGTTGGTACTGTACAATCTGAAATTGATCCAGATCTTTGCTCTGTGTCTGTTCTTCCCTGTGAAGAACTTCAGGAAGAATATTCAGTAATGACCACTGGAGTGAAAATTGCCTATAAGGAAGACAGCATACTTTATTCAGTAAATACAAATATTTCTGAAACAAAGTTATATTGTGCTTATGTTAAAATTGTGAATGCTTGCACATCAAGATTTATGTATCGCTAATGTTTTTTTGCATTAACTTGTTGTCCCCTAAACTCTGGACGTTACAGAGCTTTGCAGACATTCTACCGAGCCCTTCTGTGCTGGAATGCATCAAGTAAATTGCCTGCAAATACAGCTAGACTTGTGCCGAGCTAAATGTGGGCACTGCAGTGAGTAATTGTAATTGTTTCCAACTGGGATTACTGTACTTTCAGTAAATCTATAGACATGGGATGAAATATTTAAAATCGCTTGGCAGTTAAATATTTGCTAGTGTGCCTCGCTTTTGAGAAATAGGAAGACTTTGTGATTCATACCTCTGTATCATTGCAATCAATGGGCACTGCTTTGCCATTAAGTTCAGTGAATGTAGGATTGAGAACGAATGAACTAATCGGTATACAAGAGTTCTTTGAGATAGAGGAGACAAGAAGAATTGAATTTGTGATTGCTACACACCTGTGGCTGTGGAAATGGATCAATGCCGTGTTTGCTAATGAAAAAATGGTGTTAAATTTTATCTCTTTGGATCACTATTTTTTTCAAGCTAGTACAATGCCATTTTTATGGACATAACTACCACTATTTTTTTTGTAGTTAGAGCAGAAGAGCATTGCATAAGTAAGATTAAAAAAATAAAAATTATCGTAATTACTGTCACTTACGAAAGCTGACAAATTACTGTAGCAGAATAGTATTTTAAAATGCATAGGTTTTCCGAAGTTGCATGAAAATTATATGTGAGCTGCCATGTTTTCAGTGCTCAACAACATGAATGCATAAAATTATTTTTGTTCATTTGTTCCAAGATGGTCTGTGAATAATGATAGATTCATAAAAGCTAATTACAGTGAACTCCCAAAGCAACTGGTTGGTTGAGTTAGTAACTGAAAAATCAACACAACCTGTCTATAAATGATTCTGACAAAGTGAATACAAATTTAAGTATAAACAAATTTTTATTCAAATAGGTTTTAAAACTGATTTAATCTTCACAGCACCTCCCCAGACATGGACAAACCCAAGAATATGCTGCCATGGGAAACAGTGCTATAATGAAGGATATTTGAACACTGATAGCTGTAAATGCATATGCCAGTCTGGGTATCATGGGAATTTCTGTGGTATGTATATTGCATTACCCTGAACTCCTCTCAAATCTATACAAGATCAAAGTACTTTTCTGTTAGCTACTTTTAATTTAGAAATTGTGACCCTGCTGGTTCTGTCTACCAGTTTGACTGCTTTCTGTTCAAGAGAATTCATAAACATGTAATGTATAAATTTAGAGAAACCCATCTATAAATTGGTTTTTGTTATTGTTGCCTGTTGCAGTATTCTCGTCCCCCACAAGCCCCCCCCCCCCCCCCCCAGCCCCTTTGGAACATGTGCTTACTTTTGAGATTTCCCAGACTGAGAACTCTGTACAGAAATTATATATTTAGGAAAGGTAAAATTACCTTCACATAATTCTGATTTTAAGTAGGTACCATTTTGTAACATTCCCGTTCATCTGCCTACTACTACAGATACTGGTGGATATTATCTGAAGTTGTTGTATTGCAACTTTTTTCAATTTTATTTCCTTATTTCTGTTAAAATAATATTTTTCATTAATTTAGTTGGCTTCTCTGTCTGGCACCTTCATCTCCCACTCAATTAAGGGAATAACTGGAATGTTTTGACAGCCACGTACAAACTCCGGGAAGGGATGACATCTTGGGGCAGTAGTGCATGCAACCACGCTACTGTTGCCCTCAAGGATAAATAAACAAGTGTCGGCTCGGGAGAAGTACCATTGATCCCCTGTGAGAGGTTGATGCATATGAAAGAGGATCTCGGATGACTCTACCTTCAGAAAAAGGGAAGTGCAAGGGCAGGAATTTTCTCATATTTTCCTTGACTTTGTCTTTCAATTTTTGCCAAATATTTTACTGCCTCTGCTGGGCATTGTATTTACATATGATGGTGTATTATAAAAATGTATACAGTTACATGGTCCAGGTCTTAAATTGTGTGAAGGATTTCTCAAAAATCTCTTGAAAGCTTTTTTCTGAAAACAAGTACCAATGCTCTGTTAAAACAGTTTTGATCCTCTAAATCACTAGGTATCCTCATACTCTTTTTTTTTTTTTTCTCCCCCCCCCTCCCTCTCTCCAGGCACACTTGTAGACTATGTATATATGAATCCACGGGGCTGCTGTCTTGTTCGTTCAGCTACTTTCTTATGATGTGGTTCTTACACAATTGTTGCAATGATTTTCCCTTCACATTCTTCAGCCCATTTACTACAGGTTCTTCTTTTATTTACATGATTTGGTCAGAACGTACAACTGGCATCCCTAGCTCTGCTGCACAGACTGAGTCATAGTTAAAGGGTACATTGGATTATGGCGTTTTCTTTATGCAAAAGAAAATTTGACTTCATGGTTTTAAGCTCCACTGAAGGCTGAAGCAGCTTTGATTCTTCTGCAAATCTCTGACATGAGTTTTGTTCCATGGTTTATGTTTATCCTCTTTTTTGTTTTGTTCACCTCTTTCAGTAATGTGGTCGAATTAGCATGCTGATTTGTCAAAATGTTATTTGGTTTTATATTAATCACATAGAGTTCACTTGCACGCTTCAGACAGCTTTTCCTTTTTAAAGATTTTGTACGCTGTTCAATACGAAAAAGTAGCCTAAGCAGCAAGGAACAGAGATGAAATCATTACACCTTCAGGGTAGGTATAATTTCCCATCTGTAGCTACTAGCCCACCATCCCTGATGACGTGCTTCCAGATTTTGTTTGGGACACTGTTTACACAATAAATACCCGTTCTTGCTGTTGCTGCTAACAGTTGGTAGAATGACTGAGGTGCCAGAGACACTGTTTGTTTAGTCAGTGTGACACAGCAAAGAGAGCAGAGCTTTTTGTATCATGGAAACATACCTCATGACTTAGTAGCAATGGACTCAACATGTCCTGTGTCCTTTTCATGGTATTTGCACACAGTCTGCATAATGATCTGACATTCACATGTGAGCACATGTTGGTATTTCTGTTTCCTGGTGCTTTAAACTTGCTTTGGCTTTTAGTGAAATTAGCCGAACAGATTATTGTCCTGATGAGCCAATACAGTGTCATCCTTATGTGCGTGTTAATGCAGTACTATGAGTCTGGCTGTATTATCCCTGTGAAAAATGGGGAGAATTTTGTAGGTGAGCTCACGTGTTCCTTTACATCCTTTCTCATTCTTCCTGTGGAACAGCCTCACTGATGCATAGTTCCAAATTTTTGCTGTGTTTTCTGTCTATGCATGTTAAGAAGAGCTTTGCAATCACTTGGGAAATAAGCTGTAATTTGCTCTTTTATGAACCCAGAAATCACTGCGCTATGAATATGTATTGCGAACTTGCAGAAAAAAATGTGAAAGAATTGTTAGTAATAATGATTTTAGCTGATTCCAAAGACACTCTCATACTGTAAAATCATCAGAACTTTAAAGCTATGCAGGGTATTGCAGTGAATAAGAACTGCAATGCTTTCTGCGAGTGGGTTTAACAGAAATTTATACTCAAAAACATGCCACTGGAGCTTTAAAAATATAACTACGTAGACAAATAAGGGAAATGAAGCCATAAATCAGTGTTAGCGACAACCCCTGGGACAGGTGGAACACAAGTTACATTCTTTAGGACCAAATAAAGCCTCTAAGGAAATATCTGGGCCAAATTTTAATGAAAAAGAGTAGCCATAGCAGCTACATTTTAGGTATTGGTAACGCAATGAGTAGTAGAAAAAAAAAAAAAGAAAAAATATTTAATTGGTAATGAAACATGGGAAGCCTGGTTATCCTCACCCTCTGCTGTGCTTTTCCTGCTGAACTGGTAATTGGATGCAAGTAAAATGGCAGCCTGTAATAAGTGTACTGGATAGTATAGACTATAACTATATTCGGTT
Source organism: Nipponia nippon (assembly GCF_047370975.1). NCBI lineage: Eukaryota > Metazoa > Chordata > Aves > Pelecaniformes > Threskiornithidae > Nipponia > Nipponia nippon. The sequence continues at coordinate 42,277,629 of NW_028262391.1, forward strand.
TACAGCGGAATCTCTGTAGTGCTCAGAGTCCAGTTCGGAATTGTACTGTGGGTATTGCAGTGATTTTTACCCCAGCGCTTGCAGGCGGCACTGGCAGAGCACCAGCTCCGAGTTACTTGCCGCACCATTCCTCAAGCATCAGCTTGCTGAACATCATGCTCTGGCTAATTTATATCAGTCTGAAGTCTTTGCACAAGTTTCCCAGTCATGAGAATGAATGGAAGATGGCTCTAAATATTATTAGTGTTCCCAACCAATGGGTAATGTTACACCAGAGAGCATTTTCTAGGCTGGCAGTGGGAACTGTACAGGGTAGCATGACAGGGGAGCTGCTCTGCAGCCTCCCCATCTGCGTTGCAGTGGCGTCCAGCCCTTCTCCACACAGTACAAAAGCCAGTCACCGAACTCATTTGAAGGTGTCTGTTCAGTCCTAATTATATGTTTTGCTTTTCCATGCATGCTCAATTTTAGAGGTGCCTGATTGCGTGCAACACCTTGTTTAATTTCTATTCTTTGGGTTTTTTTAAACAGAACTGGAGGCTGGAAGCACATTGCTGAGCAACCTCATGTGGCTATTTTCATCTGCTCTGATAACAATATGCATACTGAGCAAACGAAATATTTGTTCTCTCCCTAGGAGATAGTTTTAATGCACATTCACTGTGTTCGTCCTGTGACTTAGAGGAGCTTTCATGTTTCTAATTCCAATCTGTTCGATCTCCTACTTAAATTCTAAAATAAGTCTGGAGTAATTCATGCAGCTAGTGTATGTTTGGCTAAGGCTGTATTGATAGTTTGTTTTATTTTCTTCTGTGGAGAAGAAGACAGCTTCAGGCCTTACCGAGCCTGTTATTTCCCTGAATTTCTGTATGTGAAAGGGAATCTGAAAACACATTTACACACCTAAAACGTGATTCAGCCTTCTTTTCGCATTGCTCTTCTATCATTTACAAGCAGAAGAGACTCACTTCTGAGTTACTTTAGCCCTCGTATACCAAAGATTTCATATGTCAAGGAGAACAGTAAATCCTTTAATGACTCCAGCTACCAGAGAGAGTAAGCCCCTAACATAACCGAAACATAAAAGGATTTATCATAAACTAAATGAAATCCTCCAAACTCAGCTCGTCAATAGATACGAAGCAATAGGCAGAAGCAAGAAATCAGTTCAGCATCTTAGTCGATCAGGGGACTCACTGTTCTCTTGCAGTGCTTTTCCAGTACGCAGATAATAAAAACTAGCATCACTACAGTTTAAATCAATCCAAATACAGTTATTAAATGATAAAGTCACTGGGGAGGTAGGAGGTGTGGTGTTGAATAGCCTTTTACTGTGGAGTCACAAGTGAACTAAATTTGTAGGAACTCATTGTAGTCATGGAAGCTGCAGAAGCTCTGTGCAACGCAGCGGGACGGGGAAGGTGCTCAAAGGGTCCCGGGGACCAGAGGCGGGGAGTGTGCTGCAGGGGACAGACGAAAGCCTTGTGAAACAACCGACATAATTGCTGGCGTAAAACGGCGCCATGAGATTATCCTTTTAAAACTGAATCACGCTGAAAATAGTTAAAGACAAAACTAAGAGAGAAATGAAACTGTGCTGGTCTTGGCCTGACTTTTTCTCTTTCAGGTGTCCAGAATGACTTGCTGTCCCGTGGAGCTTAGTGATAAAGTGCAGCTTAACGGTTTTGATAAGGAACCCTGATAAACTTCCTCAAATTATTTCTGTAAGGATTAGAAATGAAGGCAATTCTAATCCTCTTCTGTAATTATGCCGCATGCTTCAAAACTCTGATCTCAATAACACTGCTAAATAAAAACGAGGCCTAATTTACTTAATGGAGCAGGTTGTGTAGACCTTCAGTTTTGTTAAGAGAGCAAAGTTATAAGTATAAAAAAAATTAAAGATGCAATTAATGCTGCCTTGATAGTAGTTACAAAGACAACTGAACCCTTTCAAGAGAGAATGATTTTATTTTTCAAGCAATTACCCTAATGTAATTGCTACTCATAATCTGGTCTGCTTGATACAAATTCAGGATTTCATTGAACATTGAGTGTCACAGAGGAATATCGCAGCTTTGCACTCTCTTTGGAAAAATGCCTGTACATTGGTGATCTTATAGTATTTGTCCATCAAACAATTTGGATTCGCTTTCCTGTAATACCAAGTTGCTTATATTTATTCCCATCACATTTCATAAAATGAATGTGAATTACAACAGGGTTTTTTCAGCTCTTCATGGAACACATAAATAACAAATTCCTGAAGAAGAGTAAGGAAAATAGTTCACTCTGAAGTTTAGCAATGATCTATAACAGACCAAGACAGGAATAGTATTAAAGTTGGTGCAGTGAAGTACCCCTGAGAATTTTCTTCCCTTTCAGGGTGAGTGTAGTTGTCACTAAATGTAAACCTTATTAAATCCAGGCAGATAATGTTGTATGGTGGTGCAATATGAACCCTTGTAAAAATAAAACTGGTGGTAAACTATGTGAGACTGAGACAAATAATGCATGTTACCACACCTAATGTTTTCTAACCAACTGTTCTTTAATGCCAGGTTTCAAAAGAGAACAGCAGTCATTAAAATATATGGGATTGCAGGCTTGCTTATCTACACAACTCCATACGTGCCACCTTTGCATTCAAACCGATTTATGGTGAAAAAGAGACAAATGCATAGAAAGAACTTGTGGAACAGGTAAAATTATAGTCTTAGTTTAAAGAAATCTCAACCAAATTAATCCAAAGAGATGCTTATAAAAGAAGCATAAGGTTTTATGAGTTACAAAAATTAGATACAGAGGGAATTGATGTGGAAAATGCAATAAAATTATATGTAGTCAGGCTAAGACAGAGATTACTCACACGGACAGGATAAGGTTCCAAGTTATTTTAACATTCTTAGTACTAATATTGATGAAATCCATAATCTCTTTGTCAACATTGCATATCATTTTATGATGTCTTCATCTTTTTACTGCATATTTTAAAAAATGACTTGTAATATCCTTCGATTACACTTGGTAAAACTCTATCAGAACTTTATTTTGGTGATGTTACGTGATTTTTTTTTTTGTGATCCAATTCTGTCAAAAGCATTAAAATGAGCGAACATGCCTATAGCTCCAGCGTATATAATGTATAACTTCTACTAATGAAATTTCCTAGAGCCATTTCCATATCACATGTTCTGAAATGAGATATGAAGGCTTGACACTTGGCTTGCAACGATGGTTTAGCTTGGTGCAACTCTTAAAGTAATTTTAAAATGATCCGCAAATCATCCTGAAGTAGAGCACCTAGAAGGGGCTCTGCTGGTTATGTTCTCAAGGTGTTTGTGGGGATGGTGTAATATGATCATGAATTCCCCTATGCCAGTAGATGCAGGAGCATATGTATATGTAATTTCATATATAATTTTCTAATTTGTACATATATTTCTGTGAACACAAAAGTGTGTGACTGAAAAGCTGGACTCAGAATTTTAAGGTAGTCTCACGTGAACACCAAAGTGTAAGAATAATTCTTAAACTGTGTGGGTTTTATCTTAACAACGAGTTAGTGGCGTGGATAGAATCTGCTAAAAAAGAATGTGCATCTGTCGCTTTGCTTTGTCCTATGTAGTCTACTGTTTCAGTGAGATGCAAGGATATTATTTAATGGAAATAAGAGATGCACTTTACTCATAATTACCATAAAAAGGGTTAATGCGGAATGTAGAGGTGACTAGATACATTATTTTATTACAATAATAGACTCACTGAGCAAAAACTCTTTTATGACACATTCCATTATTGCTGTTACAGACCCGTAATTTGAAGATTACTGCTCAAAAACCCAGACGAAATGATTTTACAATCATGGGCCCATTAAAGGTTTAAGAATTGTCTGGTTAGATTAGGAAGGATTTAGTTGTGGAAAACGTTGTGTGATTTATGCTACTTAAAAAGCGCACAGACACGTGTACTTGTAAAGCAGGCTGCATCTGCAGAACAGCCCGGTCCCCTCTGTGCTGCGTACGGGGCCTTTTCACCTACGGGTAAACTGTGTTTGCATTGATCTGCTTATTATTTCTACATCTTTAGCATAGTAGAAGTATTTATTTTAACATCCAGTTCTCTCATCCCAAGTAGACAAGATGTGATACTATTGATCCTCAGGCCTATCATCCATTAGGCATCCATTAAGATCCAGAGTGATAGACAAATGTGAATTACAATTATTTTAATTCCATCAAAGGGCTGCTAAGATAAGGCACAAGCCTGTAGCTCAGCGAGGATAAGGATCACCTGAACCCCCGAGATATTACTGTAGCCACACTTTATATTGTTGAAATAAAAAGGCCTAAAGCAGTATCTCAGTGTGCTGAGAGATGTCCTTTGGTGAACTGTGGTGCTTCCAGGCATTAAAGCCCTTAGCCCTCTGTTTCAGCACTCTGCCAGAGTTTTTCACTATCAAATAAGAATCGGCAAAAGGGAACCTGAGTCTGTGCTTCAACTTTAATGTGCTCTCTACATCTAACGCGATCTGCTTCCCGTAGACGCTCCAGAAAGCATCTGTCATCACCATTGCCCTAAAATATTTTCAGCCTGGCCTGACATTTTCTCATCCTTTTCTGCCTTTTCTTTCTTATCTGGTGTTTCCTTTCCCATGTTATAACTTGGTCTTTTTCTCTATTTCCCTGGCCAAATCTGACTCTGAAACTTTCTGCTGAGTGGATTAATTTTAAACAAGATACGGTGCCATGAGAGTAGCTCTGTGGAATGGTTTTATTGTAGACACGTTTGAAAGCGTTTGTTTAGCTGAGCTGTGTGTTTAAAATTACGCTCATGAGCTTATGGGCAAATGAGGGTCATAGTTCTAATTAATATTTTTAAACTGCATGGCACCCCAGGCAAATTAAGTATGCTTTTCTCTCATATTTTAACCATATAAACAGACATTTAGAACTGTGCAGCTGTTTTCCTTGATGGGGCACGTATAATTAACAAATACCTGAAATATCTGTCTGAACATGTACCTGGGCGTGCCTCAAACGGGCCGTTAGTGTGACAGCCCTGCTGATGGTCGCAGCTGGGCGAGTGACCTGTCGCGGGCTCCGGAAGCCCAGCTCCCCCCCAGCCGCTCGCTTCCCTCCCCACGTCCGCTTTTGTCGTTACACCAGCCTATTAGCATTCCTGCGCGGGCTTATTTTTAACCTGGTTTTGCGCAGTATCCGATCTAAACATGACTCTTAAGATGACAATCAGAAGTTTGAAACAGCACAAAGCTTTCAGCAGAGCATAGCAACTGTAATTTATGTTGTTGCATCTCCTTAGTGAGCATCTTACTCGTGGCGTGTGTGCTGCTAAAAGGTGATGTTCACCGCTAGCAAACGCCTCAGCTTTACCTCGGCGTCCCAGTTCCTCTTACTGCTGTCTCTTGGTTTTCTTATTCTTCCCCTGGAATGTCGCCCTTCGGATGCGATCGCTCCAGCAGGTCTAGTCAGAGTGAGGAGCTGAACCTGGGCCCATCGATGACAGAATAACCGAGTCCCTGTTTCTATAACTGAATTGCACCTACCGCAACTCGCCCTGGAGGGCAGGCCAGCCTGTCATTAGCGCAGTTAGACCTTCATGTTGGGTGGAAACCCCTGAAATAGGAATTTTACTCGGGAATTGCATCCCTTTCATGGGAAACTGGGTACAACAACGTATGCTATTGATTGTTTCGTGATGTTGATTTTACCAAGCAATATTTAATTTAGTGATTGGAGAGTTTCTGTTGTAAATAGCCACAGCCTGCGCGTCCGGTATCTCTCATGTGATACAGCCACAGAATGCAAAGATGCAATTTTTTTAAAGCAGGTAGGGGAATTTTTCTGTGTTTATAGTGAAATGCAGCAAGACCTCATCTTTGCCCTGGAGGACCAAACTGTGCCCTCTGGCACAGCTGTCGTTTGTGTAGTTTAAGAAAAGGTGCTGTCATGGAGTTTTGTATTGTTGGTATCTGTAGCTGGATTAAGCGGCTGCTCAGCAGGCTGCAGCACTCCTGTCAGGGCAGTGCGGCAGCGTCGTCGGGGCTTTGCTCCTTGGAAGAGAGAAGCTGTGCCACCGACAGAGGAGCTGGTACTGGTTTTCTGGGAGAGGACGTGAGCGCCTGCAAACGGGAAAACAACGAAAAGTTCAGGAAATACGTGAGGCAGAGCTGGTTCCTTTTAGGAGTTTGTCACCTGAAGGAGGCTATCTTTCATCTTTCGCTGTTTTGCTATTCTGCTCATGCAGTTCCCAGTTAACTTTGTCATCTTGCTGCTTGTTGTAAACACGTGAGACTTTGTCCGTTTTTAGTGGAACAGGATGGTTTACATCGCTTATATTGATCCAAATTGTGTGGACTTGCTGTGGATACGTAGCCCTGTTTGCATGACCAGATACTTGCTTCACTCTCGGCCGGGCCCAGAAGGATCTGGGTCCCGTCCCTTCGGCCGAGGGGCCTGCAGGGCGCTCTGGAGGGAGCGGAGAGCTCCGGGGACAGCCGAGTTTCTCGGGGGGGTTCTTCTCCCTGCGCACGTTACCCATGACATCTGGTTTAAAGCCTTCAACGCGTCCGCTTTCGGGAGCCGCGGAGGCGGCGGCTCCAGCAGCCGCCTTCCCGAGCCCCCGCCGCCGCGCAGGGGCCCGCAGCACAGCTGCAGAGCCAACTCCGTCACGAGAGGACGCACCGGCCCGGCCGGGCCGCGGGGGCTCCCCCAGCCCGGCTGCGGCGGCCGGGGGGCAGCTCCGCCCGCCGCGGGGCCGCTTCCCCCGGCAGGGGGGGCCGGCGGGCCGCGGCGGCGCTGGGCGCGGCCTCCCGCCATGGGGCCGCGGGCTCCCCGCAGCCCGCCCGGCGGAGGGGCAGCCCCCGCGGGGCGCTGCGCTGCCGCCCGGCGCCGGGCCCGGGGCGCGCCATGGCGGCGGCGGGGGCCGGGGCGGGAGCGGGGCGCCCCGTGCCTGACAGGAAGCCCGGCGGCCCGGCGCTGCGCGGGCGGGCTCGGCCCTCGCCTCGCCTTCCCTTCCGCTCCGGGCCGCGCTCCGCCCGCGCCGGCTGGCGGCGGCCCCTCAGGTGTGCGCGGCGCGGAGCGGGGCGGCGCTCCCCTCGCCCTCCGGCCCGGCCGCCGCGGCTGCACGGCGGGCCTGTCACGTGGGGCGGCGGCGGCGGAGCGGCGGCGCTGGCGCTGCGGTCTGTCCTCTTCCACCTGCCCCGGAGCCGGGAGCGCGGGCCGGCCATGGGGCTGCGGCGGCGGCGGCAGGCGCCCGCGCCACTCCCGGCCCCCCGGCCTGCGGGGGCACCGCGGGCCGGCCGCGCCGCCGGCTGCCGCGGCTCGGCGTAGAGGCGAGGCGGGCGCGGAGCTGCCGTGGTTCCCCCCGCGCTGAAGGGCAGGCGGCGGCGACCCGCCATGGAGAAGGCAGCGGCCGCGGAGCTCCGGCAGGGCGCGCTGGTGCCGCTCACCGCCATCTGCCTGGGTGAGTGCGGGGCCGGCCGCTCCCCGAGCGGCGGGGCATGTCCGGGCGGGGCGGGCGGGGGGCGCGGGCACCTGCGGCGGGGCGGCCGGGCCCCCTCCTCCGCGAGGGGAAGTTACCGGGGCGGGAGCGGGACGGGACGGGACGGGACGGGACGGGGCGAGGACACGCCAGCCGGGTCGGCGGATCCCCCCCTCGCCTCTCCGCTTTCTAACGGGGCGGCGCGGCCGCGGGTCCCGCAGGGCGCCGGCCCGGCTCGCCGTGCCCGGCCGCTCTCCGGCGGCGGGGAGGCCGAGCGGAGTTCTGCCCGGTCCCTGCTGAAACCAGCCTTTTGCCCTTGGCTTTGAAACCTTTGCGGTAACCCCGCATAGCGCTTAAAAAAAAAAAAAAAAAAAAAAAAAAGTTTAGATGGTGTCGGTGCCTTCTCCAGACTTTCACTCTGCGAGGCGCGATGCGGGCAGCGGCTCCCGCGGCCGCTACGAAACTGCCCGCGGTGCCGCCTCGCCGGCCCGGCGCTCGGTCGCCTCTCCCGCCTGCCTGTCACTTCCCTGAGTGGCAGGGTGGAGAAACATCCCCCCCCCTCCCGCTTCCCTGCCATGTTCTGCTCTCCTCCCTCCCTTCTGCTTGAAGCGACTGCTCTCCGCTCTGCTTCGCAGCAGGTGTTAAGTTATGGCAACGTGATGAAGCGTATTACTGGTTTCCAGTCTGTCAGTCCTCTCTGTCAGGAAAGATGCTTTTTGCTAGGGAGAAGCGTTGACGCCTGTGACTAGAACAAGCGAGCGAAAGGCCCCGCGTATTTAACAGGGGCACGTAGAAATTGGGAGTTATTAAAGCTGACTGCTCCGTTCCTGCGCGCTGCCGGAAGATTCTGATGGAGCAGCGCTGTCGGAAGCGCTGCGCGCAGCCTCGCCGTGCTGGGGCTGCTCTGACCTGTCCTGACACTTATCTGCTAAACTCTTGAATGTGCTAAAACCACAGCTGTTTGCTACTAATGTGGATTAGAGTTCATTTTTAATAATCCCAAGTAGCAGTTAGCATTCGGTACATAAATGATCAGAATCTGTGGCCAGACTGCTCATTCTATTTTTGTAAAAGCGTTTTTTTAACATCAGTGCTTGCCTAGAAAAATGTAGGAAGTTGAAGTTTAAAAGCTGCTCTGGTTACTTCAAATGTATCTATTTTAATTAGCGGAAGTGCAATGTAAAAAGCTATCTAAACTACAAAACAGTCTGAACATCCGTTCTAGCTAGTACAACTTTTTTTTGCAGAGACTTAAAGGGATGTCAGAGATGTGCACAGCACGAGGATAACGTCTGCTGCGTTGTTTATTGAAAGTTAGAGAAAGATACAAGTTTTCCCCCATATCTCTGAATTTCTTGGGTTTTTTTCATGGCCTGATCAGACCTTTGTTAAAGCTGTTGTTATTTCACAGAAATAGCACGGTTATTATTAAAATGACTAATAAGATAATAAAAGACTATGTAAACTCTAGAGTTCAAGCGACAACACTTCTTGTATTTAGCTGTGGGTAATGCCAGGTTGACGGTTTAGTAGATTTCTGCTTTCTATGACTTCTAGAATTTCACCGTCTGGCTCTTCTTTTCAGCTGGAATGAATTCCTATTCTTTGCACAGCTGGCAGTAGTGGAAGTTGAGACACATGAGAGGTGGGAAGCCTGTAAGATACTCTGCTTCAGGGAACCCATGAGAATATAATGCTGCTGCTTTAACTTTCTTTGTATTTTACTTCCTGCTTGTCTGTCCTTTCCTTTCGTCATTATTTTTGGTTCCTGCTTCTTGCCAGTCTTTTCTTTTACTTTTTGCTTTCCTGTAGGCTGTATGTGGTGTTTGGTGTCTGTATCAATGCACTGCCACTGAGCGTTGCTGTACGTGACCCCACCTGTAAACTGCTGCTCCAAAGACTGGAACTGGGTTTGTTGCAAGTGTTCTTTCATGAGGCCATTTTGTTTTTCATTCTTGAGAAATTCTGGAGGACATAGAAAGTTATCGAATAGGAAGTAATTAAAACAGCGAAGCCGATGTCTCTCCTTCTGGCTGTGGGAAAAGCCTGGTAGCTGTCATTTGGTTTGGAGGTGCCAAGATGCAAATTTCCCTTTTGATCCAAATAACCGCTTTCCCAGCTGAAAACCTCACCCTGACAATTATTTAGCAATCCAAATGAATGGCACAGTAAGTTTCCTACGTGGAGTTCAAGCCAACTGAACTGCTTCTGTTTTTTCTAGTTTTCCCTTAACTCTGCCCAACAGTTAAGAAAAACAGCATCTAGAAAACTTTCTAATATACCCCTCGTCTCTCACCTGTTTTTATTTTGACGAGATTTTCTTTTGACAAGAGACAAGAAAACCAGCAGGGAATGGCTGTTCTTTCTTTTGGGCCTCTGACAGTTTTGAGAGCCGAGTGCTTCAGAAAATGCTGATCTACAGCGCTCTTGTGGTTTGGTTTGAGTGAGACGGAGAGCGGGGAAAACAGATACTGGAAACTGTAAGCATATTCAGTCGCTGGGGAAAGTACCTGATGTGAAACTTAGACTTTATTTTAAAGAACTGTTCTTGACTGCTGACTTCATAGTGTGAAAGAGTTCGAAAACGAGAGCAAACAACAGCAGCCAGTAGACGTTTTGCATTTGCAGAGGTAAAAGAGCATTTTTGGGGGTTGTCTTTCTTAGATATCTGCCAGGCCCAGTGTGCAAAGCTGCCTGTAACTGTCCTTCTGGTAGCAAACTAGGGCTGTCTGTAGCAGTCCTGAGAAGACAGTGATGTGGCTCTGACTTGGCTAATTCCGCTCTATCACGCCCCTTGTCTTCATGCTACTTATTTCCATTTAAAGGGGATAGGGGCCCCTCATCAGCCGTGCGAGGGAACCTCTGCTTGGGAGCTTGTGTTCTGTTATGGCCATCGGGAAGACTCGGATAGGAAACATGAAAAAAAGATTGTAGAATGGTAGTACAGACATAGACGTTTCCATACAATGCATCTTCAAACACTCCTTTCAGTTGTGGTGATAATAGTTATGCAGAGTATATTAATGTACTTTCTTTGGAGAAAAAAAAAAAATTTTAATTTTAATGAAATTAAATTTGTGACTTAATCACTGGTTAATTTCTTCTCAGTCTTTATGACTGTATTACTATGGTTACAGGAATAGCGGTGCCTTAATACTGTGTGAGAAAATGTTGTGTCGCCATTATTGCTGTGATCCGAGGTTTGTCACAAACGGACGTGCTGCTCTGTCACAGTGCAAGAGTTAACAGAGCCGAGCCGTTTCCTGGTACAGGATGGTAGTGTTGCTCCTAGGTGCGCTTGCTGACCTATCCGAGCAAGCTAGCACTGCGAAACAAAGGAAATAATTCCATGGCATGGTGTTATTATCATGTAACAGATGTTGCTGTACATTAATTATGTAATAAAATCAGTGCTGTTAAGGTCCTTTGAACATCGTGTTAATGCTTATTGACACAAATCTGCAGCTCAGGCCTGTTTCTTCTCAAGCCACAGCATAGGTACGCTGCCATTTAGAGTTGCCCTCCTTCCCTTGCGCGTTACTAAAAGCTTAATCCTGCAACTGCTTAGAAGGAGCGAGAAGTCGCTGCCCTTGCCCTTGTGGTAGTACCCTGGAGTCCTCTGCGATGGATGATGCCAGGAGCGGCCATTCTCTCTGGCTTGTAGGGCCTGGCCGCAGCCCGAGGTCTGTAGCAGTCTGTGCGCCTGGCAAAATTGCTGTCTGCGTGTAGCCCTTGGAGCTCTGGCGTCAGGAAGGAGAAAGTCTTGAATTGTGGCCATCCAGACATAAGTCAGGGAAGGACTGCTGTAGGCACCTGGGCTGCTGCGATTTGGCGATAGCTCAGATCCACCACTGACTGAAAACCGTGACTGGGCTTGAACTGGCAAGCTAAGGGATCGTTTTTAGCTTTTCTGTTTCCACCCCTTTAGTGGTGGGTACTTTTTTCCTCTTGTGCTGGTTTAAGTTATACCAGAAGGTGGTCGGGGCAAGGGTCATTGTTTTGTGATGTGTTTGGACGGTGTTAAAGACAATGGGGGCCCGCGCTTGTACACGCTACTCTGAGACATAAATAGTGTTAATTGTCAGCAGCTTCCCAAGTGACTGTTGGGAACAGGGACGGTTTCTCTTCCTCTCTTCTCCTATTGTTCATTTTTTAATGATGTTTTTTACTAAATGCTTGCCAACAGATCGACTATAAAAAGATTTAGGACTTAACACATGCAAAATAAAGCCAAAGTGAGTGCTTGGGCTGGGATGTTGTAAATTGGGTTTTGGTAACCTTTTAAAACTTTCTAATTCTATTAAACATTTGTCATTTTATTAATAGGCTGTCTTTGTAGATTATAGAATACTGCTAAAATGAGAGCGGGTAGTGAAATACGCTCTAATTGTTAGAGAAGTGCCTTAGAGAACGTATGGGGAAACTAATATGGGACTACGTGTTAACGCTGACCTCTGGAGCAACAATGACGCAGGAAAATTTTTTTTTTGGCAATAACTATTCTTACCGGATCACTCTAACGGTATATACTGTGAGAGGAGACTTCTGAGAAAGTGAACAATATTTGGAAACTAATTTGTAAGTCAGATGTGTGTTGCAAGCACCGCCTCATCCTGTTTTGATTTTACCAGCGGACCTTTTTGAAAACTTCACTGCCTTTGATTAGTCAAGGTAATCATATTAGCTTTAGCGGTTTATTTTCAAGGTGACATTTACTTGAGAGGAACAAACTTTGCTTTACGCAGAGGAGACATAATAAAAGGTAATAATCTCATTAGTTATTTTCCAGCATTTAAGCAGGTAAAGTGACTAGCTGTGATGATGAATGTTTTAGTGTAATTGTTCTTTTGACTTTCCCAATTAAAAAAAAATCCTGCAGAAGACAACCTAAAATAGATTGGCAGTTGTTTTTTTTGGTAGCATATTTGACAGATATTAAACAAACATTGCACGTTGACTTTTCTTATAGCTACAGTGAAGGATAATAGTTGATTACATGACTTGCCTGTGTAGATAAGCAAAGTTCTTGTTGGAAGATTGCAATGCATTTATATTAACACCCCAGGAAACATCTAGAAATGGTTAACTACTGACTGCCGCCCTGTGCCACTGGAACCTGTATCAACCTTATCTTTCTGTCTTTACACAGTGAATTTCTTCCTGACTGGGAAAATAGAAAGTGCTGTTACCTCATTAGGTAAGACATGCTTTTCTTATTTATTGTTCTTTTGAGTTGTTACTGTTTCTTCCCGATGTGAAGAGATCTTTTAACAAAACAGTATGACCTTTGTTTGAGAGCGAGTAACGACGACGTTTTAGGAAGTTTAGGACTTGTAAGTCTTCCTGGGGTTATAGGCTCCATTAGTGTCACTGTGCTAGGAAAAAATCGTAAGCTTGAGGCTAAGGTCATCGTACGTGCTGATATGTTCAGGGGAAAACTCTATGTTTAGAAAATATGCCTGGGAATATCAAGCCAGGGACAGTGGCCCATTCCCGGGGGAGCTAAAACAAGAATGTTAAAAATGTCTTATGAATGTCAAAGTCGAAATTCAACGAGAATCACAGCACTTAGTGTAATTTCCTTCTCTATAGCAGTACTGTGACTTACTGACATTACGGGAACATTGCAATCAGGGTCCTCTTAGTGATAAGGGCCCTCTTGTGCCTGTCAATCCACAGTCACGTTGGTAGGCATACTTTATGCCCAAAGAGGTTGCAACCTAAATTAAAACAGAAAAACCAAGTAAGGGAAACAGGAGGAAAGGAAATGGGAAAACGCAAAAATAATTCTAAAGCAGTGGGTTGATGAATGTAGGAGCTTGAGCGTTCAAGTCAACATGGGTATTGAGAGAAGGTTTAAATCAGGAAAAGGTAGTAATTTTATGGTTAGGTAACTTCCTTAAATTTAGCTTAGGGGAAGTGGGGATGAACCACATGGGGCATGTGTTGTTTGCGATGTAGTATTTCCATTCTTTCATTGGAAAAAATCCAGAATGTCATCTATGTCCTAGTCTGTTCTGCCTGGATGGTTCTTTGGCTTTTGATGGAGTTTGCTATCCATTGGCTGTATGGTATATGAGTTTACAAGTGTCACTTGAGTAATTATAGGAGTTTACAAAGTGTCACTTGAGTAATTATACAGTGGCTGGCCTAGACTGGTGATACTGTCTCAGCCTGAAGTATGTAATACTTCATCCAGTTGGCTTTGCTGCTTTCTAATGCTGTTCTTTTGCTAGAAACAAAAAGTTGTAACATTTGGCTTTTAATCTTTCAAGTATGCTGAAAACCTCAGAGTATTGTAGCCTTCATGTTTTCTTGTCTTGATATAGTTTTGAGTTACTTTGCCTCCTGACAGCATAACTGGAGCAGGGGAAAAAAATGATCATAAAAGGTTGTTGCAGCAGTGTGATCCATGTGTAGCTTCTCTTACCTGTGCGTTGGAGGATAACAGGTTAGGATAGCACGGTCGTAAGGCAGGTGACCCTGCCAGGAATCGTCTCGCAGGAGATGTTCCTTGGGAGCCCTGATAAAAGTTGGGAGGAATGCTTGCTGTCCTAAACATATCCTGACAAAGCAGCTTACTACAGAGTTGATCTCTATGATAAGGTATAGTGCGGTTTCTTTTCAGAAAGCAAGTAGTAGCAGAAATAATGAGTTTTGGAGAATGCAGGTTGAGCCGCCATCTCGGCTGCATTTGTACAATGACTTTAAGCCAGAAAAGCTGCTGCTGCTGACAGGGACCAGTCCTCCCCCGAGCCCCCTTTCCCCGGGCTTGCAGTGAGCCAGTTCAGCCTGTTGATCCAGCGGAGTGTGAGCTCGGATTTTGTCAGGTCAGCCAATTGAACCCTTGGGCTGTGCCTTTGCTGGTTCTGGTATTGGGGGCAGAAACAGCCTGCTGGAGACCGGATAAAGCAAAGGGGTGCCTTAAGTCCTTTTTTCTCCACAGGCATAAGGGAACTGCGTTAAGCAATGTGTGCAAGCCCTACTTGAGGGAGCATTTGAAGAACTCGGGGAGAGTTTCCTGCTGACCCTGACATAGCTACTGAGGAACTGTATATTGCCAAGCGTTCAGTTTTGAGAGAAGGTTCCTTGTGGCAGGTGCAAACCATCCTTTATCCCAGAGCAGATGGTTGGGATGTGTCCCTTGGGACTGGGGCAGACCCTGGGGTGTCATAGAAGGGTGTGAAACGGCAGGATTTATTTTCTGCTGGGATCATCTGAAAATTTTATTCCTGCACAGCTTAGTGCCCCCAGCGCTGTCCTCTGGTGGAGCTCGATGTATGTTCTGTTACAGTCGCTTTTGCAAAAACAGGAGTAATACTATTCATGTAAAGTTTTGGAAACTTTCTTGCAAGTATTTGTGGCATATTTAACTGGCAGGGGAGTCTACTGCTGTTTACAGTAGAAGAAATCCATTTGATTACTACAGAAAGAGCTTCATTGAGATTTATACCTGCTTGACAGAAACTCTCTGAACTCAAACCTCTTCAGGCATTTGTTTAAAGTTTTTTTTTTTTTTAATCTATAAAAGATTCATTATTGTCTGTCTTGAGAATTCATCTTTTTTTAAAAGCACAATCTCAGAAGATTTTTGGTGGGTCGGTTTGCCAGTCCAGGGACTGGTATTCTCTTATGTTTCTTCAGTAATCCTTAATGTGGAAAATGGAAGCCGTTTGGGGCTTTGGGTCTTCACTTTTCTTCTGGGTTTGTGCAGAAAGGCTGCAGAAAGAGAGTTATAGAATGCTTGTTGAAAAAATATTGTCACCGCTCTTCTTGTGTGTTGTTGCTGATGATAAGGCCTTCAGAATCCAGGACTGTACCTTTCTATTTAGAGACTTCCCCTTCCTTTAGATGTTTTGGCAATTTGAAAAGGCTTTTGTTTATTTTCCTTAAGGAATCACACTGTCATGCTGAAGCGCAACTTAATAACACAATACTTATGCAGGTATGTGATCCTGCGAACTTCTTGGCCAGGAGCTGAGGAGGGAAGTGGGGCCCCTTTATTGACACTGAAACGCCAACAGTACGAAATTGTGCCCTTGTGTGGTTTTTCTGTTTTGCTGTGAGCACTGGAGGCTTTGTTTAGTATGGGTTTGTCTTTCAAAATGTATGCAGGTGAAAGTACAGCTGCTGAAAGCAGCACTCAGGTAACTTCACCTTGTCTGCCACACGGCACTCAGCGCTCAAGGAGTAAAGAGGCAGATGACTGGTTGGGAAGGAGATCTGTTGATTTATTGTAAATACCATAGTAACGAGCTTTGGTGGGAACTGAAAGGCATCAGAAGCACAAGGCAATTAAGTAAGGTTTGGGTAAACACAATAGTAATTTTGGGGGGGTAGATGGGTGTCCCCCTTGAGTTTCCTCTGGTAGGTTTAGGGGACTGTGGACATATCCTTAAAATAGTGTAATTATGTTTTGGCATTATGAATTCAGATTAGTGGTCCATTCAAATCAGGAGCCTTTGTGAGAGCAAAGCAGTTGTCTTTTTTAATTTTGAGTAGGGCAAGTCTGAAATGGTGGTTGTGTGTCAGAGGGGTGAAGCCATGGGAAAGTCTTGAGCAACAATGACCATTGCCAGATGAACTGCCCAAAATGGCATATAGTGTCAGTGCAGCCCTTACCTTGCTTACATCCTTAGATTTTCCATTTTAACAGAAGAATTGTAGCTGTGAAAATCTTTTTCTTTTATCTGTTCTTCTTTCTATGTCCCGCGTTCATAGCAGATCTGCAGTGTTAATAAGAAAAAGCATTTCTCACTGAGAACCTGAACTGTCATGTTACATCAGATCCATTGCTTACAAATTAGGAAACTATACATTATTGCAAAAGAAAAAATACTAGTGATGTTACTTCAAAAAAAAGCTGGGATACTTGAAATAACTATTGCTCAGGATCTTTGTAAATACTTCCTAAAACTGAGAAACAAGCATGTGGGAGAATAAAAGCTCTGCTTAACCGCACTGATGAATGTGCGAGTGGAAGTGCTCGTGCGGAGTCACCAGCATGTCAATGGGACTTCTTCATAATGGCAACTAAAATAAGCTGTGTGTGATGATGATTCTGTTCTGTGTTCTAACGCATATACTATGAATAAGGGATATTAATCCAGAACAGTATTTGGTACAAGGGGAACAGAAATATTTGCAGAACTGTTGGTGGAAGCCTCTGGCTAGTGTTGTCTGGTGTGTTTCCTTTCTGCTTTGTGCATTCTGTTTCCTTCCCATTGAGAAGTTTTAGTAATCTGGCAGTTACGAAATGCAGTCTTCCCAGCTCCTTTTATGTGGTTGCTAGCTCTAGGTCCTCTTATGCTGCTGTGATACGTTGATGCAGTGACAAGTGTGTGGAGGAGCACATTTATAGACCCAAACAAACTGAGAACTAGAGTTGAAAAGTCCTGTGGATCTTACATTTGCTTTTATAATTCTGTAATTGCTTCTGCATCTCAATATTTTGCCAGCATCTAGCATGGGCCCTCTCTGGTTTTAGAAGTGTGATAACAAAAACGTTCTTGTCTTTCATAACTGCTTTACTGCAAAATATTTGTCTGGAAAATAGATGTTTTCATGTATTTATGTACTCTCTATGCTTTTGTGGCCTTTTAAACTAGTAGGAATTACATGCATACATTTCAGTGGAATGCCCTGCTTGGAGAGTAAAAATAATGGCTTTTTATATGTTTTGCCTCAGGTAAGTTACTCACTTCACGCTTTTTATATTCCTGTGGCTCTCACTTCAAAAGTGCTTACTGTGAACAAACAGAATAGCACTGGGCACAGATTTACTGGTGGGGGGATACTGCGGCCTGGCCCCAGCCCCAGCCAGGAGCTCTGCAGGCAGCCCTGCCACCTGCCTTGATTGCAGCCAGGCAGCTTTGCCAGCACTTCTTCACCTCATCCCGCCAGTGCAGCTAAATCTGATCCCGACTGTGAATTGAAAATGATGCATTTATGTGGCTGAATTTCAAGTAATACTGTAAATCTGTGATTTATAACGCAGTATATTTGGATGTGTATGCGTATGAGGAAATTTGAGGCATAGGCAACCTTATTTTTCCTTGCCACCTTTTTAAGCTACGAGAAAGTAAGCTTCTGTCAAAAACTGGAATATTCAGCTGCAGTCCACAAGTCATGCTCCAGATAGTCATTTGTTTTCAAAAATATTTTAAAAACTATTTTTGGAGAATGTTCAGAATAGCTATTGGATTACACAGAATTTCCCTTCTTGCAGTCTGCTGAGAGTTCATTTTCCCATCAGAACAGCTTTCCCACTTGTCCTTGGAACATTTCACTTTCATTTTTTGAATTGCTTAATTACAAATTATAAGTATTTCATGTAGCCTTAATTGGCCTGCTGCTTTCCATAGGAAGATCTGAAACTGCTTTGAAAATATTGAGCTTTATTTAGCCCTGTTTGCTCCTTTCCCTGTCTGGAAAATTTCTCCTATCTATGGGAGTTCAGACGGAATTTAGAGTACTTAGTAATGTTCAATGAAAACATTTGACATCGGAGTCCAGTTTACTTTTTTATTGGGGATTTTTTTTTAACCATTACAAATTCTGCAGGTCTGTTGTATGGTTAGGAGAATAAACAATGTGTCCAGGAACATGTTACAACAAAATGAGCTTCTAGATGCTTTGCACTGAATATGGATCTTCTTCAGTTGCTGGGTGCTGTACCCAGGCTTTGGGAAGCTGGTAAGAAGGATGTCTGTATTATATCCTCCTGGCAGATCCATGCAGTAATATTGATTGTAGCCTTTGGTAGACTCATACAAGGTTATTGATTGATCCTGCATTGAAATGCAGGTTATGCTTATCTACACTTAGAGTGGGTGTCTTAATTAAAATCCAGGGCAGGGAAGAAAGCAGTAAGAGGATAAAACTGTTGACTCTCATTTGTCTGAAATCCCCAGAAAGTGATGAAAGCTCTTGTAGCTAATGTGAGTTGTTGATTAGGCAAAGCATTAACAATAATATTTTTTCCCCCCTTATTAACAGCTGCTTGCAGTGGAAAACTGGAAGAGCACACAGAGAGACGGGGAGTCATCTATAGTCCTTCTTGGCCATTGAACTACCCTCCAGCTGTAAACTGCAGCTGGTACATTAAAGGAGATCGTGGAGACATGATAACAATTAGGTATGGTTTGATACTCTGTGGAGATAAAGGATTGCTTTGCTGAAATGAAACAAAATGCGAGTTCTTATCTGATATACCAGTATGGGGCTGTTTGTCAGAGCTACTGAATGGTTGAAGGAAGCTGAAGTTGATTACACTGGAGCATGATTGCAGGTTGAGTACCTCTCTCATTTTAGAAATGTTCCACTGTGTCTTGTTTCTGTAGGCTACTTCTGACATCCATTATTATATACACAAGTCACTTGTAGTCTTTTAATATATTTATCTTCACAATACCTGTGTGAGATTGCATCCACCTCTGATAGATGGGGAGGTGGGAAACACTGATATATTTACTCACATTAAATAGTCCCCCTTTTCTTCATTGCTTATAAATAGGAATAGGTGAAGGCTATAAAACCTGGAACAGCCTCAGTGGGATATGTAAAATTCTTAGAGCAAAAATGGCTTTTTCTGTAATGTCTTGAAATGGTGCTATGTTTAATTGACAGTTGAAGATAATCATTGCTTATTGTTACTTGTTAACCAAAAGACACATGCTTTTCTGCTTAATACTTACTTCCAACAGAATTAAATAATAGTTAGCATTTGTGGCACAATTTCTGCTCGTTCTGTAAAAATACTATTCAGAAAAGACTAGAACATATTACAAATGGTTTGTTAAGGATGCTTAGGCTATAATATCAGCATACTGTGAATGTGCTTAATTTCTCTGGGCTAATCGTAGTATCCTTCTCAAACCAAGAATTTCTTATTTAAAAAATGAAAAAAAAACAAACCTAGGAAAGGGTTTTTTGTTTGGTTTTTAGTGCTGTTGTATTTGACACCATCTGCTCATTCTTTGCTCAGCTGCTTAAAAGGCCTGCAAACCTCTTCAACTGCAGATGCTCAGCAATTAAAAACAAATCTGCCACAGATGGAATAATAGGAGGGCTCCACCATCCGTAGTTCAAAATAGGAGCTACTCATCAAAAGTAAGGAAGTAGATACCTGCCAGCATTTGAGATCCATAAATAGAAACACGCTTTTAAACCCCATTAAATTGTATTGGACTTGGGGAATTTGTTTCAAAGCAGAGATTGTTGGAAACTCTGAGGAAGCATACAAATGAGACACAGGACTTGGCTCTGGAGAATAGCACTGCAATATATGCTATGAAAACGTCTCAGAGCTCCCAGTTAGAATTAGGATTCTCTTCTGCACGTATGAGTGCAACAGAGGCTAAAGAAATAAAGGAAAGTAAGATGAGGAAACTGGTAATAATGTGTGTATACAGTTTAGATGTGTGCATAGCAATATGATTTGAAAAATTTCTTCTTAATGGGTTTGTTTGTCACTGCTGCATCCTGCCCTCCTATGCGCATGCAAACAATGGGAGCTATGTGTTTACGTCCTAGGGAGTAGTGTTGCGGTGTTACATTTCTGACTATAAATGTACTTGGAATGACTCACTCCAGTGTATGAAATGCGAAATGTTACAGCATCAGAGGATTTCTTTAGAAGGTTGTAGCCCTCGTAATGCCAAGGATATAAAAGAAGCAGCTGACTTGCCTAGGTTAGCATGGCATAGGCAAACTGGGAAAGAGGGTTCAAATACAAACATTTTTTCCTCTTAACAGTTGGGTATGCTTCTTGTCCTAACAGTGTGCTGATAAGGGCATAAAAGAGTAGCTTTTTTAATTTTCCTAGGAAAACCAAACACAGTTCTTGTGATAACATCTGGATTTTGAAAGGTTTAAAAAAAACCCACCTCGTTTGTGTTATGTTACACTGAATGCATTTCCTTTGATCTTGAATTCTCATTGACAGTAAGACAGAAATGTTATATAAGCATCACATTTGAGATAGAGCAGGAGTCATTAAGAGATAAAATTGCAATTGAAAGTAGTTTTGGTTTCTAAAACATTTGCAGTCGGTAGTTGTTTTTTATAAACCTATTATTCAGCAGCTTTCAATAGAACAGTGCCCAGATCTACATGTGGATGTAAGATGCTGGCTCCTGTGGGCATGTCCTTTAGAAGCTTTGTCTTAATACCTACCTTTTATGTGTCTGTAATGGTTTTCTTCATATCCTCACATTTCCATGCTTACTGTTTTGCTTTATAGTTTACTTTTTAGAAATCCTTGGGGGAGACTTCACAAGAACAGGAAATATATGTTCTTTGTGCTTATACCTCTCTGTTAATTATGCACATTTCGATACTTTCTTCCAAGTTTGTGTGTCTGATGAAATGGTGCTGTTGAGACCTGGGAACAAGCGTGTAGCTACTGTTTTCCAGGACTATGTTGTGTCACTATAGACTCAGGTAATCAGTCTGTTAGTTGTTGTTTTGGAAACTACTTGATTTTTCCTCCCATGTTCTGTATTTTTATGCCTGTTTTCGCAGAGGACTACATAAAAATCCTGTAAGATCAGATAAAGATGCCATATGCAGTAACTGCCTTTGTACCATCCTTTACAGGCTTTATATGTGTATGTTTCCTCATATCTGAGAAAAAGATCAAAATCGTTTTTGTTTAGCAGTTGCTGTTACCTGATGGTTGTAATTAGCCTGATGTGGTAAGAGTATAAATGAATTGCATTTTATCATAGGAATTTATGGGACTGAGAGTAAAATGTTCTCTGTGTTCAGAATTCAAGATAGGAGTGTTGAAAAGTGATCTACTTAGTGATCCACTCAAGCTGTCTCTTATTAATTGAGGCAGGATCACCTTCATTGGCTTTCACTTCAGTGATTCACGTCATTGGCTTTGAAAAAAATGTCAGAGATACCATCTGAGTTTCAATTTCTGAGTAAAACTGAGGCCTGTTCATGTAAAGGCTTGCTGGTCTGTAACTGTATGAAGAATTAAAGGGACTGCTTCATAGTCTATTTACCAAACTCTCAGTGTTCCAGAACTTGACATTAATTAGAAAAAAACTCATAAATACCCTTTTATTTCATTCAGTTGCATGTGCTCAGCTTTTGAAAACACAGCCCCTGTGTCTCTTGCCTAAGGTTACACAGTTAGCCGGTGCTTGGGAGCTGGGAATAGACTAGAGCTTTCCTGACTTCTAGGTCCTTGTGCTTCAGTGGTTAAGCAGAAGTTTTTAATGAGCCAATTAAGTCATCAGTTGTTCACAGTCTGCACTTGCTGTGAGAGGTTGGCAAATAGAAGTAACTTTTCTTGCTTAATTGGCTGGTCTGTTTTATTTTGGGACTGTGCTCTACTGATCTACCCATACTATTTATTCTCCTATTTTTTAATGAGTTTAGAGGGCCAAATCGGACATTTAAAAAAATTATTTATTTACTAATTACTTTCATTCAGATTTTACATCTGCTGGGCCTCCAACAGTTTAGCCTTTTTTTGTTTGTGTTCCTGAGCATCCCATGTTTGTCCTTTTCCAGTTATTAAGAATGCTTTTTTTTTTTTTGCTTTAATCTGTAGCTGCTCGTGCTTAAATTACTAAGAGGGTTGTAGGGAATTCCCTACGTTATTTATAAAAGTACTTTTTTTTTTTCCTAGCTGCTACTGCTCTTTTCAGTGCAGATGGCAAAAAGCTGAGCTCTGCTAAGCATTGGTTTTGCAGGTAGCACACATTTCTCATATTTTCAGAGTGTAAATGACTATTTATGATAGGCTGGTTTAATGAAGTTCTTTCCAGCAATATAAAAATACTTGACAGTTAATAGAAAAATATCATTGTAGGCTACTGTTGCTTCACTTGAGTAATTTTACAGGCAAGATGTGATATATATGGCCGATCCTGTAATTTTCTGTAAGCTGCTGGAGTCCTGCTCACTATTGGAGGTAACCTTTTTTCAGTATCATACCACTGAAAGAAAAATCAGATTATTTCACGTATTTCTGCAGAATTCTGTAAAAACAGATTTAGTGCTGTTTTTTTTAATTCACATTGAGTTGTTCTGATCCTCAAAGTTTGAATGCTTCCAGTGTTTAATAGCCTATTAAACTCCTGTACTTTTGTATACAATTAGGTTTTGTTTTTTTTTAAAGGAATTAGCTGTGGAAGAGATGTTCCAAAAGCGAGATAACTGGAGTTAGTGCTTTTGAATAGCATCTTTCAGAAGAAGGAAAACCTGCAAAATTTGGTCAGATAATTTTGATCTTTTACACCAATCTCCTCCTCTATTCCTGTGTTGGGTTGGAGATCCACAGGTAGCAGTGAGAAGAGCTTAAGGGCCAAAGCATTTTAAAGGATGTTCTGTGTCTTAGTGATGGATGTTGCCCTTTGTTAATATTGCAGTTCTAAGTACTCGAAACACCAGCATTTGACTCCTGCAGTATTGTGCCTGAGTGCTCCTCTTCTCCCTGCCCTCTGACCTTGGGCTGTGCGCTCTGGTCGCGGAGAGGAAAAAAGCCTGGAGGAAAGCCGGGCTCTCCTTCCCTTTGCTGTCGAGCACTGAGATGGCAGAACAGAGGAGTGCTGCCCTGTAAGTGAAGCTTGTGGGTGAAGGGGGATGTTTGCATCCCAAGGAGCAGCTGCAGCACAGTAGGAAAGGCTGTATTTGAGAGGTGCAAAGGCTGGAGTTTAGTGCAGCCGTGCGCTGCAGCTTGCGTGGTAGGATGGACCTCTGGGTCCATGTCCCGCTCTTTCAGATGCATCGGAGGAGTTTGCTGGAGTGGATTAGTGGCCGAACGGGCCAGCAGCCTCTCTACCTTCTCCCACTTTTCCTCCCAAACCTTGTGCTTCCCTGCCCAAGATGTTTAAAAATGCTGCAGTACTGACTGGTGCTGCGTGAGGTATGGATGACGTTGTCCATTAGTACGCTCTGTTTCAGTATGACTGTTTCTTGTTTTAATCATGGAAAATGACGTGGGTTTTGGATGCGAAGGGCCTGAGACCTCCCTCAAGAACTGTAACTACAGACTTCATTCAGTACTTTTCCAAAGACTGTAAGATGTTTCTACAGTCCTACAAGCAGCAGGAGCACAAGACTTTGTCCCTTATTTCCACTGTATACCCTCAATCATTCAACCATTGGGCTAATCCTTTTGACAGAAAAATTTGCATTCCAATTTAAGAAAGTTGAACTGAATAAGTAAATGTCCCTGCGCTCTATTTTGTGGGTAGCAGGATTAAATTATTCTTCAGAAGACTGTAACAACAGCAGCGCTAGATCTAATTACGGACGATGAAAGAAATGAAGTAGCAGAGGTTGAATGCACTATTCAGGACTCTCAGGTAAAATAAATCAGTGGGCTCTTTAATGTCAGATTAGTGTGGCAGAAACTTCTGACACAAAACCTTGTTGTTCCTCATGTGTTACAAAGCGAAAACCAACTGTATCTATTTATACATGCACACATGTGTATTCACATTTTTTCGTGTTTTGTGTGGTGAGGTTTGATGGCTCATTCAAATATATCGTGCTTTTCGTCTTAAGTAAAATCAACATCAATTTAAATGGGGCAAAATTTGCCTCCAGTGGAGACAATAGAACTTAAAAGGATGCTGGAGGGGAGTGACAATGCCTTAGCCAAAGCAAAATTTGTTCAAAATATGTCTGTTGATTGGTTTGCATGAGGTAGAACATAATTGCTTTGACTTTGCTTTTGCCCTTAGAAGAAGAAATTTTATAACTGCTATGGTATCTATTATATATTTTCAGGGAAATTGTGTTTATTCAATGGTGTTTGAAACTCCTAGGCACCTGTGATTAAGATGGTCACTGTTTTTTAAAAGTTCATTCTTGTGAATATTCTGTATTGCCCTTTTTTGAATACCAAGGCATTTGTTTCAGTAGCTCGTGCATCCCTGAGAGGCAGGGTGTTTTTAGGGAGGCTGTTAAAGATGATACTTCCTTGCAAGTCTGTTCTGTTTCATCACCCTTGTACTCAGTTGGTTTTGTGGCTAAAGCTTGGATTTCTTAGTGGAGAAGTGTGGGATTCTGCTCTGGATCTATTTCAGATCCACAACTGATACTCAGGAAAATCAGTTATCGTCTGTATGCCTGTGCTTCTGCTTTGGAAGGTGGGACTACAGTTTCTTCCTCTTCCACACTCCTTATAATAAACCAAAAAAAGCCCTTTATTAGCAATGTCCAGTACTACATTCTTAAGGTGCAAGTAGAAGACATTGTTAATTATACACAAATGCAGGCTCTCCAGAGGTATTGCTATCATCTGCAAAAGAGTTGGTAAACAAGGCATGTGCATGTAGCTGATTTTTCTGTTTGTTGGAATCTTAAAAGTATTATATATTTTCTTTATTTTTTCTTTTTTTTTTCTTTTTTTTTTTTTTTTCCTAGAAAGAAATGCTGGTGCAGCCAGCTTATTATATAGGCAAATTCTCCCCTGGGTGTGTGCAGTCTGTGTTGTGTAGCAACACTATGGGTGAATTATTTACCTGATAGACAAAAATAGCTCTTTTCAGCAGAGTGGGGAAAATGAGCGGCTGTGGGACTTGGCTGGAGTGCTGGGAACTGGGTAGGATAGGAGAACAAACTGTTTAGCTCTTTAAGGTTGGTCCTGGTACTTCTACAATAACTACAGAAGTAAGAGATCAAAAGATTTAGTAAATGATCTTGTTTGTATCGCACAAGCAGAAGTTTTCTAGTCATTGCCCCCACCCCTTCCCAGTTCTGAGTTTCCATTTCTTGATTTAGAGACTGTTCCGTTTTCTTAAAAAATTTTGTTGTTGGGCAGATAGGTATTTCTAATATTTATCAAAAAAATCTTTATGACAAGAAAACCCTACAAACAGTCCTCCAAGTAGATGATAGAAACCCTTGTTGATGTCTGGTACCAAAATGAGTTAAAGAGAGCAAAACCAGTGTGGTAGCTCAGTAATGCTGTCTTACATCTCTTGCAACAGACTTGATGGGGGTGCCCATAGTTTCACTGATGCTTTGTATAATTCCTTTTCATGCTGTAGTGCCTGTTCATACACTTTCTTGGTCATTAAAAAGTTTTTTGCAGAACACCTGGGACAGATACTCTTTAGTTTACCTTTGCGTGGCTGAATACTTAAATATTTTCATTCTGACTGCACAGTTGTCTAAAACTTCCTTGCAAAATATGCTGGTTTCAGACGCTTGATGAGATCGCTTATAGCAGAGAATTAGGTGCTGTGGGAATATTTCTTCCCAGCAGGGAAGACACGTAGAGCGTGGTAGGAGAAAAAGAGTTAGAAAAGGTGAAGGACACATTTCTGGGTGGATTGTCCTTGCCTGCACATATGTTGTTGGACATCTCTTAGTTTCCATTTTAACTTAACACTTTCAGTGCTCTCTTACTTCTCATTCTCTTGCTGATAATTTTTTTTGAGACTTATTAAGCCAGTATGTTTGGCAGCACCTAAAGGTGTGTGTAGGCAGGGTCTCCTGCTTAAATTAATTGGCTGGTTTATGTAGTTGCTGCTCTTTCCCTTTCACCTTCAAACAGCAAGATCTGGCAGGCATTGACAGTCTTTTGTAAATACACAGTGATATTGGAAAATTATCTTTCAGTTTATCTTTTTCAAATAATTTGTCTTTTGTGTTTGTGAAAAGTCCTTTGTGGAAGGAGGTCTGTATTTTGTAGTAGGTTTTCAGCCTTTCTGAAACTTCTGTCTAGGTATTTGCATGGGGTACACGCAAACTTCTATCAAGTTAATTTTCTGTAGTTGAGTTATATGAAAGAGGACCAGAATTCATTTCTAAGTGTCCTGAACAGTGTGCCCTTTCCTAATGAGTGTGCTTCTCTGTGCAATGCTATTGTCATTGCAGATTACTGAATGCATGTTTCCTGAGCTACAGGTTAGGGAGTGTTACCTGCTTGTGTTCAGTGTTCTGCAAACAACTGGGGCACCTCTTTGCGCTAGGTGAGCTCCTATTGAATCATCACTGGGCTTGGGGCAGCAGAAGGGCTGGAGGTTTGACTGTAAAAGGTTGTAGGCTTGCTTGGTCTGCGTTTGCATTCACAGAAAAGGAATATTTTAGTCTCTGAATTAAAAAATAGTAGTGTTAGACTTTAGGTTCCATTTCCACCCCTTGCAATCCTGTTCTCTTCTTGCCTTCTCCCTGCCTATCCATAGCTTGAAGAGTTGATTTTTGTCTCTCATATTTATCCTTTTAGGGTTCTTTGTACTGCTCCCTATTGTTCTTTTTCCAAGACAGCAGTCTCTCCTCTCATCCCATAGTTTCATAGCTTTTAAGGTTGGAAAAGACTGCTGAAATTAATCTGCCTTCTGTATAATGTATTCTGGAATTTTGCTTTTACTCTTATCTGTATTTTAGGAAGCAGTTTTGGTTAAGGAGTCTGAGTAAAAGAGGAATCATCCTTTCAGCTTTTGGAGCTACTTGGCATGCTGTTTACCCCTGTGAGATGGGTGCTTTTTGAAATTGGGGGAATTTGAGTGCTCTGTTTATATGTACTCAAGATACTGTAGGTGTTTCATTATCTTTGAATTTGATCTCTTTATGTCAGCACTGCTTGGTGCAGAAAGTCAGCTGTTACAGTCTGTTTTTTCTCTGTTTGGCTTTGTTCCAGATGCATATCCTCTTTGTAACTTGTGTTTTCCTTTGTTCCTAACAGTTTTAAGAACTTTGATTTGGAAGACTCTCCGAAGTGTGCAGTAGACTGGTTGATGATTGGCCCATCTTCCAAGAGGGAGGAGTACAAAGTGTGTGGATCTTCCATACCTCCGTCTTTCATCTCTGCAAGGGACCATGTTTGGATATTTTTTCACTCAGATGCATCAAGCTCAGGACAGGCTCAGGGATTTCGCCTTTCTTATATTAGAGGTAAAACCTTACAGTTTTGGTGGCTTCACTTACACTCCTTCTGGCAAAACTTGAAGATGGTACATTTTTTGTTGACAGGAGTCTTGGGCCAGTCTCGATGACTGTAAGGTGTTAGCATGGTAATACTAATATTATTATCACTTGGCTCTTTAACAGTATTCCTAAAGTGTGCTGGCCTGACCAGTTGACTTGTGACATGCAGGGTAGTAGACGTTAAAAGGTGACATCAGACTGACTTTTTTCTCCTTGCCCTCTCTCACAGGAAAGATAGGTCAAGCTGTATGCCAGTCAGATGAATTCCATTGTGCAAACGGAAAGTGTATTCCCAGTACTTGGAAGTGTAATTCCATGGATGAGTGTGGTGATAACTCGGATGAGAGAAACTGCACTGTCCCTCCAACAGAGCCTCCGTCCAGCATCTGTCCCTCAGGAATGTTCCAGTGCAGTGCAGCCCACTCCACCAAGTGCTTGATGAATGAGCTGAGATGTAATTCCATTAAGGACTGCAGTGACGGTTCGGACGAAGATAATTGTCCTGATCTTTCCTGTGGTAAAAAGCTGGGTAATTTTTATGGATCTTTTGCTTCCCCAGACTTATTCCGTGCTGATCACAGCAAATCAGACCTTCGTTGCACATGGTACGTGGACACACAAGATAATCGACATGTTCTGTTGCAGCTTGATTTGCAGTTAGGCTACAATGACTATGTAAAGGTGTATGATGGCATCGGAGAGAGAGGTGATAAATTAATGCAGACATTTTCGTACCACAACAATAGGCATTCAGTGAGCGTGGAGTCGTCAAAGGGCCAGCTCACTGTCTCATATCATGCCCGCTCCAAGAGCATTGGCCATGGGTTCAATGCAACCTATCAGGTGAAAGGCTATTGCCTTCCTTGGGAACACCCTTGTGGAAGCGATGAGGAGTGTTTCACAGATAAGCAGCATTGTGATGGCTGGTGGCACTGTCCAAATGGCAAGGATGAGGAGAACTGTCCCGCTTGCCAGAAGAACGAATACCCATGTGAAGGAAACAGTGGGCTTTGTTACTCAATACTTGACCGCTGTAATAACCAAAAGAACTGCCCAGATGGCTCGGATGAAAAAAACTGCTTTACTTGCCAGCCAGGAAACTTCCATTGTGGTACAAATCTGTGCATCTTTGAGACTTGGCGATGTGACGGCCAAGAAGACTGCCAGGATGGAAGCGATGAACATAACTGCTTGGTGATCGTTCCCAGGAAGGTCATCACAGCTGCTCTGATAGGGAGTCTCGTGTGTGGCTTGCTCCTGGTGATAGCACTGGGTTGTGCATTTAAATTATATTCTCTGAGGACCAGGGAATACAGGTAAGCATCTTGCTTCTATGATGCTTTAGTAGCTGTGGGAATTTTTCCTTTTTGTTTAAAGGGGAAAAAGTTGATTGTTAACCAGAGAATTTGCAAAATACTGTGAAATCAATCCAAGGAATTGAGGACAATTAAATAGCAGTCACAGCATTAGGCTTAGAGAAAAGTAGTTAAGATTTTGGGAAGCAGTAAGGGGAACGTCAGCTCTTCTGTGATCTATGAGAAATACACATTTATCGTGCAGCCTGGCAGAACCTGTATCTAACTTAAATCAAAACTGTTTTGAGCAGTTTCCTCTCCCACCTCCTCCTCCTGCAACAAACCCTTTGCACTGCCAAAAACTGAATGCTGAATTGTTACAGTGAAGTCTTTGCTGAATAACTGAACTGAGTAACTCTCCCCCTGCCCTCCCCAAATACTCTAGTTCTCAGTTCCACTAAAAGTGATGTCCTGCAGTGGCGGGGCCTGTTCCGAGCAGGAGTTGTTTACCTCCACTGTTCCCACTGGTGTGAGCTGTGCCCCTTTTCCCGGTCCTGTATGCCTTGCTGTATGGATAGTGCATGTGTTTCCACATCTGTGTTTTGTGTGTTTGTGCAAGCCTGGTTCTGCCCTTTGGGAGAGAGTCTTTAGGGGCTTTCGGAAGCCCATCTCTTGTCATGTGCACCAGCTCTGTGCCGTGCTGCTGACACTGTTTGTGTTTTCAGCACAGTGTGCTTTACATTCTCTCCTGATCAAATCTGCATGATTAAGGAGCTGGAAACCAGCCGCTGTGCTATGTTGGGAACCTCGGTGCCTTGGTTCTGGCAGGACAGCCAAAGCTCTCTGCAGCTGCAAGCTGCCCCTGTTGTGTGATTGTTTCCAGTTCTTAATGTTGTCTTTTCCAAAAATAACCTTTGGGCCCTTGCTGAACAAGTTACCACTGTTACTAGCATATGCTGGCTGATTGAAAAAACTTCAGTTGCCACAGAGTCCAACCTGGGACTGCACCAAAGAGTTTGCTGATTTGATTCACTGATGCTTATACCCTCTACTCTTATTCCTTTTGTTTATGTTAGCATCCTGATAAGACTTTCACGGAGCCTAGTTGAAGGTTTGCATTGTTGCTGCTAGCGTGAAGCCCTCTGCACTGCTTTTATACATTAATGTGAGGGAGGCAGGACAAACTGACTGTTCCTTCTCTTCCATGTTTTCCCTCTGGTTCTGTTTCCAGAGCGTTTGAGACCCAGATGACACGACTTGAGGCAGAGTTTGTGCGGCGGGAAGCTCCACCCTCCTACGGGCAGCTGATTGCACAAGGACTTATCCCCCCAGTCGAAGACTTCCCTGTGTACAATGCATCACAAGTATGGAGACACGAGTGCCAATGAACCTATCAACAGCCAAACTACTATAAATTAGATAGAATCCATCTGGAACTGTATTCTTTCAGTAGCTGTGCTAATTATGTGGAAGTCATATAAAAATGAAGAACCACAGTTACACATCTTGGTGCTATGGGTAGTTTAACACATTAAATGTGTTTGCTAGGGAACAGCAGTGAGATAAGCACATGCTGTTTTGCTGTACATCAAGATAGAATGAACAGAGACAGAGAGAAAGGTCAGAAAGTAAATAGAAAAAAGGCTTTTCAAGCTGAAACTGTAAATGTGCCTGAAGCGATAAGAAAGTAAGGTCTCTAGCAGTATTTTTTGGAAATTCTGGGATTATTTTTCATTTACAAATACATCACACAGGGAAGCCATTAAGTCATTTTTCTGTTTCATTGCTGAGTTCTCAGAAATCTGTGCCCTGTCGAAAGTATCCAACTGTGATACAGTTCCTAGTGTGATAAAGCTCTTGTAGTTTGTTCCTCAAGTGGAGAAGTAGTTTGCCTCAGCCTTTCTTCTCTGCTGTTGTCATCAGCTTTTGAGGATCGTCTGCTATTGCTGATGGTAGAGGGCTCGATGATCTGCAGTCTGGTTCTTTAGTGGTGATCTGATCGTGCGAGTGGAGCATCTTCCTGGGCAGACAAGTAGAGCTTAAACTCATAAAGGAAACACTTTAATGGAGAGTCTTTTGGTGCAGGCAGAGCTGTCTCTGGTATTCTTAAATAGTTCATTAGAAAATTCTTAAATAGTTCATTAGAAAATACACATTTAGCAAGGAAGTGTAGGGATCAAGCCTGAGAATTCTGGTAAGGTGGAGATATTAGTGGAAAGAACAGGGTTTAGGAGGAGTCTTTTGAGTATGTGTGAAATCATAGTTTGTTACATCTGTGTTACAGGCTTCTGTGCTGCAGAACATTCGAACAGCTATGAGGAGGCAGATGAGACGACACTCATCAAGACGGAGCTCGTCTCGGCGGCGCTTGGGCAGGCTCTGGAACAGACTCTTCCACAGACCTCGGGTGAGAGGACAGATCCCACTCCTGACGCCTGCCCGCACTTCACAGACTACACTGGGTGATGGAATCATCAACCGTGCTGATGGGACTATTCAGAGTCCTCCACCTTCCCCTGAAGGACCTAGGTTAGAGGCAGATGCCCATGGCCAAGCCAGGGGCCTACAAGAAGCTGGATGTAGCAGCTTGCAGCCAGAGACTGAAGTCACAGAGCCATCGCCTTCTGATGTCTTACCAAATACTTGCACAGCTGCACATGCAGAGCCTGAGGCTGGACACGCTGATAAATCTTTAGGTGCTGAGACCTCTGGCAGTGAGCTTAAGCAGTCCAGTAAAGTGGATTCAGGAAAGGCTTTCAGAGATCCTTTGTCTGAAAGTGTTACAGAAATGATCCATGGAGGATCAGCATCCAGGAGGACTGTCCCAGAGGGCAGTAGTTTAAGTAGAAGTCATCCGCTGAGTGAAGAGCCATGTAGGTTACCCTTAAAAAAGTGGGAGTCGGCTTATTCAGACAGCCCCATGAATGTTCATATCCAAGTGGATGGACAAAACCGATGTTGCCCTAATTCATACCGGGAGGAGCCTTTGGGTATTCATGCGGCTTGTTGCCATTCTGTGGAAGTGCCAATGTTAGAGTCCTCTACTCCCCTCTCTGAAATCAATACCAGTGATGATGAATCTTTACTTGTTTGCTAATAAAAATTTTTGTTTTGGCCCTGTAAATTTTGTAACTTCATTGTTTGTATGACAGTGCACTTTGATGATAGGTGGTATGTCTGTGCTCTCAACTTCGTCTCTTAAAACCAGTGTGCTTTAATCCCCCAGGGAGTACAGTACAAGACTAAATGGGACGAGTTTTTGTCTTGGTTGCTATTCCTGAAACTCCAGTGGGGCAGAAGTAGGCCAGTATGCGATGTCAGGGGCTAGGAGAGCAAGAATGTGTCACTGCAGTTTGGAGGCACCTCCATCCTCTGGTATTTCATCTGTGCATTTATTCACTCTGCATTCAGGGAATTAGTGTTTCTTTGCTTTTCAAGTGGTCTTACTGAAACTAGAGAGGACTCTGGTGGAACCTGGGGCAGGCACCAGTCATTGTAACTATGAGTACTAAACTAGAAATAACATTGCTGTCTTTTTAGACATCACAATTTAATTAAAATTTATAATTTTAATTACAAATCCTTAGAAGGAAATAAAATCCTTTGTAGCTTCCTCTTTTTAGAAATTGTTCACTTCCTTTGCTTCCTTCAGAAATGTTTTGATGGCCATATGTACTTTGAGGCATCCACTAAAACCAAAGTTTCTGTATAGAATACCCAGAATGATACCAGGTTTCTTATCTGCTACAGCTTTGTAAGAAGAGATTAGCAGTGTTCGGTATAAGTGGAGTGCATTGAACCCCAGTTGCAGTAATATTTCTTTTTTGTGTTGTCGTATGTTACGTTCTCTTCACAGTGATGTTATGAAGGTTGAAGACTTGTTTGCTTTTTCCCTACCCTCTTTTTCCCCTCCTCCCTTCTGTTTTCAGGGACTTTCATGATTATACCACTTTGGGTGCGCCCTGAAGGATACTGAGGCTTCAAAGCTCCCGTTGGCTGCACTAGGAAGCACTGAGCACTTGGTGACTGTCGGGTTCAGGCTTCTATTTTATTTTTAAATAACACCTGCTTCACAAGTTTGCTTGTAAATCTGCTACCTAGGTTCAGATGTATAAATAATTTTTATTTTTTAGAGATTTTGTTTGATTTTTTTCTTTTAAGAACTGAAATAGATCAGTGCCATTTTCAAAGCTGACACTGTGTGGATTGTACAACACTTAAATGTAAACTGGTGCCTTTTTGGTTTTTAGAGTGTAATGAAAAGCAAGCAAGTTATTTACCTGGAAGGAGGGTGACATTGCTTAACCAGGAGTGACTCGGTGCAGAATGACAGAACGTGACTGTGCGATAGCTTGGCACTGTTGCGATGGATGGGGCATTGGCCAGGCTCCCCCACGCTCTAACAAGAGCTCTGCTTCCGCTCCCCTGTGCCGCAGTGATAAACTAAAACGCTTTATATAGGAATTAACACGGAAGTTGATGCTGCTGCTCCGTAAATACCCAAGTGCTCTGAAGCCTCTTTATTGCTGTAGGAATTCAAGTTGCCCAAAGTTATTAACTGAATTTGTAAACTTGAGGTGGACCTGGGCTCTGCTGTCCACTGGACCCTCCTGGCTGTGAAGGCAAACAGGCTTTCGCAGTGAACAGTTAAGTTTACATCAAAGTGTCAAAGATTTTTTTCCTTTAAATGGGCTATATTTTGCCTTTTACTAGGACTCCCTTTGGGGGATTGCCTTAAAAAGAACAAGGAATAGGACTTTGGCTTTACTGAGATGTAACGCGGAAGAATTAAATTGAAATCTTTTTTTTTTTTTTTTTTTTTTCCCCCTCTTCAGTTGCAAATTGGTTTCATACTGTGCATTCCAGAGGCAGAAGATTCAAACTCCTGAAGGGCATTAATAGCAGGAAGGGCTTGTGGCAAAATGCGCAACAAGTGAGAGTTGTAGTTACATTAAATAAATACTGCTCACTCATTTTTTCCAAGTGCTTTTCTGATGAGAATTCATGTCATCAAAGGGAATGTAGTTTTGAAAGAGATCTTGGCTTTTATAGCATTTGTAAACCTTTTAGGTACATTCCACCTTTGCAAGGCCATGTACTGTAGTCATTACACTGCCAGGGTTGTTGTTTGCATCTACGGCTACGGGTTTTAGTGTCTTTTTTTTTTTTTTTTGTCTAAAGGTAATTTTAAATGCATAGAATTGTATGTGTAAAGTAGTTAATTATAATTGGGAGGAAGATTATATTTCAAGGTTAATATTGTGCAGATATGAAGGACCTTAGAAATAAGTGTATATTCTGTTACAGAAATATATTTCTATAATAAAATAATGTTGATCATACTATGCCTTAAACTATCACCACTGTAAGGCTCTTAAAGTTGAAATATATGTGCTTCAGAATACGGCTATATTTTGGGAACAACCCTGAACAGCTAACACTGTATTTTATTTTAAGATGTGTTAACTTCATATAATTTCTTACCTATATCATACATATTTTGTGTACTGATCCATTTGGTAACTCAGTGGAAATTTCATTGAGAAGGTTTTATTTGTAGAAACTTTAACAAAAATCCAGGTTAATGAAAATTTGATGCTTGAAGTGTACAGAAATGTTCACAGCCGTCACTACTGGCATTTAGAGTCTCGCATTGAGAGAGAGAAGCCTGGTGCTCTGTGTAAGCACCTGAATTTTGTCTTCTGCAAGACAGTATTCTCTCCCGGCTCCCCTAGCTCATTCCTGGGAGGGACAAGTCACAAATTTACTGTTAATTTTGCAGAAGAAGTCTCTGTGTCTGCGCTGCGAGCACAGCCAGGTGTGTTGCAGTGTCCTGGAATGTCAATACCTGAAGAAACCACAAAGCCTGCCTTGGTGTCTGTCTGCCCTTCCTCCAGCCCTTGTAAGCATTTAGCAGTGCGTCAACCATTCTCGAAGACACCTAAGTTCTGTTTCACGTAAGCTGCCTCCTTGTATTCAGAACTTCTTAAAATTAAAAAAAAAAAAAAGGTGAAAGACTGCTACGCTGCCAGACGTGTGAACAGGAAGCTCGTTGGTGCATTTCTTTGCTCAGTGGAAAATATCGCACTTCAATGACTATACAACCGAACATTAATCAGCTAATAAACTTGTTCAGATTTTTGTTATTTTAATGATGCTTTTCTGCACTCTTTAAAGATTTTTGTAGACAGAAGGGAAACAAAGTATTTAAGATCGTTTTGTTTTGTTTTTTTAAGATACAAAACTCCCCTGTCCAAGCAGCCAAAAAAAACCTCCCTAAAAAAAAAATCTCTGAATAGAGAAGAATACCTACACTGGTTTAAGAAGAATGGAAGCTCACAGGCAGCATTAAGGGAAAAGTGACCCCTTATGTTTTCTCTTACTGCTATTGAAACATGGGGAATACTTCTGTTTGAAATTCTGGCACCTTCCAGCTTGTGTATGACTCTGTAACATCCTTCAAATGTACTTGTTTTCTTTTTCTGTTCTTGGCTTTGTTTGTTGTTTTTTTTTTTTTTATTTACATGTTGTATATGTTCATTTAGATAGAGCATTTTACCGTAACATATGTACAGGTCTATGGTTCAGGTATGGCATCATAGTTGCCAGTGTCTGCTGGTTCCTGGACAATGATACTAAGCAAGTAAGATGCTGGGCATCGTCATACTTTGCTCGTGCTTTGGATCTCTTAATTTTTAATAAAAATTCACGTGCCCAGAGACTGTGGGTTTCTGACTGTCACTCTAACACCAAAGACTGAGGGTGCCTAACTTGCATTCCCACAGCCTTTGACTCTGCATAGGCCAAGTCATGGCTCAGCGTGTTGACATGAATACGAAGGGTGGGTTTTTTTGTTGGTGGTGTTTTGGTTGTTTTGGGTGGGTTTTGGGTTTTTTTTCTGTTTTTTTTTGTTTTTTTGGTTTTTTTTTTAAATTTTTTCTGGTAGCTGAAGCTGTGGAGGTGCATCACGTTTTTAGATTGTACATGGGAAATCTTACCACTAGCAATTCACTGTCGTATACAACTGCCTTTAAAATGGATGTATGCAAATACCTCAAATAAGAAAAAGAAGCCCTGAAGTGTATGACTCTCTCAGTAGTTAAAAAAAAATCAGGTCTGAAGTATAGCCTCTCATTCCCATCGCTGAGGGCAAAGCTTGTTTTGCTGATCCTTCCCCTTCCCGGTCTGTGCTTTGGAGGGTACCGCTGGCTCTGTCCTTCTGGTTTTCAGTAGAAGGCGGAGGCCAAGTTGTTTTGTGTTGACGGAGATTTACTCTACAGACTTGGAAATCTTTATCTGTGTTGAAGAGAACTGGACAGACTTTATGGTCGTCCAGATTTATCCGAGGCCATGAAGGATGGGAGGCCACAGCTTGAGGCAGAGGGGTGGTACCTCCTGACCTAGTAGGAAGAGTTTGCTTTGCTTCGTCGTGAAGTGCTGATTCAGCTGCAATGACAGCGGCACAAGCAGCAATGCTACAAACCATATCCTGATGTAAGCGAGGCCGAAATGAATATAGCCCGGAAAATGGAAATAGAGTAATAAACGATACCTGTGCGTTCGCAGCAGAGTTTGTTGACAGCCTGTGCAGTGCAATAGATAGGTCTTAAGACAAACCAAGGAGCTAACTCGAAAAGCCTTGAGGGAATTATGTATTTTTTTAATCCGACCTTCCTCTGAGAGGGAGAAGAACAACTGCTTTTGGTTATTTAAGATTTTTGGTTTTCGCAGGAAACTGAGTTTTAATCTCCCAGGCAGGTGTTAGGATTTAAAATCCAGCACAAATGGCCATCTGCCCGTCACCTGAGCCTCGCAGGTAGCAAACTTCACCTGTCTGTCGTTGGTCTGTTACCCTGGCAAGCTCTGGTCCATAGGCCATCCTCCCCTTCTCAGCTTCCAGCTCTCGTGTTCTTGGCTACAGGGATTAAATGGTGACCAAGGCCGATGCGAGCGGCAGAGGTTTATGTTTTATTCCCTCTTCATTCTACGTGTCCTGTCTTACGATGCCGTCTAGGTTTCCCTCCCTTCTGTCACTACCTCTTACCTTAGGACTTTAAGACAAATTTCTTTTTGGCCTCAGAGTCTCTTGGTCACTTTCTAATCCTTTTCCTTGGATTTTCCTTTTTCATTTGTCCAAGCGTAGAAGTTTCTCATTGAAGTTAGAGCACTGGTGAGAAGTGTCAAGGATCGAGGAGGGGAGGTGTAAAAAACCAAAGCGGCTTTGCCTGTATTCACAGCTGGAGTCAGAGGTGGAGGCAGGGCACACCCGCCTGAAATCTAAAGCTTTAGGAAAAAAACAAATTCCAAGCAAGCTTCATTTTTTTTACATTTTCATTTATGACATGTACTTCAATATCTCTCATAAAATTCCTCAGCAGCTGAATAACTGCTAAATTCTTGTCATTCGGTGCTTGGTATGAAGGGGCTGGAAAGCAAACATGTTTTGTTTTCAAGGTTTCAAGAATTCACAAATAGGAGAGAGAAACATGAGAAATACCTTGACAAAGGCCTCTGAAAACGAAGCGTGGGACAGCGCGTTTGCTGGGGGTGGGTTGTTTGTTTCTGTGCTCGTTTGTTTGCTTTCCCCTCACAGATGAGTCATTTTATTTAGCTCATGCTCTTCTCATGGAGAGGCATGTTTGCTTTCACAGCATTAGCTTGTTCACAGAAAAGCAACGGCAGCGGGCTCTGTCCCGGGCTTCCCAACGCACCGCAGCTCGTCACCAGGCGATGGTGGTGGGCTTCTGGAGCCGCCAGCTCTAGGCCCGTGGTCGAAGGCTGAGTCAGGGTTGCGCTTTCAGAAGTGATTGAGCGTGGCTATGAAATCTTGTCTGCATATTTTCGGATACATTTTTTGTAAAGATCCTTCCAACTCAAATGTATTATTAAGTACACAGTGACTCATCAATCCTTGAGTTGGATGAAAGCTCTGAACTGATACGAGTCTCTTTCCTTGACCCTGCTGAGGTCAAACTCCTCTGGCTTATGTACTAACATGAACTGAAAACAATCAATTCCTTATCAAGTCTACGAAAATGGTCGAGAGCGGCCAGGCCGGCAGCAGCACCTCTGCCTCGTTCTCCCTGTGCTTCCCACCGGTGCCCTCCCAGCTCCTGTTTCCTATTGAACGTCGTCTTATTTGGGAGAGGGACTATCTCCCCGTCTCCGTTTTGCACAGCGCGTAGCACAGCGACGTTGTGATCTGTTCCTGCTTTTCTCAATACTGTGATAATGCAGATAAGAATAATCCGATACATCTTTCATTGACTTTGCATTAAGCTGACTTACAGGTGATATACTCTTGTTAATACTCGCATTCTCTTTTTCCCTCTGAAATTCTCTGAATGCTGTGTTATTGCCAGCGCTAAAAGACCAAAGAGCACAGAGGATTCTTCTGCATTGCAGCCTCTAATATTTTATGCTACATGCTAGCATATAAGATACAGTCTTATATAGTATTGCATTGCTTTTAAAGCTTTTTTTAAACTCCTTTCTTTTGGAAACAACTTGCTTTTCTGTATCAAGTATGACAATATTCTCGACATGCTTGTAGTGTCAGCTGTCTCAGGGTTTTTCTTTTGTTCAGTGGGCTTTAAAATACTAGCGATTATGTCTGCTTTGGGCCTGTTGCTTCATCTTTTGGAAAAATCACACTTACCCGGGGCTGAGCACGGTGCTAAATTTCATTTAGCATATGAATTTAGCTTTCTAGTTCTGTACGTTGATTTCTATGGTTAGAAATTACACACATTAGGAACTAACTTTTGCAAAGTTTTTAAAAAATAATATACGTGATGTTAGGAGCACAGATGAAGCTGTTCCTAAAAATGAAATAAGACATCATGGAACAGCTTTTGGGGATTGGCATGTAATTCGAAGATAAGCTTTACTAAACCGTCCTGTTCTAAATTCAGCCTTCTGATTTAAGGCCAAATGTTGATTGTTTTAAAGCATGGCGGTATAATCCGGGAAAATTTGAGCCTAACCCAGTTAACAACTATGAGGCAATTGGTCCTTTAATTTTGCCTTTGATTTCCTTAAACAACAGCCAAGGAAAGCCTTGGTAGCAGTTACAGCACATTATTATTATTATTATTATTATTATTATTATTATTATTATTATTATTATTATTATTATTATTATTATTATTATTATTCCTCCTCCTCCTCCTCCTCATTACCATACAGACTTGTTGTCTCAAGAACTGCCAAGTTTCCGTGCTGGCTGATTTCCATACCTTAATTATTTAAACAAACAAAAATAAAACCACAAAAATAAAACTCAGCAGTTCTGAAAACAATCATTATTGCCTGTGCTATAATACATTTAATTTTCCCACTAGATAGTAACGTTATTGAAAAAATTAATCTGTTGGAAATTATACCACTGAAAGTGGATTTTGAACTATGGAAAATAAGACTCAGCCATGAGAGCCTCCGACACAGGTTAAGTGTTTGGGTGCCGCTTGGCCAGTAGAAATCGGGGAGGTGTGCTGTGGATTTAGAAAAAAAAAAAAAAGGCAAGCTGAATATATATGATTTTCATTAGCAAACTTTATATATTCATAACATTATTTAAAATGTGGAATCTCTCTTTACATGTGTGCATATGTGCATACAAACCCACACCTGTTTCTTTAGCTAAATATATATTTTAGTCTCTTAGGATGAACAGCTTTATAGAAAGAGGAGAATGTAAGGTGTGTTTCTTTTTAGTGGCTACCATCTGAAAGTTCAGAGAGAGATGGATAGATATTTAAAAAAATAATTCTGAATAATGAACCGTGTTGGAAAGATACATTCCTCGAACTTGCTCCTTAGTTGGAGTCTATTCTTAAATCTTTGTAGAGCGTGTGTTACTTGACAAACTGAGAGATTAATGAACCCTTCATTTTTATACCAAGGCCTGTAATGCATAGAAAGATCCTTTTAAAATTAAATTCACACGGCTGTTACCAAGGCTACTGAACATGATAGTTTTTGTTTTCAAAAGTTGCAAAAGAATAGTAGCAATTCAAAATATTGCTCAGAGCTGTTCTTGCGTTTTGCATTTTCAAAAGATTCTTTGGTGTGAAAGTGGCCATATTGCTACAGCAGCAAATCTCTGTATATTAATTAAATACGTGAACTAGATTTTTTCTAGTGTTTGCCACAAATAAAATATGCAAAACACTTTCTAAAGAGCATCTGATGTGAGAAAGATTTAGGCTTGTTACTTGGCTGAGCATAGTTGAAATGGGGAATTTGTCTCTGAAGCAATGTGATATCACCTGACACTTCAGTAAAAAGGAGAAATCTCGGGCTTCGTTCCTGTGTTTCCCTCGAGATCCCACTGCTGAGCCCGCTGCAAACCCCTCCGCATCTCCGTCCTCCCCTGCTGGCACCCGGATCGTGCTGAGCTGCACGCAAGAACTCCCAGCGGTGCGATGAGCTCCGGCCCCATCTGGGATACAGGAGCCCGGCTCAACCTTTGCAAAAATGCTTCAAAATTGAGATACTTGAGATTTTATCACTACTTCTCTATATTTTTTTCTCTGTGTCACCAAATGATGTCTGAACACCCAAGCAGACTGTTGATTTTGTACCTTTTACTCTAAGGTCCGCCCAGGCTGGTTGATGTTCAGTGCGACGACCCTGCCCCTGGCGCGGCCGGCCGCGATGGTGTGGGTGCTCGGGTGCTCGGACAGATGCGCTGTGCTCTTGCAGGTATGTGGAGGGGTGATCTTTTGGATTGTAACTGTGAAATCTCATGTGTTACGTGGGGATTCACCCCACCCAGGGACAGCAACAGGAATTTTCCCGCTGGGATGGGTGTCGCAGGGTCTCCTTGCTTTCTCTTGATTTCTCCACTTTGATTTTGTGTCAGGAGCTGCCCTGCTTTTGAAATGCCTAAATTCATATGTCTCTGATGGACCCTTATGGCTGCTAAAATCAGTATTCCAGAGCTGTATCTGTGCTGCTTTCCCCTGCTGAGCGAGTACACTGCCAGAAAAAAACAACCAGCGCCTTATTTTATATTTTATTTCTTTCCTTTTTTTTTTTTTCTTTCTCTTTTTTTTTCTTATTTTTTTAGGGAAAAACTAAAAGCTACAGATGCCATAAAGGGTGTAGCTCATTTTATGGGCTTCGCTATTGGAGCTCTAGAAACATTTTTTTTTTTTTTTTACAGAAAAACTTTTTGCAAAAATCAGCATGTAAACAAGAAGCCACTTCAGCCTCGGAGGCCATGTCGTTATTTCCTCGCGGCTGTCTCGCTCGCCAGTCGCCGAGAGCGGGCCGAGGGTGCCTCCTCCTCCTCGGCAACTCCCCCCTGAGGGTAGACCACAAAACACAGCTTCTGTCCCCAGCACGTCATGGACTCTGTGAAGAGCAAACGTGCGGGTGGTTAATGGGGATGCTCAAGTTCTTCTAAACAAAAGCGCGATGCCAGGGCGATGCAACGTGTGACCGAACGTGCATCTTCCCAGCCGGGGCCACTCGACCCTGCTACACAGCTGACCGCCCCCTCCAACCCTTTTTATCTCCCGCTCAGCCACAAAACAGTGTTTGCAAAGCAGGGGCAGGTTAAGACTGGGCAGCTTTAGGGATGCCTACCCACAGCCCTTCCCCGGCCCCTCGCAGAGCTGCCCAGCGCTGGGCATGGCAGGCTGGCAGGGCCGGGCCGCCTGCCAGCCCTCCTGGCACTGCGTCGGCCCTGCGGCAGTGGTGGGGACCGCTGGTCTCGGGGAGCTGCTGGCAGCGGAGCCCTGCCACAGCCGGTGGAAACCATCCAGTCTGAGCAAAGGGCCTGGCTTGCTTCTGTGAAAGCCCTCACCTTAGAGCAAAACAATTAAAAACCAAACACAACCAAAACATAGAAGACTTAGGTACAGTTTTAATTTTACGTGCATGATAAAGTCAGGCTTTCTTATCTTTTGAGCATGAAATAATTCATCATGCCGCGCGGGGCTTGTGCAGCGGGACGTGCTGGTGGCACAGCGGGAGGAAAGCAGGGCAGGAGGGAGGCAAAGCTCTCGGCCATTTATTAATCCTTTTGTGATAGCTCATTTAGTCTTCATATGCTTGAAGTTACACCCCTGTGCATCTGCTCCGGGACAGGCTGCCGTGAGCAAGCTGAGTGGGTGGGGAGATGCACAGGGGCACGAAAGAAGGCAAACGCCCAGGAGTGAGAAAAGCAGTTGCTCAAAGGCAAGTGCTGTCTGGCCACAAAAGCACCGCTGAACCCAGAGGCACGGTGTGCCCAGGGGCTGCCCGTGACTGCGAGCGGTGGTCGGGCTCGGGTGGGTGGTTCCCTGGCTGGTTTAGTGCCAATGCATCAGAGGTTAAGCAGATCCCTGCAGACCCGAGCACAACCAGCGGCCCCAGG
Source organism: Nipponia nippon (assembly GCF_047370975.1). Classification (NCBI taxonomy): domain Eukaryota; kingdom Metazoa; phylum Chordata; class Aves; order Pelecaniformes; family Threskiornithidae; genus Nipponia; species Nipponia nippon. The sequence continues at coordinate 42,319,695 of NW_028262391.1, forward strand.
AGCGCAGCGAGGCACCACGGCGCTGGCTTACCTATTAGCCTATTTACACACTTTGGTTTATTTCTCCAGTAGACTCCAAGAAAAAACACTGGCACTCCAGTTAAAATGATAATGAGTCCAACTCCACAGACGACCGGCTCAGAGTATAAGCTGAAGATCAGCAGAAATGCCCAAAACGCCAGGTAAGTGATGGGGATGAGGAGGTTCACCTGCCAGGAGAGAGCAGAGCAGAGCACAACTGTGCAGAGCAACAGCAGTGGCCGACCAGCGGCAGGGGAACGTGGGGGCCTGCGGGCAGCGCTGCGGCTTCAGGACCCCCCGTGGGTCGTGCCCCCCTTCCCTCCACCACTGTCATCCTCCTGCCCATCCCAGCAAGTTCAGAAGGGGTCTGCCTGTGCCTCCTGTTTTTCCACTAACGGCACTTTAGGACATGGTTTGGGACCTTGAAGCACTATCACTACATCAAAAAAGAAACTGTTCTTCAAAATGGGAGGACAGAGGGCTTGGTGTGCCTGTCCCGCCCTTTGCATCACTATTGTGATCAAGAGCTTTAACATTGTCACCTTGATAGGTCTGAAGATTTTGGGTTTCTTCCACCGTAACACAATCAGGCCTATAATTGTCACCCCGTAGCAGAGGTAGTTAATAAATGACACGTAGTTGATTAGCGTGTATGTGTCTCCCACGAGCATGATGATAAGAGTGGCCAAACACTGCAAAGAGAGAAGCATGGTCTTACTTGGGTTATTACTAGAAATGGTAGCTTAAAAGCAATAAAACCAAGCAAAAAACCCATAAAAGCTGTTAACCCCTTTTGTTTATGGCCCTCGCTGGGCGTCTGCTCCCTTCTGCAGTTTGGTGCATTATCCCCGAGCTGTGCCTCCAGGGCTGGGACTGAATGGGGATTCGGGGTTACCTGGTGCATGCCCGAGACCAGTGGGTCTGTTTATAAATACCCCGGGGTGCTGGCAGAGGTGGCCCCGCTGCCCGTGGCAGGCAGGCAGGGCTGGGAGGACTGGCAGAGCTCCCCAGGGCCCCACTCACCCATTTCTGTTGCGTGTTTTAAAAGCTATTGAACCCTATGGAGAGGAGTTCTGATAAAAGAAGGATTTCTTGCAGACTAACACGTTGTGGTCAGTGCACTACGTTGTCGCAGGTGCCCTGTATATTATAAAGAATGAGAGCTTTGCCCTTTCCCCCCGCCAGCCCACAGCTCGTGCTACAGATGACCGGCATCATTAATCTTTTGAGCATTGCTTGTGTTTGGAAACTGGCAGATGGATAGTGGAAATTTCCATGCCTACTCTTGCTTGTTTGTACTGTATTTCTGCATAACTCTGTAAAGCCAGGAGAGCTGGCTCGGGGGCCAGGGGGTTGGTCCTTGGGTCCCGCACCCCTGCCTCTCGGTACCTCGGGAGCTGAGCCCCTGCCTGCACCACGTACTGGTCCTACAAACATCATCTGCTGGTGGCCAGAGCCTGAGAGAAACTAAATATCCAAATCCCTCCAGAGAGCGCACAGGATTTGGGGCTGTGTTACTCCAGACTCTTGTTTTGCTTATGTCCCTTTTTCTTAATTAGCTGTTTCAATAGCAAAGTCCTCTCGGAGGGAGGGCTTCGGCGCCACCGGCACCAGGAGTTATGCTCCACTGCAATCAAACAACCCTTCGGTCCCCCTGTTCCCCTGTTCAAAGCCTCACAGGCTTGGCAGGGACAGGGGATTTCAACACGTTGAGCAGTCTCACCACAGAATGGATTTGAAATAGGACGATGTTGTGTATCGGTGTCATATAACACGTTCCCTGCTTTCCTCTGACAGTCTCGCGGTGTCGTACACACATACGACCCTCTCCTGCCACGAACAGGTTTTGCAGCGACGCCGCTCGGAGCAGTGAGATTTCGTGCGTAGGTGACACTGATGTGTCAGATCTGCTCACGGCGTGGGCGTGATCCCCGAGTGGTACCAGGCTGCAGAGGGGCGTGCTGCTCCCCCCATCGCCTGGCCACAGCCTCAGCACAGCAGGCGGGAGAGCCGGCCGCTCCCCACTGTCTTGCAAAAAAAACCCGGTCTGTTTATTTTACGTTTAGCTTGGCCCCTTCATTTTTGAAAGGATTAGTAAAAATACAGGTCTCACTGGTGGTGTTAAAAAGGCTTTTCTGCGCGTACAAAGAAACCTTTCTCCATGCAAAGCGCTAGGTGTGATTCATTGGAAGGGAAAAAGGAACCTGATGTATTAATTAGGTTTGCCTAAAGTCTGACCCAGTTTGCTATTGTAGCTGCCTACACTGTATTATTTTTATATTTCTATTTGTTAAGAAATTAATATTTCCTAGCAGCATTTGATATATCCTGAGCTGCATTAAAACTCCTTCAAATGATGAATTGATATGCAGCGTTGGTTCTGTGATTTGCACTGTAATTCAAGGGGATGGCTTGAGCACAGCGGGGGGCTGGCGTACACCTGATTGATCGGCCAGCTAGGCTCAGGCAGTCTGCTTGTGTCAGGGCTGTTTCACAGCAAAACAGCCTCTGAAACTCAGCGTGTTATTTCAGCTGATGCATTTTTAAGGACACAGGAGTTCTGCTTCATCGGCACCAGCAGTGCTGAGCTGCCCGGCAGGAGCCTGTGATGGGGCCAGTGCTCTCTGGCTGCCCAGGGCAGGGCAGACTGTGAGCGGTTTACCCCGAAACCCTGCACAGGCAACGCGTGAAATGTTTGTGGTGGGGTACTAGGCCCCAGGAATGCCATAAAGCCTCAACTAGACGGGTATTTTGTCATAAAAGTGGAATGTGCAGGAGGCTTATTTGCTGAAATTTGGTCTGGGTGTATTGTGCCAGAATTGCTGTCAGAGCTGGGGGACACACAAATGTGCACCTTTCTAGTGCAGCTAGGGTCAAACCCTCACTGTTTTGATATCAGTGGCAAATCTGCAGTTGGCAGCCGCTGATGCAGCCAAGATTTCAAGCAAATGCCCTTTGGGGAATTCCCTTGCTTGGGCCATGCAGCCGGGGACGGCAACACCAGGAATCATTTCCCTCTTTAACATCTTCTGTGCCACAGTAAAACCCATCACATATTCTAGCTTCACTATTGGTAAAACTGTAAAAAGCTCTTTGTTGCAAATAGTAACTTCTGTAAGTCATTAGTATCATGGACATTTATGCTGTATAAAAAGTTAGAGAAATCTTCCTGCGGAAGCACACTGGCAACCTGACCAGCCCCGAGCCCTGCCAACACTTGGCCCCTTGGTTTCTGATCTTTCCAAGTGACCTCTTGTCTGCCTGATGTACCATCCAGCAGATGCTTTATTCAGGGCCACTGGCATCATCACCCCTACTTAATTCTTTGGCCCACAGAAAAGAAATACCCCGGTCCTCAGAGCACTGCCTGATCATCCCTCACAAGATGTCTTGCTCGTTCAGAGTAAGTAACTTTTGGAGCATTTTGTCCTCTCCCTGGGACTTGCCATGTCTCTAGCTTTGGTGGAGGAATCTAAACCAGCCCTGCTCAAGTGGGATTAGCAGTGACCATGGGGATTTCCAAATGTTTGTGGAAAGCAGGCAAAATTGGTCAAAAGAACTCATCTTTTCTTAAATGAAGTATCTCTGTTTCAAAAGCCAGTCTCTACCTCTGCTGTGGGTAGGACAAGTGGTAATGGGCTTATAATATTGCAGCTCAAGTTAGGTATGAGGGAAACCCTCCCAGTGTCACAGGTGGTTGGGAGTGGGAGAGAGTATTTCAGAGGCTGAAGGCTGCTCCTCTGGGGCCACCGGAGCGGCTCAGCCAGCACCCACCAGCAGCACTCCAGGCCTACTTGCTTCTGCTCCTCTGGGGTAAAATGGCCTCTCGAGGATTTCTCCAGCTCTCCCCTCTGTGATTCAGTATTTCTAAGAGCAGGTTACAGGGCGGCAGAGCAGGGACGGTAAAACTTACACAGACGAGCAGGGCAGGGATGGGCGTGCAGTGTTTGACGTGGATCATGGCAAGCAAACTTGGCAAATGGCCTTCTCGGGCACCGGAGAAACATAACCTGGAAATAAGAATAGTAATGCTGAATCCACTGGGTGTACAACAATCTCTTCAATGTCTAGTCATATAACATCTCTAATCTCAACCGCCCGCATTGGTCTTGCCATGGAAGGGAGCTGTGGCCTGTGAGTGCCGCGCACTCCAGTCACAACTGGAGAGATGACTAGAGACTGCCGGTGTAACCTGGCGTAAGTTATTTAAACTAGACCCTTCAGTATACGAGGCCTTTAACGGCTAAAGTAATCTGTGAAATGACCTGCTCTGAGATGCCGAATTACCTCTGAGGAGGAGGACCAAAATCTGTCCAGTTCCTGTCTGCTGGCCAGCATTGCCTCCTTACCCAGGGTGGGATGAATACTGTGAAGGTTCTGTGGTGATCAGCCATACACAGCCAAGGTATAAAAACCCTCATAGATAATGTTGCCAGTGTCAAAAGGGTTTTGGATAAGGTTTAACATGCCTTAAGATTTCACTTTTAAGTGCATAACCTCTTACATATGCACTCAGATTTGTTGCATCTCATTATACTTATGAAAGTGCTGAGATATAAATAACTTTCCCAAGGTACTTGAGTCGTTTCCGCAAAAAATTTTTATAACTTTTTAATTATGTTCAGAGACTTCAGTTAATATAAATAGATTTCATATAGACTACAACATAATAGACTTTACAGATTCTGGCCCCACTATCAGCAGTGTGCATGCAAAGCATCTTGCCTGAAAGGAGTTTTTCCAGCACAGGAATGAAAATGTATGTAACTGGGAAGAGCACCAGGCCCTAAAATTCCTCTTTGAGCAAAGCACAGTTTAGCTTGTAGCTGCTGGAACTTTATTGATGTAAAATGACTTTGGTTCCACACTAAAGCCGTGTTTGGCTCTTACTGTGAGTTACTGCACATCTGCAGACACTTTCAGTAGCTCATCAGGGTTATTTTGCAAGAGATTCCACGATTCAATATTACATTTGCTGATTCAAAACAGAGCAATTCATAACTGAATGTATCCAACACGCCCAACAACGACCTCATGCTGTACAACATCCAAAACGTCTAGCTAGCATTTCTTTAGCAAATGAAATTAAAACAGCCCCTCCCCAAATTAGATAATGTTCATAAAATTGTACTCCATCTAACCTTGATGAGGTAAAAAGGTATCCATTTATTCCTCCAAATGTGGATAGGGCCACTGAGACTGGCATAACCCAGGAAAAATAGCCCAGTAACTTTTCACCAAATGTCTAAAGCAACAGAAGGCAGAGAAACTGAAATACACTGCAAAGCACAGAACCGAAATCAAAGTGTATTTTAGACATTCAGGGAATGGTTTACTTACTACCGCCACAGCGTTGGAGGACAAGAGCTCTTGGGGTGACATGGCAGTGAAATATGCAATGTTGGTGAACGTATACACAAATGTCACCAATGGGATGGATATGAATATGGCACGAGGTAGGTTCCTAATAAAAGAATTAGGAGGGTAGGTAAGAAATTACAGTCATGCACAGCGAGACCACAACAACCGTGTACGGGGCCCAGGGGAGGTCACCCAGCTGGGTGGGTTCATCGGCTGTTTTCCTGGAGGAGAGCAGCGTTTCCATCGTCTCTTTGACCCGCTGCAGGTGGGAGAAGGCTAAAAGTGCTACGAAATGCCACATCTGCAGGGGAGCTCCCTGGGACAAAAATACCACGTGCTCCCTTTGGGCTGTTGGTTGGGACAGAGGCAGCGTGTTGCTGAAAAATGAAATAGCCGCTTCTCAAAAGCCCTATGTGCAGGCACCAGTGGTGGAATAAAATGCCTTGTTTTGCTTTACCTTCACCTGCTCTGAAAAGGAACGGGATCCTGTTGTTCAGGTGGCTGCCTTGGCCTGTCCCATGCCGTAAACCTGGTCTGGTCATACAACACCGTGGGAACTTACAGTAGTACAGACATACTTGACCTCCGATCCAGAGACCTGCTTAGAGGTGGACACCTGAACCATTCTGTATCTAGCGCAATAATGCATTTTTCTCTGTGTGTCAGATTTGGAAAAAAGTTTTTAAAAAACATATTTAACCTTTGTGATTTTGAACAGATGTAGTAAAAATGGGAAGTGTTTTTGGTTATCCAATTATTTTTTTATATTTTAGTTTCCCCTCAGAGACTGCAAAAATAATTTTAAAAAGGCCATTCACTCCTTTTTCTCTTTATTTCTCAACTAAGGCCATATTTGCCTTGTTTAAGTCATAACTTTTCATTATTCAGCTTTGAAATTGTGGTGGTCCATTAAAATGTTGATGTTTTATTGAGTGAACACATTACCACACTTTCTTTATTCCTGCCAAGATCTCTGGACATGCACTTTGCCAGTCACTAGGGTGAAGGTGTGTGCAGAGCCACTCATAAGGCTGCAGCTTGAATTCATTCCCATCCAGGCTGTGTAATAGCTCAGATTTCTCCTTATTTAATTGCTGTGTGCTTTGGATGCCCAGAAACAACTAACGCTCCGAGAGCTGCTCTTGGCATTTGTCATTCCACTTCATCAGCTCAGAAATGTTGAAACATTTGAGCTTTGCTTTACTAAACTAAAATTCACTTTCCCTCCAGCTTTCCCAGCCTGCTCATGATAAAGCATTTCCAAGCCCCTTCCCATACCCAGGACCAGCAGCGATCCGACGTTGGTTGCCCCGGCGGGCAGGTGCCCGCAGCCATGCTGGGGCAGGGAGCTGCCTTCACCATGACTTTCTAATCTTCTCTTCCAGGTGTCTGTGGAAGATCCACTTTGGGTGAAAAAGCAAAGCAACTTCCAGCATAATTCAACGTTTTTCTAACAGAAGTGATTCTCCCTATAGATACTTGTGTGGCATCTCATCAACGGTTAATTTTCTGCTGTAGAAGCACTGTATGATTGAACAGTGCCATAAAGAAACTGCTTTGTCTATAGGCTGGTTTGATTCAGTTAATGCCTTGTGCAATGTATTTTTAATTTCAGTGTTTCTTTAACTTGCCTGCTATCTGTTCTAAACAAAGAATCTCTCTCTCCTTTAGAAAGACTGGTCCCATAGATATGGAAGGACATGGCTGCAGCTTATTACGTGAATAATATTACCAGATGGCTCCAAAATCTCAGCACTTCAAGAAAATGTAGATGACATGGAAATGGATACTTGCCTGCGGGGATCAACCAGTTCTTCTGTTACATAGTTCAAGAAGTTCCAGCCACTGAATGCAAATGACCCTTGAAGAAAAGCTAATGCTAAATGCCCCACGGATGGAGTCATCCAAAAATTGAATGCATTGCTTGGTGTCAGCTCTTTGTAGTTTCCTGCACAGAGAGCACAAGCAAGAGGTTAAGCCACCCCTACCTACCAGAGACATTGGAAAATAGGTGAACTTTTGCTTTTTATTCTTTATTTTTATTCTTTATTCCTTATTGGATTTGGGACTTCATGCTCTTCATGTCACCATGGTCTGGCATTGCACTTGCAGTGCTTTCTGCGGGACGGCGTCCTGGGGAGGCAGCTCGGGCTGTACGCACGGGCATCCCTCACTGCCGTCTGTGCCGTGGCCCCGGTGTCACCGCTGTGACTCACGGGACCCTTTGCCAACCTGCACTGTCTGAGGATGGCTCCTTGGTGGGGTAAATTCCTATCTGTTCTTAATGCAGTTTTCTTTTACAAGCGTTTGGTGTTGTTTAGTAGAAATACTGAAAAATAAAATGTCTATGGGGCTGGAAGATTTGTCAAGATTGTGGGAGTATTACCACTGAGAAAACAAGTTTTGTGTTCGCTGTGAATGTCATATTTCATCTTCCTTTATATGACTCATCATATACAAGACAAAAACAATGTGAGCCTTTTGTGTTTTCTGCTTTCTGTTAAGTTGGTGAATCAGCGAGACTTTTTTTACCTATTTTTAATCTTATAAGTGACTTTTTGTAGGAAATTGGACTAGTGCCCAAAATGAGGCAGGTGTCTTCCTGCCCTGGGCAAGGCATGGCTTATTCATTTTACACCCAGAGTACTTCAGATTTAAGGAACATACAACACATGATGAAAAAATTTCAGTAACTATTCCGAAACATTCTCAACCAACAAGGCAGGCCAGAAAGGGACTTGTTTAAGGGGACACAGCTGATTTCACAGCCATCCTTTCCATGGCTGTGTGAGTATACGGCCCCGCAGCTTGGCTAAACCCAGCGCTCCTTCGGGTCAGTTTGTAAGGAGGAAACAGTGCAGTAAGTGGGAAAAATCAAGTCTATCAACAGTACCATACCCGTGTTAGAGCTGTGTCACAGAGTACCTTTAAAGATCTGTATGAAGCCCACAATAATGATAAGGGCCAGGGCTAAGAGTTTTCCTGCTGTAAATATATCCTGAATGCGCGTTGCCCATCGAACACTGGAGCTGTTCACCCAGGTCAGGAGGACTGGAGAGCAAAAGACTGAATTCAGTGAAATGAAATTATGTTTATTTAAGAACACACAGTCAAAGCATTGAAAAACACAGACTGACGTGCGCGTTCCTGCGGGGAGCTCTAGTGTGGCCAGGAGTGAGGGTGAGGAGGAGTGTTGCCTTGCCCTAGGAGACTCCCAGCTGCAGGGGCACCCCTGGCAGCCAGCAGCCTTCTCCCCTTGGGCTCTGCCAGTCGGGGCTCCCCCCAACTCTGGTAACTGTGCCTGAGTCGTGCTCAATGTGCAGGGATCGCCACCGCCTCATGGAAATGGTGAACGTCTTCAGTCTCCATAGCTCTGGTTTGCTTTTGCCAGCTCCGTAAGTAATTAATGCAGAGCCGGTGGCGTGCTGCGGTTCCTACACGCTTGCATTTGTGAGTGTAAAAGACGACTAGGAAGGGCTCAAATGGTGGTGCGTAATCTGCTGGTGGGTCACCCAAGCCAGTGGGTCACTGTGCTGGGTGCCCATAGCTCTGCAGGGAGCACAGTACTGTCCCATCCCACAAGCTCACCTGCAGCTACTTTCCCTGGGACCTGCAGGGATTCGGGCACTGTCATGCCCCGCTCCAGCCCATTGTGCTTGCTGAGGGCAAGTGGGAAGGGACTGAGTATCCCGCACCGGTCACGGTGCCTGTCCTGGGACCTCCCCGCTTGCCTTTTGGGTTGTGGCCATGACCCCAGCCTGGCTGGAGCGGCCCCTCGAGTGGTCCCATGTAAAACCGAGGCAAGCTTTGTGTGTGCACGAGAAGCAAATACTCACGTAAACACACCATGGAGAGGATCCTGGAGGCATTATAGGGGGGGATACAGTTAGGGAAGACGGGCTGCAGGACATAGTTTGAGAAGGTCAGTGCAATGACGGCCAGACTGGTCGGGTACATGATAAGCACCGCGCTCCACAGCAGCAGAAACCTGAAAAGACAAGAAAAAGCACAAGAAAGCAGCGCTGGGGTGTGCTGGAGGAGGTAACGCACGCTCAGTGTTGCAGTGCTTTGGGATGGCTCCCAAGGCATCAGGACCGAGCACCTTTGTCCCGGTCACACCTAGCAGTCACCTACTTGTGCCTCTCATCCCTTTTCTCATGTTCCCAGCACAATCTGGATTTTAAATTAAATGTTTTTAAGCAAAGCACGGTTTAGGGACGTATGGAAGAGAGAGGATTATGCCCAGTGGGCACGCTTTGATTTAGCTCTCTATGTCAAAGTGAAAGCATCTTTGTTGCTCCTGGGCTGACATGTTACTGCAGCAGACAGCAGTCCCTACATTGAAGGCATCTCCGAAGGGTTCCGGCAGGGCCCCCAGCTGCAGGCCAGCTGCACTCTTGGGGCTGCTACCAGCTGCTCGCCAGTCATTGGGGGGCTTCTTGTCACCATTTGTGTTGGCTCTGTGACCTGGGCCAGGGCAGCTCAGTGCTGCAGTATTCTGTGATCCCTCAGCTGGGGTCCACCCAGGCTGGCTGGCTGCCTCCAGCTGTGGCTGAAGGTGATTGCACCAAATGAGGTACCCTTGCAAATGTAAAGTGTGAGATATTTTGGTTCCTTGCTCTGGGAAAAGGAAAAAAAACACTTATAAAAGCAGCAGTGGATCTGGTTAGTGCTTTAAAATATTTGAAGTAGTATTATTTCCATAGTGAGAAGTAGTCATTGTAAGAAAGCGAAATCCTTGCCATGTAGATACACACACAGATACATACACATTCATTCATATACATGCATAAATGTAACGTGGAGGGGTGCCCAGCACAAATGAGGATTAGAAAAAATATTTCTAAATAAGACAGTATAATTTCTAATTTACGTGAGTTGCTCTTTTAAAGGCTGCTCCCTCCCAGCATGCTGCCTGCTGTCAGCCCCTTAAATCTGGCACAGCTGGGGGAGTCCCTCCTGGTGCCCTTAACCTGGAGGGAGGGAGTGCTGCTTGCCAGATGCTCCTTGGGCCGAGGTGGTGAGTGTCTCTCAGTCCCATCCTTTACTTTGCCTTGTTGTTTCTGAGAAGTATGGGGCAATCTGATGCTTCCTTTTTCTTATTAACTACCAGAAAGTTAATTTGGTAAGCTGGCATGATGCAAGAGCTGGCTGCCTTCTGAAATGGCACTATTGTTTTTAAAACTCGGGGGTTTCTTTCCTTTCTCTTAACTTTGTTGTGTGACTCCTTTTTTCTTTTTTTCAATTTCTAATGTTTTTCATTGTGGTTCAGAGCAGTTTCCTCCAGTAATTGCTTTGTGTTATTTGGTGCCGTGGGTGGTGTACCCAGCTTGGGGCAGCTCTGCAGACCCTGCTTGCTGGGTGAGTTAACCCAGCCGGTCCCCCCTGAAGACTAAATATGACTTAAAGACTGCAATAATAATTTGTGGATAGGTTTAGGATGCTGGTGGTGCTGAGTGAGGTCAAGTTCAACTCTCATTGCCCCTGCATGAGCCCCAGCTGTGTGTGCCCAGCAGTGCCCCTGACAGCTGCCAGGGCTCGGGCAGAGCCGCACCTGCGGGGCCCTGGGGTTTGGTGGGCAGAGGCCACCAGCCCTTCCCTATCACGTTTATCTTAGCCTTTACAATTTATGTACGCCGAGAACTGTGTTCAGCTAAAAACGTTCAGTGGGGAGAATTACGCTGAAAACAGTATTTCAGGCAAAATTGGCCCTTGCTTCTGTGTTGTAATATGGAGTGCGTTACAGTTGGTATTGGGTAGAATACGGTTTAATGGGAATGTGAACAATTCAATAGATTTCTGATAGTCAATTTGTTTCGTGCCAAATTGAAATATGTGCAGGACTGATAACACCAATTAAAGTAAATGCAGAGGGTGACAAAGTTGCACTGTCAAATGGGAAGCTCAAATGAGATATGGCATTAAAATAAGACGGAAGCTTGCCTATGATGCAGGCCCACTTCTATCTTGTTTTTCCAGGTAAGTTTTAACCAAAGGCTGGTTCTGAGAAAAAGATACCCACGCTGGTCACTCAGATCATGTTCACGTCCCTGAACATTCAGCTCTTGGGGCCCGGGCTGCACCGCTGAGCACTTGCCTTGCTCTCGCAGCGCCGTCGGCGGCTGCCGGGGGCAGGATCAGGAGCCAGAGGCCCAGCTGGCTGGGGATGGCTGTTCTTGAGTTAAATTGCTTGTGGGGAGGTAGTGTTTGCTGTGGCTGGCAGGCAGGAATTCATCCCAAGATGATTACCCAACATTCTGAATCTTCTAGGAAGTCTTTGCTTTTAAAGCACCACCTTTTATCATCTGTTGTGTAGGAAGAGTTAAGAGTACAATTTCCTTAGCAAAGAACAACTGTTCCAGATCAGCTATAATTAATTAAAGTGACACAGGGCTGAAATTTCCTGCAGACATAACTGAGTTTTGGATGTCCTTCCTATTGTGGCGCATGCAATTTGACCAATTGAGGTGCAAGCCGAAGGGCTGGAGGTGTGCTTTCTGCCCTGGGCAGTCGTGCAGAGGGAGCATAACCAGGGCTGGGAGCCCAAAGTCCAGCTCAAAGCAGGGAGATGTCATCGTGGCACACCTGGAATTACTTTGCCTGGCTCTTCAAATGGAAAATGGGGGAATTGCTGCCGCGAGGGCTGAGTTGTGGCACTGAGGGTGTCAGGAGCTGAACCCCATCTGATAAGCTTTCACAGTTGCTCAGTAATTTACAGCACTAGAAGAATCTGAGAAGTTAAATCTTCTCTCCTTGCTGACTAAGAAGTGATCAGACCTTTAGAAACAGGCTGGAGACAGCTGAATGTAGAGAAAAAGGAAAATATAGCTGTTCTTGTAATTTTTTTTTTTTTTCTCTCCTTGGCCCCCCCCCGCCTCCCCCCCCCGAGCATTGGCATTTGTGTGGGAAATCTGAGCTCCTGCATGTGCTGATGGCGAAAGGGTTGGTAAAATAACCTCCCTGCCTGTATTCTGAGCATCAATAGCTGCTAGCTGGACGGCCTCTGCTGCATTTTTTTGTTGCTGAGTCTGATCCAAAGTCCGTTGATGGGAGGATAGCCATTGATTAACTTCAATGTGCATGTGCATTAGATAATATCTCTAATTAGATTCCTCCCCATTTTAGAAGCACGCTGGAATAAGTGACAATCTGTGGTGGGACATGCTGCTTTTGGGAAGGTGTGGCATTCATGTGGAAGTGCCAGTCATCCTTGGACCAAAACTGAATTTTTTGCAGATAGCTCTGCATACTAATTTCTTCACCTGTGGAAAGAAATGAACAGCATGGTTTGATCTGGGTCTCTAATAGCCTAATGGACTTGGTGAAATTGGTTCTCAAACATGTATTTGGGATGTGCCTGTACTCCCAAGAGGATCTCACGTTGGATATAAAATCTCATGGAGACAAAGCAGCCTGTGAAAATAGAAAATTGGAGTGTACCCTACTTGTGCATCATTAACAAAAGAAAACAGTTTGAAATAGATGCTGTAGTACAGATCACCATATCACGGGAAAAGCTGAACGGGTTTAAGCAAGTTGGAGCTAGTTTGATTACTAATATTATCCTACATTCCTGAAAGAATTACTGCCTTTGGAAACTTTAGATTTTTGCAACAACAGCAACAAAAAGGAAACATAGAAGTATATTTGAAGCATGTTCTACTTGCGGTTTGGTGTGACACTTACCAAAGCTTTGGCTTAAAGCTTTCTGCTGATTTCAATACTATTGATTTTTAGTAAGGACGTATGCCCAGTCATCAGTCACTGCTGGTAAAGCAGCTGTGTTAGTTGCAACGTTATTGCTGAGCATTCAGAAGAAGTTGTATTTATCAGAAATGCACTAGTGGGTGTTTCATGAAGGTGAATTTATTCATTGTCTTCTGCAAGAATGCATATTAAACCTATTATTTACTATTTTGGCTAATGTTCTTTTTATGACCTGTACAGACATGCAAGCCCATATGCATGTAAGATAAGCTGTGCTCAGATGACTCCAGCAGCATGGGATATGACACATTCCCCGGAGTTAGCGTGCTCATACACAAACGTTATTTTAAACCAAGACGATTTCTAAATGAAGAGGAAAGCGGGAAGTCTGCTCCCTGGCCAGACCAGAGCCCAGTGCAACAGCAGCCCTCCCTCGCCTGTTTCCCCTCCCCTGGCCGGAGCCGCTGCGGGTTGTCCCTTCTGCAGGGTGATCTCCAGCTGAGTTTTGCCATCACCACTGCTTTCAGCAGCATTTTGTGCACTGTCCTTTAGTTGGACTCGGACTCGGAGCAGGGCTGCTGCTCTGCAGCCAGAGCTTCTGCCAGCTCAGGAGTTGGCCCTGTCCTGCCTCTCTCTCTCTTATTCCATTCACCTTCTTACATCACACCTAGCAGTGTTATGATTTTTTTTTTTTTTATTCACAAACCAACTATCAATGCTGCCAGGCATAGAAGCTGGGGCATGTAGTACTCCAATGGCTGTTATGATCAAATAGTACTTCTTTGTTCCTCGTGCCTATGCAGGAAAACCTAATAAACAGGCAGGATTTTGGGGAGCAGGGACAAGAAAACAGAAGTGAAGAGGAAATGTCGTGATCTGGGTGGGTAGGGCACCTGCTCCTATAAAAAACATCTTCATGTGAATAGACCAAACCATCCAGATTTGTGTGCCGAATTTAATGTTCCTTGCTGTAGAAGGATTAAATCAGAAGAGAAAATTGAACTTTCAGAGAAGCAGTGTTTTGGTTTTTTTTTTTTTCCTTGGGGGAGGCACAGTGCAGGCTCCCAAAGGGCCCCTTTCAGCTCAGAGCCCCATGCACAAGTGCCAGCAGGGGAATGGGCACTTCTGAAGTCGAATACTGAAAGTGTTTGTGAGGGCTCCCCAAAGCTGCAGGCTTTAGGTAGTGGCTCAGCAAAGTGCAGCAGGGCACAATCCCAGCCTGGCCTTACTGGAAAGCATGTCTGAGCCCCCCCCTTTTTACACCTGTGCTGGTTTTGGCTGGGATAGAGTTAATTTTCATCACAGTAGCCAGTATGGGGCTGTGTTTTGGATTTGTGCTGGAAAGTGTTGATAACACAGGGATGTTTTAGTTCCTGCTGAGCAGTGCTTACACAGGGTCAAGGCCTTTTCTGCCTCTCACCCCACCCCACCAGCGAGGAGGCTGGGGGTGCACAAGAAGCTGGGAGGGGACACAGCTGGGACAGCTGACCCCAACTGACCAAAGGGACATCCCACACCATATGATGTCATGCTCAGCACATACAGCTGGGGGAAGAAGGAGGAAGGGGGGGACGTTCGGACTGATGGCGTTTGTCTTCCCAAGTAACGGTTAGGTGTGATGGAGCCCTGCTTTCCTGGGGATGGCTGAACGCCTGCCTGCCAATGGGAAGCAGTGAATGAGTACCCTGTTTTGCTTTGCTTGCACGCACAGCATTTGCTTTCCCTATTGAACTGTCTTTATCTCAGCTCACGAGTTTTCTCGCTTTCACTCTTCCAATTCTCTCCCCCATCCCCCCGGGTGTGAGTGAGTGAGGGAGCGGCTGTGTGGTGCTTAGTTGCTGGCCCGTGACAACACCAAAAGCTACCTGGAGGCTTCTTGCCTAAGGCCACCCTTTGTAATACATAAGACACAGTTTATCTTCTTGGGAGAAAGGGTAAAGTCTCTTTGCAAAGTGAGAATGGGAGTACTGCTTCCCTTCAGGTGACAACGTTGTGCTTTTTTGATATTGCTTGTGCATCACAAGCCTGGACACCAAGCGAGCTGCTGCCACAGCAGAGCTCCCTGCTTTGGGAGGTGAGAGCGTTGCTCTGTCCCCAGGTAAATGCTGGGTAGAAATCAATGAACAGGTATGTGGTTTGTTACAGCAGTTGCATAGCCTGGTGCTTTCTGGTACCATGCAAATTCTCTGAACATGACACAGAGAGTGAGCTGAGGAACAACTAAAGCCAGGTTTAGTTGTACTTGATTTCTAATTAGTTTCTTTTTTTCCCCTAGAAAGTACAATTCTTTTGGTTTTGTGAAACTGATATTTTCTGACCTCCCTCACAGCAGTATTCCTGGGATAGCACTTGTGGCTGCTTGTGCAGTTACATGCTCTGTCATTTTCATGGCCCTTGCTTGCAGACCCTGTTCCCGGGAGCAGGTGACGGGGGAAGCTGGTGATCGCCTGCCACAGCATCCTGGGGGAGCAGGGGCTTTCCCGTGCAGCTCCTGGCCCCGTGAGGGAACAAACCTCAGTGAAGACAAGTTGAGATTTTTGGCTAACCAAGCCCATGTTGTTGTTACCTCAATCTGTGCTGTGATGCCAGTGTAATTTTCTGTGCAAAGTGGGACAATGTTCAGAGGAGCAATTCCTCCATTCCTCTGACTGAAGAAACGTGGACTTTCATGAGAACTAGTATAAGGCAACAGCTTAAGTCTGATGAGCATCAGAAAACTACCTTGTCACCTAGCATGTTTTCAGATGCTGATTGTGCCCAGTGCCTGGGTGGCACTGAGCCAAGGCAGGCACAAGCAAGGGGACAGCCCATGGGACAGGGGGACAGCCTGCTGGTGTTAGGTCTGGGCTGATTTACTCCAGCTCAGCAGCCAGCTCAACTGCTATGAGCTTGTTTTCCATCTCAAATGAGGAGGAATATTATTTTCTTTTTTTCCTTCTTCTTTCTCTAGTTTGCAGTTATGGTGTTTATTTTTCACAAATAAAACACCAACATGTGGCATGGCCTCTTTACTCGCAAATGAGCCAGCTGCCCCGAAAGCTTTGGTGCTTCTCTCATGAGCTGTGAGTACAGGCTGTTGGTTTCATTTTCTCACTGAAGACACAATAAAATATACAGTCAAATATAAATGATGACCTCTTCTCACTTGTCCCTTCCTCCCTTAGCCACACTGCTCCTTTCGCGGTATTTTCAAAGAGAAATCATTCCCCGAGTTAGCATTTCCCCCTTATTGACTTTACAACACTTACTTTGTACAGTTGCAGTAAGTGAGGCAGTGCTGCAAGTGGGCATCTGCGCCTGGGACGCTTCTGTGGGCAAATGTCCTTCTCCAGTGATTGTCTGCATTCTACTACAGGAAGGTCTCGCAACGTAATGCCATAGAAATATTTGCTGCCTTCTGCACTTACAGTTAAAGGAGGGCTTTGGGTTATGGTAAGCAGCTCTAGCTGGGCTTCCCTGATGCATGAAGCTCCTCAGTACAAGGTACTGATCGTTTATGGCTGTCATGCAGGAATGTCACTTGGACACAGCGTCATTTACAGCGCTGTTCTTTCTTTTCACGGACTTTATTGAGTCAGAGAGAGATGTGAAAGTGTCCGTAGCTCTGCGTAGGGGTGATTTGGTATTTCTAATGAGAGCAGAAAGAATGACTTTGCAAAAGCATTTTATTGACAAATGTTCGCTGTCTGTTCCAAGTCAGATCTCTTTTCCACACTTAATATACTTCGTATAAACATGTTTCCAAATTACTTTATGGCAATAGGATACTTACCCAGCTAACCCACCAAAAATCTCTGTGACGTAGGAATAATCCCCTCCCGATTTGGGGATAGTGACTCCCAGTTCGGCGTAACATAGCGAGCCAAGGGCGGCCACCCCGCCGCCAAGCACCCAAATAACGAGAGCGAGTCCCACCGAGCCAGTGTGCTCCAAAACTCCTTTTGGCGAAATAAAGATCCCAGAACCAATGATATTACCTGGAAAGGACAAAAGGTTTGCAGTGAGGTAAAAGAAAGTGAGAAATGCACTTTATTGTCTTTTTTTATTAACGAAAGACAAACAAACCCGCAGCCCCCATCCAACCAAATAGGAACCCCCCACCAAACCCTCTCTTCCAGGTTTTGCTTGATTGTATTTTATCTGATTACGCCCCGGGGAAAGCGTTGCTGTTTATCAAAAATCAAGGACGGTAAGTGCGTGCTCAGCTCTGCTGAAGCATGGTGAGACTTGGGTGAGCATCTGTGTTTGCAACTAGTGGTTTTTTGGCATAAACTCAGACAGCTGCTGTCGCCCACCATGCCCAAGTATTTTATCGAAAGGAGTTAGAAGTATCTTTGTAATGAAGATTTTCATCTCCTCCGGAGAGGAATCTAAACAAGATAAGGCCCATCTTCAGGGGGTGTGGGAAGTCAAAAAAACCTTCTGTAGCACTACCTATAATGTAGGGACCAAGAGGTGCTCTTGCCACCAGGGCAGGTTTAAGATTGTGCTTGAAAAGTCATCTCAAAGTCTCAAATATCAGAAATTAATTAATATTTTATATTTGCGATACCTGCACTGCTTAGTCATTGCCCATAGATTTTTTTAAAGGGATATTGTGGGGTGACTGAAATAGCAGACAATGTGGACTTTGTCCTACTCATTTTGTTTAATTAGCGTGTAAGCTGAGGTAGTGCTGGGTGTGGAAGGGTAGTGCTGGTTATCACAGATGCTCTTTGTTCGCGTGGGGCCTGGGCATGGTTGTCCTCCCGGACGAGCGGGAACTGCTCTGCAAGAGGCGCTTCATAGCTGCTCAGGGTCTGGAAGGAGAATTTTTTTTTTTTCCAATCTTGGGACTTTTTGAGCAATACCTGAATAGCACTCTTTGCCCAAAAGGATGTGAAGACCCTGCTGTTGTAGGTATTTGCTGAGGGCTTTCTTTTTTTATGGGTTAGTATTAAAATCCTCACTAACAAAGCTGAGTTTCAGCCTATGCTGTTGAACAGCATTTCTTATCAGTGTAGACATGAAAATAAAATACAGGATACTGGTTGTTAATGAGGTATTGTCACCTAAACCAGCTTCTTGGCAGCCTTTGAACCTGCGCGTCATCAAATCTAAGCTCTCTTCCTCCCCTCTGCTTTGTAAATGCTTTTCAGGTTGCAATGTACAGCAAGTTCCCTAAACATGTCTAGTTATGCCAAATTTTGCTGCATTTGGCTTCAGTTCTGTCCTCGCATTTCTTAAAGCATCTTCTGGAAGTGCGGCTCATCCAGCTGGTCTACCCTGGTTGTGCTCGTACGTAGCTGTGCGTTTGCAGCATGTGTGTTGAAGCAGATACTCTATCTCTGCTTTGAAACGAAATTGGAAGGTAGAAAATAGACAACTCTGGCAACTGATAAGCAGGTGCCTGCTTCCCAGCAAGAGCGTAAGGGTGGAAGGTGACGGGGGAAGCCCTGCTGCTGCCGAATCCCTGCCGGATTGCCCAGAGGCTTTTGGGCTTCTTGGAGCAATGGGCTGCTTGTGGCGTGAGGGTCTTGCCACAGGTGAAGCTATTCCCTGAGCATTAAAGTGCTAGTATAGCACCACAATGGCAAACCAGAGAATCTGACTAAATACAGTAATATGTAATGCAGCAAAAATACATTTTTGGGATGGGGTGGTGGGACATGGGCTGTGCCTTTCCTGTTTGCTGGCATGGCAGCTTGTGAAAGGGCAGTGCTGCATAGGAGGGCTGTGTCGGTGTGAAAACTGGCTTTTCAATGTGCAGTTGAACCATGTTACGAAGTGCACCCAGGCAGCTCAATTTGCGGTGCAGCGGCTTCAAGTAAGGCTGGCCAAGCACAGCAGTAAGGAAATAGTGATACAGATTAAAGAAACTGATGCAGACCCCCCACAAGCTGTGAAAGCGTTTTAAAAAGGCATGACCTTGAAAAAAATCTTTCAACTTTTAGTTTTAATTTGTAAGCTTTGCAGCTGGCCATGTTCCCCTGTGTAAGAGCTGTTCCACAGACATGGGCAGGCCAGAGTCCTTTTCTTTTTAGATGAAAGTTGAAAGCCACACTTGCCATTTTAGAAAATATACTGAATAGCACCAAAATTTTGATAATGCCTTTAAAGCAACATTATTAAATCTTATATCATCCCTGAAAGCCATGTAAAATGAAAAATTATTTGCTAATGTATTGTTAAAGGGCTCAGCAAGCAACTTCTGTAGCTGGCTGGTCTGTGTCTGTGACAGTGCTCAACCGGCTCCCACAGAGGACAGGTTTTGGCGCGTGAGCCATGGGGTACCTCTGTACCAGTGATGGGGGGGACCCTCCTGCTATGTCTGACACCTTCCTATGCAGATGGGTGCAGCAGTGCATGAAGGCTGGGGCCATCTCCCCGGGGCTCACTTAAAAAGTGGCAAAGCGCAAGGCAGGGGCGGGTTTGTATTCAGGAAGGAGCTGCATGTGCAAGGAAATCGATCACAGGTTAACTCGAAGGCTATTTATAATTCTCCTTTTGGCACAGGGGACAGCCATGCAAATCCCCTCCCTCCACCCCAAATTGGGGCCCAGGGTGCAGGGATACCCCTTTGGCACCATGGCTCACATATGGAGAAATGGGAAGGTGTAAAATGGGTGGGAGCAGGGAGATGAGCAAGGGAAAGGGAACAGCCAGCCCTGCCTGCCCACGCTCTTCCCTCCTTCCCGCCTGGAGCCGGGGGCGGTGGCTGGGTTGAGCTCAGCGGCTCCCTGTCCAGAGACTTTAAAATATGATGTGAGGGGCTGGGGTTTACTCTAGAGAGGAGCTGAATAAGAGAAGATATTGTCTGTACATTTGCAGACTTATTTGTAAGGAATACATTTTTGTGTGCATGGGCTGCTTTTTTTAATGTCTGTGATGCACAGATAAGATTACGCCAGAAATAACTGGCTTAAATGGTGATGGAGGAGGTTGATGGTAAAGCTTAGAAAAATCTTGTCGGTGTTGAAATCTTTAGCCATGGAGGGAATCCCTGGGGAACACAGAGGCATCTCCCACCTGAGACCTCCTGCTGCAGGTGGGATAGACATCCTCTGGGACCAGAAGCACTTTCTATGCATTAAAAAAAAAAAATCAGATCAGGGATGTAGCTGTTATCAAAAGTAGATCACACTAGAATAACAGTAAAATTAAATATAGCTATTCCTTAGCTGAACTAGCACAGGGAGCTCTAACCACTGCTACAGCATTAATCATGGCAGCTTGCGCTGAAGGAATGGGTTTTGATGTGGATGAGTTGCACAATATTATTCATAGTGCTAATAGATTTGTTCTGGGTCTTCCCTACTGGGAAGCTACATGGCTGGAGAGGAGTGGTGAAAACTTTCAAGAAGATAGATGAGGAGTTAATGTATTGCTAAAGCATACATAATACTTGATAAAATTTATGAGGCTTTTTAGTCATAGTTTCTCCTGCTGGCTGAAGCATTGCAACATATTTAAAACAAACAAGCTTTTTCTGGAAGACTGGTTGTGCCCTGTTTGGGAACTATAACAAATCTTGCATTTAAGTTGAAAAAGAAATACCTGCCTCAGGAGTTTAAAAACTGTCTTGACAAAGTCTCTGGCACTGCTGTGTGCTGCAGTTGTAACAGTCATACTCGTGCATACGGAGAAAGGCCTTAAGTTATAAAGGACCCTTAAAAATGATCCTCTACCTGCCAGCATAGATACCTGTGTGTATTTATTTTTCACAGATCAATGCACCTGAAAATACTGCAGTTTTGGTAGGAGCCAGTGGTATTTTGGGGAGCATACTGAATTTAGGACTTACCACTTTTCATTACAATAGGTCTGTAGGTTTTAATTGCCTCTTTGAGATGGGACAGTACTCGTTCCTGTTCTGGCAACCCCAGTACTGAACAAACAGAAATTGCCCAAAGACAGAATAACCCTTAAATGAGTCCCCTGGCTCCTCTCACACCATCTCCTCCTGCTCAGTGCTCTCTTTTACCTTAGCTCAGGTTTGCTATTTTTGGCAGCAAACAGCAGATGCAAATACCCATCCTTCAGCAAGCTCTTGGTGAGAGCTTCCACCCCCACACTCTGTCACCTTTTCCTTGTGTCAGTATGTGGAGAAAGGATAAAATCCAGACGCAGCATGGCACCCCCCAAACCAATAACGGACAAGAAATCTAGCAAATGTTGAAGCTGACGTGCAATGTTACAGCGTGATGTCTCTGCAGACCTGTGCTGTGTGGGGCTGATGGGGCGACCCCTGAGCGCTGCTATGGCTTATATCCTGGTGAGGGGGTGAGAGCTGACTGCGTGCCTGCCTTTCTGTACCTGCTCAGCTGCCTCAATGTGATGGGCAGACCTGCTGGCAGACTGGGAAGGCTGGGGAAATGGGGAGATAAGTGTCGGCAGCACCGTGGGAAGCAGAGTGATCAGGTCGTGCTGTGATGGACCCGTAGAAAAGAGAGACGAGTCCTGGTGAGGTGCAACCACAGAGATAAGGTGGCGACAGCTGTCTGGCACGGCAGTGATAAAGTGTAGTCTCGATACATAGACAGAAAGTCTATGGTGTGTTTTTTAAATGCTTGCATTTGGCTTTGTCACAGCCCTGAATCTCTCTGTGCATCGGGTTTCTGCCGCTAGGAAAGGGCACTGCTTGTCCCCAGCTGACCGGGTGCTGGGCAGCGAGGGGCATTGGCAGAGGGGCTGCCAATTTGCCAAACCCAAATTGCCATGAGGAGGAGGCGTCCGTGGCATAGCGTGGCTTGGAGTGACGCCCTCCTGTTATGGCAAGGCTGCCAAAGCAGTCCTCCTCATGTGCAAGTCTGTATTGAGCTGGAAATAGCTAGGTTTTTTTTTTTTTTTTTTTTTAATTTAAGAATAATGCTTTCTGGGTGCAGCTACCTGAAGGAGCAGGACAAGAAGGAACAGGCAGCCTTCCGGATGGTCCTTTCATACAAACATTCACAGGATTCTTTTTGTTAAATTAAGTAGTTAATCATATTTTTAAAAATCTAATATCCTTCATGAACAAATATATGATAAGGCAAAATTCTCTTCCAACCTCATGATGGATTTCCTATTATTTTGCTCTTGCAACATGTGTAAAAGCCGTATCAGCAGGAGTGGAAGTGCTACGCCCTTTCCGACAACAAAATGTTCTTATGGAAACCTGCCATGAATGTGGTAAATGTGCCTGGGAAGTACCTTTGCTTCACTTGGTGTAGGACGTGTTTAAAAATAGATATGGTGGAGATGCTGAAACACTCCAAGAAAATGAGATGTCAGAAACTGCCTGATCAGAAGCAGAGTTTTCAGGAGGTCTCATGTTCCTTAGCAGAAGCTCTTAGGCCAGGAGACTTAGCAGTAAGGCAGATGCTTTACCTACAAATAGGTATTTCAAAATAAGCCTCGGTCAGCAGGAACTGGAGGGAATTTAGTGAGCAACTTTAGGGCAAGAAAGAATTGGCTGTGCAGTTCAGGGAGACTCTCGTTACTGTGCTTACCATGTCAGGGATAATTTGTTTCAGCTTTACTAGTGCTGGTACTCCTGATACTCACTGCATTTATTTTTTTTCTAAGATGTCAATAGATGGAAAAAATTAATTTCTTCTTGTAAAACAGCCACTTTCTCTGTTCCTTCATGGCCTCTACTAGAGTTTCTTGCTACAAAGGTACCTTTCTGAACCAAAAGGAAACTAATGCTTGAATTGCATATATGTTCATGCCATGGACACATCTTATGAATATAATACAGAATAGACTGTCTAGAACTATAGATATAAATTTTTGTTGGTAATAATACAGCCTGTGTGGGAGGTATGAGCCAGTTACTGGAAGTTGTGTGACCAATCCCAACAAATCCATACTAAATTATCACAGTACACAGCACCTCATCTAAAAACGCTAAATTATGAGCTTCCCATGTGGGTGATGTTCTCGCCACCTCCAGAGCAAGCCTAAGGAGAGACTGATGCATTCACACAGCACAATTGCCTGGGCAAGGTAGATCCATACTTGTGTCGTGGTGCTGTGTGCCCCAAGCCCACTGCAGATGCTCAATGCATTACGCCAGCCACAAAAGCAGAGGATGGAGAGCGATGGAGCCATGTGAAATGGGGCAGGTGAAGTGTGCCAAGCGGGGGAGAGTGGAATGATGAGCCCGTTTGTCTGCTGGCCCAAGCCCGCTCCCTTGGCATGTGAAAATGTTTCTGCTAATAATAAAGGAAAAAAAAAAATGGTACTCACATGCTCAGCCCTCTCGTATTCTTAACCTTAATCAAATATCAGTTTTATGCAGGACAGAAGCTGTCCCCAACTCAGCACTGTATTGTGTAGCACCAATGAGCCTTGAAGAGACATTCTGCAAAAATACTGACCTCTGGAACGAAATCCTCTTTCTGCTCTAGTCAGTCAAGAATTTGTAAAAGAGATATTTGAGAGCCTTGAACTTGACAAATTCTGTGAATTTATTTCTTTGCTTATTCACAATAACAGTAGTCTGTGGTGGGGACGAGGAGAAAGGTAGACCTCACAGCTATGCCTGCTTGATGTTAAAGAAAAGCATTTTTGTTCTTAACTTAGAGAAACTGGCCCATAAAATTGCTCAGGAGCTGCTCATTGGTGTGAAAAGATGACCCTGGCAGGACTGCCAGAGCCAGCGAGACCTTGGGTGATCTGCTCCCACACTGCTAGTTGCACACATTCACTAAGCCCCTGGGGTGCTCTCGCTCAGCTGCGCAGTGCTGCTGGATGTGTTACTTGACTGGAGAGGTGAAAAGACACAGCCATTTCTTCCTCATTTTTTTTTTTTTCTTCTTCTTCTTCCCCCCTCCCTCCCCCTCCTTTCCTATTTTTCTAGGATGTGGAAATCACTCTCAACATTGTCCAAGAAAAAAAAAAAAAAGACACTGGATAAGATCTTAGAAGTGGTGTATTTCAGGCTATTTTACTTGCCTTCTGTGTTTTGGAATATTTTTTTTTAAGGCTTCATGGTTCAGATTTTGACAATTTTCTAAAACAACTCAAAAGGGTTAGGAATATAATTTTTAAACACAAGCCAAGGTTCTTATGGAATAATACCACTTCAAGAATTATTGTGGAAGGGGGGGAAAAAAGGCAACAAACACCTAGATATGACAAAATATTGTGCTGTATATGGAAAAGAGTGCATATTCCAGCAACTGACTATGGTGAGACAATAGGATGCAGATAATAAAAAAAATCCTATGGTATAGGAATTTATGCTTTTTAATTTTTTTTAAGACTGAACAAATCTTTTCCTAGGCGCACTTTGTATGCGGTGCTGTAACCTGCTGCTGGGGAGTTTTATCTGAGAATGGAGCTCAGCCTGGCCTCTGTGAGCTGCACTCGCAGCCCAAATGGCCAGGGCGGCTGTGACCCAGTATACTTGCTGATGCCGCTGAGCCCGCTGCAGCTCGGATGAACCGAAACCAGCTGTTGTGACAGGGCAGTGAACTGGGTGTGAAGCAAGTTCAGTCTGCTACCAGCCACACTCCGACTCCACTGACTTAGTGGGTCCCACACCAGGATTTGCTAACCAGAATGCCAAACCCCTGTCCTTTCAAATTTCCAGTCCTTTACCTAATTACGTTTGGGATCTTCTGTGCTTGTAACTTTGACGTTGAGACCTGGCCCTGGATGGGTTTCCCAGACCAGCTGCTCACACACGCAGCGTACTGTTTTGCTTGTAGGTCAGTGCCTCGTGCAGAGCTAAACCATTCAAGAACCATGGTACTGCCTTGAAAATTAGGGCATGGGGATTTACTGAAAAATCCGGTGGTTTCAGTTCACCTCTGGCTTTTGAACTATGAGAGTGCATTTGGGGTCAGCTTTTAATGCTTTTCAATGTAACTATGGGAGTTGAAACTAATCTTTTAAACAAAAGCCGAATTCTCATTAAAACACTTCAAGAACTGCACTTTGAAGGAAAACACTAAATATCACCATGCTTGTGAGAAAATAAAGGGACCTAGCAATATTTTGCATATTCACTTAGCAAACAAAGTCCTTAGGGCATCTTTTATTTATCTGCAGCATACAATCCATGTGGACTGTAAAAATAATGGATCTTGGAGCCTGTTGAAAGTATTCAGCAGTTCTTTAGGAATGGCTTTACTAATTGTATTTAGAGACCATATTTCTGATAAAATGAAGCAATTTCCTGTGTGGTTAGCGATGAAAAATATCACTCATGCCTTTTTTACTGCTTGTGCATTTCATTAAAGGTCTACATTATATATCTGAAATTCTGAATGGGTCTGTAATATGGACAAGAAATTTGTCTAAGCAGCTTTTTCCCCTACAAAGCGAAATATTAACAATAAAGAAATTCTGCACTTTTTTTTTTTTTTTTTTTTTTTTTTGCCACAGTCAGGTAAATCACTTTGTGATTAGTTTTTTCGGTGAAGGATTACAGCGGGCAACAGTCCTGAAAAACTGTGTATGGTTCATGGGCATAAATCCTGCCAGACTCCTGCTTTCCTCGAGTGCTGTTTATTGTCCTCAGGAGATGGTACTCCAAAGCTCAAGGCGTGTCACCCAGCACTCGGTGGCACGTTGCAGGTAACGCCATGTAGAGACGGGATGGTCGAAGGCAGCCTCTGGCAGGTAGGGTTGGCAGAGGGAAAGCCTGCATTACCCGGGCATCCTGCTTCCTTCAGCATCATTGCGGAGGTGCGTCCCATGCTTATTGAATCAGAGTAGGAATTAGGAAGACAGTAGTCAGCATCATCAAGGATTATATCCCCAACTGTATATTGGGTGCTTCATTGGTACAGTCATAACAGATGGTCTGAGTATGTGTCTGGGTATCGGCTACGAAGGGCAAGTCCAGCGTCCTTTCTCAGTGCTGATGTGGGGAATGTAAGCCATTGTTTGTCATTTTTTTTTTTTTATGAAGCTGTAGAAAATGAGTGTGTGTGTTGTTTTTTTAAAATGAAATGTTTGGGACCAGCCTGGTTTCAGTTACAGCTTTCTTTTGCTATATTGGTATACTCTATCCTCAACAGTAGATAAAGACAGTTTTCACTGATAGCTGTGAACAGAAGAATAACCAAAAATCTACTCATCCTCTCAGGACTCCCACATCTTCTAAGCAGACATTGTTCAGGCCAACAGGATGACAGTCTGTGTCATTGCTTAAAATAGCTGTCTTACAAACAAGTGCTGAAGCTTTGCATCCTGCCAGGGAGTTAATAAATGTATCTTATTGAGTATGAAATATTGTAAAGATTTGAGATTACTGTTTAGCAACAACAAAAAAAGCTTAGTCAAAAGGAATTGTGCTTTACAAATTGTTTAAGTCCAAATTAAATGAGGTGGATTATATCAATTACTGATGATGATGTAACTCATCGTGGATATTTATTTATATATTTATTTAGCAGAAAACTGCTAAACTCAGCAGCTTCCAGTCCAGGTAATTGCCAGTTACTAACAGGCTTTCAGAAGTTAAGCACTTGTAATTGAGGACATTAGTGACTGGTTTTGATTGTCACTGCCTGTTTGTGAACTCAGGGCATGACACACCTATAAAACCAGCCCAGAAGTAACATGTGTAGCTCATAATTTTGGTGTTAACTGTGAATCTTGTGGCAGCACAGGCAGTCCCACTGGCTCTATTTATTTCCAGGACATAAACTTGCCCCTCTCTGCCCTGACTGACCTTGGTCTCTGCCCTCACCCACGCGCCGGCACTGCCAGGAGCGTGATGGCTGCCGTGCACCAAAGCTGTGCTGTGGCACTTAATGGGATGGATGAGCACAAGGTGATGCTTGGCCTTTGCCCTGCTCCTCTCCAGTTTATTAACAGAAGCATAGCATTTAATACAAGAGATTATAAGTGTGTGTCCGTCCCCTTAAAATACAAAGGCTAAGTGAAAGTTCTGAAACAACAAAGCAGTCAGACCCCCCAAAATTACTAGGATATAGGGATTCTGTTGAATTAAAACCAGCAAACACTCCAAGTGTGTTTTCTTAACCTCTAGTCAAGCATGAAGTTAGGCTATGTGGCAGTGTTTTAGCTATTTCATGTAATGGCCTTGACCTTCTTGGCTTTTAAATAGTGTTCAGAAAACTCTAAGTGAAGAATGGATGAAGAATAAAAGAATCTATAGAGCTTGGCATTAAAATAATAGCCATTTAACTTCATATGCGAGTAAAAAATGTAACTACTGTATCAGTGGAAAATGAATTATGTCTCCTCTGCTAATATGCTTGCAAAAGAAAAACTGAAAAATGGCTATAAAAATAACAGTGATAATTTAATGTCTACAGGGATTGGTATTTAACAAAATTAAATTATCTTAAAATCTGACTTCAGTTCAAATATTTATGTTAAAATTCCTAGCAAGTAAGAACATGACCAGTCATTATAAACTGTAATTCCAGCATTCCAAGTGGATTTTACTGGGTTAAGAATTTATAATCTGATTATGCTGCACTCAACTTTAAAGATTTTAAAAATTAGGCTACTGAAAATACTGACAAAAGTGTTTTCTTTAACTTGTCATAGATTTATAAAGAAGATATTTGCCTTTGAGCACTAAAATACAGGTGTAATCCACGAGGACCTGAAGAACCAGCTTTTTCTAACAACGAAGGTGTAGGTAGAACTGAAAACTCAGTAAAGGAAAGTAAATATTTCAGGCATAACTTCACTAATAATAACTGATGCGGCCTTACAGAGGATGTTTTAGTCCTAGGGTTAGATTTTGGTATTGCATAATATACTATGGAGGTTTGACGATCATTTAAATATTTCTATATTTAAATGTAATATCTATATATTAAAATGAGTCACAGCATCCTCACAAGGATGCTTGCAATTTATTGTATTGCCTTTTACTGACTAGAGTATTTAATAAGCCAGGCTCAGTTTCCTGCACAACTGTTTGACTTAAAAAACAAAGAAACAAAAATCCTTCAATGAATGTAAAACCCCAAAGAAACCTGGTTGGTTTTTCCACCCCTTCCCTTTTCTCCGGAAACCAGGGCGCAGCGGTGCGGGGGGGGGGGCGGGGGGGCCAGGAAGGCCCCGCCCTGCCCCGCCCTGCCCCGCCCTGCCCCGCCCTGCCCCCTTCAGGCCACGCCGGGCATTGCCCTGGCCTCTGCACAGACACAGCCCGGGCCAGGCCCTGCCGCTGAACGGAGCTCACAAATGGCAGGAAAAAGGCAAAATCAAGCTGTGCCATCAGCTGGGAAACATGAGGGACTGGAAAGCGTCTTTTATCTGGATAGCTCAGGGAGCTGCAGCGTGGATGGAATATCATTCTTAATGTGAATTTTAGGGAATATTATTGTGGCTATCATATTTTTGGTTTGCTGTTTTCCCCAGTGTTACCATAAACAACCTATTTGCAAGACGGTGGCATGTATCTTTCCCTTGAGAGAGAAGAACCTCTGTTTTCTTGTCTTTGATATTTTAAGAAAACATAAGACTGATTAAATTGCAAAGAGCACTGGTGAGCAGAACTAGCAAGTGGATACTGCTTGTACATGACAGCTGCATTGTGGTGATTTTGGGGGTGTGTTAGGCAGCTGTGTTGCAATCAGATGAAAAATTCAATCTAGAGAAGAGCAATCAAAGCAAATTCGTGAGAACGGCTAACCTCAGTCTTCCCAGGACCTTTAATATATCTGGGGCCATTTGAATAGTTCTTTAAAAGTAGTAAGCTGCCCATTTGGCTCTGGCTTAAGGTGTATAAACTGCTTAATAACGACTGTTAGTTTGGAATCACTTTCCACGAGCAGTGGAAAGCAGCTTTAGAGGAAAACAGTACTTGCAAAACCTGCGAGGTGCATTTATGGGACTGCAGTACTTTGCTGTTCAGCTGAAGCCTGCTGCTCGCCGTATGAGGCTGACCATGCTCAGACCATTAGTAGCCCAACCTCTGCCAAGGTACCCAATAAGCTTAAAAACAGAAAATGTGGCGGTTTAAAATTTCTACCTTTCTGAAAGGGGTTGCTGTTTTATCTTCTTTTTGTAAATATTAGTGACAATTTGTCAATTGCTTTTCTTCTACAGAAGAAGGCTAACCAAGAGAAACTTCATCAAGAAAGCTTTTAAGCCTCTGTTTTGGTAACATGATCATCACAAAATAATCTGCTGCTTGAACAGGAGGTTACATTGGCAGGTACTGACCGCACTTGTAGTAAGGGCACATCTGTACTCTAAAGACCTCATTGCAAAAGCTATGATGTGGGACATTATCACTATAGTACTTAGAGTCAAATGCAAACGGTCCCTTAACCAAAAACAGCATCAAAAACTCTGATCCCATTCCCTGACTTGCAAGCATCATGCTTTCCTGAGTATGCACGCGGGCATACGCTGGGTACGATAGATTAATTTACAAATCTGTGTGTTCAAAATTGCAGGGCCCAGTTTAGCACCTGGAAGGAGACATGGTTGTCCCCATCGGTCAGCGCTGGTCCCCACCTGCGTAATGCCTCCCTGCGCTGGAAAGGCATCCCAAACATTTAGATGACGCACGCAGAGGACAGACCTGCACTAAGGCAGATAAAAGGTAAGGAGATGCCGGGGATCACGCCTCTTAGGAGCATGTGAAATAATAAAGAAGATGGATGTCTGCTAGTGCATGGTTTTATTCCGTTTCATTTGAGTAACGCTGCTGCAATGTGTTTATATCAAAGGAGAAGTTAAAGCCTGTATGATAGGATTTTTGTTGTTGTTCTAAATTGAGAACTCCTTTTATTCTGCTAATCCTTTCAGCGGCTGCAGGCTCTGTCTGCTCTTTTCAGGCACACAGTCCACTGCTTTATTTCCTGCTCCTCTGTTCTGACTCTTGTACTTGGTCTGATTTCTCCACTTCCTTAACTTCTGACTTGTTCTCCTCTTCTCTTGCCAGTGTTGGGATATGTGGGCTGCATTTCATTACCACAGAGAGCAAACCTCAGCCTCCTGTGCCGTTCTCTATATGCTGCAATGATAAGGCAGAAATATTGGGAAAAGCCTTCTCCTAGGGACTGGGTGGTGTTTTCCTTGGAATATTCTCAAAGGAGTAACACCGAACAAGCCCCAGCACACTGCCGCACTGAAAGCAGCCTATGCAGTAGTAGGGCTGTGTGCCCAGGTGGCGATTACTACCAGCCACCTTTGCTGACCTTCATATCGCACCTTCCTTTCCTGCCTTCTTTCCTGGCACCAGGGACCTTGAGTAGGGTTTATGGCAGGGCAGTGCTGCCAGGTGAAGATGAGGGGCCCCAAGAGAGAGCTGCAGAGCAGTCCTTTTTGGTGGGTCCCACTGCATCGCCACTGGCAGCAGCACAGGGGGCTGTGGGGAACAGGGGCTCAGACTACCCCTTTGACCATGGGAGTCTGGCACATAAAGGAGCTACTGTGACCCTTGAAGCTAAGCACTCCTGTGGAGTTAGAGAAGGCTTCAACCCTTCCACTAGTTTCCAAAGAGAAACTAAATGCTCAGCCTGTGTTGAAGCTGTAAGAGGGATGTGGATGAAACCCCTCTACTGTTCCTAAAATCCTTGGGTTGTCCTGGTAAGAAGTGCAGCACTGCACACTGCTCTCTATAAATAGTGCAGCTTTATGCTGTATTAGCCCTTGTTATCTGTCTGATATCTGCTTTCTGTGCAATCTGGACCTCAATATCCTCCAGACTTGGAGTTTTACCTGCAAACGGCAGAAATGTCATTTAATCCCCTGATGCAGAAATGAGCAGTTCGTAATGCCCTGCCCTGCATGCATGCTGGAGGAGGTGGGGGTCTTCTCTTGGACACTGTGTGACTGACTACTACCAGATCAATCCTGATTTTAAGGACAGCAACTGATAGTGGAGCAAGGTCCCCCCATAGTGGCTTAAGCAGCAGATGCCAGCCCATGCAGCTGATTTAATGTTTGTCCCTTGGCTGAGAAATCCGGCAAGTGACAGCTGTGCCTCTGGGATGGCTCTCACAGTGCCCTCTGCACCTGCAATGATTTTCAGTATCTATCAAGAAGAAAAGCAATTACAAAATGCTTCTCTAAGGCTCCCCACCTTAACTTTAATAACAGCCAAAGAGTTCAGCTGTATTGGGGAGCACTGTGGGTCAGACAAGGACAGTGTGATACAGCTTTTTGCCAGCCCAGACTCTCAGCGCTACTCATGCCAACAGCAGGGACCCTTGCACCACTTCTTAAGTATAATTTGTTTCATGGAAAATGCTGTGGGTTTTTTTTGTTTGTTTGTTTTTATTTTTTTTTCCTCCCTCTAGCTCTGTTCTTCTTGCTCATTGTGACTGAGCATGGTAAACAGATTACTTGAACAGTCTGGAAAATATATCAGCAACTGCTGCCCAGTGGGAAAGCCTCTTCCTGTCCGTTACTGAAAGCTGTCAGTCCTCATGGAAGTACCATCATTTGCCTAATTAGAAAGATGCAATAAAATGGCTGTATGTAATTTCAAAAGTCATACAGTACAGTAATACAAGTTCACAGAAGGATCTTTTTTGTTAGATGAGTCTAGGCTCTTGTGGAAGAAACCAGCCTGGAAGCTAGCACCATCTCCCTGACCCCCACCCTGCTCCCCAGCCGCTGCGGCACCTCCCTGCTTACCTCGCGCAGCATTGATCTGCAGCTTTTTGCTGGGGAAAAATGTTCGTCCTTTAATATATGTACATTCAGCAAAGTGAATGCTGTGAATTAAAACTTTCTCTCTGGGTGCATTGGGGCCCTTTCAACCTTCAGCTATGGCTACCAAGAACTCGCACGAGGGCTGTGTTTGCCCCAGGGCTCTACAGCAGCAAAGGGACACGCGGGGGGGGGACACGGGATGCATGGGGCAGCGTTACAGGAATGAGCATGTCTGGAGAAAAGACATGGCTTGAACTGATTTGCTCAACTGTCAATAAGGCACAACTTAATTCCCACTCTTGCCCCTGGTTTTCTCTCAAATTATCAGGTTTTATGCATCCTGCTCTGACCCCACAAAGATCAGCCCTGCAAAAGTGTGCTCAGAGTCAGGCCAGTTGGTCAATTTTTTGACCATGCTTATGTAGCTTCCGCAAACCTGCGACAACATTATAACCTGGGATCCATTAAGAAGAGCATCTCTAACCGAGACATCACTTGATCCTTAATCTCTGAAGGGGTATCGTGGGAATTTAAGAATGTTAAACATTAGGGTAAAGCTTAATCTTCAACATTGTCCTGAACAGTAAAGAAGTTAAATGCTGACAGAACCTTCCTGAATTGAAATTCCAGGCAACACATATTTAAAATGAAGCAATATGAAAATAGCAGTAACAAGCCATCCAAATACACCAACTGTTGTGTTATAGCTCAGGTTACGTTATTGGGAAGAAAGATTGATTAAGAATCTCCTATAAGCTCTACTGCCACTGCCTGGGATCTTACATAAACCTTACTGTGGATGCAGATGTAAACAAGACATGAGCTCGTTAGCAAAGCTTGCTGCTCTTGCAGGTTTCACAGCTCCTTGATCGGAAATCATTCAGGCTCTCAAGTTTACATTCTTCTGGTTGTAAATCTGTGTTAGCAAATTCTGGTGTAGTTAGTTTTACCTCTATCAGCATGGAATCATTACATCTCTACATGGCTCTGTCTCCGTTTTGGCAAAGAATACAAAGATATGCTTATGTTTCACTATGGTCAACGAACTGAGGTGGAATTTAAAGGCAAAAAAGGCTAACTATGTTTCCTGGGGTGTGCACAACTATTGCACAATATTTGATTTAAAGCTCACACCTAATTTTAAGTGCACTCTAGTAACTATCTCAACCTGAGTTTAAATGAACTTTACAAATACTTACCAGCTTAGTATACACTTCTACAGGCATCACTTGCAATGCCATGTTGCTGTCATCATGTATTTAGAAATTGTTGCTGACTTGAATCTTGACTTTATTTATTTTTAAAGAATACATTTAGATAATTTTACCAACAAGAACTAGAAACTTCTTGATTTCCAAAAGAAATGTCAGCTTTTCTTGAAGCTGTTAAATATCTATAATCTGGGAATTTAAGGAAAATGTCAGACCTGTTGTAATATGATCTCAAGAGTTAGCAATATTACTATGTAATTTTCTTTTGTGCATATGAATCCTGTATTAGCAAATACCACAACTATCTCTTGAAATTAAGTATCTTCAGAATTGCTGCTCACTGATGTCTTTATATATCAAGTTTGTCTAAGCAGTTGACCAGCTGTATAAAAATGTGATCCAAAAAATGTCACTCCTTCCCCCTGGATAGAAAAGCTTGTTTACAAAATGTTTTGATTACACAGAAATATGGAATTCAATTAGCTAATCCTGCAAAATACAGATTAACACAGACCTGAACACTCCTGCCATCACAACGTATAGGACCCTGGTTACAATACCCTTTCTGTTCTAGTTCAGCCACAGATTGGAGATGTTTGACTTGTTTTAGGTAACTAGGAAAGAATTAAAACAAGACAATAGACCTCTGCTTGAAGTAGGTTCTTTATCGCTTTACAGAAGTTTTGTCATTGGTTTGTTTTTTTTTTTTTTTTTCAGTTCTGGTGCTTTTGAGCAGCTAAATCTCAGCCGGGAAGTCCTTGGACTATCTCAGAAGGCCACAAAGGGAAATGTAGGGATTTCAATAGATGGTGTTTTCAGAGACCTGTCTTTAGGGAGGTCCTGTGAGCTGGTGGCTGGAAGTGAATTTGCTCCTTTTGGTCTTTGCGTGCTACTTTCCCTGTCTCTGAAATCAAGACGATGATCCTTACCCACTACAAAGCACAGCTGGGCTGCCTGAGCAGCTCCTGTGCCCTGACCATGTTTGGTCAATGACAAGAATTTTTTTATTAGATTTGTGGCAAAAGGAGTATGTGAGACGGGCCCCCATAACTTTAATTAACAAGAACAGATTACAGTTGTCCCCGTCGCTCTCCGCTGAGCTGTGCAACCTGAACACAGTACGGTGCATTCACACCCAACTTCCCTGCGGCATGACTGCCAGCCTCACTCTGTTATGTGGGTAATAACGGACTAATCTGCTGTTTATCTAGCTGCTTTAATTTAATTTAGGGCCTGACCCTGTGAGGCTGTGAAGTCCTTGGCTCTCATTGACTTCAGCAGGATTTTAGGGACTCGGGACCTGTTAAGAAAAGGGTCTTTAATCTTCCGTCGGGAGCCTGAGTGCGCGAAGGGGAGCTATTCCTTCTGTACGCACTCGTAACGTACAGGATTTGGGTACCTTTTGTAATAGTCCGCTTAAATCTTAATGCGTTGCTAGGGAACTGGCCGTGTCCACAACCAACAAACATGTAGACGTTGTGTCCTACTGGTTTCTGGCAGAGTTCGCTGTAAGAAATGGCTTTATTGCAACAAGATCTACTAGCAGTAGTACAAAAAAGTAGTTTGTCAGCTTTTTTTAATCACAAATATTTTAATTCTATCATACAAATAGAAATCCCTTCCAAGCTGAAGGCTAGGCATGTGAGGACACTACCCAGAATCAAATACTTCTTTCCCTTATTATTTAAAATATTGATTCAGCTATTTTTTAATTTACTTGAGTCTAAGTACAGTGTTTGGAAGCTTAACAAGCTTGGAGACTTTCTGCTCTCTTGTACTAACTAATGTTATTACTATTTTCAAGACACTTATAAAAAGAGCTGATTATTTATGTTTCCAAAGCATATGGCTTTTCACGTTTTCAGACTGCATTTCAGAGTACCAGAAACAATGAAACTTTTGTGTTTATGGAGTCCTAGAATGCAATTTTTGAAATGGTTTCATCTCCCTTTCATGGATATCAGAACTGTCTGCATTGTTTTAAATTAGTGATAAACCAAGGCTTGAAACCCAAACTACCAAAGAAATGTCTGCTATCAAAACAGGACAAAATCTGGGCAGAGGAAAAAAAAAAAAAAGTCATGGGGAAATGGAAATTCAATATAGTCTGAGATGACCTCCCTAAAAACAAGCAAGCAAACCCTCTTCTATTAAGCTCTCGGGAGAGCTGCTAAAGAATTTTGAAATAATCCAGAGAAGGAACTCAACCCCTCATTTTCATTCTTCTTGGTCCATTCCTTGCAACTCCTGAAGAAAAACTGATCCCTTGGGTGTTTTGTACAAAAGAATGAATTTTTATGATATAAAAGCACACAGCTTAAAGCTGTAAGTCCTCATATTCCTTGGCAGTTGTTATCTTCAGGTTTATGAAGAAGCACATATTGATCCTTTCCAAAGCATGGGTTGGCAGGGAGGCAAGGAACGCTCTTCTGGATTCATCAGCGTTCCTCATGGGGCCTGTGTAGGAGAGATCTCACAGCACAATATGGGACTATTTTAAAACCCCATCATATATGACATGTGCTAATAGTTTTTTCTCCTTGTCTCATGGTGGTTGCACAATGTAACAGCAAAAAGTTGGAAGACACTTAGGAACTACAAGAGACTAGCCAACTAATGATGCTTTTTCTTGTCAGACCTGTAGCTTATTACGTCATGCACATGTATTCGAGTGCAATGACCTTTTTACAAAACTGCTTAAGTTAGAGAAGGCATTTCAGTATTCAGAGCTCAACTTCTGTGCTCCACTGTCTGAATGCATCTCTATTCTTAAAGAGAGCAACTTTTTCTAGCCTGACTGCTCATCCCTGTGTGATTATCTGACCCAGAGCTAATGTAGCATAATTAACATGTCTGAGTTGTCCAGTGTCACAGGTGAACTAGAGGTTTTGTGATGGGCAGCCTTGTGACATTCATTGTCATAGATCATATACTATTGTGGATTTTAGTTCTCTGACCCAGTGTATTCAACAGAATGAGATTCTTCCTTAACTTGATTTTTCCTGACTTTTGTGACTCTAGATAAGGTCCTTATATTGACTGAACATAATTTTTGTGGTATATTGTATTCAGATGTTTGGCCTGATCTAGATTATGTGGCTCCATGCAATTGATGAAAGAGCTATTGTTTTTCACAGCAGAAAAAACTGCCACTCGTCCAGATCACTGACCTACTTCTTGGAGTCAGAACCTTTCTGAAGTCTTACTGATTTTTAATGCTATGTTTTACACTATTGATCTTGAAGCCCTGTGTTTGAAGTGTGATTATAACAGTATTTAAGGATCAGATAAAAAATATCAACTTAATTTTCAGATGCAGAAAGATTTTATTTTTCTGCAAGTTTTGGCAGTATTCTAAAGAAAGTATTAAATGAATCAGAGCAATTCAGCTGTGGGGGTTATTCCATTACTCAATGATACAGAAATTCCTCAAGCTTAAACATCACCAGTATACTCCTCTCCACCTTTATTTCTCTGAGATCCAGTGGAATTTGTCTCTTTTGTCTGAAAGAGATGATGAACCATGTCCAGGAGCAAGAATTTAATCGGCTCACCCTAACACTAGATTGGCCCATTCATTACCCTGAAATCAGAAAAACAGAATCTACAAGTTCTTGAGGACGGGAACAATTTGTAGACAGCCACTCCTCTAATCTTGCTTTTCAGTGCTGACTTGCAGAGGCCAGTGCCAGGACAACACATCAGGAGAACAAACTAATACTGCATAAAGAGATTTCGTGGTGGCTGGCATGTGAGGAAATGTATTTACCATTATATATGGCTTTCCTCTGCAGGAGAACAGGGCTTGCATATTCTCTATGCTTTCTCACTGTACAGAGAGGGATACAGGCATTTAAAAAGGAATTAGGATGCTGAGATGCTCAGTCCATGCTGGATTGCTGGCTCCCTGCTCTTTGCCGTGGAACATCTGCTAAAGAACTCTTTGGGAGACTTCTGGGTTTTTCAGGACCAGGAGAAAAAAACAACACTGTTAGGATGTTTTATATTTGGGGCACTTTGGTACTGACAAATGCCTTCTCATTTTATCATGCTGCAATCAAGATGACAAAAAAGTGTGGCAGCTAGTAGAAACTCCCCCCGCAGCCCAACAAAAAACGGGGTCTTGAAAGGAAAAGTTTGGCACACAAAAAGCTCCAAACACAAAAAAGCTAAACCTCTACCAAACCATTTCTGCTTGTTGTGAGCCTGCCAAAGCAGAACAGACTTTCTCAACAGAAAAGGCTACATTATGCTAGAAGGAAATGAGCTGCAAGGCACAGGAAAAGGGAACACGAGTGGAGATTTATGGCACTGCTGAAAGCAGGCACTGTACTGCCAGATCAGGAGTGAGACACTACCAAAGGATGCTACCTTTGTTTTTTCATCTATCAAGGAAGAAGGAGAGTTTCTGTTGCAGGATATCTAAACTACTGACATCCATTGCAGAAAGCCCATCGCTTTGGCCTTCTGATCAGAGTCATTGCACCCCAATCAGAATTTTCTACTTTTTTAGAAGGTAAGAAGGAAAAAAAAACAACTAGCAAAACCCACCCAAACTAAAACCACCCAAACCAAAACCACCAGTCAATGAATACATGACAGTTAATAACCTGGAAACAGAATTGTGTTACAAACATTACAAGTTTTGCTCAACTATCACTGACTTTATAAAGTACAAATTGATTTTTTTTGCAAAAGATCTTCATTATGCCCTACTGCTGTTCCTGAAGATCACATGGGAAGGATTTGTTCGTGTTGACATTTTTTTTTTATTTTTTTCTGCTGTTTTGGCTCTTGCTCTTTGCCTTGTACATGAGGGACTTCACATGCTTAATTCTCCTGGATACAGACTGCAGCGGAAAGACACATCTGTGGACAACCAAAACTGTTTTCTATGCCCAGAAAGACTCAATTAAGAAAAATATAAAGTTAAGGCTTTTTTCTTTCTCTTTCTCTCTCTTTTTTTTTTTTTGTTCCCTGCCAGGAACCTCTAATTAGAGCTCCTTTTTGCCTCTCTGTAAACTCAGTCTCAGAGGTAAGCTGCTAGCCCAGAGAAGCTGCAGGATCTCCCTGGATTTTTACCAAGCTAATTTGAACTTTGCCATGGTTTTTACTTGCAAGTGAAACTGCAGCTTGTTTTCAGCTCCCTGAACTCAGGTGAAAGGCTACCCCAGATGATCCTGATGGATAACTGTATGTTGGCACAGCCTCAAAGAACACGAGAACATGGTATCATCCCTAAAATGTATCATGCCATAAATGTAACTTGCACAACACATTTTGCATGGGCATCCCTAGGTTTCTTTCTTTCAAAATGTAGGGTCTGACCTTACTCAGTAGTATGTGCCTCTCTTTCATACTGGGTATCATACCAAATTACAGACACCTGCCAGCTTTTATGTACATATGGAACCTAGACATGTAATTTTCAGTAGTTATGAATCTCAGCCTAAGCCTCTGGACTGTATGGAAAAAAATCTTCACAAAGGTGACTCAAAGGTGTCTCTGTGGTTTCTCGCTACTAAGGAAGACATGACATTTATCTTGAACAAAAATTTACTCCTGCCTTTATTTAACCATAATTTGCATTTATAAGAGAACAAGATGTTGAATTACATTTCTCTATAGTCCAGAGCTAGATCCTGAGTTATTGTCCTGAAAAACAATCAGTCATCTACGTGTAAATACTTTGTGTGCTACGTCAGCAAGTGCTATGTGGAACTGAATGCTCAAAATACTAGTTAGCAAGGTGTGTAACAAAGATAAGGAAGACACTTTCTTTTTAGAAACACTTTTTTTTGAGAGAGAGAACCACTGAAGTAATCTATATTACTCTCACAAGTCAGGAAACAAAATGTGTCCTGAAACTTCAGCTAGCTATAAAAGTGAAATGCTCTCACAGATTCAGAGAGGGAGAAGACTCTTGCTGCACCACCACCATTCTCTGTGACCCTGGGTAGGATCATAGAAATTGGAAAAAATCACCTGGAAATGTGGGTGTTTTTCTTCTTTCTCATACATCTCTGTTTCTGCTGCTGTCCTGTAACTTGGGTACTACTCTAGTGAAGTCCATTGGGGCTGTCTAGGAATGATCTCCTAATGATTTGATACGGTACTTGATAGAGATGGATCTGATGGGTGCCAGTTGACTCCATGACTAATAACCAGTCTCCTTAAGCAATGGTGGTGTATGAAATGTGATCGGAGAGGATTCACCAAGTAGCTGGCATTAATACCTATCCAATTCCACTTAAGTTATTATTTTTTTTAAATGAAAAACGTGAGTATGAAGGCTATTCCCAGTTCCATATGTTCCTGTTCCCCAGTGTTAAGCTAGCAGCTTACTGAATCCTGTAGTAAATTTCTGTCTATAAAGACCATCTGCAGGATTTAGGGCACATCAGAAGAGCAAGAGACATAGCGGCAAGGAAGGCTGGTAAATAGTTTTCTGTTAATGGCAAGGAGGAAAAATCACATCCAGTGCAATTATACCTCTGAACTTGGTGTTATCTTGGAGCGCTGCCCTTGGAAGTAATATTTATATAAATGAAAACTTACCTGTAGATGCATACAGAATTGTTAGTAAATAAATACAATGCCAGGCAGGTATAATGACAACCAAGGAAATTTGTTTGGTCATTCCCTTGATGGATTATCATGATGTGGACAGTAATTTGCACTACATGTTAGGACAATTCTGACATAAGGAAGCATCTCCACCATAGTGGGGCTTTTCAGCCTGCATGCATTCTGCTGAGACCATCCATAAGGTGACTGACTGACATCAGCTATGGAAGAACAGACAAATTCCAGAAGTAGTTGAACATATTGCTCGCTGGCCATCTGATAACAGTTTTGATACTGTCATTGGACTTGAATCAGGAACCTGTTTACAGAGGATCTTACACCAAGCTTGTGTGTGAGTAGAATAAACACTGCAAGCATTTTTTAAGCAACCCAAAGTCAGCTGACACAGATAACTTGACCGCCTATGCTCAGCAAAATAAGATGTATTTAGTTTTAGCTGACATTTTATTGTGGATCAATTTATAGGTCTTCTAATGGGTCTTATATAGCCTGACATAAAATCATTCACGTGTATACAACAGACTTCGTAACATGAGCGCGACCCTATGGCTACTTTCATGCAGTTTTACAAGCTGTATGAACAAATGTTTTGAGAGCTGTTTAACTATTTGTTTTATATAAAATTACTTGATCTGTATTAAAAAAAAGTCAAACATCTCTTGTTAAATGTCATATACATGCAATTTGTGTATATAGTTGCATGTACATTTCTAATGCAAGAATGGTGAATTTTATTATTCAGACCAAAAGTATCAGGCTGGTATCGGACTTTAATCAGGCTGCTGTTTCTAATTCTTGTACTTTTCTAAGGAACAGTGGAATGTGGCTGAAACTACACAGAGCCAAGTCATGGAGGTTCTTACTTAGTTTTTCATCTACATAGGCAAAACTCTCATTGAAGGCACTGAATAAAAATCATATAGCTCTACAAATAAGATATAAAGCCATCTATGTAGAAAGTGCATAAAATAACTGTTGAATTAAATATAGCCTAGATTTCTGTATCTGCTAAATAAGTACTAACTGGGTTTTCAAGCAATTAGATGGTATCTGTAAGTTATTATTTAGTAGATAATAAAGCACATATGTTACTACTTTTTAAGCTGTATCACTTCATCTGAGTATTGGAAAACTTAATTTGCAATGTAATTGAGTACATTAGAAGATTATTAATAGCTGGAGCCTGTGAGAGATTTGTTTTCACTGTACGTAGCCATGTTTAACACAGAGCAGTTTGGGTGCTCCTCCAGTGAGTCTCGGGCACTTTCCAAAATTCTGTGGCAGAGATGAATTGCCAAAAAGATTTGTTACTACTACTAAACACTGTGTTCAGCTTTACAGTCATTAAGTATCAGTCTCTTTTTAGCATTAAAATAGAAAGGTTTTGTATTTAGTACCTGCATTTACATTAGGATATCCCAAAGAGGTGTCTTCTGCCTCAACATGAAACAACCTTCGGAAACAGCTTTCTTCTCTAAGTAGGCTTGTTTGTATGCAAACAATAAACAAATAAAGTAATGAAGGATAGTCTTATGAGTGGTGAGAAAGCTAGGCTGCTGGGAGAAATCAGGAGACCACCCTATGGGGTGGATATAAAACAGGGATATTTTATTCCTAATTTGATGTACTTTGTTCTGCTATTTTTTCTCAATATTTTCTGTTAGATGAACTGGTATTTGTTCTGCTATTTTTTCTGAATATTTTCTGTTAGATGAACTGGTATTTCTTAGGGCAAAGCTTTTCAAACCTCTATAAACAGAGGATAAAAATTTGAAAGAATGTTTTGTGAGTGTATTAAGATGGCATAGCAATTCATTATATTGACAAATATCTCAGTTGTAAACGTAGTAAGAAAATTGTCCTCTAATTCAAAACATGGAAAGAAGACGGAAAAGAAACTCCTGCTCTGCATGGAATTAGCACAGGCCACGGCAGCTGCAGGGCAGCTGGCAGGATGGCAGGATGAGGGCTGCCTCTGCCCTCTCGTAACAGAGTCACTGCTCCCCGAACCAGTACGTGCCCCATGTTCACAGGGCAGACTGAGCATCTCCTTAGCTCTAACACCCAGATGCCTGTAATGTTTAAGCTGGATGAAGTGATGTACCTGCATCTAGAGGTAGTTTTTATTTCCTCAGATGCAACTATGAAATTTCATGGGGTCCTTATGGACTATGAAATATTGAGAGACCCTGACATTACTGGAAAACTCTCAAATATACCAGGTAATAGTGTTCATTCCTCCAAGCCTTCTCTTTCCCCTCATTTCATTATGCTAGGGAGCACAAAGTAGACGATCTGTTTTTTTTTTCTTCCAACTACAAATCATATAATGCTTTATTTTAAACAAGCAGAATTAGTGTATAGAAGGCAACCACGAGCTTATTAATCGCATATTTATAGGCTCATATTTACAGTATTTTCCAAACACTCCCTCGTGTTTCCTCTTCCTGTTACTAATTACTAGAAGATTATCGTTCTCTATATCCATCCTGCAGCTGATTAGAATTGTAAAGCAGTCAGCTAAAACAGAGCATTTGCTGTAATGCTGGCAGATCACAGCATCAAACTTTTATTTGATAATGCAAAAACATCCTCTTACATTTTTTTTGTGTCTGCGCTTTTATACACTATTTGCATAAAGATAACCTACAGGAACATTTAAAGAAACATAGAGAGCATAATCTTCTTTTAGCTCCATGCAGAGCAAGAACAGGTTTTTTTTCAAAGGAATCTTCTTTTTTCTTGGTGTTCTCAAGAACTTTGCCATGGGACACATCAGAGTCTGATGTCTAAACCCTTGAAGGGAAAAGGGCTTGTCTCCCTCACCCAGAAATGGGAAATCCATGATGACATGAGTCCTGGTCTGTCATCAGGTCAGAAGGCTATGACACCGACTGCACCCATTTTTTTCCCCACATTGAATCATTTGGAAAGAAGTCTTCCCCTTATGTTAAATTTTATCATACAGAAAATTTGTGAGCTAACAGGTTGCCTCATACCAATTCAGATCAAGTAGTTTAGTTTTTTGCTGCAAGAGTCTTAAATAACATTTCTCTTGTTTAACTCGATAATGGCTTGCAAGCTAATTTGGTATAATTTACAGTGTCCTCTAATTACAGGCTGTCATGTTTTATGTAGTGACATCTATAAAGCTATACTATACTCTTACTATATATCAGTTTGTTACTGAAGACTTTGTGATACATGATATAATTTCACCCACCTGCACACTAACAAATCAAACCCCAAAATAAGATCCTAGGGTTGTTTTTCAAACTTCTTTTATCAAAATATGGAATTTGCAGCAGAATTTTTAGGCTTCATTTGGTAATGCCGATAACACTTAAACTGCTTGACAGTACTAGACTTTATCATAAATGTCAATATTTTTCTCTACTCAAATGTCTTTGATTAGATGAGAGGCTGTTTCACAAGATTTATTTTGTACAAGAGTTATATATACGTATTCTGCTTGCAACATGTTGCAAATGAGTCAGGTTGATGAAAGGTTGACTGAGTAGTCATCTGAGAGAGCAGGGTAGCAGTCTCGAGATACAATTACCTAATACCAGGACGAACAAATGACATAGATGCCATAAATTGTCCCTACAGCCAGCAGCAACTCAGGGGATACCTAACCCTGGAAGTGCCTTACTGACAGCACTGTGCCTCATTGAATACCCACAGGTACGCCACTCTTACACAAGGTCATCGGTGTTCCACTGAGATCCAGAAACTAGATTTTCCCGCTTAAATATGCCAAGGGATTCAATGTAAAGGTATGTCTGTATACCTAGAACACATCTTCCCACAAACTGCAGTTATAGCTGCCCATTAGATTTTAGTATTTCGCTATGGGAACAGAATGAAATACTTTTATATAATAGCCTTGCCCACGATGCAAGAGATCCTGTTCAATGGCATTAAAATGTCTCTCTTTTTTTTTTTTTTTTTTTTTTGCAAGACCCAATCCACCTAAATGGGGCATAAAGGGATACAGGGCTAATAGTACAAAATTGCAGTAGGATAGTATGACAACCTATAGGATTTATGCAGTAAAGTCCTTTTCCTCAAGCTTGAGGACATCATTTGCGCAGACACAAGAGGAAGTCCCAGCCAATTCTGCTACTGCACAGCGTATTGCCACGGATGCAGCAGCTCCTGTGGTGCCCACTGCCATCTCCCTGCGCTGCCACAGAGCTTGCCCCAGCCGTCATTGCAAGTCTTTCCAACAGCTCATGGTGGAGAAGGCAATGGCTGGGTCTTCCCGTGGGGTTTTGAGGCTCACTGGGTTTGTACAGGCTCAGCTGGGACACTGCTCCTTCCCCAGGCTTGCCCCCACTTCTCTAGCCCAAACACCACAGCGACAGAGCACGCTGAGGGAAGGTGCTGAGCACAGCCTGCCTCGATTTATCGGTTTAGGCTCCGCTACGGGAGAAGCGTGAGAAGCAGGCTCAGCCCCGCTGGCTGGCAGCTCTGGAACACAAACCAGAAGGTTTGTTGGAAAAGGCACTGCCAGCGATCAGCAGGCGCGGGAA
Organism: Nipponia nippon; assembly: GCF_047370975.1. Classification (NCBI taxonomy): domain Eukaryota; kingdom Metazoa; phylum Chordata; class Aves; order Pelecaniformes; family Threskiornithidae; genus Nipponia; species Nipponia nippon. The sequence goes on from NW_028262391.1 coordinate 42,363,694, forward strand.
GCGGGAGAGCACATCGCTGCCGATGGCCGTGCTGCCAACTCCCGCACAGCTATCGTGGGTCCCGTGATATCTGGTGGCTTTCTGAAAGCCCAAGCTCCCACCTTCACTTTGAAGGACCCCAATCTCAGATAAAAGAATAAACTTTTGTTTTAGCCTTAGAAACAAGAGCCACATAAAGCCTTAACAGCTCAAAAGGCCGTCAGGAAAACGCTTTAGAAAATCTCACAATTTTGTGTTTGGCCGAACGGCTGGGGTAGCGGGGCCTTTTACTCGTATTTTGTTGGTACCTCAAGAAGGACCATGCATTATAGGCGATAATGGAGCACCGTCCCGTCCACCGCTCTCTCCCTCCACCCAGCTCACCGCTGGCCGAGAGGCGCCGTCCCATGCAACATCGCCCGGTGACCGTCCTGGTCCCGGTCGCGGGTGGGCAGCTGTCGCCCCGGTGCACCTGCCCGCGGGTGCTGTGCCTCGCCGCATCGCCGCTCCTCGCCGCGCCGGTCGGCCCCGAGCCCCCGCCCCAGCGCCCCGCGGGGCTCAGCCGAGCGGGACGGGCTGCGGGACGGGCTGCGGGACGGGCTGCCAGCGCTGCCCAAGGGCGCGCAGCGGCGGGACGCGCTGCCCCGCGGGGACACCGGGCGGCGGCGGCGGCGCGGGCCCTTACCGATGATGATGGCACAGGCGCTGACCAGCCCGATCTCCTTCTTCAGCGCCACCCGCTCGGGGCCGCCGGGCGCGCCGCGATGCTGCCCGCCGGCCATCGCTGCCCCCGCCGCTCTGCCCCGCCGCCGCCGCCGCACGCATGCGCCGCCCCCGGCCCGGGGGTGGGAGGGGGCGTCCGAGCTGGGGGGCGCGCGGCGGCGGCGGGAAGGTGCCGGGGCCGTCGCCGCCTCTCTGAGGAGAGGCGCCTGCGGGGAGCGGGCGGGGGGTCCCGGCAGGGCGGCAGTGCCCGAGAGGGCTGCGTGTGGCGCCAGGTGCGTGTGCCGGGCGGGACAGCCACCTCCGAGAAACCTGCAAACGTGTCCCCCGGGGAGCGGGGGGAAACAACCGCAGCGACACCAAAGTTAGCACGGTTTGGTAAGTGCCAAGCGACCAATTTGGTCATCTGGTTCGTCGGGCAGCAGGGTCTGCCCCAGCGCCCAGGTAGCCTGCGTGCCCAGGGCTCATTTTGCATGACTTTTGTGTCCAACCGACCTAACTCCGCTTAGGGCTCACTTTCACAGCGCTGTCTCCACACCAATCTTCTCAGCGGTGGTCCACCTACTGTTGTGCTTTATTAGTTGTGGTAGTGCAATAATTTAAAGGAAAAAACATTTTATTGCTTGTCATCAGTACTGACAGCGTGTGGCCAAGCAAGCAGAGTTAAGATCAACAGGGCAATGCCCAAATGCTGACTGCTTGGTTTCTGCCTTTACTTTTCATGTTAGTTTCTTCGCTTTGTTTCAGACCCCTCCGAAAGGAGTTACCCCCCCAGCCCGCGTGTGTACCAGCCCCCTTGGCACCTGCGGGTGCTGAGGGCGTCCCCCCAGCCCTCCCCGCTGCCCCAGGTGCCTTGCTGGGCAGGCAGCAGGCTGTCGATGAGCTGCAGCTGGAGTCATCTGTTGGCAAACTTAAGGAAATAATAAATATTTCCTTTCCTCACACAGGGGATGGAGCATAAATGTTGGGATGCTTCATTGCAGCAAGGACGTAGGAATACCAAGGTAAATGTAAGGAAATAATGCCATGTAGTAATTCACAAATCTTTTGCTCTGTGAACAAGCTGCCTTCATAAGAGTGTCAATGGACGGTGTCTCCTCTGCTCTCAGATGAAATCAGAAAACAAAATCGTAGCTTGGGAACCTGGGCTCTTCCCTCAGGCTGTAACAGCCAAGGGTTTATTGATGGAAATCCCTGGTTTATTCTTTGTTTACAAGTCACGATGAATGCCTTCCTGAGAGCAGCTCTATCTTCAGAGAGGATCCCCACATGGGTGACCTATTCTGAAAACGCACAGGTTAGAAAATTTTCGTAAGAAGATTATGTGGTATCTGGGAGGTGTGGGAAGGAGTTAGTGTGCATCAGTGGGGCAACCAACACAGTAATGGAAATTGGATGTGGTGGGATGGTATCAATGGGAGAAGGAAGGTGGGAAGTTTCTGTGGTGATGTCAGTCTGATTTTGCTTGACTTTAGAATGAAAAGTATGACCTGAAAACTGATGAGTTGTTTGAGGAAATCAGTGGACTATTCTTACAAAGCTGATAATCGTAAGTGATTTTACTTTATAAAGCTGCTTTATACTGCTGCTGTTATAGAAAGGCTTATTGATTTTCAGGGGCTGAGACTTGTTTCCTAAATTGATCTATCGCTCTGTGGAATTGTTGTTTCTAAATGAACTGCCTCACTAACTACTTCTAAAATGTCCTTTTATTGAATTACTATGTCCTTTTTATAAGGAAGCATTTTACAAGAAGAATTACTTTCTGGACTATGTAAACAGTACTACTGTTATCCTTTTAAAGACAGGGAAATGCAAAGACTAGAAACAAAGTTTCAGATGTTCAAAAGTAACCTGATGTTTTAGGTATTTCTTCTAGTGGTTTAAATGATTGTTTCAGAGCTATGTTTTTCACTGGTAGCAGCTCAAGTAATTTCTAGTACCTCTGAAAGTCTCTACATGCTAGTCTTATTGGACATTATGATTAACTCCGTGAAAGTTGTCTATGACAGTCTATTTCTTTTGTAAAAGCAAAAAAAAAAAATAGATTGAACTTCATTCAAAAAGTAGAAAAATCAAGAAATATGGGAACAAACGGTGTTGCTAACTTTGTTACTAACTGTATTGCTGAGTTCTAAGAGTCTAATGAAGTTTAGGATCAATTAACCTTTACAGAACAACCACAGATTCTGTTAAATGAATGACCACTTAGAAGGATAACACTGCACTTGGTTTCTTTTGCTGTGGTAGAAATATTGGTTTGCTCTGAAATATGTGTACAATCTTTATGGTATTGTGTGGAAGATAAAAATCTCTTACACTGATTAGTGAGGAACAGTGCATGCTGGCTGTGGGGCAATGAAAACTAATACTAGAATTCAATTAACTCTAATAATCATCTTCAACTCAACCATGCAGTAGCTGCAGGATTTTTTTTTTTTTTTTTAAAAACATTCTGGACAGTTTAGGCGGCTTTGTGAGGGAAAATGCTAAGTATTCATACAAGTGTGCTCTCTGCCTGCTGATATGAATGCTTTGTACTGTAATTGTTTCTCCTTGCCGAAAGCTACGAGGCACAACTATGTGACTTTACTTATATGTTTTCAAGTATTTTACTGGTAATAAGAAAGGAAAAACCTAACAGAAAACCACCAGAAAACTATTCTTAGGAGAGGTATCCAACGAACCATTAAAGCTGAGAAAAGCAGAGGAATCCTAAGAGCATTCTGTCTTCCTATCCAGTTCACATAGGTGAATTTTGACATAGGGTGCGTTTTGAAGAAGGCTAAAAGAACAGAGCTGGCGCAGGAGAACCATGGGGTGAAATCTCAGCTTCATCCCAAGAAAACCTTTTGCAGCAGAAACATTAATGAACTGACACATCTGATTGTGGCTCAGCAAGGCCAGGATATTGTCTGTTACACCTTACGGTTTCAGCACCAGATCCTGTTTCGTGAGTTTCATCCTTGAGGGTGGCATCTGTGCCCTTGCCTTTGCATGGGGCTGTTCCCAGAAGGAATAGGCAGCCTTTCCGGCTGGGCAGTGTGTGCTCCATGGGCCACGACTGAGTCCTCTGACAGGGGAGACACAACCCCTTGGCTGCCCACCCAAGTAGGGATCTTACAAATGTCCATTTGAAGGGACCTGTTCCCTTGCCCTGGGAGATGAAGATAAAGGTATGTGATTGTCCTTTTCTCAAGATGCATAGCATTATTCTGGTAGGTGCTTCTTTGTGGTATCTCTGCCAGAATGTACTTCCTAGTGCAGGCAATAAGCTTGTAAGCAGTTTAGCCTAGTTAGCAGGTAGTGGGGGTAATAAACAGGGTGGGGAAAATGGGGTTGTGTGCAGCTGTGTTGGTGATGGAGGACAATGGTGGCTGTGCAGCAGCAGTGCAGTCTCTCCCTGCCACATGAGACTGAGTACATGGTGTATGGGATAATGGTTATGGGCAAGGGGATACAGCCAGAAAATCTGTGCTGGTAACTTAATTTATGATTGTAGTCCTGGACCCCTGTAGAGTACTTAATTTTTCTCATTTGTCCTTGGAAAGAGGAGGAAAGAGGATAAATTCTTTACCTAAATCCATATAAAGAACATTGATTTACTGATTCTTTTCCCAGTGTGTGCATAATAAATGACTTCCCTTTTCAAAGTTTTAAGTGTTTTACTATTGCTGAAGGAGTAAGCAGGTGGCTGTTTACAACATGAGCTTTCGATATGCCTACATCCATAGCAAAACACAGGAGCATAAAACAGCAGTGGGCCAGAAACCTGTTGGAAAACCCAGCAGTGACAAAGGTTGCCCACATTAACTGCCAAAAAATGCTGCTTTTTTTTTTTTTTTGTTCCCCTTTAGGCTGAGTGCCTGACTGTTTCACTGTTTTTTGCATGAGGGTGAAGAGAGGACTTTTCTCTTTTTGTGGCAGTGTTGGCTGCTTATTTATGTTGTATATTCTGTCCTATTGTTAATATAGTTCCAAAATGAGCAAGTCAGAGGGCACGTACATTCTAATTAGTGGTTATCTGAGACAGCTCTCAGAGCAAAGACTTCTTTTAAATTGTTTTGGATCTGAACATACTGTATCTACTTGAATGATGAAATGTTAGTAAGCAAAAAAGCCAAAGTTCTTTGTGGGAAGGCAATTGCTGCATAGCAACTGCACAGAGAGGTTGCAATGAAGCTTGCACATGTTCTCTTTTGTTGCTATTTTTGTCCTCATTTTCTCCATGTTCTGAAATGTACAGAAATTATTAAAGTTTTGGAACCACTTATTTCATTCATTGTTATTCATGCTCTAAAAAAAAGAGAAGTAAACAATGCAGTTTGTTTTTTGTATTTTGGGAAGAAATAATAAAGGGAATTTAATATGCCATTTATGAAGGGATGCTGCAACTGAGTTTTCAAATGAATGTGATCTTTAATGTATGTGAAGTGTATGGGAAGAGAGCAAGGTTAAAGAAATATAAAGACTCTCCATGATAGTAGATGTTCTTTCCAGTCTTACTCTATTTTTGTGTCCATCTAAAGAAATTTCTATTGTCTTAAAAGATAACCAACCCTACACAACTGAAACATACCATACATGTTAAAACATAATTCAACTTTGAATGTAATGGGATGACCATAAACAACAGCTGGGAAATAGTTACTGGGAAGGATAAACTATCTTGTAGTGTAGCTTTAAATAAAGCAGTGGGCTGACTGGTTTAGCAAAAGGAAATTTGGGGAGTAATGAGATTGTAAAGTGATTCTTAATTGCTAATAAACTTGAGTAAGGTTTGCCATGTTGAATAGTGCCTGTGCAAAGCCTGTTACGGCTATACAAAATATGGGAGACTCTGGTCTGAACTGCCTTTGTGGATGCGCCCTCTGTTAAGCCCATGTTAGAGGGATTCGGCCAGCCCCACAGCTGGTGGCTGACTTGGGACTGTGAGGTCCCACTGCAATAGGATTGCTGTTACTCTGTGCTTCGTCACCTTTCTGTAGTAGTACAGAAACTTGTAGGGCATTAGGATTAAGAGCAAGCATACAAGCAGGAAGAAGGTTCATTTAGTGGGAGGTGACATCAGTGGCATGGAACCATATGAAGCCTTTCCACATTAATGTGAATGAGTCCCGACAGGCAACCCTAAATGTAGCCAGGTGCAGGTGGATCAGTTACTTGTTGAAAGCATCCCATTCTCCATCACCTTGCTCTATCATGTTCAGTGTCTATATGATAAAGGTGGAAAAAATTGTGTTCTTTATATTTCTAGTAACATGATATTGTACCTCTGTGTTTTCAGAAAGCTGTAGTAGAGGAAGCCTCATTAGTGTGTGACTCCTGTGTGACTCCCCAGTACCTAAACAAGAAAATGGGGGATGTACATTTGAAAAGGGAAGGCAGAGTCTTTTCCTCTAGTCCAATAGAGGAGGAAATTGTCCAGAGTGGCTTTTTTGGGTAGCTACTCTTCTCTGCAATCATGGCAACAGGAAAAAGGTTCCTGCAAGTGTGGAACAGTTCTGGAATAGGTCAAAGAGGCTAATTAGCTCATGCAAACTAGCTAAGCATCTGAACCAGGTAAAAGTAATTCCTATGATTAAATATAATCATGATAATTTGTTGCCTGTGTTTCTATAATCCTCCTTGATTATTACCAATTTCATTCACAACAAATATTATTTATAAATAATGTCCTTTTATGTTTGTACCTTGCCAAATGGTAACATGAGAGCTGAGTAACCAGAATGTGTGAGCCATTCTCTAGCAACAAGTATGAAGATCCTTCACACCCTCCACTGCCTTGCCCTAGCAAAGCAGTGCTCTCCAGGAGAATTTAAACACACTGTGCCAAGGGGTAAGTGGAGTTCTCCTTCACTGATCCATAAGGTTTAGTGCGGGTGCTGGGAATGCAGGGCTATACACAGAAATCCAGCAACCATCTTTAACCAAAACTGTCCTGTGGCATGCAGTATGGCAGTGGGAAGTCTGTGTTTATAATAAAACCTTAGATTGTCTCTTCCTTTTGTTTCAAGTTTTTGGGAAGACTCCCTTTCATGTCAGTAAGGGGCAGGAGTGTAACCAAGAGCTGGAGTTAGCAAATGGCTATTTGTATCAGGCTTACAACAGGGGCTTCTGAGTGGGCTGAGCTTTAAAAGTATGTTCCAGGCTTGCTGAATGGGCATCTGGATGAGATAATTGGAAAAGTAGGCTGAGAATCAGGTCTTCCGTGAAGCTCTCTGATTTATTTCTGACAATGAAGTATGTCTTCTGAATTCTGTAATGTATTGAATTTGTTGGGCATTGGGAAGAGCCTTAGTTGGTAAGGCTGACTGATTGGCCTGACTGATGCCACTCTTTCATGGTCCTCTGCAAGACCTGGGAACTTTAATCCCATGAGTAAAGGAATCCCAGGAAACTCAGGAAATTCTTCAGGCAGCATCACTGTGTTTCAAGGTTTTCTAGGAGGAATGTGGGTCTTGTACACAGCAGAGGCTCACCTAGTGTTAATAACTCCCTCCACAGCGTCTATAAAGGGCTGTATTTTGGCAAGGTACAGAAAAGCCAGGGCCAGATACTTCACTGCACCAGTGCTCCCTTTGAGCAGCAGGCTTTTATACGTAGACTCCGGTGACCAGAATGTTTGCTGTCTTTCAGGTAAATTATTCATCAGGTGTGAACTGTTGGACACTTAGATATCTGTATAAAAACTCTATTTCTAAATTTCTACTTACATGAAGTGGGCCATTGTATGTTCAAATTGTATCACCCCTTCGAAGATATTTAATGACAGCTCATAAGTAGATGAGTGTAAGTAGATTATGTAAAGAGCTATTTGTAGGTTGTGGATGAATGAGGTTTCTAGAGCCAGGGTTACTGAAAGAACCTAGTTTCAGTTAAGCACTGGTACAATTGGTGTGTTATCAGAGTACACTGAAATGCAGTGGTGAAAGGGGCCTGAAAGCATGATCAATTTCAGAACAAGCATTTGTTTTATGCATTTTTTTTTTAAGATCTCTGACAACACTGTAGTATTTCAACATTTCACCACTATAACAACTAAAAAGCTTTTCTTAAATCACCAATCTAAATTTTCTTTGTTGTGATTAACAGAATTCTATCTTTTCTTCCTCAGTGGACACTGGGAAACTGTCTTATTTTTTCTATACTATGCTTTGGTTTATCAGTTGCTGGAACACTTCTTTTAGTCTCCTCTTTTATAGATTGCAAGCATCCCTGATTTCTTAATTTTTTTCCTCAGAGGACATGCTTTCTAAATCCTGTTCTTATTGCTGTCATCAGGACTGGCTTCAGTTTCTGAAGACGGTGTCTTAAGTTGGACAATTGAAGCTAATACATCACAACTGCTAACTGGGTTGGAATAGTCACCTCCATTTCTTACAAGTGACATTTCTCCCAGCTTGGGACATTTTTTTTTTGTGTGTGTGACATGGTTGTGCTGTTGACTTAGGCTTTTAGTTTGAGGTTCACCATAACCTGTTTCACATCCTTTTCAGAAGAAAAAGTACCACCAAGTCCTTTTGTCTCTGCATTGTTACCTACACTGTCCTTCCCTATTCTGCATCTGTGTGCTAGATCCCTTCTTTCTTCTTGCACCACTTGTTCAGCTGAATATCAGCATCCTGACTTTACACCATTTCACCAGTCAGCTGAGATCATCCTGAATTTTATTCCTCACTTCTGCATTTGCAATTGCTCTCAGCTTGGTGCAGCCATGAATTCTTAGTCTCTGTTTGGTCACTTAAAATGAATAATATTGGCGCCTGAATAGATTCCAGGGGATCCACCTTGAAATTTCTTTCTGGTTTGTCAGTGTGTTGTGAATAATTACCTTGAGAGGGATAGGATTTTTTTTTTTTAACCGGTTACACAGGTAACATGACAATTGTCACTTGGCTCTTATTTCGTGTTATCTTGCTTATGAACATGAGACGTTGGGCAGCGTTAAAAGCTCTAGTTTAGAGAAAATTAGTTCATATCTACCATTTCCCCTTTATCTACTGAAACAAGTTCCCTATCGGAGACGAAAACCACGACTCGGATATCCCTCCTTTCTGTGAACTCTTGTCATCCTCTGAGAAGCCCGGTAGATGGCACTCTGGATCCGTAACTCAGTATTTTAAAGTAAAAGTGATGACAATTGCCTCCTGTGCTCATTATTTTAAGTACTTGTTTCTCAAAGTTTGGTATCTAAGCTTGAGATTAAAATTACTGTAGTAGTAAAAGTCTTGTTGAATTGGGTTTGGGTTCATGTTGTCATTAAAAAAAAAAATCTAATAATCCTTCAGCATATATTTACAAAGCACAATTTTATATAGTATGCCATCGAGGGAGTGAGCCATCGCTGTGAGGGCGGCTGGAATATGTTCCAATGTTGGCCGTGCAATACACTTGAGTATCTGTGCCTGATACATGAAGAAGCAAAATAGGAAGGACAGAGGATCAGAGATCATTCTGCTGTGTTTTCTCCCACTTTCTGAGTATGGCCCAATTGTAATTTAGATGAAGGCATAGAGGTTGTTCTTGAATCAGGCCAACCATTATCACCATGATCCATAGGTCATAGAAAAGGTATAGTCTGTTTTAAAGACTTCAAGTAACATTAGTTCTACTGATGGCATTAGCTCTGGAATTCTGTTTCTGATTGTGTTTAAGTTGCTGGAAACCATACCTGCTGCTTCATTTTGATAGCATCATGTGGCCACAGTTGGGATCTGCTGGCTATGCTCTTGCTGAGTGCTCTATAGGCTCTTGCAGTGGTTGGGGGAGCAGAGCCTGGAGATTTCCCTGGGGGCCTAAGGCATGGCTGCGTGGCTGTGTCAGTGTGCTGTGGGCCTGCACTCGAGATGCTGGGGCAGAGCAGCTCTTTGGTTATAGGGGGTAAGTCAGCTGCCAGAGAAAATCTCCAGGCTGCTAGTCTAAAGATTTACCACTGAGACATGATGGAGAAGACTGCTGCCTCCTGCCTTTTTGCATACTGTCTTCCTGATAATTGATTGTGTCAAGGCAAGGTGTTTAACCTAACCTGTCTTGGCTTTGCCTTCAAAGGGACTAATGCTTAGGATGCCAGTTAGCTCCATTCATCCAAGATTTTGGAGCTCCCTCTCAACTCTTCCTGACCTGTGAGTACTCCTGAGCCTTCCAGGACAAAATAAAACAAGTTAGCTGAGCCACCTGGCAGTGGTTTGAACCAACTTGTTTGACTTTGCCCTAGAACTGACTGGAAGTGCTTACACAGCCAGTTACTGGGTCTCACCTGGAAGGTGTTAACTAACAGCTGAGAAACAGAAAGGAACAGCTTTCTAAATGGCCTGTGAACTGTATGCCCTGGGTGAGAGGCTTTACATTAGCCTGTTGGCTTTCCCTGGAAGAGACAAGGTATGCTCCTATGGCCTGTTCCAGTGGAGGGGTGCTATAAGAAGCTGTCATGTCTCAGCTGCTAGCTAGTATATTTTCCTGCAAAGGTGTGTTCCCTGCCTGTGCAGCACAGATGGGATTGCTGTGCCTGAAGGTGTCCAATGGAGCCACACAATGTGCTTTGCAGGGGTGCTGCGAGTGGCTTGGGGTAGAGACTCCATTGTAGAACCTTATTTTGTTGTGTACTTCAGAGATTGGGGAAGCCAGTTTGGCACACCAGGTTGTCTAACAGTCTTTGAAATACAAAAAAGCTTTTTTTTCCCTTTCCTGTTAGTAAGCTGGCATATCTATTGTATCATGGAATAGTAAGGAAATGATAACATTTCTTATCTGTACAATATTACCATTTTTGAGAAGAATAACAAAGTTGGAGCATGCATCATGCTCTTCACTTAATGTATTGGTGAATATTTGCACAGAGAACCACAAATAAAATAGATTATCCTGTTATCCAGGAGCTCATCTACATGCAAGATGAAGAGCTGTCTTACAGACAGAAATGTATATTTGGTTTAAGTGCATTGTGCTTAGAGTTCATACACGTCCCCTCCAGTACTTAACTATTAAAGGAGTTCACAGAAACTACACTGTAAACCCGCTGGAATAATTTTTATTAAATAATTTTCTCTGGTAAACAGGGAAAACAGAGCTGCAAGGAGGTTAAAATCTGGGCTTGGCTTCCCCACTAATGACAAACTCAGGCCCCAAAATTTGCTGAGACAGAGATGACAGGCTCTTGCAAGTACATCAGGTCATCCACCCACCCCTCCTTTCTGGTTGCTGCAGGGTACAGGTGCACTCAGACAGAAAGGACTGGGTTGCTTTTGAGCTTTGTTCACACACAAGGCAGAGCAAGAAGGTGTGCATGGTGTATACACCTGTCCCACTCAAATGCACTAGACCAGCACCACCAAACTTTTCTTTCCTCACACTGCTTGAAGAATATGGACTGTAAGGGTACTGCAGCACTATTAGTGGATTTCTTTCAGTTCTGGGTGGCTATTTATAACCTGCCAGCCTTGGATGGTTCCCAGTCAAAACAATTTGTGTTTAAAGAAAAGCTGCATGGGAGCAGGGATACTACGGGTAGGTAGGATTGCCAGTAAGCCCATTCACTCAGATCTGCTATGTGCCCCAGCCCAGGAAGCAGTGAATGATGCTCAGACACTGGCGCTTAATGTGATCTTGGACAAATTTCTCACCTCTCTGGACTTGATCGCCTATCTCTAAAACAGATGTTCTCTTCCCATTGCAATCTGCCTGGAGACTTGTAGTTTTATGTATTGTATTATCCTTTGGTATTATCATTCGTGGGCTTTTTCAAGTGGAGGAGGGACAGGATGTCTTTTCTTTATGTTAGGCTTTGACAGTATCATCGCAGGGGTAGGGGATTTGCTGCGCAGTGCATCATCCCAAACGTTTTTGATGATAGCATCAGATTTTTCTCCTACTTGCCCTTTTCCCTAGAAAGGGGTTAGGCTCTTTGGGTGTTGCCTGACAAAATTCAGGAGGTGGGTGGGTGCAGTGAGATTTTCTGGCTGCACCTCTTTGTAGGGTTACCAAGAGTGCAGAGGGCCCTCAATCAAAACAGGGAGCAGCCTGCACAAATGCAAGTAGAAGCAGAAGATTCTCCAAGGCAGCATGTTTCTTCTTTCTAGAGCAACTTGCCAATAGAGAAGGAGATTATGTTGGAAAGCAGCTGGGCTGTTCTCTGTGTGTGTGCATTTGGCCAATCATCCTTCATGTGAACACATCAACCTCTTGGAAAGATGCAGTTTAAGCCAGGTGTTGGTATTCACTTGCTGTCTGCACATCACAATAAGGAAATGCAAACGGAATTTGTAAGCTAGTGAAAGGCTGTGTCTCTAACAGAGGGGAGGTCCAGAATCTAGCGCTCATTCTTTGCTTGTAATATCACTGACCTCTCTTCCAGTAGTATTCTGTCTGTTCACACAACAAATGTTGCTGCAGGATGCCTTCATCTCCCACAGCTCACCCTAACTTCAGTGGCTTCTTTCTGCCTCCCCACATATGTGCCTACGTGCCTCCTGACCATCTTCATCCTCCTTTCAAACTTGGAAGACATGAACAGACAGACATACCTATAGCATGACTGCAAACCCTCATTTTTTTGGGTAATCTTGCTCAGAAGAGCAAAGTGTCCAACTGCAGCCTGCTCTAAAGCACTGAGGTGCAGAAGCCCAGCACTACAGGGTGCATAGTGTTGAAAATAGTGATAATCTAGACTGTGTAACACCTGTGGAACTATAGGACAGCAGACTGTTCGGCAAGTGCTCTTAATGAAATACACTTAAGTGCTTTGTTGAACTGCAACCACAGCCAACCTGTGGCACATGGAATATTTTAATCTGGAGTCTCAAATTGTTGAGTCAAGTCCTGTAGTGTTTCAGGAATAGCTCAGGGAGCTGCTGACAGCTCAGACAAATTGGTGTTTTTCTACCTGAGCTGTTGGCCATTCAAGCTGAGCTCAAAGCAAATCTTTGGGGCTTTGGGGAAGCCAGTGACAAATCAAAGAATCTTGTTTAACTTGGCTATGGCTGAATGCTGCACTTCCTTGTGAGGCTTGGTATACTCCTCTGATTCACAAACAACATCTGCTTCTCTTCACTGACAATTCTGAAGATGATCTCTTGAAGGAAAGGGAGCAAGCATAATTTTCTGAAATGCTGGTGGTTCTTAGTGGAGCAATTGCAGGTGTGTGCAGAAGGCCAAAGCCAAGTGTGCTGGATGAACACCTGCATGCTGCCATAGCTGTAAACATCTGCTTTACCCATTTATCTTTGCTCACCCAACACTGATTGCTGGTGGTACCATGTGGTGCATGGATTTCAGGGTGCTCAGCCTCCTAAAGTGTAAAGGGCATGGTTAAATACTCTGCAAGGACTAAGAACCAAGATGTATCTAGGTGGTCTTTTTGGTGCCTGATGTTAAATACTACCAATACTTAACAGCATCTAAAGGCTAGTGCTTTCACTTCTGCTGGTCTCTAGTCACAGTATTTTCTATCTTCATATACACATCTCATGTCTGTTCCTCCCAGTGTACCCACCATGCCTCATGCACATTTTACCTTATGTGGACAAAGCATACGTGGACCTGGGTAGTAGTTTTGTTTGACTTGGGGCTTCCTGTAAATGGCAACCAGAGGGCCTAGCCCACCCCTGTGGCACAAGCTTTTAAAGTCCCATTATTGCTCTGAATCACACCTTCGTCTCCACACCCTGAGTCACATATTAAAATAAAACTGTGGGAAATAATAAAACCCAGTTATACGAATGTGTCTTTTATTATAAGAGTTCTTAAATTTTTTTTTATTACTGCTTTGAGGCCAACTCATCGTCTTTTGTTATGTTCATTACAAAAGGCTTTGCTCCAATTCCTGTTAACTTGAAGGGAAAGGAACACAGTGAAGAGCAGTTCCTTGCTGGCATCCATTCCCTTGTCCTCAGCATGCCTCACCGTCTTTACCACAGCTGCTCAACAAGAGCCCTCTAGGGTAGGTGGTATTACAGGGGAGGTTGACCAGGCAAGTTTTCAGAAGACGACTCACAGAACAGGGGGTCAGATTGAGTTCTCTTTAAGTCTCATACCTAGCACTCTAGCTCATGGCATCTATTGTTCCAGGTACCCCTAATATAAGCTTCTGTCCTTTGTCAAGCAAATATGAGATAGTTTTCATCTTTGCCGATGTCATGTCTGCTTTATCCCCAGAAGAGTGAGAAGTCTTTCTCAGTCACGAAGAGGGAGAAGATGAGATTGGGGTGGAGGGAGAAAGTAGGAGGCAGAAGGCTTGTTTATATTTGCTAATTAGAAAAGTAGATTGTTCCCATTTAAAAAGGAATAATCTGCAAGACGGTGTTTCGGTTAAGTATTTACGGTCTGTAGATTGGGGAATGGGCAGAGCCCTTTTCTTCCTAGGGCTTTGTAAATTAAAGCATTTGTATCTTGACTGAAGCTTGGGAAGTTCCTTTTCATCTTCAATTTTAGATCATACTTGTTGACCACACCAGTACCAGGACTCCTTGCTCAAAAACCAGCACATCATCCATGCCATTTTCTCTCACCCTAAAAAGTAGCTGAATATACAGAAACTGAGTCCTGGACCAATGCTCCACTGGAGCCTGGCGTCATACCAAAATAAAATAATTCCTTTGTGCACCTCTGGCTACAGTTTCCAAATCCTTTTTTTTTTTTTTTTTCTTTTTCTTTCCCCTCCATGTGTCTCTGCTTTCTCAGATAGCACAAGCCTTAGCCTGCGCTCCAGGAATAGTCTGATATTCAGGACTTTCCTCTATTGCAGGGCACACTACCTTCTGCCATCCCTGTCACACGCTTATCTAGGTCATCTGAATTTCTTTTGGCTTTTAGAAGAGCAGGTGCTTCTGAGACTACAGCCTGAAGCTCTGATGGAGCAGGTGAGTCAGAAGTTGGCTTCCTAGTTACGCTATGAGGAGAGGGTGCTAAAGTCTTCATTATAGATTTGCTGTAGCTTTTTTCTGAAGCTTCTCATAGAGGCAGTACTCGAAAAGATTTTTATTTTTTTATGATGTGGGCTTATGATCACCTAAAATTCTGTTGCCACCAAACTTACAGTTCATAGAGCACCCAACAACTGTCTGGTCTTGAGGACTTGTGGTGGTGAATGACTTCCCAGTAGTCTTTATATATCTACCTCTGTCTGTTTCTAGACATGTATTAAATAATTCTCCATGATCGGATATGCATTAAGTGTTCCCTGACTGACCATCCACGAATCATTTAAACAGCATTCTTCTGGTTTATTGAATGTCTTTTGTGACATCTGTTATTCTCTGCTTAATAAACCATACAGGATCTAGAATTGTGGCAAGTCCACTTGATCTCTGAGGATGACATGTATTTTAAAATGATTTTTACCTGTAGACTCATTAAATCATGAGACATTTTCTGCTTCAGTGCTAGGAAATAAATAGAATTTCCTGTCAGGTAATCAAAACCCCAACAGACCAAGAAACTGGCTCTTGAAAGACACAATAGATCAACAGGATAGCCCCATGTGGACCAAATGCCTGGAAATTGGGCATAGTCTGAAAATAATGTATACAATGGTTGAAACCTCCGGGCACAGCTGTGAAATCGCTGCAGGTATTTTATTCCCTGTTCCTCAGTAACTCAGGTGACTTTTGTAGGGCTAATGCCTGGAGAGCTCCCATGGAAACGAGAACTAATGACAGGTAGAAATAAGGCTCGGGAGAAGCATGTTACAAAGGCTTCACAAAAGCTCCTAATCCATGAGATCTAGTGTATACTATTGAGAATATTGAATAATGGATTTGCTCACTGTACAAATATAAAGCTCGTTACAGGTACCTTTCACTAACTGTGGTGTTCTGAAACTGTTCATTCAGGCTCTAATGTCCACCCTTTTTGGTATTGAGTTATTGTACTAGGATATATTATCAAACTGAAACAACTGTTTCTGTGGTTTGTCAGAGCTTCTGCATTTCTGAAAAGCAGTGTATTTTTAAGGGAAGAAAATGATAGCTTTGAACCTGAGTGTTTCCCCACAGGGTAGCTGTTCATGGTCCTTTTGGTTTCGTGAGTAATCGGTCTGGTCCTGGGCACTCAGTATCTAACATTTTGCATACAGTGAGTGGGTGAATGACTTATATCCATGGCAGTGGTGCCTGCGGGTAGGTAGAACAACTGGGAAATTCAGTTCTTATAAATCTATAAAAATAGCTAAGAGGTGTAATGTACTGTAAAGCTGCCACATTAACACGCACTGGGCTGTCTTTTCATTGTTTTGATATGCAGCAACAGTTTTATGCCTGTCTCAGAAGGTGTTATAAAGTTTTATTTCAACATGGATAATATTCCAAATCCAAATTTTGCTTCATTTTTATGTGGTTTCAGAAAACTAAAATTAACTAGAGTGCATTTGCATTTACTCTGCTTGTCACAATTACAAGGCAAGTGCAGAAATAATGAGAGTTGGTTTCATTTAATAGCAAAGATTCAGCAATGTTTGTCCTATCCAACCGTCTATTTTTTTTTCCTTGTAAGTGAATTGAGAACCAGAACTTGAGATGCACAATCACGAGCTTCAGTTGCTTGGCCTTTCTTTGCCTCTCTTTCCCCATGTCTCCGCAGGGTCTCTCAGGAGAGCTAGTATAAGTCAACTAACACCGAGAAGCACACATGCAAAAGTGTGTCAATCCCCAAAGCAAATGGGAGCAAGGTGGCCAGGTGTGTGTTTTAAGGTGACAAACAGCAGTGCTGCTTTACTCCTGAGACAGCACCCTCAGAGGCATTTGACAGTCAGTGATGTCTTTGCTCTGACTCTCCCTGTTTAGTTTGCCTTTGTTCCCCTGCAAACAAGCTCTCGGACTGCTCCTTCCACCCCCAGGCTGCCTTTTCCTTCCTCCTCCTCCATCCCTTTTAATGGAAGTGACTCTCTTGTTGACTTTGTGACATTATTCTCTTCGTGCTTTCCATCCTCTTCCTGATGAGGAGAGGAGGAGGAGGTGGAAAAACCCTGAGCCATGATAAACTCAGGTTCAGTGTGAAGAGAGACACAGCTTTTCCCCTCCTAATGGCCACAGTAGGACAACTGTCAGGGCCTTTCTTGTGTTACTCTGTTACCCTCTTGTAGAGCAACAAGCATTTTTTTGCAACATTTCCCAGGGAAGAGGTAGCTCTGAACCCAGCAGAGCAGCCTTGTAGTGTGACAGGCTTTTACTCGGACCTGTTGCCCATCTGCATGATGCCTAGACTAGAGGGAAAAGCAGCCCAAAAAGGGGGCCAAGAGCAGAACAGCGCCCACCCTAATAATGATTTATTCTACTGTGTTTGCTGTCTGAAAGGTGAAACAGCTTTGAGTGATAAACTTGCCCCATGGCATTCCCCTGAGAAAGCATCTTGACCTCTCCTCCTGTGTGGTTTTTTGGTGGTCTGTGTGTTCTGCTGTGGTCAGAAGAATAAAGTTCTGTTCTGTGACCCAGAAAGTCTGACTAGACCAGTGTCCAGTGCCTGCCTGGCAGCTTTCTTGGTTTTGTGCTAATTTCATGTGAAGTTGCTCAGCTTAGGCTGTCTTCTTGCCTATCTCCACACTAGCATCTGTCTGCCATCCTCAACATATCACAAGTGGTATCACTTGAAGGCGTGGGATTTCCAGGGTGGGACCTCAATCCTTCCCTGAATTTCCAGTTGCTTGGTTCACATCAACAAAGAAGGGTTTTAGTTTATTTTAGTCTGTATAACTGAGAACTGATGACCAGATTCAGCTCACGCTCTTTATGAAGGAGCAGAAGTCCAGGGAGGACAGCTATAAGGAATGTTTCCAGAATTCTTGCTATCCGTTCCAGAAATACCATATATGTGTCTTTTCTTAGTGGTTTAGACTTGTGTCTGTCCCCTGTGAGAACCAGATAAATTCAATGTCCAAAGCAAATAATGCTCAGTGTTTCAGTTCCAAAGATGGCAAACGTTTATGTGTATTTAGCCTGTACTTTACCTTGTTAGAGAAATAAAACTGAGGAAGTTTGGATCTACCTGTAGCTGGCTGTTAAAGGGAATTGCTCTAATGATAGCAATGGAGTCCAGGAACTTTGCCCAATTTCTGTTCGTTCTTGTTCTGATCACTGGAAATCTGCTCAGCTCTCTTTCTCAGCATTAAAATGGGGATTATACTATGCCCTTCCTTTCTTGTGGGGAATATGACATCTGTGCCAAGGTGATTCTGGAAAGATAGCTGAAAATGAGCAAACCACCTAGGAAATTACCACCTGCAGGTGATGCAGGCTGATGTGATGTCAGTAATGGGTATTTTGTGCATCTGCACTGTAAAAGCTTGTTACATTAGAAAATATCAAACAAAATGCTTCTGAGATTGACAGAGAAGACAATATAATCTCATACCTTTTAACTATCTCTGCTTTATGTTGGTACGATATGTATAGAGCTGATAATTTTGCTTTTACATTGTACCAGCAGACTACAACTCTGGCTGAGAAGTATCATCAAAACAGCATTGATGTGGAGAAGAGGGATGAGTTCTGAACATAGACTTTAAGTGATGGGCATTAGAAATTAGTCTTAAATTCTTTTACAGTATAGGTAGTCCTAATTAATAACTGCGCTTCAATTTTAGTGGTAATAACAAATAGATCACCCTGATTATCTTGAGTGATAATGCACAAATAGGCATATTTTGCCAGAACTCTGGAACTGTGATGACAGGGACCATAAAAGTCTCTTTGTAGATGGGGTGAATTTCAGTCCATGTGCTGGGTTCTGCTCCTTACAGTGCTTCTGTGCATCTCCCCCTGGGATGGTGAGAGAAGGGCTGGCCTGTTCCTCTCTTCTGGCTGCCTGTACCACATACTGGGGAGAAAATTAGTAGGAGAGGCAAAAGAGACATTGCACACATTCTTTTCCCTCTACTCAGAAGTGAGCTAAGGTCAGTGCTTTGCTCTGTGAGGCAGCTTGCATTCTTTTCCTGCACCTCTCCAAGGATGTCTTTAAAACAAACAAACAAACAAAAAAAACCCAAACAAAAAACACCTCCTCCAAACTCCCCACATTTGCCTAAAGTGGGCTTATTTCTGTTTTCTTTGTGTATGAAACAGTGGCTTCATTGTTGATAATGCACCTGAATAAAGTCTACCTGCATTCCATTAAGGTAATAAAGTATTTATTCCTTTCTGGTGACCCAGAATCCTAGTGGAATTTCATCTGCTGTTGCACCACTCTTTACCAGAATCAACCTCTCTCCTGTATATCCTGTAGAGGGGATAATATGGGGAAAGAACATTCAAGGTTAGTATTTTCTGTCTTTTTTTTCTTCAAACATTGTTTTTAATCTGATTCTCATACAGGAGCACACAGTAGTCAGAAAATCTGCTGTGCTTAAAAGGCAAATGCAGATAAAGTTTGCTTGTAGGAGAGCCATTTTAACTCTTCTAGTACTGGCCCTATTGCAAGATTTGCGGAGGAGAATATAGACACAGTGTCTTAATTTTTTCAAAGCTTTAGTGTTGTAAAAGTTGCAAAAATTTTCAGCTCACTCAGTTTGCTTGAATTTACTTTCACTTTGGGGATTTCTCAGTTATTGTGGATCACATGTACTAATGAAGGGTTTTGGTTTTTCCTTGTCAGCAGCACCTCTGAAGAGAAGTTCAGCATGTAAAAAGTTTTAAATGCTAGAAGAAATTTCAACAAAGAATCAGTAGGTCAATGTAAACATGAATGGAAGAGTTATTGCCAAGAATTTTGAAGTATAAAAAAAACCCTAGATGTGATTAACTTGAAATTGTTTTGAGACCAATGAATGCCAGTGAAGGACCTGATGCAGTAAATGGTGCTTAATGCCATGAGATGTTGGCAAACTAAGCATTAAGCTCAATAAGATGTATTTGGAGGACTGGGCCCCAAATGTGATTCTCTGGTTTCATCTTGAGCTGCGGGTGAGTAGGTGCATACTGTATGACAGCAAGGTTGCTGTAGTAATTATTCATTAGCTTTAAATAACAGGGTAATTATGAAGGTAAAATTCATATACCCCAACACACCCTTTTTTTGCTAGCTTTTCAATTTCTGAAGAATGCCTACAGCTCTCTGCTTTGTGTTGTAAAACAGGGCACTGCCCCTAGTTGTACATGGTTGCTATTTTGCTTTATGCATGCTCCTTGCAAGAATGTGAACTGGGGTGAAAAGGTGACATGAATCAGGGAGGCAGGCACTTGAAGAGAATAAAAACCCAGTTTCTCCTATGCCTCCAAGGATAATGAAGGTCACTCTGGTGCCCATAAACACGTGTACTGCACACAGGACTGGTTTCTCCCTGAAAATTCTTGAATTCTCTGTGTTTTCAATTTCTGTTCATTTTGGGGGCAAAAAGCAGATAGCAGAAGAGAGACGAAGAGGACAAGTGGCAATATTTTGGGAGGACAGGACCCAGACTGGTAATCTATATCCCGGATATTTAACCATCAGGTGCTTTTGGGGTGGCGTGGCATGACCGGTGAACTTGTGTTACATAGGCAGAATAGGCAGAGTTTGAATGCTTCTGGATAAAAGTTCAGATCCAGGAATCAGTTTATCTCATGTGGCTTGAACCTAATTCACCGTATTCAGAATTTCAGAATGAAGTTCACAAAAATGACTCTGTCCTTTTACCTGTAATTAGGGACTGTTGCACGTGATACGCTGTGGTTATGCTCCACACGTTGCGCGTAGCAGCTCCGATTTACTGCATTTGTGAAGGGCTGCTACAGTGCATGGTGCAGGGAGCCCGGCATGCGACGTGTGCTGTACAGCAACCTGTACGTGCAGCAGGTCCTCTGCATCCTTGTGGTCCTGTGCATAACCACAGACTAACAGCCTCATTCTACACTTCCTGTGCTGCAAACCCCATAGCCCTGCATTAGACACCAGGGCCTTCACCTAGTGAAAGGGATGGGTGATTCGGCAAGGGCAATGTGCTCAGCAGTGCTCTCCCAGCTAGCTTGTCAAGGACAGGCTGCCACTGCCAGTTTCTTTTACTGAAGTTGTTTCGTTTTGCTGTCCTTCACCCAGCTGAGTGCTGCAACCATTGGCTAAACATTCATTCTCTGTTTCTTGCACTATGAGCATCATATTGTGAATGCCCACTGGAACATGGTAGAGCTTATGCCTAGAAAGGCATACATAGTTCAGGCCCTCACACAGGGTATGGTACGTATGCCAGATGTCTTACACTGCAGATATATTCTCAGTGCACAGAACTGTTGGGATAGAAGGGTCACCAACAGTACAGTACTTGTCTGTCTTCAGATGTGCCTTCTTCAAGGTCCAATCTGGTAAGTGTGCTCTAGGATCTGAGAGTGAGCTTTCCGAATGAGATCAACAAGATGATGCTGAGTTTGTGATCCCAGGTATATTTTAGATGCGAGACTAAGCCTAATGCTGAGTGCTCTTGCAAATGAGATGCTTTTTCACCACCTGGTAATATTCAGGACTCGGTAGCAGTGGTGAGGAGCAAAGTTCTAATAATAAATAAGTGCTAATAAATTTTGGGCCAGTCACCCGATGTGTTAGGCAAGAACCTAAGATCTTGTGTGGAAATCACCTATCACATTTTTCTGTTCTAGTGGAGAGGATGTGAGTAAAGACTGTAGTCTAAAAAGACCCATGTGGACCATGATTCTGGCGTGTTCTGAACTCGAGAGTTGAAATAGTTCTAGTATGGTAACAGGCTAGTGCAATTTCCATAGCAGCTGAAATGCTGAGGAGACTGGAGAGATGGACAGACTTGCGGTAAGGGAAGAAATAAATTGTCAGAAACTTGAACTTTTGGAAGAAAACTGTCACTATCTTGGGAAATTTGGAGTATGCAGTGCAGATCTGTGAGACCAACCATTTGAAAACAAAATGGTTATTAGAGACCTAATTCTTGGAGTCTAATGGAGGCTTTTCAACAGCGAGCTACTTTGTTGCTGCAGTGTCTGGGTGCTCTAGGGGCCCCTTTTATTATTCTGAGATGTACTATTATGTTGTAAAATCCGATTTTAAGAAAAAGCTGAAAGAGTGATAAGTAAGCTGTTGGATATCTTTATGGGCAACAAATGGTCTTCATGTCAAAAAAACCCCTCAAACCAAATCCACATACAGCCCCACCCCACACTCCCCAAAAAAGTCCCTTTGCATTGTCACCGAATTAAAAAATTAACGGTAAGAGTCTAGGCCTGTAAAGAAAGGGAGAGCTCCTATCCAAGCAGCCTGGACAGGGTGACTCTTTTTTCAGATCCTGAGCATTTCATTAGTAGAGCCCTATCTTTGCCTGCCCCTGTACCTTCTCTTGCTCTTTGTCCTCAAAGCAGCACTGTTATTTTTAAACACCCTGGCAGCTTGGGGAAAAATCTTACTAGGCTCTTCCAGTAACTCTCCCACTCTGCCCACCGGCTCCACTATGCCCTCTAACAGAAATGGAGCACACTCAACCCTGCAGCATGACATCTAGCTGTGTGGAGGGCTAGGCAACAATTCAGTGTTTGATATTACAAGAGTATTTGAGAACTTATTTCAATAAGGTTGGGGTCTCTGTGAGAAATGCACTAAACGAACAGTGCTTTACACAACAGGAAAATGAAAACTGATACAGAAGTAATTAGTAACAGATAATCTGTGGTAGTGTAGTTGTTTGCATTACACCAAATATAGTAGTTAAACTGTACACAAAATGCTATGAGGAAAAATAGAAGGTCAAAAACATACACTCTTTTATTGCACAATACTGTAAGCTGTATGCCTGTGTGACAGATTATATATAAATATATAAATTGCTCTCTTATGCATATTCCTTGGACCTCACAGTGTATCATTTCATAAACAGAATCTGTAAGTGCCTATTGTATTGAGCCTTTGGTTATTTTTATTTCATAACACTAACATGTTGGGGTTTTTTTCAACAGTATTTATCTGAGAACATCTGAGAGCCAAGGAGCTCTTTAAAGGAAGCGTGTTTACCTCTATTAGTGGATTACTTAGACAGTGGCCTCTGGTCCCATCACAAATTTTGCATCCTAGCATCACAGAAACACTAAACCATTTTGAGAGGCACGTAAACACTTCAAACACAATTTTTGAGTCCTAGAGACTGAGACCTTTACATTTGCAAAATAAATCTTCAAAATTTGGATGCCTAGCTTTGGATGCTGGTGACCATGGTGGACAATCACAAATGCAGTCTTCTTCACAGGAACTATTGGTGCTCAGCATCTCTGAAAGACTGAAAGAGGTTAAGTGTCTCAGGCAGGATACTGTGAACTAACACTTCTGTGGATCTTAGCCTCACATTGATCAAATTTAGCCCTGATTCTTGCAGACTGTTGATGTATTGGGCAGGAACAGGACCTTTTCTTGTTGCCTTTCAGTGCTCTGTGTTAACCACAGAGTCATTTCTCTTCTTGTGTTGCTCTAATGAAATGGTTGACATGTCAATCTATTACTTCAGAGGTTAATGGCTACATGGAAAGTAATATAACAGGCCCTTGTGGCAAAGCAGAAACCCTATCACACTATTTCCTTTCTGATCACTTCAGTTTTGACAACTGTCATGGAAAAAAAAAACAACCAACTTTTTATATCTTGATTTCCCTCAGTGAAATTGGTCAGTGAACCTAGGATTTTTACAGTGGAGGGAATCCAATTTTGTTGTTCCTTTTCCTTTTTCCTTGTCTTTTCATTTTTAAAAAAGAATCAGTGTGTGGAAGTTTAAATTATTTCGTAGATGGAAGTGAATAAAAATTGGATTACAGACTCTGAGAAAACCAGGATTGTACAAGCAGGACTCTCATAAAATGAGTGTCTGTTTATTAAACAGGATTAGCTCTGTCATACAAGTGTTCAGGTGTAGCAAGCACAAGCAGAAAACAAGTAATTTTCTCACCTTCAGAGAATGGTATCCTGTCCTATTCCTTATCCTGTCTTGTACCAGCATAACATTACAGTTTCAATTAAAAGCTCTACACTTACAAAAATAAACCCTGCATCCCCTGTCCCCCCTGCTTCCTGTAGAGACAGAACAAAATTGCAAAATATTTTAAACAGGAAAAGGTGCTGCTAGAACAAAAAAAAAGAGGAAGGTTTTATTGCTAAATTAGGAAGTGGAAGTTCATATGAAAGACGTTTTCCCCAGGAAAAGATTGGTAAATGTGAGGCAAGGTGATCTGCTATTGCAATATAGAAGCTCTCAGCTCGCTCTCTCTAACACATGGTTCTTCTAGTATCACATTTTATCTGTGTACATCATGTACCTTGGTACCCAAACAATAATAGCAAGGAATGAGATTCTGCATGATGGTCTGGGTAGTCAGTGAGGATTCTATAGCAGCAATGTATGTGGCATTAGTGACAGCTAAGGATTATCAGCTCTTTTTAGCTCTATGCTTCTTTTGGTCTCTCCTTTTCCTTCTCAGGGGACTGGGAACAATATACAGAAATCTGTATCACATTTAGCAGTCAGGATGTGTTCTATGCAGATAATAATTCAGTATCAATATATCAATGTTCATTCAAAAAGCTTTTCTGGAACATTTTAGGGGTAAACAGCAATGGTATAAAATCATATAATTTCCCATTCTGTTTCTTTATCATTTCACAAGAGTGACTTAGAGTTATTAAAGTTTGTTTCTCCAAGTCACGACTTATATATTTATCATAAAGCTTAACAGCTTATTGTTACGGTAGTTTTTTGTCTGTTCTTTTGTGCATTAGTTTACTTGTTCATTCCAGAATGCATGCTAAGGTTTTTCTGGTGATGATTCCGGCTACTCGGTTTAATTAATTGCAGTTTGCTCAAAACCCACATGAAATAGCTGGTCTCCAACCCAAAAAAACTTAGGAAGAAAGAAAAAAACAAACATCCTTATGCTTGTGGGTTATATGGGCAAGATCCAGGAGTTCAGATAGCAAATGCTAAAAGACATTTCTTTGTGGAAAAGGAGGCTCAGCAAGGAATTATTTAATACTTTTCCATTCTTTCTTCTCAGAGGCATGCAACAAAAGGACAGGGTCAATGGTCACATGTTGTAACAAGACACATTTCAAACAGATTTGAGGAAAATTTTTTTTTTTACAAGGAGGGTGGTCCAGCACTGGAACAGGTTGCCCAAAGAGATTGCAGAGTCTCCACTCTTGGGGATGTTTAGAAGCTGAGCCTTGACCAGCCTGCTCTCGTTGGCCCTGTGCTGAACATGGGAGCTGGACTAGCGGCCTCCAAAGGTCCCTTCCAGCCTCAGCTATTCTGTGATCTATACGTGGTTCTGTATATCTTAGTTCCATAAATGACTTATTATAGGTCAGATTTTTAAATACTGTGACACAAAAGTAGGAGATGTGTTTTCTACTCGCTAGGATAAGTAATTTCTCCATGAAAAAATGGGTGAATTCAGCATATGTACTTTTAAATAGACTCATCCTCAATGTGTATTATGTATTTCAATTATTTTAAGCATAGTGATTTGTCCTGTCTATTGTCCTTCCCTTGATCTTGTCCTTTTATGGACAGTTACAGTCAGATTTATAATTTTCTGTCCTGTTTTCCTTTATATAGGAAAGATCAATGGTGTTAAACTGTAAACACTATCAGTTTTAGTCATGTAAACAGTGGGAATTATGTATGGTATAAGACTATGAAATTTGATTTTTTTTTTTTTTGTGAATTAGTAATAGTTTTCTCCCCATTTCCTAAATGTCCATATCCATATACCAAATTCTTTATGAAAATCAGTTACATTTTGAATGACATTGTTGAAACTGAAGTATCAGCATTCAGAATGGTTGGTTCTTGTAGATGATGTCTTTTCCTTGATGACCTGCAAATAATTGCTGTGATTATGATGTTTGCTAATAATTTTCAAATAATAGATTATATTACTTATATACTTATAACAAGTTTAACTGGTTGAAAAAGGCTTTTTCCTCCATTATAATTATTTAATAAGCTAAGAAAAAAGACTGAAAAGATCTGCTCTTTTGCAGATGTTACATCTCTTGTAATGTGAAATGTTATTGTAATGCTTTAGAAAGTGTTTATCTTTGGTCTAAACAATTATCTGATCGGCACCTTCTTTCTTTTTCATCCCCCACTGTCTTTTCTCTTGGCTGGCTTCTTCAGTTTCCCTCCTTCTTCCCTGAGAACTGAATAATAATTAAAAAGAAAAAGTCTCATTAAGATACAGTTAGTTAAATATGTATGTTTTAACAATTATTTCTAATGGAAAACTCTACTTGTGATGGCTGCTGCTATTATATGTATTTTGAAATCATTCTAGATTTGGAAAATGCATCTTGTGTGGACAGACAAAACCTTTCCCTTCCAGAGGTAATTTCTATCCTGACGCTGCTTGATTCAACATGCTTGGACTACGTATGAGATGGAAAACTGGGGGATGGAGAAGCATATGTAGAGCCTGAAGAAAATAGTCAGTTATTAAAACAATTTAGCTTGCCATTAAATCTCACAATTTTTGAATATAAATAGGTTCTCTTCCCTTTGCCTCATCTGTCATTTTATTATAGCAGAAAACCTGGTGCTGAACAAAATGGGCAGAGTAGCCTAGCAGTTCAAACAGAACTGGAAGCCAGGATCTTGATTTTTGGTCTGACTCCACCAATGACAAGCTGTATCATCCTGTGTAACTTACCAAACCTCTGACTCTCGCTTACCGCTCTGTAAATGTCATATAACTACATAGGATGCTGAGAGGTTTAATTAGAATTAATTTTAGTCTTTCAAGTACTTTGTGTTTCTCAGATGAAACGTGCTGTGCAAGTGTGAAGGATAATTATTATGTTGCGTCTGTGTTTTTCTGATACATTATTACTATTCTTTTATTAACCATGTTTTGAAAAAACCCCCACGGTACTTACTGGTTTTCAGTTTTGTTTGTATGGTTTAAAGTTAGTCCCTGTGAGCACAGTAAGTAATTAAACTAATATTGGCATTGAGATGTGGGTTTTTTCATTTGAGAATTTAATGGCTATTAGTAGATTGTCACAAAATGTCTGGCTGTTTTGATACTTTGAGCACCTTGAATCATGCACTTAAGTGTAAGATGGGTCATATTGCTTTTAAATGTAGTGAAGTAGCCAAGCAATAACAGCCTGCAGAGTCTCTGTTGATAGCTTCCTCGTAGCTGGTCAGGCTTGACCCAGGTGGCATTACAGAGCAATTGTTCAGAAAATTGTCCTAGCAATCAGTGCCTGGTGCCTCCTTAACTGTTTGCCAGTCTTGTCAGGAGCTGAGCGTACCTTATGCAACAGGGCACCGCCTGTTTCTCCATTTTTTTCAACTGAAACACTGAAGTCTGAGGAAAGCCGAGTTACCGGGAGATGACACATAGCACATGGAAGCACGCTGTCTTGTTGGATAGGAGATAACTGTGTTTTTTCCAGATGGAATCGCTGCTTCACGAGAAATAAAAATAACTGATTGTAGCAGAAACTCCGTGTCCCAAGGACATAATAATTCAGAAAGTGTTGAGTTATAAACTGTGCTTGTACTTTAACATGGATTTGAGCATGTGATTGGGCTTTTCTTGTAGCTGAGCGTTCATGAGCCTTAAATAGAAAGGCAGTGTTAACAAATAAGATCAGATCATTTTGGGATAATAAACTTCTTTCAATAAGGTTATTGTTTTATAGGCAGGTCATACTCTTTTTGTCCTCACTTGCCAGGTACTATAAAGTGCAACTGTATGATTATTCTAGCACACAGGACTCCTGTGTTAATTGCAATGAGATAAACTTGTCTGGAGAGACAGTCTCTTCTGCTCAAGGCCACAGATGTGATGAAGCCGACTTACCTTGCTGTTAGACATACTGTCTGGAAAACTGCTTGAGCTGCTTTAGTGCCCTTCTGTTCTAAAGTAGGTTAGAGCATAAAAATAAAAAGGAGATGAATGGATTTATGCCATTCTTACACTTTATAGGTGCAGCATGCAGATGATTGTAGGTGTACCACAACGCTACCTAAGCAAAACACAGACCCAGCTCATCCACCGAAAGCTGCATTTTTGTTCTGCTCTAGTAAAACCACTCTTGAGCAAAGTCCTTAACAGTGGCAGTCTTACTGGTGTAGTTGTCTCTGCTGTCTCTGTCCTAAGTATTAAGTACCATTTGATGATCCTGACAGATGTAGGATAGGGGTGGCGAATGTGAGCTTTGTCAGCTTAATGCAATAGACTTCTTCGCTAGCATAGACCAGGTACTAACTTCAAGATTCCAAACTTACACAAAAAGTGTTTCTTAAATGCTAGTCTGGCCCTGATTAAGGTATGTGAACATGGGAACTCCAGGCTGATAGCAAAATGCCACATGCTAGTTGGCTGTTCTTTTCCAAGTAGGCATCTTGTCTTTGACTTGCCTGGCAATTTGTGTATTTGTAGGATAGGATGTCAAATGTTATTCAACGTACTTTGCTATTATCAGAAGGAGTGGTGTGGTACTCGAATGTTCTCAGAGCAGGGACTAGGCATAGATACATTTGACGACCCCAGCAGTTCCTTGTTTCTCCCTTGCTCTCTGTGTTAGCCTATGACGCCTACATTAACACATAGGATTTGAGATCTGAAGTCATGTCACAAACAACATTGGTTGTGCTGTAATGTCCGATGACTACTCAGAGGCCTGGGGTCTGATGGTTCTGGCACCATACTGGGCAGGCAGCAGTTTGCTGTCCGGTACATCTCTGTTGCCCTTTGAGAAATAACTGATCATGGATGTGAATCTAGGTGAGCTATTACCAGGTCTATGAAGAGACTGACAGACTGAAAGGGAATGCAGATGGGTACTATGTATTTGCAAGTGTTTATTATTTAAAGTCTGTGACTGGGAAATATATAGAATGAAAGGGTCAGAGAAAGACAGTGTGCCTTGCTGGCTTTGCCTTTCAGATTTTAGGATCAAAAAGAAAGAAGGAGGAATATGTCACATTGCAGGTAATTAAGGATTCATCAGGAAATAAGGAACACTTGGTCCCTCTCATAGCTTTGAGGACAAAAGGTGAAGGGTATCTGGTATAATATCTTCCATATGTGGCATGCTAATTGGAGGGATAGAAATGAGGTATTTGGAAAGCTGAATCTAAGCTCTTATAATGGAAATTGCTTTTGCTTAATGACTTTGCTGGTAGGCTCAGTGCTTTACGCTTGGAAAATAAGGAAATATTTTTGATTATATGTTTGTAAATTAGGGCTAGCCTACTCGTCGAGTTAGTCCTAAAGATTTAATAACCTTTAAGTGAAGAATTATGTTTTTTTCTTTCCCTATAAATATTTGGGATTTGAATGATGATTCCTAACCATCACAGTATCTTCTCATTACCAATGCCTAAGAGTTGCTGTAAATGTAGTCTAGGCTGTTGGCATTTTAGTCCAAGTCTTTCCAGAGTTTTGAAAACCTCACATTGGGAATGGCATGCAGAAATTGTTTGTTTCTCAGACCTTACAAAAGTGTGGGCCTTATTCTGATTAGGTATATCTTTGTTTTTGCAGACGAAAAGGCATCGCTGCCACTTGGTTTTGATAGACGTTCCCTAGCCCAGACAAAATTGTTCATTGTGTCCAGGTGAGTCGAGCCAGAACAAACACCTTCTGGGCTGTTATGTCCTGCAAATTTACAAGTTCATCTGGGATGGAGAGGACAGGATTTCTCTATGAAGGGCTGTAACGTGAGAAACATAGAGAGACGGAGTTGCACATCATTCCCGCTAGATGGCAATTAAAACACATCGGATAAATCCGGCTGGTAAAGCTTGCCAAAGCTTTCGACTCTTGTAGCTTACTTGAAAGTGTTAAAAGCTGGGCTTTTGAGTAAGACTTTGGGATATCTGTATTTTCCTTGGAGTAGAGCATGCAATAATTTCCATATGACAAAGGAAATATTGTTAAAGCTGAACTGAATTTTGGATTGCACATTTGGATTCATACATGTCTTGGCAGTTTTGGAAAGGATGTATTTGGTTTCTGTGCTGTAGAACCCCCACCTCCTTGGGGAGGGGGAGTAGTAGAGTCAGCAGCAAGTAGGAGAGGTCTTGGCAGGGTGGCCTCTTGGAAATTCACTGCCAGGAAGCCAGAAGAGCCCTAATTAGGCAGGCAAGTAGAGCCTGATCCAAAGCCTGCTGAAGTTAATGGGAGTATCTTGGGTTTGTGCATTTTTTCCTAATTCCAGGTAAATCTAGCAAATGAGTCTGTCCTCTTCAGCATTCTGCTTTATATGCATTACATCATCTACTGCAATTGCTAGCATACTAGGTATAAATGCATGCCTGTATTGTTTGTAATGAAGATATGTCATTCACGTGCTCTGTATGAATAACTTACAGGAATACATGTGAGGTAATTGAATTGTTTTTCTATTTTTTTCCTAATTAGAGTTTGAAACAATATAATTTTCTCCAGTGTGTGTTGGAGAGTATAATTTCTATTGAATGAAGGGGAGGGGCACCTTTTATCCTGACTTTTGTCTCAATATATTTCAGTTAAAGTTCTAATTAAATGCAGAATGTCACATGTTGGGCTGCCCTAGCATACACCCAGGGATCTTAATAACAGCTGGTCCTGGACTTACAAAATGTCATAGCTAGCAGAATTCAGGCAAAAGCTACTATGGAGTTAGTCCTGCTTCTCTATTTAAAGTTGCTCCAGTACTGGCAATACTCATCTCAAAGATAACTAATGTAAAATACTGGAAATGACTCTGTGCTCTATAATCAGGAAAAAATTCCCCATAGATTCAGTGGGAATTCTGCCTGGGTAAACCCACAGGTATTGTGTGCATTGTGAGATTGCATGCAAAGAAAGATCGTCCCTATAAACTAACTTTATGGCATGATTTAAAAAAAACAAAACTAAATAAAGATTAATGAAAATAGCTTCTCTGATTACACCACCACTTTATGCTTATTTGAGCAACTTTAAATAGATAAGGAAATATGAGTTTCAATCTGTGCCTGGTGCCCCAGAGTAATTGAAACTCCCCTTTGTTGCAGAAGTGCTGGCTATAACCACTGTAAAGCAGTAAAACGTCTGTCGGATATTGTTGCAGAATTCTGTTTTTGTCTGTCAAAGTTTATTCTCCCTATTCAAACAATGTTAGTGTAATTTTTATACTTATTTAAAAATATACACTTAATCCTTTCATTACAGAAGCACAGCATATGAAAAATGGAAGATTAGCACTTTAAGGGTTTTCACATTGGTGAGTCACAGTTGGATTCCGACAGCTTTACACTAGGTTTTGTACAGAGCTGAGACATTTGTGATTGCAAAAGGACACTAGTTTCCTAATGGCTGACAATCACTGCTACACATTGTACAGAGAGAAAGGTTTTAATGTTTTTCAGTTCAGTTGAGTTGATGTTGCATCCCTGAAAGGCTCAGTTTACTTCTACAAGATGTTGCGCTACAACTCTGAGGATGTAAAGAAGTTCCCTGTTTATATGGATGGGTGACGTAGCTGTCTCTTACCATAAAGACAGATGAGTTTGTCTGTCCTCATCTCCTCTCGGCCAACTCTTGATACACTCCAGGTAGACACTTTCATATTCTAGGCTAGGGCTCCCCCCTTAGCCTTTCGGTTCTCTCATCCTCTGATTGAACTACTGCCATGCCACCTTTTTCAGCATAGTGAACAGGATCAAGGAACTGATGAATTTGCAAGGGGTCATAGCTGGTAAATGCAAGACTTGGTGTTCACGTGGGTGAAACTGTTGATTTGAGCCCCTTGACAAGGGCTTTCAGACTTGGAGGGTAGATTCAGGTAGGAATGTAGTTCTTAAGCAGTGATGGCTTAACACCTTACGTGGAGCAGTGCAGGGCTGTACAGTGGTACCAAGGCAACTGCTGAACAAGCTAGTTTGGATATGGGAAACAGTATAATTGTGTTAGTGCATTGTTCCTGTGGGCAGCCTGCCATTCTTCTGATGAAGATAAACCAGCCTAGGCAGAGCATGAAGTTAATACATTTGTATCACGTTTGGTACCTGAGCTCGGTCACTGAGAGCTTGTTTCTGTCAGTGGCTGTGGCTTTACACAAGTGGCTTTACACCCTGTCTTGTAGGGTGGCCTGTGGAGAGAGCAGAGCCCTGTATCAGCTCCATGTGGAGGGCACTGGGTCTCCAGTGGGGATACGTAGGCAGGTGGTTCAGTGGGCCCATATAGAGCAGGAGCCGTGGATTCATAGCTCAAACCACCTTTGTGAGGATAGGTGCTGGCTCCTGTTCTTTCAAAGAATTAAGTGGAAATAATTTATTTTAAAAGGTAATTTTACCCACTTTTGTATATAATAGTCCAGCAGTTTAATGAGGAAGCCATTGTTCAGACCCTCCTCAGGTAGGAGAGTCTCCAGCCTGCATCTTCCTCCTTCCAGGAGAGCTGTGTCAGCTGCCTGTAAGAAGGAATACAAGACTGTATGAGAGAGACTGAGTGCACGGGAGGGAATGAATCTGTCAGATAGTGACTAAAGAATTCACCAGAAATCAGGGTCCAGTCCCAATTCCAAACAGTTCCCAGGTGAGCTCTCTGAGCACCTGGCTAGGGAGGCAGGTTCACATTGGTTTCTCTCTCTTTTCTGGTCTAGTGAATTCAGAATTCCTTTCTGTACATGAGCACTTTGACAGAGTGCGTGTTGCTCTCTGACTGCATTTTGAAAGAGTCGGGTCTTCTGATTGCTGTCAGGCATGGCTGAGACCATCTGGCAAGTCAAGAGGCTTTGATGGGCAGGCACCGAATTCTTGCATCCTGATCCAACTTAGCAATTGTATAGGTGCTGAGCAGAACTCAAGGAACAAGATGATATGATAAAAATTAAGGGTTCCTCTGGAATTAGGGCATATCCAGATGAGGTATCAGGTTTTTGTATCACAGTTTTGTACTAAGGTACCTACCTTCCTCCTAAATGGTACTGTAAAATGCCTGCATCTTTCATGAGAGTTAATCCTTGGTTCCCTGCACATTTTTGTAAATTAAAGCGGACTGTTATTCAGAATGGTTGTATCTACTGCTTGATTTACTTCAGTTGCATTCGAATATGCACAGGACACAAAATACCTTATGCTTTCAACTTAGTTATTGCAAAGCCTTGAGTAACAGGCTATTGGTAGAGTTGTTGCGTGTCTAAAAGGAAGCGTGAAAAATACAAGATGATGACAGTGCAGTCCCTGAACATTGGCTGTCAGAATCCTGAGAGAAGCCTATGTTCCATTACTGTACATGACAGCATGTTAACATTGTTCCACTGGTGCTTAAGGATAAATTCTATAGGATTTCTTGTAGTGTCTGAACTGATTTGAGAATCTACAGAACCGAAATATGCAGAATAAGTTAGTTTGAGACTTCTTTACCCTGAATGAGGTGCTATGACAGGTCCTACAAATAAAACATGGAAGGTTTCATTTTGCTGGCAACAGGAGATCTGAGCAGAGCAAAGGCCTTGCAGAATAGTGTGATAACCGCTGGAGAATCCTTGGTCAGAAAGGACCAATGTGCTGATTCATGCTCTGGCACTCGGAGCGATTGTGCCGTTTGTTGGGAATCACTTCATTGTATCAGTGGAACTGAGGTGGAAAAAGTCTAGGAATTCATTCTGGCTCTTCATTAGACTTCATGACTCCTGGCTGTATTTTACATTGCAGTATCTTTCTGCTGCCAGAGAAGGTTTGAAAGAACCATGTGGCAATGTTCCCTGCCAGGAGTGAGCCTGATATTAGATTGCTGGTGGGCTTATATCCCATCTCCTCAAAAACACAGATGACCTTCAGTTCCCCTTTCTTTAGTAATTCCAGGCAAGTTAATGGTTGCTACTGGAGGTTAATTAAAAGGTGGAAAGATGCCCAGAGAATGGAAGGAATGTAGTCCTGGTGAATAAATCATGGAACAGGAAATGTGAGAAGACCTGGGTTCCAGTACCAGCTCTTCTGCAGAGTTGGTATCTGTTTGCTGTCTGTCTTTTTGCTTGTCTGTGAAATAAAGCTGAAAGTTTTGCCTCTGCTTTGGAGTATTTGATGTCTGTGGATGAAGAGGTCTATGTAACTGCTAAGCAGATCTTATACATTGCTTTTTATATTGTGGGACCATCTCACTTCAGATGTGAGCTCTGAAAGTCCATAAAAAAATCTTCACTGTTCAGGTTAAATTATTCGGGAATGAGTAGCAGGATTTCAGATGCAGTGAAGCTATAACAGTATTACAGTGCTGTAGTGTTTCAGTTCCTCAATCGTTGTATGAAGAGAGGACTTAATTTTGAAAATTGCCAGGGGTTGCTAGACAGCAGAAACAAACGAAAACATTATTACAATTAATGGAGGTAACATTATTAAAAGTAATGGGCAATATGTTTGTACAACTAGTACTTATGTATTTATCTTGTGTCTTTTTTGCTGAGGGGTGGTAAGGGAAGGTGTAATGGCTCAGCAGCTAGTTAGAAAGGTGCTTTTCACAGAGTTTTGTCTGATAGTGGAAGGAAAAGCCACATATAA
Organism: Nipponia nippon; assembly: GCF_047370975.1. Classification (NCBI taxonomy): domain Eukaryota; kingdom Metazoa; phylum Chordata; class Aves; order Pelecaniformes; family Threskiornithidae; genus Nipponia; species Nipponia nippon. Next base: position 42,397,832 of record NW_028262391.1, read on the forward strand.
CACCCAAAGCGCAACAGAATGAGTTCCAAGCTGGTCTGCTGTATTGCTGTGTTCCAGCAGCAGTTTTAATGGATATCTGCTATAGTTCTGCTAGGAACTGCTAGGAAAGGGTTCCAACTCTGCTCAAATATTTTTTATATATATATAAAACATGAAGATACATTTTAGTAAGCTCATCTTCTGCTTATTTAACCACAAAGATATGGGGTTACTTCTGCTTGACAGTCAGCCGTTAGCTATCTTTGCTGACATGGGTTATCTCATTTGAGATGCTTGGGTTTTTTAATTGTTTAGTTTGTTTAGCTTTAAAATCTTCTATGCTCAAGTTACCTTAAGGAAGGCCTTAAGACAGCAAATAAATAAATCCCAAATACTATGAATTCTGTGATGCATCCTCCAAATCCCAGATGGCAATGTGTCAGGAGGAAAGAGACCAGCCATGAGTGTTTGTATATGAGCATTCAAACATATCAAGTCATGTCTCTTTACTGCTGGCTTTGTTGTCTTCCAGGTAAAGGTTTTCAGGTTGGTATCCTGGAGCAGATAAAAGGGTTAAGTATGACAAGGAGAGCAGGCAATTTCTTCTCAGCAGCTTGGAGCTGCTGTGTCACATCGGTCTGTGACTGCTGGTGTCAAGGAGGAGGTTCTTGAGCTCTGGTGCTAGCATGTCCCATACCATCTGAGCGCTGTATCTTTCCCTCTCCATGAAGATTTTCCGTCACTTCTGACAGGGCACAAACCCGTTCAAGTTCCAGTTGAGGGCCAATGTGAGACAAACATCCTCAGAACCATGCTACTATATCCCTGTTGATCTCAACTTGTACTGCTGATTTTTCCTTTGCTCCACTGAAAAGAATCCATACTGACTCAGTTTGGCTTGTCTTGAACTAGGTTTTCTAGGGCAGCTGCAATTTAGTATTACTTCCTGGCATCCTTCACCTCCAATTTGAAAAGAATATGTCTCAGTGTTTAGATTTTTTAGTTTGGTTTTTTTTTTTAAGCTTTTGAGGCTTGCCTAGATTGAAAGGTGATAATAACTGAGTGTTGCTAAGGCGATTTCCACTGTTTTAAATACTCATTTTCCTCTTTCACAGCAAATCCCTGGAAGTTCAGTTTGACATTAGAGTGAAGAAACACATTAAAAATTCAGTAGTTTAATAGTACATGCAATAAATAAATTAAAGCAGATATACCTCTGAATTTCTTATGCAAACATTGTGTGGCAGTATATGAATTGGGTACTGTATGTATCTTTGTATACCTGTCTATACAAGTACCTTTATGGTACCTGTCCCTGCAAGTAATCTTATCCATATGCAGTATTTGTGTATGCCAATTTTTTCTTTGCACAGAAAGCATTCTTCACTGTCTGGAAATTCTGCCCAAATTGTACTCTCTCTTTTAATGCTTTCATTGAAGATTGTAGAAGAGTGAAAGGTAAAGAACTGCTCCAGGAATTCATATTCAGAAAATGCATTAAGATACAGACAAAGCTTGAATTTTTGTGGATGTGTTAGGAGAAAAGAAAATCTCAACTGTGAAAATCTGAAGGCAAGAGCGTGTGTATTCAGGAGGATAATGCTGGTCTGCTGTGGAAGATACGCATCTAGCCAGCTGGAGAATGAAACTGTAGCCAGTGCCAGTAGTGTGAGGACAGGGGACAGATTTCAGCTAGCAGAGCTGTACTGTTCCAACATGTTCAGCGTGTCTGCACCTCCTCCAGAAACACAGCACTTGCCTTTGCTGGCTTCCTTCTCAGTTTGTACGATACCCTCCAGGCCAGTCCCTGACAGACCTACTGCCAGACTGAACTGGACTGTCAGCTGCAGAAAGCGTCAACAAAAAATATCTGATTCTGCAGAGTAGACAACAGCAGTTGTGATGTTGCAGAAGGTGATCCAAATGTGTTTCATGATTTCTGTGCTCATGGGATTCATCTGCCCTTATTTAAAAATCACTAGTGATAAAATCCCAAAAGGGAAGATGACAAAAATCAGATGACTGGTGTTCTTGCAGGGGTGATGTATGGCCTGATCTACTTGTATGCATCGTGTATTGCTTACGCCAGCATGATGACTGATTTCAGTGGTACGGGCAAGAAGGGTTAATGTCACCCGTTGGCAATGGTATGATTCTTAAATTCCACATAAGGTCCCTTTAGAGAGTTTCAGTGAGACTTCAGCAGTGTGTAAGACCTGCCAAGAGTTTTTGTGCTGGAGGAGTACGGGTTGGCAGGATCAGCCCTAACACGTTAAGTGCTGTTTATGATATTATTATTGCTTTGTGAATTCATTTCCCGCAGAGACGGACTGGAGATGCAATGTTCAGATTCAAACTTCCTCTATGCTCTGGGGTGTCAGCTTCATGGTTTAGATTTGGGCCCATGTCAAACTTTTAGTTATTAACAGCAATACTCAGTATTGTGTTTATGGACTATACTGTAAACTGTATGAAGAATGCACACAGTTGATTTTCATGAAAAGGCTAGGAAGATGTTATTTTCAAGAATAAAGGGAACATAATCACCCTTCATAGGTAAGATATGTTATTTACACTATGGGGATTCATGTCAGTACATTTTAAGTAAGTTGCTTGGCTGAACTTGTTATCTAGCTGCCAAGAACGGAAGTGAGAGAGAAAAGCCAGTGAGAATTATTGGACTCTACACTCCAAACTTACATCATGTAAACATTTGTAACATGACTTTTATTTTCAGCATTGACCATTCTGGTGGGGGCCTCTGTTGCTTTATTGCTGGAAGACTGTTTTCGATGGCACTTTTTGGCTTATTTGTGAGGATGCAGCAAGCTAACAGACCTGGAACTACACGATATTTGCAACACGTACAATGAAAACTTCTAGTCATGCCTTTCTCTCTCCAGGTTCCCAGCCACAGCCAGCTGCTTGGGTTTAAGCACTTCCTTATGCCCCTGCTGTTAACGCTGACTTGCAGTGACCGGTGGTCCCACCCTGCTTTCTCAGCATATAGTGGTGAAATCAATAAACATGCATGAGAGAAAGAGGCTGACTTTTCCATTTCTCCTTCGTCTCACAGTTACAAAAAAGGATGCAAATTCTAAGTATGATACTTTCCATTGACGAATAGCAACAGATAACAATTTGCAGTATACCTGGTGACATTTACCTTGGGACAGGAAAGTGTCTTTCATTACAGTCCAGTCTTCCTGCTGGTATCAGTAGTGCTTTTCTCTTTCATGGTATCAAGACGTGTTCTTCCCAAATCACTTAAGTTCATGTTGAGAATGAAATGCATAATTCAGCCAAGTTACTTGTTTCTTTCAGATGCATGTTGTCTGTAAAGCAACACAGAGGAATGCAGAGCGGTGGGTAAGAGGAGAATAATTCAGGTTTCTTCCTTCATGCAGTTTTCATATTTCTGATGATGCTACAAGTATCTGACCCAGTGCAATTATGTGGGTGAACTCCGTAAGTTTTTCTTAGCATTTGTCGCAGTTCATCAGTTTGTACCATTTAGGCTGTAGCCGCAGCTCAGTTTATACACAAGTTTTGTTTGTTATTGTTGTTTTCAGAGCCCCCTAATGCTCTTCACTGACCCTTTTATAAGCTATAACTTTTGCTCACACTCCATAAGTCAGGGAGTCTTTAGTAAAAGAGCCTATCAAGAAAAAAAATCTGGGATGCTTTCCAGGGAAAGGCATGTATAACAGAGAATTCTGGCAGTTTTTCATCTGGCACTAATTTATTATTTCAAGCTGGCTTGCTCTTTAGACTATAATAAACAGTATTTTACATCTAACAAATCACTTTTAATATCTCTGACCTTGACAATGGGTATCTAGTATGGGTTTAAAAGAAAAAACTTTAACCGGAAATACAGTGGGTCACAAACTGATGTAATCATCGTTCTTCTTTAAGTTTCAGCATTTCTAGTGAAACGAAAGATATGTGGAAGAATAGGTTGTTTTAATAGAGACATCTACTATCTCCAGCTATGCCGTATATGCTAAGCTTTGGAGAGTACAGTCTTTATGTTTAGTCTAAAAGGGTTTAAATGACGTAATCATGGAAGAAGATATTGGATTCAATGACGTGAAGGCAGCGTTCTGCTGAAGTCAAGAGGCTGCTGTTTGTGTACCCTTAAGAACTCAAAGAAATACTGTATCAACACACTTAAACTGTGTTTAGATGGAAGTTCCATTCATTCTTAAGTTCTTTATTATCTCAAAGAGAAAAGGATTGTTCTTCTTTTTATTAAAAAGCACACATAAACTCCCAAAAGAGAACAGTGTCAAAAGGTTCTCTGTGCCACTGGGACATGCTGTCTTTCTCATTTAAGAGAAGTGGTAGCTAGGGAGTTGCTTGTCAGGTCCCTGGATGGGAAAAAGGATGAGAGGTTGAAATACATCTTGATTAAAGAGCAGCAGAAGGCTGCTTGCTTCATGATCCAAGCAACAGTTTGACTCTTCGACTCTTTCCTGTTCCTTACTACTAAGTGTACCCCTTGAATACTTCAGATTTGTTGAAACATTATACTGGTCACTAGGCAGAGGTTTTTCATCTTTTTCCAGTTTACATCATCTGCATTTTTAAGTTCTAAACGAATTAGGGTGAACGTAACACAGGTAGATGCTTTGCATAATTTACAAGCAGTTGCTACACATGCACACACACATACACAGAGCCACACACAGAGAGTGTGTCAGTTTACATTGTGATTTGGATTGTCTTAATCACTTTATTGATAAAAGAAAGCTGTAAGCCCTAGCTAGTTATGACCATTCAAGTCGTAAAGAAATTACTTCTTATTTGTGTAATACTATTAGTAAACCTGCTCCTAGGAATGCTAACCCACTGTTTCTCTTAATAGCCTGCACCTGACTTCAAAGCTCACTGAAATTAAGCTTATTAGTTCTACTCATGTTGTTATTATGCAGACACCTGTTCAATGATAGCTCTTGTACTCTTCTCTCTCCCCCCCCTTTTTTTTTTTTTTCTCTTCCTTCCCTCTCCAACCCTTAAGGTGAAACTTGGCTCTGCCGTGAACTCTTTTCATTTCAAAAGTTAGGAATTGCTAGTTCTGTTTCTGTCCTGCACTGCTAGTATTTTTCTAGGGCATGAAGATGGGAAGTGGTTCTCAAAATAAATGGTAAATGTTTGTTGCAGAATACTAGGTAGCCCTTTCTATGCTGTTAATGCTTTAGTGATTAGATTAATTTGGTATTGCTTCTCCTTAGCATTTCCTTCCAACAACTTAAATGTTTGTGTGTGTGCATGTGTATTTAAAATATGTGTTTGCAAAGATGTTTTTGATACAAAACCTGAATGACATAAGAAGGTATCCTTGGTTTATTATTCTGGAGGATAAATAGACCTTTCTAACAGTGTAAATTTAAGGTTGTCTGGATGTGCTATTATAGGATTTTAAGAAGACAAGAAAAGAGAAGTTGCGACAGTTGGTAATAGCTTTCCAACTATTAACCATTTTCTACTTAACCTGTGTAACAGAGGGGAACTAGCTGACCTTTTCAAGCTCTGATCATAAGGGCTCCAAAAGTTTTGCTTCAGCAGCTCTGTAGTTGGAGATGTGTGCACAATATGAACACACTCAAAGAATTTAAAGAGCAATCTCTTATGATTTTTTAATGGGCATGTTGGATAAATCCTGTGTGTCTCATTCATGCACACACTCCTTTGAAGCCAGGAGATTGATTGTATGAGCAGAAATTGGTTGAATGTATATAAAATGTCATGTAAATTTACAGTGCTAAATAGAGGAATTAGAATAATTGTAAAATATGCAGACATCCAGTCATGTTGGGTAGCCCCAGTCTGGTCATTGCAGCAAAGAAATTAGCTTTCTGTCTCAGCTGTTGAGCTAAAGTTAGTCAAACACTTGTAGTATGTGAATGCACAGCAAAAAAAAAAGCCTTTTAAAGAAACAGTTTAGCTAAAATGTGCCAGATGTTCAGACTAAAATACCAGTTATCCAATTTTCTTGTGAAAAGTTAATCTCCTCTTACATTTAAACCATGCTGTGTTATGTGAGGTTATACTGGAGTACAATGTGAAGGGATGGAGCATGCCATATTGTCAGCAATACAATGGAATAGCTTATATTTGAATGGAGAAACACATTTTTGGATTTGTTGCCAGGAAGATTTGCACATTTTATGTTTCATTGGGAAAGTCGACCAGATTTCACAAGCCATGCTGTTGAAGAACAAATTAGCATTGACTGGGGCCAATGCCATAATATATTTCCTCAAAGTACAGCCTACATATTAATTAACATTTGTAAAGCACTTTGAGGTGCTGGATGAAAGGCAGCATAGAGTACAAAGTTGTTACTATGATTAATTAGTTATCACGTTGGACATGTGAAGTGCTATATTAGAGTGTTGCAGACTATTATTTATTAATTGTTGCTTTTGCCTGTGGCCTTCTTTGTTCCATCCTTTACTGTTACTGCCCTTATTAATCACATTCTTTGGGCTGGAAGGGAATGCTTTGACCTGTATGGCAAAGGCCATAGACTTTCATCAAGCAATACCTGTAGGAAACCAGTATATTCTAGTAAGGTGCCAAGACATCTGACCTTGATGTAAAGACTTCAGTACCACGTCCCTAACAACTTGGTTAATCACCTGCACTATTAAAAATGCATGGGATGTATTTTGCCTGTCTAAAACTTCTGCTTCCTTTGTGTCCTGTTATGCATTTGTCTGTAATTCTACTGTAATATCCAGGTAAAATATAAGAAGCAAATTTTCCAATTTTTCACGTGGGTCCCCATGTGAATGCAACTGGTCATCAAGGGGGTAATAATCTACTTTGTGCATATGAGATTGGATCTCATTGCTAAGAACAGGGAGCGTATTCATTGAAATACGGTCCATTCCCATGACCCTTGATCTCCCCACTAGAAAACCTCTCAGTAGATCAGTTCAGCATGGGTTTTTTTTGGCTTTTCAGGAAACTAAATTATGGATAGAAAAACCCAGTCTACACCTGCATTAGGCCTATAGCTTTTCTGAAATGAGCTTTGGCAGAAACCAAATCCAGAGTATGTCTTGGTGTTTTCAGGGCTATGAAGGAAATACTACTACTTGTTTTGTCTGGTGTCATTGGAAGCTGAGAGTGGGCACTTGCTTCCCTTTCTCTCTTACTTATTTTTTGTGGTTTGAACAATAAAAATAGAAAACCTGTACACACTGTCTAAGATCATTAATGAAAAAAAAAATTGGGCTGGAAAGGTCCTTTTGTTGTTATTCCTCCTCCAAGATAGATCTGCCTAAAACTTTCAGACAGAGACTTCTGTAAATAGTCTCAAAGGAACTCCAGTGCCCGCAGGTCACTCTGTTCCCCTGCTACTCTGTGTTAGAGGGCACTATCTAATAGTGAGCTGCAACATTGCTTAATACTTGTCCAAGCAGAAACCTTTTACAAACCTGAAAACTCTTTACCTAGTACTTGGTTTTCTCTTGTTTGGAAACAGCTTTAGTTCTTTCATTTTGTCTGCACAAATCACAATTTCTAGCTCCCCGAGTGTGACAGTTGCCCAATTCCCCCCTTGCTCCACATCTGAGCAGAGAGCCCTAGCTAAGGCTACCAGTAGCCCAGTAGGAGGAAGTAACTTTGTATTCTACACATAATGCTCCTTCTCACTTCTCAACCTGATGATTACTCGCGTTGCAACAGCACAGCACTGTTCAGACTCCCCTTCAGCCTGCTGTTCACCAGGCTTTCTCTTCTCTGTCTGACAGTCATTGTCACGTGTCCCCCATCTTGTCCTTCTGGAGTGCATGACAATTGCAAAATGTTAATTGAAGATGCTGTGTAACAGTAAGCCTCTCTTTTGAATAACAGCTTCATTTTCTAATGTTTTTGCCCAACACAAACCTAGACAGAAAACATTTCTTTGTGGTAGTGAGTGCTTGGCAGATTGTGGCAGCAATGGGTGTAAAAGTCTTACATTTACACAGCATTTTTTTGTCTTAAGGAATTTATTATTACTGTACTGGGACATTTGACTTCTACATTTATTTAAAAAGAGCAATTTTAACAGTGATATTTTTATAAAGAGGGGATCCATAAATTAGATTTTCTGTAAGAATGGCCGTCTCATTGCTTTTGACTATGCCAGTTGCTGACAATTGACAGAATTGATAAATTAGTATTACCAGTTTTCATGGGAGTTCACAGTAAATATACATCCCCAGTAAAGAGATGAGTAAAGGACTACTCCTGCATTTTGTCATGGACATATTGCATTATAGATACACACTAAAATTAGTAGTGGCTGAATTATTTGTTCAGTGTGGGTTGATTTTTATAGTTTACACTATGACTTTATCTTAAATATAATTCTTATGCTAAATAATTTTAATACTAGTTAGTGTAGTTTGAGCTGAAAAGAGGAAAGCTGAAAGAAACATTATTAATTTGTATTATTTGACATAAACATGTTTTAATTCAATTAAAATGAAAACATGGCAAAACCAAAAATCCATTAGTGTTAATGGTATTAAAAACCCCTAAAAACTTGTTTCTTGAAAGAAGAGATGGAATAAAGTTGTTTCCTATTTTTTAAGCTTGATTAAGGGTAAAGTTCCATTGGAAGAAAATGATACTGATTCAGTAGTGCAGAAATGCCACTTTCAAGTTGTCTAAATGGATTGCAGCTGACAGTTGAAGGAGTCCGTGTGCCTACTATGGTCACTATATCAGTGCCAGATATGAAGTACGGGGGCTGTGGCAGACTTGCCTTGTCTGCGTTCTCTTAAATCTCTACTGCACTGAGGGTGGGCTTCTATTGCCGAGTCGTCCCTTACCCGTTCCTGTCCGCTCTTTGGCCCACCAAAGAGACCTTAAGAGAGCTTAATTTAATTGAGAAATGATTTACGATTAGTGTCTCATAGGCCTCTGTCAATACTTACTTCCTTTGATAAACGCGTCCTTCGTTATATGTCATGTATGCATACTCAAGTGATGAACCTTTAGGACCACTGAGACCCTTCTACACAGACCGCTCAGTGTATGCTCCTCTTTATAGAGGTACTGAAGGTCATCAAATCAGTTACCTTTTTTTGCCTGCTCTGATTCGAAGGCTTTTCCAAAGTCTTATTGCTCTGATAATTAGAAATGGTCTTTCAAATATCAGCTGACATTATTCCAGGCCAGTTTATGTTCATTTGTCAATGAGCAAACACTGTTCATGTGTTTAAATGGGTTTTCCTTCTTTAGTGCTTACTCCTGTGGCTGTACTCATAAACAATGATTTTGTGCCCTCCTGGCCTTTGCCAATCAAGCCAGCTATTTTGGTTTCCCTTCTGTAAGGCCTCCTCTTAGCCCCTTTCGTCCTTGTGACCTTCTCTGCACACACATCCCAGTTTCCAATGACATATTGAATGAGAGGGACTGGAAACTTTAGAGTTTTTTATATGGCACTGATGTTTTCCTAACTGCTGGAAGAGCCTTTTCAGATCGATTCTGGAAGTACAGTTGCCTTTTTAATTTTGGCATTGTGTCATTGCTTCATAATCATTCCATTGGCCAGGTCCTAATCTTTGTTGTTGCAAACTGATGAACTCCTAATTTATTGCAGTTCTTTGGTTATTAACTCAGTACCACACAGCTGGGCCTTTTATGACTTCCAGACACAAGATTTTTAGAGTAGCTATGCTGTGACTTGAGGAAGTAAAATGCAAAAATAGAATATACCAACTCCCAAAGAAGACTTATCTGAGGCATTGAATACCACGTCACTTATTATGCTCCGTGTTCCTAGAAATGACCAGAATACATTATGATGATGTTGTCTCACATGTGCCAGGCAAGTAATACACTACACCGAATATTTTAAAATATCTTCTTTACAAGTAATTTTTCTTTCTGTTTGCAAATTACCACGGCCGCCTTTGAATACATTGCTCTTCATAGGTGAAAGCTACTTACCTAACCTAGAAGTTTTGGGCAAGCTGTGCCTGTGCCTTGTGTGTGTTTAAATCGATAGGAGAGATACATATAGAATACAGATTTATATGCAGAGTATCATTAGAGAGAATACGAGATGGAGGGGAGTAGTACAAAGATTTTTACTGGCATCTACTTGAGACCATTGGTATTACTCACTCTTCACCGTTTATGAGACTGTGTGGCTCTCCCAGGCTCGTGCTGATAAAGCAGTCACCATCCCATAGTATCTGGTAATTACTGCGTCTACACCAGGTATTATAAATACAGGCAGAGAAGAGAAAAAACAATGCAGTGCTAAAAGATTAAACAATGGCATAATTAATTAGTTGCAATTGATGAATTTGATCATGCCTACAAACACCTTTAATTCCTTAAAAGCTGTTACACAGATGTAAAAGCTCAACCTGTGGAAATGGAGAAAATTCTTGGATTGCCTCACCCTTGCATATATCTTCAAAAGCTATTTCTAATCTTGCACAGGCTGTTAATGTGGAGATAGTAGCAGTTATGAAACCTGGGCTACATTCCAGATATGTTGTATCAAAGTGTAGAATGAAAAGGAAATCAATAGTCACTCTTCAAGGAAAGTTATGCCAGAACTGTCCAGTATGGTCTAGATTAATCAAAGCCATAGCAGCTTTTTTTCATTAGTAGAACATTAACAAGTAAACAACATTCCTGTTTTGTTATTTAGTTATACTAACCTTTTTCAACAGCTAGGCCCAGTGATAAGTTTGGATTTTCTCTGTTTATAGAAAACTGGTACATCAGCAGATAATAGTACAACTCAATATTTATGGAGTGCTGGCTTTCTGGAAATGGAGGAAACTGGAAGTTATTACTAGAAGAGTTCATTAAAATGTAAACAGGAGTGAGGAGACAGCACTGACAATATTTATTTTTATAGTTATTTATATATTTATTTATTTATTTTTGCTATTGTCTGGTTATACAACAATGTCATGGCTATGGTGTTAAAGTGAGAGCTGTTTTGGGCATAAGCCTTTCTGCTGACCCCCTGAAAGGAGGTGAATGCCAGCAGTGTGTAACATCTCTGATTCAGTGATACACTGGTGTACGGATGTGATGTGACACGTCAGAGCACCTGCTTGAGCAGGACCTGTTTTCTGATTAGGATATATATCTGTAATAAAATTAAAACTGTTCTATTCTTGTGATATCTGTTGTGGTATTTTAAATTAGTTATGACAATGAAGGGGCTGAACGATGTGTTTTGTAAATGACCAGGAGAGTTCCTATCAAGTTAAACACTTTAATGTTACTTTGATTTAATTGACTAATAGCTCGTGTTTTCTGAATACCAAATAGGTAAGTATATTTTAGCTGTAATGTAAGCCTAACAGTACATATATTAGAAAATGACAAACTACGTGGCCCATAACAGTGAAAAAAAAACAAAAAAAAAACCCAAAAAACAACCAAAAAAACCCCACCCAACCAATACTTGTTCTACAGAGTTTATTATCTGGATAAGTGAGAGGGATCTTATTCATAATTAGATAGTGAGCCATATGCATTTTAGCTATTGTTTTTAAAATTAGCTTCCTCTTTGAGTTGTGTTGCTCAAGTCTTTCTGAGGAAGGATTTGAACGAGCACAAGATGGCAGAACAGCACAGATAAGCAAGAAGAGGGAAAATAAAGCTGTTCTTAGCATAAGGAGGCAGCATGGAAGTGACAAGGCAAAGACTGGGAAAGGTGTGCAACTCATTTGGTTGAATCAGAATTTTGTGTGTTCCTAAACAGAATTGAAGCATGAAATGTGATGTCTGGCATTCTGTATTAAAATACTTGTAAGATATCTAAAGATTACATTCTTCCAGGTAAGACAAATGCAAAAGTTTCAGCTTGCTCAGTGTTACAGTAGAGCTCCTCTCTGCTTTTAGAAGAATTTCAAAAGTCCTGTGGTACTTTCCCTCTGTGGCAGGGTTTGCCTTGGTGTAAGTGGCTGAGAGCTTTTGTCCCCATTTGCTGAATGCTTCCTGGGACAGGGAGTTCTCGCCCCAGGATTCTAGAGCTTGCAGTATTTCTTTGGTATTCTTTGTATACAGCTTTCAAAGTGCTTTTGGATGAAAAGTACTATGCAAATACAAAAGATTAATAATTAAGATTGTGTTAATGTGTAGTAATTGTGCATAATGCTGTGTACCACAGGAATCCCTCTCTTGGGCTGACTGGTCTATCTTTTTTTAAAGATAGAGGTTAATTATCAGATTTATAACCATAACTGTGCAATTATCACAGGCTAGGCAATCTTATTGACATGCATAAAAACGATTTAATGGATCACAATGACTTTTGGCTTATTTAACCTATCATGAAAACTCAACGCAAATCTCCTGTGTCATATGTTTGTACTTCCCATGAGTCACCACAGAAGTAACATGAATACAGTATATGGTAAAGGGCTCAAGCCATTCTTCAGCTGTGTGGTTGTTACTGATCATACTTATAAAGTGCTGTTAGACCACTCTGTGATGTGTTTCAAGAGAGGACATTAAAACACATTAAGAAAAAATAACTAGAAAAATCCCAGTTTTCTACTGGTGGTATAAAAGAAGCAAGAGATGGTTTAAAGCAATACATGAGCTATATATTTTATATTTGCTATATTCTGTAACACAGCTGACATGAAGTCCTGAAGACATTATTATGTTTACTTTGCACACAGAAGCTCCGCTGTGTTAAATACGTAAAGATCCACACTCTCACAAAACTGGTCCTCTTGAACTACCTGGGCTGCTCATGCGCATAAGACTGAATGGGGTTGGGTTCTCAGCATGTTCTTCTGTCCCTTAGTTGAAGTGTTCTTCATTATTAGATAGAGAACTGTACTTTCACACTGAGAGTCGTGACTGGCTCAATGTAACCTTTGAGTACTTTTCACGTAAACTAAAGTGTATTAAAAAAAATCAAACCAACTCTTGTTAAGTCAGTGTGGCTCAGGATTGAATTATGTCAAAAATATTAGGTATGTTGTTTTTATCCACATTAGGAACTGAAAAAGTAGGCCAAAAAATGTAAAGAAGATCCTGAAGTTAATGAACTAAAGTCTTTTCTGAGTGATATTTCACTGCAAAGTCTCTGAATGGTTTTACTATTACAATTGCTTAGACTAAATGATTTTGAACTTACATATGGATGAAGAATGCAATGAATGCTTGCATCTGCCTAACTAGTTTTGTATTATTTTGTAAAAGAGAACTACATATTTTTATGCACAGTTGTGAGGGAATAAATGAGCAGTGCTGAAGAACCTACTTTTAACCTAAGGGTGTGCTCACAGCTTGAACAGGGTTTATGCAGATATCTTCAGATCTGGTTCAGGATCAAAGCAAACCCTGGTAACCCCAGCACACTCAGACTGAAATGAGGGAGGGACAAGAGAATGTTGCCAGGAGAGAAAAATCTGAATTCTGGCAATTCTGAATCTTAAATGTAGGTGGAAGATGGTAGATAAGAAGGCGTGGTAGAAATCAAGGGAGTCCTCCTACTCCTGTAATACAGTGGAAGAAATCATGTGTCATGTACTCTGGATGCCTGTGGTGCCAGAAAGAATAGGGTGGGGTTAGCTCTTCCTCTTTGTATCTTATTTTCCCTTTTTCAGCTTTCTTGCCTTTGATTTTGGCTGCTCTTTGCAGCTTCCCCACTGCCAATGCCCGAATTCTCCTGAAACTTCCTGTGTCTCACAGCCGAAAGAGTACTGTATCTGTTCCTGTCTTTTTTTTGGATCTGTACAAGAAATCAATTTTTGGCTTGGTCACCAAGCTAAACCATAATGATAATGATGGTAATAATAATAACAAAAATTCCTGCAAACCATTACAATACAGTTTTTCTTTACCAAATTGAAAACCACATGAATTGTTGCTGTTTATCAGGTTCTCTTTTTGTTTCAAACATTTCAAACAGGTTTTTTGTAAGCTTTTTTCATCTAGTTGCCCAGCAGTTAAAGAAGCTCTCTGGATTACAGATGTTTTCTTCCCATTCTGCCTGAGATAATTGGAAGCAACATCTTCTAAGAGAGCACGCAGCTGCCCTCACTGGGATGTACTTTGGGCTCCCTTGATTGTTCTCAATCTATCCTTTAGTCACTGTTCCACTTTGCAGAAATTCTTAAATACCCACTATTCAGCAACTTCAACCTTTTCATCCATCTTGTCAACAGCCAGGTAATGGAGTAATTTTCTCCTTGCTCCCTCATCCTTCACACATGCTGAATAAAAGTATTTCATACAGAGTGAAATAGCATTAACATGAGAGACTGCTCCATCCCTCCCTCCCTGCTCAGTACACCCCTCTGAATGCCCTAGGGCAAGGCACTTCCAGAAATGTTGGTTCAGATGCCATCAGCCAGGAAAGGCAACTGATCCCACACAACCTGAGTGAGCGTGCTGACAGCCAAGCTTTTGGCAATAGGGGGTTGACACTACCACTTCCTCAGGCAGTTTTGTGAATCTACTCCCCCTCGGCCCCTGCTAATTCTCTCCAGATGAAACCAGTTGACCACTTAACAGTTTCGGGATGACTAAAGCAGCATTTGCCAGTAAATTCACCCTCCTCCACTCTACTGCTGACCTTGCTCCTTTGTGACATTCTTGTTTCTTTAGCGTGTCTCTCCATTCTTTCTTCCTCCTCTTCATATTCCCTTTTCCTGGCTACATTCTTCCCCATTTGTGTGCTCTTTTGAGTTGCCTGTCCACCCCTTCTTTCCAGTGTGACTCTGCTCTTTTCTTTGAAGTTCCCACTTCCATGGCCCAAGTCACTAGGACACACAGCTCTTCAGGATTGGGCCATAATACCCGAGATCTCTCCGAATGAACGCCTTTAGTGATAGGAAACATTCTGTGTAGGCCACTTAGCAGTTAAGTTCACCTGGGAAGAGCATTTTCCTGTCATGACTGTGCTGTTTTGCATTTAGCTAGCATCACATCTGCCTGGCTCTGTGATGATAATGTCAGAATAGTACCCTGAGTGGCTCTTTGGTGTTGTACTTAGACATGGATTCTGTGGGCAAGATGCAGTTTGACATCTAATTCCTTCCGTTGTCTTCTCCAGAGTGGTTCATAGGGAATACTGTCAAACAATTTCAGTATATTAATAAGACCAAACAATGGTACCACAAGGTCGTCTTCCCTTTCAACACTGGGTGTTCAGGTTGCCCAGAACCATCTCTGCTTCAAGTGTGTTATAGTGAAAAGTCATCCTTGTGCTGTCAAAGCAACAGATACGAATACACTTACCCAAAGTAACTAATTCTTAGGTTCAGCTTGATCAAGGAAACAGCTAACACTGTAGTCTGAGCTTACTCTGGTGCTGAGCTGTTGCAGCCCCTGAGTTATCTAAGGTCATGCTCGTGTACACAGAGCATGTTGTGATATTGCAGTGAATGAAGGATGCACGTACTGGGCCTAAAGTAGTTTTAAAAGATACGTTCCCTCTTCTCCCTGCTCATTCCCTACGCACACTGAGAAATAAGCAACTCAGCAGTCACTCTGCATTTCAGTGTGTTCAGGTACTGCGCTCATGAACAATGAGATACTTAACACCAGTTAACAATATAAAGTTGGCATAAAAATGATCTGAGACTTTACAGTTCTTTTCTGGATGGTCTTTAAAATGTTGCTTTAAAATAGGTTCTAGATTTGGGCTTTGGAGATCAAGGGTAAAACATATTTATTTCAAGCTCACAGTTACTATGTGGTTTTGGAAAACAAAACAAAAGCAAAGGATCTGTTTGAAAATGTTCTCCTTTAATCTGTGCCAGCAGTAAGGGATCAATACCAAGTTGCACCAAGCAAGAAGAACAAATATCTTGCTATTGATGATCTTGCAGTGATACCCTCCCATCCACAGTGCATGTTGTAGATTTTAAATGTGAACAAGCAGAGCTCAAGTCTTCTAGAATTATTCTATCCATTTCATTAATTAACTCCTGTAGACTGGGATTATTTTTCTTTTGTATTTGAACAGAGCTTAGAGCAATAGGGTCTATTTCATAATATGTGCTATCAGAATACAAACATGAATGAACAGAATTAAGAATTTGTTTGGCTTTCTTAGCTTTCTAGGTACCTTAACCACCAATCTATTTTAAAGGAGATTATTAAGCTCGAGGTGAGAATTTTACTGAATAACACAGACTTCCTCTTCCCTTGGGGTTAAGTGTCCAGGCTTTCTCAGTCTGACAGATTTGAAAGTTTAAGTTTTACTGGCTAGCAGAATACCATTAGATTTAACACGTTTTACATACCTTCATTTCTATATGGCATTGAGAGGACTGGAAACTTATAACTAATATATAAATGAGCACAATTTCTGGGGAAAGAAGATTGGAGATGCACTTTTGTTCTGGCAAAAGTATGCCTGTCCTCTTTTCACTTACACCATGCATAGATAGCAGATTTGTCTTATGTAAAAAAAGGACAGATTTCAAATACAAGAACAAAACACACAGAAGGAGCTTTAGATTTCATTTGCTATTTCTCTTATTTGTTGCACAACTAAAATAATGACATGCAATTATTTAGCAGTCTGTGATTACTACAAACAATGGAAGGAGATTGTTTATCTGCTTGTTTCTACAATGAAATGTGAATGCTATGCAGCTGACTACTCTGATGTTAATAGCCATGAAATCACTTCTCCCTTAGTCTGTTCAAGTCATTTACTAAGGGAAATTTTTCTAGTTTAAAATTTCAGCTTTTTTCCGAGTTTAAAAATCATAAATCTCTCTGATCAAATTTATGACCAGTTACAAGTTTTTTAATTCAACAGAAAAAAAAAAAAAGAAAACAAACAGAAGTAACTTGTATGAATTTTAGTGACTGCTGCTGTCCCTGAAGATTCTGCCTCAACCCCTTTCCTCAGCTCCCTCTTCCCTCCACCCTGTCTCTGTCAACGGCCAGAAGCAGATGCTGTGAGGGAAGAGAGAAAATGTAGGCAAACACAGGTGTTACCCCACAGATCCCCTTCCGCCTCCAGCTGTTTGTAGCTCAGCAGCTTCCACCATTCTCCCTTTTGGACCTCTCCTGCAGAATTAATGCCGCACACTGCAATCTCTATCCCTCTCCTTCAAAACCCAGTCACCTATGAATTCTGATATATATAACTTGAAAACCATAACAAGGCAATTTTCACATATTAGTGACCCCAAATGAGACAAGTGTAATTTTAATGAGCTTGATCTGGTTAGCACTCATGGAATTACTCCTGGGATGTTTCTACTATCCTGGTATAATTTGATGACCATTAAGAGGAGAGTCTGACGCATGGACAGACTTACCAGGCATAGTAAAGACACAGATACTAGCTAGGTGCTCATCTCTCTCTTGTTTAAACTTTTTCACTATCTCAGTTCTACCACTGAAGGAAAGTGAAAATGTAACAATTCCCTGCAAGCAAATGAAGGCGAGTGCATTTGATTGTGATAAAGGCAAACAAATTTCAGGCAGGATGTTTCTGTAAGCCAGTGCTGGCAGGAGACCATATGAGAGTCTTCTTCCTCTATCTTTTTTTCCTCCTTCTCTGTATTAGTTCCACTTGTCAGTGAAAGAAAATGGGTGTGGGGGTGGGCATTTCAATAGATGCATCATAGGCCTTGCTGCAGTAGGAAGACAGTCAACCGATGCGTGCGATACTTCAGAGCAGGAGTTGCAGTCTGGGCAAAAGGTGCATCAGGGTGAGGGGAGCTCTTTGTAAGACTGTCTTCGTTACACCCAGATTTTGGTGTCCTGCAGGTGTCAGTCTATATGGATCTGAGGCACACTGAGGCCCAGAATCTGCACAGAGACTTGTAAATTGCAGATACGATCTTCTGTTCACTGCCATGGGATTTGCAAGGGAAGTAGCAGAGGGTGGCTTAGTCCCATCTTGCACTGAGTATGTGCTGCCAAGGGAAGAATGGAGGACAAACATCTCTCTTTTTAAGCCAAGAGATTATGTCCTGGCTATCTGCATTAAATCAAAATTCAGCATTGCTTGGAATGGAAAAATCCCCTTCGTGCCAGGGAGATGGTGTCATATCTCCTGGTACACATCTAATCCTACTGCTAGGTCCCTTGGTTTTTGTTTCAAATTGTTAATGAAATCAAAGCATATCCTGGGCCTATCCAGGGAGTGGCTTAGTTTGTGTAGCTGAAGAACAATCACAAGACAATTTTCTAAAAACAATAGGAGATGAAAGAGGAAGTTTAAACCACTTCCCAGTTGAGAAAACACAATTCTGCTGATTCACATCTGTGCAGAATGATAGGTTTTTTTCTTTTGCCCAGTCGTTCTCAGATTGCCAAGATTATATTAATATGAGAGCGCAGTAAGACACTCCCAGATGTAAAGCCCAGTAATCAAACACAAATTCTTTAACTATAATTATCTCTTCAAATTTCATCTTAGGTTTCAGTTTTTACCTTCTCTTCGTGCCATATTCTTTACACAAGTACCCTAGTGTTATTCAAGGATGCTTGGGCAGAAAAACCACATTTACTGATGCACCACAGATTCTGAAAGGGTGTATCAACAATAGCATGGATACCATTCATAGTTCAGAAATTCACCCTGTGCAGGATGTGAATGTTTAACTGAAATAACCTATTAGCTAGGTAAATTGAACACTGCCACTGTGAACAAACAGAGGGACATTATGGCCTTTATAAGTTAGCTCTTGAGTCCTTCATAAAAGCAACTGCTGGACAACCCTTGCCCTTTTAACCTAAGGAGACAGGTCACAAAAAGAGTTCAAGATGTAATGAAAGCAACACTTTCTGCATAAGATATACCCCCAATAAAAGAGGAACTTCAGACGTTTTTGCTGTTCAGTTTCATAATGCTGAAGAAGATGAGAAAAAAATTTCAGATACATCTGACCTATATAAAGGAACTGAGATGAAACATAAGCTTTTAAGTAACATTAATTGACCACTTAGGATTCAATGTGTATAGTTCAGAAGGAAATGCAAGCACATACATTGTGATTTGCCTTCATTGAAATAAAAAGTAAAAATCCTGGTCACTCTCTGGGGCACTGTTATTTAGTTTGAATGAAGCACTTGCTCAGCTCCTTCTGTGACTGGTGCAGTACTGAGAAACAACATAGAACAGAAACACGTACTATATGTCCTGTTTGCTAGGAATGGTGAGAGTCTGACAAGGAGTCCTGAGGAGCAGCTGAGTTACTTCAGCAATGGTGGTTGTCTCCAAGCAGGACAAAGTACCTCTTGGATTTCCTCTGAGTAAGAGACTCTTTTCTTGTATAGACACTGTCTTGATCATCTCCCACGTTTTGCACGCTCATTTAAGTAGGAGTTAAGCCACTCTTCCATAGCTGACAGAGCATAAACTCATAATAATGGCTGTTATTTTGCACAGGTCTCATAAACAGAGTCTAGGATTAATGGCATAGTGCAGTTTCCTGGGTCACTGGGTAATCTTTTGACTTTTCCACAACCATGTTGTGAGGTGAGAATGCCCACAGACCTTGATTCTGTCCCTAGATGTGTCCTCTCTGTCTTTTATGTGCTTCTGCAGTAGCACAGGTGCATTTGGCTTTCTCTCAGCACAGTGGGAACATGGGAAGAAGAGTGGCAGGGCGGACTCTCACTGGAGTGCTCAGGATGACATTAGGGGAATCTGCTTCCAATCAAAAAGACCAGAAAAACTAGGCTTACATCCAAACAGGCCAAATGCATAAAGCTTCAAAGTGATTACTGGCTGTCATTAATATTCTAGCTTTAGCTATTTTTCACTGAAAGTCGGGGCTATTTTCACAAATGGATCATGGCAGTAATAATTTGTTAAAAGTCAGTTATTTAGATTTCTCTTTCCTTACTGGCAACTCAGGTTCTTAAAAGACTCAATTTTTGATAATTTTTCTCGCTTTATTCAAATTATCAAGTAAATTAGAAAAAGTCTTAAGTATTTGTTCATCTACCTCTTCATTATTCTGAAAAAATCTGGTTTTATAGCTGGCTACTCTACTATTTCTATAGCTGTTAGCTTTTAAATAGCTCCTCACGCAGTGTGCTTGACTTGCACCTCATTGCACATGCTAGCCATCTGCACAAATGCTAATTAGAAGAAATACAGACTGTGACCTATCCATTAAGATCTTTCTTTGCATGTGTGTATATGCCTCTGCTGTTTCTTTAAAAAGATAGTTGCAAATTAGTTGAAACGGGTTAAAAATTAAAAATTTTCATGTGAAAACCGGAGTTTTAAAATATGAACTTTTTAATCTCTTACTTTCTGTTTTCTTTTCCCGTTATACCATGACTGCAGTGATGTGGAATCAAAAGGGAGTATGAAGGCTCAGAAATTAAACAACGGAAAAGCTGAGAATACCAAAGTGATTGCTTGGCTTTAAATATTTAAATTGTAAATAATTCTGTTGTAACTTTAAGTAAAATACTATATTTAAATTATTTAAATTAACTGATAATTTTTTGTCATTTTTTGTCATGTTCTTACTAGTGTGCATACAGTATTTTAAAAGGATTATTTTAACATAGCACTATTATCAAAATTGACACCTATTTGGATAGCATCATTGAACGTCTGAACATCTCAGCAATTACTGAAAATCTACAGAGACTGAAAGATGGGACTGGAATAGTCCTTTCTAAGAAACAGATTTGAAAGCCATTGTATTGGTTTCCATGGGGACTAGCAACAAAAATATTGGCAATGAACCTATCGGGGGAGTTTATGGGAAACACTTGATATAATGGACATGACTTCCTTTGGTTTTTTTTTTTTTATAATTGCAAAAGCCAAGCATAAAAATACACATTTCATGAGCAAAAAATAAAATAAACAGTTTGCATTTATTTTAAGTTACGTTATCTGACTAAAAAGAGTTCAACAGTCACTGCAGGAACTTGAGAGTTTGTAAAGCTGCTACTTTTTGTAGGCATTTCTTAATATAGCTGTCACAGCTAATATTAATGTTGAGGGTAAACATGAATCAGATTATGCAGCAGAGAATAAAAGTCTTCACTAACTTGCAACATTTCATTTAGAAAGATTTTTTTTTGTTCATATCAATAGGAATTACAGTAAATCTCCAAGATGTGTAATAGTACAACCCTGGAACATTATACAAGCTTGTAAATTCTTATACCCAATACTCAGAACAAAAGACCGGTTGTATTGTTAGTTACTACTGTGCACTCAGCACAAACTATCTGTGTTTAAATGCTGCCAGATTGTACAGTGTTGTGACATAAATAGGGCCAAATTTAAGGTACAGCTTTTACAAAACTAAGATTTGGGAATATTTAATTCTCCAGGAGTTCTGTAGAAGTTGAAGGAGCCAAAATAATTTCTGGCAACTTAGATTCATCCTGACATAGAAATGATGTCATTAGCTTGGGTCCTGGGAGAGGTTCTGTGCTCCATGCACTACTATTCCTGAGATTCTTTTAGAGATACCAGTTGTGCAGAGAGCCAGGAAAACAGTTTAGAACAACTTGAATCCTTCTTTTGCCTCAAAATATGTGTCTCTCTGGGGATATACATACATGTCACAGATGTTAATCAAGATTTTTAATGCAAAAGACTATTTGCAGGATCCTTTGAAGGTTTCTAGTATGTGTGTATCTTTTCTGTATCTCTGTACTTCATTATTCAGGTGCTATTCCGCCTTTCTTGACTGAATTCCTACATAATGATCAGGGCTGCTCTTAGCCCTTACTGTCCCTTTTCCTCCCCAGTGTTTATCAAAGCTAATGAGTCCTGTGCAATTTGAGTTGAAAGGTGGGAAGCATTCTAGTAACTCAGTTGGTCTACTGCTACAGCCAGACTTCATCCAGATCCCAGGAGTGAAAATCAACAGCTGTTGATCATCTCAGGTGGCAGAAAATTCTGCACCTTTTCCTGGGTGAGATGGCTGTTGTGTGTGTGATATTTTGCTATTTCAAAGAGAGCACGTTTTTATAACCTGTCTCATCTCATGCTAGTATTAGCCAACTAGCCCTAACCTAACTACTAATTTGTGTGGCATTAGGTTAGAATATTTTATTTTATGGAAGTCTTTCAATATGGTACCCTGAAAATAGTATCTGAAATGTAGTGTATATTTTATTGTTAGTGGAAGTTTATATTGTTGTGTGCTTATTGTAGAAGAAGCGTGGTGGGTTTTGTTTGTTTGGGTTTTTTTTTGTTTTGTTTTGTTTTTTTTGTTTTTTTTTAACTAAATTGAAAGATATAATTTTGTCAGTGAAATTCTTTGGGTAGATATCCTACTTTAAAATAGCATTTTTATATACTTTTAATAAGACTGCTTGGGTATGTGTTGGCTCTTATGAAGGTCTTCCAGACTGACAGATCTGGAGAGCAGGGCAATGCAGGCATTGTCCATGACACTACCCATCCCATTTGCACCTCACCCACGTTGGGAAAGGCTGCCAGTCAGTAAGGGACTCTCACACCCATTGAACCTAAGAGTAATGGAGTTTATTCAAACTGGCCCCAAAGCCTGCGACTGAATAGTGGCTTTGTGACAGAGATGCTCAAGAGGATCCAGGCTCAGCAACAGAGAGGTTCACAATTTTTTTAAGGAGCTTGTCCTATCTGAGCAATTGAACTGGAGTAACCTTAGCTCACTCAGTGTTTATACAGCACCAACACCCCTGGAGACAGCTCTGTGTGTATCTATGAATATCTACTTATAATAGTAATATAAAGTCCAAAGCTTTTGAGTTTGGATAATGAGACTGTTTTTCTTACCCAGCTAGTGAGATACAGTAGTGGATAATCTCTCCTATTATGGAATAGACTCCCATGCTTGCTCTAAAACTCTTTGGCAGTACTGCTCTTAAAAGGCTCCGACTACCTAACTGGAGTGTCTGAGCTGGAAGGCAGTTGACTCCTCAGTAGAAAGGATGAGCCTCTTGCAGGAGGTGATTCCAACTTAGAGAAGGTCGAATTGTCTGTAGATATGTCTCTTTCTTGTCACTGTTTTTTTAAGCGTTGCCATTTTAGAATGACTCTTTTTGTAGTGAAAGCAGAGAGATGAGTTGAAAAGTCTGGGCTTTAATCCTAATGGCTTCCTGTTTGGACAAACCACTTGTCCTGTGTACATTTCATTTTGCTTTTTGGTTTTCTGCCTTGTTTTCTCAGTTGTAAGTAGTGCATGGTTGTTTCCAAAGGGTGCTGTTCAAAGTGTGAAGAAATTTCAGTTTCTCAGATGAAAGCTCCTATATAATCTTAAAGGACTGTATTTAGCAGTTAATAAAGTCTACAGTTAGACAGGAAAAAGGCTTATTTTAAACTTTTGTACATGCAGTTTCATATAGCTATTGTAAGCCCTACATTTAAAACAAAGAGAACTTCTTAGTTACTTTGCCGTTGATTTTATCTGAATCTGATCAAATCCCAAATGGTGAGGTGTGAACACCTATGTTTTCATTCTTTTCCTAGTTGCATCTTAGCTTTCCAAGCTTCTGCAATCTGCAAACCGAAACTGTAATTCTCTAAATAGAAGTGCTTTGTGTCCCCATGTGGGCTGGAAACTGTGAAAACTGTGCAATATTTCAACCTTTTTGCAAAGACACTTATTAACAACACTCAAAACCCTAGTAAAATTTCTTCTTATGATCTGCTCTCTGTCTCCACCTTAGCCTTAGTTCTCGAATTCTCAGCTCAGGCAGTAAGTCCTGCTGTCCTTACGTGCACTCTATCCAGGCCAAATTCCTACTCACACCAATGGTCCTTTTGCTTGCAGAAGGGCTGAGGGACAAAGTGTCAAAGCCATGAGAGAGGTCTGGTTTGCAACGATGTTTTTATGGATCCTGACACTTTGTGACAGCAGGTCACACTGCTTGGGCTCTGCAGATGTGTATTCTGCATCTTACAGTTGTATGGCAATTTAACAAACATCACAGTAAGTTTGGCAGTGAGGTTGTTGTCATTGCATAGGTGATATGCTGTATCTCTCTGCACACCCCAGTTCTTCAGGAAGCATAGATTTCCCTTGACTGAGGTTCTAGGACTAGGGAGAAAAAGAATGAAAATGCCAAAGAATGCCTGAGCCCTGGTTTAGATCAGTGCAATGTACATTAACTTTCTGGTCTAATCCAGGAGAGGGAGCTAACTTTCTAGCCATAACAACTGGCACACTGTGCTGGAGAAGTTTTTTCACAGCTGATATCCCATGTCTGACTGATTATTCACATATGCTGTCCCTGAAGGAGAGTCATCTTGGGAGTGCAAAACCACCCTCTCAAAACATTGGTTACCTCTGTTCAGTGCAGTAAATATAATTACATGACATATTCTTGACAGGGGAGTATTTATTGTTAATGTACTTTACTATAATTTAAACACTGTTATGTATTGTTTGCTCTCTTCCCCCACTCTTCTGCCTTTCGCCTATTAAGGAATATTAACAGGATCTGAATTTAATAGTTTCTCCACTGCAGTAAATGCTGCTCCCTGTTGCACTGCGGGAAAGCAGGGTAGTAACAGTCCACAGCATGGCAGCAGGCATGTTTGCAAGCTCCTATGCTTGTAGCTTGCTGCCAGCCTTGGTTAGTGTCCCAGGCACAGGGTGAAATGTGTGTGAAGCAAAGCACGTGCACACCAGCCCTCTTCCAGCGAAGGAAGCTGCAAAGCAGCTTGTGGAGTCCAGCTAAAAGAGCGTGTCCATGCTGCTAGGCCCTCCTGCCCTGCACCTCCTCACAAACTCCTCCCTGCAAGGCTTCTGCCTTGGCTGGCTGTCACTGCAGCACCTGGACTGGGCTGGTACAGGACAAAAAAAAAAATTCCTATTTGTTGAAATAAGTTAACGAGTTAGAGAGGAGCACAAGAGAAAGAAGGAAGATGGGCCAGGGTGTTTTATGGGTCCAGAGAGGGGAAATGTGCAGGCAATTGTGCAGAACATCTGCCTGTGGGCTGTCCTGGGGAGTCGTTGGCCCCAGGCGTGTGCCTTCTGCTTGTGCATCTCCCACAGCACATGTCCCCAAAAATGGGAAAGCGTGAGGCTGACCTTGCTGCCTGGGCACGTTGGGGAACTCTGCCAGGCACTGTCCCAGGCACCCATCTCTGGCCTTGGTACCTCAGTCCCCTCCCAGGCAAGGAATACCTGCTGAGTCAGCAATCGCATGGCTGTCTTTCTCTCTCCCTCTCTCTCTTTCTCCCCTATTGCTCTCTCCCTCTTTCTCTCTCTCTGTCTTCTGTCTCTCACACACAAGCTTTAAGCTGTAATTGTTAAGCAGACAACTTTGAAAACCTGCCATGTGAAAAAGTTCAGACCCTAGAAAGAAAATGAAAAGAAAACTAAAGCACTGGGCTTTTTTGTGTCTTGATGAGTTTGATTAAGAATAATTAGTTTTAATCTAACCTTGTGATTTTGGGCGCTTGAGATTGGGGAAAATTTGGACTGGGAAGAGTAGCTCTGAAGCACTCCATTTGCTCTCTGCACAGAGCCCAGCATCTCTGAAGGCATAAACAACTGAGTGCAGAGCAGATGGAATAATTTTTCTGTTGGTTATTTTAATACAAAGGAACATGGGGAAATTGATATGGAAAACAAAAAAATCAATTTACCACATATTTGAAATGAACAGAACATGAAAGTTCAAGAGAAAGAGAAAGAACTTTTTAAGCCTTTTAACATTTTTCGTGTTTGTTTCACAATAGGCTGATGTTAGTAAACAAGTAAAACCAAAGGCAAGAGAAATTCTCCGTGTCATGTTATCTAGCAATAAATTTTGATCCAGTTTAATGAGGAGTAAGTAAACACTGTGGGCTTGAATATAGCAAGGTGGTATACTAGCAGAGTTGTGCGTAAGTTAAGTTGATAACATAACCTTGAGCTATCTGCAGTGA
Source organism: Nipponia nippon (assembly GCF_047370975.1). Classification (NCBI taxonomy): domain Eukaryota; kingdom Metazoa; phylum Chordata; class Aves; order Pelecaniformes; family Threskiornithidae; genus Nipponia; species Nipponia nippon. The sequence goes on from NW_028262391.1 coordinate 42,423,633, forward strand.
GAAAATAATATGGGGAGCCATCAGTGCTCTCGACGCCTTGAAATGGTTTGTCTTGTGGCAGCAGTCAGCTCGAAAACACATCCCGCGTCACTGGAAAATACTCAGTGATACTTTAACAGTCCTCTTGAAAACTGTATCCATGAAGAATGGTCCTTTAAAGCTTAGTGGATTTAATTGCAGCAAACAGTTTATTGAGCTAATTAGGCCACTTTTTCTGTTAATTATCCATGAAGACTGAGCATTTTGCTGAATTATTTATTTGGAATTATTTGATGAATAGGGCGTGCAAGTGTATTTCAAACTCAAGAACTATCTGCCATGGCTATTACTTTAGAATTCACTGTTCACACTCTAATTAGCTAGATAAGTCATGTGGGTTTGTTTTGCTGTGATTGGATGCCTCCCAAATTTATAGTTTTCAAGAAAGCCGGGCATATACTGAAGTGAATGCATTTTGCCTGAGTGATCATTCAAATTCTAGAGAGTAACACATTTAAATTAGAAGAGCAGAACAAAGAAATAAGCCTATCATGTTTACTGTCATGATGTTTTGTGCACAGCTGTAGATAGGGGCCATCTGGTGACTGCCATTGCAGGTATCCTTTGTTGTACAGACCAGAACAATTCCTCCCCCAATTAGAATGTGGTACTTTTCAATTATTTTGTCACATGCATCTCTTTCATGAAGCCAACATTGTTACTCTGTTAATTGTTTGTCACATTATGTTGGAGTTTGTGATAGATGTCCTTTGCTGTAGAGCTTTTTTCCAAGTGAGGAATAGTAACGAAAACTGTTTATTATGAGAGTGTGACTGTAAGAACTGTCTAATACTGGAAATCCATGACCACCACTGCCATTGCAAGACTGCTCCTGGCATGTAATACTGATTGGTTTGAGCAAGGTAGCTGAGTCTGGCCCAGGTTTGTTAGTCTGTGCTGTTGTCCCCCACACAGCACTGTGGATATACTTTTGTACCTGTTTTGAAAATCTGTGCCTTAGGGCTTAGCAGCGGGTACTAACCAGAACCTACCAGATTTCACTGGTGGTGTCACTACCTCAGTATTCTGCCCACTGCATCACAGCTATGAAGCTAAATGGATATTTTCTCAATTATTCACAGTCACATAACTGGCCCTTTAAATTAGGCAATAGGATTCCAGACACCAGTTATGGCAAAAACGCACGATGTTCATCTCCATTATCTCTGTTATTTAAGGCTTTCAGAAAACCACTAACCTTAACTCCTACACTCAAACAAGCACACACTAGCACACAGAGTTAAGCCAACTTTTTAACTCCCAGTCATTAAGGATGTCAAAACATTCTGATATATGATATAAACTCATTATGACTGGATTTTGTTTTTATTAATGTAAGGGTTAGGTTGTGAAGAACAGAAGATTTTTTTAAGCCTCTTACTCCTTAGAGACAATGTGATTTGGTGGTTTAACATTGTAACATTTTAAAGGGCTTGTTAAGCCCTAATCAGAGCACATTAAGCGCTAACATTTTTAAAGTGCATAATAAGACCTAAACATTTTAATAGCATATTAACTTGTAACATAAACCAAACACAGTCACAGTGTTGTCTTTTTCCTAGTGTTTTTCCTATAACAAGTTCAGACAAGTAACCGATACTTTTAACAGCTATTAGAAAGTTGAGGTTTTTTGGTTGTCCTTCCTGTTTAAAAAAAAAAAAAAAAAAAGCCAGGAAATTTCTGTATGTGAAATTTTAAAATTAATGCAGAAAAAATTGCTTTGAGAGTTCCCATCGCTAAATGTTAACAAATAGAGTATGCCGCTAGAGAAAAGGATTGTTTTCAGTGAAATTACGTTTTGTACTGGGAAAATGGTTTTGCTTGAGAAGTTTTACTCAGATCTGATTATTTTGGAGTCATCTGTGAACACGAACTGTGGGAGGGGCTCTTGCCAGTGATAAAGGTTCACAGAAAATCTGTGGGGGATTTTTAAATTTTTCTTTTCAATATAATCTCTGGCATGTGATTCCGGAAAAGAGGTACGAGTTCATTGATACCGTGGCCCAGCAATTTCCTTTGAGAAAAAAAAATAAAAGGAAAGTACAACATAGCCTGTGAGCGTCTCTTCTTAATTGGTTTGGAACCTCTTGATGAGTGATTCCAGGCACACCTTCCCTCCAGGGAGCTGAGCGCACCACCTCTGCAAGTATCCCAGCCCCTCCCAGGTTATAGCAAGGCATCTGAGCCACCTTTTGGACCTTTGTCTTCCCCATGGTATTGTGAGGGGAAGTTGTGGCTCAATCGTTTCAGCTCAGGTTTGATTGCAGCTGCTCCTGCTTTGCTATAGTGGCTGTGACCCCAATGCCTTCCGTGGTGGTGGTGGCAGGAGGAGGATGACAGTGCCTTTGGAAAGCAGTTTATAAAATGGGTTTGGAGACAGCTGGGCGAAGCTGACTGAGAGCTGTCCATGTAGTACTCAACCGATAGTGGGCTACAGCCTCCTTTGATGTGGGCAGTCACAATGATGTGGAAATACGCTTGTGGATTTGGTCTGTAAGCTGTTGTATCCATGTAATTGCCTCTGTATTACTGTCCTGTTACCATGAGAGGACAAGGCACCCTAACTCAGTGGCCTGAAAATGAACACCTCTTCAGAGCTGTACATTGCTACTGCTGTTGCTCCAGTGCAGGCAGTGCCTCTCTCTGGCTCCCTGTCTGGCAGGCAGTGAGCAGGCTGCTTGGAGTGTCTCTCCTTAGGACATGCGGAAACCTCAGTGTAGCTTTGGCAAATGCAGATCAGCTCCAGTCTAGGTCTGGACAGGTAAAGAGTCCCACAGTAGCTCCATCTTGAGAACTGGCATATGTTCGCTCTTTATAGAAAATGCTCCCTTTATCGTAACTCTGACAGGGCAGCTTCTGGAATAAGATATTTTGTGATGTGAGGAGGGCTGCTGACGGGATAAAAAGGCCCTCCAAAGCGAGCGCAGGGCCCCGCTGTGTGGGCATAGCAGGGCCTTAACTCCTGTGGTCATTTTTCTCCAGCAGCCAGGGAAAAGCTGTGCAGTGCAACAATAGCAAGGGGCTCGTCTGCAAGGGAACCGTGTTCAGGTTGGATCTAGTGTGCAAAGAAGCTAAGGGAGTGATGTGGGTCTTGCATTGTGTCTGGGCACAGTTACTCTGATCCAAGAATGCCTTTTTGTTTGTTTGTCTGTTTGTTTATTTATCCCATGTAGTAGTTGGAAGTAGTTTAAATGAAACACAAAACCTCATCCTTATTCTGGAATAAGAGTGACCACAGGGAGGAAGAAGTAATTCTAATATAACTACAGAGGTTTAACTACACCAGTGTAATTGTACCAGGTAACTGGGAAAGCGTTCCTGTGAAGACAAGCTCCTGTCAGAGAGAGACAAACTCTTAAAATGCTGTAGACCTCATCCATATAAATAACCCTCTGTAATCTTAGACTAATGATTCTTTGTTTTTAGTAAATAACATGAGCCAATAAAAGGAAAGGGCTTCATGTTTGCATGAACTGTATTCTAGCATTAACATCACTGACGTCCTGCAATATGTGGGACATCTGAGGGGGATGAACCAGGGCTGAGGAGGTGTTACCGTACTGATGCTGTTGTAGCCCATGATTTGGGGAATGATGCAGAAGATGTTCTTCAGGTCTTTAGCTCTTTGGCAAACAGAAGAACAGAGGGGAAAAACAGTGCAGAAGGTCTGCCCAGAGAGAGCGCTCTGGTTACACCTTGGGCTACATCTAGGAATGTCTGGCTCTCCATTCTGTTCCTCCCCAAATCCTTTCCTCAAACCTGTCAGTTTTGCCTGTGTTTGTCAAAAAAAAAAAAAAAAAAAAAAAAAGAACCAAAAAAACCAGAGATTTGAGTCTTAGTTTGGCTGTAGCTCCCTTGTGAGATTCAAATATTGAAGTTTTGAAGTTTAGACTAATCTGGCTGGGAACTACCAGTCTAGGGTCCCTTGGTGCAAGGTAGGTTTTTGGTTGGACAGATCAACTTATGTAACTGTTCTGCTGCTCCTGCTGTCCTGCCAGGGGAGGAGGAAGAGGAGGTGATGTGCTGTAAGGGACTCTGCTCTGCACTGAGTCTTGTTTGGCAGAGGGTCACCTATGTTAGCGGGACCACAAGAAAGTGCCAGATGGGCAACTTGAGTCATCAAGGATCAGCACTGACTGATGGCTAAAGGGAACTCATAATGCACTGGCTTTACCTGATAAAGCACTGACAAGGTAGTGGCATGCTGATTTCCTAAGTGCCACTTCTAAAATGTGATAAAATCTACACTGCGTGTTCATCCTTATTATTTGTCACTTTATGGTTCGAAGTAGTGTCAGTGTGGAGCAGTGGATGTCATAGAATCATGGAATTGTTTAGGTTGGAAAAGACCTCCAGGGATGGGGACTCAACGACTTCCCTGGGCAGCCTGTTCCAGTGCCTGACAGCCCTTTTGGTGAAGAATTTTTTCCTAATATCCAACCTAAACCTCCCTTGGCGCAATTTGAGGCCATTTCCTCTTGTCCTATCACTTGTTACTTGGGAGAGGAGATCGACCTCCACCTCGCTACAACCTCCTTTCAGGTAGTTGTAGAGAGCAATAAGGTCTCCCCTCAGCCTCCTCTTCTCCAGACTAAAGAACCCCAGTTCTCTCAGCTGCTTCTTATAAGACTTGTGCTCTAGACCCTTCACCAGCTTTGTTGCCCTTCATGTTCATGTCTCTGGAAAGGAGCCATGTAATTCCAGAATCACGGAATGGTTGCAGTAGGAAGGGACCTGTGGAGATCACCTCATACAAACCCTCTGCTCAAGCAGGGTCACCTAGAGTAGGTTTCCCAGGACCATGTCCAGACATCTTTTGAATATCTCCAAGGACAGAGATTTCGCAACCTCTCTGGGCAGCCTGTTACCTTTTATGAAAAACATCTGAGTATACCCTGTCCTCTGACAGCAGCTTAGTGCACAGTATGTTGTTACACTAGCAGCTACAGTTCATCTAATTGCTGTGACCTGGTGGGTAGAAGGATGGCACTCTTCCTATCAGCATTAACCAATGGCAGCATTACATTGCTGCTGCTCAGCTTTCCCCATGAAAGCAGTTGTTTAAAGCAGGTGTGTTTTTCCCAATTACTTTTTTGTTTTTAAGGAAAATATCTGACCTATGCTAGGATGGCATTTGTAGACTCATTCTTGAGATCATCAAATACTCATAGATCATCTCTTTGTGTCTGTAGGCCTGCTTTGGTGACTTACTCTGTAGCTAAAACCTTAAAGGATGTACACATGTTCTATATTCTCTGGCACCTTTATTTAGCACGTTACCTATGTGAATGCCAAGCAATTTACCATACTTCATGGTTCCTGAGAAACTGCATTTTTGATTTAGAAGATGACTTGGGATAAACTATGCAAAGACTATAATCTATAGACTATGTGGAGTGTATGTCTTTTAAAGGTGGGAGATGTGGCTGCCTGAGATAGGGGAGACTCAGTTGTGAGGAAGTATTTGTGAGTTCATGGGAAAGAAGGCTTAAAAAGGGAGAGTGTGAAAGGTTAGGAGAACCTGTTTGAAAACCCAGCTGCTTTCTGTATGGCGTATGCCACACTGAGATCATAAAATTTCTAAGCTGCTAAATTGAGTGTAGTACCTGGAGCAGTCTCAGAGTTTGTAAAAGCCATCTAAGAAAATGCTTTAAGTGAACTCTGTGGGGACTGTGGAATAGCATTGCACATGGTGCATGTACCTGGATTAACTGTACTCTTGAGGATAAGCCAATCTTACATGCTCATAGCCCTTCTTATTTCAATAAGAGTATTTGTGGATGCTGAATGTTCAGTCTGTGTTTTGACAGGTATTGCTTCTATCTCATTCCATAGTTGCCTGCAGGTTACAGGTACTGTTTTTGTAGAATGCAATGGACATGTCTACCAGAGAAGAAAGGCTCACACGCTCTTCTGCTTGTACACTGAGCTGACTGGATGCGAGTACAAACACATTAGCACAGTACTAAGCCCAAGCTAATATACCTGCCTCATTAGCAAGGCTTATCAACTCAGATTCAGGACTGTGCTGAAGTCTATGTGGCTTCTAAAGTTCAGGTAATGTCTGGCCAGCAAGGAGAACCAGGAGAAAATTCTCATGCCTGTTAATCTGTGGAGACATCACCTGTGGATAAAATGCATTAGGAAACTGGAGTAATGTTATTGAGACAATATTTGTGAGGCTTTTTTGTTTAAATTCTAATTATTTTATTCAAAATACAAGAATATGTTTTAGAGTATTTGATCAACTTGACTGCAAGAACTGATGAAAAGGGAAAACATGCAGAGGGGGAAGACATAATAGCAAAAGGTTTGCCAGATGTTTGTAAATTCTCAGTTTTGAAAAGACCTGTATAATTGTCTTGCATAAACATCTTCAGGAACCCAGTAGTTTTACCTAGCTTGGCACAGACTTGAAAACTTTCAGTGGTGGAAATGAAATTGAGATATGGTTACTTTTTAACAACATGTATGTTTTCAATTTATTGGTATAGACAAAAATCACCCTCAGATAGTTATTAAATTTGGCAAATGAATCTAACTTTTACAGGCATCATTTACAGAGATGAAAGCATGTAGTCCAGGATAAAAAGTGAGGAGTGTGTGGCATGATATTAAATGCTGAAACTTATACACTAACTTAGAAGTGCAGTTCACACCAGGTTAAAGGGCAGGTTTGAATCTCTTCCAGTATGCTTTAATATGTAAAGCCTTTTGACAGAAAGAGTTAATGGGTAGAGATGTAAGAGCACCAGAGGTCCTAATTTGTGTCAATAGGCTGCTGCTTTTACAAAATGTGAGGAGTTTAGGTGAAGTACGCTCCTTTTCAGGCAGCGTATAGAATTGTAACAGCTTTTAAATAGAGTGCAAGTTCTCTTTTTTTTCTTGGAACAAAAATGTTGATGTGAAATTGAAAACTCCTTTCAGATGCCTGCTGGGTTGGCAGGATGTCAAGTTGTTTGGCTTGACTGTCTCTCTCTTTCACTCCCTTCACATTGTTTACAGACAACATACTCAACTCCAACTGACTGTATTTAAATATCAACTAATTATGTGCAAGAGGATTTGGAAAAGGGCACCATGCTAAAGAGTCTCCATGTCTTAGACTGGTCAGGAATAGACCTTGCTGCAGGCAAATCACAAAGTACCATCCTAAGCAAAGTGCATGAGACAGAGAGAGAGAGAAACGAGGTAGGAAGAGACAAAAAAATGCTTTCATCCAGTGCTTTCTGGCATCTAATTAGAACTGAGAAAGGGGGTGGCTCCCAGCTTTTGCCTAAGGTTGTATACGCTGATGTGAAAGGTCTAAATGCACCATGTTTGCTGAACTCAAGGAGGAGGGGGCACTTCCCACAAGGTGCATTTTAGTCAGACTACATCAATACTGCACTGCCAACCTGGATCTTAGCTGGATTCGTGACTTAGTCCCTTTGGTATCCCTATAAGAGTTTTTTGATTTAGGTATCAAGGTGGTTTAAGCACAAATTTTGCTGAAGTGCGTGCCTATCTTAGCCCAGATTTGCCTGTAATGTGGACTGGAACTTGTGCACCTTATAGTGAGGCTAAATCATTCAAGGGCTGTTAGTCCTGCAATGCCTTTACCATGGTGTTCTTGGAAGACAGGCAAGTTCTCCTGCAGCTGGGCCAGCTGTCTGGAAAGCAGTCCTAAAGTATCTCAGCCCAAAGTGCTATAAGATATGGTCTCAGATACAGGTAACTGTGAAATCGAAAGGGTAAAGTGTGTATAGTTTTGGAGAGGAGGGGCTCACATGTAGGCTAAGTAGCGTTGTTCACATAAATAGCTGGGTAGGTCAGCCATGGAAGTGATGGTGCATGGAAGCTTGGGGGAGATTCTTCACCACTTATAGATTAAGAGTTACTGTGTCAACTTTGATGGTGCAGCTACCACAGAGGAGGCTTTGTTTTGCTGTCAGCCAAAGAACTCTTGATATTACTGAATTTTTAAAATATATAAAGCTTTCTCTTATTTACAGCATTCTCTTTCTTTTGGTTATGTACCCTTTCTTGTCAAATCTGGTTGAAATAAGTAATGTGATACAAAAGGTAAGTAACTGGGAGTCTGTCAGACTTTTATCTTCTCTTGTCTATGTGATGTGGAGTTTTGCATATACAAAGATGACTAGTGACCGAGTGTGACCTGGACTTTAATGCTTTATCCAGAAAATTCACTCAGCTTTGAACAGATTCATATCAGATTCACTAATTGTTTGAAAAAAACCCACTAAAAATCTATGTCCAATAGTTCATCTGCTTAAAAAAATTATGTGGTAGGGGAGGGAAAATAAAAGAGTTGGATCCTGTTATGACTAAGGAAATTTTCTTTGGGAGCCTCAACTACCAAATGTGCTTATCTGTTCTCAGGAATTACAATGTGGTTAGTTTACAGTCTATTATGCAAAGTTGCATGCAATGTGTTAATGATATTGGTAATTTAGTAACTATGTTCTGCACTAATTAGTAAAGCTGAATATCATATTGCTTATCCTGGATCACTTTCAATGCTGCTGCATATTTTTAGAGTGTGTTTTAGCTTTTGTCATTAAAGCATGTATGTACAAGCCAACATACCTTGTGAACTTTGGAAAGAAACTCAAAGACCCCAATGTTTTATTGTGTCTGTCATATTAAGCAAGAAAACAACCTGGTGGTTTGATAAAGAGATTATTGTGGAAGGACAGCTTCTGTGGTTTAGGGAATAGAACTGACTAGAATCCTTTTCCGTCAGCTGTGTTAAATGTAGGGTAAAGGACGATGTTCTGTATTGGCAATACAGCTGAGAGAGCAGGTTTTGACACAGTGAATCCCTCACAATTAAATGTTTTGGTCAGAGGTAGGTAAAATTAAGGGTTACATGCTATAAGATCTCTGTCATGTTTATTCCTGTTAAATAAATTTTTTCTGGTGTTGTCGTCTGCAATGTCTTTTAAAAAATGAAGCATACCTGTCTTCTGTGAAGTGACTGAGTGGGAAAGTATGGAAAAAGGTTAATATTACAGTAAGAAAAAGCAGCTATTTGGAAATGGTCTTACCTCAATATTAGATATACAAACTAGTATCAAATTTGTTATGTGCTGGGTTCTCTCAAGACCACTGTGAAATGCAGATGTGTTAGCAGTTAAACATCTTTTGGGAGATGGATGGATGCTTCACTTAAAGAGCTAAGAAGAGACCTGTTGCCTGTTCCAACAGCTTAAATATTAATCTAGACTCCCCTGCCTTTTATAAAGTACGTAGGACAATCTAGTGTAAGGATTGAACAGCCCCCTGGGAGGAACCCTAGAAGCCGAGAGAAGACTTGAATTGATGTTTCAGATTAACAAACCAAACTGGATCACACAGAGACTTTGAAATACTTACAATATCTAATGCCAGATCTTCATGTGATGCATACTGCACTATAGTATACTAGTAGAGCCTTTTTGACCTGGGAGTGTAGCAATATGCATAGGAAAAACATATCAACTTCATTGGTTCTGAACCCGTTACTTTCACTTGGGTAGAGATTTGGAGGTTTTATTAACTAATTCTGTAACAATGCCCGGTTCAGTATCAGTTAAAAAAGTAAATGAAATATTCAAATTTAGTGGAGAGGGATAGAGAACACATCAGAATATACTGTTATGTCACTGTGTAAATCCTTGATACATCCACATCTTGAACACTGTGCAGTGTTCACTCTCAGGACGGACAGAACAGCTGCAGGCAACCAAAGGCAGAGAACGGTTTCCATACACAGGAGAACCAAAGTGGCTAGGAATGAGCAGCCTGGTTGAGTAAGAGGCAGTTGAGGTCCCGAGAGGCCTGTAAAGGTGATTAGGGGATACTGGTCAGTGTTGCAGAGTGTGACATCAAATTAATTACCAAAGGGCACATTCAAAGGAAACAGAAAAGGGCTTAGCACAATATGAAACCCATTGATATGAATTGTGGTGGATGCCAAAAGCCGACAGGTTTAAAAAGTATGAGAGAAATTTATGGAGGGAAAATCCATCAAAGGCTGTTAAGCAGAAGGATACTGCTTATGGTTAGGAAGCTAGAGCAGTTACTGTAGGCTGGGAGGCTGTACTGGGGAAATATCAGTGTGTGTTACTCACCACTGCTGGACCCTCGATACAGGACCTTGGTTTGATCCAGTAATGTTTTTCTTATGTCTCTAATGAAATGACCAGTTCCAGATCTGCCTCAAATTTGTTGATCCTGAAGCATCCAATGGTACTGTACAAATAGGGAGTGTTGATGAGACTGTATCGATATCTAAGCTGGGTGGAAGCAGTTACTGCTTACAAAAAATCCTGTAGAAAGTAAACACCCTTACTGTCATCTGCTAGACTGCAGTCTTTCCTGTGATCTTATAAACAAATAATGTTTGTCTGCTGATAGGGGAGATGACCTGACTGGAGATGTATTTTTCAAGAGCAGATGTCAGGTGTCAAATTGATATTTAGAAAAAAAAAAAAAAAAAAAGAAAAGAAAAAAAAAGGTTGCAGCCAAACAGGAAGGTGACTTGGTCAGCACAAGTTGATATGCTGCCTGGGAGCACTGACTGATAGGCTTGTCTGTATTCTTCAGTATTTGTGGGGTAATCAGTTATATGAATTTCTCCAAATATCTTTGTGTTAGAAGATAACTTTTTTTTTTCTTTCTACATAACTCTGTCTATATTGTTTGGCATCTTCAATGAGATTGTTCATTTCCATGATGTTAAAAGAACTCAGGTGTCTGGAAAGACAGACATCTTAATTCCTTTATCTGCCATTACATCTATTGCTTTGAGTGGATAAAAACTGAAAATAGTTCCCCCCTAAACAATTATTAATGCACACCTGCTGTGTTTTTTTGACATTTACAGAACTGATGTAGTGCTTGAGAACTTCAGTACTATTACGATCAAATTTAAGCTCCAGTAGAGCCAGAGAAATGTGACCATCTTTTTCCTGAGCATAAATACAATTAAAAAAAAAAAAAAAGTAAAACCCAAGGATTTCCCCTGGTACAAGGGAATTCAGTGTGAAATGGTGTCACACAAAATGACTAGTGCTGGTGTATGGCCCAAGGTTAAACAGTCATTTAATTTTATCTTGTATAATAAGTTACCAGATAGCAGTTAATAATTGAAGAGAATCCCATATTTCATAGCAAAGGCTTCTATATTAAAAAAAAAAAAAAAAAAAAAAAAGAAAGTAGAAATAACTTCTGGGAAAATTAGTGCATCTTTTTCTTTGACCTGTGAGTACATAAAACAATAAGCTTTTGATTCCATATGTATAAAATCTATGGAACAGTTAAGAGACCCATCAGGAAAAGGAAATAATGAACAGAATAATGCAATACAGTATGCCGTGTGGCTGAGCCCTAAGCAAGGCAGTTCAGTGGGGACTTCACTGAAGGAAGGCTGGACTGGCCCCTAGTGAAATCCATGGCAGTTTGTCAGGCAGTTTTGTAATTCCCTCCCCCACAAAACTGGTATAACTCAGTTATGTTTCACACTTGCTGAACAGAAAAGCAAGCAGCTTCGTTGGAACTGATGCTGTTTTTCACAGCAGCCTTCTCAGTGAGTTTTCATGGCACAAAAATAGGAGTGGGACCATACTCGGCAGGCTCAAGCTCTGCCCTGAAAATAATAGGATCTAGCTGTTGTCTGGGGCATGAGGGCTCTGAGTCAATTCACCAGCTGAAGTGCTTGGCATCCTCATCTGAAAAGCCTCCTCCCTACCTCCCAGTGACCCGTTGGTGCTGCCCGTCAAGGAGCTGGTAGAAAAGGGAGGATACAATTTACCCTTTACCCTGCTCTCCATGCCTCAGGGATGCTCAAGGGAGCCTCCATATGTATCCTCTTTGCTCCAAAGTGTCTTCCATGACTGGAAGAGTGTTGGGACAGTCTATATCCTGTTGAAACCTTTGGCACCATCTCTTCCTTTGTCCTCCTGCTCTGACCACTGCTCAGTAGATCCTGCAGAGCACTCTGCAATGTGCAATGGAAGTATTTCCCTCTGTTTCACTTGACAAATCCCAGTCCCCTACTGCAGAACAGGCCCATCTTCTATTTTTAATGGGGTCCTTCAAAGAGGTTAAGCATCATGTGTTTACCTGTTTTCAAAATGGATGAATAAATCCAGATTCTGGCAGATTCTAAATATCTGGAAGTGATTTATCATATCGGAGTTGTTCCTGAGTTTTGGGCTTTTTTTTTTTTTTTTTTTTCTTCACACAAATATATCTGTTCCAGTAAAAATGTCATCAGATCCAGGGTGGGGTAAAGCAAGAGGAAGAGCTCCACCCAAGCTTAGTGGTTAGGACACTCATCTGAGATGTGGGAGATCCAGATTCAAGTCAATGTTTTCCTGGTTCAGAGTGGTGACTTGAACCTGAGTCTCCCACAAATCAATGAATGCTCTTACTGCTGTCTATTGAGTTGGGGATGCAGGGCTTGGTCTCCCAAGATATTTGAGAGTTTTTGGTTTTATTTTGTATTGTGTTGAAGACAAATTTCAAATACTGAAATAATTTTGCATGAAATGGAATAGCTCTTTTCCAGCCAGCCCTAATTCCCTACATGGCAAACTTGGCCAGGGGTCTGAGAAGCAGAATTTTGCCATGGCTTTGGAAATGAACATCTGGAGGCAGAGCCGTAATTGAGCCATTGTACATTAGAAGAATGTACTTTGGACTGTGTGGATGAGTGTGCAAGCAAAAGCAGTCAGCTGCTTGCCTACTGCACATGGACATCACTCCAACCAAATGCCAAACGTTCACGGACCAGAGGTTGCCCCCAGAGCGCTTAGCATGTGGATAAATAGAAGAACTAGAGCAGTTTTTCCACACTGCAAATAATATTAAGATACTATTTCTTGTAGCTTCCTGCCCCTGTTCTCTTTCTCTGCATTGATTTTGTTCATAGAGATGGAAACTATCTGCAGCACTTTGAGACACAAGCATACTTAAATGGCCATTTAAGTAGCTTTGCTTGATGCTTTCAGGCTAGCCAACAAATAATGTAAGGAGCTGATTGAGAGGTTAGCTGTGTATGGAAGCTAAAAGCAAGCTCATTGAACAAATATAGATACTACCACTGCTGTGAAAATCTGATCTTTGACTAAGTCTGTTTCATGTCTGACAATGTGGTTCGTTCTTTAAAAAAAAAAATTAAAAAATCCTGTTTCATCCTGGTGTATCCAGGCATTTTGGCATATCTAGGCAACCTATCATTGATTCAGACAAGCTTTCTCACAGCATGTGACTACTGATTTTTTTGCACAATGAAGGAAAATTCTACATTACCTTTACTGAAAAACAAACTTGCATGAGCCTGTAATTACACCTGGAGTATTTTCCAGAGAAAAACTTTCTGTTTTGGAACTAAGTTAGATTTTGCTGAGCTAACACTCCACAGTTTAATGTATGTATTTTCAGTACTTGGTTAGTATTTAGTAAGAGAAACTGTTTTGGTTTCTGAAAAATTGTAAGAGATTCCAGGTAAAGAGAAATTATAATGTGATGAGAGACATTGAGAAAGCACATATAATTTTATGTTTGTAAAGCTGAACTATAGAAACTGAGTGACTACTTACGTAATAGATCCAGACTCAGCTGGGGTATGGTAATCCATGCCTGTTTATCTTGAAGATCTATCACTTTTAATGAAGGATAATAGCACTCACAACAGCCACATACATGCCTGGAAAAAGCCCACGTGTGTAGGTGCAAAAATTTGCCTTGCCTCGGGCAAATACACTTGAAAAATTGAATGCTGTGGTTGTAGGTCGGTTTTGGCAGAATCATGAAGAAAATAACCCACCAAACAATATAAATATCTTGTCAATTATAACGCTGTATCTCTTTAACCCTTTGATTTGTTTTTTCCTAATTTTTTACTGTGCATACCACAGTCATTTTCTGAGCGACATATTGAAATTAGAGAAAATTTGAATAACTAAAACCATCTCCTGGTACTATTTCTTTTTTGTGTTGCTGAAGTTGAGTCTATGCTCATGCCAGAAGCTGTTTATCATTTGCAGTATTGGAAGCAGCACCTGAAACCCCACTGTGCAGAGGCTGTGCAAAAAGTTTGTGGCAGGACCTAAGTCTGGCTGGACAGCTGTGCTGTCCTTCCTTACTGAGACCACTGGCACTAAGCCTTGTGATAGCTGGAGCAAACAGCCTTGAGGAAAGAAAAGGAGAGACAGATACTTGTCCGCAGCAACTAACCTAAGGAGTCTCTGGTGAGAGGCACCTCCCAGACCAGTTCCACACCACCTCATTAGCATCATACAATCGTAAGGCCTCTGAGCACATCTGTGGCTGTTCAGTCCCTCCATTGGTAGCAGAGTGGCTACAAGCACACCTGTCTGATGAGATGCTAAGGCATGAATAGAGAGGGAAGACCGATGGTGAGCCTGAGGTTATGGCTTCACCTCAAATGGCCAGCAGACCAACTCCTGAAACCTCCAACAACGAGGTTTTGCAGGTGATGCAGCTAGGTCATTTCCTTCATCACACCTATTTGCCCAGTCAAAAGGAGACAAAGGAAAGCTGGCTGCTCTATGCATTTAAACTCTCTAGCCCTGATCTTGCAAAGAGACTGTTTCTTTTACTGTCTTCAATGGCAGTCAAGTTGTTGCAGATCTCCTTGTAGGACTGGCATCCTAGTTGATCCTGGTGAGCACAGCTACCCAAAGTAACTGTTGTTACTGACTCTGTGGGTTTAGCAGGATGGTGTTCTAGCACAGCATCCCTAGGGATCACACTCTCTTAAGTTGCTGCCAGTTTTGCTGCTGATTTTAACCAAAGTACCTACCATCTCGGTTTTCTACGTTGACTGTCTGTTACTGGTTAATTCTTAATTCAGACCAGAGAGGTCTCTCACATGGTGAACAAGGCACAGCGAGTGTTCATCCTGCACTAGGCCTGTCTCCCACTTATTGCAGCGATCTTGATCCATTGGCCCATGTGCAAGATGCAGCACGTGGGCTGCTCTGCAAGCCAGTGACCAGCTGCACCTGAGCTACAAGGCAACAGCAGGGAGCATGTCCACTGCACTGTACTGCGGCTGGTGATGGGGCCCCGGGAGGGTGGGCGCCTGCAAGATTCTGTCTTGTCTACATCAGTCTCCACGGTCGCATAACATAGCACACAAGTCCTGCTGCTGTGGGCCAGAAGACATTTAAATGTTTAAGGTCTGGTTGCCTTGTATGTGTCAGTTTTCTTTCACAGGGATTTCCTCTGGCTGTAGATAGATTGATGCTCTAATATCCAGAAAGGCTTTTTTTTCCCCCAAAGCTACCCTGTTTTATACCCATCTGAAAAGCAAGTGGGTTTTTTGCCTCCTCAACCCAAAAACCTGCTAAAGCCCCAGATCAAGCCTGAGTGTTTTAACAACAGGAATTGAGAAACAGGCTTTTGCGAGCCTGTTTGCGTCAAGAGGACAATGTCCCCAGCTGAGCTATTTCACATCTGATACGCTGCGGCAAGGGTTTCCTGTGACAGAATTTTCATCCATGCTGGAAGGACAGACAGAGATACATGATGGGAGATGTAGCCTATCCAGGACATTTGCCTACATTTGAGACATGTTTTAGGCAGTTTCCAGATCAAGTTTCTCTTTTTTAGTTGAACATATCTTGCTTTTCAACCTTTCTTCTTTTTGTCTCAGTTACTGTACTTTTCTATGGAAAGACCAAGTAGAGAGATCATACTTGTTCTTAATATACCCTTTTCAGGAAAAAAAAAAGTGCCATTTTCTGAGGATTACTTCTTATTTCTTCTGTTAGAGGTATCTCTGGAAGCATCCATACTTTTCCTTTCAGTAAGGACAGCTCATCTGATAATTGGTCCAAAGTACTGCCTGTGACAATGGCAGGTGAAGGATAGCTGTATTCTTGGTTTTCTTTTTTTGCATATCTGTATTTAAGACAGCTAATAATTAATTATCTGTATCTAAGAAAGCTACTAGCTAATAATTTTTGCACAGTAATGTGAGAACAAAACACAACATTTGTTAGTATGTGGTTTTAGAGGACAGAATTTCTTTTGTGTGTGTTTCTTCTATAAGCCAGAGCAGTAGAAAGCTTTTCCACTCAAGAGCCTCTGTAAGTACATTGTATTTAAGAAGGTTTTGTTTTTGTGAGATGGTTAATTATTTTTATTTAAAAAATACATAAACAATTTAGCTGGGTTATTTACAATCCATTTGCTTTCATTATAGTAGATATTTAGTTCCTTGCCATTTACGATGTATTTCTCAAAATTGTTTTCTCCTTTCTATCCCCTTGCCAGCTGGCTTTATTCTACCACTGCTGGCTGCTTTTTTTTTCTGCCAAAATCTGAAACATTTTAAAATCACATTAAAATGGTTTAAAATTAGACTATATGAGTATAATTTGGAAAATGTGTTAGATTGACTCAGCCTAATGAGTCAGGCCTATTTTTTAGATACATTGGGTATACTGTAATATTTTATCTGACTGTCAATAACTCAATAAAGTAAAGAAAAGGGGGATGAAAACAAAAAATGCTCCAGCAGAGCAGAAAAAAGTCAGAATAGTGTAAGTATGGGAACAATTAGGAGCTGATTCTGCATTATTTTTGCACCTAAATTCCCCTTTATTTTGAAAAGATTTTTCTAGGTACATCTTTACCTAGGTAACATTCTCCTTGCAAGATAAAGAAACATAAGTTTATTCATTAGGATTTCAACTCTGAGTGGAGATTTCCATTCCTTAACACACACCAATGAGCTGTGCTCCTGCATTCAGAACTGTTTACAAAAATGGACTAATAAGAGAAAACAGCTTTATCATTGTGGTTTTCCTTGTGGTCAGCATCTGCACGAGAGAAGGAAGGGTATGAAGGAAGGGTAGTCACATTTCAACAAAGAGACAACAGAGCAAATCCTGCTCTGTTCGGTGGGTGTAAGGCCATAGCTAACTGCCGATTTTAAATAAGTAGTTACAGGATCATACTGCTGTATACAGAAAAGAAGATTTGGCATTGTATCAATAAAATTATTCCAGGGAGGTGGGAAAAAAAGCAACGTACTGTTTCTGCTTGCAGATTTAATCTGCTCTTGCAAGGCATGTCCTGCAAGAGACAATGTTGGGGATAAATCTTCCTATGTGACTCTCTTTAAGCCCACTGAAGCAAGATTTACACCCCCGTAGGTGATCCAAGGCTTGTGTTCCAACTGCCAAGCCCTGAGCAACCTCCTCGTTATTTTCCAGCATGGGTTTATGAACTAGTTTGCCATTGCTTGAGCTAACGTCATCAGATGCATATTGCTCTGGATAACCTGAATCACGACACATATATGGATAGCAATGACCTAGGATCATACAACTGCTGCTCTGGCCCCTCCTCAAAGGCTCCTTGGGTCAAAAGATGAGGAACTACATGTAAGTGCCTGGAACGAGACAATTCTGTGGCCCTTGCAGTATGAACTGTAGGGGTTCCCACCCATTTCTAGTGAAGGGCACTACAGAAACTCTGTCTTGAATGCAGTCCTGCGCTGAGCTGAGATCACCTCTGCTAACCAAAAAGTCTGGTGGTTCCAGTGATGCTTGCATAACAGGTATTGGTGAGAAGTGAGGCCCTTTGCAAGCTCCTGTTCAGATGAGTTTGTGTGCGAGTGAAGCTCTGGGGCGCTTAGGGGGGCAGCTGGCAGGTGCTACTGCCTCATGTCACCCACAGTGTGGTGTGCACACATTACAGGGCCATTATCAGGGCACAGCAGCTCCTTCCTGAGTTTGGAGGCAGCAGGTTGCATAGGCTGTGCTCTTCCCTTGTGTGCACTGTAATGGGCTTGGATGCTCAATATAGAAGTATTGGTACCTGTGAAATGCTGGCCATTGCAAAACATTAAATTGCATTATACTACATCTTTTGGATAAATAATTTGCAATATTCTTTTACCCAAAGGGTGCTGTCTTGAGCTCTTTTACCTAGCTTAGATTCCCACTGACATTGAAATAAGAGTTGAGACAACGGTATTTGGAAACTTTACAAAGAAAACATATGTATCCAGTTTGCTCAACATGGGTATCTGAAGAAATGTTAAAAGGTGTCCAAGATGCAAATGTTTGTTTATGAAACACGAGAATTTCACAATGGCATATAAGAGCAACCTAATTTTCTCTTTGAACCCTCGTACATCAGATATACGCAGTGTGGATATCCACTCAGCACCTGTCCTGTCATCCCATTCCCACTGACTGCTGCTTCACGAGGTTAGTGTGACAGCAGAGCCCCTTAGCCTGCAGCATCATGACTGCCTTGTGCAATCCGGTGTGGGTTGCTCCTGAGAAAGGTGTCCGGCTGGCTGTACTGCCGCAGCTGTGTTCAGCACTTGTGCTTATGGAGCCGCGTGGAGAACACAGGCTAGCTGATACATTGGGTTGATTTTCGTGTGGATCAGTTCCCAGATCTGGCTCCCTGTGCAGTCACACAAGGATTAGTGCTTGCACAAGGCAAGAGATAACATGGTCAGACCTACCCCTTGCAGCAGCAGCCCTCAGTGCAGCTTGAAGTTACCATAATGTTGGCTCAGTGTTAGTGCACGTAACACTTCAATACACCGTGTGGAACTAGGTTTTAGCACTGTGAATGCATGCAGGCTTCCCAAGGTACCAAGAGGTGGTTTCCACCCTAACGATAAGAACTTCATCAGTGTGAGGACACAATGGCTTTCTCGCTCCACCCTAACTTTTCCCCATTGCTAAGCTGAGAGTAATGACCAAGAGGCTGGGAAGCAGCTGTCTGCAAGCTTCATGTAAATTCTCATAGTTCTTTGCCATATTGTAGGAGAACTATTTCTTAGTTTATCTTGGTTCTTTTTTAGAATGTGAATCTAATTGCAAAACTATGATACTGCACTTCAGCATGTATTGCAGAGTTTCCGGGATCACGTGAGCTGCGAACTTTCACTTCATGCCAATGTACTGCACTCTAATGGATGAACTTTCTAAACTCAATGTTCTGAAAGCATGGAGGTATTTTGAAATAAAACCCTAGTGGATAAAAATAATCCTCTAGTATTTTACTCCCAGTTAACCTTTTGATGAGAGAGGGTATAGAGTTGGGCAGTAAAGCTGAAAGTCCAGTTAGTCTCAGTGGGACTATTCATGGAATAGCTCTCTTCTGTGTTAATGAATCAGAATCTGCCCCTGAGTAAATAATCTCTAAGTTCAACATCCATGAACAGGGAATGTAAAGAAAAGAACCATAAATACTACACAGTCATAGGTCAAGGCAAGTAGACATTTTGTGGTGGTGCACATCATGATTATTGAACTGTAGCTAAAGTCCTAAGCTTGTGGATGCAGCCAAGGCAGAAGTTCATACATTCTGTAGGCCACCTCATTTTTTAGCTTTAGGCTGAGAAAGAGTCTCTTTCCCTGTCCCATCTCCTCATTCTGGCTCAGTCACTGCTTAATGATTCAATGCAAAGTTGAACAGTGGCTCTCAACAGAGCTGAGAAAGCCCTTCCTCCAATGCCTATGGGGTAGCAGGCATGTCCCTCAATTACAGAAGGGAATTAAACCTGTTTTCCTTCCACACTGTGATTTTGTGTGAATGCTCTAGCCACTGAGCTGTTGGTGAAGGTGGGGGATGAAGGCAATAGTCTTGTAAGAGGAAGGTGACCATGTTCTGAGGGGAGATGGCTCTGTCTGCAGGAAGCACTCAGTTTGCTTACTTGCTTGAGTAGTGTAGGAAGATGCGGGCAGTTCCTGCGAGACTGCTGCATGGAGCTGGGTCTTGCCTGTGCCCACACCAGGCACATTAGCATGAGGCATTCAGACCAAAAGAAGACGGGACTTCAGTGTTTACGGCCTTTTCTGTCTCCAGGCAGTGAGTTCCATCAAATGTATCGCGAGAGTAAGAGCTGCTAGATCAAGCAGAGAATTTCCTGACCCTAATAAAATGAAAAGAATAAAAAAAATATTAAATTCAATCCTGATTCAGCTCCTAATCAAATAGATTTACCACCAACTTACTGTGCAAATGTATACCTCAGATAGTGGCAAAACTGTGTGGACATCTGAGAAATTGGTACAAATGGTGGAATTTGAGTTCTAGATCCCGTTATAGGCAGAAGGCTAAACTCTCTTCTTTTTGACCTGATTGATGTTTGGTAACGACAGTTTAGAGGGTTGGTGGTGTTTCAGTATAATTTGAAAATTAATTTGTATTTTTAAAACTCCTATATGACATGTCAAAGACTCTCTTCTAGGGACATTGTACCATGTCACTGACTTGAGCAGGAGTTTATATATGAATCCACTTTTGAAGGACCAGATCCTGAGCTGGCATGTATTTGCAGGTAGATGTTGAACGCCACTGTTTCATTAAGCTTGTCAATGCTTATCCAGTGTGACCTCCAGTGAACTGGGAACTGGGGTGGGAACCTCCCAAGAACAGGTTTTCCCAGGAGCACTTCTGGCCTTTTGGATACCAGTGGAGACTGAAAATGTTAGAAGCAGAGCTGATCCTCTTGTCTTGGCACAACTCAGTTTTGTTTTGGTAAGCTGACAGTAGGAGGTGAAGATTAAAAAAGAATTACAAGGCACATGGTGAGAAATTAATTTTGTAAAGGTGGGTGAGCCCTTTTTCTCAATCAGTTTGCTGCCCCTGCTATTTGTATCATTTAATGCAAAATATTCCTGACAAGTCTTCTGTTTGGGGGGGAAGACAGGATGGAAGTGCTTTGCTGGGCTCCTAATTCCCCTGGCTGTCCTGGTGTTGATAGCACACCTGATGTACCAGAGCAGCATGACAGTTAAGATCAGCATTCACCAGCAGGTGATACCAGTAAAGATTTGATTTCCTGTTCTAATCAAATGTGGTATCGCTGATATCTGATGACAATTGCTGTCTTTTTAATAATCCCCACTGTGGAAAGCCTTGAATACGCAGTTATAGTTGCATTCCTGGAATCATTTATTCTCTGCATAGAGATGCAGTAAGATGTTTGCTCCAGTTAAGCCAAGACTGAACTGTGCCCCAGGGAGCCAACCAGCCAGCTACTGAATCTTTATCAAAGTGACACGGATGGCCCTCATCCCTAGTAGGGAGATCGAATACCGCTCACAGGAACAAGATATTCTTTCAGCCTTTCAGCATCACAGTGTAAACTGGAGCATGCATTGGCTTGCTGGCTGGGCATGAAGAGAGGGAAGCCTGCAGCCCATTACCTCTGCCCCCACCAGCTGTGGCAGTGAGACTGTGCTGCAGGTTCCAGGGAGTGTGGGAATGTATTTGGACAGCTGCAGAACATGAGCAAGGGGAAGAAAAAGGGCTGTCTCCAGGCAAACATGTCCTGATTTATAACGGAACTATATTTATGTTAGTGGTAACCACATTATTCAATGTAATTGGGGTCAAGAATTGAACGAGTCTAAAAGAATGCAAAAAATAGTTTCAAAATTCCTATTATAAAGAAAGACCTGGTTTAGAGGTTTTGTGAGAACTCCAGAAGTTGAAAGGGTAGCAAAACCCCAGTGTTTTCCAAAAGACAATGCCAGAAAAACCACATGAAAATTCCTCTCAGTGGAGACTGACTGCTTTCAATTTATTTTTTATTTTTTGGTGCTTGTCAGTGTCTCATGCTGCTCTCACTGTCGTTTTATTTCACGCTATTTCTGTGCAAGCTGACCAGTTCAGTATTGGTGCATTGTAATACCAGTCAAGAGCAGGGACTTGCTGTTCATAGTTGCCAGGAGTGAATTTCCCTCCCCTCACCATGCCTCAAGGTATTAGCAGTTGTCAGTCAACCAATGTAATGGCAGTACCCTCCAGTCTTATGCTGTGCTTGTTAGATTTTCAGCTGGGAAATGTATGGTTTTCCCCCCAGCTGCGTTTTGGAAGGCTGTCCCCTGGGCTGAGGCAGTACGTTCTGCTCTCCTTTACATTTATGTGCTACCCGAGGGTAACATTTGTCTGAAGAGTTCCTACTATTTGCCTAATTTTTTTGCATCTTGCTTCTTTGCTTATGCTTTGTCTGGTAGGATAATACTGAGCCCATAGCGAAAGCTGTGCCTGGGCACAACTTTTGAGACATGAATTTTACTGTGTTTAGCTCTGCCTAAAAGGATGTTTTTCCCATCAATGAGAGCTCTCCTGACTATTGCTTCTCTTCATAGTCTTCAAACAAATATGAAGTCTCCCTCTTTCCCCAAGTCTTCTCTTTTCACCTACTCTGTCTTCTTCTTCCGTGGTACTCTGAAGAAACATTGACAAATAGTTCTCTGCAATCGATTTTTTTATGGCTGTGTTGCCATAATTAGAGAAGTTGTCTTCATTTTGACAAAAAAAAAATCAGAATGTGGCTTGTAAGCTATAGTAAGGCCAACATTTTCTCTTACAGTTAACCTTTGCTCTTCAGTTAAAGCTGTATCTCAGACCTAAGCCAAGGGTCATAGATAAAACGTCCGTAGGTTTTTTTCCACCTCTTAAACTGAGTTGCATCAGTGAACCATTAACTTAGTAGATTATTTACTGTTACCTTTATGGAAGAAATGCATACTGTACTTTTCCTGCATTGCTCAGGTTTGATTTATGTATGGTTTCAGTTCTATAGGTTCCTCACTGAGGTAGGGCCTTCATACCATAGCAAAGTAAACAGGCAGCTGAAACTTGCCTGAACAGTAGTCAAAACTTACAGTAATTCACATACTTTTGTCCTCATATCTTTTCTATTTAACATGCAGCACTAACAGTCCTGGTTTGCACTGGGGAAAAACTAATTACAGCAACATTAGACTCAGATAAGTGTTAGCCTCAAGTTAAACTGCGAAGGCCGGGATCTGAGCTGTGCCCAGATCCTATGGGGAGCCGTAGCCAATTAATTATAGCTCCCTGATCTGAAGACAGGTTACAAGCTGGCCCCAGCAGTGATTAGAGTAATATTAGAGAAGAGATTACAGCATCTTGCAGGCTGCTCTAATCAGGACCAGCTGCTGGTGGTCACCGGGGCCTGCCAGAGCATGGCTTGTGTTGGACTACACCCCTCTGTGCCCTTGCTGTGGCCTTGCAGGGGGCTGCAGGAACTGGTTGCACCAACTCTCTGGCAGCATAAAATATCCAGGCTGAAAACGAGTGAGTTCTTTCAAAGGAGGCAGCGTACGGAAGTGGGGAGGCCATTGGCTGACTAAATCTTCATCCTCCCATTGGGCAGCTCAGCAGGAAGAGATAACAAAACAGGAGACATCTGCTGGTAGTGACCAGCTTTTCTGCTCTCTGACTAGCAAATGGAGCCTTCCTGGTGTGATGATTTTCCACTTCCTTCCAGTCTCACCAGCCTATCTTTGAGAGTCAGATTTTACAGTAATTTTTGGGAGGTGGACTTCCCTATTTCTACTCCTGCATGCTCCTCTTTGCTGTTGCCAAATGTTATCTCCTCTCCCAGCATGTTGGAGCTCCCCAAAGCAATGGGAGTGGAGTGTGAGGAAAGCAAGGGATTTGTCTGACTCAGCTTCATTTGGTCTTTCAATCAATTGAGAAACAAATGTGATATCCCCCTCCACTCCCTATCAACTGGGCCCATGTGTGTAGGTCAGGCATCTGGAGCTGGATTTTCCAATGATTGGGAAAGACCTTAATTCTTAAGAGGACATTCGTAGGGAGGTGCGGAATAAAAGGGATAGGTTCTTGATGCCCTTACAGTGAGAGCCAGGAGAGAGGTGATTCACTCAGCTCTGCTAGTAGCCTTCTATAGACGCCTTTTAAAGGAGGCCAGAGCTCCTAGAGAAGGGCAGTACAAGCCTGCTACGGATGCTTTTATGCTGTTTTCATTGACTTCAGCTGATTTCTTGACAAAGCAAAGCTTACTGCTGTTTTCATTCTGTATTGTGGGGAATTATAGGCTTAATCTATTTTGACAAGCAAGTTTAGTTCTGCACAGTGTTGCTGCTTCGCTAATGGGGATGGATGGGTCTGACAGTGGTGTTAGGGGTGCAGGGTAGGAGATTGACTCTGCTGCTCAGTAGCACATGGTCTGATGATGCCTCAGAGGCTCTGCGTGCTCTGAGCACCCCCAAAGGGCTCCAGTCCTGACTACTTTCAGAAGCAGATTCACTGTGGCAGTGGACAAGTCTGGGGACAGCACTGCCAGCTGCTGTCTTGCTACATAGTCTAGCATGCCAAAAGTGGCACAATTTCTGGGGGCAGAGGGGAAAGAGAGGACAAACAGAAAATTTTGGGATCTTACTGTTTTCTTCCCGCACACAGCTGCCTTAAGCACATGGCTGCTGTGCATTGTGCAACGCTGTTCAGCTTGAGCCTGGGGTGTCCAACTATGTCAGGGCTGCCAATGCTCTGTCTTTAAGCACCAGATTATACCACAGAGTCCAGAGGCTGGCAGCAAGCTACACTTGGGCTGCTTTCCTTCCAACGCACCCTCTTGGATACAGGTCCAAGATGTCACATCTCTCAGTTGTGATGTTTTCTTGCCCTCTGGCCTTTGACTAGATGGTGCTGCCCAGGCCACTCAGCAGCTGAGTAGTGGCTCATGCCCTTACACCCTCCAGACATCCTGGTACCCCTTGAGTGCTCAGGACACAGTACCCCCCATACAGAGCCCATCTCCTTCATCCTGCACTGTCAGGACATAGGCACACACAGGTAGGATGCCCCTTCCCATGTCCTGCAACCTGTGTCAGCATTTCCAGGCCCCTTGCCAGCAGCCCCCATCATCCCCACATACTCTGCCACTCCCCACCTGCCACTTTTGGCACTGTCCAAATGCAGTGCAGCCCCAGATGCTCCTTCCAGACAGCTTAAGAAAGTTGAATGGAAGTTTGTAATCTGAGGCTAACTCAGAGTACTGTATACATTTCCTTTCCCCACCCCCTCCAAAGGAGTATATCAGTATCTGCACCTGTCCGTATGGGAGAAGACATTTTGCCCTCAAATCCCAGTCCCCCTTTGGCCACCCTGAGTTGTGCACAGAGATGTTTTAGTAGGTGAGGCAGAAGCAGCTGGCTGAGAAGGGAAACAAAAGCTCTTCAAGTGCGTGAGACCCTCATTCAATATAGCTTGTTCCTAGTCGAACTCAAAAGTCCAATTTGTTGAATGGCTGCAACAACCTTCTCTTTTCTCTTTCCCAGCCTAGATACTTTTCACTCAATTTAAGACAGCTCATATCAGTGAATCTTAATCTAGTTGGGTGCCACAGTAAGTTATGTTAGGTGAATTTTAAGTAGCCTTAAAAATACTCACTGAATCAGCTTTAAACTCATTTTAATTAGACAGTATGTCTTTGTGAGTGGTTGATGCATTTTGGTCCCAGCTGTGCCATGGTTCTGTGTTTCAGCCCTGAACTTGCTTTAGCTGTGCTTGTTTGTCCCTTTTTAAAGACTCCTCTAGATACTGCACTCTGTGTAGTGCAGCATGGCTTATGGTAACGTCATAGAGGAAACAGTTCAGTCCTATCCTCAGTGTTGTTCATAATCAGTGTCAAGATAACAATCTGCTAGTGTTTTTCCAAAGGAACGAAGCTATAATTTTCCTCTGCATGACTTTAGAAGAGGAGTGAAGAGTCATGAAGAGGAGTTTGTTTTGCCCCTTATTACAATAGGCGATTGCAGGGTTGAGCAAGATGATGAAAACTTTGAGGTTAAGGAAGGTCAGGAAGAGAAAGCCCATGTGGCCTTAAGTGTACTTAACAGGTGAATTTTAAGTACCTTTTTCCTGCTCTGGAAGACACAAATAATTCAATTCTGCTTTTCCCATGGCTTAAAACTTCCCATTATTTCCATGATTATTGTTTTATATTTTCTTTTATTCTGTGCTTCAGTGTGTGCATTATTTTTAGCTGCTGGTTGCTCTCTCTTGTAAGCGTACAATGGCATGAAAAAATCTTCAGCTGTAGGACAGGACTGAGAGATGCAGTAAAAGTAACATCTGCACTGCTAGCTCTGTTCATGGTGGTACTGTCCTCTGACAGCTCAGTTCCCTGGGGTGCATGTGTAAGAAGTACTTGAGAGTCCAGGGTATCTCTTGGGAGAAAGGCAGACTAGTCTTTGTGCCGTTCTTCCTGTGCAGGATTCATGGCATGGCCTAGATTTTTTTCACAATTTTTCTTCCAGAATTTTATGAAGGGAGAACATTCTTTTTCAGGAAATTAGATGTTTCATGTTGACCCTCACCTCCCACAGAGGATTGGGCTGGTCATATTAATTGCTCAGACTCTGCAGGAAGCAGACTTCGGCTGTGTGCCATGAACAAGCAAACTGATGCTCTTTAAAGCTCCTCCTTATTGTAGTCATTGGCATTCACAAGAGTGAGGATGTAAATCGGTATTGAGAATGCAGAGACTAAAATTATGAACACAGCATTTTTCTTCTGTGGGTTTAGATCTACTCTTGTTCATAACCTAGCAGTTCCAATGAAGTCCATAGATTTTACCCTACAGGAAAAAAAACGCACAGAGATTCAGGATTTGCACAGAGTTCAGTCCTCTCTAGCTTTTGCTTTAGGGACTACAGTGATCTCTCTCCATGTCAAAGCCAGGAGCAGTGCACATCACCCTTCAAATATCTACTCTCCTAAAACAAATGTCGTTCTTCCTCTTGGAGGCCAGTGGGTACCAGTGATTCTAAGCTTTCCTCCCTCCTCTGCTGCAATTTCTGTAGGTTTTCCTCTGTGAAAACTTCGTAATTTCTAAGCTCACCATTTTTCTCAGTCACTCACTGTCTGTCTTTAAAAATAGTTTCACTTACACATTGCTCAATCAATGCTATTCTTATATTCTTCTATTTTTGGAGCTGGAATTTTAGACCTGTAAGATGGCTCTGGGTAGAGGCCATTGCTAAGAATCAGTGAGCTCCAGGATCCTTGGAAATGGAGAGCGTTTGGGGTGACTCCTCTTCTGTTTGCTCTGCCTGCCAGACCTTGCAATGAGTGAGCTCACTTGTGCCCCAAAAGCAGACTTAGGTCAGGTCTTAAAAGCTGAGCACCGGCACTGGAGCCATACCAAATCACCTGAAAATTATGGCCTGGATTTTTCAATGCGTAGGTATGTTTTTCTATTAGCTTCCATTTTTCCTAGGCTTGGAACTGGAAATATGGCAGAGGTAGTAATTGAATTTAAAAAGGATGGTGGGAAGCCTCAGACTGTCTGTATAAAGGGCACCCAGCTTGTCTGTGCCTGCTGTGGGAGGCATGCGTGCAGGTTGAAGACTTGAATGCAAAAGTCCTTTTGCGTGTGTGTATATGTCTGGTTAGCATGCAGGATGGGCATGAATGAAGTGCATGCACTTGTATGCACGTCTACTGGTGCTCCTAGTCCCAGGGGTCGCGTCATTTAAAGTTTAAAATGGTTAATAATGTTTTCTATTTTATTTTGGTATAAATAAGGAAGTGCAGTGCACAGCCATCTTTACAGTCAGCCATTTTCAGTTCCCCTTTTTTTCTGATCCGCCCTTGGACACGAGAACTCCTGCGAGTGCATACTGCTCAGAAGCAATCCATGGTCACTTCAGAGGTCATATGAGTCATTTAGCTGACCAGATTTTACTGGAAGACACTGTTCTGATTTCAGTAACAGAGGTATGCAAATAATGGAAGTAATACAAATTGGAAATGTTTGCTTTTTAATTTGTTTAACAGCAGGATCCATTTTTTGCTGATACTTTCAAGTAATTCTTTGCAGTTCCTTGATTTTCACATTTCACTGCAAATTTGTTGCTATAGCTCTGATATGATTACATTTGAAATCAGCATGTTAGACAATGGTAGGATTACATCAATTATAGTGAGGAAAATCATGACTCTAGATGCAGCGATGAAGGGTATAGTAGGAAACAGCGCTGAAAGATAAGCTGCACCACAGCTGGTGCAGCAAGACAACTGCTCAGTTACAGAATAGTTGAAAATAATGGTTAGGAAAGATGTGTTCAGTGATTGAATCCCCCTCACTGCTTGTGTGATTTTAGAGCTAAAGTAATAGACCCCCGTATGTGGAATGCTTTTGCACAGGGTAGGTTGTGCCCCGTTTTAGTGAGATCCACATAACAGGTGGTTATCCTATTCTGCTGATACTGAAGAGCAACCTGCCTTTAGGATAGAGGCCAATGACCCTTCTTTAAAGTCAAAGGTCCCAGGCAGGAGAAGGGGAAGTGACGTCATGAAAAATGACAAATGCTTGACTTGAATTCCGCTGAATTCAGCTGCATTAGCATAATGCTTCCTTTGAGGGAGGGTATGTAACATCTTTGCAATGTATTGGACTTTCCAGCGGCATCCAGTTGCACAAGATGAGATCTACTGCTTACCTCTTAGTAGCATTACTGTACTACTAATAGCATGACTCCTTCGGTTCATTTACTAGAGGGCCAGATTTTTTAAGCTAAAAATCAGGGATTCAAACCCAGTGAATAAATGATCTGGTCTTTCCTCGGGAGACTGCATGAATAATCAATGATGTTAATCATGTGAACAGATGCTGAAGGATTAGATTTTTTTTTTGCTCCAGCAGTATAAAGATTCCTTATTAGCATGGCAAAGTGGTTTTATAATGCCTTTATCGGCTCTCAGAATGATATGAATCGTTCTTCCCATGCATGGTGAGCATACCTGCCTACAGGGGCTGTCTCAGTATTGTGTCTATTGAACATCCCCTTGACTTTTGCTTGTTAAAGTATGTGGACGGTAGTTGTGATGTTTCTCAGCTTCTGGTAATTCTGGGCTAACATCACTAGAGTTGAGCTAAATCGAATCCTGGCCATATTTCTCTCTGTACGTGTTGTAATAATCTCTTCCCCTCCCTTTGCCTGTTATGTCTCCTTGCAGCCTGTGACCACTGGCCTCAGCTGCTCTAGAGCCCGTTTATCGCAGTTTTGCAGCTCACTGACAGGCTGAGTGCAGCAGCAGACAGAGAAAATATGACAAAACTCAGAAAAGAGAAACCACATTTGTTTGATGAGTTCCTAACTGTAATATATTTGAGATCAAATATAGTTAAGAAAACCCAAGCTATTGCCAGGACAATCTATGTAGAAGATACTCTTGTCACCAAAATAATTTGCCAGGTTCTGGTCACTTTTGGTAACAAAAAAGGATCTCTCAGCTTCTGACTAAACTGGCAATAATCAACAAATAACACAAGGGCTGAATGTGGCTATATGGTGTCTTTCACAAGGATGGAAAGTACAGTTTTTCTTAAAAATGTTTTTATTTTGTTTTTAACATTTTACATGCATTTTCTTCATCAACCCATGTCCAGAATGAATGGTCCAAATGAATAGTGCATCTGAAAAAGGTACTTCTTAACTTTTACAGGGTCTTAATAATATTCTCAAAGGAGTAGCCACTGATAAGCAGGACCTACACAAATGAACTATAGACCAGTGTTTCAAGCTGCACTGATTGTGTTTCCATTGATTATGCAGCCCATTCAAATCTATAGAAGATCTGCGTTCATTAACAATTGCTGTCTGAAGTCGAACCACCACAGTAGCCTGAACTTCAGATGCCAGAAGTCAGACCACAGTCAGACTTGAGAACAGAAAGTACAATACATAGAGAGGGATTTTGAAATGCTGTTTTAGTGAACTTTTCATAGCAGTGAAAATGATGTAACCATTTAAGGAGTTTGAGGTACAGTATGTCAGTTGCTGAAATGCTTAAAAATAAACCACAGCACACTCGTTTTCACAGACTGGGAAATCGAAGTGCAGAAAAGTGAAATGACTTGGCTGGGGAAAAACAGTAGCCTCTAGCAGGTCAGGATCATATCCCAGTTGTCCAAGGCCCAGTGCTGGTGTTAATCAGCAAGGCCTGCTGCTTTCTGTGCAGCATTATGTCTTGTATAATAATTGCAATCCGTTGTCATATTTCTGCTTTTTCTCAACTGGTAGGGCTGTAAGAAATAGCTGTTTCGCTCGCTAGGTGACAGTTTTCCTTACTTCTCACTAGGAGAGATGAGTTACCAGAAGTGTCCTACAGAGAGAACAGTACTTGTTGCTGGGAAGTTACACATTCAAGTGTCCAAGCCCCAAACCACAATGTACTATTTGCTTTAGACAGTCATGCGATAATGCGTTTCTTTCTGTTGTAAGCTGTTAAAAATAAAACAAGGATGCAGAAAATAAATGTTAGAACAGAAGGAGCGCCCTGACTTTCCACATAGCTAAAACAGCAGGGTGGCAGCCCTTGGAGCCAAACAAAAGTATAATTCAGGGATTGATTTCTTTTTGCCCAGATTTAAACAAATCATCACACGGTTTCCCTACCTTTTTAAAATTAATTTTTAAATCAGCCCTGTTCTGACTGTCATGTTGGATGCTGACATGTAACTAAGAAGCATCTATGCAAAACTATATCTGCTTGACTCATGTCTCCTGTTTACCACCTAACTTTTGGTCAGGCTGAAAGCTGAGCTTACAGTGGGTGCTGTATCATTGGGCTTGATCTGCAAGTTCTTCAGGGCAGGGGTACTGAGTTCATTGGCATTCAAGCGAAGTAGGATGGTTAAGGGCAACTGATGATGAGCTATGTCTTCATCTGCATTATGGCACACTTTATGTGACAGTTACCATCCTGGACAATTACATACTAAAAGCACTGATTTCTTCAGCTGAAGTTGGGTGATCCAAGCAGCCGCTGTGAAAGACTTCTGCCATCTGTGTGCTGGAAGCAGGGAAGGGGAGATGGGCAGTGGGAAGAGACATAAAAGGTACATTTTTCCCAGGATTAAAACAGCTCCTCTTTGGGTATTGTAAAATAAATCATGTCTAGTGCTGGTTCCCAATAAGAACGTAATACAGTGAATGGTCGTCAGTAATTTAAAATAGGAATGATTGTCACTAATTAGCTCCTGGTCCCAGCACAGAATCTGTCTCCTCAGGATAACAGCTGTACACTTTAGGTACTGTTTGTTTTGCATATTGGAAGTACACTTCCAGAAATGGGCAGGTTACCTCCTCCTCGCGGGGTTTATATGAACACATTTCCAAGGCAAGTGACTGAAAAGGATCTAGCTCCAAAGCAGGCTCTTAAAGGGTTTCACGCTATTTGAGCAGATGGAAACCGCCACTGCTACCACTTCTGCTCTGTGAGGTGGAGCGTGGTGATCTGCGCAGGGACAGAAATTACTATCTCTTATCACCATAACTTACACGTGACCAAGCAGGCGGATGCTGCAGCCCAGCAGGTGCAGAAGATTCCACGATGTGTTATCTCTAGCCACGGACTGTCCTGTTTCCAGGAACACTCTTCTGATGGAAGAGATAAGAGCCTGTCACTAACTTCTCTTATGTGAAAGAGTCAGAAAAAATGTCTTCATCAAAATGGCTTTGTAATTGCTTTAGTTTCTAAGAAGCACAGAAGGAAATATAGATAGAGCTGCATGTCATATCCTACTTTTTTACATATTCTTCTTAGGTAATGGTATCATATTAGACCAGCCTGACTGAACAGAGAGCTTTGACTGGAACTCAGGAAAAAAAAGGAGTTTACGACCTTTGGATGGAGGGGCAGGCAACTCAGGAGGACTACAAGAGGTTATTCAGGGAGAGAATTAGAAGGGCCAAAGCCCAACTGGAACTTAATCTGGCTACTGCCATAAAAGACAATTAAAAATGTTTCTACAAATACATTAGCAACAAAAGGAGCGCTAAGGAGAATCTCCATCCTCTATGGGATATGCAGGGAAACATAGTGACAAAGCACGAGGAAAAGGCTGAGGTACTTAATGCCTTCTTTGCCTTAGTCTTTAATAGCCAGACCAGTTGTTCTTGGGGTACCCAGCCCCCTGAGCTGCAAGACAGGGACGGGGAGCAGATTGAAGCCCCCATAATCCAAGGGGAAATGGCCAGCAACCTGCTACACCACACAGACACTCACAAGTCTATGGGGCCGGATGGGATCCACCCAAGGGTACTGAGGGAGCTGGCGGAAGTGCTCACCAAGCCACTTTCCATCATTTGTCAGCAGTCCTGGCTAACTGGGGAGGTCCTAGTTGATTGAAAGTTAGCAAACGTGACGCCCCTCTACAAGAAGGGCTGGAAGGAGGATCCGGGGAACTACAGGCCTGTCAGTCTGACCTCGATGCCGGGGAAGGTCATGGAGCAGATCATCCTGAATGCCATCATGTGGCACGTACGGGACAACCAGGGGATCGGGCCCAGTCAGCATGGGTTTATGAAAGGCAGGTCCTGCTTGACTAACCTGACCTCCTTCTATGGCAAGGTGACCCACTTAGCTGGTGAGGGAAAGGCTGTGGATGTTGTCTACCTGGACTTCAGTAAAGCTTTTGATACCATTTCCCACAGCATTCTCCTGGAGAAACTGGCTGCTCATGGCTTGAATGGGCATACTCTTTGCTCTGGGTTAAAAACTGGCTGGATGGCTGGGCCCAAAGAGTTGTGGTGAATGGAGTTAAATCCAGCTGGTGGTCAGTCACAAGTGGTGTTCCCCAGGGCTCAGTACTGGGGCCAGTTCTGTTTAATATCTTTATTGATGATCTGGATGAGGGGATTGAGTGCACCCTCAGCAAGTTTACAAATGACACCAAGTTGGGTGGAAGTGTTGATCTGCTGGAGGGTAGGAAGGCTTTGCAGAGGGATCTGGACAGGCTGGATCGATGGGCCGAGGCCAATTGTATGAGGTTCAACAAGGCTCAGTGCTGGGTCCTGCACTTGGGTCACAACAACCCCACGCAACACTACAGGCTTTGGGAAGAGTGGCTGGAGAGCTGCCTGGCAGAAAAGGACCTGGGGGTGTTGGCTGACAGCCACCTGAACATGAGCCAGCAGTGTGCTGAGGTGGCCAAGAGGGCCAATGGCACCCTGGCTTGTATCAGGAATAGTGTGGCCAGCAGGACTAGGGAGGTGATAGTGCCCCTGTACCTGGCACTGGTGAGGCCACACCTTGAATCCTGTGTTCAGTTTTGGGCCCCTCACTACCAGAAGGACATTGAGGTGCTGGAGCATGTCCAGAGAAGCGCAACTAAGTTGGTGAAGGGTCTAGAGCACAAGTCTGATGAGGGGTGGCTGAGGGAGCTGGGATTGTTTAGTTTGGAGAAGAGGAGGCTGAGGGGAGACCTTATCGCTCTCTACAACTACCTGAAAGGAGGTTGTAGCGAGGTGGGGGTCGGTCTCTTCTCCCAAGTAAGAAGTGATAGGACAAGGGGAAACGTTCTCAAGCTGTGCCAGGGGAAGTTTAGGTTGGATATTAGGAAAAATTTCTTCACCGAAAGGGTAGTCAGGCACTGGAAGAGGCTGCCCAGAGAAGTGGTTGAGTCTCTATCCCTGGAGGTATTTAGAAGACATGTAGATTTGTCACTTAAGGACATGGTTTAATGGTGGACTTGGCAGTGCTAGGTTAATGGTTGGACTTGATGATCTTAAAGGTCTTTTCCAACCTAAACAGTTCTATGATTCTATATTTGCCATGTAGGTGATAAATTAAATGTACTATGAAATGGTACACAAATAAATGAGTCCTGCAAATGCAAATGAGCAAACCCGCTGAATCCAGTGAGATACTAGCAGGTGTGAAGATGGTCACTTTTTCTCAGGGCTGAAAGGATCAGCTGCCAACATTTCCATTTGTGCATGATTTGAATCTTTTTTTAGAACCGGGTGGATGGAAGGTATCTTACGGCGTATAGCAATTAGTGTGCATTAGGAATTCCCCCATAATCCAATCCAAATCAGCACAAATGTACAGAAAGATCCATTTATACATTATTCATTAAAATAATTAGAAATGAAGAAATTTTTCAAAATTTCTGTCCTGAATTTCAAGCCTCTATCCTTTGTGGTTAGCTCTAGGTCTCTGGCATCTTTCCAGGCTGGAGCTGAATGAACACTTTGGGGTTTTGCAAGCAGGCAAGTGTGGAAACTGAAGGATAAGGGCCTGATCCAAAGGCCATTTTTTTCCAGTTGGCCTGGAACATTTCCATTAGACCAAAGTAATTAAGGCCATTGTACCACCCTGCATTGTCCGGACAACGCTGAGATCTTGCAGCATGTAACTAAGTGCGTTCAGCAATTCACAGCAGCACAGTTTTGCCCTGTGCTAGCCCCCTGGCAAACACTTTCACTGCTTTTGTTGTTATCTATAGAATCCTTATGGGGACTATGGTACAGGCAGGCATAAAATGAGAAAAAGCAAAGAAACACGATTTGCAAATGAGTTGGAAACCATGCAGGTGAATGGAATGTCCTTGTTTCCAGACCACATTCCTGAGCTTCTTCTAAGCCGGCTGTGTTTGGGGTTTCTGGGATTCTGTGGTGAACGAGGCAGGTGATGTGCTGGTACGTGAGACAGGTAGCTGTGGGCATTATAGCACGGTCAGAAAAAATTCTGACGGGGGATTAGTGTTGCAAATTGGTGTTTAGGCTGCCTCAGCTCTATTGTTGGCTATCACTCATTATCCCCCTCTTCCTCTCTCAGATTTAACTTCTGGTATCCCCTTTGGAGCACATCTCCTAGAGACAGAGTCTGTCCATCACTTTGGCCCCTGCTTGGAGTGGGAATTTGCTGTCCCCATCTGTGCTCAACTCTAACACCATGTCAGGCTATGCACTGCTTCTGCTGCTCTTGAAAGCAGAAATTCATCTCAATTCTGGAAATATTGCACTCCTGGGCCAGCTCTTGCAGAGTATTCTTGCTGTCATGTGGAGTAATGGGAAGGGTTGGAGAAATAGCCAGGGGTCTGAAATACACAGCTGTGAGACTTGCCAAAATGCCTGACTGCTCCGGAGGGGCAGGCTAGTCTAGGCTTTCAATGGCTGACAGATCCCGAGTGCCCAGACATTCACCCCATCCCAGCGCTGCTGGAGGAGACCCTATGGTTGCTACAGCCTTGACAATCAGCTGGTTCTGTGGAGGACAGCCACAACCCCCAGATCCTGTTCAGGCCACATACAAAAGCTCTGTGTGTTGCAAGATGACTACAGACCACCCTTGGGAACCCTTGATGGACAGCTTCCCGGCCTCCTGGCCCCACAGCATCACCCTGAACTCATCATTTTTGCTGGGGCAGAGGCCTTCCATTAGTTAGCCTGAAACGCAAATGCTTGTTTTCCTCTTGCACTGAATAAGAGACTGACAATGTCTAATTGTCAATACCCCTCCCTTGAGAGACATACAACAGCATTGCTCCTCAGGGCATATTCCCCACTGCTGTATTTAGAACAGTTTGAAAAGACAAAATTTTAAAAATAATAATCTTTCCAAAAACTCCCCACCCACTAGCACTCCTCTGCCAAATTTCAGTTTGAAGAAAATGAAAAAGGACAAGTTTATACACTCTGATGAACGGGAGTTCAAAATGGAACCTGAACATCATAATTCTTGCAAACGTACACTGATAATGGAAAGCAGTGGTGATGATGGCATCGTGCCCAGAGGGGCCCTTTGTTGTAGATGTTTATGGTGTTGCTTCTTTTTGCAGTTTATATTAAAGGTGAAAACATCTGTTTTCTTCAGCATTTAAGACTACTTTCCTCCCTCTCAGCTTATCAATAGAAATTTTAAATAAAGCTACACATCAATAAGTCTGCAATATTGTTAACTGCAAATCACTTGCATAGTGAGTTTAGCTATTTTTCTGTTCATGAAACTCCCACTTTCTGCAGATGTTATTTCTTAGGGTTATTTGCGAACATTTGCCACAAAAGACAAAGTGGACAGTTGTCAGACTTTTGCTGCTTCTATTAAGTACTTGTAAAGGAAGGGTCACCTAAATACATGGCATCATCTCTGTTCCCAGATTTCATAGACAGTATTTGCCCTGTGGATGCATACTAAGTCTAAAGTGAATGATAATATCAAATAATTTTATTGGCTTGCAAACACTTGCTTTAGAAAATCAAAGGAGGCTGAAATGTCATGGTTGGATGTTGCTTTAAAACTTACATGAACAGAACTCTTTTGTGCAAGTTGTCTCAAACACCATGTAGGGGGCTTGAAATTGGGTGGAATAAGAATGGCTTTGAATTTGTAAATACAGGAGTGGATTCTGGGTTGCACAGCATCTGATCAAATTTAGTGATGTGAATTTTGCAGCTTGGAATCAGTTGTCTTTGTGCAAACTCCACTTATTCAGGTCAGGTCTGGGCAGTCATTTCTAAAGGTTGTAGAGTATGTTTGTGTCACTATGATTTGACATCAAGTAATAGGTATTTTGCCTAATCTCATGGCTAAACCATTACTGTAGATGAATTCTGACATCACTGAATCCTCTGAAGCACCAGTGAAATCTATGTAATTAAAGGCAGAATTTAATCTTTAGATTTTATAAGGCTATAACAATTACCTTTTACCCATGCACATGAAATACTGCATCAGGCAAATCTATAATTAGTTAAAACTAAAACAAAGTGCATTTCTATTATTAAAAATATTGCATAAAAGTCTCAGTGCCACGGCTGAAAAATCAAAGCCAACTAACAGTTCAGAGACAGTTGCTGCTATAAAACTTTTGACCTTAGTTACCGAATGTACATACAAACAAATAAACTAACCAGACAAAGATAGTCCCCTAGGAGCAATTGTGATTTGCAAAATTTTGGGGGCTTTTAGCCAACCTGTAAAGTTGATGGAATAAAAAGCTTGCCTGTGTATGCCAGCTCATTAATCAGTGCCCTTTTTCACTAACTGAACGGCTGGTTTGTAGATTTGCTTCTACTCAAGGCATCCATTTTTGCATCCTTTCCAGTAAATTTTGCTGACTCGAAGGCTCCAGGAGTCAGGAGGTGTTTTGCTGAAACATCATGGAGAGCACTGCGTATCTTGCAGTGATAGCTCTGTGGAAGTCTGTAAGTCCAGTCTTGCCAGTTGTATTCTTTAGATACAGCTATCCTCTTGGATACTTATTGCTTCATGTTGGCTTAAAATACTGCTATGCTATATTGTCAAATCTGGGACCCCTTGGATAACTAGTTCCAAATAAATTTCTTCAGTAATGTTAGAGGTCTTTGATGGTAAGCATTGCTTGTTCAATGCATCTCAAGTATGCCAAGTTGGTTCTCAATGTTCCTGTGTTGATTCTGCTATTTATTGTTAGCCTCTGGCCTTGGCACATCTCACTCAGAGTCCTGAGGATTATCTCAATGAGGATTTGTATTAGTCTCCATCATTCAAGTCTTCTTGCAGTCAGCTGCAATCATGCTCCAGTGATCAGCAGAAGTGGTCATTATTGAACCTTACATATTTTTTCCATCTTCAGCATAAATTTTACTTTGACAGCATGCTCATCCCGAAGGCCCCTTAGAGTCCCCTTTGAAACACATATTAGAGGCTTAAACTCGTTGTCCTCCTTTTACATATTGGGGTATGTACTGGTACATACAGGGGACAGTTCAGGGTAGAGCTTTAGAAAGTGACAGCTCCTTCTTAGTGTCTTTGAAGACACATAGGACATGTTAAGCTTTTTTTCCAGAGCTCTGTTCCCAGCTAACATTGCCTACCAACTCTGAAAACAGGGTTTTGTATCTCTTAGCCTGAGCCGCCTAAGCTAGGGGAGAATCATAAATATGAGCCTCAGTTATGTGCAATGCAGCACCTACGTGGTGCAGCTGAAATCAGAGCTGTGGTGCCTCTGACATCCCTCTTTAGGACGTCTGTCAGAGTTTGTGTTTGAATAGCTGTATAACACGCTGATCTTATCCCATTTCAACGCACACCTACTCAAAGAATATTGCAATTGGCTTACATAAGAACTAGACAAAACATTGCCATTTATAACTCATTCACATTGTTAAAGCGTGAAGAGAATGATCCCTTATTCACGTTTCGGTTCAGACGCTGTGTCACGGTGAGGCACAGGCAGTAAAATAGACAAGGGGATGTTAGGAAACCAGCTCAGCAAAAACTTATTTAAAAGTTTACAGAAGGTCTTCCCATGTTCAGGTGCATGGAGGATGGTGTGAGGATGCACAGTGTGAGGCTGCCTGTGGCTCTAGACCCTAATCACTGGGAGTGGAAAGGAAGAAACACAGTGAGAAATGGGGTGACTGTGGATACCCACTGTGAGCCACAGAAAGGCTCTGAGATGTAGCTGTAACCCTAAATGAGGTGCCAGCAGCAGAGAGGTAACACAACAGAAGAAAGCATACTACAGCTTTTTGTTTTGTTTTGTTTTTTAAGTACAAGGGCACTATTTCTCTGTGTTTTGGGGCAAATCCTGTTGTTCCCTTTGCCCAACCCCTAGGACTACTCCTGGGAGAATAAAGGGCTTAGAAAGCTTGGGAAAGTAGTCCCACATCTTTGCAGCTAGTAACTAAGTCCTGTAGGCAAAGCTGGAGAAACACAGGCTTTGTTCTGGAGCAAGAGCTAAGGGCCATCTTCTGCCCTTTACCCAATAATGTTTATTTCCTGAGTGCTAATCTGAATTAAATCTTTTCACAAGCTATTTTTGAAGCAAATCAAAGTTTCAATATGGCAGTCCTATGAGCTAGGCTTTGAAACAGCAAATTGCTATAACAAAAGGTTAAAGTATCACACTTAAAAATGACTCTGCCTTCAGAAAAAGGCCACACAAAGCAACTTACATTTTGTCCACCTAATAAGATACACATGGAGCTTACATCAATAAGCCTTTAATCGTACGTGTGTCTTCACTGGCTGTGCTGCGACTTGTTTGGGCTGTATAAACTCTTCAGAGCCCTGTCCTTGTATATTTGTGTGAAATGTCTTGCACACCTACAGAGCTGTATATAAAAAAATAAATCCTAATCCTCATCAATAATCAAAGAAGGGAGCAGCTGCAGGCTGTACTTTGGCTGACCCTGGCCCAAGTAAGCTACAGAGAAGAAAATAAAAACCCTGTATATGGCACTGTGAAGCAGTAGACAAGTGTCTCAGCTCCTGTCTGAAATGATCAGCATACCTGCAACGCTGCAAAAACACGGAGGATTTTTCTTCCCATCAGTAACACGGTGCTGCACCAAGTGCCTCCCTGGTTCTGCAGATCCTTGCGACCCGCATAGCCTGTGAAGGGCTGTGGCAAAGCATGTGCATGGGTAGGTCCAAGGACAGGAGGACAGGCACTGGGACTGTCTCTGGCCCAGGAGGGGAAGAGGCAGGATGACTCTGGGAGTGTACCTGCAGCCTGACACAGCTCCAAGGATGGGAGTGTCTCTTCTTTCATACGGGCATCACTTTGTTGAAGCCAAACTTCCCATGCGGCCATTTCCACAG
The DNA here is from genome assembly GCF_047370975.1 of Nipponia nippon. Classification (NCBI taxonomy): domain Eukaryota; kingdom Metazoa; phylum Chordata; class Aves; order Pelecaniformes; family Threskiornithidae; genus Nipponia; species Nipponia nippon. The sequence continues at coordinate 42,462,834 of NW_028262391.1, forward strand.
GCTGCTCTGTGTGATGCTGGCGTTCTCAGGATGACACAAGGTGCGAATTTGCTCTACTTTGTCTTCACTGCCTGCCAATCTTTGGCTGTTTTCAGTCCTCGCAGGGATAGTGGATATGCACAATTTCATGTGTTCCACCACAGCTGAATTTTCCATACAAATCCCCACTTTACAGCTCTCCTGTGCTCTCGAAGATGAGAAATTATGTTCTTGCCAGTTTAACCTATGTAAACTTCATCATAATCTGAGTTCGGGAGAGAATTAATAAATCCCAGTGCATGTTTCCTGGGAAGGAATTCTGGTCTGTTTTCAAGGCGATGATGCAATCTCTCTGATGGAGTGAGAATAGCTTTTCCTTCAGTCCACACCTTGGTTTGCACATTAGTTACGTAGAACAAGTGAAGTATTCCCAAGAACACCAACAGAAGGGCAGTAATTTTCTTTCTCTCCTTTTCCCACCATTCTTAAATCTTCCCTGTTCTTCCTTTCAGCTTTTAAAACAGCATGTACTGCTTTATTTTAAAACTTAAATACTTCCATCAGACCTCTTCTGCTGGCTACACGCCTGTCTTCCTTCCGCCTGCTGCACTAAAAATAATGCTGTGATCATGCCAGCAACAGTTGATGGAGGACCAGCTTACAGGACTGGCTGAATTGGCAGTATGCAGAGCACCAAAGTAGCACTGTTACATTGCTGCCCGAGAAGTGATGCAAACTTTTAGCTCTTTTATTTTAAAAACTTTGCTTTGTCTCTAAACAAGTGTGCAGTTAACATCTGTCCTGCAGAATAGCCTTTCTAGCAAGGAGTAGTTGCACTTGTAGAGAGTTTCAAAGTTTACCAAGTTTTCTTTTCCCCTGTCTTTGCCGTATCTTTCCCAGTGCTCTTGTTTTCCTTTTTCCCTAGATAGGAGGTAAATCAACATTGATCTCTTAAGGCTGCATCCAAAATGCCACAGATAGATAGATCTTTCAGGATCTATGGACAATCCATTTTCAGACAACTTGAGTTTTTTCTAATGGAAATAGTTATTCTCCTGGAGCTGCTTCTCAAAGACTTAAGGCAGTGGTTATATAAGAAAGTAGGTAACTTTTAGTCACTTTGGTTGGGGAAGCAGTTCACCAGTAGCATTTTGCACTATTTTGTTTTTTTTGTGGTCTGAGCTTTCTTGTTAAACTGCTGTAATTCACTATTAAAGCTAGAAAACTATTTCATAAGTGCATAAGCACTACATGACATCTCTTCCTATGTGTTGTGGGTTGTTATTAGTGCCTTTGTTGGATGGCTTTTGTTCTCTTTACTGTTTCTTAGTCTGATCTGTGGACTGGCTCTCACTTTGGGATAAATCGCAGTTTTGGAATATGGAATGAAATTCTGCGGCTTATTTGTTTGGCTTATTTCTTTGTTGTGAAGCAGTTAGTACCTCACTCATGCTGTAAATGTACTTCGAAAAAATCTATATCGAATAATATACAATTTAACTACTTTGAGATCAATATTCACCCATGTGTCTGTCCCTGCTGCCTAGTGGTCTTCAATTGTTGTTCACTAACTAAAACCCCATTGAGTCTTACTTGCTCTTTTGCTTTTCTTATGTAATGTCCTGGGGATGCAGGTGGTCAGTGAAGGACAGCATAAGGCCAAGTCTAGCAGAAGGCTTCTTTGGCCTCAAGACAATCTTCAAATCTTCGCTGTCATTTTTCTAGAGTTGCGAAGGCCATATGGCCAATTTAAAACTTAGCTTTTAGAGAAGCAAGGAGACAGACTGTAATGTGGAGCTCACTTTATCTAGGAAATACTGGAATTTTGTGAAAATAAGGGGAAAATAAAGAATTCGCAGTTGAAACTGATTTGGAGATGAAACGTAACTTTATTGTTAATTTTGTATAAAATGCTGCCTGCAACATCTTTTGAAGCAGAGTCTTCTGGGGCTAGCCTAAATCAGTTAATGGGCCTAATCAGAATGGGCCATAGCTAAGGCACAAATTCTGCTTGTAAATCGAAGCTTTCACTGATTTAACTGACTTGGTACAAGTTTGTGTGTAGATGAATATGAAGTAAAAGTACAAGACAGGATGTCTATTACTGCTGTGTGCATGCCAGCACTGGTAGTTTAGATTGCGTGAGAATAGATTTTAAAAAGCATGCCTGATTTTTACTTTCAATCCTTATATATATTGCTTTTTCCCTTTACATGCCCATCTAAGCTAATAAACTTAAAAGAAAAAATAAAAGGCCTTTGCGTGAAGTAACAAAGCTGGACAACCAACATGCCTTGGAGAGGCCACTGGGTTCCACCCCATGGCTCATTAGAGTTCAAATAAGAAGAAATTAATTGAAATGGAAAATACATTCCAAAATGCTGAGAAGGAAGGAGTTATTTAGACTGAGTTATGGGGACAGCTTCTTCTGGTGCATGAATGCTACTAATGAAAATGTTCACAGCATATAGTTCTACTGGGAAGAAATCCATGTTGTTTGTGCCCTTTCTGTCATTGCATTGTATGATTAGGCTAGTGAATAAGTGTATTTTCTTGGCATTAGAGTTCATGAAAACCATAACTGAATGTTTGGTGATTTGCTAGAAGTAGCTTTCAAAGCGGGTAAAATTAAAATTAGGGTGACAATGGGACTTTGAATCTCACATTGTGTGTCTTGCTTTGGATAGGTCCCTGGGAATGTATAATGCAAAATGCATCAGTGACAGATCAGCACTAAATAATGAAATTAATTTGCCCGACCTCTAAAAGCTGAAATCTGCAAATCTAATTTCCTGTAGAGGCTTTCACTATTGTTTACAGCTGTACCGTAAAGCATATATGGATGTACAACAGGAGAGTCATCTGGCCTTAAATGCAGTTGATTGTTTGGCTCAGGAGTGTAATAAAACTGTCAGCCAAACTCTGCCATTGAACACTGAGTTATCTATATTTGTGACAGGAGCTTGTCAGTGATTTCCAGTAAAAACTCCTGGAGGCCTAATAATTGCAAAAATGCTGAAAGAGAATTTTCACTCTCATTAAGAGTCAGAAATGGGTTGTATATTAGTGGGCTACAGTCAAACTACACACGCTTGAACTGCACAGAGCCGCCCCTCTGCTGTGCATACTACCTGCCTTGCTGTCCCATCCCATCCCATCCCATCCCATCCCATCCCATCCCATCCCATCCATCCTTCTGTAGTGCATGATCCACTCTTGGCACCACCATCTCACTGCTGTTTCATCCAGGAGGGTGTATTGGGAGCTATAAGTATCCTTATTTTAGCTAGCAGAGGTGAAAGCTGTAACGAGTCCCCCATTATTGCTGTGTTACCTGGCACAAGCATGCTGCCCTTTCTTATGAAGCTCTCAGCTGAAAGGACACCCCAGAGGAAAGGGGGACAGAGAGCTGGCTGTGCTGGCTCTGGCAGCATCTCTTCTGGAGCATGTGCAACACCCCACGCTCAAGACCACCAGCTTTGCTCCTGAACTCACAGCAAGCTCTCCTGGGCTCCCTCAGTTACCTGGGAAGTGGGTGATGGGTGGACCCACAGGAACAACTCCCTTCAGGCAGAGGAAGGAAGTGACTCCAGCCTCCCACATCTTGGACAAGTGCTGTAACCACTGAGCTAGTGAAGGCAAAAACAGATGCTGCCCCTGCCAGGTTTGGGAGAAAGGGCTGGTGTCATTACAGTACCAACCTGCAGGCAAGCATGTGGGTAGTGGGCGCTGTGTCTTTGCAGTCCAGAGGAAAGCATGCAACATGATTAGGGTCAAAGATATGTCTCTCTTCTTGGCGTTTACTATAGGCTAATTTAGATGGTTGGTTTTCTTGCACACTTCCTTCGTGTCTGTGTCTCTAGAGGCATTGTACAGGGAGCTATACTGAGCTGTACTCAGGGTTGCAGGTTCTGCTGGGTGGTTGAGCTCTTAAAAGTCAGCATTACAATGGTCTTTTGTGGATGTAATCCTTGGGAGTGTAAGTCTTCTTTGCAAAAGTGATTTAAATGATCAAGTGCCTAAGAGAGCTCCAAACGACCAGAAGAAATACTTCTTGCCCTGAGCTCTTATAAGTACCTGTAGCAAATTTTCATCTGGAGGGGTAAGAGTATTCCCTGTGCCACAGAGCTTAGTCCCAGCAAAGCAGACAACAGGTACTCAAGAGATCACAGAGGGGAATTTGAATTTATTTTATTTGTTTGTATTTATTTTCTTTTTGTCTACATCTGAGTGCCTCTCAAAAATTCAAGGACTTTATTTAGAAAGACATCAGTGGTAGAAGTACCAGTACTGTAACAGTCATTGCTGTTTTCATGTGTTTCTCAATTAATCCACAAAACTCCCTTCATACTATTCATTCAGCCTCTGAAAATCAGATTTTAAACTTGACCAAAGAGCTTACAAAGGAAGCAAGTGCCTCAAAAGAGGCTGAGCCTCGGAAGTGTCAGCTGTGATTCATTAGTGTCATAGAGACACATAATCGAGCTGATGAGGACAGGGAAAGTTTCCATAACAGCAACAGTACTAAAATGAGACTGGAAGAGTTGTCATCATTGTTTGAAACAGACACAACCCCTAAGCAGATCACTGTTATTTTCTAGACTCATTGCAGCGCTCAAGGCATTGTGCGACTCACAAAGCCCCTCAGCCACCTCCTTCCCTTCAATTTCTCCATCATTATGGAATTTAAATAGCTTGTTCTTCTCAGACAATAGATTTGTCTTTCTTCTACCAATACTGTATTTATTATAAATGACATTTCTGCTTAAACAGAAGGGTCTTGATTCAAAAAGGACAGCAGTCAAGTTTTCTTTAGCAGACAAAGTAGAATTCCTTTTAAAGAATTAAACTGAGTAGATTTCAAATATTTGCATAACAGCCAGACTTGCGTTCAGAGGAAATTCAGTAATTTCAAGAACAAATGAGTTTAAATCTAATTGCTGCTCATCTATCTATCTACCTACCTACCTACCTACCTATCTATCTATCTATCTATCTATCTATCTATCTATCTGTTTTAATTACAAAGAATTTTCTAAACACAGTAGGATGGCCACAACCTTTATGACTAGCTTTGGCTGCAGGAACAAAACACAAAGTTTATTGGCAGGCTGATAAAGACTGTACTTCTCAATCTGGAAGTGTTAATCTTACTTGAGATACACTGGTGAGTCTGCTGGGAGCTACTCAAAGTTTTTTTAAAGTGCTAATTGCATATATTCTCTTGATGTTGTTTCCAGCAAGGAAACAGTTGGGAATCTTTTGTTGCGTTGGGCATTGCATTGAATTGAGTTAAAGTCAAGATAGTGTTTCAATAGCTCTGTTCTTATGTGTGTTGACTAATGCACAGGGTTGGAGAAATGGCAGTATGTGTTTTACAGCCAGCAGTCTGTGGTTTACGCCCCATAAGCTGTAGATCACCCACGTTTCTGTTTGAGGCAAGCCTCAGCAAATTCAGGCTTGCAGGATTTCTTTGTATGGTTTGCAGTTCCAACCTGCTGAGTCCTGTTTGGATGTTCAGGCTCATGTGAACTAGGAAATGTCCAACTGATGTCCAAAGGAAACAAAAATAATTCATTTGGAATCTGATCCAAAGTTTACTGAAGCCAGTGCTGAGCCTCATGACTTCAAACAGCCTTTTGGTCAGACGTGTCTTCTGTAATGTAACCAATGACATTCACCGCCTGCCTGAATGCGTTTCCCTCAGCTAAGATGAGTAGGAAGGATCTTCCCAAGGCAACCTCCTGAGTTGTGAAGGACTGCACTAGAGTCGCCCTTTTCTATTAATTTTGTGGTGACCAGCATCCTAGAGGAACATGCCAGAAACAACCTGTTAAAACACAGGCTGAGGGCACCTGAGCATCATGCTAGCTGGAAGAGCGAGTTGAGAGCAAGACCCCACATTCTCCAGGACTGGTAGCAAAATGCTACTTAGACACAGGGCAAACATAACAGGAACTGAAACTTTCACTGACAAGCGCAGAGTGAAGGTGCTGGCTCGAGCTATTCCTTCTGCTTGAGCAGATCATGTTGAGTGCCATTACGCGGCACGTGCGGGACAACCGGGGGATCAGGCTCAGCCAGCATGGGTTTATGAAAGGGAGGTCCTGCTTCACTAACGTGGTCTCCTTCTATGACAAGGTGACCCACTTAGTGGATGAGGGGAAGGCTGTGGATATTGTCTACCTGGACTTCAGTAAAGCTTTTGATACCATTTCCCACAGCATTCTCCTGGAGAAACTGGCTGCTCACAGCTTGGATAAGTGCACTCTGCTCTGGGTTAAAAACTGGCTGGATGGCTGAGCCCAGAGAGTGGTGGTGAATGGAGTCAAATCCAGTTGGCAGCCAGTCACAAGCGGTGTTCCCCAGGGCTCAGTGTTGAGGCCAGTCCTGTTCAATATATTTATTGATGATCTGGATGAGGGGATTGAGTGCACCCTCAGCAAGTTTGCAGATGACACCAAGTTGGGTGGAAGTGTTGATCTGCTGGAGAGTAGGAAGGCTTTGCAGACGGATCTGGACAGGCTGGATCAATGGGCCGGGGCCAATTGTATGAGGTTCAACAAGGCTCAGTGCTGGGTCCTGCACTTGGGTCACAACAACCCCACGCAACACTACAGGCTTGGGGAGGAGTAGCTGGAGAGCTGCCTGGCAGAAAAGGACCTGGGGGTGTTGGCTGACAGCCACCTGAACATGAGCCAGCAGTGTGCTGAGGTGGCCAAGAGGGCCAATGGCACCCTGGCTTGTATCAGGAATAGTGTGGCCAGCAGGACTAGGGAGGTGATAGTGCCCCTGTACCTGGCACTGGTGAGGCCACACCTTGAATCCTGTGTTCAGTTTTGGGCCCCTCACTACCAGAAGGACATTGAGGTGCTGGAGCATGTCCAGAGAAGCGCAACTAAGTTGGTGAAGGGTCTAGAGCACAAGTCATATGAGGAGTGGCTGAGGGAGCTGGGATTGTTTAGTTTGGAGAAGAGGAGGCTGAGGGGAGACCTTATTGCTCTCTACAACTACCTGAAAGGAGGTTGTAGCGAGGTGGGGGTCGGTCTCTTCTCCCAAGTAAGAAGTGATAGGACAAGGGGAAACGTTCTCAAGCTGTGCCAGGGGAAGTTTAGGTTGGATATTAGGAAAAATTTCTTCACCGAAAGGGTAGTCAGGCACTGGAAGAGGCTGCCCAGAGAAGTGGTTGAGTCTCCATCCCTGGAGGTATTTAAAAGACGGCTAGACGTGGTGCTTGAGGACATGGTTTAGTGGCGGACTTGACAGTGCTAGGTTAATGGTTGGACTTGATGATCTTAAAGGTCTTTTCCAACCTTAACGATTCTATGATTCTATGATCATGAACTGAGGCAACTGATGTGTGTGACAATATGGAGGAGTGTTTGAAGAGGGGCATAATGCTGCTCCAAGGCAGCAGGAGTAAAGGTTTAGGTGCTTGTGACTAATCCCTCATTTCTTAAAGCTTTTTACTTGTAAGCATGCTTGTTGGTGACTGCTCTGAATTCAATCCTGGTAGGTTAGTTTGGGAGAGGTTAGCATCTGTCCCACCTCCCCCTCCAACAGCACAGCTCTGCACCGGCACGCTGCAGGCCTGTGGTTAAGTGCTGCAATCTGGTCCTGTATGAAATACTCTACTCTTTAGGTTTGTGGTACAGTAACTTGAGCAATCCCTGCTATGTGTGCCTTGTCATATGGCACTATAAAGTAGGAACACGCTTTCCTACAGTTATTAATTTTCTCCTGCAACATAAAAAATATGCTAGATCTGCCACTAGAGTTCAGTGTTTTCAGGCTCCCTGATCCTGAGGGGCAGTCCTTGAGGGGCAAATGCATTAGATGAGGAAAAGCTTTTTGTCTCCAGCAATATTTCAGAACGTTTTTCATGTATTTAACATGCTGCCAGGATACACAGGAACATTTGTACTAGATATCAAATGGAGAAGTCTTCTCTAGAAATGAGATTTTTCTCTACTGCCTTCTTTAGTTTGTCTCTAAAAAAGATTATTCTTTTTGTATCTGAATGTCTACTTTTGAGAGACTGATCACACAGCACTGGAGAAGAGATCTGAGTGAAACTGTGTATATTAATTTGCTCCTTGCTGTTTAAAATTATAGATTAATTCAACCAAATATGATTAGAGGAGAGGAGCAAAAATTTCTGTATCATCTTTGTCAGTTGAATATGAAGCGTTAATGTTTTTTGGCTTGCTTCTCTCTGATCTGCAAAGAAGAAGGTTAGGAAATATCTTTGGTCTCATCTTTCCTGTTATGATAAATAACTGATCTGTGGTCAGAGCCGTAAAGTTCATAACCTACCCAGAAAAAACTTAGGAACAAACCACTGCTGCTGCAACATTATGTAAAGTGGAAAACCTATTTTCCTGGGGAGGGGTGCTGCTTAAAGATGATTTCACAAAAGAGGAAGCCCTTGCTGTTTATCCTGCTTGATCCAAATGTGCAACATTTCCTGTGGCCAGATGCAGTAAAATCAAAGGGGGTAGCCATTTTCTGTGGTCTATTGCTTCCTATAGCATACCCATATGAGAGGGGAAGAAAATTACCATTTGTTATAAAACTACCCCTAACCTTCCTTATCTGATTAATCAATTAAAAACAATGATACATTGGTAATAACCCCACAATGTCCAACTGATAATCTGTTTTTCACATCTGTCTGGCAGAACCACTGTCTATTTTAAGGTGACAGAAAGCAGTTTTACATATACTGCAAGATGGAATTTATCCTTAAGACTTTGCAAACACAGAGGGCAGACAGCTGATAAAATCTTTGCTTGCAGGAGGTCATCAAGTGTTTGATTGTGCAAAATAGTTAAATCTTGGGTTTTAGAAAATCAACATGACTATTTAGAGCAATCTAGAAATTAAAACCCTTGTTAATAATCAACATGTATGACCAAATCTTGCAATCCTGACACAGGCATAATCACTACTGAACTTGGGACTTTTGCACGTTCAGGTACTGTATTATCTTAATTCCTGTGCATTTCAATTATCCTGGAAGGTCCTTAGGACTCCACGGTAGGCAGCTTTATAAAAACAGAATATGGACAGAAAGAGAGCCAGCCAGACTTCAGGCCTTCCATCAAATGCAGACAGACACAAATGCCAGCAAGGCACTGGCAGAAGTTGTGTCATTCAAGGCCAAAGGTTAGTGCATTGACTAACACCGAGAACATTCGCAGGCCTGAGAGTACACACATTCCTCATTCAGACTACTGGAGGGACTTTATTTAGATGTATACAAATGTTTGCCAGTTACTTACAGAAAGTCTGTGGCAGATGAAGAAGGCTCTACAGTCTTTTAGGAGTGGATGTAGTACTACCACACACACACAAAATTATATTAAGAGAAAATTATTTAGGTTACAAGGTCAAACACAAAGCAGATAGCAAATGCTGTAATTAAGATTACCTGCTCAACTTTGTTTCAAGTCCCCAGTGTGTCTGAATAAAATTACCGTCTTTAATTGCACCCTGTGTATTTTATCTGTGATGGCTCCTACCTGAGCTAAGCAATATTCAGCAAGTCTGGAAAATGCAGAGTGGTCTCTAAATGGATTTAGTGGAATATGTCTACAGATTTTACCAAGAAAACAAGCCATGGCCAGTGCAGTAGAGAGCTGGCTTTCACCTTTGTTTAGGACTGAAGTTGTAGTCTGGTGAGGAGGAGTTTCTTTAAAAAGTCTACGTGTGTGCACAGTTACCCACAGCCATGTGCTGGGAATGCAGTTCTTCCCGTTTTCTTAAGTGCCGAGGTAACTATGCCTCCTGGATCCTGCAGTCTGGTGACTGGCACCCCCTAAATACTGAAATGATTGATGAAATCAGTTGCCAGCTAGAGTCCTGGGTGGGTAACTCAGGAGACAGAGGCAGGATTCCTGGATTCCACTTGTGTCTGACTCAGTGTGGGATCTTCAACAGCAAATGTAAGTCAAATCAGGGCATGCTCTGATCTGTCACGGAAGGCAGTTATGGGATTAATGAATGTTTGTCAAAGCTAGTTTAGTCAATACTGCAAAACTCAGGCACAAGTAACTCTCGGGTGTTGGATCCCATTTTACCAGGGACAGGCTGACAGAATTAACGACGATGCTGCAGTGCAAGGCAATGCTGAGTTAGTCTGCTGAGAATATATGTTCCTTCTCAATACAGGGCTTGCAAGAGTGTTTTCTGCCCTCCCTTTCACTTGGCCACCGCCATCCATAGTTGCCTGAGTTCATTCATTGAACCCACATACCATTTTAGCTGCATGCTCCAGAGTACCCCTCTCTTTGCACTGGCTCTGCATCCCTGCTCCACATCTCACACAGCAAAGGATGGACCCAAATAATCTAAGGACACAAATATATGCGCATGCACCAGCTACTTTGCACTAAGTCCAATTCTTTTGGGACAGGTCAGATTTACTTTTCATGCTCTGAACAGCTTACAGGACTCACACCACATTTCTAAAGTTTCCCTGAGGCATCAGACTGACTGCCGCTGTGCAGAACAATGGGGTAATCAATGCAGGCACAGTGGGGCTGTCTAATTTGCCTGGAATTGGGACAAATCCATGGGAAGAATTGGGCCAAAACACACGTTCCCAGAGTGAGTGTCTACAACATGCAGATTCTTTGGGAGAGCAGCAGACTTGCAGAGCAGCCTAGCGCAGGGAGCTGCCTCAGAGCTCCTCCATCAATGGTCCCACAGCAGCCAGGGGAAGGTAGCAGGGCTGTTTTCCTGCTTGGATCCTCAACAGTTCCAAGGAGAAAAATAGAAGAAAGTGCTCTTTATTGGATACTGCCTGCTCAGTGGTACTGGGAAGAGTCTGAAAGACAGTTTAGTAATGAAATGAGTGTGCAGATCATCCCACAGTTGGTTTGTGTGCATCATTGGCTCCTAAAATTCAGGTGCCAACTTCCTGACCAGAAATCAATATTCTCATTCTGAAAAAATCAAAATGCTGAAAGCAAGTGTCCCAAATCTGAGACAAACTAAATGTGGGTATGTTTTGCGAATTATCAAAGAAAAAAACATTTGGGTTTCATTTAGATATTGACCCTTTATATTTTAAAATATTTCTTAGATAACTTTTTTTTCCCCTTGGTAAAATGTATTCAAATGAAAATGAAACATTTAATTACAAAAAGGTTAGCATGGAAGTTTTGAAATATTAAAACATTGAAATATGTTAGGAGTCATGAAAAATGATGTAAAGTATTCCTATAATCAAAACTAGTCCAGAACTTAGTCTGGTATCCATATGAATCACAGTAAAACTGAGTTCTTTCTGTATGCTATTTCCCTGTCTTTCTCACTCACTGCTTTTGCTGAAAAGAAGTTCATCAAGATGATTTTGTGTTACCTATTTTACAGTAGTTAGTTAACTCATCAGTTGGAAGTTAGTCGGAGATTAGGAAGCATTATGAAGTTATCAAAAAACTGGCATGTTAGGATGAAATCAGTTAATCTTTAGCCTCACAGGATAGAAAGAGGAAATGTAATTGCAACACTGAACTGTGTTTTACAGTCATTATCACTTAGAAAGCCCTTCAGATAATTCTATAATTAGCATGGGACATGTAACGGAGGGAAAAATACCTGACACAAGAGGAACTTAGTGAATGTTTTCATTCACAAGTGGGATTTAGCTGCCACGCCAGTGCAATCTGCTGAAACAAAGCTCCTTTGAGTAACAAGTCATAGTTTGTGATATCTTAGGGCAGCAGACACCTGGACCTTGACTGAGTGGCATGGCTCAAACAGCTGCTTGCGCTCATCGCTAAATAGCACACGTGGTCGGTCAGGAGCAAACTGTAGTCACCAAATGGTAAGCAAGACTTATTCCAGTCAGGCAACTGACTGTATTTGTCTGATTCTCAAAATACCTTTCCGCACAATTACTGCTTCTGTTAAATCACGGAATTAAAACCAACTCAGTTTATCACACATGTTGATGTTTATATAGTACCTGTCATCACTCACTCAAATGGATAAGAATATGGATAGAGATTAATTTGTGCTCTATATTTTGTCTTGAAATATAAACAGTGTTTTTAACTACTAATTCCTGAAGTGTGACACTTTGTAAAAGATCTACCTAAATCTTAACAATAGTTACTGGTGCTTTGTTCAGGGTTGATTTGCTCCAGCGTTATTTATACAACAAACAGAGTGTTTCAGTGATTTCATCTCTGCTGAGGAAACTCAATTAAGTTTTCAAGTATTCAAAATCCAGGTTCTAATGCTGAACTGTGTAAATAAAAGATGACAAAAGAAAAGATGGATTTGTGATTCTTTTAGCAAGGTAAGAAAACCGTGTTGGATTTCTTCTGTCATTTAAGAACAGTTCTTCAGAAATTGCCTGCCTACCGTTTTTGAGGGGGAAACTGCTGTTCAGTTAAACTGTTGTGGGAAAATTTCTGCCTGTGTAGAAAATGTATTTTTTTAATCAGGAAAAAAAGAGAAAATCTATAAATGGAAAGTAATTATTTTTTCTAAAGGATGATAAAAATAATTTCCAATATTACTACTCATAATATGAACTTCAGCTAAAGGACATGTTAATGGATATGGGTTGAAGACTGAGCAGTTCTGGGAAGGGGACAGCTTAGTAGCACCACCACAAGCAGCGGATGATACATGGAGTTGCATCATACCAATGTGGGGGCCCATATTTCGAGAGTCGTATACCTTAACAAAGGCTTCGATCCCTAGGCTGTGAAGAACGCGTATAAATGCCCAGTTCAGGCTCCAGATCATCACCCTAAAGTCACAGATCTGGGATTCAGAGCTGCAGTTGTAATCAGGCAACCAGAAAGCTAGAAACATCCTTCTGAGCTGTGTCTGGGCAATGCCTCTGTTTTTCATCTCCTGTAGGATATATTGATGGGAAAATTCTTCAAGTCTAGTTTCCAGATTCTGCAGGCAACTGTATCTTCTAATCCTGCTCACATTTGAGATGAACTTTTTCTTTCCCCTTTTCTTACTGGAATCCTGTTCTGGCCCTCATCCTCTCATGACCAGAAGCTTTTCTTCAGTTTCTAGCCCAAATATATTCATGTATACTTTATACCTGTTTTTCTTTAGTTGTCTTTTAGTTTCAACAGCTCTTGTAGTATCTCCCCACAGAGCACCTACAGGGAGCAGTAGCTTTAATTTAGCGTGGGAAAAAAAAAAAAAAAGCCAAACTCTGCTTAGAAAAGAGAACATAATTCAAAATCGGGCCATTTTCTCCTCCTCAGCACCAATCCTCAGGCATTTTGCAAAGTGCCATCAGCTCTGCTAGCTGCACCATCTCCTGCTCTCCGGCAGTAGTGGGGATCCAGGTTGGCTGAGGAGGTGATATTTCCTGCTTGTGAAACATTCCAGTGTAAGGAGGGGGCACTCTCACATAGTCTCCTCTTTAGCAAGTTATATCAATAAATTCCAAACAGAAATGCCAACTGCATACCATCATGACCGCAATCGCTCCAGCTAGAATGCTTCACATGCTGCCAGAGCTATCAGTGGAAAGGCAATGCTCTCTCTTGCTGCATCAGCCATCCTTCCAGAGCTGTTCACCAGCATATCCTGCCATTCAAACACTGATGAGGCGTGTTTCAAACATAACAGAAAACAGATGTTGTGTATTCATTGTATAATTGCACAGCTGAAAAGAGGTTACAAAGTGGCCAGATAGTACTAAGCAGTAACCGCGGGAAAGTATTCTGCGAAATCTCTGTGGACCAAGTTGGACGTAGCCATTCAGTGCTGTGGATTTAGACATTTGGGAGAGGTTAACCCTCATTTTGACTCACCTGTAAATCTCTTGAGTGATCTGTAGAGTATGCCCCTATAAGATGTGACTTGACTCTCCAGGTTAGCTGCATAGGCCCCACACCTGTTTACTCAACTGACCACAGCTGACGTAGCGCCTGTGCGGCACATGAGCATCCACGATGCGCTAAGCATGCATTGCATGGCACGTAAATGTATGAGCTTTGGGCATGACTGGTTCTGCAGAACAAACCCCTCCAAGTGTTCTGGTCACATCTAACCTTTATATTTGTGTTTTCAATTCATGCATTCTTGTGTGTATTCAGTGGGCCAAATTTTGTAAACAGACAAATGGTTGCAGCGCTTATATCAGATCTGCATTTGGATGTGTATGACTGTGCTGCCAAACTAATAGTTTGTCAGCATTAGCAATTGCTGACAGTATCATTAGTAATCTAACATTATTGGGTAAACAGGATTTTTGATTACAAGATTTTTATTCTCCCAAAGGTTAGAATTTCAAGAATAGAAATAGTTATTCAGCATTTGATATCCAGCCAGACCAGTTGAATTTTCACTAAAAGAAATAAATCCAGCTAACACTAAGCAGGGATACTTTGTAAACTTAGCCAGATAACTCAAAACCTTGACCAGTCCCAAAGTGCAGATAATTTATGATTTGAAACCTCATGCTATCACCACAGGACCCAGGGAAGAAGTTCAAGGGATACAACATATTTCTTGTTAGAAGCAGTATAAAATGACTCTCTACGCTGATGACGTTGTGATGTTTGTTACCCGTCCAGATAATTCCATGAAATCTTTGCTTGAACTTGTTGACAAAGTTGCTTCAATATCATCCTGTAATACTAATTGGACAAAGTCAGGGCTTATGCTAGTGAATGGTCTTTGTTCACTGCTAGAAATTAACTATTTAATTCTTAACTGGAAGCCTTAGCGTTTCACACCCTCAAGGTATACCCTCAGTGCAACTGCTAAATTTAAAGGTTAGAACCACCAGAATTATCAGGGAAGTGTCCGCAGATTGATTTCCTTTAAATTTATCTTGGTGGGGGAGACTGGCAACTAATAAGATTATGATTGTTCCAAAAAACAATTACGTATTGAACATGCTGCCAGTTGCTATAAATCCTGGAACTTTTCAAGAGATGGCTCCATTATTAGCAATGTTTTTGTGGAAAAATGAGAACCACAACATTGGCATTAGGAAAATCCTGGAAATTGATAAAAGCGAGCTTTTGTTTGGAGGCAGAGTATCATTTTGGTTCTCACCTCCTGAAACTGAAAGAGGCCCTGTGTGGTTTTACCCAGAGGAAGCTCAAGCCCAGCCTTGTTTATTAAAAATTCGAGCTACAATGTTATCTCCCCTGAAGAATCAGGTTCCACACTGGCATGATTCACCCCAGCTGGAGCCAAAGGGCTTGCTGCTAGCCTGACTGGGTGTAACTGTGTTTTTGATGACATAGGCAGGGAGTGAATCTGCCCCAGTCTTCCAGAGTTTCACATCCGTAAGGACGTAAAGTGTATAAAATATGTCCTGATTGCAGCGCAGTCTTGGCTGCCAGCAGCAGCTCTGGAAGCAGACCTGAATCTCAGAGGTGTCCCGTGGGCACAAAGAGGAGGGGCTGAGCAAAGGGCAGAGACCAGCTTTGGGTCTTGCATCTCCCTCCCCCTGCTCTTCTGCTGTCGAGAAGCCCCTCTTCATGCCTGTGGTAGCTGTAGAAATGCTTTCTAGAAAGGTATTTTGGGGGACCTTCAGTAATACTAATTAGAGAAAAATGGATTACGTTCCAAGACCACATGAATCCATTCCCAATCCCTGAAAGTGGCCGTGATACAACAGTCTTTGAAGCTGATGAGCTATGAGAAGTGTCTGCAGTATACTGCATTTTCATATATGTACATTATATCATATGCACAGTATTGATTCTGAGCATGTCCTCCCACAGGTGAAAATTGTCTTTTACTTCCATGTATATAAGAATGCTCAGAACACAGGAAAATGAAAAGCAATAAATATACTAACAAGCCTGTTAGAACTGTGAAAAAAAAAATCTAAAATCGCAGTAGTTATTCTATAAGATTGCTGGCATCTCTGGGATGACCTCATTCTTTTGTTGTGCTGAAATGACCTGCATCACTCACTTCTGGTTGTTTCTCTCGGGGTAACCTGTTTTTCTCAAAACCAGCTCCAGATCAGAGAAAAATCCTGGCTCTATTGAAGTGAATGGGAATTTTGCTACACACAGAATCTTATCCCCACATTTTCAAACATGAGGAGATGAAAATTTGGCTCTTAACTCTCCCTTGGGATTCTTGAATTAGTGGTTCAACTTCCAAAAGCTCTGACACCCACTGATTTCAATAGGAGCTGCTGGAGCTCTGTGAAAAAAGGTTGTTCGTTTCCAACGCTAAATATGGATGGTGGAATCTTAAAATTAGGCTCCTATTTTTGAAAATCTTGGCCCAAACCTTTATTAATACCACACTACCATGTGTCCTACATCTATTAGCAAACATAACAGCATTCAGATCCACATCTGCTGTATTCTGTAAACGTGGGAAACAAAAATGGTCTTTTAATCAGATTTAGATGAAAAGCTCTCTCTGAAATAATGATAGCCAGTTATGGATAGTCCATAATTTGCTATCAGTTAAAATATTCCCAAACAGCACAGAGGACAAGTGGTATGTGTATATCTGTTCCCAGAGAGCTCTGGTAATTGGAGTAATTTCAGCAATTTCCAATTTTAGAGGAAATAACTGATCCCAAGTTGTTACCTAAAGTAATTCTTACTGACAGTATTATAGGCTTGAAACATTTTCTGTTATGCCAATACCACAAACTAGCTGCGCAATTACAAATGTATTTGTCACTTCTGTATTTGTATTATTAACACTGGTAGTTTAAAAAAAAAAAACGTGTTACTTAGGACAGTCTCTGCCTCTGTCCAAAAAAAAAAAAAAAAAAAGGGTTTGATACGTTATTAAAATCAGCATTAAGTCAGATCTCCTCTGATATAATCTCACCAGAATTAACCAGCTAAATAGGGATGACTCTGATCTGAATTTGAATGGGAAACCTCTTGGTGTAATGTAAATGCTGGGAGAAGTGGTATTACTAGTTCTGCAGGTGGCTTGAGTCAATAGCCCTGCATTGCTTTTATATTGCATTGGGCTGTTGAGGGCACTGACTGTGTTTTTAATAAAAATTCTATGGGACATTTTGCAGAAGAATTAGTCCAGATGTTTTAGCTGGATTTCAATTTGGCTATCCTCTGCTTATCTCTCTAGAAACAGCAAGAGTTAGGGTTGCAAAATATTTTCCATTACAATCCTCGCTTTTAGCAGGCTCCCAATTTCCTGAACTGTGTACTTCTTTTTGCTGAAACTTCTTGAGTTCGGCTTCTGTTGTGCAGTGTGGTACAGCACTCTCTGTGCTATGGTTGAGCAAGATCTCTTCAGCCACTTCTGTGTGTGGGAGAGGAACTTTTTACACATTCCCCAGCGTAAATTGAACCACCTTGTTGTGAACAGAGCTCTGGTAAAAATCTCCCTTTCTCCAAAATGGCTGAAGTGTGAAGTTTAAAACCTGGCACAAACAAGGCAATTGTGGCTAAATGATGATTAGAGCCAGATTGTTATACCTCTCATTTTATATGTGCGTGAGCAGCAACCCCGTGGACATCACAGGACCCATTGGTAATACAGCATACTGCTGCATGTGACAGGGCTATTGGGACCTGGCTCTGGCCAAAGGAGGCAGGAACTGCCTTCGGTTTCTGCTGAAAATCGGTCCCCTTAATAATAATATTGCAAAGTAGTACCAGGTCTCTGTCTCCTACATCCCCTAGGAAGCAAGAGACGGGTAGTGAGAAGGAAACCACACAAAAGCCTTGTTGCATTGCTACATCAGCTTTCTGCATTTTATTACTGGAGGCAGGGTCTGGCTCCTCATCTGCTTTTCATCAAGGCTGAACCCTGTGGTACCCTTGTATGTTTGGGCCGTTTGAGGCTACCGTAATAAAAACAATAATAAATAACAAATAAGCAACTGGAGACTAAAGCTGTAGGATAAACTCCTTCCAGGTCCTAACAGGGTGAGTGGTAAAGTCCCGGTGGACCAGGAGAGCCCTGGTTGCTAGTCCAAAAGTCCAGAGGTGTCTGCAGGACTCTGTCATGGGACGCACCAAAGCACACCATACTGCTGTGTGGCTCATGCTCAGCAACGGTGGCTCAAAACAGGATCAGACCATTGCTCAAAGCCAGCTGCCCCACCACATCATGTGCCCCCACTTCCTACCCATAGCTTTGGCCCACACATTTCAGGAGATCTTATCTCCTTGAGTTTTGTTTCATAAGACTCCAACCTCTTTCGTCTTCTACATTGTCCCTGGCCTGTAGGGAACTCCCAGTGTTGCTGAGGGCATCCCTTTGTGTAAATAATGTATATGCCTCAGTGGCTCCTAAATATTCCCGACAGTTTATTGTTGTGGTGTGAAGAAGCATGTACAGCTCAACCTATATTTCATTTCAGGGCACTGAATTTCCCTACTGTTTTGCAGTGAAATGCATTTCAGAGCACAGTGTGGCACTGTATCTGAAGATGACTGTGACTACAGTCTTTGCGTTGAGGTGTTGGATTTGTCTTTCTGTCAGGACTGATCAACGGCTATTTTCACCAGCACTGTAGCAGGGAGCACCCAAGCATGGTCCAGTTCTTGCCCTGCTGCTGTATTAGCCTGTCAGGCTGTGCTAGCCAGAGCTACAAATGACCCAAATGAAAACAAGACCTGAAGGGTACTTGACAGGGTTTTCCCTTCCTGCTCAAGCAGTGGTCAACGGTGTGTAGCCTCCAAAATTTGGAACATACTTGACAGGTTGAAAAACTGAAAATCAGAGGCCACACCTTTAATGCCAGCTTAGAAATGTGTATAAAGCATCTGGTTACCCCCGTCTGGGAAGCTAATCCACAGAGAGTTGAAAGTATCTGGCAAAGAAACACATTTTGCCTTGGGCTTGATTTGGGGAGGGGAAAAAAAAAAAGTAATATTTCCAGTTTTTTAATCAGTCTTTGGCAGCCATGGAGCACTGCCTTACAGGATTACTATGATTATAGGCTACAGCATACACGGCAACTGAGGACTTTTGAATACCTGCTCAATGCCTGGTTGATGCGGGATTGGTGAGGATGAGCATTGTGCTGAGCTTGGGCAGAAGTGAGGGCCACATTTGTCTCCCAGTTTTTTCAGCTATAAAACATAGACATGTTCACATTACATCAGTATGTACCATAGTAATGGGCTATCCATTACATGACATCGTATTTTAGATCCTGTTGCCAAATTTCAGCAAGAGTGAATGAAGAAGATGAGAGATTTTTAATATATCCGGATGGTAAATAGATATGGCCTGTGTGAAAGATGGCTTTTCAATTTCGTCCTGCTTTACCAAGGCTGATTCCTTTCCTCAGCTTTTTCCATTTTAGAATTCTGTTACTACTGGATTTTTGCTGATAGAGTATCAATGTATTTGAAGGTAATTCTATTAGGATTCAATTCCTTATGAACAGTTTCACACACACTTTTAAAATTAATTATTTAGTAGTGTGCATAGATTATCTTATTTTAGGGTTCCTGAGAAGCCAAAGGCAGGACCTTAGCACTCAGCCACTAGCTTTTGAAAGGAGCCTGCTGTTGACACAACCCAAGCTGGTTTGTATGTTCTGGCTGTACAATCCGTATAAAGAAACCTGGGAGGCTGGGCAGGCATTCTCACAGGGCTTTGAACTGATGCCCTGTTGAAAAGAAATTGGGCACTCAGGTCCCATTGGCGTCCTGAACACTGTCCCCTTAACGTGCACTCAACGAACAGTCTGTATTAATGAAGGGCCCATTTTTCTGCTGCCCACATCAGCATCGCCCAGAGACATCGCAACTTGTGCAGGGGAAGATGCAAGTAAGTAAGATGAGTCTGACATGTAAAACCAGAAAAGGTTATGAAACATAGTTTAGGGCCTCTGAAAGGTTTCCTCACAGAGAAATGCAAAAGCAGCTCAGCGCGGTATTGTAATCGTAACAGTTGATTGGCCGTAAGCCACAGCTCTGTGCTGTTGCAATGTGTATTTTCTGCTGTTGAGACACGCCATGATAGGAAGCTCTGACATACCCACCAAGTAACAGCAGCAGACCTGTATCGGGATCCTTCCTATTTTTGAATGTAGGGTAAAAATGGCTGGGAACAGAACTGGGAAACAGAATTGCCATAAAATACAGAAGAATGGGGGCCCAGGGTTAGAGGGACCATGGCTTAGCAGAAGAGGTCTTCCTGGTGAAAAGAATAACAATGGACTACAAGTAAGATTCGCCTCAGAGACACAGAGTGTCCACAAGGCACTCACTGATGAAGCATACGTTCGTGTGCCACATGCCCAATCCATCATTATTTCAAAGCCATTTCACCATTGTTTCTATTATAGCCCATTGTAATAGGCTTAGATGAGAATTATGTATGGCATATTCATTCTTAAAATGACCTGGGGAAAGAAGAGCATTGACATATTACAGTGAGAGTATAAAGAGTGCTACGAACTCCAGGTAAGGTGGAGGACAGTATGGATTCCTCTTGCAGTTGCTAAGCCCAACACAGGTAGAAGCACTGTCAAATTTTATTTTTAGTTATTTTTTTCTGGAAGGATGATTGCTAAAGTTGGTATCCCACTGAGGTAGGCAGCATTTCACCTTTTGAGCAGCCTATTCTGCTTGCTTCTATTAGCACTCGGGAATTATTACTTCCTACAATTTGTACACTGTAGTACCATGTGTTGATGGTTGCACCCAGCCTTGGATGAAGATGTCAAAATGCTTTAAAAAATACAGTTAACTTCTAGCTCACCCACAGTCTTATTCCACTTTGTGCAAAAGCCCAATTAAATACCTTTAGCTCATATCAGGAAAGATATGAGAGCTCAAATTTGCAGCCTAGACTTAGCCAGACTTCCATTTTGTGGTCATCCCAAATTCCGGGTCCAAAAGCTTTGCAGCTAAAATGGAGATTAGTGTCAGTAAAGTTACTGTAAAGATGCAGAAATTAATAATTTCATCTCTAGAAATAAGGACTGAAACATATTTAGGAACAATGCTTCTGTATGCCTTCTACATATTTGGTGAACACTGGGCTACCAGACTGTTAATCAGGGATGGTTCTGGAGCAATTGATTTACTTAAAGCATCATGACACTTACTAATGCAATGCAGATCTCTTTTAAGGCATGTGATGTTTTCCAGAGCTGTTGAGCTGCTGTAATTTCTCAATGAAATCAGAGAGATGCAGGGACCTAGCATTAATTTCCAGCACTATATAGATGTATCTTAATACAGGGTTTAATTAATGTTCAAATTAATCACCAAGTACTTTGTTTTTTCATTAACCCATATGTATTACATTTTGATAGTCCGATAGTTCTACTTTGTTTCTTGGCAATACTGTGTATTCAGTTTTTATTGTCTGTGATAAAAGCAGCTCAGCCTCATTATTATCCCAGGATTTGGGTGACAGTAGGGAATGCATCACAGCAAAGCTAAAGCCTAGCTGAGAGCAATTTTACTATTACAGGCACAATTACCGTCCATTACAAATTCCAGGAATGAGCACAACCAAAACTTTAATAGGTGAATACGTTGCAGCAGCATAAAAAGAAAAATGGCATCCCTCCCTCAGCTCAGAAGAACAAAGAAATAAATAAAAGACTTTTGGTTGCATGCTCTGTATTAAACCCAGGCAGTCCTGAAGGCATTTGGCTCTTCAGTGGAAAGCAGCCCTGGCTCCTCCGTCTGTTGTAGTTTCACTTGATTTAGAAGACTCTTTAAGGCCCTTGTCCTGCACAGTTAGAAAGAGGCACCTGTGCAGAATGCTGTTAGGTTTGGTGAGTCTGCTTGGGATCTCTGGGACCTGTTTCCCACAGAAGTGCCCGTGTGCCAGGGTTGTGTCTGGCCCTTTGCAGCCACTCTTCTTGTCCCAGAGAAAGGACAGGCATTTGTGTGAAGACTTGGACAGTTCTAGGTCCAGAGTACAACTGAAGTTGAAAGGGATTTTCTTTTGTTGCTGTTTAAAAAGCAGCAACTGAAGCTTAACTGGAGTTGTTTGCATTTACTTTCTTTCCACGGTTCAATTATTATTGCTTTAAAGAAAGCATTTTTTTGCTAGAAGTGAAACTTGGACCAAGACCCCATTTCAGGAAAGCACTTCCCTATCCAGATAGCACTAAAGTAAAGTCCTGATTTTAAGCAACTGTCCAAATGCCAAAAAAATGCAAAAACTGCCCAAATGCAAAAAATGCAAAATGCCAAACTTTCCATCTTAAGAGAATTGTTTAGGCAAGTGGATGAAACAGGTCAGAAACAAATATGAAGCTGAAAAAAATCAATCCATTTACATTGCCTATAAGCAGAAAACAGCACAAATGCTAACTAAGGAAGAGAGCAAGTGCTGAAAGTTAAATTGATCTTTTTTTTTTCAGCAAAACTTTTTAATTTAAATAATCTCAAAGTTACAATTAGTATAAGAAGTATGGACACAATACTGTTCATGTTCCTTTATGAATATCTCCTGATATCACACTCGTGTGCATAAAGAGTACTGAGAGCGAGTTATTCAGTGAAGACTCTTGAAGTCTCTAATACCTTACTTGACAAGGGTTCTCATTTTCTTGCAACTTCAGTAATTAATCCAGCTATTGTATGGAAAGGGAAACTGTCTATACAGGTTCTAGACAACATGATTTCCATGCCTACGTTTTGTAACTTTTTAATTAATTTGTGTTCTTGAAGTAACAATATTAACATAATTTGTTGCAGAGATTTAATCACAGGACACTTTAGCTACCCAGACGTTTGTATTTGAATAACTGTGTAAGGTTACTCATTAGAGCAGGATCCCCAAATATAACAGACTGGTTTTCCTTCCCAGACGTCTGTCCTCCTGTCCTCAAGTAGCCTTTTGCGATAGTTCGACAGTGTGTTGAATTTATGGAATTATGACCATAGGAAATACAACAGCATTTCTGAAGGAATAATGGAAAAATTGCCTTCTGTGCCTGATTTTCCAGTAGGGGACCAGCAGCTCAAACATGCCATTTTTCCCTAAGGCGTTGTGGCTTGAGTGACCCTGGGCAGGGGTTGAGCATGCAGCCTGGATGGGCTCAGACAAGCAGTTGTGCCAGGGCATGGCATGGGCACCAGCACTTCATGCTTCACACAAAGCTATGGCCCATCTGGACCTTAGAAGTCAAGCCTAGCAAAGAGTTGATGGTCGAGACTCATTACCACTGCCACTGACTTAGGCACAGTTCTGGCCAAGTTACCTGTATAAAGACACAGCTCCATTTATAAAAAAGGGGTAAGTGCAGCCCAAAGTGGTTTACTGAGCTCAGCTGAAGTATGGTGATGTGCTAACATTAGAGAACATGGTGTATAACGCAATGAAAAAAACTGTGCAAATGCCTGGGGTCATTACAATAGGCTTTCCCTGAGTAAATGACACAGAGACATAAGTCATGGATTTTGATTTGTTTTTAATTTAAAGTGCACCTATTTAATGCATTTTATATGATTGCATTTGTGGGCACTCTGGCTGTTGTCAGCATTTACATCTGTAAATGTGAAAGTCCACGGCATAATTCAGTGGTGTTAATTCTTATTTCACTTCATGGGAAAAAGAAACAGAACAAGGAGTTAAGTGCCTTTTTCTTTTTTCTGTGTAAATAATCCAACCGGTTTAAATGTATATTTATTCTATGTTTGAAATAATGCAAACTATTCAGAATGCTATGAGAGCTATGAAAAACACAGGGCTTGGAAAACTGGCAGTTTTTGTGGTTTTGGGGTTTTGAGTAAAGTTTCACAACCAATCAGCCCAGAATAATGTCCGGTAAAGGCATTTCTGCTTGTTAGTCTATTTATTTATTTACTTTGGCATTGTGAGCCAAGGCAAGACACATTTGGAGGAAGGTCAGTGAAAATACTCCAGATCTGTCAAAGGGTCTGATCCTGCAAAGTGCTGAGGACCTGCTGTCGTTGGGGAGGTGCTCAGCACCCCTCAGAGGCGGTGGTACTCGCTCAGGAGCAGGCTAGAGTGCAACCTGCTTGCTGAGGCTGCGCGGGCTTTTGCGGCCTTCCTGAGGAATTTGCACAGAAAGTAAAATCAATATTGGATCCATTTGACGCTTTGCTTTGGTGGTCACTGGTTTCTGTGTGTCTCCTTCTCTGCTGGTGGCCCTGATCTCATCTGCCTCGCTGGAGATCTACCCTTTGCTTGATATTGTGTGTCTTCCAGCAGCCTTCCCACCCCAGCGCCCAGCCTGCCCCAGTGGCGACGCCTGAACTATTAACCTAGCACTGGCAGAGACCTCAAACGGAGTGGATGCAGTCTGTGGTTCCTTGTTTCCCCCTCCCCAAAATGTGCTAACGTGTCATACAATATTTTGCTCTTGGGTTTGGGTCCCCAGAATATTAGGATGACTCGAGTTCAGGAGGGGAGATCTCCCTGGGGGAATGTTTGCTCAATGGTTTGCTCAGCTCATTCTGGGAATTTCCAGCAGGAGAGGCTCCCCCTGCTCATCTGTCACCAGGGAGCTGCCCAGGGAGGGCTGGAGGATGGCTCCAAAAGGACTTAGGTGTTCCCTGGGGAGTGCAGACAGTCCTGGGGCTCAGGGTTAGTTGTCCCACTGTGCTTCACTCCCTCTTGTCCACGGCGGCGCTGAGGCCCCAGCACCGCAGAGAGCCAAACGGCTGTCCCACCAGCCGAGCCCACCGAGATCCTCCCTGCGCGGGCTGTGCTTCAGCGTGCTGCAGCAGGGGCCTTGCATGCAAGGTCCGAATCAGGGGTGCTTCACTCTGCAGCTTTTGTCCCTGCGTGTGACAGATACGTTGCAAATATCCACCACCAGGAGGTCTCTGGAGACAAATAAACAGTTTTGAAAAGTAAAGGCTGTTTCCCCATCCTGCACAGTGCCCCAGCCCCTGCACTACTGGTCAAGTCACCGCGGGCGTCCCCACAGCCGTGGGCCCAGGGAACAGTCGCACCCCAGTGAAGATCTGTCGTTTCCTTGCACCAGCCACCAGCCTTGCCAGCTGGCCTTGTGGGGCACCCATGCACCAAGGGGGACACGTGAGCATAGGGGTCTGGCCATGCAGTGGCCATGGCATGGCTGTGCCATGCCAAGGTGGCAAGCACCAGCAGCCACCCTGGGTCTGGAAGATCCCAGAGAAACTGGCAATTTTCTGAGAGTACTGCCACCTTGTGTCAGTCCACCCTGCAGTGTGGTAATGCCACGTCCTGGCATGGACCTGCAGATGTGCTGTCTACGAGAGATCAAGAGCTCGTTTCATGGCCCGAGGTAGCTGTTTGACAGTGCTGACTGTCCTCTTTAGTGGTGTTCTCATAGCTGCAAGAGCAGAGCCTGCCTGTGCAGCACTGCGCACGACACTCCCATGCGTGAGCCAAGGGCGACGGGGCGAAGCAACCGTTTCCCTTTGGATCCTGAATGTCCACAACACAGGCTGAATGTCCAGACAACAAAAGGAGCCTGGAATACTGTCAGGAGTCCCATCTAATAGCTGATTGTTTTATGCAATATGGGAAGAGAGGCCAGAGGAATTTTTTGTTGGTTTGTTTTTCTTTTTTAACCTGAAAGGTCAATTCTAGTTCTCCCCATCCTTTCCTCTGTGCCCAAACAGATTGTTCAGAGCTGCATGCTTCCATTGCACACATTCTGCACTACATTAGTTTAATGGCACTGTCACTATGAATTGCAAACTTTCTCAGCTCCCCCCTGTGCTGGTGAAACATGGCAACATAAGGAACATCTGTTCTCTTACCCTTTGCTGGAAATGGGAAACATCATATTGCATTTTTGTTATTAGCCTTATTTGGATGCCAGTGGTTTTGTTTCTAAACACATCAAGGCAGCTGAATAACCTTAATTGAGTACTACAGAAAAAGCATGGTTTCATGCAAATACAGCTGCCAGCATAATTATTAGGACAATACTGAACTTCTATTCCTGAGATCAGTTCCAGTTCCTTGGTTTTTATATTGCTCCCTTGCTGCTGAATTTCATTATAAACATCTCCACACAAACCGATCTATAGTTAGGCAGCAAACAAGTTAAGTCCTTAATTTTTGACATTAAAAAGCAAAACAAACCTAATGATTACAATGGGCATGTGAACCTTTATTTATACACAAAATTAATTACTTAATCTTCACTAGGAATACCTACCACAGGAAAATCTCTGTCTTACATGACTTCAAACAGTCCCCAAGATTTCTAGTGCAATTTCAATAAAGACAACAGATTTCTGCAGCTCCTATGGAAGACGACAGTATGTGTAAATGGAATCAATTAATAATTCCCAGATTTAATTATAATGGATTCATTGTTATTGCATGATCGTCCACAGCATGCAATGGGCAATTAAGCAAAGCACATATATGCAATTCTCTGGTCCACCCACTACATAGAATCACTTCATTATTAAGCTTGAGGGCAAGTCAAACACAAAGAATACAGCAAGGGCACAAAAAAGTGGCAGAATCTATTCCAACAGTTTTGTCGGTGTCTTTCTGTACTGCAAGATACACGCATCCTTCATGATAGGCACACTTTTAATGAGCCTTCATGAAAATATTTCACTTTTATCTCCTCTACCAGCTTACTGGAGCATTCCAGAAAACTGTTAGCCAGGTGTGGCTTGCTCAAATTTTGGTAGGTTTGCCTAGATTTGGAGACGTCTCTGGTGAAGCCTGAAAATCAGGTTTCTGGTGGGAGTGATGGGGGGCTTTTTACCCTGCAAATTTAATGAGGTCTTATTTTCTTTTAGACCCACAGCAGAATTCAAGGCTGCTTTGGATCACCCATGAAGTCTGTTTGGTCTAATTCCTAGGAGAGATGTGCTCATGGTCACAGAAAAATTGGACCTAGTGTCACATTAGTAACAGTTTCTCTTTAAGAAAGGCAGACTGTAAGACCAGCAGAGGTTTTGCAGGTCAGGATTGTGTTGTATCAGCAGAACTTTTGTGGGGAAGCTTGCACAGCACGTGCCTGCCCTGTCTGGCTCAGTCCATCGTCTTCACAACTAATAACATTTACTCCAAATTTAAAGAGGCGCAAAGGTCAGCGAGCCAAATTTAGTCTGGGGGTATCTTTACTGAAGTCAGTAGAGCTGATAAACTTGGCCTGATGTTTGCTGCTGGAAGAGTGAATACCAGAACAATTCTTCAAGTGTTTATTTTCATTTTTACAATCACAGAACAAGGCAATTTGCAGCAAAATGTTGCATGCAACTCTGCTCTCAGAGCATAAGTTACAGAGGATGCCAGACTCAGTTTTTGGTTTAATTAATACTAGAACTTTCTACCAGGTTTGTGCTCATTTCTGTCTTCCCCAGTACCTCCTCTTTGAGAAACAGACTCCCTGGATACTATAACTGGTTTGGTCATTTGAAGTAGGAAATCTGTACTGATGGTATGTACTGTAGTAGTGGTGGTATATACTTAGTTTTTGCTTCGTAAAATTCATATTCTCCTATAACTTTATCATATCCCCTGGTATTATTGCACAGGTCTCCCAATTACTGTAGTGTAATTCTCAGCTAATCAATTAAACACGTGCCTGGACCCCAATGCAGTCTTGCCTATGCCTCTAGCAATTAAAACAAAGGCAAAACTGCCTGTGAATTTTTTGATGAGTTGACATTAACTAGGATAAAAGTTGTGCATGCAACTGAAAAGAGCCAAAGACTGTGAAAATGAAGAATGAGCACCATCCTGTCAAGGGAAGATTGGTATGGCAGAGTTTGTTTAGTGCTTTGCTTGACCTATTTTATTCTGTTTTAACAAATCTGCATTAGTAATTTTGCGGTGGTTTGTAGTTTCAGTACAGTGTGTGCTATGCTATATTTGTGGTTTGTTATTAGTAAACAGTCCTGAATGCACTATTCGCAGAGCCTGAGCCGAGTGTTCGTTTTCCATGCAGTTCAGCATGGTATGTTCCCCATCGTCATATTTGGAGCTCTGATGAAGAGAACACAGACCCAAGTCCTCTTGGGGTTAAAGTCTGAGGCCATCTGTTTTATGAATCAGAGAGGGAAACTTTAATGCAAGCAAAGCACCCCAGTGTCCTGAGACACCAAATTGTTGGAGAATCCCCATTTTTTAAGTCTTTCCAAGCAGATTCATGTCTTGGGGATGGATCTGAGAGCCTTCCTTTCCTCTGACCAAGCCAGTTCCCGGGAGTTCGCCTGGGCTGTGACTCATGTGCTTCCAGGCCAGCATCACCACTTGCTGTACGTGACACCCGGGGCACCCCTGACTTCCCCAAGCCAAGCAGGGGTGATGGGAGTCTCACGGAGCAGCTTCCCCGCACTGTGACAGGGCAGTACGCCGGTGCCACGCAGCTCCCTTCCCCTTTGCAGCCTGGAGCAGGAGTGCCAGGCTGAGACACTGAGTGCCCCGACAAGAGTAGCTGGCACAGCCAGCACAAGTTGCTCCATCGCAGAGGGGGGAGAGAACAGGAAACAAGCGGTGACTCGCAGTCTGCACTCTCCCCACTTTGCTTTTGAGGCAGCAGAGCCATGCACAGCCCCTCACTTGGGGCAGGCTGCTCAGGCATAGGCTAGTCCTCGGTGAAATTCATTGCATCTGGTGCTATTCATTTCCTTTCAGTTTTTATCTAGTCTTTCTGGGCTTCCTGTTAGCACCTAACGCCAGTCGGGACAGCACAGAGCCTGCTGCCTGCTGCGAGTTTGCTGTGCAGAAACCACTAGGAGCTAGTGGTTACAGCAAGGGGCTGTGATTCAGCTAGCATGAGTTTTGGTGCATCCTCCCTGTGCTTTTCCATGTTCTTGCTCTCCCAGGAGGTGCAGTGCCAGAGATGAAGAAGAGCTGGGGCACTGAGGGACCTTAATGAAGTCTATGAAACGGATCCTGTGTTTTTGCTGGGAAGGGCTATGGGAAGCAAGGAGCAAAGACAAAAAAGTCATCTGTAAAATGTGTATTCTAGTTTTTCTCATTTGTCTCCCCCTTTGATTATCTTCTACTCATGCTGATATAACCATTGACTTGAATATTTTCAGCTTTTCTCAGGCCTGTGAACCTTTGTTTTTATAGGGTAACTTGTTTGCCAGGCAGGTTTTCCTCAAACTCTCCCGGTGCCAGTAATTAAGGGATTATCGTAATTACCTCACTGGTGCAGATATTGAGTATTAGTGCTTAGGCTGAATGTGCCCACTTTGATTTCTCTACAGTGACGCTAGGTAGGCTGTGGCTGAACTCTGCTCTAAATGAGTACAGTGTCATTAATGACAGCACTCTTACAATGGGCACTTTTGTGCTTAAGAAGCTTTCTATACCTTAATCCAACCTGATGCAAGCTACACATACAAATGTATTACAGGTACAATTTACTTCATGGCATTAACAAAACATAAAAAGAGATTCAGACTGCACTGTGAAGTGTTTAATGAGCTGTGGGTCAGGTCCTTGGAGCTGGCCAAACTCCACTGGCTGCAAGTCAGGGCGTAATGCTTTCCTTTCCCTGTCCTGTGCCTGGCACTAGCCTGAATGCTCTGCTCCTCCCAGGCTTGAGAGTTCTTCTCATTTACGCAGGCCTTCAGGGGTCACAAGGAGTTGAAAATATTGTAGACTCTTTGTGGATGCCTTTTCTCCATGCAGCTGCAGCAGGGATGGCGTGGCATGCTGCTGACTGCCACCGCGTTGTGGTCCAGGTGCAGTGGAGGCCACAGCCAAAGCACACGCATCTGCTACCCCGAGTGGACACAACAGCAAACATGCTCCTGTGACTCCTGAGCAGAGGCCTCACCTCAGACCGAGTGCTGGGAGGGAGCAAAGCAGCTCTGCTGCAACTGCTGCTTTTGTGGTTCAGCGTATCCAGCATGCCTGCCTTTCCAGGCCTGTTCTCAGGGACTGCTGTGCCTTCCCACATCTGGCTCTTTCATGTTTGGCCTGAAATGGCCTTTCTCCTAATGGCAGCTTTTCTATTGCATGCAGGATCCTGAGGTGATGATAATGTTATGTTTCCCTGCAAGCTGTGTATGAGAAGCCGTGTCTTATTTTGCATTTCATCTGCTATAATTAAACTGGTGATGAAACCATTCAGGACCTGAATACCCTTCCACTGTGGTCAATACAAAGCTCTGACATTCATGGGAATGAAGTCTGATCCTCAAGTTCCCTCGCAGATCATTATTCTTCATTCTGCGCTTTGCCCTGCTCCCTTTCTAAACCAGCTATAAAAGCATTTGTGCTGTAAGACAAACTGTGCCTTGTCTGCACCGGGAGGGAGCCCATGCTCTAAGTGCGTGCTCCTCATTCACAGATGACCAGCCCAAAGCAATAACGATGTCCATAGAGGAATAATCTCTACCATTTCTACAGCCTTTAATTTTTGTTTGTCTTTCTGCCATAGAGGCTGTATGTTATGTATGCCATCTCCGCTTGCTTCCTGTTCCCGGCCAGCTGTGGATTGATGATAGCATCTTCAAGTTGTTGGACTTCCTCTTCTTGTCTTTAATCTCTTTTGGTTTCAAAATGGCTCCCCACATTTACAGTTACCAACCACAGCAGGCAGATAGCAGCAGCTGGTAGCCAAGCAGGCAACACTGAGTACATTTTAGAAACAAAGAGAGATCTGTTCTTTAGGTTATATAAGAGGATTTAGTGCTAAGATTTAGTGAAACTCAGAGTAATTTCTGAAATGTTTGGCAGTTAATATCTTAAATGTGCTAATTCTTGACATTTTCAAATTCACATTGGTTACAGTTTGACTCGACTGGACCTATAGTAACAATGGTAGCCAGTAACACATTTATGCTGCATAGTGTATAAATTCAAAATGTAGCAACTTAAAGAGACTTTTATACTGCATGAACTTACTTGACTTGCTTGCAATAGACTCCTTCCTATCAGGCCATGCATTCCTTGCCCTGAATCTATAGGCTGCAGATCAGAAAAGCAACACATTTTCTTTAGTTCACACCTGTGCTCAAAGCCAGTCTAAACCAAGCCTAATGCAACCATCCAGTTCTTCAGAAACAAAGCCACAGGTGATTTTGCTTCCTCTTCCTTTCCTTCTTCATTAAAATCTGGTTTCACAGGGCACAGAGCCTGACTGAGCTGCAGAGCAGATGTTTTGAAGAAAGTCCTGGCCAGAAGCCACTTTGTGTCTGTTTCTGGTTGGTTTTACTTTAAGATAGAGAGGGAAATGCACCTTATTATATATATAGGTGTTTCTTCCAGAATGTAGAAAAAGTAAGAACAAGCCAGGAAATGCAGAATTTCTTCAGTCAGGTGCTACAGACCTCCCCAGCTGGGAGTACAGCCAGTGTACAACTTGCATAAGTGGAGCATCCACATGTGTCAAGATCATGGAGATAAGAGCAATCGATCAGTTTGCTGTTAGTATGCACTATTAATTACAAGCTCTTTCATGAACTGATTCTTATGTTACAGTCATGCGATTCTGCTAATGCAGTTATAATTCTATGTTGTTAGCATCAGAGTCTAAACCTGGAGTGGCGGTAGCAATTTTTTGCTTCTGAGATTTCTTCAACCATTACCTATCAGTGTGCCTTCAAGACACTGCAAGTTCTCACTTTCCTCACTCCAGTCACAACTCCAAATTGCAAGCTGTTTTACTTAAGTGTTTTATTGTAAGACTTTTATTTAAGGCTGTTATTATCTGCTCAATGTTTCATTGGGAGGGAAGCTGTGTTTATCGTTTGGGAATCGTGGCCACAACCAGGAGATCTATATTCAGTTTATGATGTTTCCCCAGACGCTTTACCTTAGGCCTCAACCCTGCAGGGTCTGAGTGCCTTGGGCTAAAGCCAGTTGGAGGTTGGTATGATCAGTATCATGGACTGGTGGAGGATAGCAGAGGATTTATCTTCTCTAATCTCTTATCTCCTCTTATCTCTTGCTTCATTTATAAAACGGGGACTGTCTCGTAAAAGTTCCTTTATCAGCTTGGCTTTAGGGTTGTTTGAGTAGCTTTGGTCCCAACCATCTTCTGTTGAAACCCTCATACCTTCTGGGCTTAATCCAAAATCCAATCAGGACAAATCAGGCCGAACTCTCTCGGGCTTCGGGGATAGGCTCGGAAAGATTATGCTGTGCAAGTCTGATGGCCAAAATGTCCTCAGATTGCGCCAGAGCTAACCAGCAGCTGTAGCTGGACCTCCTGCTCCAGTGTGCTTGCAGCATAGCCAGGCTCCCAGGCCGAGGATATGAGATTCATCCTGTGCAACTCTCACCTATGTCCTCTTTTTTGACTCAAAGAGCCAGGATGCAGATTTTACATCCTACACCACATTTTGCATCAGTAGGTGCCTCTTGTCTGATGCTGTCTTCTGCCAAAATAGCTCCTGCACCCATTTCAGCTGGTTTTGAAAAGCAGCCCACCCAGCAGGGAGGACTCTGAGCCAAGCCAGTGTGCGTGGTGACCCCACACCACTCACCTGAAGCAAGGTCAGCCACTCCAGTGCAGTGCACCACAATGGCACCCACCTCCCCAGCAGGCTGCCGAGTGGCCTTTACCGCAG
Source organism: Nipponia nippon (assembly GCF_047370975.1). NCBI lineage: Eukaryota > Metazoa > Chordata > Aves > Pelecaniformes > Threskiornithidae > Nipponia > Nipponia nippon. The sequence goes on from NW_028262391.1 coordinate 42,495,215, forward strand.
TGGCCTCCGTCCTTAGACATTTTGTAGAGTCTGCGCATCAGGACAGCAATCCAGGAGGTGAGAGGCCAGTGCCTGAGCTGCTGTGCCCTGCAGTAGCAGCAAAGAGATCGATGCAGTATTGTTAGAACAGGTATCGCAGCCACTATCTCATCTGTCTAGCCTTTAGTAAACACCCTGTGTGTTACACAGTCGTTTCATCTCCTGGTTTTACAGAATCCCCTGACTGTCCAGGAAGCACCACAGCTGCCAGTCAGGAGTGGCCAGCAGCTGCCTTTGAGTACATCTGGATTTTGTTTTTCAGAGGGTTACTTCCCCGACTCACCCCCAAACTCAGGACAGGGAGACGCCAACCAAAGGGGAAGGAGACAGTGGACAGAGAGCTCAGCCTTGTCTCATTGGGCTGATACATGCACCTCTGCCCCCACCTGATCTCTGTGACCTGCTGATGCAGAAATCAAATTGTCATTGGCAACAACCCATGTTGGCCTGAAAGCCACAGATTAGCTTCTGAGAAAGCCTGACGTAACTTTTCGCTCTCATTACCAAGTCTAGAGGGAAGACACCCCCCATACGCCTCCCTCCCCTTGGTTCAAGGATTTCAGTTTCCATGTAGTAGGAGGTGGTGGTGGACATGATACACGTGCTTGAATGGACACGTTTAGATGTGAGCCAGGGAAGAGCTGGTCTCCTCTCCAGGATGCCTCATCCTTATTTCCCCGTTGAGATTGTGCATATGCACAGCACTGACTTTTCAGAGATGCTGAACCAATGGGAGCTGTAAAACCTCAGCTTGCATTTCAGCCCACATGTACTTTGGTTGCCACTGAATATTGCATCAGAAAAATATTTCATGGCAGGGAAAGAAAGAATACCCCTTCTCTGATACAAGCAATGTATTCCCAAGAGGTCAAATCTGCTACCTTTGCTTAAGCTAAACAGTGTTGTGTTATGTTATGTTATGTTATGTTATGTTATGTTATGTTATGTTATGTTATATGTTATGTTATATGTTATATGTTATATGTTATATGTTATATGTTATATGTTATATGTTATATGTTATGTTATGTTATATGTTATGTTATATGTTATGTTATATGTTATGTTATGTTATGTTATGTTATGTTATGTTATGTTATGTTATGTTATGTTATGTTATGTTATGTTATGTTATCAAAGGCTGAATACTGATTTTTGCCAAACTGGTTTAAGTCCAGCCTTCCTCTACTCACTTCAGGGAAGCCAATCTGGATTTATCGCATTGATTGAAAGTTTCAAAGCAATCATGGCTTCACACTTCCAAAGCCATAACATTTAATCTCATCAATATGACCTGAACACGCAAGCAATGTAGGAACACTAACAAATGGGGAAAGTCTGCCCTGAAAGCCCAGCAAGACCTGCCCTTATCAGCCCAGGATGTATAAATCACTTTCTTTTCCAGCTCATTTAACCTTGGCCAGTGACTTTATGCCTCAGTTTGCTTTGTTTCCAAAAATGTGTCCAGTTCCTCTCTTGATGCATGGCTAAGGCTCTCTTCTATTGCTGACTCTGTTAACTGGGTAGTATCCCAGCCCCTCCTAATTGTGTAATTCTGCCTCAGTTTAAATATATTATTCCCCTTTTCCTTTCAAATGACTTATCTCAGAAACGGCACTGGCACCATGATGTCCCTTTAGCTTTCTGGTTTCTGTGTGCCTTTCCTAGAGGAGCTCTAACTTTTTACTAATTTATATCTCCCTTACACTCCCCACCATCGCATGTGCAACTGCTGTTAGAGTCCACAAGACACAGAGGAAGAGGGGAGACCCAGTTGGTCTTTAACGTGAAAAACTCGGAGCTCAGTTCAGTGAGTGGTGCCAACACTGAGAAAAACTGCAGAGATGCCTATGGCTCAGCCTCATGGGTTGGTGTGTGCTGTGGGTGCGGGGCACCCGTGGGCTCCTGCAGCTCATACCCCTGCTGTGGTTAAGGTTTGGGATTGAAATGTGGCAGAGGCTCTGCCACTGCTGTCACGTTTGTTCTTTGGTGGCAGCTGAGAGCTCCGAGCTGAAGCTCAGAAGTGTCCAAAGTACATTTGATGGAAACAGCAGGAGGGTGAGCAACTGGAGAAAAGGGTCTGTGACCAAAGGGACTTCTGAGACAGGCTGCTGGCATTGACACTGTAACGACAGCTCGTCTGAGCTAGGCTGGTCTAGGGGTGTGAATGTCTCAGTATAAAACTCTTGAAGGGACTAATTACCATTAAACCAGCCAGATTGCTGAAAACTGAATCCATGCGCTGTGTATAGTGATGTTACCTCCGTAAGGAGATAACCTATGTCATGCTGAGTCTCAGGTCTGCTGTGAGTGGGACACAATGCTGCTGTATAGTCTCTGCATGTACGTGGGGGGAAGGGCAGAGCAACGCATTCCTCCTGGTGTTTATTCTTACATAGGAAGTGTGAGAAGATGCTATGATTAGTACTAATGTGTTTTAAATGTAGCCCAGTGTACCTTAGGTGATCAGCACACATATTCCAGCACAGTGGGCTGTACGGAGTAGATGGCATCATGTAGAGTGCAATTATGCAGATGTGTAGTGTTTCCATAATGTATTGCAGTTCTAGAAGACATTGTATAAATCTCTGGGTTTGCTACAAAAATGTCCATTTTTGCTGTCACTGCCAGCTTGCCAGACTGTTTTGTCATCTGCTCAAAGCTTGTTAGGTCTTTGGAGTGCTGTGCAGGAAAATCTCTCAGTGAGATGTGTGTTGTGAATTACAGCCCTGACAACTATCAGAGGGTGCATGCTGAGGTGTAGCATTAATATTTATTTGGGAACAGATGTCTTGGCTATTAGCCAGGGCACAACCTTGTTGTGTTAAATGTTGGGGCAAAAAAAAAGTGGTACCTTCCCCTAAGAACTCACAGTCTCTATATAGCAACTATTACAAATATTGAGTATCATTTTAAACACATGAATGATTTAAAGGAATAGGTAGAAGAAAAGTGTGGGTGGAGGGTAATGCTGTAATAACATTTTTCCCCTGAACTGAGTGAACCATTTCCAAACAATGGCTGATTTACATATTTACATTACCTGGGTTTTAAGTATCCTTTTTTATTCTAACTTTTTACACAGATAAACCTTAGCTATAAAATAATTTTATTTTGCTTATACACTGATAAAGATGTTAAGTAAGAATACTTAAAACATTTCCCTGCTCTGTAGAGACATGGGTATGTAACAACACCATATTTAAAAATATTCTTTCCTCTTCCTGGCAAGATTTCTAATTCCAGTGGAGCATGGCTGCATCTCCTCCTGCTTTGATAATGTGATGTATGCGTGCGCCTGCTGTTAGTTACAGGACAATGACTTCACACCAGACACAAATGGGCAACAACTGGCAAAGCCAAAATAAGACTGTTTATGCTGACAATAGCCTTCCTCTGTGCTTTGTGTGCTCCTTCTAGTGGAGGAGCTAATTCCAGCTTTGGACCAGTTTGCAGCTCATCATCTACTCGGGATGGCTTTGAAGTCATGGTGTGCTGCAGGGTTAGAATACATACGGATTCTTCCAGTCCCATTTACAGAGGTGAGCAATAGCTGGCTTGGCAGAGGTTTGACACTCCAGAAGTGCTGTGATGGCTCCTGTGCCTGGTCCTGGTGATGAGCATCCGAGGGTTAAGCTACACACTTTTCTACATCCTCGCTTTTCTTTGTGTGTGCAGCCAGACAAAGCTTGCCTCACTATTTGCTTTTCTAAATTAAGATATCTTCTGGCAGGGCACCACTCAAGAGCCCACAAGAACACCACTTGAAATGACACACGCTTACTGGCTGTGAGAAGCCAGAGACAGATGGGCATTAAACCATGCTCCCTGCAGATATATAGATATGGTCTCTACACCTTAGTATCAGCACAGGGGAATGTGGAAGTGCTTACAAGAACCCTGCCCAGAGCGTACCATTTCTATGAGCAATGGACTTTAACCTTCAGAATTAGAGGCCAGACAAGAAATTAACTCTTTATAATGCTTATCTGTGGAGCGTGACTTGGGGAGGAGTGGCTGGAGAGCTGCCTGGCAGAAAAGGACCTGGGGGTGTTGGCTGACAGCCACCTGAACGTGAGCCAGCAGTGTGCTCAGGTGGCCAAGAGGGCCAATGGCATCCTGGCTTGTATCAGGAATAGTGTGGCCAGCAGGACCAGGGAGGTGATAGTGCCCCTGTGCTCGGCACAGTTTTGGGCCCCTCACTACAAGAAGGACATCGAGGTGCTGGAGCGTGTCCAAAGAAGGGCAACAAAGTTGGTGAAGGGTCTAGAGCACAAGTCCTACAAGGAGTGGCTGAGGGAGCTGGGGTTGTTTAGTGTGGAGGAGGCTGAGGGGAGACCTTATTGCTCTCTACAACTACCTGAAAGGAGGTTGTAGCGAGGTGGGGGTCAGTCTCTTCTCCCAAGTAAGAAGTGATAGGACAAGGGGAAACGTTCTCAAGCTGCACCAGGGGAAGTTTAGATTGGATATTAGGAAAAACTTCTTCACCGAAAGGGTAGTCAGGCACTGGAACAGGGTGCCCAGGGAAGTGGTTGAGTCTCCATCCCTGGAGGTATTTAAAAGATGGCTAGACGTGGTGCTTGAGAACATGGTTTAGTGGTGGACTTGGCAGTGATAGGTTAATGGTTGGACTCGGTGATCTTAAGGGTCTTTTCCAACCTTAATGATTCTATGCGGATGGGGAAAAAATTTGCCCAGAGCCCATAAGGCTCAATCCTTCACTCTGATTACTAGTGAAGAGAGAGTGAGAAATATCATATGACCTTCCCTGACCTCCTCCCTTTCCATCAGGAATGAGGGGTGAGAGGAATAATAGCCTTCCTTTGACTCATCAGGTTAGTTTGTCTTCCCCAGAAGAAGGAAAGTGCCATTTTGAAGCTTATAGCCCTAGTAAGGAAGCTCTGGTAGTTTTTTCCCCAAGCAGAGCAGCAGTGTGCTCTGTGTGTCAACGTTGATGACAATCCAACAGAAAGCATAGAGAGCAAAGGCTTGACTCATAGCCATGGGTGCAAGAACTGTTCTTTGAACCCACTGCACTCATGGGAACAGCTTTCTTGGAGAGGTGATTCATCACTGGGGAAGTCCAGGATGAAGTATGGACACTGCTTTCCCAAAAGGGACAGCTGTGATCTCTTACATGGACTCCTCCCCTGACTGTCATAGCACTGAAAATTACTTGCTGCTTCTGGGAATGAGCCACATGGTGCAGATCTTGGGGACTTGTCTCCTCACTGTCAGTTCTGAATTACTAAGACTGAGCTGCTACATATAGAGTCCCCCCAGAATGAGGTCTTTGCCAATAAGGGCTTGCAGACAGTTTAATGGGGCTTTCTCAGGAGCCAGAAAAGATTGCATGGGGATTTCCAGAAGGACCTGAGGCTTTTGTCTTTTTCACACTTTGCAGAAATCTGATGTACATTTAATCCACCTATTTCAGGAGTGTCGCACACTCCATGGTCTAACCTTGTTTATGCAAGGTGACAGCACCAGAAAATCAGTCCATCACTTCTCATCAACGGTTCTGCCACAAATAAGCCAAAAAAATTTGGGGAAATTCTGATAATCCACAGAGATTTTGGGGGAAGCACAGGCAAACCTTGGAGAGGGGCACCAGCCCTGGACAGAGAACTGCAAAAATGAAGGGTCAGAAAGAAACGGTGAGGGTGAGGAAACATGGGACAATATGTGTATCCTGGGACCAAAATGTTTTGAGAGTTTGTAGCATGGAAGCGTCAACTTCCAAGTGATGGACAGTCCCAGTAGGTGACTTTGAGCTTTAGGCATCTTCTTCATCAGTTGTGGTGAAGTTTGAAGGATGGGAAAGAAAGGAGGAGCATGTAAGACTAAGGGTGGAAAATTCAGATGAATGGTATGGATGGGCACACATCCAGCATGAAGAGGGTGAAGAATATCTGGAGGGCAAATAAATAAGAGATCAGAAAGAATAAGTCTTGAGAGAGCACAAGGGTTAGGGGAAGCACAAGGACTGTTGAAGGATGCAACCCAGGACAGCTTACAGGGCTCTAAGTACATCAAAACATACTCGGCTCCAGAAATTTCTAATCTGGAGATGGCTGGCGGCTGGGAGAGCACTCAGGGGAAATATTGTATGTGCTTACCCTGTGCTCATACTTTTCCCCAGGCATTTTGCTTTTGCCCACTGTTGGAGACAGGAGCTAGATGGACCTTTGGCCTGGCCCAGTGTGGCTGCTCTTATGTTCTTGTGCTCTCGTGTTGTGAAAGAGTTGGAGTCCTTGTGGTAAGTCTTGCGTTCTTTAGCACAAGCTGCAGGACAAACTGCGCTTATCACAGCGCCATTGCTGAGTCAGGCACAGAAGGGATCTTGCTGACATTCCTCATTGCTTTGCACACGACATGCTGAACATATTGTGAGGAGAAGACTGTGTTTCCCAAAAACAACTGGGCTCTTCACCAAGATGACTCTTACATAGGTACAGCAAATTGCTGCTAGTGTTCCTGTCTCCTGCAGCTGGGCTGCTCCAGCTCCAGGCTACGGAAGGGTGGCAGTAGCAGCTTTCTGTCTAACAGCTTTTGTTGCTGTTTTGGTTTAGTGGCCAGGCTGTTGGGTTGCTGGGGCTGCCTGGGGAGCCTCTCCTGGGGCATTCCCCTCATCTCTGGCCCACTGTGGCCCAGTAGCCTCCATGCTTTGGGCTGTCGCCCACAATGTGCTTGTGAGGCTGCTTTTGTTCCCTCAGAGGATGGAGGGGTTGGTGGATCCTGTAGTTCCTCTCTCTTTGCTAGCATCTTGGCGGCTGGTGACAGGAGAGCTTTCTGAGCCTCCTGTCTGGACCTTTTGGCTGCCTCACACCTCCCCCCCTTCTTTGGCTTGGTATTCCCAACTCTCTTGAGGTTGTAATTATCTCCCATGAGTAGTGCTATCCTGTTTTCTCTAGCAGGGCTGGCATTACCAGGAGGGGTCTCCATTTTTCCAAGAATACTGTGGCGCTTTTTAAAAATAAGTATTTCCCAAGGAAGTGAAGGTACAGTTAGAATCTCCCGATAGCTACACTCACCACCTTTTTCCTTTCTGCTTTTCCTTGTTTATTCATTCCCATGGTGAGAATGACAATATTTCTATCTATTAACAGGTAGGAAGAAGGGGAATCTGCTTCCAGAGTAAATGGGAGGACAAGGAGGGTCAGAGCAATGTTTATACACATATACAGTAATTTCTTGCTTGGTGTATGCATACATATGCACGTGAAGTATGTATATAAACAGTACATTTTTTCTAAGGTCAATGTTTTTCTCTGCAAAGCCCAGACCGCACTTAGGGGAGAAACAAGCCTTGCCAATAACTGGATTCAATTTATAAGAAACTAGGTGGAAATAATGATGAGGAAATGAGAAAAATAAGCTTTTGATGAAATAATTAATGACTAGTTGTGACACAATCTCACAGCAGCAATCCAAGGCTCAGGGAGATCAGAGGAGCCCATCCACTGCCAGACAATGCTTACCATGCAAAGCCAAGTAGCCTCCTGTTTGCAATTTAAAATCATAACCATATACATGAACTGCTGTTGGTGGCGGCTTGTTTGTTTTAAGTTCTCTCCTAACAAAGTAACAGCACTCCCTTTGCATTGCATCTGAAGGAGGAATGGACCAGCGGGTTCCAAGCAGTTATGTAGCGTGTAAGACAGGTCCAGCTCTAAAGCAGCTAAAGCCAGGAAATGAACGTTTCAACATGTGTGAATTATTCTACTGCCACCAAACTGAACAGAGATCTACTGCTCACAGATCTGGTTGAAAAGACTGAAACCGGTGATTCTTAGCTGGGGATGTCTGGGGAAGGGAGGGACTTCTGAAGAGTCTGAAAAAGGTGCAAAGGAAAAGCAAACCTTTTGTCAGCAGGCTTGCATTTGCTGTCACCAAGTCCACACCACCATTGGAAATATTTTTATGAACCCACAAGTGGACAAAGTTAAAAAACACTTGGCCCAAAATATTTTTTGCAGAAGGCTCAGTTCTGCCCTCAGAGCTGACATTCCTTATGTCCACCATGCCGAGCTGCAGGTGAGCCTGTGGCAGTGGGTTGGTTCAGCTCAGGAGTCACTTCTGAAGGAACTCTCCCTGTTGTCCCCACTCACCCAATTCTGCTCGCACTGCAGTGTGGTCTCAGCTGTGCAAACTGGATTGCTCTTCCTGAAAGCAAATGAGCAGAGGCACTCCAGGAGTGCACCAAACGGACTCTGACTGCTAGTGGGGGTGTTCAGTCCACATAGCCAGGCTCCAGCTAGTCTGAAACCCCTGAAATTGCTATGATACAGACACAAGGATGGCCACACCGTGTATTTCACAGCACAATCTGCTTCTTTGCAAGGCATTACCTGTCAGTGCCAGCAGAGCCACTGCCACCATCCTTCGTTCTGCTCCTGAGTCAAAGGCAGACTGATTGCGGAGGTGCAGAGCCACCGTCTCCCTACTTGGCTCTGAGGTTAGCTCCTTTCACTGGGCTGCTCTGCACATCCACAGTCCCAAGCAGATTAGTGGGGGAAGGCATGATGTGAGACAGTCCACTCCTAATCACTTCCAGAGGTCCTGTTTCCAGCTTGGTCAAGGCACTGCTGAGTCATTTTCATGCAGAATGGGTTATGGCTGTGTTTAAAACCTCTTTATTACCCTTCAGTAATCCAGAACTCAATCTTGCGTTTTTAATGTTGCTCTTCTAAAGGGCAGATTTATATGTAAAACACTTTACACTTTGGTTTCCTCCTAAATAATAACTAACGTTGTTCTTCTGAGTGCTTTATGACATTAGCTAACTAGTCCTGACAACACCCTGGTTTTCCATATGCACAGCAGAAAGCTTGGATGAGCTTCTTAAGTCTGGTGTTTTCAATTCTCATGATTTTATTGTGAGTCTGGGGTGGGCTTTTTCTTCAAGTCTCAGCTCCTGGAAGCACACGATCACATGACTCTCTCACTTTTAATTTTTTTTTAACAATAAATTTCTAATTCTTCCAGTTGCAGGGAAAAGCCTGAAAATGTGACCCAAATGCACTGCAAGGCTCAGAAACCAGATGCCAAACAACAAGAAGCCAAACCGTGTTGCCATTTTTAAACCTCTGAAGTTTTAAGGCAATCTAAGCATGCTCTGGGTCTTCACCCATGTTTTCTGAGTGTGGAAGGGCTTGGCAGTAAATAAAGCCTCACATTACAAAGAGGCAAAGGCAAATAAAGTCTTCAGGGATGCTAATATTGTCCATCTCCCCTCTCTTTCTTGCTTGTTTCTGATTCTCGTCCTGCATGTGCTTTGCTTTCCACATTGTGAGTAGTCACGTTCCTCACAGTGGTAAAGAAAAGCACACAAATAAATCTTTGCTGGAACAGAGCAAATTTTAAATCAAATCAAAATTTTACAAACAAATAAGATCAAGGTTTTAAACTCTTCCATCTGTTACTGTGTGCTTGTAGAGTGCAATGTGCAGCAGGCCAGGGCACACAGTTCGTGACTCTCGAGGCTACTGTAACACAACAACCATTACTGCTGCTGATGCTGCTACTACTACTACTAATAAAATAGAATTGTTAATTGTTAAGTAGAATTTGTAATTGTGATCATCTGCTTAGAAAGGTGCAAGAAAGCAGTAGGCTTTTCTTGCACTGTGGTACTGCAAACCAGCTATTTCCACATTGTAAAAGGAGCTGGACAACAAAAAGTGATCAACATATTGATTTTGTGTCACAGATTTTGTGTTTCTTCTACTTCCTTATTGGTTTTATACTGACCCATTTAATTTCTCCCATTATTTCCTGCTGACAGGGTCACAGATCGGACACCATAGCTGGCTGACCACGGGACAGCAATTTAGATTTGTCTCACTAGGTTTTTAGTCCTGTATAATACTTTCTGCTCTAAAAGTGCTATTGCTATTTCATTTATATATTCTGCATGGGAATCGAATACTATTTTAATTACTCTATGCATGTGTTTATTCTGTAGCTATTAGAAAATCTCTGTTAGACTTTAAAGTCCAGAGTTTCCCTGGAGGAAATATTTGCCAGCCTGCTAGATCTTAGTGATACAAGATCGTCTTGATATTTATTATAAAGCATACTTTTCTTCATTTTCTCCATGGCTTCCAGACAAATATTTCTGTGGCTCCCTGAACAAATCCCTTGTCCCTCCGAGTTGGATAGTTGCCTCTATCTCACTTCTGCTCAGCCAAACAATATCTTCTTCTCCTTTAAGCATTTTAATCATGCTTGCTGCTTTTTAAGCCATTCTCCCTCTTTGCTCACATGTTTACACACCGAGTTGAAAAAAAAGTATTCCAGGTAGAATTAAAAGAAGCAGTGGTTTCCATCTTGTGGTGCACAGTTAATATATTACCGCACCTTTACATGTCAGACTGCCAGCAGAAGCCATGGAGGAGCTCTCCATGCCAGCCGCATGGAGCTCTGCCATAATCGGTCTGTTGTAAGAGCTGATGGGAGGGCCAATTTCTTGTTTCAAGTGTTGACCACAAACTCATTTAGACAGGTTTTGTCTAGGAATCTAGGAATTCCTGTATTGTGATCTTCCTGGGACCCACTCGCTGCCCACTTCCCTTAGAATAAATCTGCATGAGTAAGGTTGCTTTAATTTTGCAAATCTTTATTTTTTGTTTCAGTTTGAAGTGTTCAGTCCACGCTACGGGCAGAGCAGAGCGAGACCAACATGGAGTGTTTCTGACAGTGCCCTTCAGAAATACTAACAGAAAGCAAAAATGTAAGAGAGCAACCACAGCATCTGAAGGGAACTTTTCCAAACAGAGGAGCAGAGGCATACTGGACAAAGAGCCTTAATATGTGAGTAAAAATTAATGAATGATTCTAAAATGGCCGTACTGAAATTTTACACTGAGGAAAGTGATGAAGACTCCAGTTGATGAATTTATTGATATCAAACAAGTGAATTACTATCAAGCACATGAGAACTACCAACGGGTCCTTCCCAGCAGGGAGCTGATGCTCTGCTAGACCCTTTCCTCTCCAGTTCCAACAGTAACAGAAACAGCTTCCCTCCCAAGAAGGAAAGAGTTGCTGTTGAGCTGAGCTGTGGTGTTGGCATGACTACCCGGTGGCGGTGTGACGGGGTGCCTTGGCAGTGCTTTTGCAAAGTCAGCCTCCGAGCAGGAAGCAGGCTAACATGTTTCTTGGACAATACAAGGCAAGGAGGGAGTAAATTTATGTAGGGATTGTTTAACATTAAAATTAGGTATCTAATCAGATGGGCATTTTTTTTACATGCATTCTAGCATAGAAGGAAAGATGGGATATTAAGTCAAAAGGCCGTGGTTGCATCATATGGGCTGATAAATTTATGAACAGACAGATACATGTTGATATGCATCAGATGACTGATTGCTCATTTTCATGTTTGTATGTTCAGTAAGGGGTACACAGGAGACTGAAAGACCAGTGGATGGAAATGTTCTTCTCCAGACCCAGACAAGCATTCAGTTTTTCAAGAAGGAAATACAAACGGGAAGGTGCAGCTGGAGACAGGGCTGGTGTTTAGGTGCCTATATTTTGGCAGCTTCTTAACTTTAGGCCTCGGTTGCCTATATAAAATGGGGGATAACGGCATTTCTGTACCTCACAGGGTTTCTAAAGAGAACTACATTAAGGGGTATGAGATGAGATGCATGGGCAGTCTAGTAAAGGAGGTAGTTTCTGTGTACAAGATAAACAGCTAACTCAATAGGGTAATGATTCCAGAAAATATCTTGCTGAACTCAGGCATGGGAAAGGGACACGTATGGACTGATTCAACTGGCTACACTCCTCTGTGTCATTCCTTGATAGATTTACCATGCAATTTTGGTTTGTTTTCCCCTCTCCAGTCCTTCAGAGAGTGATTCCTGTTGTGATGATTTAACACACACCTTACAATATAGCAACTCAAACAGTGGACTGAAAGATTTGTGTTGCTGATTCTGCAACAAATGCATCAAGTGCCAAATGTGCTTTTAATAACTTCCTGCGTTATGCTGAGATAGTTGGTCAAAGACATCTTAATGAAAGACAAGGACAGCTCAGAGTCATACTTGGGCATGAGTTTGATCCACTGTGTTTCATGTGCTTTTATTTACTGCAGAGGCAGTTTGTTTCACTTACAACTTTACTCCTCCACCAACTGTTGAAGCAGTTTAAATAAGTTGCACTCCAGTATTTGGACATTGACCTGCTTTTTACTTGTTTGTTTAGTGAAACTGCCATATAACTGACCCAGCAGAGTCGGGAGTTATAAACAAACTTTGACTGCAGAGTGTGTGTTTAGTTCAGCTTTCACCTTGACACAAAGCCTTTGCTTTCTGGAGGAGCAGAGACACTCTCCACAGTACATCAGCACAGTGCACGCCAACCCCCCTCCAGTAAAACACAACTAGAAAAAGGCAGTAAAAAAACCCATGCCATGCAGGTTTTTTTTTAATAGAGTGTGTGATTAACTTACCATTTATTTATGTTAATTCATCTCAGTATTAGGCTTCTTCACACCTTTGTGATATACAAAGCTGCTGTGAACAGATTGGCCTATGATCTTATTTATGTCACTGTAAATCCAAAGTAACTCACTTGAAAACAGCACTTACAGTGGTCTCCATCAGCATCTCTAATAATTATTTTGTCCTACGGTAGGTTTTTGTTCTTTACATATGAAAGTGCAATTCATCTGGTTTGTAATGTGTGAGTTTTTTTGAGGCAGAGTTATTTGCTAAGGCTGTAAATATTTAAATCCATCTAAATATTCTAGAATATAAATTCTGTTCTATTGAATATTTTAATCTGAACAGACAGCACCTACCTTGAAAAAGTAATATAAAGCTTATCATCTCTAGTTTAAACTGTTAAAAGCAGTCCAGCTGAAGTTGGACAAGAAAATATTTACGGTATCAATTCTGTGGTCTATGGCAAATAAGTGGCAATTTTAACTGAATGACTAATATCAATACCAGGAAATGACCACCATCAAACGTACAAAGTTAGCAATGACTTTCAGAAATAAGTCTTTCAGGAACCTGTGGAGGCTTCTTGTGACTTGGAGGAGCTTTCAGCGGTGAGATGTCTGCTTGGACAAATAGACAAATCTTTAGAACTGTATGTTTGCACCAGTAAATTCATTCAGAGACATTTTTCCTAAAGGGATTCCCTGCAGGGGAGCTATTATACATGTTCTAGCCTGAAACTTGAGCTGGCCAGAGAATGGAAATTGTGTTTCACAGACGATTTTGAGATTTTGAAATTTGTTTTCATTCCAATTCAGAACAAAACCTCAAAATGTTGAAATTCTCCACAAAGGAAAATTCCACAAAAATAAATAGTTTTGGCTTATTTAGATCATTATAACTTTTAAAAACGCATATATTATATAAAACAAAAAATCTAAATGTTTTATTCCGAAAATTGTTGGCATTTTTTTCCTCAAAAAAGAAAAAATTGGTAAAAATAATAGTTTCACAAAGCATTTTGATTGTGACAGAATGACATTTTTTGAAGGAAATCTACTCCGTTAAATAGTTTTCCATCTGAAGTTCATTAGAGTTCCTATTGCCGTGTTATCCAGACCTTTTGCTGTAATGCAAAAACTCTACAAATAGTCTAGCACCAGAACCATGGTCTATAATGCTGCTGCTTGTGGGCTTCTTATTGCATGTTTGTGCAATGGCAAGACTAGAAGATCTGCACAGATTGTCTCTTTCTCCTTGGCAAGGTGTGAGCAGGAAGAAAAGAGCACTCTTTCTGAAGAGAGCTCTCAAGGTGTGAGAGAATTGGCCTGAAGTTGCTCTTGCTGCCACCAAGCCTCCCGACACCAGAAATCCTCTCCTTGGCAGGGGAGCAAGCAAAGAGGCCAGAAACTAGCATCAACACTGGCTCCTTCCATTGAAAGAAAATGACCCACACGAGGAACTGGGCTCCTTCTCCGTCTCTTACAGGGCAAAGTCCATGGCGAACAGCCTCTAGGACACTTTAACAAATAGCAGTGTCAATAGCCTGTATCCCAGAGCTCAAAAGAGACAGTGGTGATGTGCTTTCAATGCCTCTGCTGAATTTTTGAATACTTGCACTGTTCCAGGGTTATCTGAACAGAAGGGAGTTTCATTTTTCATCCACATCCAAGTATGAACTTTTTGACACTATGAGCAGATTGAGGATGTATCTTTAACTGAAGACTACTCAAAGAGGATCTTTAGGTAATAGGATAAACATTGGCCATACTGCATTGCATCAGTACAGCAGCAAGGGAGAGAGAAGCAATGAGGATTGCACTGTATTCAGTGCAAAGGCAGTGAAGGCAAAAACCCACCTGTACTGGCTGCCCTCTCACCCATCCTTAGGTGCCTGGACAAAATGGATGGAGCTAAAAGACCTTACGGGTGCTGCTGCCCCTTTGCTTCTGATAAGCAAAATGTATTTGGTGTGTGTCACAGGCAATGACAGTGGCAGGTGATGAGGTTATTGGATGACAAACCTGGTCACACAGGTCTAGTGAGATTCTTGCCCTGCATGCTGTGCCCAAGGAGGAGGAGCAGCATTTGGGTCCCTATTGTATGTACACAAAGCCAGCATGTTGTCTGCAAGTGGGACATTTGGGCTTGGAGTGTAATTCTGGAATATGTTTTTCTCCTTGGGATATTTCTGAACTGCAGTCAGCGTGCTCCCCACTAGAAAGTGACATGTAGGAGCCACCCTCTCTTGTTGAAAACTTGGTAGAACGTCTGTACAATATTATGGACACCAAACTGTGTCTAAACCTAATTGGTTGCATGTGGGATTGATTGCTTTAATATAAAGAACTGAATGCACTGAAGACCTGCCAGAGGTTGTGGAAAAGATCAAAGAAGGTCAGATAAAAGGCCAAATGTAGCTTTAGTGAGAGCAATTGTAATTGCAGCACTTCAATGGAAGGGCTCCTGCCAGCTCAGAGCTGTGGCTGTGATCTTTCGTCAGGTGCGTGGAGATAGGCCTCGGCAGGGCCCACACTTGACAGCCATGTCCATCCTCTCATGGAAACTTTATGGTCCAGGCAGCTGCATAGTTTCATCTTCAGCCAGAGACAATAATTCAGTGTAAAGAGCTCAAAATGTTTCAATCCTCTGGGAAGTAAAAGTCTCTCTTGAGAAATTTATAAATTAAATGTCTTAAACAATTGTCAGAAACTCCATAAAAGTGTCAGGAAAGAGGCACCAGCCTTCCTGGTAACACTGCCACCCTGCCATTTCCCCAAAGACTGTAACCACTGCAGAGCTGCTACCATCACGTTGTGCCCCTACACAACAGCCCCACTTGAAGCCCAGGAATTCACTGTATTGCAAAGAGAAACCATTGCAGTTCAGAAACAAGCTCTCCAGGGTGCAGAGCCCTCGGGGCTTTGCACAGGGCCTCGCTTACCTTCACAGCCTGCTAGCATGTAACTGCATGGTGCAGCTCCACAGCGCTGCTCCGCCAGGTGTAGATCCGTTTGGGGAATGGACTCAGTGGAGTCCTGATAGAATATTTGCATTAATGTGAGATAGCTTTCTAGGCCAAAAAAATGCCATGAACTTATTTTTCCATCAGCTAATTGTATCAGCTGTTCTTTGCTGGTTTGCTGCCATCTCAAAGCATGTAAAACAGTTCTGCTCGGTGTTCAAAAGCAGTGAGTGCTGCCGAGTCTGGAACAAGGGTGGTTTCAGTGTTTCAGTGCAGAACTTAAGCAAACGTCACGAAGGAAGAGCAAAACCTCAGCCCCTGCTGGGGGCACAGCCGGGAGACGCTGCCCTCTCTGCAGGGTTGCACATTACCTGGCCGAGGGCTTATACGAGATCCAATAAGCTTTTACAAGGCTCAATCTGTACGATGAGAGATGCAAGATAGAGCTTATTAGACAGCACAAGATGTTGCCATTAGGCACACACAAGGCAAAGGATCAACTCCCACACTTGGGCTTCGTCTCTATTTAAATTTTTGCAGCCATAGCTACAATGGTCAGGAAGGAGAAAGGTAGCACACCTCTAAGCAACATAGCTATGCTGGCAAGAAGCCTTATGTAAATAGCCGAGTCTCCTTTGTGTTGTGCACCTCGCTGGCAGATTGGGGACGGTTGCACAGGAGTCGTCTCCAGCATGGCTGGCTGACCCTGTCCTTTCCAGGTTGGCACCTTCAAGCTTGCCAGGGTGTGCCTAGCTGGAGCAAGGCAAGGAAGAGGGGCTGCACTGAAAACTGGAGTGGCACTGGGCACCCTCGTGAGGGAGCTTGCCTGCATCTCTACTCCCGCCTCATCAGCAGTCACCAGTGAGGCTGCAAAGAGGCAAGGGAAAGGTGCAAAAGCAGAATCTTGCCAGACATCGAGTTTGATCTGCACCAGATTTCCAAAGACTTTTGGGGCTCTTCCGATCTGTACAAAGGGCTCTGTGCCTGGCCCTGGACAGTTTAGGGCTGGTCTTCCCTGATGGGCTCTGGATGAGTTGTCCTCTCCTATTACATGTACAAGGAACTCTTGAGATATGCCTAAACACAAGCCCTGTAATTATGGTGTGTGTGTTAGCAAATTAGACCAAACTGAGCCAAAGGGCCTTACCAAGGTATTAGATGACGCTGCGCTGGACGCTTGCTTTCTGCAGCTGCCTGGTCAGAGAGGACACTGCTACAAAGTGAAAAGCAGGGAAGGCAGCTGGCTGGTTGTAGTGTCTACATCCCTGCCCAAAGCCCCTCGAGGTGTCCAGGGAGATAAAGGTTGGATGGACTAAGGTCGTTTAAACAAAAGCACCCCTGACTGAATTCATGAGCACATTTTAAAGCCTTTTATTTCCTCAAATAACTGTGTGTATTATGACACCTATAAAAGGGCTATGCCCACTTGGCACTCACCAGCCTGCAGCGGCTCCTTAAGGGCCTGCCTGGACTCCCGGCAGAGGCCAGAGCTGGTGCTGAGCACTCCAGAAATTCCTCTCTAGCTCCAATTCTGTTTGTTTTATCATCTTTACGGAGCAAGCCATCCAAAAGCTCTCTTCTGAAGGGCCCTGTATTAAAAAACACCAAACACTCCATGCTGCTAAGTGGTGACTCAAACTGGTGTTATTTTTCCCCCATGAGACGCCTGGGGAAGCTGAGGCAGCGTGGATGGAGTGTCCCTGTGATCCGTGCTTGTGACTTTGAATTGCTTCAACCTTCTCAGCACAGGGCAGAGATGCCAGTGCCTCTGGAGTGCTGAGAGAGAAGTCCATTATGAACAGAAGCTGTGAATTAGTCAGCCCTTTTTTTAATTAGTGTTTCATTGATTAGTACTAATTTAGCAAATGAGTGCCATGATTAGCTTGATCAGGACTAGAATGGAGGGGAAGGTGTGGGATATTGGGGGGTCTGCTCCGGTTTAAGTGGGGCTGGGGAGCTGCTGTCCTGCAGGGAAGGAAGACACAGCCCGGCGGCTCCCATGGGGCCAGCCAGGACAGGCGGGTAGGGTGCTGCTGTCTCTGCAGAAAGTAGCCACTCTCATCAAATCCCCAAAGGCAGTGTATTTCAGACTGCCAGCTGTTTGCTGCGAGCAGGGAGGTCATGATGGATCGGTGTTCATATAGAATATGTTGAAGAAGCTGGCAGAAACTTGCTGGAGAGGAGGAGACTTGCTTTTTATGGTGGGGCTAGGGGAGCCTGAGCCACTATCATGGAACTTTTGATGGGGATGTCCCCTTGTAAACGAGCACTGTGCAAGACAGACACCTTCAGAGACTGTCATGGCAGCTGCAGAGTGTCCCAGTGACATTCCTTGTCCCCAGCTTCTACCTGCCGCCATCAAATCCCTGCACCCACCCTGTCTGTGCCCTTGATGCAAACACCAGGATCCCCCCTAACTCCCAGGGTAGAAATTTAAGTACAATAAGCGATTTTGCAATGGCTTCTTCCCACTGTGGTGCTGCCCGATTAGAAAAGAGGGTGAAATCTCTGCACAGGAGCTTGAACACATCCCCTCCAAAATTTAGCCATGGAAACCTGCCCCTGTGGCTGGGATGCTCCGGGCACCAAGCGAGGGAGATGGGCACTGAGCTGGCACCCTGGTACTGCTGCCCTTAGAGTGGCCCAGGTCCCTCCAAGAGATGCAGCTCCTCCAGTGCCACTGAACCAAGTCAACTTCCCTTGAGCAAATTTTCCTTTTTTCATCACAAAATATTATCGAAACTAAGAGCTCTTCAGTTGATGCTGGATGTATCTCATGGTCTGCTGCAAAGTCCAGTTAAACTAAGAAACTGCTAGCTGAAACAGTGCTCCAGAGGAAGCAGCAATTATGTATCTATTGTCTGATTGCTGCTTTTTTGCAGCAGGGATGGCTCCTTGACATTAGGCCTATGGAGTCTGCCCGTTAATAGTAGTTTTAAATGGTCAAGAGGTTACAGCAGTAAGGAATGTTAGTAAAAAATGTCTCTGTGGAGTTTAAACAACCAGTATTTTAGGCAGGGCTTGGTGGGTTACTGTCCCTGCACAAACAACTAGAATGTGAGAGTCTGGGCTGGGAAATACTTAAACTGTTTGGAAAAACTTGTTTTGTGCAGCTTGAGAGTGTCCCTGGAGGCTGTGGCCCAATGCCATGACTCCTGGTAAAGGCTGGGCTGCAGTAACAATGAAGCTTTTATGGGGAAGCTGGAGTACAATCAGAAACTTTTCGGTCCCGAGGGATTATGGGGAGGGGAGTTCCTGGGTTCAAGATGTCTGGCACATTATGCACATTTCCACCAGGATTTGGGGGTGTTCTATGGCATGCAAGGTATGCAAATTGCTAAATGTGTTTTCAATTTTGCTGTGTTGTGCTGTCTTTGTTGGGTGATCATTTTCTCTTCAGTGTAGCCAGAAGACAAGATGGGTTCATAGCAGGAGAGGAAAAGTGTAGTTGTCTCACAAGCAGTATTGACCTATGAAGAGCTTATATTTTTGATTCTCCAGCATGCTCCTAACTGTGTGGCTGCAGATTATTCACTGATTAAACTTCCTCTAGTAAGAAGTGTCCTGAACTGAAAGGCATCTTTGATGGACCACTCCTTACCAAAGTGATCAGAAGTGTGCAGGCAGAAACTATCTTGTTCCTTGTTGCTATTACTTAACCTTAATCATTTGCATGCTGTATATAGCAGATGTCAGCAAGAGGTCTAGCAAGTTACCAAAGTATCCGCTCCGTCAGCGTTATAGCGTCGATTCAGATTTTCTTCGAAGGCATCACAGTGCTGCTAATTAATTTGAAAGCTTTGTTACAGGAGAGAAGGCATTTCCTATTAGACATAGACTTCCATTACTAACGGTGTTAGCTGCTATAAAAAACACGGCAGGATGGGCCCTACAAACCAAAAGAGAAGGTAAGGGGCTGTTCCTGAGGGCTGAACTAGCACTGCCACCATACATCTGTTCCAGCATCCGGTTTGGGAACATTAAATCTGATCCAATGCCCATTGAAATCAGTGAAAAGATTCCTGCAGATTTCCGTAGACTGTGAAAGGGACTGTCCAGAGTCTGAGGAGCAGCTAACCCAGCATTGCACGAACAGTTAGCTCCTTGTCAGCCTGCAGTGTGGGATGATGGCCATACCCTGCGCCTCACACACACCTCACACGTGCCACATATGCCAGGGCAGCACAGGGCTGGCTAAACCCTTGTTTGCCTGGGCAAGGGAAACAGGCCTCACACGAACAGAGCCCAGGAGTAGAGAGGCTGGAAGTAAATCTTTTTTTTTTAGATTACAGAAATATAATTACCATCTGAGACTGACCAAAGATTGTAGGATTCAATGGTTTTTATTGCATTTATGGTATTTATGTCTTTCCTTTCTCGGGACTCTCAAGGAAGCAAACCAGTGACAAGGAGGCTGGCTTGCTAATGGGGTTCCCCTGCCAGGGCCCCTTGTCCCCCGTTTTGTGCATCTTCCTCTTTCATCTGCTGAGGTTTAACCTCAGGCCTGCCTTCAGTTTGCAAACACTGAATGGCCCTTAATGACAGCAGCACAAACAAAACCCTATAAAGGTAAGATTTGTGATTTACATGGGGTTAATTACCACAACAAGCACATTTATTCACTTCTCTAATAAATCCTTAGGACAGGAACAAGTACTAGCTTGACCAGATTAATCCTGTGTGTATATTTTTCTTGTAGCCATTTTTGCAAATCTGTATGTGCAGGATAGAAAGAGACAAAATATCTCCTATCATTTAGGCAGTAACTCATGAGCTATGTGCTTTTTCACCTGTAATGGCATCAGCATTTACTTCAGATCTGGTACAAAATAGACTTTATCATGACTTTTGCTGTCTTGTCTATCTTTTTAAAGGAAATGAGTAGATCATAAATACATATTAACTACAGCAGTGTGATCTATTGCTCCGACACCTACTCGCCACAGGAGGAATGTGAGGTCTGTGTTTGTTTCTGCTAAACTAATAAGACCCGATCATTATATTCATGAGGTTAAAAACCTGCAGTGACAGGTGCTGGTGCATGTCCAGGCCCTGTGGTGTGAAGCTGTGCTTCTGCAAGGGTCCTACGAAGTCCATCATTTGCTTAAATATTACTGATGATGGCAAGTTGAAGATTCACACCATCAAATAGAATGAATAGGTTGGTTTCATCAATCTGATTTACAGAAGAGGTAACTGATGTAGAGAGGTGACCAGTGGCTTTGGGAGCCTCTGGTTTTAGATGATGGATCACTTGAAAAACTTTATGGGGACCAATATTATTAAACACTACCCCCGATTAAACACTGCATTCTGATATACACAGGTTGCAAAAAGGTTTTCTTCAGCTGTTGATTCAGCTTAGCTTTAGCCGCCTTCTAGGTTTTCAGTAGTCGCACGTGTGTAGGGTTGACTGCAGTGTCCCTGATTTGCTAGAAAAGTATTTGCAGTGGCTCAGCACTGTACCTGATGGGGCCTCCCTGCTGTTCCTTAGGAATTTGTGTCAGACAGAACATTTCGTACAATGCAGAAGATTTTGTCACCTTGATTCGAAGGAAGTTGTTTGTGTTAATGCTTAAAGGTAATGTGAGACAAGGCAAACTCTTTACTTTAGAACACACGTTGTGCCATTGATGTACACAGTACAGTAAATATAACAAACAAAGAGTTCACTGTGGTATTTATGCTCACCACAAATGCATTTGCAAAATAGGATTATTAGCAATCTGATAAAATAGGACTGCTTTTAGGCAGAAACCCTGTGTGTTCAGTGAAGTGCGCTCCTTAACTTTTCTTACCATTTATCAACCCAACACATTCCTCCCCATTTTTTTTAATGCCTTCCATTAATAGTTAAGAAAAACCTAGGGAAAACAAACACTCTATTCCTGATTGTTTATTCACCAGTCTCTTAGGAACCATAATTACGTCTCCCAGGAATTGTGTGTTTTATCATACTGTATATCTTAAAGAGCCACTTTAGGTAAAATAACAAGGAGTGCCTTATGAAGGAAAATTGGATTCGTTTTAAGACTTTTTTAACCCTCCAAAGAATGGCTCTTTGTTTACTTCTTTAGTGCATGTGGCAACTTGCCCAAATAAATACTATGCTGCATAAATACCAGAGATTGGTATTTATGATATTACATAAACATACTCTGAATAATGACTCATTGTTGCAGTGAAGAAGAACACAAGGAATATACATTGCAGTCAATGCATTATTTCTCATCACAGTATTAAGTAGCACCGAAGCGTCGTAGTACAAAATGATACTGAAATTGGAGAGGAAAAGTCCTATGGCATTGTTTAGCACATCTGAGTTGACTAAACAAAACAGAAAACAGCCAAAACAGGAATGCGAGGAGGATAAGAAACAGTTAGTCATCAATATGCAGGGGTGGGGAACCAGTGGTTAGGTATATTTTGGGGTTGATTGGAAAAAAGGTTTATTGCTCTTTAAACTAAAAACTCATTCAATACATTCATACTGCTGTTACAACAACGAGCTGAGCCCTCAGGGTTCATACTCCTGGCCTGTGATGATGCTTACAGCAATAGGATGTTGATACCAATTTTTCACTCATGGAGCCACGCTTTCAAGTAACTTCATTTCTCAGAGTCTTGGTTTATCCAGCTACAGTTTCATTAAATATTTACCTGCATTTCAGCAAAGTTCTGTCTGTGCAAGGATTTGTGTGAACAAAAATGTCACCGTGCCACACTTTGCATTACTGCCAAATGATGGCTCCCCTGCTGCATGGGGTTCAGAGCTGAGAAATCAAAATCCCAAAGGGAAGATGTGTATGCCAAACCTTCTCTTTTAAAGCCAGTGGGGTATTAAATAATTTTATTTTTCAAATCCATGGTTGTAGTCTGTCTTGTCCAAACAGCAAAAATAAAATACACTCAAATCCTCAAAGGGCCACTGAATCACCCCTTTAAAAAGGATGATGAAAATTGTCACCCTTGATAATGCACTAGCCTAAAAGTGTGATTTTTTGAAATTCTCCTCTTTCCCTGAAGCAGCCACAGCCCTTCAGGAACAGCAAAGAAATCCCAAAGGCAGAGCATGTCCACAAAGGGGGTGGTTGATCCTCCTAAAATGCAGAAGTTTGGGGGTACTCTATGCTGGGTGCACCCTCCTTCATGAATGCAGGCTTGCACGTTGTAACAGAGGGGTGGCTTCTTGTGTTTGCTGTGGTTTATCATCATCAGAAGACATTTCCCCCCTAGGTGTGAATAAAGGGATGAATTGAGGAGTACCCCTTCTTTCTTCCTGCTCTCTCACCTGAGAAGATAGCACTGGATGCTCCCAGTAGCCTCACAAAGGTCATGTGTTTATGGAAACCTCTGCATTACTGCATGGTTAGTAGCTGTTTATTGTGGTTATTAAACTGTACCTTATTCCTCTAATTTTTACTAGTTCCTGGTTTTACTTCTTTAGTCAAAACCCACTGTGTTTAAGCAGAGCTGTGTTTTGATGTTGTCCTGGGTGCCATGTGCTATTCCATCTTGTATGCAAGGTCTTACTGGATAAATGGAACACTCATTGACTTTTTCTTCCTTGTGCTTTACATTTTTCATACAGAAAAGGAGGGAACACAAGACAACAGGAGAACGGAAAGCTGCTGATCTGCAAGGAGCAATGTTTAGAGAATATGTCCTGGGCCAGGAACCAAATGCACAGCAATAGTTTGCTGAGGTTCTGCTAGCAAGCCTGGGAATGACTGTGATGCCCTCTGTGCCATTCTGGATGACAGAAGATTTATGCCTGGGCCACTTGCAGACATCTGGCTAAAGCGCTGCAGGTCCAGGCAGAAAGCTACACCTTCAAGGTTTGTCCCTATTTCCTATTTTCCCAGAAAAAAATGGATCAGTAACATATATCAGCAAAGTTGAGAGAACAAGAAATATGGTCAAATTTCAAATTCAATCCAGTTCTATTTTTTATTTTTTTATTATTAAATCAGTGGCACTGCCCAAAGCCTCCAGTTTTATGGTGTTTAGTGCTCTTCAAACACATGCTGGGATATCATGCCGAGACATCAGTCCTTTATTTGGATTTTGAAGCCATGCCTCACTACCAGTTATCTCAAAACACATATTGAAACCTGTCCCAGGCAGCTGTAACCTGAATTCTTTCTTACATTGATTGGGCTCTGCTATTCTCTCTTCCTGGGAGCCTGGAAGATGAGACGGCAGACTAAGGAAGGTCAGCACCAAAGCCTGGTAACAAGCAAGCCCCATCCAAGCCCCACAGAAGTCAGTGGGAAGGCTTGGGTGGACAGCTGTGGTTTTGACTCCGGCCCAGAGATGCTAGAAAATAACAAAGGGGACAGAAGGAAATAGCTTGGTCAGCTTTGGGGATTATTCCTCCTGTCTTTTAAAAGGAATAAATATATGGTTTTTGTTATGAATTTCTCTGAGAAGTTGTTTGTGCTCCCAGTCAGCCGTGTCGTAGCAATGTGCCTGTGTGATGAAGGCAGAGCAATTCTGAGCTTACAGGTTTAAACATCCTTTTTCAGTATAGTTCATGGCAAGGAACTGTGAGTCACCAATCTTCTCTCTAACATGCTGGTCTACTCTGCATAAAAGCATTCGTACACTTTGCATAAGCATGAGGATCACACTGACAAAGAATGATAGCACTGCTTAAGTAGTTAAGTTGGTTATTTATTCATTTAAATGTATGTGGATCAAGACATTTTTCTGTGACCTAAAGCGGCTGCCAAACCTCTGATTAATTTGTAACTCTTATTGTGTCTTGTCTCATTCTTTTGTTTCACACAAAAGGATGCAGACGCAATTTCACTCACAATTGCTTTGAAAATGGCAGCCCTCTGTAGCACCTCCCAAAGAAGAAAACAGGCAAGAGACTGCATTTCATTACTTTATTTCTGCATGAGTAAACTTCACGGCCATGATCTCATCACTCACTGTGCTTGTAGAAATGCACAAGAAAAATACTATTCTAGGCAAAATGTACATATGTGGGCCTAGTCCACAGGCAGCACTTACAAATCAGGTTAGGTTTTACGCTTTTCAGAAGTTCAGCTATCTAAACAAGGCAATTATGTTTTGCTCCTTCCCCTAACTATTGCTGCACAAGTGAGTACCCACGTGATTGCAGAAGGTAGAGAAGGATGAGGCAGACTCAGCATATAACATTTGTTGAAATGGCTTAGAAAAGGGTCTTATAACTTGAAGACGATATCACAGCCATCCAGTGGTTCTGCTTCCTTCTGCCACTCCCCACAAATGCAAACAAAGCAAATTCTATCTCCCGATGTCACCCACTGTTGTTTGTACAACGATTGGTATTTTTCAGATATCTTTTCTATTATTTTTCAAAGACCTTTTCTATTATTTGTGTTGATCAGAAAGCAAAAAAATAAATAAATCTGCAAACCAGACAAGGTCAAGTGTTAATTGAAGTTGTCTGACAGGCGGGAAGTTGACATCCAGTTACCAAAGCAAGAGACTCGTCTCTTTTCTTGGCCAGTTCAGTGTCAGATTTTTTGGGGTCCTGAAAAATATAACTGCCGTGCAGAAGATATGTCTCCCCTGCATCTCAGCATTTCTGAGGGGTAAGACTAGTTCAGAGCCAGGATTCCCTACTCCACAGATAATGTTTGTTTGTTAGATGTTTTAAGATTCTCAAATCAAAGGGATGTATGGACCACATCCATAAATACATTACATTAAGACAAGACATGTAGCTACAGATGTATGTAGACAGGAAAAAAAATGCAAAATTATTTCATGGAACTTTGTACAGTTCTGCAGTGTTAAACCTCATTAAAATTCAAAATTGCATTTTAATTCCACAGGTCAGTAAACCACCAGCAAGGCGCACACTGCCAGCACTGTAGTGTCACCAGAGGAGCTGAGAATTATCCCAGACAGTAAGTGGTGGATGCAAAGGAAGTGCTGGTAAGTCAGATGGCACTGAGTCTGGAAAGCGTGCACGTATGAAAATGGGCCCAAATAGGATCCTTACCCAAACACATGGGAACTACATCCTTCTTGCCTCTTGGCTCAAGAGTCAGAGGGCAGAAGCATCACCATTCCTGCCACCCACTGCCTGAGAGCAAGGAGGGGCAGGGACAGCACCCGTCAACATTCAGGTTTTGTAGTGGCATCACCCAGTTGTCACCTGCCCTATTCCAGCTGGGACAGGAGTCATCGAACCACAAGCACTTTCATGCTCAGCATACCCCTGTTCTAGCTGGTCCCCTCCATCCAGTAGTCCAGGGTGCCCCATCCACCTCATCCCCCACAGCTCACTGAGAACACTTGGCCTTGGCTTTGCATCCCTGTGGTCTCTTGGCTCCTTTTCTTTCAGCCAGATGTCTGCTTGGATGTAGGGATCAAAGTGTCTTAGAATGACTGTAGGTGAAAGAAAAATGCAGAAGAGAAGCTCCCTGAGAAAAGGCAGACTGATGACTCTGTTGTCTGTTGTATGTGTATATATAGCTTTTCCTGGCATTCCTTCTAACTGCTGGGTTGTGGTAGGATTGTGCTCCTGAATTTCTAAATAGAAACATGCTGGAAAAATTGCTTTTTCACCCAGTGCTGTGCAGCCTGTCCATTCTGATGCAGATGTCTGTGAAATGACTTATGTACATTTTAGCATAAGACCAGATAAAGGTATATGATTGTATACTTTCACATTCCACAGAAGCTTCTGTTGCTCTGCACCATTCAGGATTTGCCCCATCTCTATGATGCAGCTCACCTGTACAACTTCAATCCATGATAAGAAATCTACTGGAGAGTATCTGAAGAAAAGCTTAGTACCACTGCAAAAGATACTCAGTAGCTCTACAAGAGATGTGGTGTCAGAGATGTCTAAGAGCAGTCACAGCTACGTAATAAACTGCAAAAATGGCCTGGATTCCTCCGTAGTTGATACAGTTGATATTTCTGAAAATACCAGAACCTACAGCCTTTGGACAGCTGTACTCAGTAGTTAGATGCTATATCATGCAATGCCACAAGTATCAGTGGATTTAAGGGTAACATATTTAGTGTACTTAAGTGTGTTATCCACGGAATATTTTCTTTAAAATTAATAGTATAGAAGAGTTTTCCTTAGGAAAAAAAAAAGAAAAAATCTCAATGTTCTTGTCAGATGCCTCCAAGTGAATCACTAGTCATTCCTGCTCACTGAAGAACTCAACTGATTTTTTTTCCTAATGCTCTAAACTCAACCTGTGATCTGAAGAAAACAGGCAGTGCACTTTCTTTCGTTTGCATCAGTGTGGTAATAAAGATTCTGCAATCAGATTTTATCTGACAAGATGATTAATTTCATTGCTGCACGAGTGCAAGTGAAATTCAGGTCCATCTCCCATCCCTGCATTTGGCTCTCCATGTAGTAAAGAGATTTTGGTTTGTTTAAAAAAAAAAAGCTTGGTGTTTGTCAAGCATGCAGCTTTGACTTGAAACTAGGTCTGTTGATCGAGTTCCATTTTTTACCACCTTACTCCTGTAACCTTAATTACCTTTTTTTAAGAAAACTGAGATCAGCCTCATTGATGATATTATATGAGTCAGAGAAGTGTCAGAGACTAGAAGTGTGATAGCTGTTCTCCTGCAACCACAGGCATCCAACTAGTATTATTTATGTACCATCGACAATGGGACATGCTCAGACTTGAAGGACTAGTGCTGACCTTCCCTTGCTAATCATTTATACACTCCTTGTTTTGAGTGCTCCACCTTAAGGTTTCTCATGACTCACTTTCTCTCTGGAGTGAACAAATAAATCCTGAAGGACTCTGTACACTTCCAAGTGTGTAACCTGTACCCTCGTACTCGCCTTGTTCTCAGCAACAGAAGCTCTCCAAGTAGTAGTGCTATTTATTATGGTGTGACCTCAGAGCCATAGGACTTAGAGAGCTGAGAGGGTGGTGGTGTTCAGGTTGATTTAGGCTTCTCCTGCTGAATGTCAACCCAATGCTCTCACAGGTGCTACAAGGAAGGGAAAAAGCTCCTCTGCTCTCTGGAGACATTTACAGTTCACCCTCCAAACAGGCAACCTCAAATGTTCAGATAGATACCTTGACCATAGTCAAAGGTTTACTGAAGCAAAATGAAACCTGATTATATCTCATAGGGATGTATATATATTATAATATATAACGTATATTTTTATATATATAGTATCTACAATATTGTATACATTACATTATTATATATTTGCAATTCTACCTTAGATACACATTATACATTGCATGGGTATCTATGTATGTATAACCATATACAGGCACATGTGCATATACACATATACATACATGCATATGTATATGATATACATATATATGTGTCTGTTTCTACACACATGCATTTTTTTAAACCATTTTTGCTCATGTACATGGCTAAGAGCTCTTAAGGTGACCCACTGAACGGACACTTGCAGAGTTTTTTTTAATCTGAAGGAAAGACTAAATTGAGGAGACCTATTTCTGGGTTGTTCAGACCAAAAGACCTCATGCTGGACATTCAAATGCTGAGACTGCTGCTGATAACTCTTGTCCTCTCTGTATTGACTGGTCCATCTGCTAAGTGGGGCTGCTAGTGCTGACATCCCCACTTCCTTAGCACTGCTTTTGGGAGACATAAGCAGTAAATAGTTGCAAATGCTTTGAACATACAAAGAGTATACAAGGGTGAATATTATGAATAGTACAAATATTATGGAATATAGCAATAATGGAAAAGCACCAATATTGTCATTAATGAGACATGCAGCAGTTCACAAACAAGATGATGAGCTTGAGAAACTTAGTGGGAGCAGAGATGAGAGGAGAGGACATAGGTACAAGAGGGTGCAAGGAAATACCATCTTGCCTTTGTCCTTTCCTTGTGTAGCTCTTCCCCAAGAGGCATTGCAGAGAAGTGGGGTGGGTGGGAAGGACTTCGCCACTGAAGGTGTGTGGGGAGCTTTGGAGAGAGCTAGTCTGCCTGGGGCAGGGTTGGCTTGGCTGTGGGGTCAGAGGTGGAGGGAAGAGAGGAACATCTTTTGGTTTATGTTCAGCAGAGGCTGTGGGGCTGGAGCTTAATTGCAGGGGCTTGGGATAGGCCAGCAAGGGTGGGGGACACATCAAAATGTCATCGGAAAGAAGGAGGGAGGCTTGATCTAGCATGCTAAGAGCACTGCTACCCTAATGGTCCCTGGTTGAGACACATCTAATGGGATGGAGCTTCACCACAGCAGTCACAGGGGAGCAATGTTAGAAGTAGGGCACTATGGGTTGGTACAGCATGAGGGAGTAACTTAAACTGCAGGGCTATGATGCAGAGAAGGATGTGGTTCTTTGAATTCCTTCCCCTTGTCCCATTGTTTCCTTTCCAGGCGCACACAAAATCTTCCTCTGCCCCTCCCTCCCAGCTCAGCTTTTCTCCTCTCTTTGGCTTTTTATCCTTTCCCTGTTGTAGAGCCAAGCTCACCAGTATGTACCCCCGCCCAGTGCAGTAGGGACTTTCCCACATTGAGTTAAATTTGCCTTCTTTTGGCTATTTCTCCCTATCTGGGACCCATATGTCGAGCAAAACAATTGTAAATGGGGTTAGTTCATTACTTTGGCATGGGGCGGCAGGAGGCAGGGCCAGGAACGGGTTCTTCAGAAAAGGTTGTATTTCACAGCTGTGCCCATTAGTTGTGCTGGGGGGACTCATTTTCATGAATTTACAGAGCCCAGTCACACCACAAAGCTGTACGTGGGAGCCCAGGTTACGAGTCTCCTCTCTATCAGACAGGAAGATGCTAGGAAGGTCTGGGAGTCATGGGCACACAGGCAGATCTTGCCTGCCCAGGACGTAACGGACATGACCTGTCCTGCCATTAGCTTTTAGAGCCAAACTCCCTGACTTCAGAGGACGCTTTGTGTGTGTGTAAGAAACCGTGGCAAGGTCAAGGCCAGATTGCTTCACATCACCAAAATACAAATTCATACATTCATCCTAGAGCAAGGCTTGTGCAACAAGACAAAATGGAATAACATAAAAGCTGGAAGCCAGAGCGGGCTGCAACGTCACTGGAGAAAATACCCCAACAGCCGCACAGGAAGGCAACACTGAATCTGTTGTCAGATTAATCACGGATTTTTCTTTTTACCATAGACATGACCTTAAAGCTTTCCTTTGCATGCTAAAGATGCCACCTTTGACACTGAGAGCTGAAGTGCAGTACAACTACATCTTTTAATGGAAGTTCCCAGGCGACATGCCAGTACTCTGCAAACAGATAAATTTATGGTCTTTCAGGTACAAACAGGCATGATTTGTGATCCAGAGGAGGATGTGGTTCTTTCCATTCCTTCTTCCTGTCCCCTTCTAAGCCTTCCAAAGCACACGTGAACATGGCCTAGTGATGTAATCTTCCCAGGGCTGGTAAACAATATTCCTATTCTAAATTACCTGAGTAGCTTCACCAAAAATTAGTAAAATCCCCACAAGCACAGGCTATTAATCATTCTGCAAAATACTAGGCTAGCTTCACTGGTATAACTCAAGAAGTCCAGCAACTGCAAGGTTTATTCAAATCTCTACTGCTGAATCTGTGCTCTTTTGTTACTGACTCCAATTTAAAACTTTGCAAACATTGAACAGCTTGTAAACTGGGAAAAACTCCTCTCCCCAAATTTGAAATATATTTTCCCATACTGCTCTGGCACCAAAATAGGCAGTGTTCACACTGGAAAAGGACCTGATTCTAAGTTCTTGTGCTGTGCTGAAAAAATACATCTCTCCAGACAGGTGCAGACAGCCCTGAACTTGCTTTGCTCACGCTCTGCGATGTTTGGATGCATGCCGGCTCTACAGCCGTGTTACACAGCACAGCGCCTGAGCCTTGCCATGTGCTTTCAGAAAGACCAGCCAACGGGAGGACAACATTTTTCAGAAACCTCCTTGGGTGTGATAGCGAAGAGCATGACTGCTCTGTGGTCTTGTGGTACATGCGACAACATGACCATGCTCACGTGTGCAAAGCCAGCTGCCATCTGGGATGCATTATTAAAAAAAAAAAAAAAATTAAAGGCACACTATGTCCAGCAACAGCCCCAAGGTGTGCTGGAACAGGTGTGCCAAATGCAGTGATTTATAATGAAGCAGCAATTTATAGCCCTGTTCTTTTGACTGCTTTCTGTCAGCTAGCTCAGAGAGAAGTATTTGTGGCATTCTCGTTGGGCCCATAGTTCATGGCATTATTTCTCAGGGACTATAAACAGGGGAGTGCTTTTCATATGAGTTTGGCTACTATCTAGTTTTTTTTTCCTGTAGTAATAATATAGAACCTCTGTGTATCAGAGAGGGAGAGAGGGAGATGCAGAAACTGCTGTATGCACAATAATATTTATGAAGTCTTGTGCTTAGCTATTTCTCTGCCTGCCTGGTAATACACTGTATGGTTGTGTTCGCTTCTTCCATTCAAGGATCTTAAAATGCCTTGTAGACCAAATTGGTGGGGAACAGTAATATTTTTATTAGATCAACTGATAAACAAACTGACAGATAAATAAACAAACGTGTTTTGGGGCACAAAGGTCTGTTTCCATTCTGAAGTAATCTTCAACAGAAGCAGCAATTTTCAATGGTAAATATAGGCTAAGAAGTGCTGTGATTTCAGGTAACCAGTGCAACGTCCTTTGGTTCTCCCAGGCTACCTGGGAGGCAGCCAGTGTCTCATTGCTGCTACAGCGAGGCAGACTGAAACACTGAGAGGTGGGTTGGCTTTCTCAAGGCTTATGTGCCAGTTTTGGGAGATTGAGAAAGCCCTGATCCGGGACTCCCAGCCTTTACTAAGTCCGTAAAAACACATTTTCTCCTCTTGTGGCCAGTATTGTCTCAGCAATATTTTTGATTGCTCTCATATAAAGCCCTTTTTTTTCCCTGGGATGTTAATGTTGGCATACAGGTGTTTTCTATCAACCTTCTCCAGAAAATTTCAGTTGTTCTGAAAAGGGAATTAAGTAAGGAAGATTTACTACTGTTTAAAAAAGCCAGCACTTCAACGCACATCCGCAAAGGAATGCTTTATGATCCAAAGTATCATTGCCTATCATTGCAATGGCAATTCTTCCTTAGTCAAAGCCTTTCTGTGTTTCTTCCTAGGGAATTAACATGGATTTAATCATCAGTTAAAACATCTAGTGAGATAAAAATTACTTCTAAAAATGGGTTGAGTGGAAGGGACATCAAGTTATTTATCTTGCATTTTTAGTGGTATTTTTTGGAGCATTGATAATTATGCAGGTTATTGGTTTTGCCTCCCCTCCAATAACCAGGAAAAAATTTGGAAGCGTTTCATACTGGTCTTGGGAGAACAAGAAGAGGATGTCTTGTTCCTTGTGTAGGATTCTTTCTAAATTTATTGTTATTTCCAGGTAACCTCTTCATCTGGCTGTTTGTCCTGCTGTCTCCCTGTCTGTATGTTAACCTAAAGATCATTAGAGATAATTGCAAAGTGGCTCAAACTTTACCATCCTAAAGCTGAGTGAATGGAAATAAATTACTCTTTTTCCAGCTTTCTCAACAGGGGTGCCACTTGCCGTTACCATGGCTGGCTGTGTCCTTAAACCACAAACCAAAACATTTCCAGAGTCTGGCGTCCTCCTCCAAGGTCTCCAGCGCCACGGCTGCGATGGCCAGGGCTGTTGCTTGGTGGTACTGAGCTGATGAAAAGCCGCCAGTCGTTATCCCACTGTACAGATGGACCAGAAGTTGGCCTTGAACATGGGTGACTGTCTCCATTAGCCCAATGAGAAATGTGAGTGAGTTTTGTGCAAGTGCATGCCTTGGCAACAGCCACACATCAGAGGTCTGCAGCCGCCCTCCTAGCAGGGCATGGGGACTCTTGCAATCCTGGCCAATATGAGGCTGTAGGGTGGCAGATGTATTTTAGAAATACAGGTTTCAAATTATTGGTTATCCCAAACTTACTGCCTACTACGGACAGTCCTAAAGGACAGGTAGAGCCTCCTCTGTCACTGCCCTCTCTGAGTACACAGAGCATTAACCTGGCAGCAGCAAGCCTGGGTCATGCACAGCACTGCCACTGTCACAGCGCCCAAAGCTCTCCCAGGCGGTGGAGCTTGCACTGAAGCTGTGGAGCAGGGTGAGCCCAAATGTCATTTCAAGGGACATTTTTATTTCTAAGCGACGTGCTGTGGCAGCGGCTGTTACTTGCAAAGCAAGCCTTTTCTGTTATGGATTTTTTTTTCCTTTCTTTGTAGTTTAGTTAAAGTAATTGTGGATGTAAGTATACAGCTAGCTTCTGTATAAGAAAAAAACACACACTGCTGCAAGCAGGAGGCTGCCCTGTCAGCACTGCTACCCAATGTAGCCGGGGCTGGCTCGCCCGCAAACCGGCACGTCCCCATCCTCAGCCGTCTGGGGTGCTCTGTGCCAACCCCAACTCCCTTCAGCTGCTGCCAAAACCCTTGCAGGCCCAGGGTTGTCCTGGCATCCTGGTGAGAGCCCCAGGGAGGTGGTCTCATGGCTCCCGGCGAGCGTCCCCGCCGAGGCAGGCATCACCTGGCCGCCCGCCTTGGCCGCTGGGCGATTCCTGGCAGAGGTGACTCACAGGCAGGGAACCCTGCGAGGGCCCTGGCACCAGCCTGCACTGAAACACTGCCTACAGCCTCCTGCCTCTGCCCAGCTCGCCCTTCCTGCCGCCTTTCCCCCAGGGTCCTAACTCCCGACTTTGTTGCTCTATAAACATAATAACAATAATTATTCTCTCATTGGACACATAGCCATCTTCTTTGTTTGCAGGCTTAGATAAATATCATTCAAATCATGGAGTCTGATTCATGAGTCAGGATGATGGCAGCCCTCCAAACCCTCCTTGCCCATGGAGAGTGTGTTTGTGTGAGAGAGATAGAGAGTTTCACAGTATGAAGAGTAAGAAACTGGAAGCCAAGTGAATTAAATACAAAGGAGATAATTATGTGTAATTCATTTACTGACTAATGATTGCACCTGGTACGGAGGTTTATGAATTCATTTGACTCTGCATAGGTTCTCAAAAACAATCTCCCTGCTACAAGATAAAAACTAGGCTGACATTTCTTAATAGACCAGTGTTTACATTAGTGTTATTGTAAGATTCTGCCTTTTTGGCTCATTTATTACTTTCTCTCATGACATTTCACTTTTTCTGGGTTCATCTAGTGTCTCTTTGACAGTGACAATTGCTCAGTGCTGGTCGAGGCTGGGTGTCACTGAAAAAGCCGTGCAGTGCAATTAGACGTGGTACTTATCTCCCATCTGCTGCAGCCAAACCTTGCCACCATGACTGTGCCTTTGGCAGGGGAGCGGCAGATCACGGTTCCCCTTCCCCCATGCTGGGATCACCAGCAAATTGGCACTCTTTTCATGGCATCACCCAGTTGTCACCGCAGCCTGATGCCATCAGCTCCTTCCAGCTGAACACCAGCAGGCAGCACCAACCTTCACCTCCTAATGCCTGGGTTGATTTCAGGTTGAAGACTCAAAGACAAAGCCTTTAATGGGGTGAAAAAGCTTGTGCTAACCCAGTGAAACCCAGCAGCAATGTCTCAGTGTTGATGTCAGCCTGAAGACCGCAGCCTGCGTCACACCGCTCACGCCTGGCGCGCTCAGCCCCCAGTGACCTGGGCGAGCAGTGCCTGGGCACCGCATCTGCGGTCCCAGAGTGGAGGTCTGAGCCATGCCAGGCAAAGCAACGTGTCCGAGGCCTCGCTGAGTCCTTGCAGCAGCGGAGCTGCTACCCAAGGTGACGTTCTTACCAAATGGCAGAAAAAAACAGCTTTTCCAGTTGTGTTCCCCTTGCAATCGCTAGGTGTAAGCTGGAGCCCCTCTGCCTGTTAATGTGCTAAAGGCAGCTCAAATTTATCACCCCCTCCACCCCCCCAAATAAAACTATACACTCAGTTAATTGCTCAGGTCCTCTGTGATGATGGTTTCTCAAATCAACAGACATTTGGCTGTGTTTCCTGCTGAGACTCTCTGGACCGTCACATAACTGGGATCCATTGTTTATTAGTCAGTTTAAGCACAGGGTGCATGAGAGGTAAATATACTGCGTTTGTGCCGGGGGGAGAGGGCTATGTCTGCAGGCACTGGATGAATGCACATTTCTATGAGATGCCCTTTAAGACTGACTTTGGGAAGGGAACAAAACAAGAATGACATATAAGGGAAAGGGGAAGCTCTTTGGCAGTTTGAACAGAGGCTATTTAACAAATCATGAGATGATCACGCTGAAGGAAGAAAACCCAATAAGCTGATTACACTTACATACACTTTCTAGCATTATTTGCCATTGAGCGTTTACCGAAGTGAAACGGTGAAGCTGAGCTCATGGCTGCCAATAAAATAGCTGTAGTATCTGATGTAACTCCCATTGCTGCAAGAACACACACTCGGAGGTCTCTCCTTGGAGCTGTCACCAGCCTCAGTGCCTGGTGGCAGGAGAGAGCGACCTGAACTCACTGCGCACCCAGCAATCCCCCTGCACGCCGCCGAGGCTGCGTGCCGGGTCCCCGCAGGGCGCCGGCCCCGCGCCTCGCAGCCCTCTTGGGCAAGCGGCGGAGGTGCTGCTTTCTCCATCCCTGGCGGCCAGGTAATGAAAACATCGGCAACAAAAAACAGTAACCCTATGCTCTGCTATTTTTTATTTGAGCGATTTGTAATTAGAAAAGCCCAAACCAGCTCGTCTTGTTCACATGAGTATTCCCATTGACTAAAATGCAGTCAGCATGCACTTTAATTTTGAACCTATGCAATCCTTTTCCGATGAAGATCTGGCAAGCCAGAACAGATTGCAGTCTGTGAGATACTTGCAGTATGATAGTATTTTACCTGTAGGTGGATCCTCATTTTAGATAGTGAGATGCAGAGCCAATGAGCCTGATTCACTGCTGCTTTACTCCAGTTTTGCAGCGGAACACCACCGCTGAATCATCAGCAAAGTTGAAATAACAAGTGATAAAATGGGAGCATTGTGTCTAAGTTTGCAGCGTGTGTATGGAAATGACGAGCTCCTTCTTGCAGAAACATTAACCTGTATGGATTTTTTTCAGTTCAAAATGTATCAAGAATAGGACAGTGTGTCTAGGCTAAAGTTTTACATGTCAAAAAACCAATTACAATCTAATACAACAGCTAGCGTGGGACTCCCTCAGTATGTAGATGTGATGATTAATTTTTTTATTTGTATTCAGAAAAAGAGGATTTTTGAGAGGAGAGCTTAAACAGCTTCTGAAAAGATGCAATTTTTGATGCAGTTCATTCCTATGCACCAGATGGGCACCATGTAAAGCTTAGAAATAGGACAAGTTAAAATCCTAGTCCTGGTTTCTTTTCAATTTATGAAAATAGTCACCGAGCAATTGAAAAGAACTGAGTAATTGTGATCTTTCTGCAAGTAATGCCCTGGAAAAGCCAACTAAAGGCAGTAAGCAAGCTTGCAATTAGTAGTTCTAATTATAAAGTGTATACATAAAACAATATAGCATCATAAGTAAAGGCCAAATTCAAGTGATGCAATAGGAACAGTAGAACATCATATAAAGATGGACAAATGATCCAGCAAGAGAAATACTTCTAAATTATACATATTTTTCCAAAAATAGCAACAAAAAAGATAAAATAATAGCAGTGCTTTGTTTTATTTTACGTAACTGTCGTGGTTTAACCCCAGCCGGCAACTCAGCACCACACAGTCGCTCGCTCACTCCCCCCTGGGGGATGGGGAGAGAATCAGAAGAGTAAAAGTGAGAAAACTCGTGGCTTGAGATAAGGACAGTTTAACACGGAAAGCAAAAGCTGCGCACGCAAGCAAAGCAAAACAGGGTACTCATTCACTGTTTCCAATAAGCAGGCAGGCGTTCAGCCATCTCCAGGAAAGCAGGGCTCCATCACGTGTAATGGTGACTTGGGAAGACAAACGCCACCAGTCCAAACATCCCCCCCTTCCTCCTCCTTCCCCCAGCTGTATGTGCTGAGCATGACATCATACGGTGTGGGATGTCCCTTTGGTCAGTTGGGGTCAGCTGTCCCCGCTGTGTCCCCTCCAGCTTCTTGTGCACCCCCAGCCTCCTCACTGGTGGGGTGGGGTGAGAGGCAGAAAAGGCCTTGACCCTGCTCAGCAGGAACTAAAACATCCCTGTGTTATCAACACTTTCCAGCACAAATCCAAAACACAGCCCCATACTGGCTACTGTGATGAAAATTAACTCTGTCCCAGCCAAACCCAGCACAGTAACTTTTACAGTAACCCTGTCTCAGTGCCACCTGATGCTCATGCTTCTGTTGTAGACCAGAGTCTTCCCTGGCTGACGTTCACAGTCACGGTGTCAGACTCAGTAATGAGAGACCGTCACAAGCACAAGCTGGTGTGGGAGCCTGTGGCCCAAACAGCGGGCTCAGGTCATCTGTGTCATTTGTCTTTATCAGGGGACTGCTTCATGACTCACTTCCATTTCCATCACTGAAAGCAGCTATCAAATGCCACAGCTGTTGGGTTTTTTTTTTTTTCTGAGCTTGAGCCCATATGCTTTCTAGGTAAGCCAGACTGATGTCAAATGCAGCTACGGAGCTTGAACAAGGGATAACTTAAGTACAAGGCAGCGGACTGCGCTCAATAGTCTGTGGTGTGTTTAGGTATGTGCACACCCTAAGCTCCCCCAAACCATGACCACGCTTTATGTACTACAGGGGAAACGTGAAACTCCAGCGTTATGGAGCAGGATCCCTGCAGCTCTCCTCTGCCGAAGTGTGTGCAGTAGCAGAGCAGGAATTCATGCTGCACTCCGCACAGAACTGCTCTCAAAATAAAGTCCTGGATGCAACTAGGGAAGGTGAAGAGACGTAATACCTTAGGGAAATGTTTTTATTTATTCTCCTTGGGTGCATATATGGCAATCACCCATGCAGCGTGATCCAGGATGTTGAAAACCATTTCATTATGTTCTATAAATAAAGGACTGATGTGGTTCAATTGTATCAATTATGCAACTCTCTAAGTGGTGTAGTCAAGGGTAAACGCAGGCAAAGGGCACTCCCTTTGTTCCCACTTCTACTCTGGGCACTTCTAGTATTTACCTGCTCCATACATACCACAGACAGATGAATCTGCCCACTTTTATTTACTGCTGTACCACTGACTCCGCTTTGGTTAAGAGCTTTTCCTATGCACAGATGACACAACAAAATAGAAAATGGAAGTCAAGACACTGCTATGTGTTACTCTGTTGTGCAAGATGTAAGTGTGGCTGTACAGTAATTTTGAGCAAAGCATTGGTTTTAAACAATGTTTAAACTGACACCATTATTATGCAATATAATTAATTATGGCTAGAAGGGCATTTGAGGTTAGTTGGCGCTACCTTTGTCCATTTTATAATTATGCCAAGAAGAGGATGACTAAGTTGTGCCTAAGCTAATTGTATCCATTTGGTTTTATCCCTCCTCTCCGCCATCGTAAGTCACTTGCATTCTGGACTGTAAGTTTTTCTGAGGGGTTTGGGTGCATTTGTGCTGAATATAATGGAGCTCAGTGCTGACTGGGCAGCCTCAGGTAATACTGCAATAGAAGCACTAACAACAGCAATAATTACAGCTAGTCAAAGCGATAAGTACAAATGTCACTTTTTTCCTGCCACTGTTACAGTTACCTGCAAGAGATTTATCCTTATCTGCTCCTGCTCCGTGCGTTCTAGGATGTGTTTGTGCAGCTAGAAGATAAAGCTTCGCAGCATGATGTGATGTCCTCCAGACGTGCTGTGAACCCAGCAGACACCTCCAGAGAGCAGCTGAGGACCAGCGCCGACCCGACCCAGCACACGCTGCGCCAGCCCGCTTGCCGAATGCGCTGGCGGGTCTCGGTATTCCAGGGCTGCACCATACAGCTCAGCTGCCCGGGCTGGGGAGCTGGGCACCGCAAACAGCAGGCAGCCTCCTGCTCTTCAGCCCGCCCCGGCTCCCACGGAGCCAGCTCAGCGCTTTCTGCACCGTGCCTGCCAGCAGTCCCCAGCCCGGCTGGTGGCTGCAGCGCAGAGCTGCTCCTCTGGACTAGCAGTTGGCTGCTGGTGTCAGAGCCGTGGTGTGGACAACAGGTTACCTGGGCTCTGGAGCCAGGCTGGCTGCCGCAACAGCCCAGCCGCATCCGCAGAGTGCCGCGTTGGAGCTAAGGAGCTGCCCTGGACCTCAGCTGGCAGGCCTCCGCGCACCAGCCAGACAAGCTGCCCAGAGGTAGTGGCGTGTAAGCTGTCTCTTTTGAGTGTCACCTGGCAATGTCAGGATTAAAAACAGACAAACAAACAAACAAAAAACAACACCAAAAAACCAAAAGCCCAGTGACAATAGATTTACCCTGAAAAGGAAATGAATTTGGTAATGCGTGGTCTTGTTTGGCTACGACAAAAGGCTATAGTCTTCAGCTGATGGCTGGAAACTGGATTGCACTTATGTAAAATAGAGCTGCCTGCAAGGGCTGAATGCCGTAATTAACAGACAGTTTTAGAAATTATTGGCTAATACCATTTAATAGAAATACTGCCAACTATTGTTGTAAAAACTTGGTTTGTTCCTTCGGTGGTAATATAAAATGACTCAACACGGCTTCACTGCGAAGAGATACCTTTGTCTGTTACATATCATTACCTATATTTTTAGAGTGGTTTAATATGACGATACAAATTTTGAAATTTAAATCTGTTTGCCAGAACTAACTAGAGGGCCAACTGCCTCCTGGGCAATCACAGTGTTGGCGATACAACTTGACCTATTTATTTTAACTCGGCATTACTGACACAGTCCCGCTCTCACGGCAGCCAAGG
The DNA here is from genome assembly GCF_047370975.1 of Nipponia nippon. Taxonomy (NCBI): domain Eukaryota; kingdom Metazoa; phylum Chordata; class Aves; order Pelecaniformes; family Threskiornithidae; genus Nipponia; species Nipponia nippon. The sequence continues at coordinate 42,534,508 of NW_028262391.1, forward strand.
TAGCTTTTGCCGCTGCCAGTGTTTAAGCAGTAGTAAGTTTAAAGGATTCTGTAACAGGCAAATATGTTCATGTAAGCCTGAGCAGCTCCATCCAGAGCATTCCCCTTGCAGTGTGTACAGTATCACTCAGAAAATTAATCCACGTTTTTGGTAACAAACTCTCTGAACCACACTGGAGAATACAGGTAGCTCTGAGCTAATGTGCTCTGCTCATGTGATGCAGCTCTTATGTCACCTAAGAACATTTTCACGATGATGCAATAGTGACCGAAAGGTTATTTCTCAAACCTTGTCACCCAGAAGGTACCAGCTGAAAAGTTTCTGTTTGATTGCTAAAGAGTGGAAAGCAACAAGCGAATATTGGCAAATCTTGGATGAGGCATCATGTGGATGTTGCACACCTCAGCCTAACGCCCACCTTCACTTCAGGGAAAGGAGAAACCAGACCTGCAGACACACTAATCACCTCCTGGTTTGAGAGTTCCCACTCACCTGTTTGGAAATGAACTCCAGAACCTCACTGCTTTCTATTTACTGCACCGAGAGCCAGTAATCACATAGTGCTTCCAAAGAGTCGTTAATTGCACCCCTATTACAGCATTTTATGATGCCTTTCAATGTATAGATTTAAAAGAAAATCCAGTCCATGCAGACATTGACCTTCCTGATACAAGAAGGGGAGGTAAAGTCCTCTCTCTGTTCAGCTGGAAGCAGCACAAAGGTGAGGTGCCGTTTGTGTTCGGGAGGGCTTGACAGCGCGGGTGCCGTTCCCACCAAAGGAGGGGCGCCTCACCTCGGCTGCAGCGCTGGGCTCTTGAGGGCAAGGCGCAGGCAGTCAGACGGTGTCAGGCAAAACCAGAGCTCCCAAAGCCTGGTTTCTGGCTGCAGCCATTGGCGAGCTCAAGCGCAGACTCTGCATCTGCCAGAGGCAATGCCCTTCCGTTGCTTCTGAAGGCAGGCACTTCAGAGGACATGGGCAGCAACGCGCAGAAACACTGGTGGTTAACACCTTCCAGACGTGCCTGAAGTAAGAGAGACAAGGATGTTGACGGCACCAAAGGGATTGGGGTACCCCATCCCACTGGCTTTCAGTAGCGCTGAACATAAGCTCTTGGAGAATCCTGTGAAGCCTAGCCCACCGTCCGACACAGGTTACAGCCCCCCAGAGCTGAAATGCTGGTTAACATGTACTGGCCTGCGTACGGTCTCAGTGAGGAGCAGAGCCTCAGAAGGCGGCGGCTGGCCCCAAAACACACACATGGGTCTGGAGGCCAGGTAGTCCTAGTGTCGGGGTCAGAAATGAAACTGCTGCTGCCGGAGACATTTCAGTGTATGGTATGGCTGTTGCTAACCTTGTCTGTGAGCCTCCTCGGCAGCAATCTCCACATTAGTTGACATGTTGGATGCCTGTATCGGATGATACTGATACTACAGTGCTTATAAAGGTGATGAAACTGGTATATTAACAAATAATATTGAGTGAATTGATTTCCCCTTCCTCATTGCTGTCTCTGCTCTATTCCCTCCATTGATCTAGGCATTAAAAGACAATTTATTCCCTTGTCCAGATCCCATGTATCATTGTATCAGGAATATTCTTGTACACCGGCTAGAAACAGTAAAGATGTGAATGCACCTTCTCTTTTGAAATGTTACTCCATCCTCCCACACCTCTTTCTTCTTTGCTAACTCCATTCAACCATCCCCAGGACCTACACCCACTCTGATCCCAACTCACTGATGCACATACATGAAAACAGACCTTGCTAAATAGATTGCAGCTCCTGTTCCATAGCTGTGCTTATAGGATCATTTGGATACTACACCTGATCCATAAATGAGAGCCCACTGGTTGGGTAAGGACTCTGGGGTTTAGCGCTCGCTCCATGGAACAGGTTACAGTGCTCAGCACCGCAGCTCTGAGGTGCTCCAGGACCTCAGGACTTGGCCAAGTGGAGGCTACCGCTGGTCCTGATGAGGTGTTTGGGAACATCCCCTGTGGGGATGGGCTCCACAGAACCTGAAGGAGGAGATGGCTGAATCCGTGGGCCTTCTTGCAGACTGTGTTGTGGCTGGAGCATTCAGCTGAGCGGCTGAAGGCGGAGTAGAGCCCCCTGCCTCGCTCCTCCTGCCCGCCCTCCCAGGGAAAGCCCTGCACGCTGTGGGCCCTACAGGCTTGGCCTCGCTTCCCTTCAAAGTTTTCCACTTTGTCCCAACAGCCTCCTGCGAAGATGGAGGATGCTGAGCAAACAGAAAGCTCGGTGCGGGACAAACGAGGTTTCAAAAGGTGAAGGGAGGAAAAGTTACCTAGTGCTGGTACTATAATGGCTCAGCACAGAGGCGATAAATAAAAGGAAGTGTATTGGATGTTTTACTTTGTGTGGTAAACTGTACAGTTAGCATCTGAATAAACCTCTTTGGTCAATTTTATTACCTTTCTGATATAAAAATAAATAAACTTAAACAAAGAAAGAGTGGAGACCTGCCAAGCCAGCCTGGTGCAGTAAGAACTGCACTGACAAGGCAATAATTTTGTCCTAAAGCTGAGGGGACGAAACCATAACCTTTCAGGAGGGCAAAGCCCCTCCAGAAGGAGCTGTGTTTTACACAGGAGGCTCTAGAATAAAAGAATTAAAAAGGGGACTCTTCCAAAAGGAAAGGAAAAACCAAAAATGCCATAAAATTTTTGCTACCAGAACTACTTTCTAGTTTGATGGGAAGGCTGCATGCAAATAGCTGCTGAGAAATAGGAGTGTGGCAGGGCAATAGCAATTAGGAGCATTTTAACAATCATTAAAAAAAATCACAAGTAAATGATACAGTGTATTAAGTAACTTTTACTAGGCTGAATATAAAACAGACATCAAGAAATCATGCTTTTGCTTTGCAATTAATCTCAGCAGTGAGTTCTAGGCTTACCACTCCGACGCCAACATGGGAACTTCCAGCAGGCAGCAACACATAATTACCGCTGGGCGGAGGTGAATCAACCACTTTCCGTCACGAAGCCAAGGAGAGACCCTCAGACCATCTGCCAGAGGTGGGTGGGTGGGTGAATGAGTGTTACTTTCTTGCTAGACTCTGATCAGGGCACCACACCTTGTGATAGTATCTCTGTAATAAGCAAACAACTTTAAATGATATTGTGTCACCGCAAATTAAGCAGGAGGGTGACCCAGCAAGTCAGGTTTCCTTAATGCACGAGGGACTGCAGCGCGCAGGTACTCGCACTTACCTTGGGACCCTGGAAACCCCAGGCTGCCATGCCTGGAATCTAAACTCTGAGATTGTGTCTCCTTCATTAGGGACACACGGGGCTCCACAGCAGCGTTGTCACTAACGAACGTCCTATTTGCTTTTCTGTGCATCACTGTTCAAAGTCTTCTAATGTGCTGGTAAGGAGATTACAAATGTAAGTCCATCGCAGAAATACAATCACATTAGTATGGGTACAGCGAAGGATGATAGGATTATGTATGCTGCTTCTAATTAGCAAGACATGCCCGATGCTGCGTGCCCAAGTGTTCCTACAGAGTCGTTACCTCCCACCACTGCGCCTGCCTCTTTCCTCAATTGCAATTACATGGTCCAGTTCCAGTCACAGGGGACGTATCTGCGCTGCCAAGCCCTTCCAGCTGTGAAGGCCCCAGGGAGTCCTACAAGGCCCTCCGCCAGGCTGGCCCATCGCTGTACTGACCAGCATTTCCAGCAGTTTTGTTTTCCACAGAACTGGAGCGATTCAGGGGACATCACAGATGCCTCCCTGGTTGGGAGCAGGCGCTGCAAGGGCATGCCAGCTTGGCAAAGTGGCATTTGTCCTGCCCTGGCCCCGCAGTCAGACCTGGTGGCTTTCCAACCATTTTCTTTCTTACTTTCTATAGTAGTACTTACCTCGGTATTATACTTCAGACCCCAGTGAACCAAAGCTATACCTAGTGAAACTCAACCGTCTTCTGTGAATTCAGACTACTATAGGCCATTGTGCAAATGTGTATTTTGGCACGTGCCCGTCCCTTCCTGTTGACTGAACTACTCATGCTCTCTAGAAACGAGCGTGCCTGCCCCTAGCACTCTGTGCAGATGACGTTACTCTTTCTCCTTTCTTATTTTTTCCTTCCACTCAAACTAGTGGAGTCCTTGCCAGGTGCCAGGATCTGACACTACCATACTCTGATGTCCGTTGGCCTGGTAGCCTCATTCCTCCTCTTTTCCCATTTCCTCCCCTTAAGGCTCTTGCCCTAAGGTAACACAAAGGCCTTGGCAACAACGGCAGGGAGATCGTCCTTGGTGGTGAGGCTGGGAAGAAAGGGATTCCCAGTGGAGGAGAAATAGGTGTGTCCTCGTTAGGTTGCTTCTGAGTTTGACCTGCTCAGCCACTCCCCACCAAAAATTCCCTCAACCAACACTGCAGGCTCATGCTGAAGGTCTCACAAACTCAACACGTGTAATCAACAGGCTTCTTCTGAAAGGGGTTAGCCAAAGCGTTAGCAAAGATGGAGATGTCTTACGTAAGGTATCAGTATATTTTTCCTGGGAATATTATGGAGCAAGTCCACACAGAAGCCATGTCCAGATACAACAAGGTGGCTAGGAACAGCCAGCATGGATCTACTACAGACAAATTGTACCTGGCCCACGTGGTTGTCATCTGTGCTGGAATGGCGGGCTGGAGGGACGAGGTGGGGGAAGCTGTGGATGTCATTTACTTTGGTTTTAGCGTGGCCTTTGTGTCTCCCATATGGGCCAAACTGGGGTGGTATTGCCTGAATGGATGGACCACAACCTGGCTGAAAAAAGCTCATGGCTGGGCCACGAAGCTCAAAGAATAATAATGGTCAACAACTAAATGTTTGATTGGCATTAACAGACAGCATTCCTCAAGTGGCAACGCTAGGGCCAGTCTTCCCCAGCAACCTGGAGGACAGAGAAGAATGGCTCCTCAGCAAGTTTGTGCATGGCACTGAATTCAGGCTGTAGGTCATTGTGCTGGAGGACAAGGCAGCCATTCAGGTGGTCTTCAGCAACCTGGAAGACAAGCCTGAAAGAAATCTTCTGAAATTCAGCAAGGAGAAATGTAGTCTGCACCTGACACAGAATAAACCTGTGCAACAGCACAGGCTGGGAACTGAGCAGCTAGAAAGCAGCTCTGCTAAAAAAAGGACCTGGGGTCCTGGTGGACAAGAAACTGAAGAGGAGTCAGCAGCATGCCTTTGCAGTGATGACGGCTAATCACACCCTGGGCTGCATGAGCGAGAACGGAGCCAGGCTCTCTGCAGAGGTGCACAGCACAAGAGCAATCACTGCAAGTTGCAGCAGGAGAAATTCCATTGGACATAATAGAAGAAATTTTTCAAAATAAGAGCAGTTAAACTGGAGCAGGCAGCAAGAGAGGTTTGTGAAATCCTCATCCTTGGAGATTTGCGCTCGCAGCCCAGAAAGCCAACCGTATCCTGGGCTGCATCAAAAGAAGCGTGGCCAGCAGGTCAAGGGAGGTGACTCTGCCCCTCTACCCCGCTCTGGTGAGAGCCCACCTGGAGCACTGCATCCAGCTCTGGGGTCCTCAGCACAGGAAGGACACGGACCTGTTGGACCGGGTCCAGAGGAGGGCCCCCAAAATGATCAGAGGGCTGGAACACCTCTCCTATGAGGAAAGGCCAAGAGAGTTGGGGTTGTTCAGCCCGGGGAAGAGAAGGCTCCAGGGAGACCTTATTGCGGCCTTTCAGTACTTAAAGGGGGCTTATAAGAAAGATGGGGGCAAACTTTTCAGCAGGGCCTGCTGTGATAGGACAAGGGGTAATGGTTTTGAACTAAAAGAGAGTAGATTTAGACTCGATATAAGGAATAAATTTTTTACGATGAAGGTGGTGTAATGCTAGAACAGGTTGCCCAGAGAGGTGGTAGATGCCCCATCCCTGGAAACATTCAAGGTCAGGTTGGACGGGGCTCTGAGCAACCTGATCGAGTTGAAGATGTCCCTGCCCATTGCAGGGAGGCTGAACTAGATGACCTTTAAAGGTCCCTTCCAACCCAAACTATTCTATGATTCTATGATTTCAAAATTTTAATGGACAAAGCCCTGAGCAACCTAAGCTAATGTTGAAGTAGAGCCCTGCTTTGAGGAGGTTGGAGTGCAGCCCTCCAGATGTCCCTTCCAACTGATACTATTTTTGTGGATTGTTTTGTTGTTGTGTTTTTTTGTTTTTTTTTTTTTTTAAATACCTGTTGATCAGGGAGACCTGGCTGGAGTTAATGATTCCTCAAAAAGAATGGAAGCTGTTATCTCTATAGCATCACCTGCCAATTATTTATTTATAATATGAATGAATTCTGAGTATGCATCACAAGTCCAGACAGTCAAGAGACTTCACTTCAGAGATTTTATGTTTAAGGATCAAAGAACTGAACTTTCTCTCTCAGATCTTCATATTGAGCAGAAAAGAGGTCCTGCTGTTAACACACAGGAGTCAAATTTGCAAAGACTCCTGAGTTCAGAGAAAGACTATTTCTCGGCTTTGTTTTGTATATATGCAGCTCTCACACATTCTTGTGGTGGCAACTTAACATCTTGAGAGGCTTTCTGATGAAACCATTGTTTTGGCCCGAAATGTTGTGAAAGCAACGCAACTGAGAGCCAGCCTCCAAACCCAGCCCCTGCCTCAGTATTTACCTCCCACCATGACCTGTTTGGTTCGGATAGAGGAACACGGCCCATCTCTAGTCCTGGATCGACCCTGGCATAGAGGTACGAAGCAGCCTGTGTACTCGGGTATGCAGGGGACAACCTTCCAGGATGTGACACAATGCTGCGGGGGACCCTATAGACCAGGACAGATAAACAGTGTGTATGTGCGCAGTGCAACCCTACGGCACATGTGGATTGCTACAGTGCATGTGGCTGAGTTCCATCCAACATGCTGTGCTGTGCACTGTGTGCAGCCATTTGTCCAGCAGTCTGGGCTGCCAAAAGTTCGGAAAAATAGCTAGCTGCCATGAAAAAAAAAAAAGTCGAAGTTGGTTGCTGAATCTCAGCAGAACCGTACTGCAAATGTGGGGCATGGGTCCATGAGACCATGCCTCCAAACAGCACTGGCTGCAACGCCAGGTCTGTCAGCCCAGCGGGAGGAGCAAAGGACACAGCACTCCCTGAGACGGGCCAGGATGCTTTCACCTGCCAGCCTCTGGAGAGACACAGGTCACTCCTGTGAGTCACAGCCCCAAATGCCCCCCATCCCCAAAGCCCCAGATGACGCAGCCCTTCTGCAAGCTTCTTGTTGTCAGAACAACAACGAATGCTCAGAAAGGGCACCAGATCTGTCCCCTATCTCTGCATCAGTTAAGTTCTGTGACACCAACACAAAACCTGGGCCAAGGAGGAAAGAATAAATAAATAAAAGTAAAAACCCAAACATATTTCAAAGTATGTTCAGAAACAAACAAGAAAAACCTCTTATCCAAACAAATCATAGTTAGATCTTGGGTGAGACCATGTTTATGAAGGTTTAGCCAAGAAGCTTGCTTGGAGATACTTCTCCAGCCTTAACATAACACTACCAGCCTGGACAAGTGCTACTAGAAAATACCTCATTAAAATGGTGTTGTGGTATTTATTTATAGATAGCAATTTATATCACACCCATCATACCCACTGATCTGGCAGCTGTGATCGGCAAATTGGACAGCTTCTCCCACAGCACTCCCTGCCCCAAATCCCCTCCCCGATGCCCCCCACTCCCTTACCACCACATCTGCTACCTGCTTGGTACCTGGCATGTATTCAGCGTGAGAGCAGTGTCGCTCTGAATAAACCTCTCTTTGTCCCCATTTATCCAGGCCTGCAGCACTCTCCAAACATGCAGGTGGGGTACCAAGGATGCAACAGCCCCATCAAGAGCCAGACAACATCTGTGGTGCTTTGTAGCTAGGTATTCTTGGGTAAAATCATCAGCCACTACAGAGCTCATCCCTGGAGTGGACAGGCAGCTGAAGTCTGCATTTGCTGGAGGGTCCAGGTGGCTTTGGAATGCACCAAGGATAATACCAGAGAGGCTCCTCTGTAGGTCGCAGACACCAATGCAACAGCCAGTGTGATAAAACACCTTGTAAGAAAGCATAGGGTGTGTCTTCAGTGGGGAAAGGAAAAAAAAAAAAAAGGAAAAGGAAAAAAAGAAAAAAGACTGGCAAAAAAAAGAGGTTAGATGAGGTAGCTGGGACTGCCGGGGGCAATCTGAAATCAGTTTACATTAGAGCAGGTTGCTCTTGATTTTGCTACAGCAGTTGTCACGCTTGGTAAGAATAACAAGCTATTCATACAGCAGCCACCATTGTGCAGCTCAGCACATGCAGCCTCGTGGAAACAAATCCAAGCAAATGCAGCGGCTGGGATGGGACTTCTTTTTTTAAAAAGCACATAAAATGGTTATGTAAATAAGTTTCCACTTCAGGAATCTGTGAGAACAATTGTTTCCCTGTAAGAGGACTTTGTTACTGAAGCACCTGATGTTTTACCCTAAATCTGCACTTTAGATTGAAATATACATCCCACGGCAGCTCCTAGGTCCTTCCCACTATCTGGCCCCTTCAATCTCCAGCTTTTTTTAATACTTTCAAGCTCATCAGCTATCTCAAGTTCCACCTTTGTGCATGCCCAGAACTGCCCCAGTCCTGACAGGGCCAAGCAGCTCAGCCCAATTCACACCTAAGTCTGATGAGGATCCAGAAACTGGGCGTTGCTTTGCCTAAATCCCCTGAGGGCTTTGATCGGGGATTATATGTTACCTGGTGACTGTTTTATGTAAAATGCATAAACAGTCCTGGGAGCAGAGTCCAGAATCTCAAACTCCCATGTGAATGCTCGAACCAGTAGGTAAGACAGCCATGCTCCCCCACGTGCACTTGCTTTCCAACCCAATGATTCAACAGCACGTTGCGGTAGAGCAGCAGATCCTCAGCAGAGAGCGGGCTAGGAGTGTCCAGCTCCCTGCCTTGTGGTTTGGGTGCTCTGCTACATGTGGCAGACGGGAACAAACAGCCTGAGGAGAACAGTGACTCTGTCACTTCCTGGCTGCTGGTAATCTGTCCTTCAGATTAGGCATCTTTGCTGTGACAGAAAGGCTGGCTGTACTCACCTTCCAGAGGAGCTGCTGGGCTGGGTCACTGCCGCAGTAGCATTTAAGACTTGAAATTTCCCTACGAGTCTCTCTAGCCACCATGCTGAATGTTTTGGACCTTGTGTGGAACTGCCAGGCTTGCCTCGGGCACGCTGCAGGGACTGCTGGCTCTGAAGTCAGAAGCTGGGCACTAGAAATCAAGAAACACAGAGCTTAATACTGAGACATCAAAGTACTTTTGGGTGTAACTTAAAAAATTTGTAACTGCATCTGCAAATGGCTACACCACATAGTTACTCAGCCTGGGCACTCAGGTCTTGGTGCATAACATGAGGAGTTTCATGAATTAGCATGGGCTAAGGGAGAAAGCCATTGGGAAAATCTGTACTGCTGCTATCGCTGCAGAGAAACAAAGCCTTCCCCTACCCCAGCAGCACACCAAGGCCCTCCCTGCTAAGGCTCTCTCCCTAACATGCGTTGGTGCATTTGTCTCATCCAGGACATTTGGGGGAGGAGGGAAACAGCTTTGTTTCTTCTAAAAAAGGGGAAAAGTTGTATTTAGATAATCATTAAATAGCAAAATGCTTTCTGTATCTGTTTGCATTGCTCATAGATACTAGAAACATTGTTTTCATGGGCAGAAGAATTATTTTACCATAAAAATGCACAAATGATGATATCTCTCTGAGGAAACATCCAAATGGACAAGCTTCTATCTGGACCGAATTCATGGCCGTTTGCAACTTGGTCCGGTTGATTTCCATTTTTACTACACAAATTATATTTGCAGTGGTAGAAATTTATAATTCTGCCCTGGACCAAATACACAAAAATGCTTTGGAAAATGCCATATTTTGCTCACAAATGCAAAGCAAAAGTTGTTTGTAAGTTTCACTTACTGCAGCAACAGTTCCACAGTGAATTTCCCCATTTGCTGCAGTGCTCAGAAAGTTCCTTTGGAAACCACTCGGCACACTCAGTACACACACAGAAAACACCAGGAGAGAGCCACAGGCCAAGTCGCTTCTAATAAACACTCTAAGGTTTCTTTCTGTCTGAGGTGCCAGGATAAAGAGCAAAGCTGTTCACATTGCCCCCATGCCACGATTTGGGGGCAATACCTCCTTCTGATACCTCAGAGGAGTGAAGAAAAGAATGAGAAAGCTGGGAAAATGCTTCTGAATTGTGTCCTTCAGCCCAAATGAGCCCCATCAGGTTTTTACCACTAATGCCACAGCTCATCTTTGGATTTCCATTGCGTTCGCCATCGTGGGCACCATTAGGGACACTCCAGCTAAAATGCAGGGGCAGCTACCAACCCAGCTGTAAGGCATTACAGCTGCTGCTCTGAGAGACTCCTCTCCTCCACAGCTCAGCGCAAAGCAGAAACACAGCCACGGGAGGGTCCAGCCCCAAGACCACCATTAGCTACACAGGGCTATGGATACCGCAGGGCACTGACAAAAGGCTGACACTCGTTGCCATGAAGGCTGGTCAGTATTCTTATTGTGCTGCACGTGTAAGCATTGGTCAAATTGTAAGGGCCAAAGGGGACAGCAGACAAGGAACAGTCTTAGCATTTGACCCTTAAAATAGCATAGCCTTTGGGTGATGATCTTGGGCCACTCCTGAAGCATAGCTAGATATCTGAGTATCTCTAAATGTATGCAAATATGGCAGTTTATGAGCAAGACCTCTCTTTATTAGAAGGGCTATGGGCTATACAAACTATAGAGAAGGCCAGTGGGTAAACAAGAGGGGCTCACCTCTGCCACAGGCTGCACAGTGTTTATGGGAAAACAGAAGAACTTTCTCCAAGGCTGATGTTTGCCAGGTGCATGAAGCTCCGAGGTACAAGCTGAGGAAGCATGTCACCATGCTGTTTCCCATCAGTGAAGCTTGCTTGGTCCCGCACAGCAGTGCAGAGCTCTGATTCACAGCGCTGTTTGCAGGGCATTAGTATGCCACCCCGTGCAAATCAATAATGGCTTCAGAGGAAAATTAACAGATGGTATGGGGGAAATCTCCTGAGGGTTTTTTTCCCCCCCTCCTCTGTGATAATAGGCTACTTATGATTTTCTGAAACCACCTGCATATTTTCCCAGGCATCCTGGCTATCGGTTAGAACAGAGTGTACGTCTCTACAGTGGTGTTTGCAGCACTGGGCTTGCTTTTCATTAAATATGCCTCTCATTTGTGTGCAAAAGACTGTACAGTCCAGAAGTTCACTGTCATGATGCCCCAAGGGGTGACATGGCGGTGATGACTAATGCTCAGGACTGGGTTCAGGGAATACTTAACATTTTCTAGCTAATCTCATTGCTTCAGGAGAGTCACCTAACATCCTGGTACCTCACTTTTCTCATTGCTGTAAGGGGAAGAAGTAAATCCTCCCTGGCCTTTAGAGGAAGAGTGCAGTGTATCAGTGTTGTTAAAGACTCCTGCAACTCACTAGGCAACTCAGAAACAACAGATGTTACCCAGAACAAAGTGCAAGAAGAGGAAATAGCACAACATCCAGGGACAGGACCAGAAAGCTCCACCACCCTGGGTGTATACTACTGTAGAAAGGCGGGGATGGGCAGTAAATGTGTATCTCATGAGTAACGAACACGTGCATTTTCATGTGCCATCACCATTCTGCAAAGGCTGCCAGCTAGTAACACTTACTGCTCTCCCTGCCACAACGTGTGATGTATGGCATGGCCACGTGCTCCTTCAGAGCAGCGTGGAGGCACGGGATGTAGGACTTCATGCTACCATCTTCTTAATCTTGCTTAAGCTACAAGATTTTTGCCCGGATCCCCAGTTCAGCCAGATTTCATAAAAGTGAATATCAGTTCCACTGTACTCCCTGCTGCCCACACCAGGTGTTCTGAGATGAACATCCTGCACACACCAGATCAGTTTAAGGATCTCTGTGAACTGTACTGCTTGCCAACCACCCAGCTGCAGCCCGTCATGCAGGCACAGACACACAGGGCAGCACCAGCCATGCCTGCTTCCCCAGGACACCGTGTGTCCTCCGCTCCCCTCCTCCTCACCCCTCCTCCTCTTCTCTTGTGTCAGTAACACAGAACGGTAAGGCAAACATGAGGGCTCTGGGACATCCAAAATACCCCCTTCCTGGCAGCTAGGAGCCACTGGTGCTGCCTTCTGATGTGTGTGAGTACTCAGTTGCATGAAGCCTCTTTCCATCCCACTACAAAGACCCTACAACGTGTTCTTCCCTGTACGCTCTACTGCTTCCTCACATCAGCATCTGCTGCTCAGCCCCACTGTCTTCGGCTTGGTGCCAGAGGGGCAGCTCTGTAGAAAGCCATTCCTCCCCTTCCCGGCTCGTGCGGCCCTGCCTTGGATGGAGCGAGGCCCTGGTGCCCTCTAAGAATACAGAGCTCATGATGGCTCTTTATTACGGCTCTGGCACTGGAAAGATGCTCTGAGCTAAAAGCCACACACAACCTACTCTGCAGGTAAAAAATCTTTCCTCACCAACCTCTTTCCCTCCCCCTGGGTTAACAGAGGGGACAGGCATCTGGGACTGCTGGAGCAGGGGTTGTTGATTTGTTAAAGGATCATTGCCTCTCAAAATTGCATTTCAGGAAGCTAGGAACTGTAGTTTGCAATCTGCATGGTTTCTGTTTCCAAAGGTGACCTCATGCATATGTGTGTGTGTGCCTCTGCTACCTTCCGTCAAGAAATAACTATGGGTAAGGCAAAACTCTGTCACAAACCAGCCTTGTGGGTGCATGCCAAGAGTGCCATGCTGTCTGCGCTTTGGCTATGCCCGCTCTAGCACCATGTACATTACATTCCCTATTTTGAGGACTAGATGTGTGACATCTAAAGTGTCTCAGGCCAGTGCAGCTGCAGGACATGAACACCAAGGGTTACAAATGAGAAGCTGTGGTTAGCTGGCAGCTGGCACAAGTATTGCTTTTTTGATAAGCACTTTAAGTGGTTCATTAATGGCAAAACCTTTTCTAATGAATCCTACCTGCAGCCAGTTGATGAACCACAAAGGACAGACTCCAGCCCTATTCCAGAATGCCGCTCGGTGGCTAAAGACAAGTGTTGCTTGGAAAATTAGCTTTTTTTTTTTTTTTTTGGCAAAAGACAATGACAGGGCAGGGGTCGCAATGCATAAAGTGCACATATGCTCAGTCACTTGGAAGAAGGATGTTCTCCAGCACTCATGTTTGAATTTTAACTGTTGACTGTGAGCCAGGTTCAGAGATGATGTAGGTGGTTTTGTAAGTTACATCAGTAACTTAGTGGGGTGGCTGTAAGCGGGCCAGCTACACCACAGCTCTTGACTGGCACACTTCCATAGGGAAGATGCACAGGTCTGAGCCTAAAGGAGAATTTCCCGGGAGATAAATAATGCCCTATCTGATATTTCAACCTTGGTTACCTACAGTGTCCTGAGACAAACACTGGCAAAAATATGGAAAGAGGGGATTTTTGTTGTTGTTGCTGTTGTTCCCCAGTTACAAATTCTCTCCATCGATTTGGAGACGTTGAAAATAATCTATGAGAACAGGGATTATTTTTGAATTGCCATTTTAGTCCAGAACTGGATTGGAAATAATGGTGATGGAAGAAAAGCTAAGCCAGCCTGATTTGTTACAGTAAAGCTGTGTTGTACTTTAGATTACTTATTAACAAACAGCAAATGGGCCTCTGCCTTGACCTTTTTTCATTTGAGCAAATATACTCTCCCGGCCCCTTGTAAACAGCAGTTACTGGTAACTGAGTCACGTACCCCCTCACATCACTGGAGTTAGTTTTTTTCATCCATGGCAAGAATTTTAGTCAAATTGAATTTTGCCAGGCTCACTAAGGTTATTAGCAGTATTATTAGCCTTAATAATACCAGCAGTAATAATAATACTCTGGATCACCATAAACGTGAAAACATCTAAGTATTATTTCACAAATATTAATTAACAAAACTCAATAGGAGGTCTGAGAAACCAGCAAAAATTGTCAGCCTCACTTCAGAGCTGAAGAGCTGAAAACAGAGCCACAGCAAGCAGAAGTGGCTGTTTGCTTGATGAGTTTCAATTAATGGCTGTTCCTTTGGTGTCACAAAATGCCAGGTGCCCAGTGCCTCTGGCAACACTGCCAGGTTAAAAGCAGCAGCCCACAGCACATATATGGAGCAGCAGAAGTCAGTAGTAGGTTTGGAAACTGGAGTCAAAAGGATAGGTTCTTCCACTGAAAGCTGGGCTTTCAATAGCTGTGCCGCTTAGAATGGGACTATCGGATGTGGGCCCCAGGTGTCTCGTGCCATGACCAATGGTCCCTTGGGCACTTTGGAAAATCCCACTCCTGCTGCTCTTCAATGAAGCTGAAGACCAAGAACGTGCCTAGAACCTGTACATGTTCTTGTCCCAGCAAACTATGGATATCCACTCCTTTGTCAGCCTTTATATTAAACCTTTTTGAGTGGAGGAGGCAAACTCTGACAACCACAAGGAATCCCCTGATGACTACTTTTCCTACCTAATTATTTCCCTCACTTCTCTCTACTGGTATTAAAGCTCCAGTGGTGGCCAAATCATGACAATGGCACCAAGGAGTTTGCAGAATTCGTCTTGGTTGTAAGTTAATTTATCCTGCAGATATCACCCAAATCCATTCTGAATCCCACAACACTGGGTACTCAGTAAACAAGGTGAAAGTTTCATCTAGATTCTTAACCAGTGATGTCTAAGAGTCTTTGCAGCAAGGGGTAATTACTTGTATTAATTACAGACTCCTCTAAGGTACATTATGCCACAGCAAACAGAGAATTGGACATACAAATTGGAGGGGTGACTTTTTTGTTTCTTTGATTTGTTCAAAAACCTTACCATTCGTAGGCATAGAAAGGACACAGGCAAAGTCAATTTGGATGTGTTGTTTGCAGTCAGGAGGACACAGTGCCAAGAGCAACAGGCTCATAACCAAGAGATCCAGGTGCAGTTTCTCACTCTGACACAGGCTGCTCATGTGATCTTGAGCATGTCACGTAACCTGTCTGTCCCCATCTGTAAAATTAGGATAATAGTAGTTAGTTCATGTTAAAGCCTGAAAGATGTCAAAACAGTAAGAAAAAGGGAGTCTGTCTTCACTGAGTCTTCATCCATCAGTGCCTTCTAAGAGTCACAGAAAGCACTGTGACCAGACTGACTCATTTTCCCTATGATACACTCACTGGTCTTCGCCTGGTGGGCAACTTTTCACTCTGTGACTGTGCTCACTTCCTATGCTCTATGCTTTTTGAAGACATGCTCTGAGAACCTTTTCTCTTCCCTGGAAAGGTGATGGCAACCAGATGCTCTAACTTCCCAGTCATATTCATCCAGTTTACTCCACTTAACTCCCTCAAGTTCTTTGCAGAGTTAGGTTAGATGTTCTACAACTTTGCAATGAATTTGAAGCATCTCATTTGCTGACGATAAATCCCAATGTCTCACATGTTCCTTTACATCTCCTGTGATACCCACTATAATTGCTCCTTACAAAAAAAAAAAAGATGCAAGTCCTATGGATGAAATTTTGTGAGGTGTTGCTTTTGGGAGCATGACAGAGTTCATTTTCCTCCACTTCCCTTTGTCTCAGCAGCCCTAGCACCAGCTATTCCTCTGCAGAAACACACTGGTGTCAGAAGTTTTCGGTCATGTGATGCCTAGTACATTAATGGGCGTCCCATAGCTGCCATCCCACACAGTGCTTTGAAGATCCGGGCTCTGTGTTTCATCCCAGATAGACAGTCTATAAAAGTCTTGCAAACAATTCCGGCACAGTCTCTGGCTTGGCCAGCTCTCACCACTGACATGTTATCCTACAGCAGAAGCAGCCCCCGGGCTTACATTTGGGCAGGAATGGAAGTGACGCCGCGTCTCTTTGGGAGCCCTCCTAGCCAGCAGATCCTAGAATACGCAACACAAGCAGAACAAAGTGGGGGTCCTCTGCACAGCCCTCTGGTGTTGCACTCTCTGGGCATAACATTTGGTGAACATCAAAGAGGGGCAGGAAGAATCCCCCCACACCAGCTCGGCAGGAGCTTTGGGGGTTTCTGCGGGGTGAGGCACGCTCTGTCCAGGCACACACCCTTGGCCTGCAGTCATTCATGGAGCCATGGAATTATACAGTGCTTTCTGAAGAGCTTTTGTGACTGTGATTGAAAAAAACAAATCAAGGGCCGGGTGAAGGGAAGGCTGCTTGAGTCTGCTGAGAGCCTGAGAGGACACCTTTGCACGGGAGAAGTGCCTGTCCACAGGTTGGGGACAGCTGTGTGTAACCTCTACTTGCCACAGGCACAGCCACTCTGGATTTGCACAGATCCCCCCTTTCTCCTAGCTCTGTCTCACCCAGCTGTGAGCTCTGTGCTCTAGAGATACTGTGGTCTCTGCTGCCTGTCCTATCTCCCTTGCACAGCAGAGAAGGACAGACAATCCTACAAACAGGGGACAGGACCACGGTGGGGGACTACAGTAAAGAAATCAGTACCCTGATGCATTGCTGAGGTCCCAGACTCGTGGGCACATGGATCCAATGAAGGTATCAAAGAGCAGGATCATGTCACCATGGCTTGCTGCATCCGTCTTCCTCACCTCCACGCATCCATCAGCTGCAGAGAGCAGCTGCCTGGTGGGGCAGGCCACTCCATGCAACCCAAATGTACAGGAGCTGTTCTGCACCTGCAGCAGTGCAATGGTGTAACAGCTCGTGTCCTCACCTAACCCTTCCTTCCTTACCTTTATCTCAGACACCAGGCTTGTCGGTAGCTGTCTACTTTACTGAAGAGCACACCCAGGGGTGCTGCCAGGTGAACAGGGACACAGGGAACAGTGTCTCACCATCACCCTGTTCTCTGGCTCTTGCACAGCTGCAGCAGAGGGTGTAGGATGACCATCCCTGGGACTAGCTTGGTGCCCAGCACCTCAGCCCTCTCCTTCTCTGTGGCTCTTCTGTGGAGGTCCCCCTCAGCAGTGTGAAGGGAACAGGAAGGATCTGGAAAGCTCTGTGGCTCTGTGCTGTTTTCATGTCTGTTTACACACATTACTCTCTGAATGGGCAGAGGTCTGTGAAACTGCTGATTCATGAACATCTTTGCCATCTGTGGCCTCTTCAAATGAGAGTTCACTCTGACCCAAGGATGATTTACTTTTCTTGGCTCTTCATCTCAAACTGATGCTGTCTCCAGTCCCTCAGACTTCGAGGGATTTGGGTAAAAATAAATATTATTGAATCTCTTGTGAAGCTGTTGAGTTAACTCTGAGCAGTGAAACATTCAAGTCTCTGACAGAGAAGGGAAAGATGGCACGAGTTAGTGCCAGGGATGACTTCTCACCAACTTCATACCCAGCCATCTTCTTCAAACCTACCAGTCTCAGCATATTTGCAAAGTCACAGTTTGGAGACCACTGAAGGATGAGCAAGAGCCTCTGACACGCAAGGGCCCTGAGCTGGGTCTGAGCATGGATTGGAAACAGAGGTTAAGCTGCCAAATACCACACACGTCCATTTCAGCTTTAGCCCTACTCCCTTTCCCTCCTTTCTTTTCTCACTGTGCTCTAACAATCTGTTGTTGCCGATCTACTTTCCCATGAACGGTCACAGTCTCACCAAGCAGGGCAAAGCTGTGGTCAGTAAGATCTCCTGCCAGAGCATGTTATATGACACTATTGTGGCCAAGCAGCTGCCCCCTTCCTCCCCCCCAGCTACATCTTCCTACTTGTGAAACCATCCCCTCAGAACCAGAAGAACCCGCTCTCAGGTAAGGTGCCTGAATACGGCTAGCAGGAATTGGCCCTGAAATTTTGTTATTAGAGCTGACGCCAGAGTCCGAAGAGGTGCTGCTGAGCTGCACCTCCCACTAACGTCACCAGCGTGGAAGGTGCTTTGCATGCCTCAGTATTAGCCCCAGCGTTATCAGAGGAAAAATCATAACCATCATAATAAAATTTTGCAACAACCTCAGTCTAATTAATAGTGAGGAAAAAAAAGTCTTGCCAGGCCAGATGGCAAACTCTGAGTTTCTCACGTGATGACTGTCAAATTACTGTCTCCACAAAAGAACATCACAGAGCACATTTCATAAACCTTGGAAATGTTTATCAAAGTGGCAGTAAAGATCCTCACTCCAGGATCTGTCCACATGAAGGAGCCAAATGCAGAGTTGGGTTTTAAGGAGTTACCGCCAATAAAGGACTTAAGTGCATAAAACTAGACTTTAACTGAACTCAGGCACTGAAGTCCAGAGTCACAGAGGTCACTGTCTCTCAGCCACCTGTACTCCATGGTTTCTCCTTGGTTCATGTTCAAGTTTTCTGCTTCTGCACCTGCCCAGAACAGCATCTCCAAGGAGATGCACTTTATGCTATCCTCCTCGGGAACCCAGAGACAAGGCACCCCTTCTCTGAACACCCTAAGGCGTGGAGTCTTGCAAACAAGCTCTGAGAACACCAAATGCAGACTGAGGCTCCTTACACTATGAAGCTCTGATCACTTCACTCTAAAACAGAAGCTGCCCACCAACAGTGGGACGGGGAGGGCAAACATCCCAATAGTTGAAGGCATGGTTTCGCTCTGAAGAGCTTTCACCCGGAATAGCTGATCGGCCGGCAGTTAGACAGTCTCATGGGAAGTGAGAGACGAACACTCTCAGATTGAGGAACGCATTGAACCCAGGTCTCCCACTTCCTCAGTGAATGCTCTAAAATAAAAGACAGTGACTTAGAAGACAGACACCAGCCAGAAGGAAGGAGCACTACTCTCTTACTTCCAAGGTATTGCTGGCACTGTCCTTAGGGAGAAGACTCTCAGAGTCCTTAGAGGACTCAAGCATGAAGTCCTGAGTGTGGTTTCTGTGCTCTGATAGGATGGCAGGGATGTGAGAGTGGAAGGAGATTTCAGAAACACCTGTATTTTCAGTCTGCCCTCTAGACATCAAACATGCTCTCTGGGAGAGAGATGTCTCAAATGTCTAGGTCAGGTCTGGATGTAGCCCTGATGTGAACAGGGAGAATGAGGGGAAGGAAGGGCTATGCCGTCGTACAGCATTTCTGCTCTGGTCCCTGGGAACACAGGCTCATCCGGGCTACAATCTCCTCAGCCCGCCCCAGCAGCCTGGCCTGCTGACTCCTCCCCATCCACGGGCTAGGAAGCCTTGGCACAACAGCACTGCTTTTGGCTCCAGGGTCTGGCTCTCGAGGCTAGAGATGGCTGCACCTCCTGTTCGGATACCTGTGGCCTGTACTAAGCCTCATGCACCCAGACCTGCAGTCAGTTAGCACCTCTCCTGCGGCTCAGGGGACTGGGGTGCCTGGGGGGCACTATTAATGCAAGGGTCTTTCGTTTCATCTGCACTTTTTGGATGAAAGGATGTGGTTCACTGAAGCTTTAGAGGTCCTTTGGCTAGTGAACGGACATGTTCTACAGGAATTTGTTTTGGCTTTTCTGTGTTTTTGTCTTCTGGTGGGACAGAACGCTTTGAAAATTGCTTTTCCCCCCTTTGTAGAAAATAGGAGAAAAAATTACTTGACACTTTCACACTGCAGTAAAACACTCTTTAAAGTGTACAAACTAAGTTCTGCCTCATCTGGGTGAAAGTGCATTGTGTTTTCATGGCCTTATGTGTTATCTTGCAATAATAGTAAGAAGAAAACAAACCTTCCATATAAAACAAAGCAATAGAAGTGCATCAGTTTCATGTGTTGGCTGGTAATTACACATAGAAATTCCATGTAGTCATGAAAAAAGGTGACAACATAACACAATTTTTGTAAGCTGTTTCTCTTGGCAGATGGCATTTCCATTTTCAGTGTAACTCAAAAGGCTGAAGTGACTGACACCACTCTTAACTTTAGTTAAACCCTACCATAGCTGCTGCAGCCACTGCAGAGTTCTGCTTTCATGTCGCTGCTAGCACAGCGAGTTTCAGAAGAATTTTGGATTGGCTTGGATACAAGTCTAGCAGGGTGCTACAAATAGAAATAGCAGAAGAAGGTAGAAGAGTAAAAATATGCAGTGTTAGATCACGGGTAGAGAAGTAGCGCAGACAGGAAGTCAACGAAAGGGATAGGCATGCTGCTGCTCTCTGCCACTTGCTACGATTTTGAATGCACTCCATTTCCAAATCCCTGACAAAATTCCCACTTGCATTAACCTCGCCTTCCTTCTTCATGTCAACATTTGTAGCCACTCTGGATGAAAAGACAGCCACACTAGGAAGGAGAATGGCTGCTTTTAAACCTGCCCTTTCAAAGCTGCCCTCTGCATTGCGTAATAGTTCACACGGTCACCACACTATAAAGTTGCATCTCACAACAGGTACAGTGGGACTGAACAAAGAACCCTGCACTTGAACCTGTCTGACCTTTGGGGATACAGGTTTGTAGTCTGGGCACAATCCATTCATATGGTGGCCCACATCTGAAAATCTGGGTGCCTGCAGCCGGGCTTTGTTGATGCACCTAATGGCCTGGCTTTTTTTCCAAGGTGTAGACCACGTCCAGTTCCTACTGACTCCTGTGGGATTTGTCAGTCACATTAAGGAATCTGAATATGGATTTAGGAGCCTAACTTTTGGCACTTGGGGTGGAAAACTTTAGCCAATAAGACTGCACAATCCTATTACCATGACAGCTCGGGAATGTGAGAACTCAGCAGTTTGGAATAAGGCGCCACATTAAAAATAGATTAAACTGAAAGCAGCCCTTACGGCCTACGGCACCTAGGACAAGCATCTGCCAGCTGAAATGCCTTGTAGGTAACTGTTCGCTAGTGAATCAGGTGCTGGCTGAAGGTGCCCACAGTTGCCTCAAGACACAGACAGATTTTTTTTCCAGAGACACTGTATTATTTTTTTTTTTTTAGCACCACATGAAACTCGGCAGCTCCAACCCTAAGGGGATCCATGCAAACCTCCTGCTTGCTCTGGTTCCCATGGCACTCACATCCACTGAGTTTCACTGTGAATTTCAGCTTCACAAATCTCCAAACTCAGCCTAGAGTGATAAACTGTGCCAAGCCTGGGCTCCAGCTATGGAGCAGGACTGTTCCCCTTTCTTTTAACACTACTGTATGAAACAATGGAAGAACCAAGTTGCCCTAGTGTGACACAAGAAAAATATGATCAGCATCCAGTGCAAGGTGTTGGGAGGACTTATTTCCTGGTCCGTTTGCAGCCTGATGGTGAAACTAAGGGTGAGCTGTTTCCCTGGCTGTCGTCTTCCTGCTAGCCAGGGACAAAAGTCACTTGTCCTTTTGGTTCTCTTAGATCTGCCCAGCAATGACCACAGAGATTTGCTGACCTGCACGTGGGCACTTCTGACAGTTGACGGAGTTGCATTTCAGTGGCTCTGTGTTTTCTTCTCCGACAACTCCCAGAGGACAGTGATGCTTTTATGCTTAATATATGCTGTCATTTTGTATTATATCTTTTCTTTGGAAATAACTTCATAAATGACCAAAACAAAACAAAATCCCAAACCCCAAAATCCAAACACCAAAGAAAGCTGAGGAGTGCTGCAGACATCACAAATGAATTACTGCTTCTTCAGTTGACATGGAGTCAAAAGAAGCCATAGCCCTGCCTGCTTTACAACAGTGATCTACCATAGACTGGTGGTTACTGGTCACTAACATTACTTCCCTGGATTTCTGCTTTTTTTCTTCTCCAGTCCCATGATGTGGTGAGGCCCTTTATAGAGGCTTTTGCTGCTGTATCAGCATTTGTGGCATAAAAAAAAATTGTGACAATAGAGCAAACCTTTGGATTCCACAGCTGGGTTGCTTAAAGACATAAATGACCAAGCACAGCCCCAGCGCCTAACTGTCCTCCTCCTCCTCAATCCGTCCTCCCATGCCTGATTCATGCAGCAGTCACAAAGTGACAGCAAGGGTTACAGTCTTGCATAAAGAACTGACAAATGACTTGCTCGAAGCAGACTGGATGTATTCGCATGTAATGGCTCAATGTGCTGGAATAATATTACAGCATGCTCCGTCCAACTTCATCTTCAGCTGAGTATAGTAACTCACTGAATATTGCAATACACTTGACAGATTAAGAAACCTTTTTATTTTATTAGGTTTAATTCCCCGCATATCTCTCTCTATTTTCCCTGCAGGATTGTTTGGGAATGACTTACAGTAACAGGATCAAGAAAAGAATAGTACATACCAGGTATGTGAATGACTAACTCTGCCCCATGACAAAAACAATGCCAAAACTTTGGGGGGATTTCAGAGTAATTCTACCTCTGTAGATACAGGTTGTCTGAAAACATCATTGACTAGGTTCTGCTGGAACAAATAAAAACAGGTAAATGATAGATGGGGATATATCTCCCCCAAGCCCCGGGTTTTTCAAAGATGTCCCCTACTCCCTACACTCTACACACAATCTATACATGTTAAGATCCAGAAGGCACCTTTTTTCATACGTAACTTTAAAAATTTACACTAGGCTTTATAATCCTAAAATACCTCTGTGGCACAAAGCCACATAAGCAATACGTGGGTGGAAAAGCTGTCAGCATAGCGGAAAAAATATTCTGCTGAAACTCAAAACTTAGCAGAAACAGCTGAGTCACTCTTTCGCAGTTAAGGTAGTCTGGGCTTGTTACCCTCTTCTGTGCCTCTGGATGGTGTCTGGCACACACACCCATCCTCTGACTGCCAGTGACTCCAGCACACCTCTAAACAAGAACTGCCTTGGAAGTATTGCGCCGACTTTCCTCACACAGGTGTATCTTGTCATCCACGCACACGACCTGAATGAATGCTGACCGTCCTAGAGACTCAAAGCCCTTGGGTACGTACAGCAATGCACTGGCCAATTCATATAGACATCAGCTCTACTCTGGTATGCAAGACGATGCACAGCAACATTGCCCACTTACGATTTGATCACAGTTCTCAAGGCAAACCATGTTTTCCTGACCTCCTGAGAATTAATGCTTTTTTATTAAAAAGCATGAACACAGTGAAAGTTTGAAAACCTAGCTCAAGTGCACTAAGCTAAAGGAGTGAGACAAAAAATTGAAAACAGATCTCCTTGTTTATTGTTGTCTTTTTTCCTTTTCTTTTCTTTCTTTTTTTTTTTTTTTCCTTTTCTTTTTAAGTCTCCTGATTCTTCAGTTGGCATTATTGTTCTGGCTGGGAAGAAGGAGCTGCCTATGAGCCATTTATTAGCACATAAAATTACTGAAATTGCAAAGGTCCAGAAGTCATAACTGCCAACAGATTATAGACTCTACTAATGCAGTCACATATGAAATCTATAAAGCTTATTTTAAAAGGAACTCTAGTATAGCCTATACATTTTGATCCCCAGAAAATATAATTTGGCTTGAAAACCTTTTGATCCTTCGACCTGCATTTTAATCAGAATGCAAGATTTTCCTGAAAACTTGTATTTGTGTGTCCAAATCAGAAAAGTCTACATACATGTAAACGACAGCTTAATTTGGATGTGCAACAATGTGCCACATTTTCAGCATGTAAGAATAATTTTCTTATGAACTGCAGCAACAATGTATACTAATTAGCTGCACCCCACACACACAGCCATGCAAATGCTATCACTGTGATTCGCAGTTGCTTATGGGGCAAGCTTGCCACTGTAAAATGGCAATATCAGAAGGTAACTTCTGCATTTTAAGCCCTATGATGAGAAGAACACTCTAACTGACAAATCTTCCATAAAAGCTTATTTCCAGTTTTGTGTTACATGCTAATATGATAGCTGCTTGCCAGTTTAACTTGCATCAGTGTGTTTCCTCCTCCAGTGGGAAGATATATTCTATATTGTACATCATAAAAGGGTACCCAGGATGTACGCATACCCCAAACTTGAATTGTTCCCTTACCCTGCTCTCCCATCACACTGGAATTATGGATGGGACACTTGTGATGGAAGAAATGCAGGGAAGGATTCCCCTATGTTTCAAAATTTTCTGAAACTTTTCTCATTGTTCTCATATTTCACAAAACCCAGCAGTCCTCCAGCAAGAGCACTTTGCTTTTCACGGGAAATGACTCTGACTGGGGCAAAAATATGCTTTTCTAAATAAACAGATTATGTTATACAGCATGAAAGCTAAAAAAATAAAGTAGCCTCAGCACACCTACACCTTGCCTGCCATCACCAAGCACACACACATGTCCAGGCTTTGGCTGGATACCATTTCAAGCGCTAGGCCCTGCAAGAGCAGATGTCGGACAGATTGTTTTCTCTTGGGCCCTCTCTCTCCTTTTCCTGGATTCCTCTCCTTGAACATTCGCTCCCACTCCAGTTAAACTCAATGCAAATTTTGCCACTGGCAGAATGAAATATCTAAATATCCTCACTTCTACATCCTAACTGCAGCCTTTTTTTCTTCTCTCTTCTCTAACTTTCCCTCAGTATCACATTTTCTTCCAAATACATCCCTCCTTGTCTCCAACGGCCTTCTTTATGCTTCTGCTCACTGGTGGCTGCCCGTAGCTGGCCTGCAATGACCTGTGCTGTAGCACCACGCTGATGAAGGGAAATTTGCTCTCTCATTCACATATGTTTTACACGCACGGCAGCACTGGAGACAGCATTGCTAGACTCATCTTAGAGTCTTGCTGTGCTCGTTTGCTCAGCCCTCTTTCCTCAGTTAGTCCAGAGCCCAGTGCCTGCTGCAGCATGAACAAGCAGAGCTAGGACACCACCTGAGCTTCTATCACTGTCAACTGCACAATTTGCAAAGGGAAGAGCAGCCACATCAATATGTAAACTTTCTCTCTGTTAGCAGCATACCCAAGAAAGAAAAGGTAGACACAGCTCGGTGTCCTTCCAGGAAGCTCCCTCCGAGTCAACCAGTAATGCCCAGCGAAACCAATGAAAAGACACCTGTAATCCATACCAGGCATGGAGCAGGCATCTTGCACAGAAGTACGTAAGCCATTGCTCAGTTATAAGCACGAAATACAAATGCTGAAATATATACTGCTCAGCGGAGCTCTAAAATGTTTTCATTACTTGAAATCTTCTCCTATTGGCTATGGAAAGGGGAAGAGCAAATTTCGCTCGATTAAATGAATACATGAAAACTCTCTCAGCCAGTTGCTCATGAGCTCTTGGAGGGATAATCCAGGTCACTGACGTAACACTGAGGAATACATCCAGCTACTGAACAAAAGTCATGACGAACACCAGTCATGTCAAGAAACATCTGTTACTGTTTAAAATTCTAAGGAAATAATCCATATACAGATTACCTAATAAAAGTTACAGTTATGTTACCCATAGCTAAGAAATCAGATTTCCTACACCACTTGGTAATCAAATTACAAAATAAATTACATGAGCTAAATTAAAAATGTGAACGACATTCTGCACATATTATATAATGATCTATATATTGTTACAGGTCTTGTGAAATATCCACTTGGAGTTTGCCTTAGCAAATGCTGCCTTTAAATTGGTTTTATCAACTCATAATTCTTGATGTGATATTTGCAAATGTTACTGCTCACAATGCAAACATCAAGCAGCATACCTAGAGCTTTATTTATTTACATTACCTACATGTTCACTTAAAATCAGAACTTGATGCTTTCATGTGGTAATCATGTATTGACTTTTTCAAATAAATGTTGCCAATAGAGTTATTGTATACATTCCTCACTTAGCAAGCCAAATAATACAGTGCTATTCTTAAAACTGCAGTCTAGGGAATCAAATCCTAGTTTTATTGCAGTCAATAGCAACCCCCCTTGCCTCCAGAAACAATTGGAATAAGCCAATTCTGTAACCAATAATAAGATAGGTCAAGAAATTTTTGGTATGAAAACTCTGGCAATCCCATTCTTTTGATATTTAACATGAGTTCCAGTAAACACAGGAGGGTTGCTGACTGGAATGAGGCAAGCAGCACTGGCACATAGCCTTCCAAATTTTATATTATTTTATGAGAAGTCTAAATGCTAATTTGCACAATTATGAATCAACAACAGACACTCATTTCAGCCTGACTCTGTCATCAGGGTTTGAACTGAACTGGCATGTCAATAAAAATGTGAAAATAACTTTAAAAAAGTTAGTGAACATACATTCCCAGTCCACCAAACTGAACTTGGTTCCACCAAAGCAAATTAAACCCTAATGTATAAATGACAACAAAACAAAAGTAAAATGTATATGTGACAGAGATGACTGTAAGCTTGTATATAAAAGCTAGAATACGTGACAGTGACCAACAGCAGGTTTGGCATTCAGCCCTGATCTCACAGTTGCTGGTTCGGGTGTACTTACTGGTATTTGTTCACATCGTCTCCTCTCCCTGAGGGCCTTCACTACAAATCACATGGTGGATCCAATACGTATCAGCAGCCCAAGATTTATTTGGTTCTTGAGGCCGCGCTACAGCCAGATGCATTAGAAGCTGTGGAGGGAATACCCAGAGTGAGAAAACTGAGGTACAAAAGTTCCCCAGTATTCAAGAAAGTTCTGAAACATTTTGAGGCATTTATTCAGCCAAGACTTTCCCTGACTCTAATGGGACTTTGCCAGAGAATGGTTTGAATGCCTAAAGTGGGGTTAATTCCTAAATGTGGTTCTTTATTTTAAACGTAAATAATTAGAAATCACAAAACTCTGCTCAGAAAAGGTGCTGTGCTAATCCCTCTCTACAGGCATTTGCTACTGACTTTCAGTGAAGCTGCACTCAGAAAAGCATCCATTGCTGCCTACTACTGAGCATCCTCACATTTTGAAGGAGAAGTCAAGTCATCAAACTAATAAAGGGAGAAGTAATGCCTAAAACTAGGGGAGGTCTTGAATCTCTCTGTTGACTAGGAACTGTTGTTAAAATATAAGTTGCCCTGCTGCACAGAAAACACAGGTAACCAGAGCCAGCTTCCACCGCATGGGCCCAATCCTGTTCCCACTGAAGTCAGTGGCAGAACTCCAACCTGTTTAATGGGAACGGCAACAAGCTTTCTATCTACTTAATATAAATGAAGATACACATCTCCTCTCTGACATATTTTGGGCTCAAAGCCATTGGCTGACACTTGTTTGGTTCTCTGCATGTATGTGACTCATGGGATAATATAATGCCTGATTTCCATTCTGCCAGACCTGTCTTTCTCCGTGGTTAACTATTAATTTCAGAGGCAAGATGCAATACTGCAGTAAAATAGGATGGTGTTAAACTAAGAAAATTGCACTTAAATATTTAGAGTAAATGAATCAGATTCCCTTTTGTGAGGATTCCCTTCCAGTTGAAGAGGTATACCCACGTAGTCCTTAGGACATCAGCCCATAGCTCCTGCGTAGAGAGGGAATTTGTGGAAGTCTCTAGCAAAGTACTTGGCAGGCAAAGTAGTGTAAACACACTGCCTTTACCCTGCCAGGATGGCTTGAGGAGAAACCTGATAATGGAAATGACAAAAAAAATCTGTATTCCAAATAGTTGATTCTTGTTTCGGGCTACCTACACAGAACTGGGTTACTCTGGATATACAGGTGCTCGATAAACTATGAGCACATGCTGATTTTCCACCAAAGTTGTAAACTCTTCGGGGTAAGGGCTTACTTTCTCTCTTTGGATCTATAGCCTAAGTTTGAGATACAAAGTAGTACCATAATATATATATATAAAAATAATACGGGCTGGAAGGAATGATCTGAACAGACTTTCTGATTCTTCTGAAGTTTCTTGTGATATGCTTATTATTACTAAGTGTTGTCTCGGCTTTAAAATGCAGTAACCTCAGATACGATACAGCAAATCACACTGAAACACAGATATTTCTGTGCAAGGTGTGTGTTTGTACACAATTTCACTTGTATAAACATGGATTTCGTTACGGGGGAAGAAAGAGACGCCCAGAACCAGAGATGTCAATGTATAAAACATTATTTTTTACTTAATCTGTTATACCAAGAGAGGGCAGTAGGCCTGTTTCTCCACCCTTTACTCAGGTAGACATTTGCCATTCTTTTCACCACTGAATTGTGTCAAACCCAATTCAACCAGTAAATTCAAACCAGTAAGTGCAAAGCACTGAGAAGCACCTGCTTTCTCCTAACAGCAAAGCATCTTCCACTGCCCCCCTTCAGTGTGGAAATTCATGTGGAGCACTCCAAAAACTGTTCCTATCCTCCAGCTCCCTGAAGCAGGTGGATGAGGCAAGCTCCTCAGGGGCAACTTGCCTGTCACAGCAGAAAAAAAATAAATCACTGAGAAATCTTGACATTCCTCTGCCACCCCTGACCTGCTGCAGGACGTTGCTATGGTCATGAGCAATCTCTCAACTCTGTACACAATGCTAGCAGACAACTACTCCCTTCCTCCCCAACATGTGATTACTTGCTTGGCCTCTCAGTCACTGCCCACCCCCATGTCTCACGCCCTCCGTGTCCCCAGCCCCATGTCTGGGACTGGGGAGGGTGAGGGCTGGAGAAGGAAGGACTGCACAGCCACACTTGTGTGGCAGTATGGGCAGAGGCTGGCAGCATCGCAGCAGTGCTGCGTATAAAAGGAAGAAGCTTGGTGGGAAACTCTAAAAGCCACCCCGCGGTTGTGAAGACAAATGCCACTGAGTATATACACACCCACAGCACCCTGCCCAGCACTGGGGCTGCTCAAGCCCTTGCCCAAGCCAGGATAAATAGTCTTGGTGCAAGGTGCGTGTGTGCGGGGAGTTGAGTGCTACATGCGAGGCCAGCCCCTGCCCATGGTCCTGCCACGCTTACCTGCTGCATCCACAGGGCAGCCACGGCACAGCAGTGCAGCCTGCGCCTACCATCCTCTTCTGCAGCAGCATGGACTGGCAGCTGTTTTCACATGAGCGTGCTGGACTAGATGATCCCCAGAGGTCCCTTCCAGCTCCAACTGTCCTGCGATATTTGGAGTAGACAGTGCATAAAAATCCTTTCCACCACCCAGCATTTATAATGCATGTCTAAATACAGCTGAAACAGGCAATGCATGGGGTCATACATGAGATCCGAGTGTCGCAGTACTGCTCGCTTTGATCCTGCTCTTAAGGCAAACATCCCTGAACATGCTGCTGTGAGAATTTTCTCATCTGGGCAATGACTTAGGGACTTGCCAAAGGCTCAGCTGTGTGCCGGGGTAAGGGTTCAGGTTGAGAGGAAGAGAGAATGCAGAGCTGCAGCTGGGGAGGGCTGGGAGGGGGCTGCCAAAGTAAAACGCAGGCTGCAAAGAACACAGAGGCTGCAAAGAGCACTGTGCTGTGAGAACTTTTTTGTCTAGGCCATGGCTGGGGGCCTTGTTGAAGGCTCAGCCTACAGTTAGGGTTAGGATTAGGGAACGCTGCTTGTTTTGGCACTATGTTTAAGGCAAGTGTCTCTAAACACTTTTCTGCTATCAATAATTTACCCTTCGTAATATTCCAGGGCATGCTGTGTTTATATAACTATTGAAACACCTATGTGGTAGACAGGTGATCATAATTTTGAATCATAAAATGGTTGATTCTTCTGCCACTGAAGACCTGTTTAATCTACAGTTCATTTAAATTAATGGAAAAATCTGCTTTGTCTGAGGCCATAAATGATTTGGTGTAACTACACACAAACACACATGGTGAGTCACAGTTCAGAACATAACTCAAACAACCAGGACTGTATTCCCATGCTCTAACCACTAGATTACAGTCCCTCCCACATATACCCTGCAATAATCTTTGCTCAAATGATAACAGCATTTCCCCACTTTACACGTTGGACGGCATTACTCAGTAACGCACATCATACCCGACGGGAGTACAGCTCTGCAGGGCTGGGGGAGGAAGGAAGCACAAGTAAAAGTCATTCTTTTTGCCCGACACCACTAGAACTTAACTCTTCCCTTGGAAAATTACCAGCTCTGAATCTCCTGATCTACACCTAACTGAAAAATAAAATCCTTAATTCTGATCTGCACTCATCTTTTACCCATCCCGAGCAGCGAGTGCTTGCGGACTGATGGTCACAGTGGATTTCGGAGGAGCAGCCTTACCTTTCCTCCACCCCGCAGACCAGCGTGAGCCCTGCCGGGAGGGTGCAAAGCCCCCGGCACCCTCAGAGCTGGCCCCCTCCCGTGTGGCAGGGCCCAGGGGGCCGAGCGGGACTCGCACGGCTGCACCTGCCCCGGGCCGAGGTGCTCTGGGAGCCCTTGCGAGGACGCAGCCTGCCTCTTGGCCTGCGCATCGCTGGGTCAGGCACCGGCGGGTCCAAGTCTCTCTTTGGGGTGTTTCATTTCTGCTGTTGATGAGCCACGCACGGCACATGGTGGACACGCCATGGGGGCAGCGAGCGACGGGGAGCTCGGCTCCCCCGAGCGGATCACCCTCCCCGGGAAAAGGCGGACACAAGTGCTGCTGAAGGCGACGGGACACGGGGCAGCTTTTCCTCACACGCCTGAGGCGCAGCCCCACCCCTGCCGTGGCCCGGCCGCCGACCCGCCGGGCAGGCGGCGTCCAGGCCCGAAGCCCCGGCGGAGGGGAGGACGGGCGGCGACCGGGGGGCCCCCTGACCTCCCCGCAGGACGCCCGGGCACGGCGCCACGGGCCGGGCCCGGTTACTCCACCTCAGGGCCGGCCGCCGCCGCGGGGCAGCTCCCCCGCTGGCGGCCGCCCCTTCCCGCCTCACGGCGCGCGGCCCTATCGCCGCCGGCCTCGCGCCACCTCCCCTCCGCGCGCCGCCGGCCCCGGCCGCGGGCGGGGCGGGGCGGGGCGGGGCGGGACCGGACCCCCGGCGGGGCCATCGCCCGCGCGCGGCGGGGGCCGCTCCTCGGGCGCCGCGGCCGGAGCCGCCGCTGTCCCCGGCCGGAGCCGCCGCTGTCCCCGCGGAGCGGCCCGGGCGGAGCCGCCGCCGGTGCCCCCCGGAGCCCGCGCTGTGCCCCACGTCCCGCCGACACCGGAGAGCCCCGGGACGGCCGCTCCGGGCCCGACCCGGCCGGCGCGAAACTCCCCCGGGGCGGGGAGGGGCGCGGGCCGCGTCTCGGAGGGACGGGACGGGCAGCGGCAGCGCTGGCGGGCGAGCGGAGCCTGGCCCGGCCCACGGCCCCTTTCGCAACCCCCGGTGGCAGCTTGTCCCCTGCGCCCCGCCGGACACCCGCGGCGTCCCCGGGACGGGGCGGCGGGCAGCCAGGCCGGACCGGGCCCGCGGCTGCGCGCCCCCGCCGCCCGGCCGCCGTCCTCGTCCCCCCGGGACGCCTCTCGCCGCGTCCTAAAGCCCGCCGGGGAGCGGCGGCAGGCGGGCGGCGGGCGGGACGAGCCCCCGGCTCGGCCGCGGCGCGGGTGGAAGGGTTAAGCGAAGGGTGACTCACAGGCACACGTCTGACACCGCAAGTATTTAGGAAATTGCCGTTCTCTTAAAGGCAACCGTGTATTTATTTCTCTGGGGCGAAAACGAGGGAGCTGCGCTCCACGAAGGCGTTTTGGTCAGCAGTCCCGGCAGGGGCAGCGGGTGCCGGCGGGGAGCGGGGTGCGTGGTGCGGGGGAAGAGGGGGGCTTTCGTACTCCGGCTGCAGAAAAAGAACTGGAAACACACAGAGAGGCGAATGGTTATGGTAGAATATATGCTGTTTATTTATGAACGTAACCAGGACTTCCGACAAACTTTATATGGAGTCCCCCCCCGAATTAAAAAAAAAAATCCCACCAATGTGTGTGCATATACATACACGTATACATACCCATACACACACACGGCACACGCATACACACCGCCCCAGCACTGTGCTCGCGCTGTCATGCTTTCAAACAGCTTCACGTCTCCACCTTGTTCTCCTCTCCCATCATGACCATTTCAACTGGACAAATTCTTGTGCAGCTACGACATGAGGAAGAAATGCTCTGCGTGATGACCAGCGCTCCCTGGAAGGGGGCCTGTTTGTTTGTTTATTTTTCCCTCACCCTGGGAGAAGCTCCAGAGTCCAAAGGTGCTGCAGCACCAGGGACGAGCCTCCTCACTCCACTGCAGGCGTCCTGCAGCCCCACGGCCTGCGCTGCCTCCCAGGCACCCCTGCCTTGGGGCTGGGAGGCAGCAGCCAGCCCAGGACAACGTGAAGAAGGCAACACGCACTCACGCTCACCCATCCATACAAATAATAAAATAACGTTGCAGCACAAGGGCATAGTCTCTGTCACCAGATACGAAAGTTGTGTGATGGCAAAGATCTAAGAAACGCAATAAAAATAAAGTGTAGCTAGTATACACAGAAAGGCTTTCACATTACATGAGGCACAGCTTGGACAGACAGAGACGTGAAGAGGAGCTAAATGTCCTGGAATAAAGCAAAATACACTGAAAGTTCGTAGTAAATACCCGCATCGATAGGTATTTATTCATTTGTGCTTCGCCACGTCGTGACATACAGTACAAGACACTGCCGCTCTTCCTTTTGATGGAGGGAGCTCACCACGCTCCCTCGCAAGCTGCTGCTCCGTCAGTCCCAGGCTGTCCATCGGTCCCGCAGCGGTGGTGGCCCCTGCCCTGCTCCCAGCCAAGGCGGGGGACAGGGCTCGGCAGAGGCAGCCCAGCCAGGCTGGGACAGTCCTGGCAGCAGTCCAGCAGCTGCCCCACACCTCAGTGCTCCAAAGGGGCGTCCAGCGCTGCGTGTCTCTCAGCCTCAGCCCTCTCCTTGCCGGCCTCCCCACAGCTGCCCTCGCCTGCTGCACCACAGGCCAGCTGGGGAGGGCCCGGCCGGCACCCCCAGACGCCCTATCCCTCAAGCCCGCACGTCCATCATCCTTTTTCCTCGCGCCCTGCCAGGCTGGGGGGAACAGAAAGCCCCCGAGCTCCTGCAGCCAGCTTTTAAGGCACATCTGGATTGCTGCGTGTGCTTTATTACTATTATTATTATTGTTATTTACCCTGTGTAGACACGTGGGCTTTTGAATTTCTTCCCTCCCCTCGCCTTTCTCCTTATAAAACCCACCATGTTTTCAGCTTATTCGTGTGTCATCCCTAAGGCACAAACCTTGTAATACTACAGCTGCCTGGCTTCTTGTATTGGTCGTTAATTGTTAAAAAACAAACAAACAAAACAGAAACAAAACAAGAAAACCAACCCCCTCCCCCCCTCGAAACAATCTGAGATCGCTGCGCTCCGGTATGTATAGTATCTATAGGCGAGCGAGGGCAGCCCGGCAGCGGGCGCGGCCGCCCCGCCAGTCCCGGCGCGGCTGGGCGCTAGGCGCAGCTGCCCATGGCCTTCACCAGCGAGCTCTCGGGCAGCTGCCTGAAGATGCCCCGCAGAGTCTCCAGCTCCCGGGTGAGCTGCTCCACCCGCTTGCGCAGCCGCTCGTTGTCGGTGGTGAGCTCCAGCACCTTCTGCTGCGTCTCCACGTTGCGCTGCTTGGCCTTGTCCCGGCTCTTGCGCACCGCGATGTTGTTGCGCTCCCGGCGCACCCGGTACTCGTTGCTGTTCTTGTCGACTGTCTTTTTCGATTTGCTCCGGTGGTCCGCGGGCATCATCTTGAGGGCGCCGGCGGCGGGCAGGCCGCCGGGGGGGTGCGGGTGGTGCGGGTGGTGCGGGCTGGGCACGGGCGTGGGGGGCGGCGTGGGGTGCCCGGGCTGGAGGTGCATGGTGGTCTGGGCGCAGTGGGCGATCTGGTACTGCAGGTGGGACGGGTGCTGCTGCGGAGCGTGGTGGGGGTAGAGGGCCGACAGGGCCGCCGACTTGACCTCCTCCTCCTCGCGGGGCTCCTGCTTAATCACCAGCGGTCGCAAGCCGGGCGCGGCGATGCGCTCGTAGAGGGGGTCGAGCTTGCCGTCCATGTAGCCGGCCACGCAGCCGAAGAGCGGCTGCTGGTGGTGCTGCTGCTGGTGCCCCGGCGCCGAGGCGGCGGCGCCGGCCCCATGCATGCTGTGGAAGTCGAAATCCCCGGCCAGGATGGCCTTGGCTTTCTCCTGCTGCTTGCTGTGCTGGAAGAGGTCGGCCAGGAACTCGTCGTTGAAGGCGGCGGGGTCGATGTAGGCGCTGATGTCGATGGAGTTCTCGTTCTCGCAGATGTCGCCGAGCTCCGCGCCGCCCGGAGCAGGTGCCGCCGCCGAGGGAGCCTCTCTGTAGCTGTAGGCGCTGCCGGGCAGGGGAGTCTGGAGCTGGTGGTGCTGGCCGCTGCTCATCGGGGGCCGGGAATCGACCTCGTAGAAGTTGGCTTGCTCCATGAAGCACCTACAGTCTGCCGGGCATGGTGAAGGGCTCCTGCAATCCAGGTTTCGGACGGGGCGGCGGCAGCGGCGGCGGCGGTGGCTCTACCAAGCCCGCGGCACCCCCGCCCTCGGCGGCGAACGGCACCGCGCGGCGCGGCACGGCACGGCACGGCACGGCACGGCACGGCACGGCACGGCGCGGCACGGCACGGCACGGCACGGCACGGCACGGCACGGCACGGCACGGCACGGCACGGCACGGCGCGGCGCGGCGCGCCCGGAGCCCGTCCCCCGCCCCAGCCCGCCCGAGCCCTGCTCGCTGCCTGCCTGCCTGCCCTGTTGCTAGTGGGTTGCCTCGGTCCTGCGTGCCGTATATATACACCCCCGCAGCAGGGCCGGGGATCGCCCTCTAGTGTCCAACCTCCTGCTGGGAACCTTTGACCACCGCGCAGCCGGGTCTTAGCGCCCTGGCCGGGCAGAGCCGCCCGCCCGCCCTCCCCCGGGAGCCGCCGCGGCTGGGAGAGCGGCCCGCACGCCCCGGACCCCCGCCGCCGCCGCCCCCAGCTCGGCGGGCGCAGGGCGCTGGGCTACTCCCGCCGAGGAGGCTCCGCGCTGATAAGAGGCCCGGGGAAGCGGCGCGGGGACTTTGCGCCCTCCCTGCCCGGGGCCGCTCGGCGGGGCAGAGAGGCCAAGGGCGGCTGGTACATTTCCACCGCCCGCTCCCACCCCTGCGCCGAGCGCTCCGACCCAGCGGCTCCCCGGCCGCGCTACGGAGAAAGTCTCAAAGTTCACCATCATCCGCGCGTACTTGCAAATATTTGGCCAGTCGGGAATATTCGCCCCGCCGTCTTTGCCTGCGGGACCCGGGCGCTGCTTCACCGGCGGTGGTGAGCTGCCGGCAGCGCCCTGTCGCCGGGCGGGCTCGGAGCAGGCGAGCGGGGCTGCCCTGCATCCCGCTGCGGTCCGGCTTCACCGGCGGCACCCGCGGGGCTCGCCCGCTCACAGCGGGGCCCGCGGAGCCCGGCCCCGGGCGGCGCTAGGACCCGTGCGGGGATGGCGCCCGGCGGGCCGGGGCGGAGACCTCGGGGGGCGGCGGGGGCTCCCCCGCTCCGCTCTGCTGGGGGGTGATCGGCCGGGAGCCGCCCTGCCCTCCTCGGCGCCTACCGGCGGTCCGTCAGGGCCGGAGGGGCTGCCCTCCCGGGACGGGACAGCCCGAGCCGGGCCACCTGCGGGCCAGCGGCCCCGGCGGCGGCAGCCCCGCGGCTCTCGCCGTGCCCCGAAGGGTGGGCTAAACGCGCGGGTCTCCCCCCGCACGGATCAAGCAGGTAAATTTAATTACGGATTTCCCCAAATGCACACACGGCAATCTCGGCCAGTGTCGGGCGCGGACCGACTCCCGGCGTTTCCCCGCGATAAAGCCGGGCGCAGCCGGGCCCCGCTCCCCGCGGCGCGGCAGCAGCCGGGTAACCCGGGACTGCGCTCGGCCCCGCGGCGGCAGCCTCCGCGGAATCGCTGTCTGCCTTCCCAGCCTCCGCGGAATCGCTGTCTGCCTTCCCAGCCTCCGCGGAGACGCCGTTTGCTTTCCCAGCCTCCGTCTCCTGGCGGCTTCGGAGAAGGCGATGCATGCTCCCGCAGCGGGGGTCTGGAGAGAGGAGCTGCATGTCTCGGCCACCGCCGCTCCTCTCCCAGGGCAGCAGTGACTGTTCCTACAGCAGGGACTGTTCCTACAGCAGGGACTGTTCCTACAGCAGCTCCTGTGCAAAGCCACAGCCTTCCCAGGAGCCCCCGTTTCCAGCTTCAGCTCGGGAGGGTGAGGATGCACACGATTCCGTCCTGCTGCGATCCCTGGCAGCCTGCAGAGCAGATGTATCTGTCCTCTCTTGCACACCTCCACCTTAGGAAGCCCACGGGCCTTTAGCTCTGCTGGTCCAGAAGGTCCCTTTGAAACTGGCATAGAGAAAGGACAAGTCAAGGCCGCTGGAGCAGGTGCAGGCTTAAAATCGCTACAGGAAGATTTGTAGAGAAAATGATTCAAACATAGCGATGGCTGGAGAAAAAAAACAACCGCTGCAATTCTTAGTTCTGGATGTTCTAGTAAAACAGAAACTTGTGACAGTAAATTCCTTGCTCAGAAAAGGTTTGACAGATTCCTTGCAATTAAAAATAATCAACAAAGTCTAAAACAGGAAAGAAATTACCATGTACCAGGAACCCTTGTTTTTCTTTCACATGATGCACCTGTGAACCTCTGTTTCACCAGCAAAAGCAAGGCCAGCGGAGTCAGTTGGCTTTTGCACTCTAGTATTCTCAGGAGAATGGATTCTGTAATTACAGC
The DNA here is from genome assembly GCF_047370975.1 of Nipponia nippon. Taxonomy (NCBI): domain Eukaryota; kingdom Metazoa; phylum Chordata; class Aves; order Pelecaniformes; family Threskiornithidae; genus Nipponia; species Nipponia nippon. Next base: position 42,571,094 of record NW_028262391.1, read on the forward strand.
AGGGAAACATATTAATTTACAGACTACAGAATATACTTTTCACCTTTCACTATCAACAGAAAAAAAAAAATCAATCCTAAATTCTTTTTATATACAGTCAGTATTTTCTATAAGTATACATGTTGGCTTCAAGGCAGCAGCCGCCTCTCGGGGTGCTTCAGTGGTCCACAGGGAGCTGTAGCACCGTCTAAACAACCAAAACGCTAGTAAGAAGAACTCTGAACAAAGTCACAATCCAGAGGAAAAGCCTCAGGTCTGTGGCAGGAGTGAGTTTTGGATACTTCAGAGTGGAGAGTAACGTGTCCCCAACTGCACCGGGCTCTCCAAATTCTGCTTGTTCTGTTCAAGTGAACCCGTTCCCAGAAAAGAGACAAACCCAGAGCTGGACTTTTTGCCTGCTGGGAAAAATATTGTTGGGAATAGCAGCTGGTGAGCAGTTTATACCCGGAGTTTTCGAAGGGCCTTATCCGACTCTGAAGTCAGCAGAAACAGGGATAGGCCATGGACATTTAAAATAAAAGGTCAGTGCTGCATGAAACAGCAGAAGTGTATAACTAAGTTTGTCATTTAATAATGATACCTATGCCTCTGTAGTCTTAAAATGCTCTCACATTTTATAATCATTCTGAAATTAAGGCCTAACCACATATTAAAAGAAATTCAAAGTAAATCAGAAAGTTTAGGATCAGATTCCATTCCTAATTACTGTAATTAACAAACAAGTCCCCACAATTTAAGGACTGGTTTGCTCAGTATTTTTTTTTTACATAGACCCCTTTTATCTAAGTTAAGAACTTCTAAATAATCTCTTTTTACACAAAAACATAAATTCCTGTTCAAATTGTTTTAATATGGTCTAAATTGAGGTTCCCAGACTTAGACAAATAAGACAATTCTTCGTCTTTTTATTGTCCCTCCTTCTTTAAAGGCAAGTAAAATGTGTAGAAGCTGATCGGCCCTCAGACAGGCACAAATGCATATTTCCACATTCATATCAACAGTGACTGATACCAAATATTTGAAATCTAATGTCAAGAGAAAACTTTCGTTCTCATTGCTTCAGTTACATGTGTCAGGGAGTTAATTTAACTAAAACAGGAAGGATGTCTACGGATCCCTGAAGCAGCATGGCTGTCAACTCTTGAGGGTGCTATTCTTCCATCTCAAAGCAGATCTTGCCGTCTAGAAGCTAGGGGAGGACGGGAGAAGTGCTCCACAATTCAAAACAGCACCAAAAGTCATTTATACAAAGTCAGCTGTGCTGGTCTCTGCTAGTAGGGAAGGAAACTGAACAGAAAAAGATAATCGTGGAGGAATGTAAATATCTGCCTTATGTAAGCGAATTTTGTGACTGTTAAGAGTTTTTAATTGCACTGGAACACTGAAGTCTCTTCATTTCACCTGAACTCGGCTCCTGCGCTGTTCTCAGGCCTCTGACTCCCATGGGCTGCAAATGGGTTACCCGGCTACAGGATCCCATCTGGCTTTAAAGGCTCTTAAAACGCTCTGCTTCCTGATCCAACAGCTCGGAAGGATGTACAGAACACAGCATGTGGCAGCCCCATTAAGAATCAGAGTGCTATTACACATTTATTTTACTATCTTGTTAAACTAGAATGTTTCATTGCTACTGACAATGCTCCAGAATGTCCTGTCTGCACGCAAAACTTCTTGGGGTAAATGCCAGCACGGCCCAACCTCTCCTCTCTCCCACCTGGGGGGGGGGGGGGACGGACAACGGGACACAGGAGACAGATTTGGCTAGGGCAGGGATGGGCACTGTGGAGCAGAAAGGGCAGTACGGCTGGCCTGGAAGTGACAAGGGGACATTATCCTCAGCTGGGCGTAGTGCTGTGCCCCAAGTGCACCAAGGGAGTAGGCAGAGATGGAGCAGCAATAGTTTCCTACCCGAATGAAGAGCTGGCAATCTACCATCTTACTTCCTCTGGTGTAATGAAACACAAACTTCTCCCCTCTCCTGTGTTTTCTGCCCCAGGGAGGGTAAACATGATACCACACGTAAAAGCTGTCACACATGACAATTTTCAAAGGAAAAGGCTTTATGTGCCAAAGCCTTGGAGGCCAGTAGATCAGTACACAGCACGGTATGACAAGTCAACCAGGACCTTCCCTTCAGCTCGGCAAGGCAGCTGGTGACTGATTACCATTTCTGATGTGCAGTTTGGTCCAATGACAGATGATTTAATTACTTATCATTACAGTTTTTCTCCTTTGGAGAAACACTGTATACAACTGCAAGGTGAACTAACTCAAATCCATGCTATCTTCCTCTTCCCTTTTTGTATCATTCCCCTTGCCTTCAGGGTCTCTATGACCGTGTCCTCAACCCTTGCTGTCCTTGTGCTCTACTGAGTTTTGGCTCCTCTCCTGAGAGCTGAGTCCTTTGCAATCACCAAGCTAGCTGACTGGGAGCATCTTTTCACTTCCACTTGCCTGATTACTGCTCACCTCCATTCAAATGGTGCTCATAACCCAATCTGTTCCAACTTGTCGCCTGTAATCACGTACAATCCGTCTGTGAAGTTGTAAGTAAGTCGTTTATCCGTCCACAATTTTTGCATGGTTAATGAGCCATTACATACATAGTTCCTCTTTTATAGTTAGGACCATATTTCACTGACCATATTCATGGTGCCCAGAATATTCCAAATGCTTTTCAGACACAGAATTAAGTTCTGTTCCAAAGAACACACAGTTGAAATACCATGAAAAAAAAGGATGCGATAGTATTGCTCCTCACGTCTCGCCCTACTGTTTTCTTCTGCAGTATTAGGCCATCACCTTTGCCTCAAGACTTCCCTGAATCATGTTTACAGTTCTCCTACTGGTATGCATCAGTTATCCCTTTGCTCAATATTTGGCCTATCCACAAATCGTCCATTCCCTCTCTAGTCTTTTACCTCAGATTAAACAACAACCTCCCTTCTTTCACACCTGAATTTACTTTCCAATCTTCTGTCTACCTTACAAACTTCAGTGGTTTCTCTCATCATGAATAGCTCACAATCTTTAATTCATTCATGCTTACATCTCCCTGGGAGGTGGAGCAGTGTTGTTACTCTCTGTTTCACAGCTAGAGAGCTGGGAGACAGAATGACTTGCCAAGGCCACACAAGAAATAAGTAGCAAAGCTGAGGATTTAATCTCTCCTATGTCCTGAGTTAATATCACAACCAATGAGCACGCACAAGTTTGACTACTGCTTCCCAACAAATGAAACACTTTATTTTTCATACACTTCCTTGCTATTTTTAATTTTTTTTTAATGGAAAAGTTAAATTAACTTTTATCTTGAAATATATTTATTTCTGATGTGACCTGCCAAGAAAATGTCATTCTTTTATTTTTTATTTTTGCCATTGTATCCTTAAGGGAGCATATAGGAAATACAGCTTTTTTTTTTCCTAGACCCTACCCCTAGTCTACTGAATTGAAGACTCTCATTGATCTGAGTAGGAACCGGTGCAGCCCCTTAGCTGGCATACAAATTATGCAGCAGAATAGTAATAGGGGAGTTAGTTATGATATTTCAAACTCAGTTCCCAACTCTGCTTTTAAGGGCAGAGTGTTCTCAAAGTACTCTCTGAAGATTATAACTATTAGAATATGGCTGGCTACTTCTCATGGCATCATCCAAGATGTAATCCAAAAATGGAGATTTAACCTCCTTGTAAATCCAGAAAACTGGAACATACCTTGTACCTGTGTTTGCACACAGGTGACACCAACTTCAGGCATTTAATTTAGATGCTCTCGAAGTGCCTACATGAGCTGTGCAGGGAACTTAGGCTCACAAATCTCAATGTCCTGAACTGCACCTAAAACTAGATACCAAAATAACAGTCTCTGTAGTCTTGTCATGCATAAAGTCATCTGGACTGGACACCTGGGTTAGCATCACTATTTAACAAAAACCTGCTACTTAGAGCAATAGCATCTCCTCACTTATATGAGTAATTCACTCTGATACCCAAACTGTACTATGATTATCAGCTCCTCCTAAAAATACTTACTTGCAATACTAACTAAGGTAGCAGCTAAGGCTAAGGACATATATTGGTAACTGTTCCAGAGCACACCTATGTGAACACTGCAATGTAACACTGAATCACACAAGAAGAAAATACCCTTGTTTGTCTATTACACATGTATTCTGACTTTGCATTAATTGTTTGAAAATATTCATGTAGTCACCCTGTAACATTATTCACACCTGTTCTTTTAATGCAAAAGGTAGTTTACTGGGATAAGCATAACTTTGGCAATGTGTAAGGAGACCATGTATAGTCAATTCCAAATCATCCAGTTTTCAGAAGGTACATTTACAAAGATGGGCTAATACATTTTGAGAAGGCTGCTTAAGTAATGAAGAACCTTGCCACTGACTTAGATGTTACTTTTTGCTGACCTCAAAAGACTTTCAAAAAGAAGATGGTACAGCACGGCTCAGGCTTCATCACTCTTTCTAAGTAGTTCTTGTTTGCACTGTGGACATTATTCTGGGAGTATCTGCAAAAATAAAATAAAAAGATTTATATTATAGCAATAACAAAATATGTCAGGCACTTTACAGAAGTATAGAAAAAGACCCTTTGCTACACAAAGAATTTACAATCAGAAGAAGAAGATAAGAAAAGTGAGAGCTATGGGACTGGAAAGGAAGAGGAAGACCAGTGTATAAAAATAGAGTCATATTTTAAAATGTCAGTTTTTATAAATATCAACTCAATACTATTAGAAAGTACTTTTACTGCTCAGTGTTGATGCTGTCTTGTATCTGAAAATTTGTCCTCCCCTTTGAGCTAAACTCAGCTTTCTTTAATTATCTCGCTGTCAGCCCAGGGATTACTGGCGTGAGTAATCTAAGCAGGAGTTGGCCTACTAAATGAAAAATGTCAAAGGCAGCAAGAGGGAAGGGAGTCACAAGGAAGCTCTGTGGAGTTCTAGAGTCACTCGGTGACATCACCAATCAATTCAAACCGTGATCAAAACAACCGCCAGCACTGGGGAACAACAGACACACAGAGGAAGGAAGCAAGTCAGAGGCAATCTCAGCTTGAAAATGATCGTGGTTTTGTTATCAGTTTCAAGCTAATAATAGGGATACTTCTGGCATCAGAATTTCCCTAACTCTCCTAAGAATAACCACTGCACAAAGATGAGACTTAAGAGGCAGCCTGCACTTAGGAGCAGGCATATGGTGCTGAAGTTCCCATCTGCAGCACGTTGACCCTGCCACAGAGTGATTTCACCTCAAGACTGACCATGCAGCAGGCTGATGGGGCAGCACCGACTCTCCTGCAACTACTGTCGGGTGACGTGAGAAATGGCCCTTCATTCCCTGCAGGAATTCCAAAGGTCACTGGAAAACATCCAGCGAAAGGACCTGGCGCTCCTGCCTGCTCAGGTAACATCTATTCTGCCTTCTAACCCTTCATAGAAAGAGAGGTTGCACACAGTAACGTTCAGCATGCCAGTTCTGTTCATAAAAATAAGGAGGCATTACTCACCGTTGCATGAGTTCCACAAGACCTTCGCATTTACATTTTTCTGTTCAAACTGCAATCTTATGCTTTAGGTAAAACGAGTCTTTATCTTTAGTGCAATAAGAGTTAATCACGAGTCAGGTGAGTCTAACGATCAGTAGGTTTTTCCTGAAAGGATCACAGTCCCATAAAAATCTAGAAACTAAAGTTGGGAGGTTACAAGGACATTTCACAGTTTTAGAGCAAACAGGACTGGCTACCTCAAGTTATGATGCTTGGAACAAACCATTCCTTCTGCTTAGTTTTTAAAGGCAGCTGACAGCTGAGCTACAGAGTGCTTTAAATAAATATTATCAGAATTCGTATGAATAAAATCAGAAGACTTCTTTTGAAGGAAGCCATCATCTTTTTAATTAATTTTATGGAAGCATAAAAATGATATTTTGTTTGCAATAATATTTCAGAAAGTAAAAAACCAGTGACAGCGCGAGGCTGGCTGAAATCCTCATAAAGCAGTGCTGAAAAGGCACTGCCCCTCAGCTAGGAGGGAGCGACAATGTCGTGTGACTTACATGGCTGTATCGTTAATAGCGGAACTAAGTATAATCAAAGCTGATCATTCAGCAAGAGCCCAGGGCTGAGAGGATTGTAATTCCAAACAAAAAGTCCTTGAAAACTACTTCTGTTTCTAAATAAAAAATGAACCGGCTATGAATTGGGTTCCCATACTGCAAAAATGTCTATTTTTTTCCTTCTACTGCTGTAATTAAAGATAGGAAATGGGAATAAATTTTTGGAGTTATTCACGCTGAATAATTCTTTCAGGCTTAAACAATTAAATTAGATGCTAATTTTATGCAAATTACATGTAATATATTAATATGAGCATAAATCCTACATTCCTTCATAAACCTCAACATTCTATTAATGGGGAATATGAGCAGTACAAACTGTTCGCATTTATGACATAAACGTGGTAAATATAACACAAAGTGAAATTTAACATGGCAAAGTAAAATTTAATTTTAGAACAATAACTCCTATATTCTTTAAAAGCAGGCAAAACCTCCAGATTTTTAATTACATGAGTTGCATGGTTCTAAAAAGAGTTCATGCAACATGTTTTAGTGTTGGGTGCTACAGTACTGGATTTTATTTTACTAAAATGTATGATTTTAAAAGGAAGATGATGATTTAAAAACCTGCATGGCACAGAACCCATAGCATGGTGAGGATGAACCCATGCTGGTTGTCTGCAATCTGACACTCAAGCTACCAAAGGAGAAGGACAGAAAAGTGTAACTCGGCACAGAACCCTGTTGCTCCCTGTCCGAGAAACAACTGCTGACAGTTACCACAGCCAACACAGCTGGTATTTAGGCTGGATAAGACAGTACAGCTGATAGTGGGTCAGTATTTTCCATTTAAAAAGGGGCTATTCCACACCAGCATGAATCTTCTGGGGCCTTTTAGAAAGGCTTAGTAGATGGAAGTATTTATATAACTAAGTGCAGGGCTTATGGATCATTTACATTTAACTTCAGTCAAGAGATCATTTGCATCTATGGTAGGGTCGAGACCACATGGGAATTACGTTTCTCCTTTATTAATAAACTGAAATAAACATCCCTTACCCAGCTCAGCATGTCATTGGTCACAGTTTGAGGGTCCCGTTTCCTTCGTTTTTTATGGAAGTGCAAGACACTGTGGGTCTCCTAACTATAGTTGCCCCTTGTACATAGCTGTGCAAGCTCAGCTGCTGATTCCACTGGATATGCAAAAATTGGGGCCTCTATTTTATGGAAGACAACCCAACCCTAAGTATCTGTGTCACTATTATGAGAAAAGGCTAAATGTTCAAACTGTGGGAAATGCTGCAGGTAGAGCTCAGATCTTCTGACACACCAACTGCAAACTCAGTCCTCAGGAAGCCAGACTTTGCCCCAGTGCCCCTTGCCTGTGTTTCCATGGGCTCAGAGCTATTCAGTCAAATCTCCCTTGCAGCACTGAAATACTTCTAAGTCCTTGGATCTACATATTTTCGCCAGGGCTGAAAAAAATCCATCTGATGGTAGAGTATCAGAACATGTGACATGTATCAAATTTTAAGCCTATGGAAAATCTTTCCAGAAATCTATTTAAAAACACTCAGAAAGAAAGTAAAAGCATGCACACTCTTCAGTTTTCCCATAGCTCAGCTACCGATGCTGCTAGAGCATGAAGGATCTGAGAGCTGTCTGTGAACTCTCACTAAACTTACGGTCACAGGTGGTGTGCCTTCACACGATGAAAGCCAAAGACAGACTGTTTCAGAACATGCTGCAGTATTCTCTCCTGATGCCATACACTAGTGTTGAATAAACACCCCTACATTAAGACAGTGTTCACACAAATGAAATATTTTGTTATAAACTTTTTGTGCTTAAGGCATTGGCATTTGTGCCCAAGGCTTTCCAGTTATTTATAGCACCAGCGTAGCACAATATCCCATGTTATATACTAGTATATACATAATATCTTGTTAGCGCTAAAGTAGGCTCTCCTAGCTGGAGTTCTCTGGGACTGGCTGCCTATGTGCGTATTCCTGCTAGGAGCACACATACACCTATGTGCACTCATCCTGTCTTCATTTTGTTCATAGGAAGGAAAGGACCAGCACGTGTGCTACACTCCTCAGTTTTGTCCCACCTGCTGAGTTCCTTAATGTCAAAGGGCTTTACACAAGAGGAGAAAGAGGATGGATGTGAGGTGAAGGTACACATAAACAACGTACCTCAAAGAATTTCATTTCCTGGTTAGCGAAGTCCTTTTCTCCAACTGCCAAACCACGTTTCCACGGGGACTGTGGGTGACTTCAAAGCAAGGCCTGTACTCCCTGGAGGAGGGCCCCAAAAACCTGGACAAAGATCGTGACTTTTACCGCATGCATTGTGCGCTTTGAAGGTTTCTACGATTGTGTGCACCTTGGTAAAGTCCTCTTTGGAATGTATATGTTCAGCAAATATTTGGTATGCAGAGGAAGAGTCTTCAGGGAAACCACCTCACTTTGGTAGAGAAAGTCTTGGTCTCTGCCAAGTGGCTGCTGGCATTATATTGATTGACAGTGCACATGCAGCACTGGGAGTCTACAAGAGCAGGTTCAATATGTTTCAAAGTGTTCTGTGTTCCCATCAACTTTTCCTTTGCATGTTACTCTTTTTTGTCCCATATTTTCGCAGACAGGCTGTTCCCCTGTAAGTCACCGACATCAACTTTGTTGTAATATTGCTGATCCTGAATTCTTTCCTCAGGCAAAATTCCTGATAATTTCAGCCGCTGTCTTAATTGTGTAAGAACTTCTGACCAAATAAATCATGCCTGATGCAGGAAAACCCCACACTATGTCTAAACAACTCAGAACAAGGAGGGTTTCCTCTGTACAGAGATTTGCTGAGTTGGTTTTTAAGGCCAGTGAGGTGCAGAAACATGACCTCAAAGGACACGCTAGCGATGGAGGGAGCATAAAGCTTCTCCTGACTATCAGGGGGAAATCTGATCTAGTTACTGCTGAAAGGAGAGAAAATCAGATGAGCCCTTCTCCACTGACATTGTTGTCCCTGGGACATGCTACCAAAGTGGCTTTTTCTACAAATTTGGCTGCAGTGTTTATATTCAATAGAAGCCTAACGCTAGATTGTGTCTGGTAAATTCACTATGACAGAGATATTCAGGTGCCTGCAAGTGTAAGTGTAAAATTGCTTCGTTCTTCTGGGAGTCTCTAGCATGTTAGAAGGTATGCAGAACCAAAGAGCAGAGCAGTAGGCCCCACTGTTTCTTTGGAATTTGCTTCCATTTCAGAAGGCAGAAAAAGAAAAAAACAGTTAACTTGCCAAATGCAGAGAATCAACTTTCTGGAAGGAGGATGGCACTGTTGAGGTAAGTAATTCTTTTCTGTTGGGGACAAGAGATAGACTCTACTTGCCTGATGAAAGTATCACTGTCACAAGTATCTAGCACAAAATTCTCCTAGATGTTAGTAGCAGGAGGTCAATGACAGACATGCTGTAATTGCCCATACACTTTCTCCAATTGTCCTTCCACATATTTTGTATGATCCACGCATAAATAACTGATTTTCTAATCACTTCTATGAACAGAAGTGAGGCAGAGTAAACAAGCAGGTGGACTATCCCCTGCCAGGTGACAACCTCTCAGTTTCTTTTTTCTTTCCAAGTGGCTGTTCATTGAGCTTTTCATGGTATTTCAGAGGTCATATAGGTTGCAGGGAATAATAAAGCCATTGATAAGAAAGAAGTCTCTGTCCTCATTCTCCCAACACCATGAGACTGAAGAAGAAACAGAGCTATGCCTCTCCAATTTCATTGCTTTTCTGGAAGGATATTTATTTTAGGCTTCTGTTCTGAAGAACCATTTTGAAGTCTGGATAAAATTCTTCCCTAAAACTATTTACTCGTCTTGATATCATATGAATAAGGTAAAGTTCTTCACTAGAGTATACCCCATGACAAATAATGCCCTAGTAATTATGGGTGGGGAATTTCATGCGGTGACTGATGATGCCTTGGAAAAGAGCCATGGCACTGTGCATTCAGAAGCTAAGCTATCTAAATCATTGCAGGCCTCGTTTGTGCTTTTGGGAATATAGGACAGGTGTGGCAGTTACTAAACCTGGATACTTGAGAATTCACCTCTTATTCCCAGGTGTGGGCCATTAATTCTCGCTCAGACTTGTTCAGTTCTAACACGTCTCTTTTGAACCAGATTTTATATGTGCATATATACACACACAATACATAGCATTTTCCTTTCAATCCATTTATCTACTTTGTTTTTACTCATCTTTAGCTATGCAGCCTCACCTTACCTAACATTTTACATACACATGGCAGCAAACCCCAATATTGCTCAGTGGCGATCTACAAATCCCCGTCACGTTCTGTAGATACCAGAAGACTTGCAGTTTGCCTTGTTAGTACAATTACTGAAGAAGTTCAAGCCCCAGTGAAATTCACAACGATGGCTATACCAATTTCAATTGGATCACTAGACATCTGAGCAAAGGCAGAGAACACTCAAACACAAACATAGGTTGATAAAAACTGTAAAAGTCTGTAAAAAACTGTAAAGGAACATGACGCTCCTTCTTTTTGTTAGATGTTGTTCCAGAAATCTGAACACTTTGGGGTAATGTGACACACCTAGAACCTCCTCCCAGATCAGGCATTCTTCAGGGACACAACTGATATTTTCAAACTCAAATACCTACAAGAAAGCTTCTAATTCCGTATTCTGATATTTCTACAGAAGGTCACAGATAGTAACCCCAGCTACTTTGCTCACTTCAAAGGGACTTGTGGCTACTGAACACTAATGAATCATCTCTTTTTTTTTTTTTTATCATCTTTCTTTACTTAAAATACGTTGGTCATCTTCTAAGCAGTCCTCCGGAATACCGTGAAGAGAGGGGATGATACAGTTATATGTTAAATTTTGAAAAAGCACACATTTTTGTGACAGTATTTTTATGTGCAGAGAATTCTCACAAGATGACAAAGGATTACTTGGGGTAATGAGATGGCCTTCTACCTCCAAATCCCTCAAGAGGCCGCTGATGTAGTGGTACACTTCTCAGATCAAAGTACCATCTTGTGAAATGAAACATCCGTATCAGAGAACCTGAGCTGGTTTGGCTTGAAGCACAAATTTCTGACAGCATGAGGGATAGGCATAGGCTGGGTAAGAGTTTCACTAAAAAATAAATTTATCATCAACAAGTATTTTGTAGCTATGAAAGAGAAGCCTCTGATATGTGACTGTTAAAGAACCCAGCCTACTAACCAGAATAACATAAAAAAAAGTGAAACTTGCAAAAATGGACACACCTTTACTTATGCAGCTGGCTCATTCTAAAAGTGCTAGCTAAAATTTTCTGATTAATGATTCCTGATAATGGCATGAAACGAAAATACAGCAATTAAGGAATTAAATCGCAGGGCAAAACTAATGCAGATTCTACCTAGATGAAACCAGCCCATCAGGCATGAAGCACCAATCCCCCACTTAAAACTGTAGAGGAAATGGGAACAACTGTAGCTGGAGAGAAGTGTGGCATGTAACACCTATAAAAGTGACAGCTTGGGTTTCTAGTAAATGCGATCATCGATATATTAGTTTTCTCAGACAGTCTAAGATTTCTGTGTTAGCCTGATTAATTTTGCTATCGCCCAATAGCCTGCTGAAGATGTGGGGGAGGGAACAGCTGTCTGTTTTTGGTTTGTTTTTTTTTTGTCCTTCTCCATTTGAGAAACATTCTCTTTATTCTGCCCATGTAATTGAGTTAATGTCTTTTCAGAAATCAGTATAAGTAACTCCAGGTATCTGGGTAACTTTAATATTTTGATAACTGCAAATAAGGGAAGTAGTACTGGAAGATGCAGAACTAGAAACTGGAAATATTTAGTTGCAAGACTTATTAGCTGCATAGAGAGAAAGAACAAAGGCATTGGATTTTTCCTGTAAATGAACTCCAGGCAGTGCTACAATAAAATGGATGTTTGCTATTAGAACAGAATGGCTCCTTTCTTTACTTAGTATTTTCTAGAACAAAAGCGCTGTAACTTTCCAAGGCTATAGTGAGTCAGTGCTAGAATTAGAAGTACAATCCTGAAATAGCAGTCACCACTAAGCAATGTTTCCTCTCCTTTCTCTTCACCTATCCAAAAAGGCTACCTCTGACAAATCATCTATTAATAGACAAGTTTCTATCATTTAAATTATTAAATTGGATTGAAAAAAACACTCAGAAATTCTGTGTTTAACAAGTGTAAGCTTTTTCAAACAAATAGACAGAGGTCTTCATAATGTTTTTTCTTTCTGAATTTTATTTTTTTGAAATATAGCCAGATTCCTGATAAATGAAACTTGGCAATCCTTCTGCTTTCTGAAGCTTTTGTAACCTCAGCTCTGCAAAATTTACATTCCTAACAATAGGATTTTGGTCTTGGTGCAGGTCAGTCCTGAATGCAGAAAGTAATTTTTGTAATAACAAAATGCAAGGGCTATTAAGAGAAAGGAAGTTTGCAATAATAAGATTAGGGAAAACTTCTATTACAGACTTCATATTTCTGGGATATTCCTGAATGAATGTCATCTGCTTGGTGATCATAAGGAATGCAATCATATTCAGAGAGTCTTTTCTATCCAGTTTTGAACAAATCCAGGTTGAGAGAACAGGGGTAGCAGTTACCAAGAAAAGCTTTTATTTTGTTATAATTCAGTGCATTTGCCCTCAAATACATTAACACATCATACACCACAGCCTGGAATGGTGTGTTTTTACCTAGGGGGCCTATTTATTTCCACCTGTAAAATATATAAATACATTTATTTTTCTCTCTTCTAAATCACTGGAAATTAAATGACTGATGTCTCATCTAGAAGAATTCACAGGCATGGATGTTAGACGAGAGGGAAAAACTACACAGTAGCATCATGTGTGAAAAGTAAACCTTTAACAGAAATGTGCAAATCTGAAGCAAAAGAAAAAGTCCAGTGAAGGCTTATCTATGAGGGAAATAGAGGCAACAAACTGAATGCTTACAGAAAAACGTATTTTCTGAAGTGTAGGTCGTAGTCCAGGGTGTTTGTATGTTTTTTATTTTAGGACAAAGAAATAATTGCCCATGAAGACAGAGGTAACACACATAAACACTGGAATCAGACACAACAGAAACGATTCAAACAGTGACAAAATAGTTTTCGCTACAAGTGGAAGGCTGGGAGAATTTCTGAAATGTTTTTGTAAGTGTTAACAAAACATACTGAGTGGGTAATAAACAGGGACATTTACCCCAACAGGCTCCTCTCCCCTTTACACCTTCTGCCTCCAATTCCCACAGTTTCTATTTCCTCTATAGTCTTTCTGCCTCTAGTTGTGATTTGCTGTAGATTACCTGAAGATGCTGAATACCTGTGTAATTTTTTTCAAGGGCTAAAGTCTTTAAAGAATCATGAGACTGGATTATGCATGTGAAAATAAGATACTATTACAGTATTATCTATAGTCACATAGGTAGATTGTTGCTATAGGAACACATCCAGAATCAGAGTGGGAAAGACTCCACCCCAGCAGGGACCAGCCTGCTTGCGACACCCGACTCCAGAGCTACTGCACAGCTCGCGTAACTTGTAAATAAGCAGGTAAAGTGTGTATTTCAATGCTACATCTCAAGAGCAGTTGCCCATATATTTCTGTGATTACTTTTTAGATCTCTTCCATCGTATTCTATTTTTACGGTAACACTGTGGGGAAAAAAAAAAATCTTGCAAACACTGAAGTACACTGTGTGATGGTTTTCCTATAACAGGATACAATGCCAACCAAGTGCTGCAGTGCCTTATGTGCATGCAATTATGTGTGAGCTTTAATGTTTAAAATAATCAGACTCTACGACAATAAGTTTGCCTACATTTTATTTTCTTCAGCTTTCTTTGATGAGGATTAATGAATGAATGGTCTAAAATCCTAAGAAAGCACTCTAAGAGCACACACTTACTTAACTATTGTGAGCAAAGGATAATGTTTAATGCTTACCTGGAATTTCACTCTAGCTATAGGTGGATGAGTCATTGTCGCAGAAAATGTAACAGTTTCAACTGAGAAACAGAAAAACATTAGAGATATTAAAGCAAACACTTGATGACTGACAAGGAAAAGTATCTTCATGGTAACGAGCTGAGTAAAACTGTTTGCTCAGACTAATCCTCAGAATTCTTCTGCAAATGTGGTTTATTTTCCACAGGGCTTTACAAAAACAACAACAACCCCCCTCCCCCAACGTCAGACAGCCATAAAAATGGCAAATACAAATAATTATATCTACATTATTGAGCTCTGCAACTGTGTTTACAAATCTGATTCTTCTCACTTCTTTTGGAGACATAAAACGCTTTCCAAGTAGGTCTATGTGCTAAACTGGAGTAGCATACAGATTGGCACTTTTCCTCTCTGCATTTAAACAAAAACTACTTTTCCTGCTGTCTGCATGCCTAAACTTGTTCAAAACTTGCTTACTTTATAAACCAATGTTTTTCAGAACTGCCAATTGCAAATACACACACCTATATATTGAAGTGTGTATTTCCCATTCAAAGAGCTATAAACACATCCTGTGCACATACAACTCAAGAGATGCAAGCATATGTATTTTTATATTGCGCCTGTTACGCAGAACTAAGGTGATGTGAACCAAAGTGGCTGGAAAATATTAAGGGCCAAAAAAATTCTTCTCTACAAAGTGAAGTATTTTATAATAACAAACATATACCAGTGAATCGGTGCATAATCTTCCTATGACATTTAACTCTGCGATCTAGATGTTTCCTAATCTGCCAGCATTTAGGGTTTTTTTAGTATGTTTCAAAAAGGAAAATTCACTAATAATCTATGAAATTTAGGAATTTGCCATAATTTCTGCTGTGAAGAGAACATTTAAAATTTTTATTTGATATGTTTGGTATTTCTCCCACCACGTATCACAACATCCTACAGAGGCAAACCACACAGCAGCTAGGTTGAGGCGGAAATACACTGCCAGGTGTTAATTAACAGCCCAGCAACAATTAACAGATGCCAATCAGTGCAGAAACACAACACGATCTACTTGGATGCCCGTGGGGCACTGGCCAATTTCGTGCTAGCTACCCCCAAGAAACCACCCCGCCTGTCCCCGGCCGGCGTGAAGGCGGCAGCGGCCTCGGCGGGGACCGACGCTGCCTGCTCCCTCACGCCTGGCCCGGGGATGAGCTCCCCGCGCTGCCTGTGAGGGGAAGGTGTGGGTGAAACACGGGTTCGGCTGCTTCCCCTCAGGCTGGGGGCAGAGGGGAGGCGCGGGGCCCGCCTGGACGTGCCGCCAGGCTCCTCGGCCCGGAGGGCAGGGGGCGGCCGCCCGGCTCCCCACAGGCCGCGGGGGACACGGCCGCCGCGCTCCCCTTCCCGCCAACCCCCGAGGCGCGAAGGGAGGCCCCTCGACGCCTCCTCCAGCCCTCTGTCCCTCGGAGAGGGGAAGATGGCGCCCGCGGGCTGGGCCGGGGCGCAGCCAGCCGCCCCGCGAACACGCGTGGCCGTGCAGCGGGCTTCCCTCCGCCCCGGCTGCAGCGGCACGGGAGCACACGCCCAGGGGGAGGCCGTGACACCCCTCGGGCCCTCTGGGCTCCGGGCGCAGACAGCGCCGCCGCCCCACGGGACACGCGCCGTCCCCACGGAAAAAAAAAACCGAAAACACACCGCAGCGCGGCCTCGCCCTTTAAGAGCGCCGGCGGCCTGATTGGCCGCGCCGGCTGCCAATCCGGGCGGGTATTGCATCATCCCGGCGGCCGGCTGGCTGGCGATTGGCGAGGGGGCGGGCGGAGCGGCAGGGTGTCGCAATCGCCGCTCGCCCGCACGCCACACGTTAAAGAAAGAGGCTCGGGCCCGGCCCGGCCCCTCCCGCCGCCGCCGCCGCCGCCGCCCGCTCGCCCCGCCACAGGTAAGCGCGGCCGCGCGGGGGGCGGCGGGCCGGGGCGGGGGGGCGTGGGGGCCGCGGCGGGACTGCCCTCGCCGGCCTTCGCCCGCCTCCCTCCCGCCGTGTCGCAGCGGGTGCCGCGGCGGGCGCCGCGCATGGGAGCGCATGATGCAATCGGCGGGCGGCCCTGGCTCCCCTCCCCTCCCCTTCCCTTCCCTCCCCCGGTGAAGTCACGGCTTGGCAGCGCCGGGCACCCCCGCGCCCCGCACCGGCGGGGGAGGAGGAGCAGGAGCAGGGCGGCCGCGGACGGGCGGCCCCCGGGGCCGCGGCCCGCCGGGAAGGGCGGCGGCGTCGCCGCCGCAGGCCCGCGGCGGAGGGGAGGGGCGGGGCGGGCCCGGTCCGGTCCCCGCGGTGGCTCCGGCCCCGCCGGGCCTCCCCGACCCGCGGCCGGGGGAGCGGGCCCGGGCCGAGGCGCCTCCCGGGGCTTCTGACAGCGGTGGTTAGGGCTCGTCCTCCGCCGCCGCCAGCCGCGGCCGTAACGAGCGTGCCCGGCCTAGGGAGCGGTCTGCGAGCGGGGCCGGTAACCCCGCCGGCGGCGCGCACCGCGCTCCCGGGGGCGCGCAGGGCCGCGGGGATCCCGGGGGCTGCCCTCAGCCACGATAAAATGCCGTGCTTTAACGACTGGTGTTCTTCTTTTCTAGCTTCTCAGTGGAGTTTTGAATGTCTTGACAAATCTTTCTGGTTCCCAACAAAATTTTTATAGCTCCAGATGCAACTTTCAGAACAGATCTATCACAGAAAGCTTGACGTTGGTTTTAGCTCTGACATCTGGTGGGAAATAGCAGTCATTAAGACAACTCAATACTCCTCTCAGTAACAGTGCCATGCTTGTTATAACGCCTCTTCAGAAACTATAAAAATTTGTAATTTGAAAAACTTTCAGATTTAAGGAGTTAGTTCATCTTTAGAAAAAGCTGCCGCCTTTGCAACTCAAAAGACAGTCCAATTGAGACCTCCTTGCCTCCTGGCATCTGGGATTGTTTGTGATTCTGTCATCAACACTGCTAGCCTGTAATTAAAATACATACTTGAGATGTTATGAGCACATTTTTTTAAGGATTTTAGAGTGCATTTTTCTTCTAAGGTGTATGGAAAAAATGGAGATTCTGAGAAAAATATGGGAAAGTGATGTTGTCAGCTATGGCAACAGATGATAGCTTTGAGCTACCTAGTCTCAGAAAAGTTGTTGCCTAGCCTTCAGTATGTGAGAGTTACCATCACCTCTTACTAACTTGCCTGTGAGAGTGTGGAGAAAACGACGCAGGAGTGGGCCCTCCCAGTATTCAGCAAACGCATGCCTGGAGTTTTATGGTGTCATTCTTTGTACAGGGTCATCTGGATTTAGAGACAGATCCTACAGGGGTATTCCTACTGAAGTCAAAGAGAAGGGAGACCACCTATTGCTGTTCAGATTGGGACTGAGTTTGCACTAGACAAGACAGCTCAGTGAATTTGTGCAATAAAGTCATCCTGACTAATGATCAGAATCAACACAGTCACATCTCAGGAAAGGAGCAGAGAGAAGCACTTTCTATTTTTTGCTGCTAAGTAAAAAAAATACTGATTTAATTAACAAATTAAAATACATCTTTTGTTTTTTGCCAAAACAAACATGTGGAAGTTTAATTTTTTGAAATTTTTTTTTTTTGTGAAATCAAAGATAATAAAGGCCTTGATTTGCTTGGGAGTCTCTGTGGTCCCTGAGGAGCGCTGTCAGACAGTAAGAAACATCTCTCTGTCTGAGAAGACACCTCTGAGTTACTAGCTATTATGCTGTAGTGGGTGGCCCAAGGAGAGAACAAGGCAGTTCTAACTGGCCACTGGAAACACTACCATGTGCTGGGTGGAACCAGCCTAGGGCTGTCGCTGAGCTCAGGCTAATGAGCAGCTTTATGGGAACAAGATGCTTGGAAACTCGGCTGTCTCTCCGAGGAGCTGCCTCCCGCTGTGCCGGGGCTATCACCCATTCACGGCAAAGCAACCTGTTTGCGGAGAGGAGCGGAGCAGTTGCGTTTGTGTGGCACGGTGTCTGAGAAACGAACTCTGAGACCCATCTGCCTCCCCACTCTCGTGGCCTCTCCCAATTACCGTGTCCTTTACGTCATCCTTCTCGAGAGCCCCTTCTGTATGTCTCGTCCCTGCTGCCTTTAAACCTCTTGCAGTATTCCCTGAAGGATGCCCCATAGCACCTGTTGCTATCCAGGATATCCTTCCCTCTTGTTGTTCTGTTGAAGAACTGACAACAGGTAATGGGGATCCAGCCTCCAAATAACCAGGGGGAAAAATTAGTTTCAAGCCTCAACTGTTACTACTCCTGGGTTATCTGTGATGCAGTACAGTTAGTGCTACTTGTTCTGCATAAATATTAGTTGGAACAGGACAGGAATCCAGGTGTCATCTCTCCCAGGTAGGAGTTCTGATCATCAGGCCAAATAAAAGCGTCTCTCACTCAAGAAATAGTTATTTGATACAAAATGGATTAGTTCCAGTGGGAAGGAATTGAGGGAGATCTGTTCTAGCAGGGCTAGAATACTTGCTCGAGAGGTGTGACACTGGTTCATCGCCTCTGCTCGCATCTCTATACTGCCCAGCTAAAATATTCCATTAAAATTCAGTTTAATGGAACAAATAATTTTTCCTTTGAATTACAGGGGAATTTGATAGAGATCTGAAGGGAAAGTTAAAGCAGTATTAAATAGTTTCGATAGCATAGGGAGACATAGCACATGGAACCTGGTGATGTGAAGAAACTTGTTACACATCGGGTGGGGTGCCTTCGGGGGCAGGAGCTACCCCTTCCTCTGTAGTGTCTCACGAAGTACAAAAAGCAGATCGTGAAAATGGTATGGGTTACTTAACTGGGCTGCCCAGGTGAAATGAGCAAGATCTGTAATGTGTTGAAATAGAGGGGACAGTAGAGCATGCTGTCTGACCTTGAAAAGATGCCAACAATTAGTGGAAAAATTCAGTTGTCAGAGGCAATCTAACAGAGCTATATGCTCTTTGATGGCTACAGAAATCCTGTATTTAAAAATAAAGCTGAGACAAGCCAGTATATGCTCCAAGAGGAGCATACACTTCCATCTTGACTAAAAATGTCTGTGCAATCACACACGCACAGCTACTACAACTGGCCGTGCCAGTCTGGTATTTGTGCACAGTGACATCTTGTTAGCTCTGTGTTCAGTTTAACTGCTGGACCAAATTGCTTATTCAGTTAGAATCTAAGGCTTCGATGTAGTTTACAAAAGTTGCTTTAAGAGTTGAAATCAGGAAACTACTAAATACAAAGGTTAGGCATATATGTATATAGATTTAGCTATACAGATGTCAAAAAGAGTTGATGGTCTCTGCCCTGAAATACGGAAATGAAAATACTTCTTTATAGGAGGGGTGTGGGTGTACTCGCACATCGTCTTCACTTGTTTTAAGTGAGAAGACTTCTCGGTGACAGAGAATGTTAATTGTGAATAACATTCAATCCAAACTTAATAGGCTTTTCAGTGAATTTTACTGAACCACACTCTTCAACTGCATCTTGTTCTGGCTCCCTCATTATGGAAGAAAACTTGCAATTGATCTAGAGAGTAGAATTTTAACCGTTTTAGTGATACCCTAGCAGAAGGTAAAACAGCAACTCAGGCTGCTGAGAAAAACAAACAAATAAGAACAGTGAACAGCTGATGAACCCGTGAGTAACACACAGCAGCTCGCTTACAAACATCTCACCACATCCATTCATCAGCTAGACACAGGAGTACAGTCATCCCTCTCTTGTGCCCTTACTGATGCGAGCCATAATCCCTGGGCTGGACACTGCCGATACCGGGCAGTTAGCATTGCCCACCGCTAACTTCAACTGCTTGCTTTCCCAGCGGGTCCTCCCGAGGATAGGCAAGGAAGATGTTGAACGCTGGTGGTGTGACACCGCATGTGTGTGTGTGACAGAGCATACGGCTGCCCTGTAGCAATGCAATCTGATCTTGAGTAGGATTGTTTTATGCCAGTTAGATACTCTGCTTTAACACGACAAGAAATCAACACTCATTTGACTGATCGCTGAGTACTTTTCATTGGAGCCATAGTTAGGCATTTCAGGAACTTAGAACAACCCTGTTGCGCTTCCCCTCTTCTCTCCCAAACTTCCCTCCCAGACGTGGTTCAGTGGCGGACTTGGCAGTGCCAGGCTAATGGTTGGACTTGATGATCTTAAATGTCTTTTCCGACCTGAATGATTCTATGATTCAGGAGGTCCTCCCGTGAGATGGGAAGAGAAGGGAACAGCTGCTAGCCTTGCCAGGGCCATGTCCCTGCAGCAGCTGTGGTGGAGTCCTGCTTGTGCCACCCGCAGGGTCAGGAGCAGGCTGACCTCAGTAGCGGGAGAACGTGACTCAGGTGAGAGGGTGTCCTGCTCGTCAGGCCTGTTTTTCTGCTGGAAAGAAGAGCGTACAATGACGAGTGCAGGAGTTACAGCAGGGGAACATATTTTGTGGACGAGTCAGCTGTGGCTGCTGTCTTCCTATGGGTGGCAACAGTCCCATCTTTGCTGTGTAGTGATTCTCATGTTGCCATCACCCTGTGTTCCTGTCCCACCTGCTTGTTACAGTACTGTTACAGGCTTAGCTTGTCTTACCTTGCTTGTGGTTGAAGGGGTCTTGTAATGTCACTGTCATAGCCTTCGCAGCACACTACCTTTTTCCATAGATTATTTTTTTTCCCACTCAGTACTAGTGAGACCTTAAAACAGTCATCAATTTGTACATCATTTTCAAAAGCAAGTGCTGTAAGATGATCAAGGAAAGGTGGACAGTCTGAGCACCCTCACTCCAGAGAAAAGAGACCAGGGAGGAATTTGTGTGTATACCCGGAGGGATGGTCTGAAGAGGACAAGGATCAAGTACTCCTGTTGGTCAAGAGTCAGGCTGTTAATAGGTTTAAGCTGCAGAAGGAAAACTCCAGTCTGAAAATTAAGAAAATTATATAACTGGAGGAAAAGTTAGACGGTGGAACCTGTTGCCAAGACAGAGGTTGTGAAACTGGAGATATTCGAGGCTAGGCTAGACACCCATCCATCAGGGATGGCTTTGGAATAACTGAGTAAACCCTGTGAACAATGCAAACAGCTTGACTAGATGACCCAGTAACAGTCCCTTCCAATCCAAATACGTTCGAGAGGCTTCTGAAATGTAGTTGGCAGCTTGTCCACTTCCAGCACAGTTGTGATGTGTTACTGCCAGATGTACCATCAGTACCTTATGCTAAAGCCAGTGATGTATAAGATTGTAGCTGAAGCCAGCACGTTTAATGGTGTTTTTTTTCTTACTAGGTTCACTTTGCCCTTAATCCATGTGTTGACCTGTTGGAAACACCTTCTAGAAACATAACAGTTTTCAGTCTCCTAATAAATTCTGTTGTGTCCAAGAAGAGCCTGTCCAAATGAGCAAGACATCCCAACAGAACACCGCTACAGATGCAAACGGAGTAAGCGTGATTCACACCCAAGCACACACCAGTGGTTTGCAGCAGGTTCCCCAGCTGGTGCCCGTTAGTCCTGGTGGTGGAGGCAAAGCTGTGCCTCCGAGCAAACAGGGAAAGAAAAATTCCTTTGTGGATAGAAACAGTGATGAGTATCGTCAGCGCAGAGAACGAAACAACATGGCAGTGAAAAAGAGCCGGTTAAAAAGCAAGCAGAAAGCACAAGACACGCTGCAAAGGGTTAACCAGCTCAAAGAAGAAAACGAACGTTTAGAGGCAAAAATTAAGCTCCTGACCAAGGAGCTGAGCGTACTGAAAGACTTGTTCCTCGAGCACGCGCACAATCTTGCAGACAATGTGCAACCTGTTGGCACTGAAACCACCACAACAAATCCGGAAAACAATGGACAGTAGACACTGTTGCAACCTTATGAAATGAACTCTCGAGGTGCAGCTTGTCTGCAGTGCCCATGCAGTAACCAAGCAAAAACTCTGTTCTTTTAACCATCATTTTGTGGAGATTTCCTTCGTTTAACCATCATTTTGTGGAGATTTTCTTAGTTTAACCATCATTTTGTGGAGAGTTTCTTCTTTTTAGGTTTAACACTGAAGATTTGATACAAGTAAACCAGAAACTGCTTAGGGTATTTGTTTTAAATATTTTTCTCCTCTAAAAGATTTATCTAATAAATGCAAATCTAAATTCATAGTCAACAAGGAGCTTAGTATTAGGGAAATAGCATTTTCACAGAAATGTTCACTTACCTTCTTATGGTTTGCATAATGGGAGGAATCCAGCACTGTAGTATCAGAAACTCATAATTGGATAAGTTTTAAATACCTTTTAGTGTATTTAAGCCCTTTGTTTTCACCATTACATATTACAAAACTGCAAAGGCCATGGAGGGTGTTTGCTTTCCGTTCGGTGGACTACTTTAAATCTGTAGAGCAAGTCCAACAAAGCACCACTTAGGCCTTCCCTGTCCAGTTATAGTTAACGGGGAGGGTGTACTAATAGTGAGCTGGGATGCTTACTGATGTTTTCTAGAAAAATAGCAATGTATTATCATGATACATACAGGCAGTTGGCTTCCAAATGGCAAATGAGTCTGAAGCATCGTGTACAAGAGGTAAACCACCACATTGACAAAGCCTTTTAAGCCTGTGTTCACATTGCTCACCTAGTGACTGGGGCCTTATGAAACAAGATTTTGGTTTTCAGAAAATGTCGAGATGCTACCAAAAAACTGTGCTCTGCAAAATTGCGTTCTTGCTGGGGTGCAAGTATTGGGGAGAACAAAATGTGCAGCTTGGCTAAGCAACGCAAGGGGTAAGACAGCATTTGTTCAGCCAGAATGTATAGATCACTGCTCGTTGACAGTCATCTCCATTTTCACGGCTGTTCAGATTTGCAACCAAGATCTTACGGAAATTCACAGTGATTTTAAAAATAAATGGCCCTAGTTTGAATAACTGATTCAGTGGAATTTCTGTAGCCATCATACAGTTGTGTGAAGAAGTATCTTGTTTTATTTTCATAAAAGTTTCTATAGCAACTTTTTAAATGCTAGTGCTAAGTCTTTGCCATGATCCATAATGCAGTGGTATGTACTATATTGAGGATTTAAACAACACAGGTAAAGCAGGAACTTTGATGTAACCTTAATTTATTTTCATTTTTAAATATTTCATTGATGGTATGGTTGTGTTACATTTAACTTGTGTGTCTGACTAGTGGATTACTACACTGTCTTAATTTCCCTCCTACACTACCTTTTTCCATAGATTATTTTGTAGGATGCTTGTTTGCCTTGTATCTGCACTTAGGAAGAGAACTTGGATATTATCTCTATGAAGATGCTGTTAGAAAATGAAACCTTGAAAGTTCTTTTTAACTTTTAATACATGCAGAAAACTTTTATGGATTGTTTTGGATTATGGTAGTCTTTCTACAAAGATATGGGGTTTTTTGGTTCTAGCTGCAGCTTAAGTAGGTAGGGTTGAAATATCAGAAGCTAATAAAAACCTTTTGCTTCTAGTGCTGGCCTCATTTTTCCTGTCCCTTTACTATTTCCATCAAATGCAGAGGTGCCCACCTCAAGAAGCTATCTTTGAGAAATCAGTGCAACAGTCTCCATTCCTGTCTTCCACTAGGGTTTTTGCTCAATGGAAAGAATCAGAAACTCATTACAGTTTTGGTTGAATTCCTGATTTAAAAAAAAAAAAAAAAAAGACATTTAAGAATGAAAATGTACTGCAATTAAAGGGAGGGGGGAGGAGCAGAACACCAAAAACTGCAAGGAAAAAGATGACCTGAAAGCATCTCATTTGTTAACCGTGCACCTACTTTGGTGCGAAAGGCAGGAGCCGGTCTCTTCCCTAGCTGTCTGCTCTGTGAATTGGGACTGTGTGGCCCTGTTGTCCTGCAACCGGTTTGACAGCCTGATGTGGGGTCCTCCCCTAATAACCAGAACAGAGGCTCCTTATCTCTGGTATTTGTTTCTGATTTTGGTGAAAATGATTTCTTAAATCTCTTTGAGTGGGAGCAATACTCTTTCTGATGCTCTGTAGGGTGACTTCTCCACCTGTTACTCCTGACAGCTCCGATTCCACTTCCTTCTTGTTTAAAACAAAACCACTGAGTTATGAAAAGTCATTTGTTTGCACAATGACATTTCTGGCTTAGCAGTCTCCGCACTTGCTGTGTTTGCCTAGGGAAGCACGCAGGCTCTGTGCAGCACATCACTTTAATATGTGAAGCGGTGGACCCAAGGTTGTAACAAATTATTATTTTAAATCTAACCTCAGTGAGAGTTTGGTTGCAAGAAAGGCATTAGTCTATTATTCTAACCTCCCTCCTGCCAAAATAGCTGTCTCAGACCCCCAAGGAGCAAAGACAGAGGTGAGGCCTTCCCTCCCCTTGCCCCAAGGTGTAGCAGCCCAGGCTGTGTGACAGCAAAATGCCTCAATCTTACCCTCCACTGCAGGGCACAGGAGAACACCCATACCTAGGTGACTTGGATGATTCTCTCTTCCTAAAGAAGGCTTGAATAAATACACATCTACAGAAGAAAATTTCAGTGTAGGCCTATACAAGTTAAGGTTTTCCTTTTGACACATTTTTCTTAACTATAGTCTGTGGCAGAATACAGTGCCTGTCACTACAAGAAGGAGCATTACAGCACTACGCGTTTCATCAGGAGACCTTAATCCCATTTTGTCACTGTACCACTAAGAGAACAGGTCTACTCCAGCCTCCAGGAGCACTACGAGGCTCCACCACTTTATGCCCTGTAGCTGCAGCAGCGTAATTGGTGTGGCAGATAAATCCAGAGTGCATCCAACCCCAGGCAGCTGAAGCAATTTCAGTGTATCAGTTCAGAAGTGCTCGGACCTTTCTAAACACACAAACTTGCTCAACATAACACACTCTTTGTTATTTTGCTGCCACTCTATTCAAGTCTGTTTGCACCAAGGGGAAAAGGCATTTGGGAAAACATGATAGCTAACAGCCTAAAATATCCTAATGTAGTCAAAAAGAAAGTTTGCCTTAACCTGTATTTCACCCCCACTAATACATTTTAAGTGTATTAAATATCACTTTGCCTTTTTTTAAAGGCTTGCTTCCCTGCCCCCCGCCCCCCGCTAATTCAGAAAAAAGTTCTAGTTCACTTTTTGCTTAAGTGGATGAAAAATTATCATAATTACAGAACAGGCTTCTGGAAGGAAGGATGAAATTTATATTCACTAAGTTCATGGGCCTGATTATGAAGAAAAATGGGAGACAGTGCACCATTCCAGACCGAAATGCATCCACATCTCGGGCGAGCAAAACAACAGCGAAGCCGGTTACGTGAGCGAGTGCTTTCCCCCAGAACTCGCGGTAGGGTTTGTTCGCTGGTACATGTCGAAGCAGAACCAGTTCTGCCTCCTGCAGCACGCCAGATTGCTCGACCTGTTCTGCAGCAGCAGGGCCCAATATTTGCCAAGATTAATCACAGGCAGGGAAAGGCCTATTAACTAGACTTGGGTTACGGCTTGGTTGAAACAATTCCAAAACTCTCTTTTTTTTTAAAATCTGTGAAGTGTTACTTTAAAATAGTAACCACTATTGAACCTAAGCAACAGCAGGTTTCAGAGTGCCCAAAGCAGTGAGCGATCCCATGGGTGTGTTCAGAGCACGCCACAGGAAAGCACTTGGATGCGGAGGGAACAAGGCTGAGGCCACGAGCACCGTCTTGCAGTGAAAAAACCTCCCGAGTTTTAGGGGCAGACGAGTACAGAGCAGCGCCAGTGTAGTTTCTGTGTTCTCGTATCTGCAAAGCTACCGAGGCAAAGCCTGATGTTCTCTGCACAAGTACTACGTTTCAGAGGTACGAGACTTGCAGTCACCACAGAAGGAAATGCGAGCGCAGTTGCACATATGAGCTGCTGATCTCACACCCTCCCCTCCGCACCCCTTCCCCTTTGCATTCAAGACCTCCTACACTTGCCTTTTACAAGCCAACACCGAGAAACCTTTAAAAAAATGTAAGTAGTCTCATTTGCTAATAAAGTGACATTAAACATAAGGAGTGAAATTCCCTGGATTATTTCACAATGTGTTTCTTTAGTCTCCAACATGCAGTTTCCTATTTAGCAATGGGTCACCAGGCTGTTATGAATAAAGAGCAGGTTCTTGTCACACAGATCAACCCAATTAGCAAAAAAAGCTCTCTGTAGAGCAACACATTTGACAATTTTTAAGGGAATTATTTCAGAGCTAAATCCAGTCCCAGGTGGGGGGCACAAAGACAGCAACACAGTATATTTTGACACCGCCACTTGCAGGCACCCAGAAGCTCACTGCCTTTGTGCCAGCTCCAGGATGCGAGCAACAGAACCGAGATGCTAAGATGAGCAAGTCAGCCGATCCCTGCACAGTGGGAAAATCCTCATCTGGCAAGCAGCAAGACGCAGAAAGGCGCTGACATCCTGCTGTGACTTCAGTTCCCCCTGACACGGCAGAGGGATGTTTTGAAGTGCCTTTGCAGTCAAACTGTGCATTGAGGCCTGAAGACCAAACAGGAGTTTTGATGTGTTCATAAAGTGAGCAAGACTGTTTTTATGTAATTACAGCAACTAGTGCTATTTTATGATGCAAGAAATGTATTTGTTCTCCTGCAGGCTGATGAACACCTACAGTAAAGAAAGGCTTCTCTGGGTAATTTAAATCTTGCATGAATGGAAAATCTTTTTATGATCATTATTAATATATCTGTGGTATATCCAAATAAAATTTACATGATTTCATTCTGAACTGGCTAACACTGGACAGTTAAAAATAACTCTCATTCTGCACAGCATATGCTGCTGAATGACCCTGAGCCCTGCAGCAAAGATCCTCCCTTCTTGCGGTTTCTAAGGCTCGTGAACACCACAGCAATCTACATTTTTAAGGAACAAATAGATGAACAAATCTAATAAGCATCGGGCTGTGTGTGAAGGATCAGTACACCCACTACCCAGAGCAGAAAAATCTGGTTAATGAAGGGTCAAAGTTTCCAGAGCACAAATTGGTAGAAAGGTCAGATAAAGGAGCAGGAACGGGAGCAGAAGAGCATAATGACCACAAAGTTGTGAGCATAAATGATGCCAAGGATGAATTTTAATAAAAATTTGATACTGCTTACTCCATTGACACTGAAATAAGATCCATAAGAAAAATAGAAGTGTCATTATGTCCACCGAGAACAGCTGATTTTTCTTCTATGTTTTTTGCAGTACTTGTGATGAAGTTTAAAAAAGGACTTAGATTGTTACAATTGCTGACAGCGTTCAGACAATCCAGAGTCCCAATCATCAAAATTCAGATTTAATTGCAAGATGTGTCTGAGCTGAGATTCGACAGAACTATAAGCCCCACTGATAATGCAGCAGGGTTATTCAGGTGGCACTTGGTAATGTAAACTGCTGATTGCAAGCAGCAGCATTTGAGTTACCTGGATATCAAGCGCTGAAGCCTTCTACCTTCATTTTTAATGAATGACTCATTCCAGCTAATAGCCTGCCTGCCTCTCTTGCTATTAAGAATTGGATACATTTTATTTTATATGCTGCAGCATTAAATCAGAACGATGATTGATTAGTGTGAGACAGTACGTATCATCCTGAAGTTTACTGCTTTTGGCTGGAGAGGCAGTCAAATGACTTGGCACTGCTTTGGCCTTCTGCCATGAAAGCCTCTATTTCTTCAACAGTACGTGGGACGCACGTTAGCAGCTCCATTCCACTGGCTGTCACTGCAATGTCGTCCTCGATCCGGACCTGTTACAGAGAACACGTGGTTACCAAGGTATTCCAGCTGGGGATAAGAAGCACATCAGGCAGTGACAGCAGCAAGAGCACAAGGCGCGTTTCAGTCTGCAGCGTTGTTGCAACACCAGGCAGAGCACCATACTGCAAGTAGCAGAATTGCCCATCACCACCAGCACCGTGTAGGGTCCAATCCCCCTTGGGCCACTGACCCCTGCCACCCTGCTGTGATCACACAAGCTCCATGGTGACCCCCGGCAGAGCAGCCCCGCGGGAGGTGGTGGCCCCGCAGGTGACTCAGGTGGTGCCTCTGCTACGTCGGGTGCACCAGGGACAGGCCGAGCAAGATGCTGCATCAGTGAGCTCATGCTGCGTAATTACATGGGGCCAGTAAACCTCAACCCCCTAACATCACGAGCAGCAAAAGGAACATTCTCCCCTGAATTTGCCTCCCAGCCTTGCTAGCGCGTGGCTTGCTAGGGACAGGTTCAACAGCAGTGCCTCCTGCCGCCTGAAGTGCCTGTTCTTGAAGCGGTCCTGTTGCTGAGCTGCAGTTAGCTACTCTTTGCACTTCAACATCACATTCTCTTTTCTCTAAACACAATAAACTTTCAAAGGAGGAACTGCAACATAAAATAGCTTGTAGCTGATATTCAAAATGTTGAATTTTGAGCTGATGAGAAAGTCCTAAGCAGGTCAGACATTCCTTTTAAAATACAATCACTACATTTCAAATCATTCAAGGAAGAAGCAGATCCTCTCAGTTTTCCAGCTCTTGTTCTGTTAAAGTGAAAAGTATGCTCCATTTCTGTTTGACTCTAATCTCTTCTTACCAGTAAATATGCCCACACAGTCATTTCCCGTTATCTTATCAGAAAAATGTTAGTAAGTCGCTAAGCTGCAATAAAAGCAATTTTAGTAAGGTGTAAATCCAAGAGAACACAAACTCTGGGGACTCCCACCTTACAGTTGCTTTAATTGTTTCTGACCTCTTGACATTTTCAACTAAAAATAAAGCTGGTTAACATTTGTACTTCTGATTGCAAAATAATCCATTTGTTCAAACAAAATGAGTCATCCAGTCCTTATTAAACTGTTTAATGATGTCTTTGCCAGATTATTTCTTTTACTTGGTATCAAGTTAAGTGTATTATAAAGCAGAATTAAATAAACAAACTCCATTGAGTTCACACATTTGATTTGGACAGCTGTAAATTTGAAAGCCGCAAGGCTCTTTACACTCAGTGTGCCTGAAAGGCTGGTGCCTTGCTGCAGAAGAGGAAATAAGCAACACACTGAGCAACTCTGTGCACCTGAACAGATTTTACCAGGGCGGGTTTTTTGATTCATTGCTTCAAATTTGGCCAGCTGAGCAAAAATAACCCAAGGATTCAGCAAGACGGTCGCATTGCATCTAAAGGTGAATTGTGCCCTCTGCCTCACAGCAGCCCTCAGCATCTGTCCTGCTGGGTCCTGGGCCTGGGAACAGCCTGCCTGGGTGGACCAGCCCCTGCCAAAAACCTGCTAGTACCAGGTGAGCGCTGCAAAAGTGCCAGAATCCAGGGGACAGATCGGGTGACATGGTAAAAGCCAAAGCATCACATTGGCAAGCACACCAGTGCAAACAGAGCTGGGCACAGCGTTGATGTGGAAAGTAAAAATGTTAGTGCAAAAGTAAGTCTGAGAGCAGAGGCGAGGCCAGACAGCTAGAGCTGACTGCCTACAGAGAGCGCCTCTTCCTGAGCACCACCGGCTTCACAGACCTTCACCTGCTTGAGCTGAAATTCCCCAGTGTATCTGCTACAGAGAAACATCATCCGCAATTCATCTGCTTAACCAGTAATGTTAGCAAAAAAAAAGAAAAAAAATTGTTGGTGTTTTCCAGTTCAGTGTTTTATGCCTTCACCGATACCTCAGCACTCTTTGAGAGGACGGACTGACTTTAAAGCAGAGCAGATGAAAGCTAGACTAAGAGGGAAGGGAAGCAACAAGAGGGACAAGGTGTCTGCCAATGCTGTGCCCTTCCTAGGCCACAAGAGAAAATCAGGATGGGGAAGGAGCTGGAAAACAGAGCTAGAGTGATGAAAGGAGTCAGGGGAAGGAAGATACAGTGAGGCGAGACAGGAGTGACAAGTAATGGACAAAGAGAGATGGGGCTGGCTGAGGAGTCCAGGAAGGGTGATCCTGGTGGTGGTGAGAAGCAAGACGCCCTGAATGAGGAGAGTACAGGAGGGTGCTGGAGCCACCTAAGCCAGGGAACTGAGAGTTACCAAACGGGGGAGGATGGGGAAACCCATCAGTGTGGAGTGCCGTGCACAGCAACTCATCGTGTAGGAGAAACATTGTTAGGAAATCATATAATCAATCCACAGCTGTGGATTGCTGTGAAAAGCAGGAGAGCCAGCACTGTCGCATGAGCCTGCTCCCCATCAGCAACTCCAAATGGTCTATGGGATGTAGCTGGAGGTGCACAGACCCACTGCACCCATGGGGCCTCACACATCACTTCTAGGAAAGCTCCAGCTCTTTGTCCAGGATCTAACCATTTCTCTGCCTGGACGAATCTCATCTGAAATGGGTGCTTGCCCTAACAGAGAAGACGGAGTTCTCACTCTCAGTGCACATTTTTCCTTTGCCTAAAAGCAATACAAGTGCAGAAGAACACAGGTTCTCAAGAGGGAGGAATTTTTTGCATTTGCTCTTTTCCTTCACACCCTCCATGCTTCACCCTGAGTTTAAACTCAGCAACAGCAAGAAGCAGCTTCGGAGGACCTGCAAAACCTTCCCTACAGGAGAGCCCGGCATTTGGTCTTGTCTTCTGTCCAAATGGACAAAAGATGCTGGATCTGCCTGGCAAGGCTCGCTGGCTTGGGACTGCCTTTCCCAGTGGGGGACAGTGGTTATGAAACTTGCTCTCAGAGCTGTCCCTGTTTGCAGGCTCTTTGTTCAACAGTGCTGCTTGTTTCAGGGCTACAGAGTGGTTTGGAATCAGACACGGCTTAAAGGAACAGCAAACTGAGGTTTGAGGTTTGCTGCACCGGCAGCTTTCAGGGCGCTCTGCAAACATCCCAGGGGAGGCTTTGCTTTTTCGGTGTGAAATGGCATGCTTCAAAAAGCACTCCTGCAAAGGTGAAGTGGCCAGGAATGCCAGGACTGTCCCTAAAATGCCTTTTTCTTATCAAGGGTAGTGGCATGATCTGTCTAGATAGACCTGATTGCACAACTGCCTAATGCCAGCAACAAACCATCATGTGGCTCGACTCAATGGACCCAGCTCTGTCCCAAAGCAGGGCTGTGCGGGCATAGCCAAGGACAGCACAGGAGTTAAATACCAGGGCTGCTGTCAGCTATATATACAGCCTCGCACTTTGTCCTGACTTACTAATACAGTCATGCTCCCCAGAGCCTCCTCTGTTATCTTCCAAGGGAAGGGGGTTGTAGCACTCATTCATTTCTTTTGGATGATGATATATATAAAAGGCTTTTGAGAATCAAGAAACAATTTTGGCCAATTAAATAGTCCAGATTTGCACGATGACAGATCCTAGATGTGATTAAAAAAGACCACTGGTGACATGTCTCCTTTTTTTTTAATCTATTGAGCATTTGTTTGATTATGGCTGTGGAAAGCAGCAATACTATCGCTGCAAGATCTTAGAGCAGGAGACTCGCCTGGGAAATGATGACAGGACGTGGGCCACACATGCTACCCCACAAAGTAAATTAGCACATGTGCTTCTGTCCGGCTGAAGGATCCATGTGTCATTTTATAGCTGGCATCCTACAGAGGCAGATGCATGTAGCCAAGGGGACTTATTTCGACTCGGCCATCGACTCACCAATAATTCTTAACAGAGCAAACTTACCACAGGAAGCGTTCAACTTCTGTATTTCAGGGGGACTGGTTAGGAAATAGAGCTGCCCTTACGTCAAACCTAGGGACAGGCGGGTACCTTGCAGGGTTGGGGAAGGCACTTTCCTGTTACCACGTCACACAAAGTGGCAATGCCAGGATGTTTTCTATAGAGGGTAGTAGACTCTGTGCTACACAATGACTCTTTCTCATCCCATGCTGCCAGTCTTTCCTTCTCTTATTCACAAGGAAGTCCTCATGTCAGGCACGCTTTATTTTAAAGGTCTACATATAAACATTTTATAAAAGATGATCAAGATTAGCAGGGTGAGGCCATGTATTTTATTAGATCAACTGATACGGCTGGAAAAAGAAGCTTTAGGCACACAGTCCCTTCATCCAAGCTCAAAAGGAAGCAATAAACTATAAGCTAAATACAGGTTAGAAACAACTGCTCTTACTTTAACCTAATTATATTAATTAGAGAACTTAAGAGAAAAGGGTTAAAGAAGGTTTATAAGCAACTAGTCGCTGTTTTTGGGTTGCCTACAACTATCACTTCTCTTACAAGAACTTTAAAGAAAGCTATGTATTTCATTACGACAACTGCTTTTCTATGAAAACTTTTAAAAAATGCTGTGTAGCATTATTACTGCTGCATAATATGAAATGTTAAAAAGCAGACAGGCATAATGTTTATTGCCTAGTAAACTATTTCATTCCACAACATGCACTCACCAGAAACAGACCTCAACCTTCTGAAAAATAAAAATCAGGACAGAGACAACTGCATGGCTCTCTGAACCAAAGGTAGAAGCATTTATATATCCTGCTTTTTATTTGGTTTAACATTTGTTCCTGAGTAAGAGAAATACTATTGTTTTGAAAAATATTGTAATATTAGCGGATCTTCAAGGTCCTGGGCTTTGTAAATCTATTTAACTTTTAAATGAGAAAAATCTGCAAATGAAAGAATGTATTTAACATTTAGCTGTCTTTCAACATTTTCTTTAAGTTGCATAGAGTTTTCACATATTAAGTCTAGTGCTAGTTCTACAAATCCTAAGGAAAAATAAAGCCTGAATAGAGACTGAATATTTAAGGCCAAAAAAAGATTGAACGGTTTTACTGGGTCTTTGAGAAAACATCATATGAACTGCATGAATCAGTAATCAGCTTATGAAGAATGGAAATGTCAAACCCTAAAGGGCACCATTCGGAGTTGGTATTTCCCCTTCCCTGAGGAACTGGCTGCTTTTCCTGAGCAATATATACAACCATATACACATACCTCTATTTGCACAACTATGCTTATTTATGAGAGCGGTGCAGGCAGAGTCCAGGCAGAGCAGAGGTGCCCTGGGATGGGCACTGCGCCAGCGCCCGACGGCAGCCTTTGCCCCACAGAATTTATGACCTCGGTAAATTGGACCTTAGTTTTGCAGATGGAGAACTGAAGTACATGTGACTGAGCGACTTCCCAAAATTGGCTGAGGAAGCTTGTGAAGGACTGAGCTCAACGACTGTCAAGTAAAGAGTTTAGGGCTTCAGACAGGGCAGCCTGTGCTATCAGAGGCAGATCCCTAGCAAAACTTCTTGCCTTGCTCCAGAGGGATCTGTATTTGACCCAGAACAGCTCTTGTTTGGTAAAAGCCCAAATTACAAGGTCCCTGAGCAGCAGTTACAGCCACGAAGCCTGGGTGTCTGTGTTACAGGGACGCGGGAAAGCTGGGCTGCCGACAGACCTGTTCTGAGGGTGCGCAGGAGCTGCGCTGGTGCCGCGCTGGTGCCGCCAGCACATGCCCCGCACGCCGGCAGCAATGCAGAATGGGCAAAGGAAAACCTCTGAATGTTGTCTCTCGTTCTTTCCTGCTCTTGCAGCTTTTACAATCTCGTTATGGCTAATACCAGGCAGCATGAATTACAATAAACGCCTACAGTCTTGCCCTTTTTGGCATGGCAAAAGAGCGTCTCTTCTCAATGCAGAGACTTGTCACAGTCAAGAAAATTATCCAAAGCCCAAAAAAGACATGAATTCAAGGTGAATTCATTAAAATCCACAAATCCCCTGTGCAGACAGTCTTACTCAGAATTACAGTGGTGTTACTTTGGTTAATATAAGTTCATTTTTGAAGTGAATTAAACTAAACCAAATTAAGAACATTTTAATTAGTGCTGAGTTCTGCAGAGGGAAATGGACTACTTACTTCCTTTTGTAGAATCTATTTTTCTTTTAAACTTAGAGGAAGATTGGACTGGCTGTAGTGAGCTCTTTAGCTAGAACTGACACCTATACTAACCCCTGTACTATTAATATTTGTCAGTAAAAACACTGGACTTCACAAGATTTTTTAATCACGTAGAGAGAAAGTTTTCTGACGTGCTTTTGAAAGAAATACTTATTCTGGATAAACTAGAATGAACCAGCATGTAGATAACTAAGCACACTACACAGCACAAACTACATCTTCTATTTATGCAGAATCAAGTCAGAATTGTAAAGATGGAAAAACTCATTTTGATTGCATTATAATTCAGCTTTTGTGTAGAATTCAGAAATATTCGGATGTACTTCAGTCTCAGATTTTATTTCCATTCTTCTCCTGGACAAAATCAAGTGACAACATCTGGCTCAGGGTATGTGTGTATTATTATTTTTTTCTCTCTAAGTAAAATGTATTGTTCACAGGGGGATCGGAGATTTAGATTTTTGCTCAATCGTTTTTGGGCAGCTCCCCCTTTTAGCAAAGTTTGTTGGCTAGCTCTCTCTACAAGTCATCATTACAGGAAGCTAAGCAAAAAAGGGGAGAAAGTTAGACTTTACTTGGAATCTCTGGAACAAAAGTGCCTGATCCAGCAACTTATTACCAAGGAAGAGATCCTGTGCTGTCACTCTTATTCCATGCAAACACAGGCAGCAGGTGAGCCACGTGCATGCCTCAAGCTGCAGAGCTGGAGTGGGCATTCACAGCAAGCCATGGAAAAACGCGGGCTTTGCTGAGCATTTCCGGAGAAAGCTCACCAGGAATCAATTCAACTGCTGAAAAACTCCCACAGAGTGTTTACAAGGAAAGCAAAGATAGTTAAACCTGCTTTCGTTGTGGTGTCAAGCTACACAAGTGTATTACAGCGTTCCTTTAAAATATGCTTGAGCATGCGGTGCCATATATAATGTGCTCACAGTTAGAAAATGCATAGTTAGCTGCCTTTCATTCACCAGTTATCTCAGTTGGCTGGCTGGCAAGTCTTGATAAAGAAACAACACAGACAGATAACATCCCAAACCTCAGCAGTGAATTAAATACCAGCGAGGGCAAAGTCCCGCGTCTCTTGATAAGGCTGCACACACATCGTATGGGGAGCCTCCACGGGTGGCTGCCCAGGAGCCCGGCTGGCTCACACGACTGGTGATGGCGCACACAACTTTTCTGTCGGGGTTGGTGGTTCAAAGCTAGCTCAGACCAAAAGCGTTGCAGTAATTACCCTCTCATGGCTGGCGTACAGTGATAAATTAGTCGATGGCAGCAGCAGACAATTCCTAATGAGTGACTTTTCATACCAGAAAATCACCACCGCTGCCAGTGATTGTTAGCTTTGTTGAGACTTAGCAGAAAAGCCACAAGGAGGACGGGGCATTGCAGCTGCCTGCTCTATCTTCTCTGTGCATGAATACGGAAGCTCGGAGAACAATGGGGCACCCTTCAAATGCTTGCCCTGCTAAAATGAAAACCCACTGGAAGCCACTGCAACTGCTAAATGCTCTGTGAGGGCGGTGGCTTTGAATGGGAAACGTGCCCTGGAGAGCATGGAGAAACAAGGCCCCTCTGCTTGCACAGCAGCTGCCTGCATGGGAACGATGGCCCAGATCACAGCTACCTCCCGAGTCAGCCAACCTTCCTGCACGCACACTGCTGCCCGAGCCTGCAATGCGATACCTCGAGCACAGGTGCTCGCAAAGACCATCAGCCATTCCCTTGGAAAACAGGGAAGGCTTCATGCCGTTCTGGCAACAGTCCAGTAAGAGCAATTATTGCTGTTTTTCTCTGCTGCCTCCCTGACTTAAACAGCATCAGGCTCTTCTGCCCTGGGAGGGAGCACCAGACTGTGCTGCTGTCAAGGAAGGTAACTCTGGAATATGGAATATGTCTTGTATTTCATAACATACACATTTCACACATGAGACAAAACACCTACCTGGCGAGTCACTGTACAGTGCTGACAGAAGGTATATGGAAAAATACGGGTCTATTGTTAATCAGATATCACAAGTATAAAACTGCGTTTAAAAATAACAAAAAACACCCAGTTTGTCTGCAGGGTCAAATGGCCCAAGGTGCTGCTTCAGTAACAGCCCTATGTGCAATACAACTTCCAAAAGATTTCTTCTCAAGTACATAGTAAAGGCAAACAAACAGAAACCCGATTGTAGAAAATCAGCCAGTTAAGAATTACTCACCCCACCAAAGCCTCTAAAGCGCTGCAGGACGTCATTGTTGATGAAACAGGACTGCGCAGGATCACGGAGGGCTTGGTCCAAGAGGTGGTCGATGAAGTAGATGCCCGGCTCGATGGTCAGCACCATGCCCTGCTCCAGGCTGCGGGCAGTGCGCAGGCTCCTGAGCCCCGGCAGGTCAATGCGCTCCACTCCCTGCGGAAGAAACACTGGTTCTGACAGACAGAAAGGCGATCCATGGTGACCTTTTATTAAGACCCTCCTACGCTGACTGCTCCATAAGAGACCCAACATACAACAAATAACTGGGAAGTAGAGGACTGAAACCATGCTGTACAGTTACCTCTCTCTCATCAGTCCCTCATTTAGCTTTCACATACAGCGATGACCAGCTTTCAACTCAACACCCGAACTGTTTTTTGCACCACAGAAATCCTGGCTTTGGATATGCTTGGTACTGTCACTCTACCTTGGGAGAAGCACTGCACTACAGAGAAAAAATAATTACTTGCACTATTTCTTTCTATACCCTCCCTTGCAAAGTATAGTATTTTAAGTGACATGCAAATCTTGAAATGCCCCTCCACGTCATGGCTGAAATAGCCGAACTATGCAGCAGAGAAAAATTTCTCCAAGGATATGCAAATGCTTATTCTCACTGAATGTTATTAAAATTACACGTTTATGATCTTGATTCAGGAGCAATGAGTCTACACATGACCTCATAAAAGCAGCCCATTTAAAACTAAACTTTTGTCAGATTCAGACTTTCAGGCAACATGGTGCTGACTGATATTATTAAAAACTAAGTCAAAACAAGTCCTGACTAGCAAAACATTCTCTTCTTCCCAAATGCTGGTAAAGTAAAATGATATATGAGGACGTGCTTAGTCAAGGAATTAGAAACACTGCAAAGACTAGTTCAGGATATTAATTTTCTTCCCCCAAATGTGCCAGGTATTGCAACATCGGAATAAATATATCTAAATCCCATTAGCTTTTTGAAAATTCTTTGCAACTGTAGCAAAATTTCATCAACAAAATATTGTGATGACCAGTAAACAGCTCACAGGCCCGCTAGATTGCAAACGTGCACACACACTTTGCTCAAGAAAACTTTTCTGCTTCAGCCAGTAAGTCAGAACTTAACAGGTCTGCAAGACCAAGGCATTATTTATCTCGTCTCCAGGTAGCATTCCCGAATCTTGCTTCTGGCCAAAGTCACAGTAATTTTCCTTGCCAGCAGAAAGGACGACTCTTTCAGAATCACTAGCAGTGTGACTGGTATCACGAGGACGGAACATCCCCTTTCTCCAACACAAAGCGCACTGCCCAGCGCTACCCTTGGTGCCTGGCAGCCAAGGTAACACCTCTCGGCACCGCTGTGCTCCTGTGTTTCTGCCACACCAATGCAGGGGAGCAAAGGGAGGCAGGAGCATACCCTGCACATTAGCCGCATTTCCATCTCACTGAATCATTTGCTCTTCAAAGTGTATATAGCCCCACAGTACTGTTTGCTCCTGAGCTCCACTTTCGGTTCAGAGAAAGCCTATTTCACAGAAATCCTGCTTGCAACAGCCACTCAGCAGTGTTTGTTTTATTCTCACTGGTCACCTAAGCAATACTGGGGTTGCTTTTTTCTCTTTGCAGAGCTTCTGTTCCAATGCACGGCATCTTACAGCAGCCAAGATTTTCAGAGCTCACCAGACTGGATATCTGCAGGTAGGTTTGCCCATTCTTCAGAGATGCAGAGTGTTTGCTTGCTCTTGCAAACCAGCAAGTGTACTCTGACCATTATTTGATACATTTTATTTCATATGTTTGATCTGAATTTTGCAGAGCATTATATTACACTAAAATAAGAAAGCACGATTTTGTTTTACTGAGGCTAGGAAACAAGAACACTCTGATATTAAGCAAGGCACTTTGCATTTATATTCTTATCAAAACTCAAAGAGAATCAATATATTTCTAAACTTGAAACAATTACTGCACTGAAATGGAGCCATTTTTCTTTCTGCTGCTGCCCCATGGGGTTTGGCATCTCACACATTCATTGTAATGCGTAAAGGAAATGAGGGCATCCAATCTTGTGGATTAATCTCTCCATGAGCTGTAAACAATTAGATTAGTGTCTGGACCTTTTGGTGTCTTGCCAACTATCTATCGGCTGCTTTTCAACAAACAACCCATATTTGGCTTTTAAGTACACTTCTCTTCAATTCTACTTGTAAATGCCTTTTCTGAGGCAGTCAATCCAAGACAGATGCTAGAAAGATGAATGCGCAGCAAGGAAAACAATGGCAAACATCCTCTGAAGGCAGCCCTGGCACGGCGTCCGCATTTTTTGGCCTTTTCCTAAAACAAATGAGGTTTAACACCAGGTGTGACTATCAAGCCTCGATGCCCGCTTCATTTCCCTCTGTACAGCCATCAGAGCAATGCATAGGCATTTTGTCTGGACTGCTCGCAGTCTGATTCTGCTTCTAGTACTTCCTCCAAGAAGCTAACCGCATGTTTACAATTCAGGAGCAAGACCTGGGGA
Organism: Nipponia nippon; assembly: GCF_047370975.1. Taxonomy (NCBI): domain Eukaryota; kingdom Metazoa; phylum Chordata; class Aves; order Pelecaniformes; family Threskiornithidae; genus Nipponia; species Nipponia nippon. The sequence goes on from NW_028262391.1 coordinate 42,609,783, forward strand.
TTCATGTTTGGAAAGCACCTTCAGCAGCACAGCCTCCCCGGGCCATCAGCAATGCAGGGAGGGCCCCCGAGGCACCTGAATAGTACTGCTCATCCAAAAGTAAAATTTTAACTTCTCTAGAAGGAATTCACAAACTCTCTTTGACATTCCCCCCATCCTATCTCAGCTCTAGATTGTGTCAGCTCTTGGTTTCATCTCCAGGTCTTTGGATTTTGCAGGCACTTAAGTCACTGTGTAAATAGCAGCAGCTACACCTCTTCCATGAAAGCATCTCTAACAGGCCTTCGGAGAAAGGGTAACACTGCTCAGCTTTTCAAAGACAGCAAGCAGGACATCAGGGTGGGCTTGTGGTGAGGAAGACCTATGGTCCCTTTTAACAGAGGCTAGCAAGGTGTTCACCAAGAGATGCGTGAAATGGATAAAGAGATAGGTAGGTTCTGGCTATCACATGTACACGGCCATGTATACCTTGAGCAGAGGACAGCCCCACTCCAACATGCTGCAAGGCTGAAGAACTACATGAGTTGGGACAAGGAATGAGCTGAGTGGGGAAGGTGACCAAGCTAGGGAGATGACAAAATTCCTTCTTTTGAGAACAGCGCTGGATTAAAATGTACATCAGACTATGGCTCCAGCATCCCAAGTGAAATCTGATCTCTGGGCACTTGTGACCATCTTGGTAGCCACCATGGCCATCAGGTCCAGGGGCTGACAGTTCTCAGCTCTCAGTCTGCTTCGGTTGTTTATGAAAACTAGGACAAAGTGAGGATTTTTTTTAATGACTGAAACACCACCACCCCCAAACAGAAGATGACAGGTCTGAAACAAGGACACCACCATTTTCCATCAACTCAAACCCTGTTGGGAGCAAAGCCTGATGGGGAAACCTCGCACTGTCACCCATCAGTATGAATTTTCTGCCATTAATGGATTTTCTTCTTTGTGAGGAGGAAACTTCCCTACATTTTGCAGCTAAACAACGAAAGCCTTGTTTTCAACAATAACCATGATGTTGTTTTGTAGTCAGATGAAACGAAGAGTAAAAATGTGAATGCTGGCGCCGCTGCTGTGTGGATATCTGTTTCTATTACGGCTATATCCTGGAGGCCTGGCCACAGAGCAGGACCCTGTCGCACTCAGTGCTCTACAACTATAAAGCATAAGCTGGTAATTTCCCTCAAAAAAGTGTAGAGAATAATCTAGAAAATATTAACACCTAGGCATCTAAAAAGAGACTTACAGTGATGATCTGGAAAAATTACTTTTTGAGGAACGGTTTATTTTCCTGTATATTGCAACAACAGACTATATCCAAAATTGTTTTCTAAGCCTGATTTTATTTGGAGGTTCTGCTCACATTTTAAAATTGAGACACTCCCCCCACAGTAAGCACAGATGTATGACACTGTCATTTGCGACTGTACTCCTGCCAAGAACATCAGATTCCAATTAATGGTTCATGTAAGGTAACAAAACCCAGCATGTCTAGGCAATAAGGACTGTCAAGGGAACAAGAGAATTATTATGTAAACTGATTTCATTACTATGTAAGCAAAATAAAAGTTCAAATTAAGTGTGCAGTAATATAAAATATAGATCTATTTTTGGGATAAGCAGGGAATTAGGAAGTATGCAAATATGCCTATCCCCCAGAAAAGTGGCTGTGGAAGACTAGAAGTTGCAATATGCCCAGAATACCTCAGTACAAGGATGAATTACTGCCTGGTCCTAAGCAATTCAATGGTTAATGAGGGTATATGTTGCTTTTTTCATGGAAGAACTGCGATGTGTATCATGCTGGATCTTGTCCCACAGACACCAGCTACCAAGCAAAGTGATCAGAGGCAGAAATAGCTCCAGGCCCACTCAGGTAAGCCTGATCTTGGGTCCATCTTTGGATCAGGACAGAAGAAAACCACAAGTGATGTCTCTGTGCTGGCTGGTCATCACCCACAGGGCGGTGACGCTAGGTAGGGATGCACAAACGCAGAGATGCAAGGACACCCTCCCCCCTGAGACCAGGGGCTGCAATGCTTAGTTGGTGTCACCCAGAAGTTCCTCAAGCCAGCAATGGAAGCAAAACACAGCCACAGCAGAGATCACCAAAGCTACTCATAACCGCAAATACTGACCCACAGTAAGAGACTCACGTAGTGACACAAACTAGCTTCTGGTACTTTTTTCCAGCTAAATCATCCCAGAACTTTTTTGAGCCTGACAAACAGACTGTCCCAGTTGGACCACATCCAATACAGTGAAGTCCTAACCATTTTATCAAGCTAAGTGCAATCAAGTATTTAAATTAGTCCGAATACTACCATTATATTTAGATTATACGAAATCAATACCAAAGTGAAATCTCAGCTCTTTCACTCTTCCCTGTTCTCCCACTGTGCATGCCCAACTTCTAATTAGCTCATTTATTATAAAAAGAACGGAATGTAGCTAATAAAATAAAAGACTTGAATTCCATTTCACTTGTCTCCTGGTCCCTTCTCTCTAAACCCTTGTTTCTCATGCTGAGTGTTACTAATGAAGATTAGTTTATTCCATCTATCCTGCGTTCTCCCAGCAGCCTGAGCTGCCTATAGTCACCTGAAGGAACTGCTGTCAGTCTTGCCTTTGAAATCAGCAGCAGGTTACAGGAGAACATGCCCCAGGCATCACATACCACTTGTGGCATTTGCAAGTCAAAGTTTCCACTTCTGCAGGAGAATCTAATTACTAGCTGGAGCTTTTGGGACACAGCTCAAAGTTAATATTGGGGGAATGGAGGGCACACAGTGTTTAACTGGCTATTTTATTTGAAACATTTTTGTCTTTTCCTAGGTATTAACTGTGGTATCAGGTTTAAGCTGCCTAATAAATTTCCTGTTATTGCAGGGAATGAGGACAAATCACCTGCCACTTACTCAAGGCACCGCTGCCTGCTGAGTCAGATAAAGCTGAATTTCAAACCATCCCTACAGCGTGGTTCTGAGCATAACTTCCCATGTCATTTTTGCTTCCTGATCCTCAGATGTCACCAAACTCCACTGCTATCATAATGGAAATAATAAAACATACAGAGTATATATTTTTTTTCTTAAAACCTAAGCATGAGAAAAAACAGACAGAGCAAATAGTAAAAATCACCAAGTTGACAACTACAACATAAACCTGGAAGATGAGGAGAATATTTAGATAGAGAATTCATAAGAAATGAGACAAAGATTTGCAAAAGCTACCAGCAACACTGTTTTAAAATTAGACCCATGACAAGCACCATTTAACATCTAATGGACAGGTTTTCTTGTGACACACAGAAAGTACACATAGGCAATGGCCTAAATGAAAGGGCTTTTTCTTTTATGATCTTTAGATACTAATATTAGCGGAAACTGCATAGCAAAAACCTACAGTATACCTATGATACCTTTGATACCTTACTTTTACATGTAATTGAAAGCAGAACTGTACTGTCTTTGTTTTTCTAATGTGGCCAGAATGAATTGTTCAAAAACACTCAAGCTCTGTTAGTCTCTTGCTAAAATTTCAGAAAGATTTGGACAATACTCAGATAAAAACTCTCTTAGCACACAAAGTCTTTTGCAACAAACTTCAACAACTGAAAGAAACATAAGCAACTATAGCCATCAAAAAAAATTAACCACAACTAAGGAAACCCAAAACAAGCAGCAAAAAAGCTCAAGTCCACGACACTTACTTTCTCAGAGGAGGAGGGAAACCCTGTGGTACGACAGGGCATGATGCACACCACGGCACTGCACTGACACAGCACCTGAGCCCTCCCTCCTCTTCTGCCCCTGCTCAAGTCCTAAGCTCCCATAAACACCCAAACTCCAGCATCTGTCCTCACAGGGAAAAGTTGCTAGGAACTGATCACAGCTTTTCTGAGCACATGTAAGATGCCACAGCAGGGTAAGATCTATTAACCTAACTCTGGGAGGGGTTTAAATCCCACAGAAGAATCTTAGGCTGCAGGAAACTCTCCTGGTTGGTGTTTGACCCAACAGCTAACAGTAAGCACTATGGATTTCAGTGCTGCTCTGCATGGAAATGCTGTAGAATTGAAAGTCTTCACCAATTTGTTTCTTGCCTCCGCTTGCTCAGTGGCCCGCTCAACCATATGGCTTCGCTATGCAGCAATTCAAGAATCAAAAAGAAAGTGATTCAAGGGGACCCCATGAAGCAGAAGCAGCAGGTTTATTCTCCTAATCTTTTCTCAAAGCGTACAATCACTTACAAAACCAAAACCTAGCACTAAAACTGGTGAAAGGCCCTTTTACTCTTCGCTCATATAAGCGCCTACCATACAGGTTGTTTCACGTTTGCAGGTCCTGGGTACGCACAGCTAGAGCAAGGCTGTGCAAGGTTATGACCAAGTGAAGCAATTTTCATCACTGAGGCTCTACATAACAGCTTTAGGCTCCTTGGTAAATTCACCTCATCCTCTGCTTCTTAAAGGAAAAAACATTAATGCATCATTTGCAATGCTAACCACAAAAAAAATGAAATCTTCTGCTTCAGCATAAAGTAGGATACATAAGGAAAATAATTTTTGCCAGAACAAGAAAGGGAACAAGATTATTCCTGTATTCTCTAGTAGGTTTGGTGACCTAAATCCCCAGTCAGTCATCTGGGATTTTGGAGCAAGCTTTCTGTTAGAGCCAGACGCAGCTTGTACACCTCTCTGAGCAGCAGAGACGTTCCCCAAGCATGCACAGTAATGGAAGGACATGGATAACTCCAGGATCAAAACAAACCTCTAACCTTAATTTGCTGATGCAGAACAGCAATGAAAGGATCAGCTTTTCATAAGAATAGAGAATTGAATTAAAACTTTAAACTAAGGTAAATCTTATAATTTTAAAAGACAAAACAAAATGAAACTCTTAATTCACAAGATGTTAAAATCACAGTAGTTATTAACCTAACTTAAATTAACTGGCTTATTATTATAGAAAGTCATCAAATGTACTTAGCATTCTTTAGAGCCTTACAGTCAATTAATATAACATGAAATTGAATCAACTCAAGCATCTAGAGACGCAGAACCTAGATTTAAATGAAAATTTCAGCCCCATCTACCTCAGGGTCTGAAAATTTGGGATCACCTACCACATTTTCTCCATTGCAACAGGCACAAACCCTCATTTATATCCCATATCGAATTTACCCAGAAACAAATGAAAGAGTGTGGGAAAACCATCTCCATGATTAAATTTTACAGCTGAAGCTAAGCCCAGTGGAGTTTTCACCCTTTGAAGCTAGCTCTGTCTGACTAAGGGCCAGATTTGCTGAAGTGATTAGTACCACTGGGGCTGGATTTTCAGAACTGCTCAAGTTGTAGTTAGACCCTTAAAAGAAGCAGACAGATTTTTCAAAGAAGTGTTCGACACTTGGTCCCCATGGTACACTGCAGGAGACCCGATTCCCGAAGGAGCTCTTGACTGCCAGGTACTTCTGAAAATCAGGACATTTACTTATGTGCTTCAATGGGAAATACTGGTGGTTACAGTCTTAAAAATCTTGCCCTAAACATAGTTGCTAAGCCACATTTATTGCTGGCCAAAAACAATTATTCTTTATCATGGCAAAAAAAAGGGAAGGAAAATGTTATATTTTTCTAATATCCCAGAGCATCCTTTGCAGAAAATGTGCAAGCTTTTTACAGTGTTTGTCAAAGAGGAAGAAAGTGCTTGTTCAATGCTGCATGTGAAAGCAGCTTACTGGAAAAGATGAAAACTTATTATTGCCAATTTTGAAAAAAGAAATCTTTGGCTACTAATGAATAACTAATCTAAGCTAACAATGTCTGGAAATAGTTTTTTTGGAACACACAAAACTTTGTGACGGATAAAAATTAGGAAATTAAAGCTTATTGTATTATTCCAAATGTAACTGTTTACACTTGAGGAAAAAATAATGGAATGATATCCACTTGGAAAGTTTTTATTTTTAAAAAATCCTTTGTAATACTCCCAGAAATTCCCTCAGCCAAAAGCAAATAAGTTGCTTCTTAACCAGCTAGAAAAAAGAGCATGATACTACAGGCATGGACTCAGTGTACAATAAACACACAAATGGCTTTCTGAAATTACTTGTGAAAATCCTGCTAGCTGGTAAACACTTAAACGCACCAAAAATCACTCCACAGAGTACTAGATGTCTTCAAAATGTATTTTCTCATGAAACAATGAGACACAGACAGAAAACCTTCTCCCATTTAATACAGACGCGTATCACACACAGGTGAGAGGTGCCCAATTGCTCACATGTAGATTTACTTGGGGAAAACCACGTCCCCTGAAGCCTTCCAGTACTGCCCGGGTACCACAGCCCTCCAGCTCCCTCCTGCTATGGGCAGGGACCATGCCTCTCATTAGGGCTTCAAGCCTAAGTAAATTCACCCCATTGACAGCCTTTGATGTGGGTTTTCCACCATCAGGTGCTCTGACGCTAAAGTACCTCACCTTAATCAAATGACCCAATATAAGGAACCTCATGTGTTGGGTGAGAGAGAAGTGAGGGGTCTAACAGAGGAGGAACTAATGCTGCAGAGAGAGTTTAAAGGGGCTGCCCTTCTGCAGAACCCCAAATTAATCATTTTTCAAACTAAGCTGATGCCCCATCTTTATCTACATACACATTTATATGGAAATACAGGACTTTAGCTGTTTGTTTGTGAGCTTACATGCGTGCTTCCCCCATATTCAGGAAATTTGTTGTTTAGCATTGGATTTTGAAAGTAAACTAGCCATGCAAACATTCTTAATGTAAGAATGCAGTTCACAAACAAATAATTTTAATATTTAGTATCATAGAATAGAATCATAGAACCATTTAGGTTGGAAAAGACCTTTAAGATCATAAAGTCCAATCATTAACCTAACACTGCCAAGTCCACCATCTAAACCATGTCCCTAAGCATTACATCTACCCATCTTTTAAATACCTCCAGGGATGGGGACTCAACCACTTCCCTGGGCAGCCTCTTCCAGTGCCTGACTACCCTTTTGGTGAAGAAATTTTTCCTAATATCCAACCTAAACCTCCTCTGGTGCAGCTTGAGGCCGTTTCCTCTCGTCCTATCACTTGTTACTTGGGAGAAGAGACTGACCCCGACCTCGCTACAACCTCCTTTCAGGTAGCTGTAGAGAGCGATAAGGTCTCCCCTCAGCCTCCTCTTCTCCAGACTAAACAACTCCAGTTCTCTCAGCTGCTCCTCATAAGACTTGTTCTTTAGACCCTTCACCAGCTTCATTGCCCTTCTTTAGACACGCTCCATCATCTCAGTGTCCTTCTTGTAGTGAGGGGCCCAAAACTGAACTCAGTAGTTGAGGTGCAGCCTCACCACTATCACCTCCCTGGTCCTGCTGGCCACACTATTTCTGATAAAAGCCAGGATGCCATTGGCCTTCTCAGCCATTTGCAGATATATAATTCTCTATCTGCATAGAGGTCTGGTATTTTTACAGATGTTAAGTATGAAAGTGGAGAGCCTAACTCATTTGACAATATAATCCCTAAACCCATTTTTATCTGTAACAGCTTGCTCTTTCAAAACTGTGGATAGATTGGTCTGCTTTCAGAAAAAGGACCCTTAAATTATATAATACACCAGATAATTAACAGTTATAAATTTGATCATAGGTAAATAAAAATTAGTTTCAAAAACTGATTCTGTAGCTCATATGCCACACTACTGAAACCTACTGAGAGATGGGAGGTGTATAGGGTCCGTTGCTCTATACTCCTCAAAAATCAGTTCTAGAAATCTCCCTTGAAATTAAGATACTTGCTCTAACCCTCAAAGCATACAGTTTCTAAATGAAAACCAAACCTGGTACTTTTCATTCTCACAAGTCTTCTCACTTGTTCCTAAAATTTAGTTATCTCTTTACCCTACCAAGTCTTTAATATGTGCTCCAGTTTACGTAAGCGCACCAAATTCAGAAAGGTTATTCATAACACAAGCGAAAACAGTCTAAGCAAAGGCATGCAACATCAGGGTCCTGGATTTTGAAGTCCATGAACTCTCTCTCCAAGTAATCACATCCCTTGTGCTTTGCTGAATGCCTCTATTTGTACACAGAGAGAATGCACATGGGAGAGACGGGGGGGAAACATCCATCCTTTCTATATAAGCTAGTGAAGAAACCTTGAAATCAGAATAGGGTTGCTTTTGATTTTTGTTTCATTTTTATTACATACAAGTTTATTAGCTGATACCAATACATTGTTATCACAGTATTGTCTCTCAACAGTAATTATATTGTGAACATAACAAGTACCCTCAAATATTATACAGTTTCCTCCCTGCACACAAAAGTGAACCCAGCAATAGCAGCTGTTATGTAGCCTGTCCATCCAACATGAACAAGCTCCAAAACATGCCTAAACCTTACCTAAAAAGTCCTTAGTTTCTTTTTCAGGTTCTTGTAAAAGAGCATCTTACATAAGAGAGAAGGCAAATGATCCATTTTCATACTGTATTATTGAAAACCCTTAAACAGTCAGCCTCAAATAACCAAAACATAACACACAGAAAATGCTTCTGAAGTCTTTCTGAAGCTGCTGTAAACTTTCTTTCTTTATTCAAACCTTAAGTTCAATTCCCCTTAGAGATTTTTTTTTTTCTTTTTAGTGTCATTGCAAACATCTTACCATTCATTGGTTACAGAATTTTACCAATTCTGCTTTCAGACCACAGTTAAGAACCATCATGTTAATTCAAGGAAAAAGGTAATAATTCTGTGTTTTCTGCAGAAACTCAGAATATAAGAGGTTATGCTTTCACATTTGAAAGATTTGATGGATTTTTTCTTTCTATTCTCATTCCAGGACAATGCATCTACACTGGTGCCCATGTTAACACTGGAGATCAAAGTTCAAGAGAGGAATATGAGCCAGCTTGTTTCCATACGACAGAGCCATTGGGATTTACTAGCCCAGGTGCAGCAGTGGGCTCCCACAGCTGTCTCGCACCCAGAATGGAGCAAGTGTGTCTTCTCACTACAAGTCTCAAGTAGACCGAGATGCTGTCACAGTATAGGGTATGCTTGAGTAATATATGTTACAGCGGTGACTCATGGAGGAACAATGCAATGTATGTAGAAACTGAACAGATTAAGAATGCCCAAAGGACGGCATCAGTTGACTTCTCCCCATAAGCAATTTATGTTTTAATGAACTAATAGATTCTCTTAAAGTAAACCGCATAAAATATCACATCCAGAAAAAGACACACTTAAATGCACATCTGCTCCACCTCTGAGACCATGCAACTGGCTAATCAGGCATAAACTAAGAGAAATGCTGATCGAATTGAGAGGGGTTAATCTGCAAGGCAGTTGAGAATGGACTAACACTAACCTCTGGGTAGCCTCCAACGTCATGCACATCGATTCCAAGTAGATGTCCAAGTCCGTGTGGCATAAATATTGCACCCAGATGAACCTTCACCATGTCATCTACATTGCCTTTCAGAATGCCAATTTTAGTCAACTCCTCCAGATGGACTCTGTCAGCCAGACGGTGCATATCAGGCCAGGCGACCCCTTAGAGAGCAGAAACAAACAGCTGAGTTAACTATTGCTAAAAGTTTTTAAAGACGACTTTCAAAAAGCAGATGTAACACATGTGCCTTTTGTTTATATAAAAAACAAAGGTGGAAAGAGCAACTATATTAGCACAAAAATACTTTAAACAAGACAAGATTATCTTAACGTGCATGCGAAGCACAGAAAACTACAAACAAAAGAGCAGCACCTTATAATCCAGATCCAAGTGAAAAAATGTTAAGACACTGTAAGCGTATCTATGCAGATACAAATGTATCAGTAAGTTTTCTAAAAGAATGTCAACCGTAAAATGCAGTTATTTAAAATGCAGAGCATAAAATATTACTATCCTATTATTTTCAATAATGATCATACCCATTTAGAACATTTGAGATGGACAGTACTTTTCTATGTACGTAGAAGATTTAAAGCCCACATCTTTCTGGCAAAGACATTCTCCAGAAATTAATGATTCCCTTGTGTTAATGGGCTGTGTAAAACACAAGTCCTCTAACACACGTACTAAAACAGCATTACAAAATACCGTTGGTTGACTAGAGACAGGGTGCCAGGATACATTAGATTTCTATTATTTTGGTATAGGATACAATTTTGTTTGACAAACTGCTGGGGGGAGGAGGGAGGAAGAAAGCAGCTCTTTTGTTAGTAACACAGTACTGTCTTAATTAGTTCACCATGGCTTTGAGTCATCATCAACAGAGCGGTTGCAGAGTCAAGACAACTAGGGCTAAGGTACAGTAGAAGAATATTTTCCTTGTTCAATTTTGGCATGATTAAATAAATAAAAAACGAGCAATTTTTAAGGCCAAAACCCCATCAAGATCCATTTGCTTTAATCCAGTTAAACACGCAGCTCTAGGGTCTTATGAACGTGAATGCCGTATCGTAATTACATTAGCACTTTTTGCTGAAAGTACTGAGGCTTCAAAGGCTGAAATAAAATCATCTTATGGGAGTGCTTAAATAAAATTCAGCTGTCTTATATGGCTCTGATATAAACGTCAGAAACAAACTGCAGAGCAAGTGGCTGCTCTGTCTTGCACGTTGTCCACACAGAAACCGATGTGCCTTTATGCTCCCATTAACACTGAGTGGGAATCCGCTCAGCATATAAGTTAGTTAACAGTCAGCCTCTTTTTCCCCACCAGACTACTCGGAGATCAAACTTTTTAGCCTGTTGCATGCATGCAGCTGAAGAAACACCTTCCTTGCCCATGCAAGACCACAAAACAGAGGTGTACGGCACAATACGCTGGAGAAACTCTTGGTTGTTGTTTCCTCACAAAAGCCAACGGTGTCCAAGTGTGTGATGCTCACCCACAAAACGTGCAGTCTTCCTGTTCAAAATGTGCTGTTTTTGTGTTTTGCCTCCTTTAAAAAGGAATTTAGATTTTTCCTTCAGTAAGAATTAATACTTAATAACCACTAGTTGTTCTTTATGTTCAACATAATTATACAAGAATTTCTTTTTATCTTTTTAAACATTGATTCTATTGCAATTTTCACTTCTCTAGATTCATCTATGTTTCACAGTTATCTCACAATAGGCTCCAATCTGTTGCTTGATAAATTGAAATCACTGCAATCTACCGCGCTGATACTACTGATATCAAACTGGAAGTATTACTAAATCACAGTTGGTTTCCTCTTTATCTTGTAGCTGTGGGAATACAGAATTTCTGTGTGTAACTTCCAGTTCAGCTCCTGCACTTTGCAGTCAACTCTAACTGCTCTAAAAGTTTTTAATATTCTTTCTGCAGACACTAGATGTTCTTTTCAGATCCCTCCCATGTTTTCTTAGCTGAGTATTACTCCCAAGTCTTCTATTTTCATCCCCATGACTGCAAAGCTACATGCAACGTCTGACCCTGGTCAACTATTTGAAGCCTCATCCTCTTTTGATATAAATGAAGGTCAGAACTCTGTTGCTGTGAGACAAAACACAATCATATCCCGGATGCTCTGAATCAACTTAAGATGAGGTGCCTGAGAGAAGAACTGAAGATGAGGTGCCTGCTGTTTGCAATACAGCCTACCTCTACTGCTGTGCTAGTACTACTCGTCTCAATCCAAACCCACAGACTGCACTCACAGAGATACAGCAACCTTTATCAAACTAAGGAAGAGATACAAGGATTATACTGATCAGAAACGAAAACACCAAAAATAAATATCCATTTGTCTGCAGAAGTTTAATATAGCAAATGAATGACTCTACTGCCCTAACTGAAAAGATTGCTGTGGTTGTAAATCCTGAGTATTTCTGGGCACTGAGCAAATCCATTAGAGCCCCTTCTTCCCACCCCTCTACTTTTTTCTTTTTCTCTCATTGAGAAAAAACATGACTATTTTCCCTCTCCTCCTCCCACCCAGAGCTCTGCATTCTCTATCTGTTTTGGTTTTTATTCATCTTATCTATTTCATTAGAGACTGAGAACAACAAAAAGCTCCACTGCGAAATAAATAATGAGGCTGGACGGAAAATCTGCAGCTTTGGGCTCTCTCTTGGAACAAGGGCAGCGCTTTGGACAGAGCCCAGCAAAACGACTCTGGACCACTCTATCTCCTAGACCGTGCCATCAGTTCTACTAGCGATGGGAAGTACTTCAGCTCCAGCTCTCTCATGCATGCTGCAGGAGCTGCAGATAGCACTGGGACACCTCTGGCTGGAGGAAAATTAAACTACTGCTGGAGGTGCACTGCTAAATAATAGAAATCTTGTTTTACAAGTAATTAGGTGTTCAAATAGTCTTAATTAAAAAAAGTGTTTATAGATAGATTGCATTTTCTATTCTATTGTCTGGCTTCACATTTTATTCTACTATGACTACAGTGTGGTGGTATTTTGCACCCCCCTCCAAACCACTTAACTTCCAAGCATTGTATAATACAGTCATACATACACAGACTATTACTAGTCTGCTAAGACAAAATATGAGGATATTTTTGAGCTGACTAGAGACAGTGAACTAAGTGGAGTGACCTTACTGGTCTTCACTTAAAAAAATGGCGATATCCTTGTCTTGTTTGATATGAGCCGATTCCCATCATGCTAGGAACAAACTTTAATAATAGGGTACAAATAGGTTTGTCCCCCGTTTTAAACGGGCAATTTGACAAATATAGAGAATCTAAATGCACATCTTCAAACATTTCCTAGTACCCTTATAATCTCAAAAACATTGACTTTAAGAGAAACAACTACTTTACAGTAATACGGCAATTACTTAAAAGTACTGAACACAATCTATTGAAGACAGGAAGCCATCCTAATTCAAGAAAGATCTCTTAGCATATTTTATTCATAAAGTATATTCACGTTGTACACATTTAACATACAGCAAATAGAGATATACAACGCCTCAGATTTATTTTAAACCTAAAATTGTACTAGGTTCATCTGGCAATTGGAATCTTTATAATACAATGGCCTATAAAAACCTAGCTGTCCCTTGGACTGGCTGGCACGTCTGCACCCAATTGTCATTTAAGTTAACTAGTAAGTATACTCTAAGAGCAAAAGTCCTCAAACTCTGCTAATCTATTTTTCCTATGTACATACTGAACTTCCAATAATTGTGAGAAGCAGAGAAGGAAGGACAAATTAAATATCACAGCTAACTTGACTAGGAAAGCCATGAACAACATTTTTTGGTACTCTCACATGATGGGCAATTCAACAATCTGGACGTGCAGTGAGGATGTGTGAATCCCTGTGTTAAAGCACAGAGATGCCTATATTCTGGTTCAGATGTCTGTGTGCACATCTATGTGTGGATAGCTTTAGCATGTTAAAACAAAGAAAATTATAATAAAGAAGCCTCTCTGCACACAGCCAGGGAACAATCTGCCCAACAGGACAGCATTTGCAGATGTGAAGAAAAACAACCAACTAAAAACTGAATGAACAACATTTTGTACAAAGAATCCTTAATTCATGGAGGTTACTTGATGTTCAGGCACCTCAGTGGTTTGGATTGACCGTGGTCCAGCGGAGAGCTCTGTTACCTGCTGCAAGCTGACGCAGCAGAAGTCAAACCCCATATTAGCATTCTTGTAGCAAGAGAAAGCAGTTAAAAAACAACTAAAACCCACAACAAAACAACTTCCACACAAGTGGCTCTAACATCAGTTGTGTGAGTTACTGCAAGGGCTGACTGTTTTGCAACACCAGCCTGCACTAACCTCCCACCACCAATCACCCACTAGGATGTTTCACTGATACATTATTCAGGACTATTATTTTTAAGCTTTGGAGAAGTTTATCATAGTTGCAGACATGCTTTTTGTGTGAAAAGGTTAGTTCCATTATTATCTTTAAGCCAATTTATAAACCAATTATAGTCCACTGACAGATGAGGTTTAGAAAGCTAGATTGGAGGGTCCTTGGACTTTGACAGCTTGTACCAAAATGAGTCTGCACTCAGGAAAATCTGCTGATGATGTGTCTGCTCCATTCTTAATTTTCTGCCAAACGAGATACTGGGTAATACAGGTCACTGAACCAGCAACTGGCTCCCCAGGAAAGCTCAGTTACCAAGGCTCATTAGGTTGTGATTTGTTACCTGCTATGCAGCATGTGCTTGGGCAAGAGGCCAGGACAAAAAGCACCTTTTACACCAACCAAAGCATTTGAGATCCCTTGAGATAGAGAATGAACTACACTGAAATAACCAGACAGTGGATATGTCCAATAATGGACTGTGACAGATCATGGATTAATTAAACAATATATAACTACAGAGGCTATTAGTTTTCAGATATCATGCTAACAGTATAGCAGAGGTTTGCAGACGTGTGAGCTACTGTGTTTAAAAATGGCAAACTTAAGGCATTAAGTTTACAAGGGGTTTTTAAAAATTTGTTCCCATCAACCTGAATGTTACCTGCTATTCTTAGATACTAGTGTGACAGAAAAGAAAAAGATAAAATAGGTATTGTTTTACTGTCTTGAAAATATTTCCTCTCTAATTATCTGATTGCCAAACCCACCAAATTTCAGATAAAATATCATGTTTTAGGGACTCAGAAACATCATATAAAGATCTCCGCAATAATCTGTGATCTCTTCGATCACACTATTGATAGGGAAGATTTTTATTCAAAAACAAAACCAAATGCTTCTAGTGAAACCAGAAATCAAAACCATCCCTATCTTTTAACGAACATACCATAACTTTTTAAACAGTAGAATTGAAAAGATGAGTTGTTATAACACATCACACTATAAACTGTTCCTCAGTTGCTGTTAACTCACTGGTATTTTCATTCCAGTGATTATTTTCTGACGTTTATTAGAAGCTATTCGAGAACATAAAGTAGAAACAGCATACAAAAGTAATTTAGAATTACTGCATGGTATTTAGCCACTTTGGTCGGAAAGTGCTCTTAAAAGGCCTAACAGGATTTTTTTGGCCGCTACTTAGGGTACTTTGTGGTTGTAATGTGACAATGATTAAACCACAAATGATTTAGCAGGGGTTTTTTTGTTGTTGTACGGTGGAGTTTTTTTGCCAGCACAGATGTCACAATCTTACTGAAAAAAAATTAGTATGGCAAGGTTGTAGTAACTTCTCCCCAAATTGTGCTAAGGTTAACTTACATTTAATTGCTGAGTGTCCACAGACAAGGGCAAAAGGCCTGATGTCCCCTGGCAGTGCCACTGAAATGCAGACATAACACGCAATCCCTGTCCTGCCAGCAAGCCACTGGAACAGATAAAAACTGCCAACACACAGTGACCATATCAAACATAAAACCTACAAGGTCCTTAAAAATGCCAATCAAACCCAGTTTAAAAAACAAATCAAAACACCAGTTAAATACTAAAAACTATTATTTCTTTCCTCTTCACTTGGGTGCTAAAGAATAATTTGTTCTATTTCTGATATTTGTGCTTTCCTTGTGGCCCACTAGATGAAATATTCAGTAGTTGCTCAGTTTGAGAGCTTCGTTTCTTGTAGCACCAGGTAAGGCAACTCTGCAACAGAGCAAGGAATCAGAGAGTGAGAAACCAAAATGCTGTACTCAAACACTGACAACTTTTGGGCAACAGTGAAGCTGTTCAAAGCTTCATATACTGTGTAGATACCTGCCTGTAAGCCTCCCAGAGTCAGCATTAGATGGCTACATGGATGCTTAATTCAGGGATGCAAATTCAGGCTGCATTTTACAGTGGTGGCATGGCTGCAACTGGCTGCCATATGATGAGAAGAGCCTGTTAACTCTCCCATCCTAAAAAGGTGATAGGAACTATACTGAATTTACTGCAGTGTCAGATACCTGCAGAACTGACTGCAGGGATTACTAGACTTCAGCCTCCTCTGTGCCATGAGCCCCAGTGCCGCAGCTCCAAACCAGGATGGCCTCCTTCAAAAACCATCCCTCAACCCCCCAGTAAGATGCACCTGTCTGACAGGAGTGGGAGTTACCGAAGAGAAACAGAGATGACTCCCCATCGCCTCCGAAATTTGGACCTCTTCCTCAAAAGGCTGAATAGTGTTGTGCTATTCAGCTATATTGCAGTATTTCTTTTGCATCAGTATCACATTAGTTTTGGTGGTAAACCCATTCTCCCCATTATAAACCCTGCATATGATCACCTGTAACATGTCAGAAGCAACATCAAGATAAGAGTCTGCCATGCTGAAACCTTAAGAAAAGCAATTTGAATAGATGCAGATGTGGAGCAAGAGGAGGGATCTTTTCCATGTCTGGAAAGATACAGCATTGGGATTGAGCAGCGCTGGCAGACATTATGAATTTTACTGCACATTCCTTCCAAATACGTGTATGCTGAAAAGAAGAGAAGATTGGGGGAAGGAGGGAAGTGCTTGGAGGGAGTGATTGCGGTGTGGAAACTTATCGCTATTTGAAGCTTAGAAAAGACTGTTTAGATAAGATTCAGGGCAAACAGCATAATCTATGTCTAGCAGGTTTGCACTCTGACAGCTACAGCTGATGCAGTGTCAAGATCGAAGGACTCACGAACTTTGTACTTCAACTCAAATTACAACGTAGAGCGAGCGCACTTCCTGAATACTGAACTGGGAGAAAATCCGTGCACATCAGGCCATGTAAAGGCTGGTTATTTCCCCCAAAGTCCCTGTTAAAATCAGAATTGTACAATGTTACAACCTGTTACAATTAGGAAAAAAGGACTGTTTTTAAAAAATAGCCTTAAACCAAAACCCATTCACCAGAGAAACGCTAAGAAACTGCAGCCACTTTAGGCTCTAAGTCTGTAAAGACTTCTAAATGTTTTACAAGCAGAACCTTTGAAGAACCACTGCAAGTAGTGGAAAAAACCCCATGTGTGCAGCCAGGCTGGAAAGCTGCAGGTTTGCCCCCGAACCACGGCAGCTCCTGCAGACACTGCCCCCAGAAGGGCTGCTGAGAGACCTCCACACGAGAGGGACTTCAGGGCAGAAAGGCCCAACTGTTTTAAAGTGCCTGGTTTTAAACACTTGGAAATAATTCAGTGTTATTTTAGTCTTCCTAACGTTGCAGTGGTCACTGTATGCATGGGTCAGCTCCTGTGCGTTAGTCACAGGCGGGGAAGAGCAGCTCCCAGAAGGTTTGCAGTGAGACTTCCAGTCTGAAATCTTGCATTTCAACAGACTGCTGCTTGCACAGAGGGACTGGAGAATCTGCTGAATTTGACAGAAAATATTGCCTTTTTCTTTCACCTCTTGCCGTAGGTTACGGCTATTCTGGCAAGGTTAGGTTATGTGTCCAACAATGAGAGCTCCAGTAATCAATAACACGGTTTTTATTTAATAATATTTTGCAAGAATCAAGGATTGCAACTTGATTGTCAGCATTTTCTGTGCATCCTTTAGTTCTTTCAGCTTTTATTTCCTAAGTGGTGGCTGATGTTTTAACCATTTATACTGACAAAAATGGAATTAACTTACCACAGAAAGCTATACTACCTTTTCTGGGTCAATCTCACAGAGCTAGTGTTCAAAGGGAAATTCATTTACTAACGTTAATGCTAGCAAGAAAAATATAGCCAACTCCCTTCAACAGAGAGAGAGCAGACTACAAATAGCTTTTCAAAACATATATTGACAAGATTTACTTTCCAGTCTGTCTTTAGCACAATAACACATTCTTAATTGCAAGGGGAGACAAAATAATACTGCGGTGTCATTCAGCAGATTTGTGAATATCAAGTACTGGTTACAACATGCCCTGAAAGCATTTGTTCTTCAGAGGAATTGGTATAAAATCTTCAACTTCTGTCATTAATGTTTTATTTCTGGGAATAATTGTTTTGCTTCAGATATTACAGCAGATTAATAATGACCAGCAGCACTTTGCCTAAAATATGACAATCTGAATGGGAATAATTCATATGGGCATTTTGAAATTATACAAACCGTAAAATAGATTGTGCTCTCACACCCTTCCCTGTTGTGCTATTGTCAAAAGGTCCAGTTTACAGTCCGATTTCTTGCTAAAAACTCATCAAAATTATCTACTGTTTTTATACAGCAAAACAGACAAGTGTGCCTGCATGGTGTTCTACTAAATACAACTCTGGACTACGTAAAATAAAACTCAAATGACTTGCATGCAAAAAATGCCCACTGCATGTGAATGAGAACCTTGTACTTAACTTGGAAGGAATAGATATTAATAACAGTTACAATTATATTCTTTAGGTATAATAAATTTTAATGGTGGTTGAATACAGTGACAATTACTCTAAAGCAGTATTCAAAATAGTAGCAAACAAATACATCTGAATTCTAAAGAAGTTACAGAACTGTCACGGATAAAAAGAAGTAGTAATCTGTGAAGCTGCAAATTTTGAATTTGCATATATTCCTAAGCACAACTCTGCTCAGCTTAATAACAGAAACAACTGCCAGTAATATGATCTGCTATGTCAAATACCCTAGCTATTAGTTTCTAATTAAACAGTTCTTTAATTATTTGGGTTATTCTAATCCCTGGTCTTAGCACTATCCTACCTGAGCTAAATTCTCCACTATTCTTTTTTTGTTAGAGACATGTTATTACAACATAGAACAGGGAATCGTACTGCTACTCTGAATTCAAATGACAGCATTTTCTGTTGTATAAAATAGGTTATTTATGAAACTAGTATTTGTTCACTGACCCTACCTCCCCTTGACAGTCTCATTGAAAGAACTGTGCCTCAATATTTAGATGCAAAAATGTTTTCACGAGTATGTACCACCCAAAGTTTACATTCTGCTGTACAAAAATAAAGACCATTCACTCTCCAAAGTCCCTGGGCTTATAGCTACCTCCGTGAGCTTTACTACATGAATCTGTTAGCAGCAGGCGAACAGGAAGAAGGCAAAACACTGGGAAATAAAGCGGCTGCTTTGGTTTGTCCTTCTAATTGACAACATTCCTTGGAGGGATGTACATGGGGAAACTAGCTAAGGTGGGCCCCTCCATTGCAAAGTGGTCAGGAAGCTACACCAATGAATGAAAACTGAAGAAATCAGGGGAAAGGCACAAAAAGTGGGCATAGGGCTTCACACAGCAGCTCAACACTTGCGCAGTTACAGCTGCCCAGAAGACAAAGATCAAGAGCAGGTGGGATTAACTTTGTTTACCGTTTTGGACCTACAAATATACAAGGCTTTCTTTGGTCCTGTGCCACCAAGGGGAAACCAGAAAGAGGAGTGGCCAACAACTCAAACTCCAGGCACAACTGCAGCAGCAACCTAAACACTGACATGCTGAGCCAGGTTTTAAGGTTGCGTATGGCAGGTGGCACACCACGGGGTTGTCACATTTCATCCTAGTGAACTCCCAAGGACCTTTTTTCCTGGTCTTTAAAGGAAGGCCTCGGAGTCAGACCTACAGAAGGGTCTAATACCTTTCTCTGAATCGTTCTGTACCTCACACAGTTTGGCCCTAAATCTACTGAACACAGGAAAGAAATGACAGAGTGGAAGGGTTACTGCTAACTTGAAAGAAACACCTTCATGCACCTATTCTCAACTGCAAAATGCAAGACTTGACCTGGTGAGGCAGCTGGAGCAGGGACAGAGGAGGGACCATCAGCTACAGAGAACTTTATGTAGTCCAAGCCAGACAGCTGCTGGCCTGTGCTCACTGGCTGCTTGCTCCAACACTCTCCCCTCGGCCTCTTTACCTCAAAAGACCTTAGTACTCTGAGAACTGCTTAATTCTTTGCATTTATTCAGCACGTACAGCAAAAGGGGACCCACTCCTGGTAGGCTCTAAGGATCAGCTACATGATTAATAAAAGGACGTTTTATTTGCCTGATGTGGGTTTACTTCTTTGCCTGAAATGTTTTTGACTGTACTTGGTTTTGAAGTGTACCTGACCATACTTTCTTGCTCAAAGATTATATGGCAATCCCAGCATCAATGAAATCTGTAATGCCTGATCTTTGATCCTGGAAGAAAGGATTTGAAAGCTTAAAGATCCCATGTCTTTATGTGAAACTTCAGTTCTGGGAAAGCTATAAACAGGCAAGGAATCTTTCAGCCCTAATATGGAGAAACCTCCATCTTCCATTATCAGAGATGTTAGTCCTGGGATGGAGGTTTCTTTCAAGACATTCCTCAACAGCATTTATCAGAAAAGCAAAGCCTGAAAGCCAGAGGCAGCACGACACTCACTCTCATGGATAGTAAAATGCAGGACTTGAGGATATGCATATACCCCTGAGCATTTACTCCAACTTGAAAAAATGCAGAGATACAAATCCTATAGGGAGACCCTATAGTAATATCAGCATCCTGAGGAGGTAAGCTTTCTCACTGCACATAAACTGCCTTGTTGAACAACAACTTCTGTGCATATTTGGAACTATTTTTTATTTTTCATTTTATTGAAACAAACAAACATCAATCAGCAAATATTCCCAGCTGCACAGCTAATGTCTGAATGCAATTTCGGTTCAATGGGGACTTTGGATATACAAGCTTTTTAAATCATATAAATGTAGAGATAGGGAATTGAGTGGCTGCCAACCTGGCCTTACTCAACTGTTCCTTGGGAGCAGTTTGCTAGACAAAGAGATTTATTTTTTTTGGTTTTTTTTAAACTGAAATTTAGGACAATAGACCTTACTGATTGGGGTATTCTAATTCTTTCTCCCTCTCCCCCCAAATACTAACATGTATAACTCAGAGATTGAAAAAACTTTTTTCTGTTCATTTTTTTAAACATACACAAGTTTTGCAGTAGTACCAGGAATGCTAAGCGCAACCTCCCTCCCTTCCTTCCCCTTCTTCTGTGACTTTCCATTACTCTACAGAGAAGACAGGGAGGAATGTTCAGAGGTCCCAGTGTGCAATCGCAAAGAGATGAAAATAGAAAGTATGCGATTGCTCCAATATTTAGCTTGCTAATATTAAAGACTGTTTATGATCTAGTGCATTAATCCAAAATAGCTTTAATTGCAAAGCTTAAAGATGAGCATACTTCCTTTTTATTTCTTCTCAACACAGTAGCAGATTTAATATACTTGAGAAACTTCAATGTTTCTATAAATAGAAACTGTATATAGAAACTTTCTCTATATAGAAACCACACAGTCCTCATCAGCTAGGAATTAAATTTATAGAACTATAATTATTAATATTCTCCAAATGCTCAAGATATTCCAAATAATAAATAGCAGAAATCACTCGAGAGGCTGGACATGGTATAAATACACAGTCATTTGCTAAAGAATAAAAAAGAAGTTACTCCACAATAACTTCCCAAACACTATCGGACTCGTATGTATCACTGACAGTAAAGTATCCATATGAGAACAGAGTGATACTCAAAGCTGGGTTAAGCATGAATGTGCTCCATACACAGAAACTGAAGCACACATCACTGTCTGTTGGCTTGCAAAGTACTACCTCCCCTGTTAAGAACTAGAGTTGAGCACACAGGCATTGATTCTCATGAACATCTCTTTCTTACATCACTGACACTTCCATTTGCACAATTCAGAACATATTTAGAGTCATGGAGTGATTTAGGTTAGGAGGGACGCCAGGAGGATATCTGGTCCAAACCCTGGCTCGGATTAGGGCTAGCTTCAAAGCTAGATCATGTTTCTTCAACAAGTTGTTTTCTAGAAGTTTCAGAGAGGGACTTTCAGCAAAACCAATTATTTTACACATTTCTTCAAACAGATTTATATTAATGACAAAGAGCAAACAATACTGGTCTCCCAGGTGTGACTTATAACAAATGATGCTTAATAATGCTATTACACTGACATTGAATCTAACTTATATGACTGGGATAAAGAATGAAGTGAGACAGGATTTGGGAACAATGCACATGTGCCCTTTCAAGTTCTTCAGATCTTTCCACTATCAACAAACACGTCAAACTTGCTCACAGAAGGGTCTAATCTACCCCTGCAGTTCAGGCTTTCAACTGCTACCATGACGGTTGTCCATTGGAGGCACTACAGACATTAGAGTTGAGACCTCACACCCTGCCGTTAACCATTACGCTACATAGCCTTATGCCTACTGATGTTGTGCTACACAATGCCGTTTTTCCACGACAGTTTGCTTTTTTAAGCCTAGGCAATTGTGGGGGTGGAGGAGAACTACACTAAAAGCAGTATTTTTATGGTTACAGCATCAAGGACTCCAGAGTTAGGCAATATCAATTGATGCTGTCTGTGCGAGCTTTGCTTGGACCCTCGGTGCTGACGTGTTACGGTCCAGTCCTTTAGATACATGACCATCTACTCCTTTAGATGGGATTTCAATAGTAGCAAGGCCTTTTTGATGATGCTGCCTTTTTCAGTCCTACAATAAAACTTTTAAAACCTTTTGGATATTTTCAGTAACACTCACTGGAGGAATAGACCCAGTGCTACATTTTGTAATGTAGACAGCTGGCTAAAACACAGAAAACCTGATGCAAGCAAAACTGCAACATCCATTCATGCATTACTACAGCGAGGAGAATTCACACGGCGGAGATGGAATCAAAAGATTCCTACCAATCGCAGGATGCAAATCCACAGGAAGCCCCAAGTTCATTTAGTTCTAGGGCTACCTTATTTCCAAAACACTCTAACTCCAAGGCAAGCACAGCTCCTGCTAGACCACTGAAGATACCTGTTCCTCACGTAACTCCTCTGCCATCTGTTGCAAAAGCTGGAAGTGTGCAGGAAAAGAAACAAGACTTCACAAAAAAGCAAGCATGGCAAACGCACCTGAATGTTTCCACTGGGAATTAGCAACCATTCTTGCCTCGGACTCAGACTCCCAGAAGGATGCTAGGCAACTTGCTTCAAACACAATTATTTATTTTACATTTATTCATTAATAATTTTCTTTCATTTTATCAGTGTCTGGCTTGACAACGTGGAGTCTGATTTGCAGAAAGGCCGGGCACTCACAGCTGTAACAGAGGTCAAAACAGCTAGGGTTTGAGCAAGAGCAATGTTCAGCTCCCTTAAAAAAAGATCTCGAGTCTGATGAATTTCAATCTTGGAATCCCAAATGAGTCAATAGCTTTTACAGTAGCTTCTCCAGCCTGTCTACTACTGCCTGCAGAAGGGAAACTGCTGCACACTTCCACATCACTAAGAGGAAGTGCGAGCAAACCTACTGCCTGCCAAGCACCTGTGTACTATTATGATGAGCACTCTGAGAAAAACTGGTGAGGACATTAACAATTCTGAATTCAGAGCAGGTTTTGAACAGTAGGCAATAAACAGCTCTGGGCCATTCATGGAAAAAAGGTTAAAATAAATTACTGAATAGCTGCTCATTAGCTCAGCTTTTTCTGTTATATGCATTGCATGAAGATAGCAGAGGGAGAAATAATGGACGTATCTACAAGAAGATTTTCATTCCAATCATCCTTGGAGGTGAAATCTCTTGGTTGTCCTCACTTACTGTGTTTTGGTTTACACAGCGGAGTTTTGAAGCACATGAGCTGAATTCATTTCAGATGAAAGTAAACTGGGAGATGTGCTTCAGGAGTGCACCTAATGTGCCCCAACCAACTTAGTAAATCTAATAAGATTAAAAAACAATGCAGAAGTGAGACAAGTTAGGACACTGACTTCTGAAATACTCTGTCTAGGATACTCGGCTTTACAATTTCACTCTTTTTTAACAACTTTTTATGTAGAATATCTATGTAAAGACAAATTATTTCTCAAATCACTGTTCTGAGTAAGAAGTAGATGATGCCTCAGCCACCAAAGTGAACTGAAGTGCCAATATTCTGCAGATCTGCCCCTGTATTTTAGTTCTCTGGAAGAGTAAATTTAACCCAGATGGACTTGACGCATTAAGAATATCCCCTAAGTAGAAACGCAACATTCCTCTCTGACAATTTGGATCACGAGCCTGACTTTGTAGGAAAGAGACAATTATCCCACTGCCACACAAGCACGCCTTTTTGACTCTTTCGCCTTAGCGACAAGCATCGCTGTCTTCACACAAGATCCGTGTTCAGTGTTTCAAAATTGCTGCTTATGCAAGACTGAATATGTCTTTCTCCCCATTTATTTTAAACAGATTTGGTTTGTGGCAGGGGTTGTGACGACTGCGCTGAACTTGGGTATAATCCCACAGAGAGCGTTTCTTAACTTCCAGAATATATTATTTGGCTCACAGAAGGAATTCTGTTCTTTCTAGTTGGAAGGTAGGGAGATCCATATATGTGATTTCAGCTGTTTGCATGTTTGGACCATGCACAGGATGTAGTCAGACGAATGCTCTTCTACAATGAAATACAATGTTTTGGAGTATTTTTAAAATTATGAGAACTGTTTGTATATGTATTACATTTATTGTCAAATGTATGAGGAGGTCTATTATCTCTCAGAAAGTAACTTCACTTGAGAGTCGATTAGGTTCATATGAGAGCCAAATTGGAAAAAGAAATGCAAATCTCTGAACTACACACATCTATATAAAATGTTTAAGGTCGCTAGCAAATGTGTGTCCTTCCATAAACATAGTTATGTAACCCAGTATTTGGTTAGTGACTCTCCCTAAAGTACTCGCTCCCTATCTTGCAATGAGACAGACTCTGGGAATCATTAACCTTCTGAAGACAACAACTAGATGTCCCCTGTGACCCTTTGCCACAAGGCATAATTAAGGCCCCAATTCTGCAGCTGGAGAGAAATACCATTTTCTACAGTTGCTGACTCTGCTGCGTACACTCTTTCTGCGCAGCCTGCCCCATGAATGGTTACTGCCATGTGAGCCAAGTCACTTGACTGCCTTTGATCTTAGGAACCCTGGGAAATTAAGACAAACAAAAATAATAGCAAAATGAACAAGGGCTCCATAATTCAGAAAATCTGACTAAAACATGATGAGGCTGGGTTTTACATTTAGTGCCTCTAAACCCGCAAGCTTTTCTGCCTCCTTTTTCAGAGACCTAAAGTATTAATTTTCCATCAGACAGAGAGAAGAGACACTTGAGAGCTGAATTCACATCATCCCTTCCTGCTCCCCTCTGTGACAGTACCCGGCTCCCCCAGGAGCGGATCCCGGTGCTTTAGTCAATGAGCTAACAAATGAGGTTTGTTCAATGAGACGAAGGAGGCTGCAGCCTCTCCCACAGAAACGGCTTTCTCTGGGCAGCAGTAACAATACATTCAGTTTGCATCCACCCCTTCGAGGGGCTCTGGGCTTTCTCAGCAGCCTGAGAAGTATGTGACACTAACCATGCTATGAAGGTCAGCGTTTCTGTTTCTTCTTTTCCTACAACAGAATATTAGCCTTCCAGGAGATCCAATGCCACTTTCAACTAGCAGTCCAACAGTACATGACATGGCAGTTTTTCTGTCTGTCTCAGTGTTCAATGAAAACAGCTAGCCAAAACATTTTAAAGGAATTTGGTGGAACGTACAAAGCTGATACGTTTCTTTAAAAGGATTCATGAAAGTCTTTTACAGAAATGTCTTATCTCCTATGTCCCCTTTAGTAAGAAAAGGGGTGCAATTGGAAACAAAATAACTAAGTAACTATTTCAATAATACCTGATTTTTAAAATTTTTCAAAGTTGTATATAGAAGAGGATCTCTCTCTAATCCAACTCATCATTTCAGTTTGAACTGTCTTTAGAACATTGTAAATTTATGTCAGACATTGTAAATACTTTTCTGCCAACTACTTATTTTAAATGTTTCATACCAATTTCAGTAGTAAAGAGCCTTTGGCCTCTGGTGTGTTTTTGAGAGCTCATCAGAGGAAAATATACTAATGCTGTCAGATTTTTTGCATCAGTGGACAGATGGGTTAAAAGCTGCAAAAGAACTACGGTACAAGCCATACAGAGCTAAAAAAGCAGACTCTTCCAGATGGTGAAGACTTTTGCACATTGCAGGACTCTACCCACACCTGTAATTCAACGGAGTTGAATTAGGCAAGATACCTAAAGCACAGTGAGAACAGAAAGTTCAGTCCCATCTTCTGCCAGACTTTAAGAATGATTTCTCTGTCTATGAATCTTAAACTCCCAAGGCTAGTAAAGGATCCTTGCAACTAATTTTCAGAAACACTTAACTTAGTACGTCTTTATTTTCTGACACTGTAAATAACATGTTAAGTAAACTGAGGAATTCTCTACATCATCCCGAGTACAGCATCATATTAGCTCTCAAGTTCTGAAGATAGTCCACAACTTATTAGCATGAAATACTGCCAAAAATGTTACATGAAATTAAAGGTGGCACTGAAATGCAAAGCAAACTATGAAGAGGAACAGGAACAAGATTCTTCAGGGGAGAAACAGCAGATGATGGAGAATGCACATTGTTATTAAAATGGCAAAATATCTGGTCTCATTTTGCAGATAAGCTTCAAGTGTTATTACTCCCTTCCCAGCTGCTCAAATGAACAGTGCTGCTGCCAGCTTGTATAACAGGAAAATTACGTATGTCCTGACTGGCAATCCAGAAAGCCCATGCACTCAGGGCCCAAAGATTGAAAGCTAATATGGTAAATTTAAAGGATAAGTGTGCTTTGTGCATTAAGTACATTTTTCTCAAAGCTGTTCTATTAGTAATACTGAGAAATGCTCAAGTACCTTCACCAGTGAAATACTCAAAATCACAGCAGTTAGCTCTAAAAGCATTTATTGGCTGCCCTGAAAGCAGAATTGAAGAAAAATAAGATTTTCATCAAGCCAGGCAGTTGTTTCAACTATGGAAATGTATACTTGATGAATTAGCTTGACAGCAATTTAAAGGCATACAGTGAAGTACCCAATAGCCGGTGCTTTCTAAAGCTTTTTAAGGCTAATTGAGTATCCTTCCCAAAGATGCACATTCCATCCTCTTTTTCAACAGAAGATTTCTATTGAGCTTACACATAAAATACAGAAAATGCTTGAAACAAACCAAAGCACGACATACATGTTCACTCAAACTCTGACTTCAGTCTTTGGTACAAGCTTCCTGAAAAGATGGCTGCCAGTGTAAACACACACCAGAGTAACAACTGTCACCACTAGATTAAAGGAATTTAAAAAAAAAAAAGTGGAAGATTAAAACACCTTTTTAATCTTATTAATAATTGTTTATGTGTTATTTCTTAAAAAGTGTTGTATGGATAATGTTGTGTGTCCTACCTCTGTCCTCCATTAGAAGCTGTTTAAACATGGAAATTAATTTCATCATCCTGTTCCTTTCCAGCACTTTCTAAAACTCAAATATAATTGTCTTGACAGCCTGAATGCTGCCATGAAGCTCATCAATTCCTGCTGATGTGTACCGATCTTTTACCTGGCTTGACTGCTTTCATTACAGCCCGCGATGACTTCAGCACTGCTTCATAGATAGCCCTCTGGTCAGGAGTGAACTTTCCATTTGCAGGGAAGGTGCAGGTGATGTCAGAGCCATAGCAGTAATACTCTCCTCCCATATCAAACAGGCTAAAAAGGAAACAGAAGGGGAAGAAATGAAAATTTAATTCCAAAGAAACAGTAGAACAGAAGACATTTCTCTTGCTCTGCACTTAATCATCTGCATTTTGGTAGCTGGCCATATAATCACCGCTTGAATGCTTTTGCGAACTAAAGTGAGATGACAGTCCCTTGGAATCTCCTAGTAGAAGGGTATCTGCATTACATCTGGCTTAAATAGACACCCTTACGGGCTGTGCTGCTCCTGAATGGAAAGACCGAGGGAACGCATGAAGGAAGATAAAAAGTACATGAGGAATCCACTTCAAGCTCTTCAGTTCTAGTTTCTAGGACCTCTTTTCAGAAGAAAAAACATGTCCTTCTTTCTTTCCTGAGAAATGCTAGCACCACATAAAGGGTCTAACCTCAAAACTTACAGAGAAATGTTAATTAAATTATGGCCTTTTGTATCCAAGTGTCAAAACACATCTGATGGTTTAAATAAAACGTCCTCAATAAAGGTTGACTGCCACAGCCCACAATATAAACTTTCCTTTAAGACAGACTTGCCAAACAGGGATTAAAGAAACACGGATTATGGGAAGATGCAACCAGAAAAGAACATTTAGTACAGTTTCCTGCATCAGAGGTAGAAGAAAAAAAAAAAAAAAGTGCTTTCTTTTATGGGGACAAAAAACCTGGTTTACCCCTTGAGAAGCATATTTATTTTACACATGAATCAATAATTCACCATTGATTGCTCAGCTGCCAGAA
This sequence comes from Nipponia nippon, assembly GCF_047370975.1. Classification (NCBI taxonomy): domain Eukaryota; kingdom Metazoa; phylum Chordata; class Aves; order Pelecaniformes; family Threskiornithidae; genus Nipponia; species Nipponia nippon. Next base: position 42,638,004 of record NW_028262391.1, read on the forward strand.
ATCAATCTACAAGAATAGCAAGTGGGTCTCTACGCCCTTGTGAGAACTAGGTTAGACATTTGCAATACTATGCTTCTTGATTCTACCTGATAAGGCACCATACTGGTTTCAGTAGGCTCAAAAGTCAGCAAATAACCAAATAACCATTTGGACCAAACAATACTTGAGCAAATAACCCCCCTAGTTCATCATATATTGATTACAACAAGGCACATTTTAAATCTAAGACTTTGGTCTTCACACACAGTATTTGTGCAACCTCCTCATTTCTTAGGTAATGAATGAGAATTGAAATCTGATAATTTAAGTCTTCTTCCAAACACCTCAAACAACTGTATGAGACTTATCATCGTAAGAAACGTAATTTTCCTTCACTGTGTTTGAAAACTTTGGAGTTTTCTTCCTCTTGCTACTGCTTCACAGCAAGGTCAGTCAGACAACACAAGCAGAAGGAAGGACACTCCACTGGAGCACCCTCTCTGCCACTGAGTCCTAATTACAACTCTAATTAGCAAAACTGTGCAGCATAGCTCTGTCCCCAGCCAGCATACATGACTAGGTAAAGATAAGTATAAGCTACCACAAAAAGCGCTACACTACACAGCTGTAAACATTCACCATTTCCAACATAACTGCCACTGAAAGCAATGGACAATAAGTAAATGAAGGCAATCACGATAAAGCTAATTAATATTTCAGCAAGGTTGGGACTCTTCTTACTGCATTGCATACTCTGACACATATTCATGAAGATTTAGCCCAAGAAATTTTAAAATCCACCCTACAATTTCCTCCATGAACAAATCTTTGCACTGAGTGCAAGCCCTGCTGAAGTCATCGCCACCCTCCCCAAGCTGGGCAAGGTTCACCTGCGGAGAGACTTGCAGGACTGGAACTTCAGGAACAAACCTGATGGTTTACAGATGCAGAACTGCACAAGGCTTAAAGCTACAGGAGCAAACTCCTTAGGAGAATGCTACAGAGAGAACTGCAAAGTTACGTATGTACACACAGAGCTAATACAAACACTATATACATTCACTTAAATATGAAATACGGTATGTTAAAACAGAAAGTTGCTGACTGAAAAAAGATACACAATAGACAGCAAATGTCAGACCCACAGGGTAAAAAAACCACAATTTGACAGCAACATAGCAACTATAAACCAGCCTAGCCAAACCTCAAAATCAGAAACCCCATCAACACTGCCTAAGTTTTGATTTTATGATTAGATTTGCTTCTAAAAATAACTAATGATACACAGAAAATCTAGGGATACATAAAACTAGTTGCAGCAACTCAGAATCATGTAAGAAGCTGCTACGTTCTCTAATGTGCCAACAAGATACAGATTTCAGATTAGTTATAAATCTTTCAACCCATCCCAGACTGAACCCTTTCACAATCACAAATCAAGTTTCATGGTGCTTTGTGGGATGTGCAGCAGTTCTGTGGCCTAACTTTGTAGCATTTACAAGTGTAAATGTCCATTCAGCATGGCGACAGTAAAGCTGTGACCAACAACTTCCAAACTCCCTGTCCATGTCTACTGGAAGTTACTATGCTTTCTGTATTTTACCTGGAGAATAGTTATTGTGAACTTACCACAGGCAAAATTTTAGCTATGTCTTTAACCTTACAATTATCAGCATTTTCTCAAACCCATTCATCACTCAGTGGTTGTTAAGTAGTTTTTCACATTACTGGAGCACTGAGTAATGGAAAAAAAATATCACAAAGCTGATGGTACACCAAAACAAAGCTCGCAAGCTAGGAAGCACCATTTGTTCAGGTTTCTTGGCTTCCAGACAAGAGGAGACATGAGGGAAGATGATCTTTCAAATTCCACCTCAGAGCACAACACACCATCCAGCCTGCATGCTCCAGTGAAAAAGCATCCAAACCAAACTGTACATTTGGGAGATATTTTGGCTCTTATTGGGAATTCTCTTCCATTTAACTTCAGTTGGGAACATATCCATTAGTTAAAATGTTGCCCAAGACATGGAAATAGCCCAAATATTGTAGTAATGGGAGCCTGAGAAGATCCCGGTTTCTTATCTTTGCTTGCCAGGCAAAATAAGCGGTGAAGCACATTTAAGTCAAATAAAATGCATGTGAGCTACTATCTTCTCCTGTTGACTAACTGGAAAAAGTTTCTAGAAGCAGGTTGCTTAAATCCTCGTTCCTTAGAAAAAAATACATTTATTTTACTCTGAAATTAGATGGTAACTGCTAGTAAACTGCTAGTGAAAGAGATATTATTAATGTATTTTAGTATGTTCTTGCACATACAAAATTACCTGGCTGATAACGCAGTCTTACAAGGGTCAAGTACAGAAACAACTACTTAAAGTTATTTGGACTGTTATCAAATGTAGCAGCAATCTAAACAAATTAAATGCACACATGAAAATAGGCCTTCCAGGCATATTGATCTATGGCTTACCTTTTAAGAACTGTTTAATGTAGAGTAACATATGCAATAATATAACAAAGTACCTCCAAACTCTATTAATTTATCTAAAAGGGAAATATAAGTGCTACATGTCTAGCAGACTGTATATGTTGCCTATTACAAAACTTAACTGTGAATTCAGTTTTCTGTTGAATGAAGAAAAATTTCCTTCCAGAACAACCCTTTCCCCACTCCTTTTTCAGCAAGGATGCAGTTGTTAATTGCCGATTTCAATGAATGAAGAGATGACGTGTCTGAGATGGTCACGATTCCGGGGTGTCTCGAATGGCAAGGCGGCCAGAGAAGGAGCGTGTCACTGATCAGAGAGAAGTGCGCGGTTTTAGGTCAAAGTGCTCACTGACTTAGCTTGAAGCTGATGAAGTCTTTTATTGCACAGCTCGATCTCTTTCAAAACCTTCCGAGAGAGAAGCTAATCTTGCTTTGCATCACTTTGTTGGGAGCAAAAGCAACGAAAACCTACCTGGCTTCATTTCAGGGTGAGAAGTACATGGTGTATAAAGCAGATTTAACAGTCAGAAGACCTGAGCGCTCCCTAAAAATTCCATGTTACTGTTTCAATTTGTTTTCTAGAATTAATGAGAAGCTATACCACAAGTAAAAGACACATAGCAAAAATAGTCCAAACTCCTTCTTGGAAGTACGGGCACAGCTCTCCTAAGGGAGGCTTCAGTTCTGCGTATGTGTATGATCTTTCCTCTCAAACTTATTGCAAAATACTTTTATTATTATTAACTAAAACTGAACAATGCAAAGTATGAGAAAAATCAGATAACCTGTCAGTTGCTCTACTGACAGAATGACTTGCTTACATATCATTAATACAACGTTAGCCAACAGCATCAAAAAAAAAAGTTGCCTTCTGCATCTGTTTTAGAAGTCACCTTCAAAAATGACTAAGCATTTCATTCCTTTCACAGGGAAAAGGTGACAACCACAACTTAAAAATCATTTTGTATGTAAAACGGTATCAAGTCTAAAAGAATCAGAAACACGTGTCACATGCCACAGCCTTGCAGAAAGATCGGCTGGACGTGCCCTTCCTTACAGGAGCTTCTCAGCCCTTCCTGGGCAGGTCCCCAGTGCTGCCAGCAGCGGCCCTTCCGCATCCAACCAAACTGGCGTTCTGCTCCCCGTGCAGGAACCCAGGACGGGAGTTTGGAGAAAATATTTGAAGTCCTGTTGATTTTAAAGTAAATACAGGCTTGTAAGTCAGTACTGTAACTGAAACGCTACACAACATGATGCGCAGAAGCTCTTTTCCCCTCCTGTCCCTCTGAAACAATACAGATGCGTAAGACGTGGCCGTGTAACTTTCACAGAATATTGGCACCACAAAATGCAAATTTATAGTTACATTTTTGGCTTTCAAGTCCAGAAAAATAATATGCATTTTGATATCAATTTTAGCTTTCTTAACCTCTGACTATGAAGCATCACAAAACACATTGTCTAACCCTTTAGATTTGAAAATTGTGGACTATAAACAGTCATGGTTCTTTTCTTCATAAAGTCACTGTATACCATTTTTTTAAAAAATAAAGCATCATCTTCCTCTAAGCATGTGTTTTACTTTTATAGGCTTGCTGACACTTTTATTGCCAAATAATTTGAAACTGCCAGGCAATGAAGCAAATTATGGCCAATATCACAACGGGAAGCAATACTTTATTTGGGATATCTGAGCCATGTCTATGAATTGTTATGATCCAACCACCAACCCAACCCAAAGACAAGCTCTCGCAGGCATTTCTCGGGAAGCCCACAGCTACTCCCACGAGCTAACACGTAAAGCTGTCACCTTCCTGCTCTACAGATCTGCTTGGTGTGTACATTCAGAACCGGATCTCCTCACAATAGTTATAAAAACAAATTATTATTCTGCAGTTGTTAGCACCGTAGAACGACAACTGTGGTGAAACCCAGCTGGATTTCCTCCTGGTTCAATGCGCTCCGGCACGGGGTTGTACTGAGTGTCACTCGCCTGCAACCCACGTCCTCCCCAGCTTCTGCTCTCGGGACAAAACCTTCCCTTCCCCCGAGTGGGTTTGCAAGACTAGCAATTAGAAAACTGATATCGCCATATCTTCCTGTGCCCTCCTCGTACCTCAGGTTAAAGGTAAACAGGTATGAATACTGATGCACTTTACTCAGCGACGTTTACTGAGGTTTTAGGGTTTTGAGCCATAATTAACCAACATACCTATGAGCAGCCACACAGATGAACTGGTGCCAGCCCAGTCCTAGGACAACAGGAATAAAGGTACACACAACCTTTTCCTCCTGTTATTGCAATAAGAGCAAGTCATCCCCAGCTGGAGATTTTATTCTGTGTGATCTCACCGTACTCCGCTCCGAGTTCACAGAGAGCGCTCTGCGCTTTAGACTTCATGCAGCAATTAAATCTTGAAGTATTCATGCTCTAACAAAATCCAACCATTTGTTTGGTTAAACATTTCTAAGGCAATTTCAAGCTTAAGGGAACTAGGTATCAGCACTTCTGTGAAATACATCTTTGGAAACGTGCCAAGTGATTTGGAAATATAGGGTGGTTTAATAGCAGACCACAAGAATGCATTATAGTAAATTATATCAGAAGTAAGAAAATGGAGAGTTAAGTGACACACGCTTTTTCATCCACTTGTATCCTGACTAGCCAAGAGTTATCAATTTCTAAAGCAACACTGAGTAAGACAACATCGCAAACCCCAACAGAGAACTGGAACAGTATAGGGTGAAGTCCTACCATGCTCAGGAAGGTTTTTCGGAAGAGGTGCCCTGCTGTGACCAGCTTCCATCTGACATGGTACAGAGAGAACTTGTACTGGCTCTGTCCCTAAGCCAGGCTCGGCTCACTGATTTAAGGCCAGCTTTTTGTTGTCAGCACTCCTGCAGTCTAGAGTAACCTTAGAAAAATGCCAGAGAGTATTTTTTGCATAGGAAATGGGGTTCTAGGTATTCACAAGAAAACATCAGGCTTTTTGTTTAAGATTCATGTTCAAAAGAAGATCCTGTAGCCCACACAGGTAATGCAATTACAGAGATACAAAACAGCTACATGACTATTCTTTATCTAGCTGTGATTTATATAACTATGTAGGCCTATATTTTTTGTTTGTCCTCAATCATGTCTTTTCATCTTGTCTGCCTTCTCCATGACTTTCCCATCTTTGCTCCTCTTGTAGCACTGTCTCACTGAAGGCTTTCCCAGACTATTACAGATAATGGGAGGCTCGTCTCAACCTTCTCTCATAGAAGATGACAAGATATGCCACTAAGTTTTGCTCAGATAGGAACAGGGTGGAAAAAAAACCCCTTCCGTCTACATTAAATTTTGAAGGAAAGAGGACTGTGTGCCTGTACCTCTACAATGCGAACTACAGAGTCCTTCAGTGGCTACAGCAGAAACGTACAGAAGCTTGGGTTGGCTGTATTACAAAAAAAAAAAAAAACCAAAAACCACACAAACCAAAACCAAAAAAAAAACCAAGCAAAGAAAAAAAAGGGAGCAACCAACCAAAAAAAAAAAGCCAACTTGTCCAGGTGGTCGTGCCCTGCACTGCCCAGGGTTTCCTCTCACTGCAACAGACGCAGGGACAGTGGCTCCCAGAAGCCGGGCAGCAGCATGATGCAGAGATGAGCAGCAGTAGGTGGGTGTGCACCGCTCTGCCCTGCAGTCCCAGGGAAGGTGTGCCTCTGCTCTGCTGCTCCATACCTACTGCCCAGAAAAAATGGTTTCATCAACCAACAGTGTGTGGGAGTGTCCTCTCACAACAATCTGAGCCAAGCAGAACTTCAGATCCATTTATCTCACAGGAGATGAAATCTCAATTTCACTGAATTCATTGAATGAGCTGGTCATAGGAGTTGGTTCAGTAAACACCCACATATTCTAGTGAGATTTTATGTGCTATTTTCACCGACAGGTTAAGAAGGAGTCCCTTGCTTACAGTATTTATCTCTTGGAGAAATCTAAGACAACAGCCTTAAGCTTCTGCAATAAACAAACCAATTTCCATGATCAAGTATCACCCCTCTTCCACCCCCACGCAGTTCGCATTAATGCCTGATTAAAAATGTTAAGTTTGCCAGAGCAAAGAGCCAAAAAACTTTTGATTAGCTTGTTCACAGCTAAATTTGCCCTGATTGCCATCTCAGTGTTTCTGCTAAGCAGAGGGACGTCTCTAATACAGAAGTGCTGCATACAAATAAAGAACTGGGAACACCGAGCTAGTATTGCTGGGTTAGGAGAAGGAGATGACAGCAATGGAAGCTTCACAAGATGCAGAAGGTAAAGTGTCAGTACTGCCTACTTAACACCTCTGCTAAACCCACGCAGGCAATACGCCAGAGATCAGGGAAAGTCTCAGGTGAAGTTCTGACAAAAGGATTACCTGTTTGACTTGTCTTTTTGCTGAATGGGTGATTTTTTTCTGGCCTTATTATTCTAATTATTATCCATTTTTAATTGGCATATTTAATAAGCAACAGTACTCTCCTTAGCAGAGACAATTCTGTGCTGAAAAGTCAACCTAACAGAGATGGCAGCAAACCCAAAGTCTTGGCCAGTTTCCATCCGTTAGGAGCCTTCCCACTGGAAAGGCGGTATCTGGGGCATTCACTGCTCCGGCTGACTTGCTCAAACACGGAGCAAGGATGTCAGAGCTGCAGGGAAGAGAAGGAAGCATGCAAGGAGAAACCTGTATTGGCAGCTGAGTACTTCCCAATCAAACCGAGGAGAGCAAACCTCATTAGCTTCTCACCAGAATGTGAGATACCAGCACAGGGTAACAACACAGCTACATTTTCAAGTTACTAAAATTCTGCAGTTATCTAAAACAGTTCATTTCTAGATGTCTACTGAGAAGTGGAAAGTACCTACTAAAGGTGAATTGTAGAAGTTTGATACTTCTAATGTAGGCCACCATTGTTAGGTGCTAACATTTGGACTTAAGAGCCTTAGTTTTCAGCAGCTGTTTTTGGAGACTCTGACCTGTGTTCCCCAGCCTGGACAACCAATCACCAGGGATCACAGGAGCTGGTGAAGTGTCAGACCTTTACTTAGTCATTTTTACTGAAAACACTGTCAAGTTTTCTTATGTGTGTATGTGCGCGCTCACACACACGTGTCCATGTAAGTAAAAGGTGAACGCTTCCAAGATTTTCCATGATGAAAACTGGGCCAGTGTCCAATGGTATGGGTTCATTTAGTTTTTTAGACATCTTATAGTTGTTCTTGGGGTTGTTCAAGCAACCTCCAAATTATCAGTTCTCAAATGGAATCCACCAGACAGGGTTTCACAGTACTCTACAGAAGATGACAACTGAATGCAAAAAAAGACAAGATGGTTGCTAGGCTTTCCATGGACAGGTCCAAACATTCAAGCCAAGTGTGCAGTAACGAAGGCAGCAGCTAGTATTTCAGAAAAGGAGGCTGCCCATGCCCTAGCCAAGCATGCTATTTTGCCAGTAAGAACATTTTTTTCCTATCTGGAAAAAATACCTACTCTTCATGGCAGCACCTCCGAGCTGAAAGTACAGTAGTGCAATGTACAACTGAAATCAGAAATATTCTTGCCTTAAAGACCTAAATCGGTTCACCCTAGGTGTGGAGCAGTATTACACTAGGAGGACCCTCCCTGAGGCCCCAGCTCTGCAAGACTGTGCCTCCACCACGGGGTAACAAGTGGTTCTCTGAAGAGACACAAGAGAAGACCTAACGCTGCGCCTAACACAGGGACTGGGAATTACATCTGGTTCAGGAGGGATACACAAAGGGTGCGTTGGAGGCTTAACTGTACCTTCCCTCTGAGCCATACAGTGGTTCAAAATTGTATTTTGACCTCTACAGTTGAATTCCCTACACCAAGAGCAAGGAGACTTTGCTACTGAAATCCATCCAAGATAAGCAACATCCGTCAAGAGGAGTGCTAACATACTTTATGTGTATTTGCATTAACAAAGACCACCATAGAAAGTGGATTACACTAAACAACATTTAAAAATTATCAATATTAAATCAACAGCTATTAAAAAAATACTAGGTTTTACCCTGCTTGTTTTAGTTATACAGATGAACACCCTAGTTGAATCAGTCCAACAGCAGCCAAAGCAACTTCATGCTCTCAGTGTTTTTCAGACTACACTGGGAATGCTAATCTAAAATGATGACAGATAAAACTCATTTACAGGTGACAATTAAAAAGACATTTCATTTCAACTATAATGTATGGAGATCATAAAATTAAAAGGCAGACCATAACACAGCACTAAAAGGAAAGCTAAAATTTGTTACAGCAAACACACTATTAATACTTAGCGACCTCTGCTTTGGCTAAAAGGCTTATACATTTCTAACAGCAGGCAATCTTATAGCCTGAATTAACCAGTACTAACATAACACATATTCAATTAGAGCAAAATTATTGTTAATTCTAGCAAATATATTTTTCTATTTTTAATCAAATTCAATTTTTCTAGATTAGCATAAAATTAATATAGTCTATACATACAACAAAAGGAAAAAATAGCTACACTTGATGGAAATAGTAAATATTAATCAAACCAGAGGAATCAAGCCAAAGGAATTATTTCAGAAATGGATAGCCAGTTGATTTTGCAATCAACGACTAAGTAGTAGCAATGTACTTCATATTATTATTAGAAACAAAACCATAACTAACAACAAGTTGTTTCAAAACTGCAGACTGAAAGGTTAAAGCTAACCATAATTTTTGCATATTATTACAGCACCAAACTTCAAAATGCATAAAAAATGCATGAGGCCAAATGAAAATACTAGTCTCACCCACATAAAATAGTTGAGCATTTACATCTGACACATTAATATCCTGGGATCTTAAAAGCAGTGCTTTCAAGAAGTAATAAATACAATATTTTGTTCCGTAGGATAAATTGTTTTAATAGCAGACAATGAAGTACTTGGGGTGGAAAAGGGAGGACTTCTATTATCTGATGCAAAAAGATTGGTCAACTCCTGCTTTTTAATGCAACATTGCCCCCACCTGGACAAATGAATTTTGCTTTATAGGTTGGCATTAGTATAAAACTTGATAAAACACAGTGTAAATTCCAAAAAAAGAGTTTGGAAAAGAGTCACGGCAAACTTCTATCATCTTTTGTAGTATACTTTTTTCCAAGCTCACCTAAGTCTTTTAGTTTACTTATTGAAAGTCTTCTCAATATGTTCCTGAAATAAATTGATAGCTGCTCAGTATAAAAAGTCCTTTTATATTATACACTTACTCATTCCTGCAAAAAAGGGAATAGTGCATTTTCTACAAATAATACTGTATAATATTAAGATAAATACGCTGATATAGTTTCAATGCAATATGTATACGGCATAGGCATACTGTGTGTATATACAAAAGATAAATGCACATAGCTTATACAGAAAATGACAAATCTTTTGATTGCAGAAAACCATATATTATGGTTTTAGATCAAAGAACTAAAATTAGTGAAGTAACTTCTATTTTACCTAACAGAAGGCTTAGTCTTCATGAATAACCATGAACAACTGAATCTGACCAGTTCTTGCAAAAGCAACTTTCTTTTGCAATATTCTTCACACACCTTGGAGTGACCAACAACTCCAGGAAGTCTGAAAACTGTCCTACATCTCTTCTGAGTAATTAAAAAATAAAAAGCCCTGAAAACTTAGCATCTTCCCTCTCTGCTTCATCTGGAACAACCTTTCACAACTACCTGTACTTGCAGTAAAGAAAAATTCCCTATGATGAGCAAAGCTTCTGAAAGGACAAGAGGAGGTTCACTAGAAGTTAAACAGGATCTTTTGACAGCACCAGAAGTTATAACAATACAAAATTTATTAAAAGGTACATACAAGTGCCAAATGGAAGGAAACAAACCCAAGTTTAACACAATTGAATGGCATGCACATTATACACATGACGGCAGTGGTCCCGGAAGGATGCTGTGCCTTTGCTCTGGCAAGTACAACACATTACCAATATCAAAACATGCAAAAACCATCATCTCCTTCCAGAGAGCACTTATTTTAGTGCCCCCTGGTGTCAATATTATTCTGATGCCTTAAATTTGCATTAGGATATTAAGGAAAGAAATAGGAACAAAAATATTCCTCAGAGTTAAATTATTCTGTCTTTTTGCAACACTAGATTGCTTTCCATATCCCCACTCTATTATTTGGCTAAGCAAATAACAATACCTGTTAATATAGCCAAGACATATTTAAAACATTTAACATAGATGCATTATGCTAAGATTGTACTTTTATGACAGGACTAACAAAATTTCCCTAGTGCTTAAATTCTGGTACCTGAACGCAATAAAAATATTTGCAGAATGCAATAAAAATATTTGCAGGTAAAACTCATTTTACTCCCATCGCCAGCAGGTCATGGGAACAGCAGTGAGCTTTTGCAGCAGGTAGCATCCTGCTTCACCAAGGGTACTGTCTCTGTACTCTTCCCAATGCTTTCACTGAAATCAGTAAGCTTAAATCTGAGAGCATTAAAAGGAACAGTCAAATAAAACGAAAGACACCATCTGATGATCCATCCTGCTTCCATTTGAAATTCTAAAGTTGGTTTTCTTTTATAAATAATAGATAGGCCCACGGTGAATACAAGGTTAATGGTCTCTGAGGTCCACTGCACTTCACAGGCAGTTGATGTTGTACTCCCCTTATTCATGCTTTCACCCAAGCCCTCTTAATAAATGACACTCTGTCCCTCACTCCAGGGAGGACTAGTATCCCCCGTTACTTGCCTGTGCTGCATTGGGCCCCGGACCTGCAGGTGGACGTACCAAAGCACCCGTCTTCCTCGGGGTGTGCGGAGCAGACACAGCACAGCCTTGGGCTCCACTGGCGGAGGCACTCAAGAGTGGGGATCTGCCCACGTGTGGGGAAAGGAGACTGTGCCACGCATCCAGCAGACCTTCGTTAACATTGTGACTTAGGACGATATTTCAAAATGTTAAAAATGATGAGGGCTTCAGCAGAATAGACAATTATTTTTAGTATTTTGCAAAGCCAGAATGGACCAACTAACCCCCGAAAGTGTCATCAAGTGCTTGAAGGCCAGTGAGCCTGCCAATAAAAGTTGCTCACTAAATGCTGAACTTTCACTGAGACACATTTGTCAGATGCCATAAACGACCAAGATCTGCAACTTGTGACACCTGCAGAAAACTATCTCAGGTAATAGCTGTATCTATTTCAGTGACATCTGGGGTCAGGCTTATTTTATCACATTTCTATTATTTAAACGTGAGCCTCATCATGAAGAATCAATCTTTATTTTAAGATCATAGTAGCATTTTCTATTTGTCAAACGTTGCAGGAGCCCTGCTGATCAATTGTAATAAAACAATCAACTCCCAACGTGCCTTTGGCATGCGGCAATGCCAGGAATCCACAAAGGCAGGCTGCGCAAACTGCTAGGCAGCAAACTGAATGCAATAAACTATCATTTCCCTGAATACCTTCTCAAAATCAAAATGTAAAGTACATGCTTCGGGTTCAGCACCTCCAATGGTTCACGTAACAAACCACCGAACCACAAAGGTGAGAAGAGACGTCTGCCTTGCCACAGGCTTCCTCTGCTGCACCCTGTCTATTTTGATGGCCAGTTTTCCCCCTCCCTGACAGTCATGGTGTGGCTCCATGCTGCAGTATTGGTAGGGCAGGGGCAGAGGACAGAAGCAAGGAGCCAAGGTAATTTGCTTTCTTCATTTTTAAGAAAGCACATGCTTTAATTTTTCAGAAGGCAGATGCTGATTTGCTGAGACCAACTCTTTTTGCAGAAACACACTGGCTTTGACTCAACTTTTCATGGATGCTATTTCCCAGGGTAAAGTCATAACTTCCAGCCAAAGTCAGAGATCAATTTGAGGAGAGCTGAAACCAGAGGTTGCCGTCTCCTACAAGGGCTCTCTAACCACTGAACTGATCTCTTTCCCCAGTGCGAACAAAAGCAAAATAGCTGCAAAAGGAGAGATCATGAGACATTTGCCCAGGAAGAACGAGTAATTTGATGGACAGGAGCCCCAGGTGCTCATTTGCTCCTGATTTATGCATAGCAGGGAGCTGGATCTCTGCTCTTTGAATTTGTTTATTTGGGGGTTTTTTTGTTGTTGTTTTTGTTTTTTTTTTCTTCTTGAGTAGCAACTTCTAGTTTCGTTCTACTCCCCACCAAACTTTGAAAGACCGTTATTTATCCAAACTGGACTGGGAGGGGGTTGGGAGGGTGGCTCAATACCCCTTGACAAATTTGGTCTGGTTACTTTCTGGCTCTGGCCTTGATGGAGGCCTCCCGTGTACAGGGCAGGAGATTGCGAACTACAACAAGCACTTTTGCTTATGACTCGACTTTCCACATTACAAAATGTAGTTACAGCCTCATTACAGAAACAGCAGGCGTCTTGGTACACAATGAGTAATGCAACACCTTGAGATGATGCAGTAAACCTCAGTCTAGGGCTCAGTTTCAATCCAAGCTGTCACAGGTTTAAGACAACAGAGGAAAATCAGTATTTGTACGTTAGCCTGGCCGTACCTCACCACTGCAGGCTGTGATTTGCAACATTCTGAGCAGAAGATTTTATTTAAAGAGATAATAACCAACTGAAAGGGTCGAGTGACTAGAATTGTGATTCACAAGGGTGGTCAGCCTACCCATTTATCTGCGGGACCTCTTTGACCATGGAGACAAGAGACACTTGCTTAGGAAAAGTGTTTAGTTTAGACCATATTGATCATACAATTTAAATGTTCACCACATAGATGTTATAGTACATGAATTATTTATATAAAACACTGACTTGCTGTTACTGCAATATTTACTTTTAATATCAAAATTAGTTAAGTGCATGTATCTAATACCTATACCTCCCTAAAAATATTGATTTCTTTTTATGTCAATCATAATGCTTTGTGTTAGTTCACTATTTTGCTTTTAATATTTAATAGACTGAAAATGACAGCTCTGCTTAGCAGACAGTCCATATTAACAAGAAGTGTCAGAAATTCTCTTTGTAGCCCTTGTCTTGCACTGAGATCTTTTAGCACAGAAGCTGTACCTGTAAAAATGTGGATTATGATGCAATTATCAGAGATGTAATTCCATACCAGTTTCTTACACAGGCAATAAACCCGTTTGATGTAGGTTAAGTTTCAAAAATTAACGTCATAAAACCAGGCTGTTCTAAACCTGCCACAGTTTTTGAAGGAGAACTCAGAATAAGTCTTAAAAAAAATTAAAAATGCAATACAACAAGTATTTTTGCCTATGATGTCCTGTTGATACCACCATATCCTTGTAGCTTATATTTTTAAAAGAGCAAACAATGCATGCACTTGAGTGTTTCAAAAAAGCAAAGCATTATTCTTTCAAATGTATTTTTTCTAATATTCAGGTGCTTTGTTGACTTATTTACTGACACTTATTGCACTGCACTGCTTCGTACATAAAAAAACTGAGCAGCACATTTCTGCAAAACTCGTGAACGTTATTCATATCCACTAAATAATGTTAAGAAAAAGACATTAAATTCTACTGAATAATTTAATGAAAATCATACCAAGTACCCAATCTTCTGATTCTATTACATACAAGTATAGGAATCGTTAAATTAGATTTATACCAAAATACTGGCAGAAGCAGAAATAACCCTTAAAATACTCCTACCACTTTTTCACCAACATTAAAGCCATTTTTTCTTCTATGTTCAGGGCTTCCTAAGATTATCCAACAGAGGGCTCCCAGTAGCTATTAAAAAGCTTAATTGAAAGCCAAATATACGAACTCTAACACATACAGAGAAATCAGCATACTGTCATTTTAATAACCTGTTCTGTATGCACATACACACGCACCTACACCCACTTTAGAAATTTGTAAAAGCACACAGTAAAACCACCCAGGTAGTGCCTTGTCATAATTTGTATGCTGCTGAAGTACGCTAGCTCAAGATTTTTTCCAAAACACTATTTCTAACTGTGGGAAATGAGTGTATTTTAAAATCATCTTTACACAAACGAAATTACATTTTCTTATAATTTCTTTACCCTCACTTGAGAAAAATATTAAGAAAATCACGTGGAGCAAAGTTTGACTGCTATGTGAATATCAGCCAGCGGGAGAGGCAAGGGCAGAGACTGAAGCCTGGGCGGGTGCTCATGCACATGAAGGACTTGTTTGCTAAAGCCAATCTACACCTGACAAACTTCATCTCATCAAGACAAAGATGCAACTGGACCGTTTCACTAAGAGGATATTTCAAACTAGGTTAAACCTTGTTCTCTTTGTCGAGATGGTTACAAAGTGGGGTGGCAGTACAGTAGTTTTGAAATGCTTAAGTGATCAATGTACTTGGTAGATTATGCTTTTCTGACATTCAGATATCTGAGGCTAATAAAACCCAAACATTTTTTAAAGATTTTGCCAGTACAGCAGGAAATCTGAGTTTGTGAAGTCATGGTTATGTGCTCTCAGGGTTTAGGAAGGACTTCAGCCATCCACTAAACTGACCTCAGAGACTCTAAGTAAAAGGGCCCTATATATACACCCTTCACTTTGAGGTCTCCCAGTAATACTATTCCCCTCACCATTCAAAGGCCTTAATTTTAAATACAGGATATCATAATGCATTGTGGCATATCTTCTCTCAGTAACACATGCTGAGATTTCCTGTAGGCTGCACATTTTTTTTGAAAATTTAATCAAATGCCACAGCCAATACAGCATTATGTTGGTGTGTCCTGCCTGACTAAAAAAAACTCACAGCATATTATCTACTCAAATACGTGATCATAAGTCAAAGCTATTGTCCTACAATAAATTAACGTTAGTATTTGATGGGTTTAGTAAGCTATTCACCACAAATGAAGATAATACATAAACTATTGTACACGAAGCTTTTAAAAAAGTTTTTACAATATTAAAAAGAAATTACCTATCTGTAATTCAGTAAGTTCATTCTGCAGCACCTGCAGATGTGCCCAGAACATTAGCCAACAAGGCATATTTTTTTACTTCTGAGATTGAATTTGTTTTCCACAATAGCTTTTGAGCTTATCTATGATAATACTAATTTGTTTTCTTCTGCACCTTTACATTCAACTGTGAAAATACATACCTGCACCCTTTTTGCATGTGCTACAAAAGTAATCTAATACATATCCTCCACTGAATGTCAGTGATTAACTCCTCCAAAACTAGTTCTGCACTTTTATAAATGCAGGCTTTTTGACCAAAGTCTTAGGAGGTGAAGTAAAAAAGCTGTATTCTGCTACGTTACACACCACGCAATTAGGTTTGTCTTTCAATTTAGATCAATGTATTTGGTGCTTTCATTCACCCTGCTTTTACCTGCAGTGGTACTGCAAAGCATGTGGACACGCAATGCAATTAGTGAAAAATTTATGGTATTTGCAACTGTATTATGGCAATGCTAAACTCTAAACAAAATCTTTTTAGAAATTTTTGGCACAATACACAACTAGAAGCACCCTGGCTTAACCTGAACTGAGTATGATCTCACACGTTCAAAAGTCTACTTTCAGGCCAGGGTGTCTGGGTGCACATAACCATTTGGAAGATCTAATCCATACTGTAATTTGATGCAATTCTTTAAAACTAGCCAACACACTCTTGACCCTCCACTCCACCATCAGAGTTGAGGTTTGGATCTGAGGTTCAAGAGCAAACTCAGATGCCAATTTTTACAACTTAGAATACAGCCATTTCTTAAACTAAATTCTAAGTGCCTTTGGCACAGAAGTGTTTGAAAACAATCTCTCTTTTCCCTTTCAACTGGAGATGCAGGTACACAGAACCTTTGGAAGAAACCAGACTAGTCTGCCATGGAAAATCACATGCTATTTTATGCTTTCATCATTATGTAGCCAGCATTTTACTAATTAAGTCCAAGAGTACATACAATGCATGTATGGAAGCAGCAGTAGTGCCACAAAAATATCAAACTCTAACCCATTACTTACCACAAGTCTCCGTCTTCAATAGTCTTATCATTTGGGGCTCCAGCATGGCCATAGTGCAAAACAGATGAGTTCTCCCCACTGATAGGCAAAAAGAAAATTCAGCACAATTAATGGAAGAAGAGACATTAACACACACAACATGAGAAGGAACATTGTAAACACATGACATTGTAAACATCTGTGTATTCAGCATGAAATTTTGCAGTCTGTGAGAACTGCCATAGGCCCTGCCCCGGCGTGGGCTGTAAGAGCATACCCTGCAGCTTGCTCAGCAGAAATGGGTATGGAACAGGCATTTTGCTATTCTGGCTGCAAGATACGATGTTTCTGCAGAAAGCGCGTGGCACAGTTCATTTAAATAATTCCCATGTCCATGACAGTGTTAAGGAAGGAATTATGCAAGAGTGATTTTTCAACCTATACCCATTTATTACCTTCTGGA
Organism: Nipponia nippon; assembly: GCF_047370975.1. Classification (NCBI taxonomy): domain Eukaryota; kingdom Metazoa; phylum Chordata; class Aves; order Pelecaniformes; family Threskiornithidae; genus Nipponia; species Nipponia nippon. Next base: position 42,654,939 of record NW_028262391.1, read on the forward strand.
TTTTTTTTTTAATTACTAAGCGATATGTTTCGCTATTTGAGGTTAAACATTCTGAGGCATAAAAACCTAACTTCCACTAGAGTAAAATCTGACACGTTTGAAACACTCTAGGAGTCACTGGGACTGGAAAAATTCAGCTGTCCAAGTAAACAGCTCCAGTTCACCTCTGGCATGGCTATGTGTGATCTCTGCTGGAGTGGATACACTCCACGCTGCTCGGGGAGCATCTGCAGCGTACAATGGCAGCAGCAACAACAGGCACGAGAACTGTCACTCTATTCTTACCTCTTATTAAAAATCACATTACAAAGAAAAGATCTTTATTCCTGGAAACCTTTCAGACTAAACTGCAGATTCACAAGAATAATTCACACTTCTCCAGAGAAGGATGGACCCTTGTTCTGTGCTTCTGAAGCTCCATGATCCATTCCGTGACCTGTATTTGGACTTGGCATCCTCTCTTGTCTACTGATATTCCCCCAGGTCTACCAAACATGAGTTAAAAGACTGGTAAAGATCTTGAGCTCTACCTATTTTTCTTTTACTGTTCTCCTCAGAAGAATCGTATCATATCCAAAAACACAAGTGTTGGGACAGGGTTACTGCGGCATCTCTCTGACCCCTCCAGCTGAGTTGCCAGTCTGTATCTCACCTTTCATTGAAACTGTATTGGTCATCCTGCTCAAATTTGATTCTTTCAAGTTGTGATGGTGGAACAGCCTCATATCTCAGGTGAAAGGAATCTGAGACTCAATTTCAATGAATCTGTTGTTGTATCTGGAGTAAACGTGCCATCTGACATTCTTTTCATACTAGACTTCTGATATATGCAATTACAAAAACAGTAAACATGCACTGTATCCAAAAAGAGATTACCTTCAAGATATATTAAGCACTTATGATCAATTAGATATTTAATAGATCATTGGTCATTCAGATATAACAACTCCATAAGCAATGATAACGGAGGAGAAAGTAGATGCTGCCTTAAGTTTCTGAAGGCTCTCAATCTAAAGGGCTGGATCACGTTAATATTTTGAAAGCAACAAGTTTTTATTGTTAAGCATTTTTTAGCATATAAGAATCACTATGTATTAAGACAGTGAAGAACAATGTTTCAGAATCATGGGAATGATTTTCTGATACAAAGTGTATTTCTTAAAATTATACACACTCCAAAGGGAAAAATTAAAGTTGTTAAATCAAGAGTTTAAAAACCCCACAGAATTAAGGCTGCAACAGATTTGTTTTGTGATGCTGGTCCGATGGCTTAAGCACAGTTTTACAACCAGCTACTAGCTGGCTGCTTTTAACTTCCTGGACGCCTGACTTGGGAACCTACACTGTTGCGCAGATAACTAAAAACAGCCCTATAAAGCCTGCACACAAGATCAAGACAGACATGAGCTTCCTTTTGAGATGTCCTGTCTCCTGGGCACTGGCAGAATAGTTCCTTCTGGCCACAATTCCCATTTTCCACACCAGGACACTTTCAAACTTAGTTTGCTCTGTCTGAAAAATAGATCTGTAATAGGGCAATGGACTGCAATCAAAAGAAAAGGGCCTTCTCTGCCAGGTGACATGTACGGCAGGAGTCGTGTTTCCAGCCTCAGCTGTCTCCTTTCATGCGCAGGTGACAGCAGCCGAGACAGCTCCTACCTCTGCATTGGACTATCAGCCTGACGAGAGGAGGCAGCATCATTTCCAGCCTGAAGAACTGTTTCCCAGGCGGAGGGCTACGATTTGGGAGGGTGGAGGGACAGCACTTGGAAGCAACTGCAACGACCTTGGTGCTATGCACGACACTGTTTCTGAACTCACACGCTTGCTATTTAAGGAAAAACACAAAAATAATAAAAAAAACCCCAACACCTGGCATGCGTACACAGGCTCACACACACACACGCTCCACAGCGGTTTGTCAGGATTTTAGCTGCAGATACTATTCCTTATCTCCCTCTAAAAATAGGGATAAAGCAGGAGAAGCAAATAGCACATGCATATATTTATGATCAACTTTTAAAAAATTATCATGAAGCCTAAGGGCATGACTCCATGCTAATGTATTTGCAGATAGCTTGTTTACTTATCATCATATGCTGGCACCCTCGGTGTCATATACCGTACCAGCTGCATAAACAAGTCATATATTCAAATACGAGCACTGCACAAATGCTTTCAACAATAGACATTGCAAATACAAAGATGGGGGATTTCTTTTGCACATTTTAATGTAAAGGTTTTAGTTTACAAAATATTTCTGTAAGGTTCGGCACCAACTGTTATGGAAGATGCATGAAAAATCTGTTTTTCAGCACCGTTAGTGAAGCGTTAAGCAGCACACAATCTTTCTTGGCATTTGAGACTCCTTATCTGTCACACACATCTTGGCTCTGTCGCATAAATGGGATCGTACCACAGAGAGCACAGTTGGTGCTGAAGACCAGATATGCACACCACATGCATTTCAGGTTTTTTTGTCTGTTTGAAGTGATAGGGGCAAGGAGGTCTGCTCACTTGGGACTGGCTCTGGGCAGGTACCCCGGGCTGAACACCCATTAGCAACCTAGGCAGAGCAGACCTGCTCCTGAAAGCTCTCCCAGCTGTTTTTCACCCAAAAGAAATACAGCACATGCACTCTAGGACTGGTCCCTGGCTCTGAACAAAGCCCTGCAGCTGGGGACGAGTGGGAGATCTTGCTTCAGAAATGCACTACTGACCCAAATTAAAACACTGACGTGGACACACCTCCAGCCCGTTCCTGCCAAGAGGTGCAAGTCCAATCTTCCTCAGAGGAAGCATCTTTACCACCATCTCAAGATGAAGTCAGGAAAGATACTTTAGGAGCAATGCTACAGAAGGGATGTGTACCCACAAGGTAAATCACAGAATCATAGAATCGTTAAGGTTGGAAAAGACCCTTAAGACTATCGAGTCCAACCGTTAACCTAGCACTGCCAAGTCCACCACTAAACCATGTCCCTAAGCACCACGTCTACCCATCTTTTAAATACCTCCAGGGATGGGGACTCAACCACTTCTCTGGGCAGCCTCTTCCAGTGCCTGACTACCCTTTCGGTGAAGAAATTTTTCCTAATATCCAACCTAATCTTCCCCTGGCGCAGCTTGAGGCCGTTTCCTCTCGTCCTATCACTTGTTACTTGGGAGAAGAGACCAACCCCCACCTCTCTACAACCTCCTTTCAGGTAGTTGTAGAGAGCAATAAGGTCTCCCCTCAGCCTTCTCTTCTCCAGACTAAACCACCCCAGCTCCCTCGGGTGCTCCTCATAAGACTTGTGCTCTAGACCCTTCACCAGCTTAGTTGCCCTTCTCTGGACACGCTCCAGCACCTCCGTGTCCTTCTTGGAGTGAGGGGCCCAAAACTGAACACAGTACTCGAGATGCGGCCTCACCAGTGAGGTCACCAATGCTACAGCTAGCCAGAAATTGTTCATAATCAGTTAGACTTTCAAGGTGGTTTCAAAACAATTTAAACAAAACCCCCAGCCACTGGCAAAGCAAAGGAGCCTTCCTGTAGAAGCTATTTCTTTTCTTCCCAAGGAGCAACAGTTGAAAGGTCTGGCATTAGAGCGCCAAAGTCGGGGTTTAAAATGAAGCGCTATGGGGAGATGCGGATCACTGGCAGCTCCGCTCCCTTCCTAGAGGTCAGCACCTCTGAAAACCACCACATGTGGGGATGTCGATGTCTGCCTTCAGGCAGTCAACCTGAAAAATTCTCCAAGAGATTTCTGTCTATCTATTTTTATTCCTTTAATAATTTGCCTCTAACTGGTGCCAAAGACGTGTTTGTTACAGAAAGAATTGCATGAAGTGGTGGAAAAGCTGCAAATTAACACCACTGAGAATGTAAGCAGTAGGAAGAGATTCAGATTACTAGGAAAGGAAAAATGTCCCCAAAATACATTTTAGATCAGAAAACACCCTGCAAACAAATGATTAGAAGAAAGAGAAAGAGGAGGAATGTCAGCAATATTTTAAGAACAGGACTAAGCTGAGCATCAAGTATTACAAAAAGTGCAGCTATTAGCTCTACATTAAGAACATCTAAAGAAAAACCAACAGACCATTAACTAAAACAGCAAACTATTTTCATCATGATTTAAATAAAAAAATCAATCCAGAAGGAAGCACTAACATCCTTCTCTCCACTTTTTCATCTAAGAAATGAAATCTTAAAAAGATGTATTGAAAAGAAAGGAAAGAAAAACAGATTCAATAAATATCCTAATCTTATCCAGAAAGCTTTACTTATGGCGAACCTCAGATACAGGAAGGCATTGTACTGCACTATGTTATTCTTAATCACTGGTATCATCTGTTGAGAGTTGTCATCTGCCTAGAGACATCTGTCAAGAAGATCTGAACCTAAGTCTAAGATGTCGCAGTATCAAGCGGCAGATGACCATGGCTTCTGCAGCGGTGGCAGAGATACTGATGCCTCCACCTCTACCTACCTCCAGTTGGAAACCCTGCGCCTGGTTACCAGTGGATGTTATCCATTGTAGGGTCACCAGGACGCACTGTGCATGTAACTTAACCTTTGTTTTCCCCTTTGTAAAAATGGTTACTTGGTACACTAAGATGCTTCAATGAATAATTCATTAGCATTTGAACACTACTCGGAAGTCAACACTTTGTAGATTAGTGCTAAATATATCCAAGTACATTTATCAAATACTACCATTCTCATTTAATTGCACCTACGTGACATCTGTTTGCGCTTCAAACCACTTACAAGCTGACAGCATTTGAAAGCATCGCTAACTACACGACTAACCTCTCTATGTGATGACCTGTAATACTAATATATGTGTGTTGTTATTCTCAACTGATTGGACAGTGAATACCTAAAGCATATCTGGTCACACAAAATACTAATTTACCATCTCCTGAAGAGTCTAACACTGGACAGGGACACCAACAAATGCATGCACTCAATGTGTGCCAAGTGACTTACTTCTGTACTGAGATATAGTATTGATTACTCTTGATTTCCAGCTTAGGGAGCATCTTTTCTAAAATCTGAATAATAAACTTGGTTTTTATTTAAAAGCATGATTCCCTTCTACGGAAATTACTATCAGGCCTGTAATCTAAAAAGGAAATACCCTGTCAAAATATCACAGTTTTAAGTGTCAGGAAAACAACAACACTCAGCATGAATAGAATAAAACAAAACTATCCAAAAATCCTAACTGCAAAAGCTATTTTTCATCATAAATGTAGTTAAGTGTAATATTTACAATGCATGACATTTTCATGGTAATAAAAAATGCCTATTATTTTGCCATTATTATGTTAATTGAATTCATCAAATAGATCTACTTACATTCATTTTACTAGGACCTAGCTTCAAATGTTAATACTATTCATTCTTACTTCATCATTCAGTCAGAATACAGAAATCTATGGACAAAGGCCTTTGTATTCTATCTTATGTAATATTTTTTTTTAAATCAAGTTTGTCTGCACTTTTAATTGTAGTGGTAGGATACAATGCCAGCTCCCAGCTACAACAGTGAGTCACAATATTGGTAGGATCTTGCATTTCAAGGGCAGCCCTTCTCCATGTATTAAATCCTCCAGCGGTTCAGAGGCAGCTCAAACACCACTCCCATGCCCTGCTAAGCCCCTCCGGTGTGATGGGACAGGACACCCAGGAAGCTCCTGTCATCACCCACTTCTGAACTACTGTTGGGGCCTTCCTCCTCCTGGGTTCCCTGAGTCACATAACGCCAAGTCCTGGGTTTTTCAGTCCTGTCGAGAGTTTAGTCTGTCCCCACGGGATCACAAGGACCCACTACACAAGCATACAGTAGAGGTTTCTATAGGTTTATCAAAGCCATTGATGTTCTCTAGTAGCCAAACCAGATCCTGCAGCATGGGTTCTGATTTACTCTAAGTGAATGTGAAGTCTGTATGGCTGTGAAAAACCATACACAGGCACAACTCGATTTTACCATCACAGCCTGTGACAATACCATAGAGATGGAGTCTCATTTCAATGGGATGTTAATTCTCAAGTTATACGATGGTACTTAAAACAGGAAACTTAGACAATTTAGATGCACAATTTGCCATAATACTGCTCATGCTCCTACTGCAATTTTGCATATAAATTGGAAAATTGCATTTACAAACAAGCAATTGAGTAAACAGCAGAAAGAAGCAAAGATGCTAATTGTCCTTATTACCTCCAAAGCAATATAATATTATTGTCATTAACGTAAAAATTATTTTTATAAGGGTATATGACTTCAGTGTAGGCAAATGTTTGTGAGTAGCAGCAAATCTACAAGTAGAACATACATACCAACATACATGCCTCATCTAACTGTCATATATCTGTGATTAGATTAATTCCACTGACTAAATAAGATTAATCTCTGCACAAAGCCCACAGTTGTCCTTTAACATGTGTCCTACACTACTCTCTTAAAATTCTGTACATTAAAAATGTCCATTTCTACAACTATAGGGAGAACTTTTATAATACTTTCCCAAATATAATACCTTCAACACTAGCTGTTCAGCAAGAAAAAGACAGAGCAAAAAATTTCCAAATTCCAAAAAGATCAGCTTAATTGCATACTAACCTTTGAGGCAAAGGATTTTGAGAATGATAGGAAATATTTAAGCTGTATTTCAAAGACAGTATTTTTGAGCAACAGAGAATAGCTCTAAAGCCCTTCTCCATAACACTATTTAATAAAAAAGCCAGTTGCAGCACAGATGTGAGCATAAACATGATCTTGGCAGTAGCAGCAGTCATTGGGGAATCTCTTTGAGTGCAGCAGAATCTGTAACCAAGTTATTGCTTTAAGACACAGTGCTAGCCACCTTCCTTTGGCTTTTCCAGAAGAAACAGTTCAAAACTTACTCTGGTGGCACTTGCAAACACATCCTTTGCCTAAGAGGAACAATTCTACAAATATCCAGTGGGAAACCGATCATAAAGACAGCAACAGTTCAGTATAAACCACCGACTTACCTGCCACAGATGCAAGTGTAGGAAGTGTGGCGCATGCCACCTCGAGTATAGCAGTAGTGCTGGAACAGGCTGCAAAGAAAGAAAGGTGGTAATTAATAATATATTCAAAACCACCACAAGCCAGGGAGGAAAGCAAGTCTTGCTTGAGTACAGTGGTGCTTGGTGCAAATCCCTGGCTCCCCTGCGAGGCTCTCTGCCCATTTCTGCTCAGCTGAGCACTCAAATTCACCCACATCCACAGCTCAGCAGCCCTGCGGAGCATCACGCGATTTCCACAAAGCCCATTAAGCAACTCTGCAGCGGAGAAGAGGGGCTTGAGTACAGCTCAGTAACTTCAAGTAGCAAATTGCTTTCCTTAACAACTCAACATAGAAGGGCAAATTATTGTTGGCAGAAGGTAGCTCATCTGACCATGGAATGAATGGGATGGTAATAGTTAAATGCTGGCCAAACTCTCTGAAGTGGAGCTGAGAAAACCACTTCTTGCTGCAGTTCAAGTACACAATCACATCCATGATCCTTATTTTCAACCCTGCTGCCTTAGGTCTATGGCGTGTAGATTCAGCAAGTCCAACCAACCCTTCATGGGGAAGGAGCTCGCCAGACAGGGCAAAGCTGCTCTTCAAAATAATTTCAGCAGAAGCTCTCTCATTTTTACCACCTCATTGATACCCTCTGCTGAAAGCTGAACTAAATATCCCTATGTATGTGTGAAGCCTGAATCGCATCTGACCATGTTGTACACCCTCCTCTCCGGACAAGCCAGCAGAGCTTTCCAATTATGTGAAGCCAGGCACTATCTGCTAGCGTCATGGTCCATGCTGGAATGGACGGTCTCATGTTTTCTTGTCTGTAGCACAACAGACACAGAGAAAACAGAAGACTATTCAATTTCAGACTGTGGTACCTAAACATCTCTATGATCTTCCCCTGCCCAAACATGGGAAAAAATTAACACGGACTCAATCCCAACAGCAAGAAGATGACATGATAACATTAGGCTCAACAACCTATAAAGAACATTACAACACAACGTTGTTTGCTTTTGTGTGTGTGAGGGACAGGGAAGGGAAGGGAGGTGATAGCAGCCTTCTGCTCTCCAACAGTACTCCTCTTACAATGCCGTCCTGCTGGAGGAGCTGTTTGGCCTTAAAAGTATTAAAACATTTTCATCTTCACTGTCAAAGTCCCCTTCACATGAGGGCAGATGTGCCCAAAGCACAATTAATATAGGATTAGGTGCTTTAAGAGCTAAGCACATATCGTGGATCCTTTTATTCTTTTTGAAATATGCTCTAATTACAATCCAATTCCCTTTAATACTGAATGAATTTCAAAAACTCATTTGTTGTAATACTGAAATCATTTCATTAACACAGAGTGATAATGGTGCTATTCAAAGAATAGAGATGATGCGATTTTGTCCTTCTGCAGCAGCAACCCACAGAACACAATTCAAATTCTTTGAAGGCTATTAAAGACATTACATGCTTGTAAATCCAAACCAGATTTTAAAATTACACAAAATGACAGTATTTAAAGAGAAACAAAACAAAACATATAAATTAATCACAAAAGGAAAAAGAAAAGCCTACATTTAGACTTAGTAGGGAGACCCAGTTTACAAGATCTCTTTTCTGCTCAAAATGCTGGGGCTTTACAAGGTAGAAATACTAATTTTTGTATTGCCCCAGAAAGCAGTAATGGCAAAGAGTAGGCCAAATGACAGAGAAGCTAAGGAGAAACTCTGACATGGTGAGAGCACAGCAGAGATACCAGTAAATTGAGCTAATAAAATTTATCACCTAAACTGTCATTTGTTCTGATGCACACATTTTTTTCACCAAATGGACATTTCATATGGAAACAAAGTTACAGATCTGCTCTTCCCTAGCATGCTTGCAATCAAGGTTTACTCTCTAAGACACAACACTATGCACATACATTGTGCACAATAACATATTATACTGTTATGTATGTATAGTTACATTTTAGGAAGCAACTTTTAGTGTATTTTATAGACCCTTCATCTTAAATGATTGAATAAACTATCTCCTCTAGACAGCAACTTTCAGTAACATTCTAAAGAGCTTTAAAAATGAAATAATGAAGGTTGTAAACATCTTTCCATCATCAGTGATGCAGGAATAGCAGAGTTTATTTTTCCATATGACAACTGATCACATATTCATGGTTGCAATTTACATGAAACTGTGCAGCCGAGTAATAGTATTCACCTTTTGCTGTACTCCCCGATTAGCAGTAAAAGGTGGTAAATAAATTAAGACATGCTTCGTATAATCCAGCTGTTGCCTGAACTTTGCTTCTGTTTTCTAAAATGGAACCTGATAGTTTCATCAAACATTATGGACTTTCTTTTAAGAGTAAGTAAGAAGTGGTTGTTTATGTGACTGAGCTGAAGATAGCACAACTTTGCCAGGTAATAAGTTTTCCGCTAGTAAAACTACCCACATCACTTTTTTGAATTTACTTTTTCAGGCTATGACTCATTAGAAATATGTTCATGCAGTTGGAAAAAAAAAATCCAGCATTTCTATCAGAGACAGCCAACATCCTTGTATAACATGTCTTAGATAAGTGAAGGATTGCATATCCCTTTAATGGCAAACGCTGGCTTTTCAAAGCTGAAAAATGTATATATAGAATTAGAGAAGCTGCCAGTACTTTGTAGTTAAAATCCTGGTTCCACTGAAGTTAATGCAGATTCTGCCATTAGACTTCTTCACACCAGGATTTCACTGTCTACACACTGCAAGAATCTTTATCCAAAAGTGTAATACAAAAGTATAAAGTCTGAAATAGTTGGATGGAATATCATTTAATCTGGCACTCCACATATATTGCAAATATCGCATCTTGAACTTTGCCTGGTCTTTTTGATTGGAGGATGTGTGTGTTCAGGCAGTTTTATGTTGGTGCTCGATGCTTTGCCGTGAGCTTTTAATGCAATGAACACAGATACAAAAGTTAAGCACGTCTTTCTCTTCTCCTTCTTTCATGGGTTTCAAAATTTCCTGTCATGTTTTATGCAGTATTTCCCTGGAGGGTGTATGTATTACTTACCATGCACGTACTACCTTGGTGGTGTATACAGATCAGCCATTGGTGTATTTGCATGTCAGATGTTACATTTTAAATGCATACAGCTTTATTTGAGCTGGCATGGGTTTTGCATTGCTTTTGAAACAACTTTTTTTTTTTTTTTTAATAAATGTAGAGGTACATCCTGGGTGTGGTGCTTTTTCTTTTTGCCAAAAACATCAGTTTCTTTAACAGGTTGACAATATGTGGAGACTGAAGGTAGTTTTAAAAACCTCACCGTTTTTTCCATTAACTTAAAAAAGAGAAAGTATTAGCTGCCATCAACTCAAGTAAATCTGACATGACTGCAGTTGCCCCCACCCTTCCAAGTTTGCTGAGACACAAGGTAGCGTTATCCCCACTGCCCTGCTGATTCTCGACTACCTTATTGACTATACTGATTTGAGAGAGAAGAAAACACCGCTTTCAGAAATAATGGGTTCTTCATCATTAGAAATAACAGAAAAAGTATATAGTTGCTATTTTTGAGATCTTATGGAGTATTGCATACATCCAAACAAAACTGCAGCATCCTTAAAAAGTCTCAACTTCAAAACAGCCTAAAAAGCCATTCAAGTAAAACCTGCTATGGTTAGTCTTTCTGACAAATTATAAGAACCACTGTGACAACGATGCTTGTGTCTTACGATCATCTTTGGTCCAGTTTCTACTGCTATCTAATGCACACTGACAATTACAATCAGATCTGTGCTATGAATGCAAATTGAATCAAATAAAGTAGTTTAATGTCAACAGTTTTCCTAACTTAAGTGGATTTACGGAATAAAGGCACTTAAAGCAGGAGGGATAGAAACTATTTGTAACGACTTCCCTCACACTTCTTACTTATTTTCAGATCTTCCTCATCACTAGAATACAACATATCCATATACACTCAGCAGAGTGTGATTTTTATTTCCCAAAAGAAGTAAACAAATAATCTCTAATTTTAATTCTTGTCATCAGCTCTTCTTGACTTATAACAAATATTTATAAGAAAACCACATTTTCTATTTCTCAGCTATTCACTCCCAAAACCAAGACACTTCTAGATCAAAAAGGTTAAATTTCTAAATAAAAATCCAGTTGAGTATTTTGGCCTATATCTTACAAAACAGGTAAAAACTGTAATTACAGAAAATGCAGTCAATATGGAGAAAAGAAAGCTAGAGAGGGAACAAAAAGTGGCAAGAATATACGATACAAAACCCTATTAAAGACTTAAGCCAAGTTTCTGTAACATTGCCCGATACATTCCTCAGTGGCATCTTCTGATGGTCCCTCTACCCCAGCCCCACATCCTTAGTAACTACAGAGAAGCACTGCAGAATGGGACATGCACATCACTTTGGGATGGAGGAACAATTACTCATTCCAAGACTTCCGACGAAGGAGGACCAAAACCACCGAATAACCCTGTTCATTATTCCCAGATACTGGAGCCACGTCAAGAACACCTACTGGATAGTGGTAGTTCAGGAACCAGATTTTTAGATTGCATATCAGAGAGATCTGCTGTCAAAAACGCAAGTTGCCTTGTGAAGCATACAATGACAGAAGAGTCAAGGACACTCGTGGGTCAGTATCTCATTAAGGTGTTTATATTGAAAATATATTTATATAAAAAATTTTTCACACTGGATCACTCACTGGTTTGAGGATGTTTCAGATCCACAATAATTTCCTAGTGCACCTTTGAGAAAGTTGCCTCTTAATAAAAAGAAACCTTTACACACTTCAAAAATAGTATTCTTTGAACACAGCCCTTGAGACTTGCCTTGAAATGCAAGCAGGTGGTTTTGAACTATAAATTGGAAGCCACAGCAGCTTAAGGGAGTTCTGTACAGAACTTGGAGGATTTTCTGTAGTTTCTTTTTTTTTTTTTTTATGAGTACAGTTGGAAGATGTAGGTGAATACCTATTAGTTATCTGTGCACTGAATTTCTCTTGAATTATAACTAGAACATGCCCTTATGCTTTTGTACTGTGTAAATATCAAGCATAGCCATGAGACAGGCTAAAACCCAAAGCTTTTTTAAAGAATTCACAACAGGCAAAATTTTCCAAAGCTGATCTCTCTATTTATACCAGGACTGAAAGCCACTGTTTTGATCATGTAGACACATAAATATCTCCACATGAGAAAGCTATAAAGCCCAAATAACACAAAATTGTTAAGCCACAGTAAATATAATTTGTCCATGATGTCTAAAGTATTTATACTAAGCATCAAACTAGGCTGGAAGAACCGTGCAAACGGGACAGAAAAGGCGGCATCAGTAACAATCCATCAGTGGATATACGAGCAAGGTGAGCAGCGCTTCCTTTAACCCCACACTAGACACTGTGAGGTTCTTAAATACAGAGCATTTTTCTTTGTTAACCGATTTACTTTGGTAATGTCATTTATTTTCCATGGCCAACTAGATGCTTTAAGGTTTAGTTTATCCAATCCTATTTTCATTTAGTTCACAACACAACATGGCAGTATCACAAAACATGTCTGAGGTTGTTTTAATAAAAAAAAGTCAGTACTTCATTGCAAAAGGGTAAAGAAGGGGAATGGAGAAGAGCAGGAGAAATAATCCAGTTTACTATTAATGAACAAATGGTGGATTACAAACTTGCACCAGAACAAGAAAATTAGCACTATGAGCAGATGACCAAAGGTTTCTTCTACACCTCAGAGATAATACCATTAAAGATTTACTAAAGCAATGTTATTATTTAAGTGGCCTACATGACTGGAAATTGTTTAGAACAGAACTTACTGCTCCATGAACAACAGGAAACAAAACCACTTCTATGCAATGACTTCTTAAATCTGTCTACGCTACTTCTGATGAAAATTTTAGAGATTCAAACCATTGGCTGGGTTATTTTGCATGCTCATGGAGCAGAGCTGCTGAGCTTACTATCAACCAGAAATACTGAAAGTAGCTATGCTTTGAATCATCTATTTAAAATTGTCCTAATTTGCACCATGAACAAGCAGAAATAGTGTGGGGCTTTTTTTTAAATTTTAATCTTCTGAATTCCAACTTTTAGATTCTGTTCTCTTTTTTGGTGTGCTTTCTTTACCTAAGTTATTTTTATTTATATGCAGCGAACTCCAGGTAACAATAGATCCTTATAAGAGAAAAATGTTATTTGAGTTCAGTAGGGATAGAAGAACTGTAACTTTAGCAAGCAGGTATGATATATGAAGTTGGCAGCATATTAATGTAGCTACAGTGCAGAACATCTATTATGAAATAAGGAAAAGCTGTGTAGAAGTAGCATAGAAGTGAGTAGTCTCACCTTTGTAATCAAAAATTCATGCTGCTATTTCTAAATGCGCTACTTCTCTGTACTAAAACGGAAGACGAGCCAGAGCTCAGGGCAGGAACAGAGGGTAAGATTACCCCAAAATGCAAATATATTTTAAGAATACAAAATGACACAGATCAGAATGAATGCCATTCTTTCAGGAAACAAAGCCCACCAAAGCAAAACCATTTCACCAGCCATTAAGGCTACCTGGAAACCAGACACATTAAACAGAAAGTCCATAAATAATACAAAACTCGGCACTGTCACATACGTCATATATGATTTGCAATGATTGAAGGTAATTGATAATCTCAGTTCAAGAACAGAGAGTTTAGGTGAGGGGTAATTAGCATTTTAATTGCATAATTGAGAATTACAAATTACCTGTCTCGTGTAAAGAATAACTGAAGAGATTACACGACATTAGCTGGTATTTCGTCTTTTTGGCTAAACTGCATGGGCTGGTGAATTTAGAGAATCTGGAATGGCATTTTCCTCACACACACACACATTGTATTTTCTTTTCGTTTTGTAATTTCAGGGCTGTACTTTTATTACCACAGTTAGCTATTCCACATGAAGCAAGTTTTCCCCTATCATTTGGAAACCTAATATTTTTTAATAATTTTTGGGACAGAGAACAAAGAAACAACATGACCTCTACGATACCACAGTAGTTTAAGAATGCCTATGGAATTATCTCGCCTTCTCCCTCCCAGACAGATTGACGTAAGTTTCTTCTAACAGCTCTGAGTTTAAAACCATTTTTTTTCCAGTATGAGGAAAGGGCAAGAGTTTTAACAGGTACAGTTTTAAAGAAGTGCATATGCCCACTCACACTTGATTTGTCTTTCATCTAATTCTACGCTGGTGCGACATTCCTCTACCTCACTCTGAAAATTCATCAAATTATGCATTTTCAGAGCAGTTCAGCTAACCCATTTCATTACCAACGTTCAAATGCAAACAATGATTATATAAGTCTATAACCTCATACTCAGCTGCTGCTTTTCCAGAAGCTTGACAAGACAACTGAACAAGTACCCTAGAGATAGGACAGTTGTCAGAGTGCTCTGTAAATACACCTTCTCAATAAGTCAATCTTTAAATTAACACTCAAGAAGCTTTTTAAGAAGGTCTTCAGATATGGTTGTCAAATTATTATTTTCCTGAAACTCTTAACTCTACTCGAAAAATTCACCTATCATTTGTCAGAATTGTTTGATTCATCTGCATGAAAACCAGCTGACTTATGGATTCAAATATTATGACTATTGAAGTCCTTACAGTTACTGTTTCATAGCAATTAAGCTGATTAAGATATTCATAGTACAAACCTGCACAAATTTTAATGTTAATTCTGACAAACTTGCAAGTCAAGGTCTACCTCACTTTCTGCTTTTTTGGTATGCAGAAGCTCAGCCTGCAGTAAGCGTGTGCTGTCAGCAGAGGAACATGCCTCTTCCAGAGCTGCTAAGTCTGCCAAGGGGCTGTTACAGAGAAAACAAATAAGGTTTACCCAAAGGATAGCATCAGAGCTCCAGTGAGTCAAAGAACCACCATGAAGTAACTGACAGAAAAAGTATAAATAGCACAAGAGATTGCCATCACTAAGACTCCAGCTATGATCAGACCACTGCAAGTAATGAAACTGAATTGATTTGAATAACCACCCCTGCAGCTGAGCGAGGTAACAGACCCTGTGTGCAGTTCTGGAGTCTACTGCAACAGCAAGTAAAACAGCCCTCAGCTGCGTGGTTCAATACTGGCATCAGCGAGAACACAGCCATAGAGCATGCGTTTTAAGGTGGGAACTTCTCCTCCCCCTGCACTGCGATAACATCACCTTCCGTATGTTGCTTCATGCTCCTGCCTGCCTGTAAGTCTGGAACTCCCCATCTGTTGTATTTAGGCAGCTACCACAGCAGCGGGATCTCCTCATGCACTGCTCCTGTACAGCAATGTGGAAGCTATAAAACCTTGAATCCAGGATTTACTTTCGTCCATTTTCTACAGCAGAAGGACTTTTAAATGAGTTTTCAATCTTCACCAAGTACATATATGGAAAACAGATCCCACTGCCACACTACAAAGCAACAATCATTAAGAATGGTCTCAGTTTTATTTCTAAATAAGTAAGTTTTTATTTCTAAATAAGTCTCAGTTTTTATTTTCTAAAGTCCATTTGGAGTCACATCTGTTAGTAACAAGGCAGAACTAAGGTCTGCACTGGTCTAAATTTCATACTTAATCTAATATTACAGAAAGAGATGGCATGAATTTTTCTTAGACTCACTGCTCCATTTCCAGCTCTAATAATTCTAGATCTCAACTGGCATATTTTAAATTAAATTTTTTGTAGTTTAAACCTATTTATCAACAGCTAATTAATGAGGTCTAAATCCTTTGATGACAGAATGATTAAACTGCATTTTAACTAATCCATCTTTAATTAAAATGCTGCCAGCAAACCATTTCTGGATGTGTAAAAAGGACACATTTATAGATGCTCACTCTTTAACTATGCATTATGTAAAGCCAATAATTAGAAGAACTCATGATTTCAATTATATTTTAATTACTGTTACATATAAAACATGCTTTAATAGATGTAATGCAATACATTTTCTTTCTTTACAACTCACTAATCATTCCTATTGGGGTGACAACCAAATAAAAGGAAGTTTAATATATGCGCTAGTACAGGAATCTTGTTTTAGCTTTGAGCCAATTCTCTCTCCATTTCTTCTTTGCAGCAGAAAGGTACTTAATTATCTCCAAACCTGAAACACAAATGAATCCCTATAAATCCCTGTTAAAACTCTAAAAGGAGATTAGTGGTAACTGACCATAATAAAGAGAAATGCTTTATCCTTATTATTACACTTGTATGTCTTCCAACTTCTTCAACTCAAAACACAAGGCTACTAAAAACCTGCTAGTTAAGGAAAAAATATAAGACAACAATCTGTAGCGATTTTCCTATTTCTTTCCTTTACTAGTTTTAAGAAACAACACAAGTCAAGAGATGCTTTAATTATGGTAGAAGCCATCAATTTTCATTTATTTAGGGTACCCCTTGGCCTCCATCTGGGAGGGGATGGTGGTAAATGAACATAATGTGATGAGTGCAGCCAACTCCCCATTATCTGCATTAATGGGAGGCTGAGACTTATAAATATGAAAGTGATGGAAATTTTAACTGTCCTTTACTATGGCTAAGTCAATTTTTAATGCAAATACGGAACAAATTTTTTCTTTCTGAATCACAGAGAGTACAGATAGCTGGTTGGGAACACTCAATATCCTGTAGGAATTCAACCTTTATAATTGCATGTTATTACAATAGATATTTTTTGCTGAGACAACCTAAAATGTGATAAATTACAGTTATTAAGCATGTTTCTAAACTCCCCATGTTCCAAGTAGTTGTACAAGACAGAAAATTCAGTCTTAGGGTTTTGCTGCTTTCAGTGATCTGAATCTGGCATGAGGAAACTAATAAGCTTATGGCAGAAGCCTACTTAATTTACCCATTAAGTTGTACTTTATAAATATTCAAAAAGGTGTATTATGTTATTTCTACTGATTCAGATATGTTAAATTTAATTTTCATAAGCTGATTTCTACTGTTTGAATAGATTAATGAAATTGCTGATATTTTGGTTTATTTCAAGTTTTCTCTAAAAAATATTTAGCATTTAACAAACTCTGATAGTAAGATGCTTTCACATCACAGGCACCTATGATGAAGTCGCTGAACATATGGATATTGGAATATCCGCACAACAAGACTTAAGCTGCTGCATAGTTTGATTTATATAAATCCTCTCCTCTCATTTCCCTTTTGTCTATTCCTGCTTATAGAGTAAACTCTTGGGGGCAGGGAATATATTTTACTACCTTATAAAGTGCACTGCCCATTTATATTCTGATTAAATAACAAGAACAACAGCTTCTTATGAAGAGTATATGAACTGTATCTCCTCAAGAGAGAGCATATCTGGAAAGGTCATTTTGAATATTTAAGTATTCATACTTAACAGATGTCAAGAATAAATGCTGATGTGGCAACGTGCTTTATCAAGGTTTATCGAGAACACTCCTTACTTTTTAAAAGACTACAGTAGATCTACCTTGGGGAGAAACAAACAAACAAACAAAACAACTCTTAAATTTATTATGCGTGGCATCCAATTGCTGTTCCACCACGTCAGGAGTCTTGTAGTGCCAACACAAGTGACAAGCAGACAAGTGAGATTGTACCTTCCTCACATCACCTGTCCTCCCAACCCGGTTACTGTTTTTACTCTTATGGTGCCTCCCAGTGTGAGGCCAAGGACAAATATGCTTAAGGACTGCATGTACAGTAATATTAAATGAGAAGAAATATTCAAGAAGCAGAAATATTT
Organism: Nipponia nippon; assembly: GCF_047370975.1. Taxonomy (NCBI): domain Eukaryota; kingdom Metazoa; phylum Chordata; class Aves; order Pelecaniformes; family Threskiornithidae; genus Nipponia; species Nipponia nippon. Next base: position 42,672,777 of record NW_028262391.1, read on the forward strand.
TAGCTGTTAGAAGCACTGTGGAAGGACAGTAATAAGGCCAATACCAGAAATAACATTATGATAGAAGCTAATCAGATATGAAATCAGGATGAAAGCAACAGCTTGTCTTACTTTCAGTTTAATTTCCTGATGTATTTAAATGCTAACTATAGTAACTGCTTTTGTTTTAAGATGGCACTTTGGCCAATAAGTGCTATGATTTCCTTCTCTGTCTACAGGGACTTTCTACTGAAGCAAGGACACAGCATGCAAATGCCAGCTGCCTACTTGCTTTCATGCTGAGCAAGTCTACTATACCGGAGTAATGCAGGAAGGGAGAGGTGACTAACATTTTCTCGGGGGGATACTTTTTTGGAGAGCTCATGCCAGACGATTTTACTTCCCAGAAGGCACAACTCTGCAACCCCACCTGGATCTCCCACGTGTTTTCTGGAGTAACACAGTGCATGGCTGCTTCCCTAGCAGAGAACATGCAACTCAATATAAAAAACCTGGTTAATTATTTCAGAATCATCTAGTTAACTCCAGAACATTATCCAAACTTTTCTTAAAATTGCATTTTCCCTACCCCCAGAAGCCTAGAGTAAGAAGGTGTGTTTGGTTGGGTCTGCTCCCGGATACTGTATTGTCAAAACAAAAGTTTTTCTGGCTTGTGCAGATAAATGGCAGATCAGAGATGTCCTTCTCTAATCTTTCTGACCATGTTTCAAGGGTCCTGGTCATATAAAATGAGTGAATAGCTGCCCAGAGAACTAGACCATTTACCACAAATTACTTCTTTATGGAAGAATCAATTTTATAGTCTCCTGAATTTCAAACACTTGCCTCTTCAATCCAGTGGAATTACTCTTTTGAGAGCCAAGCCTGAGATAGATGACTCCAAGGATCTACTCTTGGGGCTATGAACTATCTGTTATAAAAATCTAGAGAGGACTTATAAGTCTTTGAAAAAGACTCCGAGTAAAGAAAACATGTATCAACACTTTAACACTATATGGCTAAAAGTGTCCAGATTAATCTGTTGAGTCTCCAACAATCTTCTGTCCCAACAGACCAGAAAGCTGAAGTCAAGTCAATCTAATACAACAGAACCAGAACGTGTTTTCAAGAGACAGAAGAGGCTACACTCCCCTGCATGCTGTCCTGGAAACTCCAACATGCATGGGTTTCTGCTCATGGGGGTAGAATTTTGCAAAGCTGAACTCATGAGAATAAAGCTTTAGAAACATATTACCTAATTTCAACTCCTAAGACGACAATATGCAACTTTCAAAACAAATAGCATTACAAGATACGGGGAACAAAGTGAAATGTGTTCAGCAGAGATGATTCCAACAGCTCTCAAGCTCTTGCAGTCCCAAGAAGAAATCCGTAACACTGATCGTGGTTCCCTTAGTCCACACTGCAGAGTGCAAATCATCATTCAGGTGAAAGCAAAGGGCAAGCACACCCTCAATAGAACTTTCAACAATTCAAGCTGTCACGCAAGGCTTGACAAATCCACTTGCCTGCTCATAAGTGACACACAGAAAACTGCCCAGCTCAGTGCTCATCAGTTTCTGCAGATCTACTGCTTTTATTAGAAAGAATTAAAACTGTAAGGATTAGAAAGATGACATCAACCGACTATAAATGAGCCTAACATTTCACTGCATGCCTAAGAGTCTGAGGATGTTTTGGTTACTCCACTCCTGACATTGCAGGGCCTCCACTAGCAGCAAATAAAGCAAGAATTCCAGTAGTTGGCCAACAGTATAATTTTTAGATCTGTCAAAAAAAATGAAAGAAGAAGTTTTGTCCTGATGCTGCACATGTACTTAGGGCTTGAAACTGCTCATGTCAGGACGTGAAACTGCATAGCAAAGCCATATCTGTTGGGAGGCAGAGTCATGCTCTTGCACCAAAATGGCATCATCTGTTCTCTCTATATAGAAGATTTGTTACCCACCAACCACAGCTCCTTCTCCCTACAGGAAGATGAAGGCACACAGGAAAACCGGGCAACATGCAGAGGCAGTGCTTGCAGGACAACAGCTCCCAGGCTAACCCCACTAACCCCTTCTGCGCTTCCTGCTGATGTAGGTGAACAAACAATCACATCCTCAAAGACAGCGGAAAAAGATCTACATAGTCACACTGCCTTAAAGCATGTCCCAGAGTCTAATGCCATGTCCAAGCAGCAGTGGATTGATCTATAGAAATTCTCAACACTTATTCCTTGCCTTGCAAATCTCTGCAACAGGGATGTGAGTGGCTCCAACAGACAGTCCAGGATGCCTACAAGCCATAGGCACTAGTTCTGCCAGCAATATAAAAAGTGTTTTAAATACCTCTTGATTCAGCTGGCAATTATCTTTTCACTAGTATATTATACCTTTCACCTCTCTCTGGAGGTACCTACACACAGAAGAGGTAAACCTCTTTTACTAGATTCAGTAAACTTACGAGACATAAACAGAAATATGGGCTTTATTTGCCATTCCTCACTGACAAAGTGAGTACCAGATGAGAACAGTGCTGAAACCCCATAAGCAGGGTACAGGAGCAGCCACCATCAGGTTTGACAAGTCTCCACAAACACAAGGCAAAAAGATCTGGCTCATGCCCCAAGTGCCAGACAGAGGACCAAGACCAGCGGGGATGTCAGAAGACCAGGACATGTTGTTGAAGACCATGGCAAATCAGGGAGCAGCAAGGGCTGCTGAATTCTCTGAATTCAGGGTAAAGTTTAGGAAACACTGACCACTGGTTTGCTCAGACACATGCGTTTTTACACTTAACTTACCTTCTACACAGACATCAGACACGGAAGTACTATAGAGAGAGATGTAAAAAAACATTACCTTGGCCTAGATTCATTCCCCTGAGGTAATTAAGCCTTTGTTCTGATGTATATATAAAAATCTCATTAGCTGTTTCTGAGAGAGTTTCACTACACAGAGGACATGTTCAGTTGTTTGCAAACTCTCATGTCTAAATTACTTCCAGATCACAAGTCCAGCATTCTCTAGCTTTCATTTAAATTCTTTCTTCTAAAATTTATGACCTCTCTCGTCTATATTAAAAAATTTATATTAATAAGCTCAGCTGATCAAATGATCCAGATCTTACTGCTCAACCTTCCCATCATTTTGATGACCTACTAACTCTCAAAGGTCTACATCTATATGATTTATTTTGATCTAGAAATTACTTCTGAGAAGTCAAATACCATCAGATTTAATATCAACTCCTTTGTAACCCCACTTGTGAAAAAAGAACAAGTGTTAGAAGATGACTTGTTCCTGACAACTACTTCTGTCAGTTAGCCAGGTTTCAATCCATTTAATGTGTACCTTATTAATATTGTATACAACTAATCAGAATGTTGTGTGATAATAAGTCAAACGTATTACTGGAGGCTAAGCATATTACAGCCATGGAGTTAACTTTATTAACTAAATGTAATCTAATTTAAAAAATTAAATCCAGGTTTCTTTAATAAGATGTCCTTCATAACACCACATTAACTCAAATTAATCAAATACTTGTCCTCCACTACTGGAACCTCGTATCAGCACTGTCATAGCTGCCAAATAAGCTTCCCTCATCAGGAATTCAACCTGGCATCTCCCATAACCCCAGTCTGCACCTACTGGTTGTTCCCTTTTGTCCTGCCCCAAATGTAAATCAGAATCAGATGATCTGCTAAAATTTAAACAACTTTTTAGATCTCCTATATTGCATACATATATCGATATTAAAATAGTTAGGAAGCAGTAACAGCAAACAAAAATGTGCATATTTTTTCACTTTTAATACTATACCCACTGGAGAAGAAATGGAAGTGTTAAATGAGATCTGTCTACATCATGGATTCATTTAATAAAGTTAATAATGAAATGATTTTTATATTCAAGAACATAAATGTGATATATTAAAGCAATTGACAGCTAAAAAACAAATTTTAATTCTTCACTTTTCAAGTATATTTTAAACTGTATTTTTTAAAGGACTACTTATTTAACTATAGATGTCAGTTGGCTGGTAATTCCACCAAACGAATGACTTTTTGCCTTCATTTTTGAGTTCAGTTACTTTTATTTGTCCCCAAGTATTCAGCAGAAACCAGTTACATCAATAAAAAATGTCAATTTTGATCTGCCTCATGAGATGCAACAGCTCCAGATAGATTTTCAGTCAGAAGACAGGGTGACTGGAACAGCTATTATTAACAGCCATTAGACAGAGTGGCAGGACCAGAAGACAGCTCCCTAGATTTAGGCCGGATTAAGTGGATACTGTACGCAGACAGACCTTCAAGCACTGTAAATAACTTTAAAACTCTACATTGTGGTTGAACTCTCTCTGCCGTCAGAATTGGTTAGGTCACATCACATCAGATGGTTTACAGCAAAGTGACAAGCACTTTGCTAAACAGCAAACTGTATATGGCTTATCATAATAAATTAAAATTACTTAATACAGGTACTTGAGCAAAGGTCTACAAGAACGAGTGAGGTAAAGGAGATTGTTTGACATAGAACTAATCAGAAAATCACTATAGGAAAGGAGAAAATACAGCAGCTTTGCTAGAGATATCACTGGCTTAATTTTAAATAACATTTTCTGTTTCTCTCCTGTGCTATCAAATCATTCTTTGGTTTTATGCCATCTGCACTTAAAATGGACTAGTCAAATAGAAATAGTTTTTAATTGAGTAGGTGCCTAAGTTTCATGACAGATAAAGCATCATGGGTAAATACCCAGTTTTCATGAGCCAAAGATAGGACATCAGTATTATTCATATTAAGAAAGGAATCAAAGCAAACCTTTGCAACTAAGATGTTACGCAGCAGTTCCTGATTTTCTTTAACAAAATGCATAGTGATCATGATAGCATTTAACTTTCCTTTTCCTTTCATACTTGTTGCATTTTGTTTCTGACACATTTACCACCATCCATCTCAAAAAAACGCAAAACCAAACAAAACCCCATAAAATATAGAGCAATATAAAACTGAAAAGGACTCCAAACCCCAACAAACTTAACCCAAAGCAGCTACTGGAGAAGCGATCACAGAAATGCTGCCATTTCTTCTTTATTATTAATATGTTTGAAGTCCCTCTTACTGCTCTCTGAAGCTCCAGGTTTGTATTCTGTAGCACTGCAGCATTTGTAATAGAACAAACAATGGGAAAATTACTTTTACTCAAGCATTTCATGCTTTTATGCTAATTACTTCCATGAACTTCAAGAGAGACCGCTTTATGCAGCATTCTCCTAGTGCCAGAATCCTGCTCGGGACAAGAGGCAGGAGCGGTTCTTCCTGGGGACCTGCCTTTGCCTCTGAGCTACCCCATGCTCACTCCACCAAATCGGTGACTTGCGTGGTGAACCTACGCTGCTGCTCACTGGTTTCTTTAACGTGGTACTAGAGGACGGCAAGCAGATTGCACAAACTTCTGCCACTCCTTTTTGACAGCAGCATCTCTTTATGCCCCTCCTGGACTATTACCAAGGATTTTAAATCAAGACTAGCTGAGAAGATACAAAGTCATTTCAGAAAGCATCTAAATATCTTCGAAGTTTAAGCCCACATCCCCAAAATCCTAAAGCACTGATTCATACTCTGTCCAAAAAGACAGAGTTGCCTTCAAAAATCCAGCCTTTAAAAGCTTAAATTCTACTCAAAAGGCACTATGGAAGTGGGACTACAGCACTTTTCAAAATTGAAACCAAGGTCTTTCCTTACATTAGCAGCAGCTCCTTTGATAATCTAAGCTGAAAGGAATCCAATATATTTTTCGCTCTCTAGCCTTACTTTTAATTCCCTGTTAGCCTGATAACGAAAACAGATGAATCCATTTCACTTGCAGCTTCTTGTGCACTGGGTGAGCTTGCCAGCCCCCAACACAGCCCAAGCCTGCCTTTGGGAAAGCACAGCTCCTCCAGGCTTCTCCAGGCAAGTGAATTGAATTATTTCTACCAGTCTTCATTAGAAAAAATGGGAAAGGAGCAGCTTATGGATTACATTTAACAACTACAGTGACTCTGTAGGAAGAACACAGATTTTTAATTTCCCTTTCTGAATTTCTAATAATTGCAACCAAAAATGGACACCTTTGTTAAAATGCACACAATATGGAAATAAACTGCAGTTCTCCAAACTATTTTATTTTCCTACAAAAATAATCAATGCTATAAAAGCTCTTTAAATTGCTACAAGTTATCTTTTCCATGTGTACAATCATTCAGATTTTCATCTTCTTGATCACAGCTAGTCAAAACAAGACCAAGATGTACAAAGCTCACCAACAGCTAAAAAAAAAAAAAAAATATTTTTTCTTTGTACCACTATTTTTATAATACATTTTATCATGTTTCCCTTGAGTGAGTTTTCTACATAGTCTTGCAAAACTCCTTTACAAATACTCCAGGCTTTTGGAGGAGAATAAAAGTTTCACCTATTTATTCCAGCTGTTTTCAGTACTTGCAGCAATTACTGCACTAGGGTGAACTGCAATCTAGAGACTACCCAGACTCATGTTCCCACTCCATCATTTACCAGCAGTTTAATTTTGTTCTCCTTATATTCACTGTGTTAAGAATCTTTAAAAACACATATACCGCTTTTTTAATTAGTAATTTCCTGAGTTGTATTCTGCTTTTATTTCACCTCTTAATGACTAACAACAACAAAAAAAACTTGTAATAAAAGCAAATCTGATTAGCTTAACACAAAACTGGAATTTGACCTTAATACAGCACACAAGCATAACTGTGGAAGCTGTATATTGCATTTGAAAGGGAAGAGGGCTTTAGGGGTGGCTTTTGAAGCACATTTGAGTATTATCATAGGGGAGCAAGAGATCCAGCTGAGGTTGGCCATTTGCTGTTATAGGTACTGTACAGAGAATTGGAGCTTCTGCTCTGTCTCCACAGAGAAGAGAAATAACTGAAGGAAAAACATAAGGTGGTCAAAGAGACTTGTTTAGCATCTCCTGGCAGAGCTCAGTACGGAAACACATTTTTAACTTCTGGTCCAAGCCTTAGCCCCTGGATACGCTGATACTCGTCCCAGCTGGTCGAGCTGGCGGTGTCTCAGCTGGCAGCTTTCTTGACTTCTGTTATTAGACAAGCATTTCTTATAATTCTAGTTTTATGTTCTTATATGACAACTGTTGTGCAGGGCAAGTTCATCTTACCTCCATTAGTGAATTACCTGTATTAATAGTATTAAAAAAACAAATATTTTCATACCACAGGATGTATATGGGGAAAAGTCTTCACAAGGCTATGCATTGTCACACTGGCACTTAGCGATGCTTTGATGCACTTGCACCCAAACAACAGCAATCTTTAGCCTCACAGAAAATCATACATTCAAGGCCAGTAACTCATTTACTAAGGATTCTCAAGTGCAATAAATCCTTAAATAGGGAATACCACTAGACTTCACAGAAAATTAATCTGATATAGTTTCCTAGTTAGAAAAAGATAAAGCACACCATATTCTACGAACTACCTATTTTTATTCAGAATAAAGAGAATTATATAAGCCATATACAGCTTTTGAGTTTGCCAACTACAACTACCAAACTATTGCCTCTCCTTGAATCTTCTTTGAATAAAAAGGAGGAATAAACAAATGAAAAAGCAAACAAATAACATCTTACCAACCTGATGAAATCCTAGTGGCTTCTCACACTCTCAAAAGTAAAATGCTATCCTTTTGCTTCCCGTTTCCTACTCTCCTTTCCTAAAAACCCCGTGAACATGAGGAATCTGGTTTTGTTTTTAACAACTTCTTGATTTACTCTACATTGAACTTTTCCAATAACAGCGAGTTCATGTAAAATTTGTCTGTGTAGATTCTTTGTGGGCTAAAGATCATGTCTGTATCTTCTTGTACTTGCTATTACGTTTAGTAGTCTTATAAGCATTCCTCTTCCCTAATCCCTTTGGACTTCTGTATCTTTCAACAATGTCTCTTCATAAGCCTGCACTCCAACTTAGAGCAGCATTTGCTTTCTCTAATCACTCTGAATATCAAGACCTTTGAATGCGATTATAGATACTGTTTTTTATATTGCTTAGACTTCTATAACAAGAGAACAGAACTACACACCAAGTCCCCACTAAATCTTTGTGTGCTGCTGAGGCATTTTCCTGCAATACACCCTTCCACTTGTATCTACTTATACTGAAATCTGGGGTGTGCTTCTTGGTTCTGCTCATTTCAGTAGTCCTCACCACTGTGCTGCAAAAAACACCACAGTGTTCACAGGCTGTATATGGCACACAAACGTTTTTTGCAGACTACAGACTTGTATAACAAACCCTTGGGTAGGAGTGAAGTATCGTGACAAAGGCCAGACTCTCTGGCGTTTTCCTTCTCACCTCTGCAGATATGGATGTTTAAGAGTTTGTTCTACAGTCCTCTGCCAGCCTCTTGCATGTAGATCAGGAAGGATAAATGGGGAATAACGGGTCTTGCCAAGAAGAATTTGGCAAAGTTCACGTCTTCTCTCCCTGAAACTGCGACTGCAAGAATCTCCAGAAGCTGCTAATAACCCCACAGGGCACTGCCGCTCCAACAGCCTTTTGAGAGAGACACGTTTCATACCTGTAACGACAACTCCTGAAGCTGCTAAAGCCTCTAAGACAATGTGCTCCATCAGGGCTTATTTAAACCAATTTTAAACATTAGAGAGAGAGGGGTGGGGGGGGGGGGGTGCGCACGCGCGCATGCGCATACACCCCCCATAAACTGAAATACATACAAATAATATTTTAAACATACATAGAACCCAGCTAGAGCACTTGAACTCCGTTTTTCTTTCACCCACACAGCCTGTTTCCTTATACCACACCTTTCAGACTTTCCATGATCACTATTTCTAATAACTTCACCAGCAATGAAAACACATTCTAGAAACTAACTAGTGCTATTTAAAAAATAACAGTATTCCTTTTGGTATCTTTGCACCCAACTGGTATAAACCCTCAGTAACAAACGTTTTGACAGCCCATGTATCTGCAGAAAGCCCTCCTCAATCTTTCTGCACTTTGCAATATTGAACAGAGCAAGCTCCATGCCAAGTACCCAGATCTTGAAAACACTCCTGATAACTTAATTTCCTTCTGAATTTAACCATTCAAAAATCACTGTTTTTCAGCTCTTCAGAGATCTTAAATTCTCCCTGGAATAACAGATTGTCATTACGATTTAGAAAGACAAAATGTTGAATGGGACCAAACAAAAGATCAGGCTGATAACAAGCAAAATTCTGAGCTCGGGTATTTTTAATTTCTACACTAATCTCATTTTTTTTCAGCTTCTCTACTTCATAGATCTTTTTTTTACCAAACTCCTTTCACCATGATTTTCTGAACTATCCTCTCGCAAGTTCATTACTGCCTGTTATAATCTGTCCACAACATTTCTAGGAAACATATATCCCATATATCACAAATAGTGGGACAGATACTGTGAGACACCTTTCTTTGTTTCAGTACATTGCATGTGGCTGAAAAGTGACTAAAAAAGACTGAAAAGATACAAGTGAAGAGGGAGGGAAGGAGGAGGAAATAAGGATGCTTGTAGACTTGCTCCCTGGCGCAATTTAAATAGCAAAAAGGGAAAGAAGAATTAAAAAGAATAAATACCAGTTATTAGGCTGGTTCTTCTGAAACAGCATGTCGCCATAGACATTTCAGAAATGGCTGCCAGCCGAGTATTTTTAAGTGATTTCAAAGAAACAAGATATGAAACCAGAGATGTTAAAAACGAAGCTGGAAATCTGAACTTATGTCTAATGCCATTATAAGTCTGGAAAGCAAGAGAAGCTATAGTTTCAGCCATGCTTCTTCGCTGATACATGTGTACAAGAGCCTCACCAGAGCTCTGCTCTCTACTTCAAACTCCACGTCAGCAGCTAGAAACACAATCACAGTTGGTACAGAATTTCCATGTTACCTTTTCTATACATCCTGTTCAGAAAAAAAGCAGCATGTAGCGTGCACGTAAAAAGCCGTATTTTGAATGCTGAGCAACATATATTCACTCCAGTGTGCAATATGATTTAACCTATATTTTTAGAGGAATATCTTGCAAGACAACAGTTTAAAGTATTTGTTTAAGGAAATGTCATTCCTATCAACAGTCCTATTCTTTGGACAGTCACATCAGACCAGTCTTTCACAGCAACAGGTAGCATGAGAGTTTCAAGGTCAACATTTTTTGCTGAGTCTATTGCATAAGATGAGGTCTGTACTGGAAAAAACACAGTTGTTTGGTTTTTTTTTTTCTCTCCCAATTCTTAACAGCTTTCTTTTTTTTATTATTCCTTAAAAATGTTCCTCAGCACAGATTGAAAGCTTATGTTGTTCACACTCAGACCAGCATTACCATGCAGGGTTTATAAGTATATCTCAGAGAGGCACACTTCTAGGGAGTTTAACAGATACTTTGTTATAACAATACAAATCAGCAAGACTAGTGGCTTTAAAAAAGTATTCTTGTTAGCAGTATGCTGTATGAACATTACTTTTATCAAAACCATGTGCCAACTCGCCCTACAAATAAATTGCAACCTCATAAAATTGTCAAAATTGTATCCCTTAGGAACAACAAAAGTTTGATTCACATGCACTTTCTGCATTGTAAAATATTTCATATTTTGTTTCTCCTATGTAAAGCGTAATAGGCTACATAATTTGATTTATACTTTGGGGATCTGGTACATCTATTAACTATGTAAAAGACAGCGCACCAAATATTTCACAGTTTATGCTCCAAGTTTCAAATATTCCTGATACCGAAATAATGAATGGGTGCAGGCAAGAAAGCACTGGAGGAAAAAAAAAAAAAAACAAAAAACCAACAACAGAAAAGAATTGTCTGCTGACTATTGCCAGCCTAAATCATTACAGAGTAAAGCAGGAGCCAGACTGGGGAAACTTTAAGAGCTGAGAGACCAAAAAAAATTAGCTTCCTAATGAAGTAGTAGCTTTCTAGTATCGGGATGGGGAAACATTTTCATTCATGCCTATACCATAATTTACATTGAAATTAATATCCCTATGTGAACTGAGAAAAAATATTTTATTATGAATAAAACATAATTGATTAATTTGAAATATGAAGAGGAAATAATGCTAGCTAGATTGTTACTATGAATGAAAACCTTACCTCAGTTTGCAAATTACTAATTTTGGAAATGAAGATCATATATGCAATTTAGTAGCCACTTTTCAAAAAAATCCCTCTCAAATCCTTGTTATAAGTCACATCAGAAGAGTCTGTCACATGTGCTAAAAACCCCTGACATTATGTGCACATTAATATAGGAACAATGACATCGACAGCACTCTGTGCATACGACGAGTTAAATCTGTACTTTTGAACAATTCTTTCCATTTTTCAGATGATGAAAACACAAGTTTTCTGGATTTTAATAGTAAGTAAATTGTTCTGAATAGTGTAAACAACTGCTATAATACACATATTAAAACTTTAAGATCAGAAAGATCAGCTCTTCATTATGTCCAAGTTTAGCCTGTGCATGTGAACAGTAAACCCCCAGGCCCCCTAACAATAGTACTGCCCCCCAGCTACAAAAATTACAAACTACATCCACAGTAGCAGTACACCCAAACTCTGTAACAGATTAGAATTAAAATTGAGCAACGCACCAAGGCAGCTATTAGTCTTTCAACTCAAGTGTCAACTTCAAACAAATTAACAAACAAGCAAATGGTGTCTTGACAATTACAAACTGCATTTCCAAATCCCAATTCCAGTGCAATATTCCTGAGTAAGTTTTCTGAACTATAGTTATTTACTTGAGTAAAAAAAATACTGCCACATGTGGTTCTGAAATATTCTGCAAGCTATCACATCCACTTCACCATCCAATTCTTTAATGAAAGACACATACTGGAGATGAAAGAAAAGACATCAGAGCAAAAATTTGATATATAAGAGGTGCAATTTACATCACACATGCAACCCTTGTCAAATTCCTCCAACTACACCCGTCTACACATAATCTATAGCTAAGATGAAGCTGAATATTCTCCAAGAACCGCATGATGTGAACCATATCTCAGCTTGAATCCACAAAGGAAATGGACAATAGTTGAGATTTTTGCACAGTATCATCCATTTTCAGCACACGCTCTTGAAATTACAGAAGACAAGTAAGCACAGTAACAACTAATTGTACGGCCCTTCCCTTTCCCTTAGAGGTTTATATTTTTCTCTTCAAAGCTTTATAGATTGATTGTAAAGCCATGCTGTAAATCAAAAGAAAGCCACTACTCATTACCTAGTTAACATTTTCTGGGCTCTTACTGTGAAGCTATTTCTCTGCTGTTTGATCTCGAGGCCACTGGCAATGTCTACAAGCACACTACCTATCATGGCAGCTGATACACACTTTTTCCCAGATCCCTTTTCAGCGGCTTGATGAATTTCCACCTGCTTCCAGTTCTAAAGAGAACCACCAAGATAAACGATTCATGGATTCAAAATACTTGTTCAGGTTGAAACAAGGAAAAATATATGTAAAACCAGTGACTCAGAGTTAAAGAAAATGGAGTGCATTGTCTACTGGTGTAGGCCAACATGCCCAGCTGTGATTGCCTACGCTCCATCTGAAAAATAAAGGAAGTAATGTTTGTTTTGTTTTTCCCCAGAAAATGAAGATTGAAAACTACTGTTACCACTGTAAAAGTTATCTCCCAGCAAGGAAAAATACATAAAAAGACATGCTTTCTGTTCATCCCTATCAGGTTCTAAGTTTCTCCCTGATATATGAAAGATGGCATGGAAATTTTCATTTTCTGGAGTTTTTTATCCCTGAAATACCAGGAAAGATCAAGCCTCTTCTTTCTAGTGTTGCTGGAGGGCACTGCTCAAACAATCCACTGCTCTTTTGGCAGGCAACAGCACTCAGTCCTTCACTCAGGTTCTTTCTAGATAAAAGCAAATACTTTAAGCCACATTTTCATCGCTGCCAGCTTTGAGAAGCCCCGTGCCTCATGTTTTAGTACAAACAGTGCACATAGCTACGAATGGCAGATCCCCACCAGCACCCACGGCTGCCACTGCACAAGGCCTAGCAGCTGTGGCTAGGGCTGGGCAGCAGCTGCCCTGGCTGGATGCAAGAGGAGGTACCTGTAGGAGTTTGAGCATACCTCTGGGGCCTGGGGACTTGCGTGGCAAGGGACACTGGATGCTAGCAGAGGGCTAATCAGCAGGTGTGGAAGCAATAAAGGAAGATGAATGGCACTTGGTAATGATCTGGCATTTATTTGGAGTGACAATGGTGACAGCTGTGATTTGCCATGATTTGTAGCTGTAAGTTGGAAGCCTGGAGCCCCACACCCTGTTCAGGTGTTGAGGATCAATAAGAGGCCACCAGCAGACCCTCAAGACTAATTTGGTGCAGAGTGCTGGCTGGCATGGAGAAGCAGGATCCCATACTTGAACTGGTCCCACTAGCACCCTACCTGCTCCCCACCTACCACAGTCCAGCAACCTGGCCCAGTACAAACCCACAATATGCAACCTTTGTCTCACACGTTCAGAAGTAAAACACTTGAACAATTTCCATCTACACATGCTTACACCCACTGATTTTTCCAACCTGTCTTTAAAGAATCAAAGCAGCAGCAAAGGGCACACCCCTACCCTTTCCCTCTGCGTCACCTCAGCAAACAGGAGGGGAAGAAACAGGGAGCAAGATAAAACGTATAGACTGAACATTGAAGGAATCGTTACACCTGGCAAACAGCAAAGTAATTTAGCTAAAAATAACGTGCAGGGATCACTCCTGCAGATGTAGGTACAGCCAGGGTGCCTGTAGAGAAGCAGTACATTTTGTGTAGAGCAAGCGGGATAACCTACAGGAGGTTATGGAGCTCTATGTAAGAACTGGTCATCTCACCTGAGCTCCATAACATGGTACACAATCTCAGGGCAGTGCATTTCCCCGTAATATTTTGGAATAAACATTTAGATGTTTGTCAAAATATTTTGGAATACACTTTTGAACTGCTGAAAGGCCTCTTTTAAAATTACTTCTTCATACAATTACGCATGCTAAGCATAACTGAACCAAAACCTAACATACCTTTCCTCAAAAAACCAATTTGACAAATTTCACTGGAAGTTCTACGCAATAGGTAAAAGATATCACTTGTGTCTGCACACACAAATGAATCTGCATCCTTTAGCATGAGCCCAACAGAAAAAACTTATCCATTTTTTACTTGTCAAGTCCTCTCTTCATTTCTCAAAAACAGAAGCTCTTCACTTAACGTTGCCTGAGACTATTTTGAGTATCATCAATATTTTAAATTTAGAAAAGTACCAAACAATGTAATAAATACAAATCACCAACTGAAAAAAAAAAAAAGCAGAAATGAACCTGACCCTTCCTGTCCTAGGGTTGGTATATTCAGGACCAATTTGTCTTTATGCCTCAGTGCAGTATTATGGTGAGTGAAAGGTGCTTCTGGCCATCTCGGACTTGAACTTCAGAGACAGGTAGCCTAACATCCCTCTTCACATCTCATGACTACTTTCACTTTGCAAAAGCCTTTGAAGACATGATGCAAGTTCTATACATTTCATCACAGTTATATCACAGTTAATGACCAAATCGTGCTCAGCACTAAAGAAGAAACATGAGAAAACAGGGAGGTGGGGGCAGGAAATCTGCAATAGACAAATATTATTTTAATTTCTGCTAGGAATAATGCACATGCTTTGATTGATAAGACATAAACAAACAAATGCCAGAATTAAGGAAGGGAAAATGCACACGTTGCATCTCTTCAAAAGGAAGCAGATTCCCCTGAAGGCAAGCATCGGCTCCTGGGATTTTACCCCAGATTCTACCCACTGCCTTCCGCAGACCGATGGCTGGAAGATGAACATATTCTTCTTGTTCACCAAAACATTTCACTCATGCATACTGAATATCAGATGGTAACCCGTGTTCCTAAGCAACCCCACGCTCACTCCACATTCTCCCCCCTCTGCCACCGCTAGACAAGAGGTTTTAATCATCAGTTCACACTGCACCCAACGTGCAAGGATCCCATCACGAGAGGCTTGGGCACAGCACTGCATTAAGCAGCATCAGGCAGCTCCAGCCCCTGTTCTGTCTTCACCAAGGCATGCGGAGCATAACTAAAAGACAGCATTGTTACTTTTGAGTTGTTTATAAAGACACATTTTGAAAAAAAAATCCTGGCTTAAACATAAAATGCTTGCAAATACAAGCTAAAAATTTATATTCTTGCCAGCAGGTATGGAAACATTCTTTTAGAGGTACTGAGGGTTAAACTTTTTTCTGACACTTGTAATATTCAGTGCTGGAAAAAAACCTCTGCAAAGAATAATTGCTCCCACAGGGACCAATCCATGGGTCACAGTTTTTTGCACTTGACGGCAATAGAGCCTTGAATGAGATTTTCTATAAAACCTAGACTTAAGCTTGCAGCATAATCACAATGTTTGCCCTAGCTCTAGAAGCTGAACTAAAGCACCACTTCTACAGCGTAATTATTCCACATATGTTCCAAAAACCCATGGGGAAATTTTATTATTCAGAAGAATAAATAGGGTAAAAATAAATGGTTTTTAATTTTAGCCAATTTTTACACTCCTTATGAATTTTCATTTTTCTTATGCAAGTTTAAGTCCATGGGAGAGAGGATTTGCCTTGAAGAAATAATTAAACTTTCATCTTCAGTTATGCTTCTTAGCAAATACACAGCCACCCACATAGCATAGTTTCAAATTGAATATTTGAAGTCTGAACTTCTGTTCAACAACACAGAGTAAGCAGAAGCACAGTAAGGGCTTAGGTTAGAAGGAGGTTGGGGTCCCAACATAGAGCTTAATTTGCTCTCAATACTTTTTTGAATATTTGAACTGTTCTTAGAGAATAATGCAGTAATTTGTCACATGGGATATGTAAACCTATTGCCTTAAGGATAATAAAAGATTGTAAGACACAATTTGTGATGACGATGTCTGAACCAGGTTTAGGCAGCTGCAGAAGTCAGAATTTTCTGGGAAGGGAAGCTGAGGAAGCAGGACTCCAGCCTGTTCAGGAAGATGCAGGCACATTTTGAGCTTAAGTCTACCCATGACGCCTTCTCCAATTCCTGGGAACATTTCAACACTCCTTTCTTAATGCCAGGGCCAAACAAACGACTACACAGGTGCTCTGTAGACAGGTCACAAAATCTGCACATCCCCAAGCTCATTCGCAAACAAGCTGCACCCTGTTCCACAGGGGCCCGCTGATCCGTTCACTGGCCTCATACCATCTCTGCAAGTGCTGCTCCTTTTTCCCAGAGCTCAGGCTGTTTTCCAGCACCTGAGCTGGCTAAAGAGAAGGGCAGAAAGATCAAACACCAACAGTGGAAATCAGAGGTTAATGCAGACTGATGGGCTGAAATCTAAGAACGGATTAATTTTCAATGCTCATTCTAAACTGCAGTAGGGGCCCAGAGAGCAGCAGTTCAGCAATCTTCCTAAGATTCCTAAGATGCCAAATCTAACTCCAAGGGCCTATCGTAGGTGGTAAAGTCACTACACTGATCCCAAGTGTTAGAACCAATATGTAAACGAAGCACAAAGCGATACAGAAAACTACCAGAAAGAAGTTATAACACCCGTTCAGGAACTCTTTCAAGTAACAGAAGCCTCCTTGCCCTACCGGCCCCAAATAACCAACAAGCTCACCTGAACCAAACAAATTCTAGACCCCCTAGGAAGCTCTTATGGACACAAGCTTCTCTGATCTGCAACTGCAACAGAAACAGTGTTGGCCAAGACATTCCTCAGTTAAATGGTTTCTTGTCATATGATATTGACTTCCTTCGCACAAAGACAGAATTTCTGATCAAAACCACATGACTCCTCCCTCAAGACAAACATCTCTGAAATCTCCCCAAATCTTGCACGATTGGGAAGCCAACTCCTGAATGCTGTTGCCATTTCCAACCCAAACAACACATTAGTCACAGATATGTTGTTCTCCTCCTCCTTCAAACGCACAATAAAGAAAAAAAAATTATCCGGGAAAGTTGATCCTATCTAATATCAACCCAATGTCAAACCTTCCCTTACAGAGCAAATCTAGAGATTAGACAGGCAAAAGACTATTAATAAATCACATCTAACATCCTAAACTTCACACAATCCTAACATTTACAACTTATAGGTACACCTTGCACCCAAACAACTTCACACAATTTTTACAAATAATCTGCTAAGGAGATAAGAATGCCTGCCCGCCTCGGCCATCCAGTGCTGACCAAGAGGGCATAGCAGGTTCATTCTGAAATAAGAAAGCAGCAGAAATCCAGTCCAATACTCCTGAAAGATATGACATTTTACAAGAGGATTGTACCAAGTGAGAAGTGATGGCAACTGTTCTTTACACTAACGGATTAACTTGTGGAGCCTTCAAATATCACATATCTCATTGATTCTTTTAAATATACAGGTTTCAGTACATGAATTGGAAGACAGAGAATCAGTTGTCAGCAAAGCTCTTTGTATCCCTCACTTCCCAAGACTGCCTCAAGGCTCAATTTGATCTACTCAGGAAGAGCTGTTGAAAGCAAAATCCAAGTAACCCAGAAATAATGTTGGGTTTTGAGGAGTTCTCAACAGAGGCAAATTCCTTTTAGCAGAAACATCACCACTACTGTCTAATATGATTCAGATTCCTCCCCAATCCTAAGTTGAACTTAAGAGTTCATTTTCCATCACTTCTGCCTTGCAATTCAACTCTATTCTGCCCTGCTATACAACTCAACCTCAGTTACACAAGCCATCTTTAGCACTCCTCAGACAGCAGGAATGCAGCATAGTTAGGCATAGAGACTTCAGTGCTAAGCAGACTCCAGTACTCTTGCATCTCTCACTACAGGCAACCACCTGCAGCTTTGTCCTTTGCTGCCTTCATTGACTTTGCGTACATGTATTTTTCAATTATTGTTTGTAATCTCAGACTTAATAAGCATCAAGTGACCTAAGCCTACCATCTCCCAACAACACTTAAAACCCCATGACCAAGATCTAGGTCAGAAAAATTACAACACTTAAGAGCAAGACAACATTCTGCAAATGAGACCAAGCTCATCTGCATGGCGAACAAAACTAAAAAAAGACTATCACATACCATTCTGTAATTATAATCCTGACCTTGTGTTTTTCAATACTGCTGATAATGTGTACACTAAAAAAACTACCAGCTGCCAAAACAGTACAGAGTTCTCCACAATTCTTCCCCTAGAGAGATGATGCAACAACAGAAAACCAAACAAAAGTCAAACAAACAAAAAAAAGAACCATCAGGATAGATGTTAGAAACACTGCTTAATAAGCTGGAAGGCACAGAATCTGCTAATTTTCTTTTCATCTGTATAAAATGGTTTTGATTTTCAGAACGCCAGTGTGTGACATCATGTTATTAATGGACAGTCTTGGTATTCTACCCATTTCCTTCAAGTTGGGCTTCTAGTCTCTGAGCATGATCACGTAGCAATTCTGGTTATCAAAAGATGAGAGCCAACAAACACAAAATACTGATCTCTCTGCTTTGACAGTAATTAGCAAAAATTATTGAACTAAAGCTCACAATGCAGATAAAGCCTCACATATGGTAGAATCTTTACTTTTGACTTGTCTGAACAAGCATGAACAAAATCCACAGCAAATAATAATCAGTTCAGCCTGCTGTCTTTTACGAGTTCCATTACACGTATCTCCAGTCTAAGCTTGTCATTAGTAATGCTAATTAGTTCACTATCTCAATGCCATGCTAGATTCAGTAAAAGCTGAGATCATTGCTAATTTGAGAAGAAAGTTTGTTCTTTCCTTAACATAAATAAGAGTAACACTCACTCCACAAAACACCCACAGAAATTAATATTGCTTGTAATTTTCAATCAGATTCAAAATTTAAATAAAAATTGTGACTACCTTTCGGTTTCCAAAAACATAATAAAAGGATAATTACAAATTATCACAGCACTAACTAGATTAACAACCCTGTAAGGACATACAATGACACAGCATTTAATTGGGTTATATCTTGCTATGCAAGCAAGCCCAGTTCTGTACGCACGCACGTTGCACACATCCTTCCACAGTTCTTTTTCTGAAGGGAACCATTTTCTAATACCAGCATGGTAATTGTTCTTTGGTATCTGTGGGCTGATAGAGGGTTTTATTTTAAAGTTCTCACATAGTCCGATTCCACAATTTTTTTGTAGAAGATAAAACACAATTATGTGGAACTTCAATCACAAGTAACAAGAGACCTGTGCAATTAAACAGCACTCTTCTACACAAAGAGCTAATTAAAGTGACATCCAGGAGGTGAACCAAGCTGTCCTCCACTGAGAGAGAGAATATACAAGCTTGCCATGGGACCTCCTGCAAATGGAAAATGATGAGACATTACTGGGAAGATACTGGAACTGCTCTGCTCCCTCCCAGCAGTTAAGGGAGTTCACCACCAACCACTTTGACCACACAGATCAGCAGTTCAGGCAAATCAGGTCTCAGAGGTTCCAGTGCCCCCATGTTCCCCTCCCCAGGAGGTTTCTGCCCCCCACATTTCTCCTCTCAGCTGGGGAGAGGACGAGAGCAGGGCGACTGGAAATGGGTATGTGTTTGCCAGGCCTGGGGCAGCAGGAACCTCTCAAAGTGAATTTACCACAGAGAAGCACTTCTCCTAAAGCAGATGAGGTACTGAGACAGGAGGTCTCCATCTTCAGGAGGTAATCCGCACCCCCACTTCTGCTGAGTCAAGTGCATGTACATATGCATTTGTGTCTCTGTGTGTCACAGAAGAGGAACAATGCTCAGGGGCTTTCTAAACCAATTTTTAAATTCAGATTTCTTTTAAGACTATTTACAACCTTAATTCAGCTGGATTAGGAAATCAGCAGAGACAGCCTAATTTAAAAAAAAATCAAAGGACCAGCTGTACCTGAGGGAAGGTAGGCAGGAGGGGAAGGCTGCATGAAGCGTCTTGCTGAATCCAGTTGCTCTTCCCAGCAAAGATATTATATCTGACTTCCCTCTGGGCACTGGACACCTGAGATTCAGTGGCTCACTCAACCTAAGCAATTAGCAGCTACCCAACATGTGCTGTCAAAGCTGCATTAAGCTGCCTACCTGGCCATGAACCACTGTAGGTCATTTTGTACCACCGTTTTTAGGAAGTTCTGGGTGACCCCGAGCTGCTGTCTCCCACCAGGCGCTCCTCCAGCGTGGGTATGAAACCCCAGCTCAGCTAGTCGCTTCCCTGCCAGCCCCAGTGCAATCTCAAACAGAAGCTCCTGAGCTGCTGTGCAGTGCGGGCATTTTGCTGAAAACAGAAATTGGTTATGATTCATTTCTTCCTTCGACCCTTCTACTAGACTAGATATAATGGCAAATAAATAATATTGGGTACAGGATTGTCTTAGTACCAAAACACCGCCTGTACAGCAGGCAGACACATACACCAGTCCTATCACACAGGTGTGCAGAATCAAAGGAAAAACAAGTGGATTTTTTTTTTTTAAAAAACGTGGGGAAAGGCCACCTTCTTCCTCTCTTTCAGATGTTTTTCATGTATTTTCAAGTTTTAAATCCAGCCTTTTGATAGCAGTAACTTACATTTAAAAACTCATCACCTCTAACTATGAGGCAGCTTAGGGAAACAAGGCAGTTGAGCCATTTTCAGGCTACAGAATGCTACCAACTATTTAAAAAAAAATTAAAGGAAAAGAAAAATCACATTTCAGTAGCTGAGTAGACTGACATGCTGCTTGAGATTAATGGAGTGCTGGCCTCTTGTTTAATAAAAATAAATCCTATACACAAATACCAGTGAGGGTCATGGCACAATTCAACACCATTCCCATGCCAAAAGCAACTGTGAAGAATTCACCCATGTACTTTTGTCAGCTGCAGTGGGCATTCTTATTTACTGTCCACACACACTTATGCAAAGGACTTACAAAGGCTATGCTTGAGCTCAAATTCTAAATACAAAAACTGGATCATGAAAAAAACAAATATTTTTAAAGATTATTTGCTGCAGAAGTCAGTGACTTTCTCAAGAACATTCAAAGAGCAAAGTCTATCAGGAGATGGTAAGTGGCAAATCCTAATTAGCTCAAATAATCAGCATTTCACTAAAAGGAAACACCCAAAGGAAAATAAAATTATTCTGGCTATTTTCTCTTTTCTAGTGAAATAACATACATGTTTTATTTTCAGTTTGTTCCACTGGAGCAGAGGAGAGATAAATGAAAGATGAGAGCCATAATCCACGAGAGTAGTCTCAGACTGCCACAGATAGTGAAACTTAACATTGACAGATATGACAACAACTCATCTCAGAATCTAAGCTCTGCTTTGGAATCGGGGACAGCACTGAAAAGAACAAGGATAAAGAACTCCTATCAGCCTCAGCTGGTTAAGAGAGGCAAGGTGTAAAAATAGTCTGTAAGCATTGTAAACCACGAAAAAACCTCTGTAGCCGCCTTCTTGCCATTTGATTCTTTAAATTGTTGCTGTTACAGCAGAGCTGAGTTTAAGTTTAGTATTAACTACTACAAAATCACCACAATTATTTGTACGGTTGTACAGACCTAGAAGATCCACTGCATTATATAGAGAGGGCATCTGTACAGTTGGGCCACAAGCTCTTGACTGGGCTGGCACATGCTCTCAA
Organism: Nipponia nippon; assembly: GCF_047370975.1. NCBI lineage: Eukaryota > Metazoa > Chordata > Aves > Pelecaniformes > Threskiornithidae > Nipponia > Nipponia nippon. Next base: position 42,694,533 of record NW_028262391.1, read on the forward strand.
TAAGCTCCAACTCCCCCCTCTACAACCCCATCTGGAGAACCAGTGCCATGCCCAGGAACCTCTCCAGCTGACTGGTGGTAACTGGCTGCTGTGAGATCGCATGGAACATATATTGCCCTCCATCACTTGTACCAACCTTAGCACCGAAGCATGTAAAGTCATAAGAAGGAAACGCAGGCCAGCCTTACAGAGAGGAAAGCAGACATGCAGAGATGAAGTGGCTTCCCCTAGCAAGCTGATAACAAAACCAACAGTGCCTGAGCAGTGCCCAGGAGCTACAGGATCACGCATCCTCTGAAAAGGTATGGTGAGATTCTTCTTACTTTGCTGCTCTTACTGATGGAAACAACATGCAAAGTACTGTTACCCACCTCTAACACTGCACATCACACTACCTGCCCTTTACACTAGCTAATTGCTCCTTTGTTTTAAAAGAGCCCACTCTACAGGATCAGGGCCCAAGTTTTTGGATCCTAGGTACGGGACTCACAGTTATTTGCATGGCAACACTACAGTGCTCCTGTGTTCAGCAGTTGCAGAGGGTCCAGAGATAGTCAAATAATCTAGGGAGATCTTGGACAAGGGAATGAGCATTTAGGCCTGGCTTAGTGCTGTCCAGAATCATCAAGGCAATGATGACTACATTATCATTTAATGAATTCAGGACTGTGCATACACTCCTATCACAGGGCCTTCAATGATATTAAGAACAGGATAAAACCCCACAAAAATGGGCAATGTGTACAATAGCTACGCGTTCAACACTGTGTATGTAGCAAGTTGCTCTTCTGTTGCTACAGCATACACTTTCATATCATTCCCTGATCAAATCAACAATTCCAAGTGCCCATCCCAGTCTTAAAATTGTTCTCTTCAATAAAAAAGGAAATATATGTGAAAATGCACAGAAGATTCAAAACTTCATTTGGTAAATTCGAAGCAGATGAATAGGCAACACTTTAGAAACTGATAAACACTGATCTAGAGAAGGTATCTCCAGCACTTTAGAGCCTCCTGAAACAGATGATTGTAGGTCCTAATTAGTACTTTCAGTATGTATATGTATATATAGATATATACACAACATATTTTTGTTTATATATACACACTTAAAACAACTTAGCTGAAATCACAGATTTTTTTCACATACTTCTTGAGCTGAAGAGATTTCATTTTGCTGTATTTTAACAATATATTCACTACAGAGCAGTTTCATAATTAAAAGCCTTTAATTAAAGAAGATTAATTAAACATGAGATAAGCACAAATACTAAACAAACTACTTCAGAGAAAATCCGGAATCTGACCTACCAAAATGACTTTATATGCAATTACACATGCTGTGAACTACTGTTTGTAGATAATTGCCTTGGCTGTCTCCTTAAAGCCAACCGACCACACATTGAAGTTAAATAACATCAACCCAAAAGAGAAGCCAGGGATGATTGGACTTGCAGTTAAATGCGTTCATTTTTTATATATCTCAGCATTAACGCATTACTGGTTCAAAATCATTTACCAATGAACCTTAATCATAAAGAATACTTCCAGCATATTTCTGAAGCCAGTGTTCAACCCTCAAAATTAAAGATAGTCTTATCTAGAGACTTCTCCATAATTTACTTAATTTCCTTCAAATTACTTCTCAGATAATAATCCCAATCCTAGAAATATAACTAGCTTTATATATTGTTGACTCTTAGATATATTTCCTCGAGCATTTTAACATGTTCTTGCTGTATGATACAGTAGAAGTAAAATGACTTATTTTTTGTCGGAAGGCTGCTTACCAAATGAACAAAGAAAAGGCAAGCTTAGGTCCCGCATGTAGTAATGGAAAATTTTAATTGCTTTTGAGATCTCTGGCATTATTCTTCCTAGCAGACAGAGTCAGACCAGCTTTGTACCCCCAAACACACATGCTATACTCCACAATGTCAAAGAATGAAGTAAAGCAATACGAAGGGGGATTTATTGGCCACATTTCAAGAGATATCTATATTCATTTCAAAAATTCACAATTTCACAGCCATCAGGGGGAACTGCAAATCCACCTGGAGAAGAGGGCCCCACAATTCAGAAAGCTTTCACAAAGAGAGTAGAAGCCCTAGAAACATCAGAAGATTAAAATCTTCATTAACTTTTAATTATCTCTTAAATACAAGTGTCAATACTTTTGATAAACCTATAAGACTAATAATTTTGGTTCTCTGCAGCCTTATATTTCAGATGTACCAAAGCTGCTGAATGCAAGCTACCTAGCCTGTTGACACTTACCCACCCAACCTCCCCACCTCCCCCAAATTAAAAAACTCTACTATTTCCATGAAAATTGTCTGGTTTTGGATGTTACCTATTTTTAGGTCTTTGAAAGTTCCCTTCTTAGACTACATTAATGGATTTATCTGCCTACAGAGTAGAGATTTCCTAGACTGTTTTCTAACTTCATTTATAAACATTTCAACTACACATTTCTTGCCAGAAAGGTGTGGAAATGACAGGTTTACGTTTTTAGGACCCTTTTCCCCTAAGCAATAAGGGAACAGAAACAGGAGCAGGGATGAATTCCACCAGCAACAGAAACTGAAGTTCTAATTATAGTCTCCAAGGCAGACGCTACAGAGGTAGTCTGCCAAGACCTCCTTCATTAGTGAAATAACCTCAAACTCTTTCAAGAAGTGTAATCTATCAAGACATATGGAAGAACAGAAGGCAATTTTAAACAGGTTTAATAGACAGTTGCCTAATTTATTTATTTTTTTAATTGAAAGACACAAATAATCTTTTCAAAAGGTTGATGTGTATGGAAGAAGCTACCCAGAGAAGAATGGAAGTCCTGGAGTGAAAATGCAATACACCTCATAGACTTATAGAAGAGTGTATATATATGCATTTAGTGCATGACATTTAAACCAAACTGCCAGGATTGTGACATTTAAAAGCCCTTGAGAACAAACGCTGCTCTATGGAAATTTTTGATTACTACTGACTTCCAGAGCCAAAATTTCACTATCAGCATGTATAACATGGGCAGCGAGTAAAATGAACACAAACACAAGGTTCATTAATAAAGTTAATGGGGGAATGCGTACAACATATTTTTTTTTCCCCTGTTACCTTGGTGGTGTATGTAACTGCAATTTGAAGCACAGTCAAATTATAGGCATGAGCCTATAGAGTCTGTAGAAATTTAAACTACTTAAATGCAACATTAGTTTTTCCATATTGCATATGTTCTAAGGGCATTATTTGTTTTTTGAGCTACCTTGAAATCCTGATGACAAACACTGAGGTCACTTTATTTTCCCCTCACTGGGCGCCGAATTAGCCTGCTTACTAACGTTTGAATAATTACTATCAAGAAACAACAGTAACTGAGATATGATTGCTATTTTCTATTTCTTCATTATGCAAATACTTTGAAAATTGAAAATACTGCATGTGAGCTAAAAATAAATGGACTTGGTGATCAAAACCATGCTTTATAAGATAGGCTGATGATGATCTAATGTAAATATTGATTTAAAAGAGGAGGCAATGTTTTCATTGTATCTAGACATATCACTACTGTATCAGTTAGGAGCAGCCAGTCCTTCCTATATATGCCTGTACAGCATGTTTTCTTCAACATAAGAGATATATGCTGTATTCTTATTGACTTCTTAACAGCTGTACTAACATCCATTACATTTGTGAGATGAGCTCCTTGTACAGGCTAAGTACAGGTAATGCCGACTCGTAATTGCAGGCAAAATGTAATTGAACACAGCCTTTTATAAGGTTCTTGAACATTCATACATGCAGTCTTGTAAGCATAACAAGCATAAGGGCAATGTTTATCCATAAATACCATTTTATTGGATGGCTTCAAACAATAACAACAGCTATTTTGTAAAGCTTCTGTAAATTACTAGAATTCCAGGATGAGAATTATGCTACACTAAACCATCACCAAAAAATAATCAACCATCATCAAATACATGTTTGAAACTGATGAAGTACCACCTCAAAATAATAAAATACTGCTTAAAACAGTCTTCATACAGCAATGAGCTCTCAGTCTCAACTGAATCAATGCAACTGCTTTGCCTCAGCTATTGCTTCTACCCCTACTACAGAGAGACTTTCTCCTTTTCATTACAATTATTGAAAGAACTCTTACCTCTCCATCTCGTATTCTTTCATACCTGCTTTTACTGCCTTCATTACCTGTAAGATACATATTAACATGGGACATTCATAGCAGGAAGAAATCTCATATTTATAAATTTATGGCTTATGACTGAATATCTCCAGAGGAACCTTTATTACAAAAATATCATCTGTACTTCATTTAAATTTACATCAGTAGATGCATTTTAAAACTACATTAGAAATCAAACTCATTTTAATCTTTATAAATGCCTGCAGTCTCCAGCAATAAAGCAAGTTTAATTGCCAAACTACTATATCCTAATGAAATGCTGCTCATCAAAATACCAATGCTTAATTCTGAAAGCTCTTGTGAACTTGGCAGCAAGTCCTTTTATTTTACTTTTATGAACCACCAGCAAAACAAAACTGTGAACTGGAATATACTACAAAGGGAGATTGTCTTTTATACTTTGCAATTTGAATCAACAGAAAACTACTAGAGTTAACACTGTTTTACAACCCACAAGTCTGATTTTTGTTCTCAGATTTGCTGAGAATGTGCACCAGTTTTATTCCTTTGCCTGTTTCTGTATTATAAAAGTTCTAGGCAGCTGCTCCACAGAAGAAATTCTCTCAGATGTGATAAGATTATTCAAGGATGATGAAGGACCAAGGAGAACGAATGCAAATTACTATCTCTAGACTTTGCAATTTTACAATATTCACTTTAAAATATTTTCACACTTCACAGTTCAGAAGTCTGAGGAGCAGGAACAAAGACAATAGTTGAGTCAGTAACCTCATCAGCTACTTTTACCAAAGCTCCCTCTGGTCATCGCTCAGAACTCATGGCATTTCTGCATCACTGTATGGAGTACAGGATTGACATGCAAGTTAATTTTGTTATCAATACCAGTAGAGCAATGTGACTCCACTGGCACAGTGCTAGGTCCAACTTGAGTAGCCTTGCTGAGATCCTGGATTTGTCTTTGCCACGCTGCTACGTCAACAGAATAGCATCGTGAAGCACTGTCCTGGGGGACATACCCATCTCTGAGGAGCAACCTAAGGAATCCTTGCACTATCCTCCACTGTGCAGGGAAACATTCCTTCAGTTTGTAAGCATCTGGAAAGAGTAACTTGCTAGTTGAACTTTTCAGAGCTGCACATGCTGACATAGGCCAGAAGAATAATCTTCTTGATCTCTTCCTTCTCCATCACTATACAGGTATTTGTGCATACAGGACAGATAGATTGCAAGCAGGTCACCTTCTGCTGAGGCTCCAGCTCTTGTCTAAAACCACACTTGATTTCTCACACATCACAAATGCACCAGTGAGTTCAAGGACAATGCAAGGTGTATTACTGGGCTGTAATAGAAGGGATATTATCCTCTTATTTCTATCCAGCCTTTCCATTATTTTATTACTAAGCAATTCAGCGTTGCTGGGAACATTTTCTGAGTACTACTGCTACACTAAGAGCAAAAATTATTAACAGTAAAGGATCCATTACCTCTTTATGGGCTTCACTGGAGATTTTATTGGTGTAGCGCAGAACTTCCAACTCCATGTCTGTCTTAATCACACGACTTAAAGAAAAGTAGAACAAATATCAGGTTAGGTTGCAACTTCACAGCTTAAGAATATGAAATTAAAAAAAAAAAACCAAAACCCAAAACAAAACAAAAATAATTTGCATCACCTATGGTAAAATTAGATCAAGTACACCTCAAGAGAGAAGAGCTGTTACAGTATTCATGACAGCAAAATTTAGCTGGCATTGATTCACCATTAGCAAAACAATCTTAAAAAGGGAAGTCACAAGCATTTCAAACATCAGCCTGCATTATTTTAATACTAATAAACAAGTGGTCCAACCAACATTTTTTCAACTCATTCTACAATACATTAGGAACAAAAGCAATGTATTTCTGCATTTGTCATGGCTCAAATGCTACTTCAAACAGAACATTTCTACAAGCATACTTGATTTACTTTTTAAACACCATTTGAAACTAGTTTACATAATGAAATTCCCAGAGCTCCAGAATTTCTATTCAGCACAATCCCAACTCCCACCTATTTGCAATACCTCAAAAGGCAGGGGGGAGGGGGGCGCGAAGAAATGCTGTTTCTGTTTGGTATTAAAAAACCCAAACCATGAAATTCAGAAACCACAGCAGCAGTAATTACAGCCACAATGTCCATTCTCTTTCACATGCTTCTGGAGGAAAAACCCCAAAACAAACAAACCTCCAAAACCCCCATCCTGTTCTTCATGCCTTATGAGATACTGAATTTGTGTCTATTTATGAGCCTTGATACTCTGTTCAGAACTCATCTCAAAAATTTACCATTAAATTCTTATCTACTTACACTGCTTTCTACCATGTATTTCAAATAAAAGCAGCTATTTAGTGTGACATGAACAGGGAAGCAGAGATAGTTCCATACCTTCTATTAAAAATCACCTATTCTTTCCACTGCTACACATACTGATTTCCTAATATTTCTCATGCCCATCTCAAAGGCAGCTGTGAAGTACATACTGACTGTTTACAAAGAACAAAACTACATCTATTGAAGTGCATGAAAATATTTAAATTGTATTTTCCAGCTCCACGCCAGTGCTTGCAGCAGTTACAAAGTACCATAACTGTTATATTTTGAAACTGCCACCAAGACACCCCTTTTTTATTATAACACGCTCCTACTCACACTGCTGTAGAAAACTATTTACTGTATTTCTGCTCCTGTAGTTTGTTTTAATGAGTCCAGAAACAGGTTTCTCAGCCATCAGTGCCTCTGATGTGTGATAAGAGCATTTCCAACAGACAGTGATTGCACTGCAACGTGGCACAGCCACTCCCCTTCAAACACAACTTTTCTGGCAAGAGTAAAGGTACCTTTGTAAAAATCCTGGTTATCAATCAAAATGCTCTTACAAACAGTAACACAGTAGAGGGGAATGGACCGACATTCTTAGTCAATTGGAATATGACACAAAATAATCATTACGCACATTGAGAATGAGAAGTACAAGGCTTTAAAATGCACACTGAGGTGAAAAAAATTACACTGGGATGGTATAATCTGCTCACCACGGGTGAGGAAACAAACTTCTGCTACTGCCTTTCAGCCAAGATGTAAAGAACAGTAGCTCAAATATATTCATGTTAGAATGAGGTAGCAAAGGCTTATAGATTTATTTTTTTTTAAATCCTGTTCTTTGGAAGACTGCATGTGCTAGCAGGATAATTTAATACTTGTTCGATGTGCCTTTATATTACTTTCAATATACAGTACATATCTCTGATCTGCAAGTACCTGAAAAATAGGTTGTTTCATAATTCAGTTGTCTAATCTCTTTATTGGAATCTGCTAGTAACACAAGTTAGTAACTGCTCAACAGCAAGCGCAAACAGTATTAGAGCCTATTTTACTTGACTAGGTCATAAGGCTTCAGGGTCAAGGTATTTATTTTAGCTCATAACTTCTCAGGTATCTTTTTGCATATATCAATTCATGCTCAGCCTCAGACATACTTTTTATGCAATGCATGACCTTCATTTACACAAGGTCAAGCACTGAAACATTTTACAGAACATGTTTAGTCATTCTGAGACCACCAAAAACCACTACCCCACTGTTAGTAGGGAAGAGAGGGAGGATGTACAATTGTGTAGGGAACACAATCAACTTCACCCTCCCCTAGATACCAAAAAGAAAAAGCCACTGGGCTCCTATGCTGCCTACAGTGGTACTGTTAATGGAGTTCCCACCAGCAGGGCATGTATTTCACCACCTTCTCACTGCTTTGATGGCATAAAAAGCAACCCTCTCGCAAGCCAGGTTTAAAGCGTTGCTAGTCAAGCACTGTGGTTAGCACTCTACGGCAATCTTGCGGGTGATGAGTGGTCCACAGTTCTCATGATGTTTTCCCCCCACTTCCGAGATAAGGCTAGGAAGAAAGTCGCACCTTTGTTCACAAATGTGAACTTCAACGTCCTATTAAAAACAGCTCTTGGACCAGTTACACACTCTGCATACAATCATTAATATTTTAATGGGAACAAATCACTTCCAGGCTCCAGCTAATGCAATTGCAAAAATGTACAGATTCAGCATGTAACGCAGTTCTCAGATTAACAGGCAAGCCACTCAATCCAATCAAGTTAAAACAGAAGCACAAGTCTCCTGCTGTCAGGATTGACCTATAACTTTTAACTCTGTCCTCCCCGCCCCTTTTACATACACTTTGTGCTTTTATTTGCACTTGCCATATGAGCACGTGGTCTTTTCATGCATGCCAGTCATCCAACAGAAGAGAGAAGCTTTAACACAAATAAGTAGCATTTCAGTCCTGAAATTAAGTTTGGGCATTTTGAGTGGCTAGATATCAAATGCACAACCTATTTTCCATTAATCAAGTAGTCAAGAGCACACAGAATTCAAGGCAATTATGAGGCTGACACTTGCATAACTCAACTGAATTTTCCTAAACCAGTGCTTTCCTCAAAGATACACAAGTGCATTCGCCATTCCTGACCATGCTGCCAAAAAGTATCTGTTCCCAGTTATCACCTCAGTGTTTATCAGCTGTCTTGTTTTGTTGTTTTTAGTACATGCATGCAACCTTAATGGCTGCTTTCTGTGACACGCATCGAAAACATCGGGGTACATCCACTCCTCATCCTTTGGAAACATTACATTTACAGACCACCTAGTAAGTATAGATGCTGCCCACGTAGACAGACTCCGCAGTCCTGCCTTGTCTTCACCCTTTTTCACCTCTGCTGTTACCTTTCCACATTTTATTTATAGAAATTTCTCCACCATAGTTGATATATTTATGCTCTTCTGCAAGCTTTCGCATAGAAACTTGCTAACTGACTTAGCATCAAAGCCAGTAAACATAGTAATGCACGTATGCAAAGAAGCATTACAGTACAATTCTGAAAGACAGTTGCATCAACACCGAACATGGAAGTTCATCTTGGAACAGTTCAAAAAGATGTTAGGTTTACAACATAAATAAAAAAACCTCTGGAAACACGAAAAGCTTTAAGACGTTAACACACAAATCACTTTCTCTGAAGAAACAATTATAGCTTTCCATAAAAGTAATGCAAAATACAGAATATATAAAATCTTCCACACATAAATATCAAATCCCATTTTCATTGAGGTTACAGGAAAATACAGTATATACAGGCACAAAATGAGCCAAACATTGCTAAATGTTTATCTTCCAGCACCACCACGATTACGGTAGACAGACATTGGTATACTAAAGTAACAAAAGGCCATTTTGCTAAGTGCTAGTGTAGAAAAATTTCCTTCTGATTACTTGGGAGATAATTTGGTCAAGTTTGGAGTTTGTCTTCTGTTAGATGACATTTTCTTTTCAAAACAATGAAATCAATACTTAGCGTATACATTCAGTATCAAATTTGAAATGAGAGCCCTGAAATTTAAAATGAAAGTCTTCAAATGTGTTTGAAACCACATTCACTCAATTTAAAAAAAGTGAAAACACCGATCCTCAAACTGCTGAAATCCAGTATAAGGTCAAATTCTTTTATGTTTTATCCTTAAGTTTCATAGCAAGGCAGAAAATCTTGAGATCTTGAAAAAGGACGAGTAAGCAAGGGAGGCAACGGATCCTTAATCACAAACGCTGTGCCCCTTGTCAGTATTGAGCTATTTTCTCTGCATTTTATTAGAAGACTGTATAATACTAGAGTTGCCTTTTGTAGCTCACAGTTCTCCCCGGCTGGTTCAAAAAGCTCAGCCGTTTCACCTCTTGCTGGCAGTTTTGACAACATGGTATAGATCGGAGTTTTTCTGACAAGTATCACGTAAAACAGAATAGTTCAGAGCTTGCTGAATTTGAAATTATATGCATCCATGCAAGCATACTATTCAAATTAAGCAATTTCCTACCCTAGAATATAATAAAAAAAAAAAAATTTCATCTTCCTAAAAGAAAAATGTTCTTAATTCTAAAAATATTATTGCTTTCCAAAGAAAGTTTCTTGGGCGATAACTTGACATTCCAAGGAAATTTCTACTTTAGGAAGTTTTAATACACGTAGCCTGTCATTCACATATTGATTTCACTAGACTCTTAAATCCTAACAATGGTCTTTAATGTACTTCTGATCTAACACCACCAAACACGATAAAACCTTTTAAAACATTTTTGAACGCAAATCTGAACTTTGGCTTCACTTAGAATTCCCTTTCCTTGAAAGACAGGTGGAGGGAAGGTGCATACCAAGCATCTCTCCCTTGCAAGATTGCAAGGAGACAAAATCAGAATTCTGGGCCGGCACCCACAATTCACAGAAGAGATTGTCTCTACACCAAAGTGAACAGCTCCAAGTGCTGCCTTTCTACTGCCTCAGTGCTCCGTCTGTCTCAGTACAACCTCAGGGCACAGACCTCATGTTTGTCCATCCCTGAGCTTCCTGAAGAAGATTTAAGCCCCCATTAACACAACCACAGAGGAGAAAAGCTTATCAGGTGACACCTTGGCAAGGTGGATGGAACCAGAATGAAAGCTAACTTGGGAACAAGCTTGTAGCCCTAATCCAAAGCCTTCTGCAGCTAAAATTGTCATCTCTCTCCCTGTAGTGCTGCTGTATCTACAGATCAAAGCTTGGAAGTTAGACCAGGCCCCTCTTCAGGTCCCCTTTCTTGCCCCTTGTCTTTCTCTGATAACAAGAGTACAAAAAGGTGGGCAAACAAGAGGAGCACAAAAACGGCACTGTCAGGTTAAAGATGTAGCTCCTTCCTGTGTTCTTTAAATGGTTTGTCAGGTCACTTAGAAAATCCTCCTCTGGCTGCTGGGCACACGATAATGAAGTTTCAGAGGCTGAAACTTCCCAATGTCTTAAACAACAAAAAAATCCCATGCCCAACACCAAACGAATCAACTAGAACTCAGCAGCAGCCACCTCTGCAAGAAAATAAGACTTTATAAAGAACATCTAACTTGAATTACCCTTTCTATTATTTTTGTAAGCCATGTAACATGGCATCAGGGGTCTCAGCGCCATGTGTGAACATTTCAAGATCTTCCCTATCAATATCTGTAATGACAGGAGCTTGACTAATAAAACACTAATGATATTTCTAAAAGACAGGCTTTGCTAAGCTTCTTCTTTACCAAGTTTTCCTAATTGTGTTTAATTTGTACATCCCTACACATCAATTTCTGAACTTGTGTTCTGTCTACATTAATCAGGACTCTGCACCTCAAAGGCTGACCAACTCTTAAATTCAGAAATCAATTCTATAGGATAACTTCTTTATTTTCGAAAAAGAAGAGTCCAAATTCTAGAAGGATAGAATAGGCAAGATTTAAAAATCGGTACCCTGAGCAATTTTCTGTGTTACAAAGCACTCACATTCCCCCTTGCACTCATCAGCAGGATTTGCAAGCCATGAGTCCCACTACTATACATCTCCAGGTCCACCCGTGACTCAGGGATGCAAAAACATCTAAGCAAAGTTTCCCCACTTCCCACTTTCCTTTTACAACTTTTTTATGTCCTGCCAAGCATTGAAAAATGGCTGTAACAACAGAAATGTGACCTATTCAAATTCTACACATTCTGGAATTGCATTGATGTTCAAAAAACATCTCTCTAGCTTCCAAGCTGGCAACTAGATGTAGATGAAGACAGCAGAAGATTGCTCTCAGTATATGAGCTAATAATAAACATTAAAAATAACAATATGTAGTAGTACGTAATACCATCAGCTACATCAGTGGTAGTCAGAGTGTACGCTTTCCTGTTTGTATTTTAAGATTCTGAGCTTATATGTCTTAATTAAGGATTTGCTTCCTCATTTCTAGATTAATACACTCAAAAAGCTTAGATAAAAACTTAATTAATTAACAAAAATCCACTATGTTGTTTCTTCAGTTAATTTCCTAAATGGAAAACTAGAAAGCCCTCGTCATGGAGCAATTCTGAGGACAAAGTCAGCAATGCTGACCAAAAGAGGAAAACTGGTAAAATGCAGTAGCTTTGCAAGCTGCTAATATACTTAGTCACACTCTCTAATTTTGTCTATTCTAGATAGGCTAAGGCAGAATTCCCCTAGAATTACAAAGTATAGTTACATGAATAATAATTCAACAAAATTAATGCTGTTAAAATAAATCCTAGAGAAGTAATAATGCCTTATTAAATATTACCTGTTCAGACACAGTTTTCATCTACCTTTGATTTTCATTGCTACAATTTGAATTACCCTCAGTTCTTTTCCTATTCATACAAATTCACATTTACACAAACGTGACTTAACTCCAAACACGTTCTACAAAAATGTATATCCAGACACAAGGCTTAAGAAATGTTACATTGATTCTTGACTTTTTGATGCTGTTACCTAGCCCTTTGTACATTATTTCCACCCCACAACATGAAATCAGCTTAAAATTAAAACTCATATGGTAAAGTAGGAAGCTTCTGCTGAGGGAATCTCTCTGAAGCAAGGGTACAGAATATAAGCATGTTCAACAACACTCAAAGAGAAAGATTTTATGCTACTCACCATTCTGCAATTTCAGGATGAAGGATTTTGTTGTTCACATTAAATCTACAAAAAAACCCCCAAAAATATAAATGTTAAAAAACAGCCAAACACACAACAGCAGAGACTGTGTATTTACTTTTTTTTTTTTAATGTGGCTTCTCTGAGGATGTGAAAACCTGCAAAGGCAAATATTGTATTGGAATTCAGTAGAGATCAGTATAGATCCCAGTGAGGAGAATGCACACGCTCATCTTCACTGTGCAGGTATTTCATTTTGAAATACATGAGACTAAATCAGATATGTAATTTTAAGAATGTGCAGAAACCAGCGTAACAGTATGTTCAACACATATTTAAAAACCTTCTTTTGACAAAGATAAAATGTTAAGTTATCAATTCACAGCTACAAGTGTGGGCTGGACCAGATCGACCTCCAGAGGTCCCTTCCAACCAAAATTGTTCTGTGATTTTAACTTTGTTCCTCAAATACCCTTCAATGAAATTAAACACAGTGAATTGCTAATTTCATCCTTTGTTTTACACCTTCCGGTTTTTGTGTGCGCAGAACATGGCATGTGATAAACAAGCTTGCTCAGAGGTCTGTGAAAAGGAAAACAACCTCTTCTTGTCTTTTCCAATCTAGACAAGAGGCAAAGCAAAAGCCTCCATCTCACCTTGGCCTCAAACACTTAACTATTTTTCTGTTTACTTTCTACATTAGCAATTCACGTATTTTTGGAACTATTTTGAGGCTCTCTAAACAATAACATTACAGTGGCCAATAGAGTAAGAAGCTGAGTAATTAAGTGTAACATAAATGGATTTTCAAGCATTGTTCAAGGGGTTTTTTGCTTACAATTTAAATGCCTAAGGAGTGTTCTGCATCAAGGATATTTTTGTCTGACTCAGGACTGTTGGCTCTTCAGTTAGGACATTTAAGAGAATTAAAATGCTCCAAGGCTCCCAACAGATCTTCAGAATGTTGTAAGGCAACAATTCATTTTTCCCACATTTTTGAAGGAAAAATTAAATCTATTCCAGGTTATTAACCATTCTTTATACCTCAGAAGGGACAAACTAAAGCTCAAATCCAATTAAAGAAAATTATGTGGAAGTCACTTCTGATTGTACCAGGGTCTTCCTGCATCCTCAGATAGCAGGAAAAAAAAAAAAAATTATGCTTCTCTTTTACAAGAGCATATGCTCATAAACTTATAAAATCCTAACAAGGTGAAGGTCAATAGCTTTGCGTTCCTACTCCAAGACAGAAAACAACAACTTATTACAACATTTAACAAGGACAAGCTGCATGTATTCAGTATTATGGGTATTAACTAGAAACCCACTGGAAAAGCAACAATACAAAAACCCACAACTCACAGAATATTGAGTCATTATAGAATAAAGTTGATACTTAGAAACAAGAAAGTCTTGTAAAATTGGAGAAAAAGGGCTCTCTCCATTTAATCATCACCATCCCAACAACTATAACCTATGTAGGCCAATGCAGACATAATTCTGGAATGGAAGAGCCAGCTAAACTGAATGATGTAGGAAAACCAATCTATAAAAATTCTAAAAAACCAGAAGCCTGAGCTTCCTGTTCGTCTGGAAAGCATACCAACTGACACCACCACAGAAGAATTAAGCTGCAGCTGTAACAACAGATAGGAGGGCTTTCAATAATTGTCATCAGTATGTCAGACAGAACACAGATCAATGAAGGCAAGTGGAAGGAGACACTGCAGCACTGCAGAATGCTCCAACACCAGCTCTATGCAAATAAGACAAGTATAAACTACAGTTATCATGAAGTAACAAAAGAAAATAAAGGGCAAGGAGGGGCATGTACAGAAGGCAGCTGACTTAGACTGAAAATTCACAGCTCTTCTGTCAAGAACCTGACACACACACTTTAACCACAAGCACAGATGAAACCCAAAAGCAAATCAAATGAGCCAAACAGTAAAACGATGAACCTCACAACATAAGACTGCATCTCATCTGAGCATTTATCTATTGAAAAAAAAAAAAGGGGGAGAGGCAGGAACTGTGCACTGGCATAGGCTTATAATAGTTCAAATAATGCTCTTTTAGAAAAGAAATTTCAGCTGAGAGATGTACCATCTCTGTGGCAGTCCCTGGTTTCTACCTATTCTGGCCCAAAAGGCTCTGCTTGAACTGTCTTTGTGCTGCCAGAAATGCAAGTTTTACTTACTGGGACCACCTACTATGTGGCAGCTCCTTAAAATTCTAGTTGCTGTCAATTGGGGAAGCTAATTAAACACACAGAAAGGCGGTATGATTAAAACAAGGGGGTGCTGGGGGGTGGGGAAGAGGCAGGCGGTCAACAGCAGAACAGCAGTTTTATCTCTCACCTGAAAGACAGACTTTCTGATATAACGTCAAGTATAAAACAAGATCTTCGACCTCCAGGACACAGCATCAATTCAGATTTGGAAGAGAATCCAATCTATTGTACGTAGTTTTTTCAAGGAAGCCAACGATTAAGGATTGAACTGTCTCAACTCCGCTTAGCTCATGACAGCTGTGGGTCCTGTGCGAGTGGCCACAAGGCCACCTATTTACGATTGCTAGATTTCTAAAGCTAATGACTCAAATTATGCTTTTCTTTAGTTACCAATAAGGCAGCTAAACAAATCATGTCCTAAAAGCTACTGGTTAAATAATAAGCTCAAGGGGAAGAGCTTGTTATCACTAACAGGAGAACATAAATAGTGTTCAAAACAAATAATTCACATAATTTGTGCACAAAGTCCTACATAACATAACCCTACCTTGTCCATCCAGCAAAGTTTTTATCCTGCTGAACAATAAACAACTTACTCTTAAAAACCATGTGCTGCCCTAACATTAAGAGGATCACACAGAGCAATCCAATTCTACATTTTCCTGCAATTTGCAAATGGACAATACTTAGATGATGAGATATGTGGTCTTGAGGAAGAAAACAAATTGATATTTTGCTACAGTTGCAATCTGTAACATGTTAATGCTCCGATTTAATCAACACAGAACTAAGAAATACTACACTGAAAGGCATGTCCAACTTGATTTCATACTCAGTCGTCCTTTAACATGCAAGACAATTTCATTAGTTAAAAAAAAAAAAGCTGGAAATCTCCACCTCCTATATAATTACACTGTGTAATGAGACTCTCTTTTGTCCGTTTAACAGATACATTTTGTGTGTATATGGTGATAAAAATCTATAACATATTTATACGCCATGTTAGAATTTTCTACTCTTGTTCAACATGGAGAGTCTTCCCCCTAATGACTGACTTTGCTACGCAATAGGGAAGAGGCCATTTAGATGGTCTTCACTGTCATACCCAACAAGTGCAGTTCTGAGTCAAAGGAATTCACTGAAAAACTTTAAAAATTAGGTACAATTGCTTAAACTATCTATTGTTTAGATAGACAACAACCAATTCTGAGGATGAAAAAGAGCCCCCAACACAGCCAGCAAAGATTTAGTCACCAGTGTTTTAAAGTATGTGGCACATTAGTGTTTATCCATACAGGTTCAACATTCATTTTCTACATGGTGAATCACATAATCTCAAAGCATTTTTACAAGTGCGACTTAACGGCTACATGATTAGATTTTAAAAATTGCTGCACATTTTCCAGTCAGAAGAGTGGGTCCATGAATTGGGGGGGCAGAAAGAAGGAAGTAGCCTTTATTGGCAAACAGAAATACATGCTTCTACAAAACAATGCATTAGAACTACTTTAGAAATCTGCCTTCCACGCTTAAGCCATCTGAAGCAAGTGAGAGCAAGTAATTTCTGTAGGATTTGTAACAGCTGCAAACAAAGCTGACTTGAGGGGAGTTACCAGGAACATTAGTAAATGGTCCAAGTCTCCTAAGTCCCTGTCCCAGACTGCTCCCTCCACTGAACCACGGTACTACCCACCGCTGAGCAGGGAGACTTCCCAAGTACAGCAGTTCTCCATTTTTACAGATTGCAGCAATATACAAGCTTTTTTTAGTACAACGTACTTTTCTATATGAGAACACTATCTGGAAACTATGATATGATTCACTATTATGGGCTCTATTATCAGCATAAAATCAAGTTTGATCATTGCTAGCAGGACAAAAATAACTTAGGGGTGATCTTCAGGGCGAACATAGAAATAACCCATAACCACAGTAGTCATTTTGTCTCAAATGACTATTTATTACAGTGGAAAAATTAATCAAATAGTTTAGGTAATTATGTTCCAGAACAAGTTCAAAAGGTTCAAAAAGTAAGGCAGGGAAGCAACATCCTTAGGGCAAGAAAAAGGCAGCTTCTGACAGGAGCAGATGAACAGCCTGCAAAGAGAGCAAGATTCAGCTTTTTCAGGAAATGATACATTATTTCTATTATTATCCATCGCAAAAAAAACCAAAAAACAAAAAACAAAACCGCACCAGGGCCCAGTCAGTCTAGGAAAAAAGAGATAAATGGGAGCAGGAGGAACACAAAAGGGCCCTAGCGAGCAAATACATCTTGGCCAGGTAGCCAGAAAATGGAAACAAACAAGAACCCAGGAATAAAATACAGCATCATAGCTAGGGCAGTGCCCAGGCGAGCGGAGGACAGAGGAGACAGCCGACAGGCGCAGTCATGGGCAGACGGGAGGGAGGGCAGTTTGAAGGAACACACTGCTTGGTACAAACTCCGTGGTTTTAGGCCTTTTGGAAGAAATCAATACATCTGAAATATATGCGTTTCTATAAAGGAAGCATTTGATACAGGAGAAGGGGAGAAGCAGGAAAGCAGGAATGCTGAAATTGGTTTGGGTCTGTGTCGAAACTAAGTATAAAATGGGCTGATTTATGCGCAGTTACAAAAATCCCAGGAGAGCAGAGTTTAAAAGGAAGCTCCCCACCTCCTCCGCACCCTCAATTAGCAGCGTTCACTCCCCGCATGCCTACCGCCGGCACGCAGAGCAAGCACGCTCTCACGGCAGACGTGACAGCCCCGGAGAAGACAGAAGCAGAAGGTCGGGAGATCAAGGCAAGGCTGGAGTGACAAGCGGTTTGAGGGCACGGTATCTGTCAGAAGAGGGGAGTTGATCTTCAGCACATCCAACAACGAAATCAATGCGTGCTCTTTCGTACTGCAAGCATGGGAGGGGAAGACACCAACCAGATCTGTCAAAGGCAGCAAAATGAAAAACTTGGTGCCTAGGGGTGGACAGGGACGAGCATATCCCGGGTCTCAAAAGAGAAGTATCTGCTAAACAGCTGGAAATCTCCCCTAAAAGATGGAGAAGCACTCCTCCTGGAGCACACCGACAGCATGTTTATCGCAAAGTGGGAAGCCAGCGATAAAATATCATTAATCCCTTTAAGTGTTGCAGGAGACATGCTATTAAAATCCTAAATCAAGTGCTAAATGGAGTGGCTTCCTACCTTAATGTTGACTAGTAATAGAATGTGTTACTAATTAAACTCTAATGTTTAGTGAAATTCAGGGGGAAAAAAGGGCTTTTTTGGTACTTCAAACAGACCTTTGTACATCATTCCCGTAACGAATTACTGCTGGAGTTAATAACTGTTTATATTTCACGTGGAGGTGTCTCAGATAAATCTGGAGGTATCGCTCCACACAGATTTTGGAGTCCACCCGTACCTGGAGAGCATGAGATAACTAAATATCTACTTGGTCAAAGCAACAGAACATCATAGTGCTGTAACAGCAGAGAGGACACCAAATATTCATTAAAAATGGCTTGCTTATATTCTGGACTACTTTATATTTAACTCACTGGGCAGCAAAAGATGTCTAAATGCCTGCCACCTGAGTCGCCAATATTCCTGACAGAATCATTAAATTTCTATTTTAGTTGTAGAGGGGAGAACAAAGTAATTTTGGAATCAGATTCCAGATTTCAGTTCACGTGACACAGAGAAAAGATGATCCCAGTAGAAAGCGTGCTCTCGGACTACACAAATGAGTGTCCAGACTTGCAGCAAATTCTGTGCATTACGATCATCACTGCAAAATTAATTTGCTGTCGACAGAGATGGATGGAGAAAAATACAGTGGGGTGACTGGGAGTCAAGGATCATTAAAAAAAGGCCATCTACTCAACATCTCAGCATGAGTGCTTATTTTAGCAGGCTTTTTAATGGGAGGCTTTGTTTCTTTCTTGACATACACTTGAGCTAAAATGGAAAATGATCTCATTTTAGGATATCATAACAGAATAGACAGTTGTATTTCATTCAAAATTGAGGCCATCGTCCTCACATCCCAGAGCAGGCTGTGAGGTATTTTTATTTACTGCCTTTTCAAAATACTGCATGCAGGAGGACATTTTCACCCCACTAGCAGCCTAACTTCATAAAAAGACAACATCAAGCGACACTAAAAGATCACATCTAGGCAGAAAGGTGATCTTTTATTTTACACCTGTAATGCAACATCTTTTCAGAAGATTGTGCATACCGGAATCCCTAACATCTACCTTAATGCTGTACAAGGAAGTCACTAAAAGAAAGAAGCTATGCTTCAAGATTTGTTTTTCTGAAATCTGAAAACCAAATATTCCAATCCCAAAAGTGGAAATGGAGGTAAGGGTATGGGTCTGTTTTGTTTTAGATACTTAAAGCAAACACAGAGAAAGAGAAACACTGGGTGACCTTAGATGCAAAAGAGATTTCCAAAAAATCACCATTCTATTTCAAGTCATTAGAAACATGTCAAACATTTTATTTCCAAAGAAATACCGATACATTTGATCTGCCATTCAACATCCTGTCATTAGGACAAAATATTATTTAATGTGAAATATAAAATTAATTCAACATAACCATGCAACAATTAATGTATAAAAAAAAGCCTTGTCACTTACTGGCTGATTCCCTCAAACGAAGCTTCTTTGGAGACATTTCCGCTATCAGTATTAACACCACGCTGGGAGGGAAAAGATTAAAAGGACCATGATTCTGAGCCAAACACAAATATTTAAAATTTAAATCACGATGAGAACCTTGCAGTAAGTCTTTAGGGAAACTTATACATAAGTTTACTTGAATCACTATAAATAAAAAAAACCAGACTGTTTGTTCAAATGCAGACCAATATAAGAAATCATTTGTTTTGTAAGAGAACAGTGTAGAACTCGGGTTAGGATGTGCTGCTTAGGAAAATGGCAAGCTTTGATTTCTAATTCCCTTATGTCTTGAGAGAGCGCTAGGAGACCTGTATAATACTAAAGGGCAAGGGAATAACAAAAGGGCAAGGTTTCTTCTAAAGTAATTTCATTTAAAAATAAATTATTACGCACTGCCTTGGCACTGCTCACTATTTAAATTTGCATACTGCTCCCCTACAGCTTTCCATTCAAACAAGTAGCATAAGCAAGAGTATTTTGGCTGCTACACAGCAGATGAACACTTCTGGCATGTGCCTGGGAAACCCTGTGGAGCAGTGTTACAGTTCCGTATCTGGAATGAGACCACAAGAGGAGAGGACCAAGTTTCCATTCAGCCAGCAGAAAGAGAAGTGCTCTTCCCTTCTCTGTATACATCTTCATGGCAGCAGGAGGAATGTGAAAGCATCACAGCTCCATCCTCTCAGCCAGGAATTACGTGAAAATTCACAATTACAACAGGATGCTCACAGAGTGACAACTAATCAACAACTTGATGTGCAGAAATGAACAGTAAGAAGCATGAGATGGTCAAATATTCCCTTCCCCACTCACTTCTCTTAAAGAACATGAAAAAAGCTATAGGGTCATGTTTTATATGTGTATGCGTATATAAATGTAAGTGGAAGAAAGACTGAAAACTATTTAGGGCCTCTGTTCTTACTGGGTAAAGAAATCAGATCTCATGCTATGTGACTACTTAAGGAGGGATTTTTTGTAAGACTTCTGTCTGGCAACTGTCATGGGAAAACAAGAAATCCAGAAGTTGCCACTGCATTTGCGGTAAGGGAAAGCTCAGAGTCAGCAAATAATTTCTTATATAGATTGGAGACAAGAAATCAGATATTCTTAATAGTGAGAGGTTTACAAAATATCTGTCAAGGAAAGAAGCTGGGGGAGAGGTGATGGACAAGAAGAAACTTGCAGGCTTTACATCCATTCATTCATCTTTCTTCCAGAGAAATAAGCAAGCACCATTCAAAATACTTGCCAGGTTTGTGATGTCACTCCCTCCTCCCAGAAGCTGTTCTTACCAACCCACTCAATGCAGAAAAAGTATTCCCTGAATCCTTGTGGGATTCCCACAGAAAGGCCATGTTCATGACATGACCAGAGCAGTAGAAGAGAAAAATGGAGTTTGGAGTCATTGTACATAGGCTGGGGGACAGCACAGTCAACATTAGATAGGCTTGTCATGTTTTACCAGAAAACAGATAAAGCTTTCGGCAGAGAGAATATAGACTGGAAGGCCAGAGGTTACAAATCTTGAGATCATAGATGAGCCCAAGACTAGATGACTATACACAGGTAGCTTCAAATTTGGCAAAGATGGGGAAGAAAAGATAGGGAATGACAGTGCAAAGAAATACTGAATAAACTGATCTCCTTATTGAAGAAAATGGGTAGTTATTCTTCAGAACAATATGACTCACCAAAGTCAGGAGCACAGCAGGTTTCTTCGAAGCCAAGACACTGGATATCTAAAAAGAAGTTTTAGATTGCTATTATTTTTCTTTTTTTCTTCCTTATAACCACATTGATACCAATTTCATCAACATTTGCTGCACACAAATTAAATGAGCTGCAAAGACAAAAAATGCTGCTCTGATATATTTCAGATATTGTAGTATTACCTGACACTTGCAAAAAGAGACAGTAGATCACAAAATATTTAGACAGAAACACAGTGCTTAAGTTGGTGGTGTCCTTTAAAGACATAAATACCAACTATAACTTAAGATTAAGTCTGTTGACAAGACAGAGGAAATATGAGCCAAAAAGCTGTAATGTCACACAGAAATAAGGAATAACAGCGTACTCTGTATCCTCAACCCACTACTGCATATGAAACACACGCATGCATTAATATTATTATGTTACAATGCACTAAATAATTAGTAATGAATGTTTACTGTTATTCTCACTAGGTCATCTTGTACTGACTAATACTTCTATTAGGCTCCTTCAGTATCTTTCAAACATTTACAAACTGAGAACAAAATCACTGGGCTTGTAGAGAACTGGGCTTTCAGAGCAGCTGCAGAAAGGTGGACACTGAATTACACATTCCTCGAGGCAATGAGCAGATGACGTAATTCCATGGAGCACAGTTCTACCAACTTTAAACCAGCTTAATAGCACACTAATAATATTAACAAAAGAAAGCATATGGCAGTGAGGTATAAAAACACCAATTCCGCATTTTATTTTTTTTTCTCCCCATGAAACATCAGGATTACACACTCAAACAGGTTGGTCATTTGTTGACATAAAGCTATCCTGTAAATAAGGCCCCCAGTGTCCTGATGGTAGAAAACCAATTCCTTGGCAAACCAGGCACAAGTTATAGACAGAACCTTTGAAAGCTGAACAGTTTCATTGCAAGCTTCAACAGCTTCTACTTCAATCCATATAGCCCAGGTGGAAAACAGCCTTTATGTTGGGACAATTTACTGGTCCACATAAAGAGCTCTTTTTCCCATCAATGAGTTTTTTAAGCAGTAAGGAAGCAGAGAATAGGACTGCAATAAAGGCATTTGTTAATGGAAAGTGACCCAAAACAACTAAGGTGACCTAAAATAATGTGATTTTTAAAAATAAAACATACATTTTCCCCTAGCAATTTTCACTGTCTGACAGATGAGCATTGGAGTGCCTGCACTCTGCACGACTCCAACTCACACACGTCAAAAAGCACCCCCAGCTACTGAAATACAGGATCAAACTTCACTTCATAGCTGGACTCATTATGAAAATGAAATGAAACACCCTCACAGCTGATGAAAGCAAAATTTTTGGTCTGGTGAGTCAGAGTTAGTGCTCTGCAGAGACAGAAGTATGTGAGTCTTCCTTTTCAAGCTGCTCTCCATGAAAATCACCCACAGAGCTTGGCAGGAATACTGCCCTCGCCCTGCTGAGCCTTCCTACCAAAGAAAAGGTAACTGGCCAGGTGCACAAGTATACAAACATCTGCTCAGAAATGAAATGAGAACACTAACTAAGCAAGTCACACTTGCATTTAAAAATATGAATGTATTTGCTTATTCAAATATTAGAATGATTCAACATAAACTAAGAGTAAGACAGGCAGCCTTTCCTCACAGCTCTTTGGAGGCATAAAATAAATGAAGGCTCCTAAGTCAGAGCTAGGACATGCAACCTCTCTGACAGCAATCTCCAAGACATTGCAAAAAATGTACTTAGCAACATGCTTCTGTTGGATAAAGACACAGACTGACAGGTCTCATGATGCACAGAACATGCTTATGAGACTGTCTTTGGATTAAGACCTTAGTGTTCAGCTCAAAATGGCAGCCTTTTTAAAAAAAAAAAAAAAAAAATTACAAGTGCTTTATAAGCATGAAGGACACTTTCCAGTAACTGGTGGAAGAAAAAAGGTCCCACCAAGTCAGGAGACATCCAGTAAGCAAAGGACTAAAATTAAGCAAAATCATTGCCACATATTGATTTTGTATTCACTGAAAAATATTCAGAGACACAGACAACTCACCTCGTTCACATAGTGGACTTCATCCACAGCATATTTTTTCTTGAAGAATTCAGGAGGATGAATCCTTTGGAAAACAACAAAAGAAACATTTGGTTTTAGCTTTACTGTTATATTTAATAAGGCCACAGACAAAGAAATAATGTCCTCTACTATCATAACAACAGAAGCAGATATGAGGAATGTTTTAATAATATTATCCTTGACTCAATTTCTCAAAATAGGAGATTACACAGAAAGTTGCCACGGATACAAAAATCAGTGTGCTTTAATCCAGCCAGATTATTAATATAATCAATATTTAGGTTTCATGGTGTCCTCCTGAATTAAAGGGGGTTTTTTTCCCCATTCACTCTACACAAGACAGCTTTGTTAAAGATTTTTGCCATGCCGTTTGTATACAACTTTCCAACTCACCAGACGTTGGAAGGATGTGGAAATAGCAAAACACTGGTTTGCCCTGTGTTATATTCATCGAATGAACAAAAAATTCATTTTCCACCCTGGCAACCCCTCTGATGTGAGCATGAAGTGGACTGAGAGCTATGACGACACGGGCTCTGCCGCCTGTGTTCCTCAGGACACCAGAGATCTACTCCTCTACCTCAACAGGACGTGCAACTTTACATGTCCACATCCAAAATTAAATCACTTCTGCTGTCTTCTCCCCTGATACCCAAACAGAGACTTTTTTCTAAATGCAAGAAGAATGGGGGAGTCCTATGAAAGATCTACTTGCACTCAGCTGGGGCAGACGCCAGTGTGGATCAGCGCTCCAGGGCTCCCCCACCAGCTCCGGTACCAGTAGCTGGCTGTACCATTGCTCACTCCTTCACTTTATGGTAGCAGCTAGTTATTCATGAGACTTTAGTATCTGATTACAATCTCTATTCCGCCCCCCCCCCCCCCCCAAATAAATATAATCAGTGTAATTCTAAAAATGTAATCTCAAAAGAAAAAAAGGAAGCGGAAAAAAAAAAGCCATCTAGCTTACATGCTTCCACAGAGTGAAAAAAACAGGAGAAAAAAAACATGGTTGGAGGAGCCGGAGTTTGGAGGATCCTGTGCATTTTGCTTCCTGAGAGACAGCAGGAGAGCAAGAGGTATGCACAGGACTGTTTAAATGTTAGACTACAAGAGCACAAGACCAACCAGGGAAAGAATAAATTAGGCTGGAGACCAAAGAACATTTCTAACCCTTGCAGTGACGAACAGCAGAAGTGGTGGGGCAAACAGCCCAGCATCTTTAGGAGGTGCTCCATAACAAAGGCATGTGCCATAGCTGCCCGCAGTACAAGGTGGCTAGGGCTCCGATTTACGTCATTCTTTCAACCTTGTGCACTTGTTTTTCATTTTACATTCCTTTATGGTCCAAACAGTACTGGGCTGAGACATGAACAACAACATGAAAACGTTTATGGTGTTCTCAAGCAGTAAATCACAGACTTTTAAAAATTTATTTATCTGTGAAAGTACTACTCCAAAAGTAACACGAAAATATCTCATTATATGTTCTCTTTTGCAATGCTCCTTTTGTGGACTCTTCCCATCACTGTTGGAGATTTCAAAGCAATTATCATTTATTTTCTCTCCCTGGCTAATTTCACATATAATTAAAAAAAAAAAATCACTATATCCTCTTATCTTTCTATACCCTGTATTTTATAGTTCCCTTACCTCCAACT
The DNA here is from genome assembly GCF_047370975.1 of Nipponia nippon. Classification (NCBI taxonomy): domain Eukaryota; kingdom Metazoa; phylum Chordata; class Aves; order Pelecaniformes; family Threskiornithidae; genus Nipponia; species Nipponia nippon. The sequence continues at coordinate 42,719,594 of NW_028262391.1, forward strand.
TTTGCATGCTCTGTTTCTCCTACAGGCATCTCCTTTTCCCTTCCTTCATTCCTCAAACATTCAAATACTTTAATATTCCAGAAACATCACAAACAGATTTAGCACTTTCCATTTTTGTTCTCTTTTACAGTTTCAACCAATTCATCTGGTATCTGAAGAATCTCAACTGTGAAACCAGCTAATTTATGGCCAACAGTAATTTATGGTAATATATGCTCTTTAGAGCAATACCTCGAAAGCACTATTTACAATTAGCTGCATTGTTTGAATTCAAGAACTCTTTCTTGTAAAGTAAATATTTCTTAAAAGTATGCCCACAAATGTGCTGGATTTTATTAACTTCATTTAATGCGGTTTAAGTAAGAGTAGGTCTCATTTTCCACCATGCCAATAAGAAACTTCTGTCTTTTCAGAAACTGTTTTTCGATTTTTTGTTGTTGTTGTTGTTAGTTGCCTCCTATAGTTGTGTGGTCTACAACACACTGCTGCTAATTTAATTCTTTGGTTATGGTTAATATTAATCCATTATTGATTCCATTCCAGCTGTAATCCCTCCAACATCTCTTCTTATGTACACTGTCACTCTTCTGAGGAACAAAAGTAGCTCATCATCCTTTCAAGGTTGAGGATTTCTTCTCTACTTTGAGAGAAAGAAAACAGCAGCTTCCCACAATCCTCCATCCTCTCTCTCCGCTATTAAACTAGGTCATCTTCCAGATACTTTCAAATCTATCACACCTAATGACAAGCTGCCACATTTCCCAGATGTGTACCTCCTTGCTGGTCTTGCTCTTGCTACCTTGCTCAGAAGACTGCTTCATACTAAAAGTCTTGCCGAGAGCCAGACCTCTCAGCTCCTCTGTGAAGCACTCAAAGTTCTGCCCCACTTCTTTTCTTCAGCCATTTAGCACCTCTGACTAGATGGTAAAATAAATTCACATACACTTCCCACAAACTACCATTCCCTACCCATCCCACGGGAGCCACGATGCTTCAGTGACGAAGCCACCTCTCCCACTGGGAAGATTTCTGCAAAGACCTACCCTATTGCAGAACCATACAGGTGGAAGGAAAAAGTGCACGTGGAAGTCTACATTGAAGTGGAAAAATTCTGTGCTGTCACATATAGAAAAGCAGTATAGAAGGCAAAACAAAAGCTCAGGGAGAAAGAGGAGCAAAGACGATCCTCACTGAGACCTGTCCATATTCTCTCCAGTCTCTTCATTTTTTTTTCCCCAGTTTAGCCGGAATCTATGAAAGATTACTATGCACCAACATTGTAGTTACTGTAAAAAAAGTACCAGTGCAGACTTCCTTAGCAGAGACAGGGCTCAGTGTTCATTTTTATCCAATTTAAATGCAAAACAGGATAAAGTCTAGCACTGACCATCACTGTCACAGGGAATGGTACCTTCCACAGAATGCTCACTGGCATCATGAAAATCAGGAGTTACATTCAGTTATGATAATTTCAATTACATCTGATACTTCACAAAGATGAGTACTTCTCTCTACAAATGACTCTCAGGCAGGTAGAATAAGTTAATTGGTTACAATTTTTAGGTTTGGCTTTGTCTTTTGTAATGCTGCTATGGGCTGCCAGTTTCAGAATTCTGATTAATCACTGCAGAGACTACATGCAAAAAAACCCACAGCAAGTCATAAATTAATTAGAATGATTACCCAAGTGGAAGATATGATCCCAGATACTATTGAATCATGTCTATCCTTACCTATCAAAAAAAAAAAAACCAAAAAAAAAAAACCAAACCCCAAACATTTTGTAAACAGATGTGAACAGAAGCAATGGCCTATTTTTTACAGGCTTCTGGGGGGTGGGGGGAAATATGCAGAAATTTTTAGATTTCCTAGTAACATAAGTTAGCAAAAACCTACAGAGAATAATGCACTTCAGCCCTAAAAAGGCTCAATATCCTTTCCCTACAGTTTTATAACTCCAGCCGAGCAAATACCAGTGTTTGTTAGAAATGTCAGTAGTTAGGAATTGTTAGAATAGCAGGAGTCATCGTTTTATCTTATAATGGAAATAAGCAACTCCAAACTCCTGGAACTGCATCGTGCCCAAGTATGCAAGCGGCTAGGCAAAAATCCAGCATCTCATAGTTTATGACCATTATAAACAAAACGTAAGAGTCCAGCACTTCTATTTATTTACAATACAGTCCTCATTTTTTGCCACCAAATGATCCCTTAAACAAGAGACTGTCTCTAGTTCACCACGTAGAATTCATCACAATTTCCAGCCCAGTGAAAAAGCTTGAATTATTTTGGGTTAAACATCAAATCTGTTTACATTCTGCTGATGCTTCCTACACAATTCTTCCCTCTTCCATGTTCTTCTACCCAATCTAGTTCACCTACTTGGTTTCTTACTCTCGAGATTGTCATAGCAATTGGGAAATGCTGAAGATGGCCTAAAGATGTGAAGCTACATTTTTAAGAGAAGATTCAAATTCTGATGCACTGTCTCATTTTAACAGCTAAGGTTTTATTAAAGCAGCAAATATTGAAGATTCACCTTTCAATCATAAAAGTGACAACTTTATTATAAACAAAATCCTACTGAGGTAGCAATAGGAAAAAGAAGAGGAGGAGGAGCAGTAATACTTTCATTATAAAAATACAGTGTGAGATGTTAAGTCAGACAGTAAAGTAATACCCCATGTTAGCTATACCTCATTTCTCTTACACATTGGTCAAACACAAAAACCACCAGCAAAAGAGCAAGGGAGAGTAGTATTAAAAACTAGTATCCAGGAATCCCAGTCAGTCGATCAGCTTAGTGAAAACCTCCAAGTTTATTCCAAACTCTTCCATTTGGTTTAACTAAATTCACAGCAGTACGTGATGGCGTGTTTAAAAACCAAGATGCTTCACCAAATCACAACCTAATCACGCCAGTGCAGATTCTGCCACCAACTTGGACAGACCACAGTATTACGACTGGCTTCACTTCAATGCGATCCTTCGAACAGGAATGGAATACTGACTCCTTTGTCTATCCATCAGTAAGATGAACAGCTCTGACAGCCTATCTATAAATACGACAAAAAATATTTTTAAGCTTTTATATAGCTGGACAAAATTAAAACCTCATTTTTTTGCAATATTTTATTAACCATGTTGTGTTTCCACTTTAAACCCAATAAAAACTTGGTCTCATTGTCTAAAACCATTTTAAAGCTGCTGTTCATTACATTGCACAAGAATTCATAACAGCTAATCTTAAGAGATTTGTACAAATTTGACATTACCGTAAGAATTCCATTAAGCAACATTTCTTTGTATTCTAAAGGACTCTGGAGCAAGAGCCTCATAATATCAACACGATAAAAGAGTGTTCTAGTTTTCAGAACTGCATTCAGAACAGAGGTACAAATGAGACGGATCTAAATCACAAATGCCACGGATCTAAATCACAAATGCCAAAGAAAAACTGTGAACAGAATTTATAACAGCTGATAGCTATTCCTGAAAGAAACACATCTAAGCCAACTGCTAATATATTTGCAACCGAATTGCTGATATACATTCATATGTATATGTTTTCATTTGCATCTAATCATTCTTCCAGACAATCTTCAATATATATAACAACTTTTTCCTACTGGTCACTTTGTATTTGAATTTTTAATGCTTTTAGGACAGATTTTCAGTTTTTAGTTTTTACAAGGGATCAGCTCTAAAATGAAATTCATCTTTTCCTGAAGTAGTCCAATTTAGCTTTTCTTCAGCACTTCAGTTGGAGTTCCTAATTCAAGATTATTTATCTTACTGCATAGCCTAGAAAGTAGAACTATTCCTGTTGGAAAAAAATATCCTTAATGATATGTTCATTACAGAAATTTGAGAAATTCTAGTTGGGACTAATTTCAAAACATTATCTAAACCTTCTACATTTTGTTACTAAACGGTTACAGATGCACACTCAAATAGATATGTACGTATACACCTCAGAAATGACTTGAGCACCTTTAGCAGAGCAAGTCAACAGCAGGAGGTCCCAAGCTTCCTGAAGTCTGGCAAGTTGACTGCATTGTCTCCTCTAGAAGTTGCATAGGATTCCTCCCTCCCCACAACACAGATTAATCAAAAAGCCTTAGATTTCTGCACCCTGTTAACACCAAGAAGCCACACCATTCACTGCATCAGCCAGTTCTGCACCAGTCTGCTAACAGACACTTGGTCTAAGAAACAGTCCACTGAATTGCAAGGTCCCTCCATAAGGCTGCCCTAATTTCAGCGCTACTTTTACACACCTTATATTTCCTAACATATCTGCAAGCAATTCACAGATTATAAAAGTCAGGAGAGATCAGAATAAGCACATGTATTTCATTTTTAGTTTGATTTCTAGATGCTTTGATTTTCAGACATCTGATATTGTTATATGTCCTGCTGTTAGATTTTGCTAACAGCATGCTCTCTCTCTTCCCTACTCAAATTCTTACAGCAGCCTGGAGAAACCCTTGGTCAGCTCCTTCAAAATATTTGGATAAAAACATGACCTTTAGGAGCTTCTTAACTTTCTCTAGGTTTACTGCTGGAATAGAAACTAGTTTATCGCCCTATTTTTTGTATCTCTCAAATACAGAATGAAAATATTTTACTGAATATTTACCTTGATAGCAATGCAGAAATGGCAGTTGCACCATTTCCATCTAACTAGCAGAAGCTGTTTGAACTGTAACTGCCAGTTTTGCTTTCTTTTTCGTGTTGTACTAGTTCTTTGCCTTAAGCTTGTCCTGTCATCCACCTGGGATCGTTCAGAGCTCCCCGTTAGCTAAGTTCTCTTGTGATCACCTTGTCAGAATAGGCAGACACGTGAGAACCATCAGCACGCTTATAAGTATTATAGGTTTTATGTCCACTTACTCATTACAAAAAACAGTTTTTCATTTCTGTTGCTTTATACCTACACAATTTATAATAAACCTTTAATATTAAGATTTGAATGGTTTTACAGAATTCCTTAAGTCTTCACGTCTGGCCCTGTTTGTGTTTTGAAGCTATTCTGAAAGAAGGGTGCCTTACTGCACTGTTACATATAAAAGAAAGCAAGAGGTGTATCCTAATATAAGCTCCAATGTAAAGTAACCGTACTCTGGCAAAAAGAAATAGTAAGTTAATACCACGCGGCACAGACAACAAAGCAATATTCCAGGCTGTCTGACCACACATGCCATCAGCGAGCACGTATTAGGACCAAATGAGAATCACCTGCAATTTCTAAAGCACTGAATCTGACTTTAGAAAAAAAACCAAACAACCACCACAAAAATATCGGCATTCAGTTAATGTGTTTTTAAAAAGGATCAGTAGGAATCTCTCAATGAAAGTCAAGAACCATTTTGAGGATCTCTCAGTATGTCAGGGAGGAAGACAGCACGTACTGACACAAAGCAAGACATGCCATACTAAAGACTATCTCCTGCAATTAAAATACAGAGCCACAAGTCTTGTCCACTACAAGATCTGCCTTTCAGATCCACAGCTACCAGAAAGTGTTGTTCTTACAAGCAGTAATTAAAAGTAAGAATTAACATGGTTGGAACAGTAACACAACAGGCAAATATCAAAGACATTATTCATTACAAAGTCTAAAGCAAAAGGGTTTCTACACAATGATGTTCAGGGTACAGTGCTCTCTTAAAAGGTCCTACAAGTATTATTGCCTAAAATGCATGAAAAATTGTCCAAGCTCATATCACAAAATCAGAAGAGGAAGATTCTTGATGCAGTGAGACAGAAAAGTTAAAACTAGCAAACCTCACAGTCAAGTTTTCTGCTTTACGGGTATAGAACAGTATTGCTTCCTCCATTCCACCCTTTCACATTGAGAGTAACAGATATAAAACACCACTTTATGGCAAATTCACTTTGTCTCGAGCAAATAGTCTCTACTAAGCAAAGTAAATGCCTGCACATAGAGCCTGTATGTGGCACTGGAGCATGCACACATTTACTGCCAGCAAGTCATTGCACGAGTTACATCGCATTTTTCCTCACTTACGTGAAAGGAAACACATGCGCAAGGAGTAAATTGGACAAGCGTAGTCTTCAGCAATTGAAGTTCCACAGAGTCAACAACTCATTTCTCAGGCCTTGCTAGAATGAGCTTAAAGCAGAGTAAAAGTTTCAGTGAGACTGCGTACAAAGAATAAGAACCTTGGCAAAAATTAAACCAGATGAATAGAAATACATCAGCAAAGCATGTAGAGCTGAAGGAGGGAAAGGGATACAAAAGCAGTGTTTTAACGCTGTCAGAGATGCACCAATAAACTCCCTCCTCATTACAATATCATCAAGTTAACAGATGGCAAAGCACTAACCAAACAAGAGAGTACGGAGAACTGCTAGAAAGAACAACACAGGAGGCTCTACAAGATACCAGCAGATGTTCCTGACTTTGTCCAAAAATTGCAATCACCTATATATCCAAAAGGAATTTCACTCCCAAACAAGATTAAAAGGCATCAAGCTAGATTTAAAACAAAACAGCACTAACAGGCTCGCTGGTATCACAGGCAGCCTCCAGCAATGTTTTTAATGTCACTCCCTTTCCACATTTCTCTAGATTTCTGTTGTATCCTTTGAAAGACAGAAATACCTGCATACACATAAACTCAGACTCCTTGCTCCTTTTGATACAGTCCAGAGCAAGATGGATTTTGAGAAAAATCACAGAATTTAGAAGAAATCGAACTAAAGATGAAGATTCAAACTGATTTGACTGGAAAAGGTAACTGGGGCTGTAACTGAAGCCACGTCTAGCAGAGGGACAGAACGGTAGAGTCCACATGCATGATGCTGGGCACAGGATGGTGGGTATATGGCACGGGGCTTCCCAGTGCTACACACAGATTATGCACAAGCAGAATAACTGTGAGTAACGTACAGACTGTTGGACTTATGAAATCAGAAATAAAGTATTGAGGAGATTGTCACAGTTCTTCCTAATAAAAGCCAAGCTATGAAGTACCTATTTCATCTACTTCAAATATACAGGCTCACTTCTCCTGCTCAGCTATTGCCACCACAGGCATTCCCAAAAGATGAAAAGTTCTTTAGGTTTTCTACAATTCTACCTCAAGAGGCAGTGCCTCGATTAGACATTTAAGAGATACTATCAAGAGCTACCCAAAAAAACAAAAACACAGAAAACTTGCAATTGGTAATCTCTGCTTTATTTCTTTCTGCAAATGAAATTCTTCCTTGGAGAGAAGGTCTCTATACCAGTACAGAAAAAACTTTAACAAAGGAAATGTTTATTCACTGAAATCCCTGCAAGATTTTTTGTAGCATAACACTGCTGACAAATACTCATTAGAAAGCTCTCCTCCCCAAAAAAGGCACAAAAAGAATTGCAGTGGTTAAGAGGGTAAGTGTAATTTCTGGGTCACCATATAGTAACAGTGTTCCACTCAAACACTGGTCTCAATTCATGCTTCTTAACTGAGAAAGTTACATACTGAATCTGTCAGTAGCAGATGTTCTGCTTCTACTTTGGAAAAACGCCTATATTGGGGGAAAACAAGCAATATTTTATGTCCCACACATAAAAGCACTACAAGCAGCTCTGGATCATGTGCAGCGTGTCCCACAACTCCCATATTATTCAGTAATAGCATGAAAGGAAGCAGTACTGATGTTTACTGCAGCATTAAGATGACCTGAAGAGTTTTAAGAAGGGGACAATAGTATTCCCATCTTGTAACTTGTAAAGAAAACTAAACCACGAAGAAATTAAAGGAACTTGCCACAACAACTCATTGGGCACAAAGAAAAGGCAGAATGTACCCATGCAAACAGTGCCCGATCCACTATGCCACATTGCCCCTGTAAGACAAAAAAATTAACTGGCATCCCCCAGGAGCGGGGTCAAGGTCAAGCGTTCTGACACCCAGAGCTCCAGCAAGGACACAGGCAAAGGGGTACACAGCAAGTAAAACACAATTCTGTCTGTTTTTCACTCACATTTAGCTCTTAAGAAGCACTAATATTGATTATACTTTTCCCTATCCTGTTTTAACGGAACAGTTGGGTTTGTTTTTTCTGCTTTGTATGTTTCTCAACACAGACAATGCTCTTTCAGAGAGTCCTTCATAAGTGTACAGACAGACACAGCATGGGTTGCAGGGAATAAAAAATCCTAAAGAAGACAGTTAACATCAAGAGCTGAGACCATGGAATTTCAGAAGTGCAAGAACAGAGGCACCACTGTAGGTATTTGACTTGAGAGTTTTTTTGCTGAAGCGCCTTCTCAAATCCAGGCCAACAAGCAGCAGAGCGCTCTGCACTCGAACTGGGCAGCTGCACGGCAGAAGGCAGCGTGGAGGTGCAGAGCCTTGTTGGAGCACTGCTGGAAAATCCTCACAGGCATTTCTTTTGCTGCAGCTTACCTTCCTATCAGAAGCAGCTGAGTCCTTGGAGGAAAAACACATGGAACGCCTGATCAAAAGAAAACTTGGGTTCTCTGATATTTCAAAATGTTATCAGGAGTTTATATCACTGAGCTTGATACTTCTGCTAGTGCATTAAATAAAGTATAAAATAAGAAATGCCTGGTGGGGGTTATCAACATTCCCTGTCGTACCACAGGAATGAGACATGCGTAGGCAAGACTTAACTTTCTCATGCTGTGGTTTGAAGCCACATCAGGATATTAAAAAACACTGGTGCAGCACTGTCAAGCAGATTTACTTAATGCTGGTTCTATTTCTCAATACACCCGAGTCAAAAAGAGGAGAGGAAAAAGAAGCACTTTAACACTTACTAAATCACCAACTTGTGTATCCAGTTAAAGGTGCATGCTGGTAGAGACTGCAAATCAATGGACTGATATAAATTACTATTATTGTTTAAAACATTCTCAACAAGAAATACAAGGAAACTTAAGCAGCTAGAAAGCAAAGATTTATAAAAATAATTACTGAAGTAAAAGTCATAGAAACAATACACACTCATTCTGGACCAGCAAGGTTTGTGGACAATTAGAATACTGGGACAATGACTGAACTGATCATCTGAGAAGTGAGAGCATCCGAGCAGCACTGTTTAGAGAAAAACAATCGTCAGTAAAGTGGCAAGAGCAATCCAGACACTAATTATTCTGTAAAAGTAATTTTTATCCACAGAGAAATACCATAATAAATGAATGGGAGACAACAAATGGAAATCGCTGTACTATGAAGAGAACTGGAACCACGGAAAACAAGCAGCATGGGGAATTGCACAAGTAAGTCTCGTCAATCAAGAGCAACCAGCTTTATTGAACAGTTTTGAAAGGATCGGATGAAGGGTAAAGCAACAGATGTACTATCTGAATAACAGTAAAATATTTGATAAAAATCTCTCTCAAGAATGTTACTCTCCAAAATCAACTCAAATTGGCTTAGACAGGAACACTATAATGTGACCTGAAACCCAATGACTAGTCATAATAAAAAAGCGAAAAGCCTAAATCAGAAAATAAAAATAAATAAATACATTAAAAGATGAGCTTTTCAAGGGCTGGGAAATCCTCCAACCGCCACACTGAAAAGTGCTATATCAATTTAGACTGATGTTCTCAGAAGTTAAAGTGATAAACAGCAATGGACTGCAAGTCTTGATTAGGGGGACACTGCAAAGACTGACATTAGTTCTGATGCTATTCAGAAACAGAAGCAGGACTGAATACGTTCATGAGATCCACAGATGGCATTTGCAGGTGGTAACAAACTTTGCAGATAAATTGCCATTGCCAGTTGGTACAAAACAGCAATAAGATGACCTAACGTGATTAAAAATGGATTTTTTTTTTTTAAAAAACAGCAAAATAAAGGTTCAGTGGGTAGGGGGAAGGGATGAATGGCAGGAAGAGATCAAACTGACAGACTTGGAAAAAGAAAACACTAAACATATTTCATTTTAGAGAAAAAAATAACAAGAAAAAAATACCAGGGGATGATACAGCAGATCTGTTCAGAAGGTAAAACCAAAGACCCTTCTAGAGTATGCTATCTGAATACACAGCTCCAGAGCACGCCATGGAGAACAGGACCTGTATGCACCACATCAATAAAACTCATCTAGAAAATGTCCTTCATTCCTGCAAAAGCTACATCAAGAGCAGCAATTAAGGTGATTTAGAGTTTCTTCCCTACAGCACCCACATGCACTCCACTACCATGCTACTACATGCATAGAATGGGCTTACTACAGACCTTGCCTTTTTGTAGCCAAGCCTAAGGCTAATTAATGCACCAGTCTCAGCCACCATGACACAGTCAAATAAATATACCATGCTGTACAGTTTAATACTCACAATTATTCAAAATACAAATGCCACAAAATTTCACCAATCCCCATTAAGAAAAAGAGATCAAAAAGCAATTTCTTAGCTTCCAATTTTCATGGTCACATACAGCCTATATGGAAAAAAAAAAAAAAAAAGGTAGAAGCCTAAATAGCCTAAAAAGCTCTTTTTTTTTTTTTACAAAAGTGTTTGGGGGAAAAAAAGAGCAAACAAACAAAAAAAACCAACCACGTACTTCTGCACTTTTTTCCAAAGGCAGTAAAACTTCTCAACTTTGCTGAAGTCAGTCAAGTTTAATCACCAAAACCAAAGGTTGATTTTGGTTGTAGCCAACTTAGAAAATGACGACAATGTTTAAAAAGCTTCCTCATTAAGTCACTGAGAAATTATTAACATTTGCAAAGCATTTCATTGTGCTTTATTACAGCTCCAAAGTGCCACACCAAGGTTCAACTTTGCAAATACGATAGCTTCCAATCAAATTCACAGAAAAACATTACTTACAGTGTATGCAACACTAAATTAATGTTGTTATACTTACCAATCAGCCAGCAAGGCTTCAAAGAAACACAGGAAATTGCACATAAATATTGCTCTGTCCCACTGAATATGTATTTCTAAAGTTAGAGCATGAAAGCGTTAAATATTTTTGTTTTCCATTAAAAACACTCTTTACGTGGCAAGGCAATTAAGTTATTTTGGCATCCACTCCACATAAAGCAGCTGCTGTACAGTATGTTTTACTTTATAAAATATCTTTAATCAGCACACTGACTAGTTCTGTCATTTATAATTAAGGAGGTAAATGGCAGGTGCAGCATTAATTAGTGAAACTGAAGTCTCTGTGCAAGACATGCAGACATACCAACTTAATGCTTCCTAGGAACAGAAATGATTGCTAACAGCTCTGCACCACAAACTTGACTAGGTAAGACCACGCTGAGAGAGGCGTTTATAACACAGTTACGCTTCTGAAGCCTTTACAGTCTTATATTACCAGATTCATTTCTTAACCTCTTCCTCCAAAAGTACGAATAGAAAAATACTTCAGGAGAGCAAAAGCCTAACTGTGAGAATCTTTGTTTCTGCCTTACAAACAACGGGAGGGGCAGGGGGCAGAGGTACAGATCAAGAGATAGGCAAAGTGGTTCTCTTAGTTGAAAAGATTTTCCCAGCCAACAACTAAGAAATGGGCTGGCCCAACATTTGGAGAAATGCCCACGCTCATAATTTAAAAACAGAGCAACTGTTGTTGCAGTCCCTTCCCAACATGAAAATAGGGCCACCAGCCCTACAACTACCCTCCTAAGAATTTTGCAATTGCCACCTTAGGAGGTTGTGGGGTTTTTTGAGAATGTCCATAGTCTGTGAGTTAAATCAAATCTCTCCTCCCTTTTAAAACTGGAGCAGTTATTTTGGCTTGAAGGACTTCTGAAAGGTAGCCTTACAGCTATTTACAAATCTTTAGAGCGTACACATTCAGCAAGAAGAACTACAAGATGAGTAACACTTCCAAAGAAGTGGTAGTCACCCTCAACACCGGTACTACGTAGTGCTGGGTCCTTGGCAGACCACAGCCCAGGGTGGTGCGTTCATCATCTCCACGTTCACCTGTTCTGCAGAGTCCCCCAGGCACCATCTCAGCATGCAAAATTGTTCATAAAAACAAGTGCAGTTGGTGAGACTAAAATAATTACAACGTTCATGGTCTCATTTGTAAACTAATAGTCTGCTCATTTCCAAGCAAATGCTCTCAGACACTTACTGGTTTTGGCCAAACTAAGACTGCAATATGAAAGAAGCCAAGAAGCCCCACTTTTGCATTACTTCAAGGCAAAAACGTTAACCCTTCTGACTGCCACATCAGCTAAGCTACATTTCAAAAACAACTCAAATATGTGTCGTTCAGAAGTAAAAGCACAACAGTACATCAAACAATACATTTGGTAATACAGTAGTAGTAAAGAGCCTTCTGCACTAATTTTCAGAGAATCTATGCATTTCTGCCTAAACTCACATAGCAGATCCCCGCATCTGTCTTAAATAGGAAGCAATATAAACACCAGGCAAAGCAACTGCACCCTGTGCTATGAACTACGTGACCAGCTGTAGACCTCTGTAAAATACCAACCTTGCAAATACCGTACAAGGCATTGAATTGATTTGTGCTTCACTGATGTTAAATGAATGGTTCTTCAGTGGGTAGATAGTGCCTTCCACATGCACAGAAACACGCACTTCCAAGGCAAACTATAGTAGATAAAAACAGCAGCGGATGGAAGGCAAACTTATTTGTGTTTTTCTTTCAGTGCTAATTTTTACTTAAAATTGAGTCTTCTGGGAAGGAACACAATCCCTAGCTGTGTGCAGTACCCCCTGCCAACCAACTTATGAAGCAGAACTGCTACTGACTCACAAGTGAGTTATTCATCCATCCTCCTTCTGACAAGCAGAAAAAGTACATGACCACGGCTGACAGAAGAGAAAACAAAGATTCAAACAGAGGGATTCAGGAAGGGTAAGGAGGAGAATTTAGAAAACAAGGATGCTGTGATAAAGACAATTTGTTATACTCTACGAGAAGACACAACGACAATAAACCACTTTTAACCAGACTTGTAATTCTGTAAATGAACCAACAATGAGTACTGCACAAACAAATCAAAAGGGCCACCATTTATAAACACCACAATATTTTGTTTGAAAATGTGAAATGAGACTGTGGAATTTCAATAATATTTTTACACCTTTTCAGATTAGGCACTATCAGCGTGGGTATGAAACAGCTGATTTGAACTAACAGAAGAGAACTTACGGGGAGGAAAAATGTTTGTCTATAAATGGGAACAAGCACCACTAGGGAACAGACTTTAGAGAGTACACGTGGGGGATAAACAGAACCTACCCTCCCAGACAGGTGCAACTCTCACAGCTGAAATATTTCAGACAGCAGTATCCACATTGTTATGCTATCGCAAACAATTTCAGTTCCCAGGCAGGTCTAGGACAGTGATATTCATATAAACTCTCTGAGAAGACAGCAGCCATGCCCTACCATATGGTCTGGCACAGTTCAGCATATGGGATTGGATGCGATTGTCTTCCTTTTCCCAAAATTAGCATTAAACTATACGTGATAGCTTCAATTAGAAGCAAAGCAACCTGAGCTCAAAATATTAAATTAGAAGTAATCCAATGTTCTGAGACAACATAGACAACAAAAAAATTTACAGTTTGTTAGAGGGTATAAATACAATTAAGACTGAGAAAAGAAATGAACACATAAATAAATCAATTCCTACACTACTATGGCACTGAGCAATATTTACTACCCATGTGGATAGAGAGAGAGATGTTTATGGCATACTGACAGGATAGAATTAAAATCACATTCTCCAGTCTGTCAGTTCATATCAAAAGATGTATCAAAGAGGCTAAACTACCTTCTACCATTCAAAAAGCTTCATTAGCTAAGGCAGCTGCAAACTGGTAAAGCAACTTGAAAAAGCCTGCTTTTACTCTTTAACTTGTTTGGTCTTAACCCAAGACTTCTACTTTTCTCTGCGGTTCACTGTCCTTTCATGGATACCAGAGATCCATGGGTTCCAATTCTAAAGGTATTCTCTACCAAACGGTGGTGGATCATTTGATATCCTATTATCAATACCAATTGATCATGTTTTGTATCATTGTATGTACATATCACTACAATTCAGACTTAATGATTTGGTGGAATCTGATTAAAATGAGATAGCGCTCCAGCTCTACAGACAGTTACATTATATGAAGTACATCGGAACACAGTTAAAAGATACATCTTACTTTCCCATCCAAACCGCATAGCTTTCAGGGAGTTGTGGAACAAAAAGCATGGATCTTCCAGTATCAACATCTACTGCTCCAAAGCAGCCTGCTTCAGTTACTCCAAAAGTCCAGTGAAAGTAAGATTCCTAGGTTAAGACAAAATATATTCTTAAAAGAAAACCCTCACTTTACCAGCTCTAAACATACACTACAGCACATGCTAATTCCTACTTCCACGGGTCTGAAAAAGATCTCTCTTGCTTTTGGAGGGGGAAAAGTGGTTTAGGTCTAAAGCTTTTCAGACTTAGTTTTAGGTTACAATAATATAAATCCCTCTGTTGGCAACTGGAAAGGATCAGAGATTAATAAGCTACCGTAATAAATAAACAGGTCAACTCAGCACAATAAACATACACCACACAATAAAATACATTCTTCCAATCTAGAATTAGGGAATGTAGTATCAGGAAGACACAATCATGTCACATGAGACAAAGCAAAAGCAGAGCGCAGATTCATTGGATTGCAATGGCAAAGTGCTGATGTGAAGACCCAGCCTCCCCCAGAGAAGAGGAAGCTGCACTAGGAACAGTCTTTAGCCAAGAGTTATTGTAAGAACAAGCAAGCAAACAGCAAAACACCTTAAAATACAGAGACTAATTTTGGTAAGGACAGACATATGCTCTGATACCCTGAAAGGTGCATCTCCTCTAAAAACTGACCAATAACTACAGTAAGATATGCGCTATCTAGATTAGAATTTATTGGTTTTGTTTCTTCATAACATACAACAGCTCAATTAAATTTACAAAACAAAGTACTGGAGCAGCCATGCAAAGTATGGGGTATGCATACTCAGAGTTCTGTTACGCCATCTTCCCCAAAGATTAGGAATGCGTTTGGCATAACATTAACAAGTTATTAAGTCCTATTTGTGACAGAAGAACACATGGGTACTTAAGGAAGAGTCTAATTTGAGAAGATGTTGTAAATTCTAAGATATATCCGGCTTTGTGGTATATACTACTTACGAAAGCTTGAAATACACTTTTCTATGAATTGTTTCAGTTTAGGTCCACTGTAACATGTTTCCCTACAGAAATAAGGTTATTTTTTGGGTCACAGACAAGACTGAAAAAACTAAGAAATATTCCATTGCTGTCTTTAATATTACATTAAACACTGATAGCCAACAGGGCCTTGAACAGGTTTAGGCCCTTTCAACCAGATAATGAGCCTGCATACTAAAGTACTGAAAGACAGAGTAACTCGAAGCTCAAGAGGCAATGTTATAAAGAAGCCAATTTATTTAAGTGAAGCAATGCGCACACAAGAGGTAAAGGGAAAGTAATTAAAAATTGTTTAAAAATTCATGCAGTTGAAGAGAGTTTCTTAATTTGATTTGAAGTTTTGGTTCAGCTCTTACCTGGCGAAACACGATACCAGTATCAGTACAGTATCTCTGGGTTTCTTCTCCACCCTGCAGCAGAACAACCGAATTCTTCTGGACATCCTTATTCTGTCTCAGGCGATCACACAGTCGTCTTCTATTCAAGGCAAAGAGCGCTACAGGCACTTTCAAGGTCTCATTCCCCAGCCAAAAGGAGGGTCTGGAAAAGATTTTTTTAATTGACAATTAATGGAAGACAAAGACAGTGGTTAGCACAATTCAGACGCACAGTGTTTGTTACTTTAGTCTAGAAGAGAAAAGGAAGTTTAGTTTAGTTCATCTCTACAAACAAGATGCTAATCGCTCAAGGGGAAGAGATGCTGTATACAAGCATCACTCTTGAGTGACGATCAAACATTGCTCATATGAGTACCAAAAGAAAAAGATGGCAACAGGAGACAGGGCTGGCTGCAGCTGTGGCCCACAGCATGTCACTTCTTACATTCCTTTAGGTAAAGCAACATGAAAAGTAGATGCAGAAAGCGACAACAGCCTAGGTCAGCTAAGTAAAGGCAAAACGGGACGGAAGAAAATGAGTTCTGAGTTACTGAAAACAGAAGTGGAAGGTTACACTAAGTCTGGCAAACTTCAGCAAGTCCTTCTGGGAAACATTCAGTAGCTGAAACAGGGACTGGAGAGAAAAGATGACAGATAGCAGATGCAGGACAACAGCATTTCCCATACTCACACAATATCTGCAAATTTCTTTTCTGTGTATGTATGTTTATTGTTGCATGCATACAAGCGGCATCAGCAAGTGACTGAACTCACACACCTGGCCGTAGGTGCATGCCCCGGGTACCACTGACCTCCTGCTATACATCACCACCTGCCCCTAAGGCAGCACAAACGTGCTGAGACAGCCTGGAAAGTTTTGGAAAGACTGTACTCAACAGAGGCGCAACTGGGAGAATACAGTTTAAAAGTAGAGAACTCCCTCTTAAAATAAACTGGTTATTAAGTAATTTAAAGTACTACAACAATATACGGCTGATTCATTCACATTTGCTATAGGTCCATACCTGCACTTTTTGGAGCTTTACCAGTAAGAGCACAGTAGCTTCTTGTAGGACTTTTTTTTAAATTAGATGAGGAGGGAAGAATCTAAGACCATTCCCTTTTTTTTTTTTTTTATGTTTAATATAGCAAAGGTGTACTTTGGAGCTTCAGTATCACAGATGAATACTGTTTTATCAAAAAAATCCTATGATTTAAGTTCAGTTTGTCCCTCCACCTCAGCTTCTCTCAGCTTACTGAAGACTGACTGGCTAGATGGTCATTTTCTATCAGATATGCTTCTAGAGGAGATGACAGAAAGGTGCAGTTAAATTGTTACTATGTTAAAAGGACAAGAAATTAACCACCAAGGGACTTAACCTTAGAGAAGCAGAGCTCCACATCTTAATTATTATATAGTTTTCATAGGCAATCTGAAAAGTAACCTTTGATTTATAGCTGCATAAAGTAACCTCCTGAAAGACTTTATCAGCATCAGAAATGTAAACCCTGTAATTTCTTACTGCAGACACAGCATAAAAGAGCTAATAAAATATTTTATTTTACTTGTTTATAACTACTTGATATAACAGTGTAAGTAATTTTAGAAGGTGAAAGACTGCTCTTGCTAATCCAATTTTCAAACTATCTGCCTAGGAGTTCAGCTGATGGTGCACAAAACCCAAATGTGTTTCTTTTTATTACTTCCCCCACCCACCCGATAACCCAGCACCATGGCAGGTGATCATTACAAGGGCTGCACCTACTGCAGCCCATCAGCATAGCATGGAAGCATAGCATAAGCTTTAATTTTGGGGCACCCATGCCTGTAGGAAGAATGACGCAAGTTCATACAATCCTAGCAAAAGCTCCTGAAAGTTTTACATCAGATGGCAAACCTTAAACTAAATATGGGCAAGGCTTTTCGGATGCAAAGCTGTGGCTCGGCAACTCAGCAATGCACAAGAGGTTGAAAACACTGTTCATAGAATCATGGAATCGTTAAGGTTGGAAAAGACCCTTAAGATCATCGAGTCCAACCGTTAACCTACCACTGCCAAGTCCACCACTAAACCATGTCCACTGTTATCCAAGCAAGATCACCCCCTGGAATAACTCCATGCAGGGGCCCAAAATCATATTCTCACCTTATTACAAGTATAAAAGGGAAGAGAGAACATCATCAGATACCCTGATGCCATAGGTTGCTCTCAGATCTTTGTATCTGCTGATAAAAAAGACAAAACCAAAAAAAAGGCAGAGGTGGTAGCACAACCTGTCTTATGCTTTGCTTCAAAGGAAGGAAAAAAAGTCACCTTTGTTGTAATTTTACCCTCTTCACAACTTTTTTTTTTTTTTTTGCTGTGATTTAAAAAAAAAAAAGACTCTGACCTCCCTCCTTCTCCAGGCCTGTTCCTACACCCTGGAGTTCATAGGAAGCTGCTACAAAGGTACATTTTCATCTCCATTAAGTTACTATTAATGCTTTTATTGCACTTAAAATCTTAGACAACCAAAATGAGACTCAAGGAGAAATAATTATGACAGGCAGCAATTCCGACTGGTAGTCTTACTAAGCCACTTTAAGAGTGTCTTTTACTGGCATCTTAACACTGAAGCTGAAATGCATTCTGATGCAAAATTATTGTTCTTCTGCACATTTTATCTAAGCCCATGGCAAAACTGTGTTTCTCCTTATATATAATAGATCTCGCTTTCCCTGCTTGGATTTGATGCCACAATATTCATCAACAGCAGAATTTGGCCCTGTACAGTTGTTTTAGACTTGCACAGTTTTTTCACAGGCATGGCCTTGGTCTCTATTTTCAGGCTGCTGTAACAGTCACAGTAGCTGAGCATGCTGGACCCTGCAGCAAGGGCTGCAGATGCAGGAGGGCTGGGCTGAGTGTTGTTGCAAATATTGCTCTGTTCCTCAGGTTCTCTGCTGAGCACTCACATATTAATTCATGCCTCAGACTGTATGAGCTTGCCAGGCAACAGACCTCCCTTCACAACTGAAATTCTGCAGAGAAAACCAGCTAGCTTTCAGAGAGGACTCAACTTAGAGAAGTTTGCTTCCTTCACACCCTTTGTTCTCTCTTCCCTCCTGCAAGCACTCAGATACAGAACCGACAGCACCCTCACAGATGGACTAACGACTTGGCAAGACACCCACAGGTGCTGCTTTTCCTGCAGCAGCTGGGTCACTCCACACGTGTGAGCCCAGCACAAGCTTTCCACAACTTATGCAAACAGCTCTTTTCAGAGACCAGCACTGACAGAGGAATTTAAGTCTTACAAAAGAAGAGTATGGCTGTACACCTGGCTTTCTATGGCAAATAATGATTTGGGAAGAGAACTCTCACAGTACTCAAGATCACAAGAAAAGTCTTCACACACAGGACTCGCTGTGTGACCATCGCTCTGTTGCGACTGTCGCTTTGTTACTAAGAAATACATGGCAAGTAAGTAGGTTAGGACTGGCCTGGTTTTTTTTCCATATTCCTTCCGGCCCAACTGTTACAAACCCCTGTGACTATGCAGTACTGCCTATGCCATGACTATGATTTAGCACTTTTTCAGTTTCAAATATGAGAAACCATCGCTATGCCACTTGTAGTAAGTTGAGTGGGTACACATATATAACTGCTTCACATGTGTATCAACCCTGTAAATACACATGCAATTACAGCGTAACCAGCGTAAAAGCTCTCTGTTATTTGCCACCTAACAATACTATCACAAAGTTCTTTTTAGAGAGGGAACTGCAATTTTGGTCCGTGATCTCTTATCACTCAGTTTATATCACACAAGACACACAAATACCAGAATTTAATTAGTACAATACATTAGCTGGTCCTTCAATGTGTGTTTCTTCTGTTAGTGCACAGACTCTGGCATCTCCAGCCACAGACTCAACACAAAACTCTCATGTAGAGTTACACGTTTGATAATGAAGCATATCTAATGCAAGCACTGCTTTGTGGTACACGCCTCTTTGAAGCTATGCAAGCTTTTGCAAATAAGCATTAGTCAGCGTCAGAAGCAACTACTTCCAAGACCAGGACAGGACAAGCGAAGCTGAGCTTCCTCGTTTTCTCTAGTCTGGTACCAGAATTCAGCTACTGCTTGGTCTGGTAAAGGCCTCCCACAGTAGCTGACAGTTTCTCTGCTGGCTGTCACACACAATTTTTACAATCACTTAGGCCCAAGCCCACACAAGAGTTCTTTTATTTTATTATACTGGAAGTTAAATGTAGCTAGGAACATTAAACTACATCTGTTTCTTTAAAGGATATTTTTCTTTTGCCTGGAACTGTTGATTTTCCATGCTTGTTTCAGAAGTTTTATATTTTTTGAAAGCTTACATTTTGTTACTGTATGATCCATCTAACATTTTGGATTTGCTTTGATGTAACCACCAGAACACACTGGTAACCAAAAATCCCATTTTATTTCTGGTTTTCCCACCATTTTTCCATTAGCCTTTTGTACTTCTGTTTTTTCAGAAGAAAATTTTTTTTCAGAAGAAAATTTTTTTTTCAGAAGAAAATTTCAGAAGACTGCCATTTCTGTTCTACTGAGGTCACACAGACAGGATCCAGATTTCAATGAAGATGAAGTTATCATTTGTTTGCTGACCAGGCCTTATTTATTTGTTTGTTTTGAGCAACAGTCATCAACATCAGCTTGAAGCCCAGCCAATTTTTAACGCTGTTTCCACATCAAATATGTGCAGCGCAAGAGGCCTACGCTAACAGCAGCACGAGCAAATCAGTGGCACAAGGGAAACACTAAAAGCGACTACTGCTGTTTAAGGCGCAAAGTGGACGTTTTCTTCACGGCCAACTCGGTGCTCCTGATCGCACAACCTTGCTATCAGGGGGCCGGCAGCAGCGTCCGGCACAGGGAACGCCGGGTCAGCACCAGGGGAACCAGAGGCAGGAGAGGACCTCACAGGGGAGCAATCCCCACCCAAAGACGAAGCAGTCAGAGCCAAGCCCCAGCATGACCTCTTTTTGGCGACTATGAAAAGTTCCCCCCTCATTTTGATACGTTTTTAACGGCATCTTCCTAAAGCACTGGAAGAAATAGCTGAATTTAGCTATAAAATACGGGAAAGACCTTGCGCTAAGTAATCCACAGCCGCCTTTAAGGCTGATTTCTTTCCCAAATCTAATGCAACTTAAAGGATAACCCACGGCTCGGGGGAGGCACTGCTGAGCCGACCCGGCGGTAACCGGAGAGGCCGCCGGGGTGCCCGTGGGACCCCCCCACAGCTCTCTCGCCGTCCTACCCAAAACCTGCTTCCCTTTCAGGGAGCCCCCTCCCCAGCGCAGGCAGCCCGGCCTCCCCTGCAGGCTGCACGGCGACAGCCTACAGCCTGCCGCCAGGCCCGGCCCGGCCCGGCCCGGCCCTCCCCAGCCTGACGGGGCCACCGCCGCCCTCCCGCACCCCGACCCACCCGGGCCCCTCAGCGAGACCCCCGCCAGCCTCGCAGAGCCGGGCCGCCGCGCAGCACCCCGCGGGGGGGAGCGGGGCGGGGGAGCCGGGAGGACGCGCAGCCTCGCCGCAGGCCGGGGCGCAGGGCCCGGCGGGCCCGTGAGGCGCGGGGAGCGGCGGCGGTAGCGCTGCCGCGGAGCGATGCTTACCCCACCGCCGCGGCCATGTTGCCTCGCCGGACTTTGCCTGTCATGTGACGGCGGGGCCGGGCCGCTGCGGAGGGGGGCGGCGGCGGCGGCGGCGCCGCCGCCTCAGCGCGGGGAGCCGGCGGCGGAAACCTCCTCCCGGCCGCCGCTGTGGGGGGAGCGGGGCTCCCCTCGGGCCCCGCAGACACGGACAGGCCGCTGCTGTCCCCGCAGGCTGCTCCCCTCCTCAGGCACAGATCTGGCAGGGGAGAGGCCGGGAGCTGGGCTCCGTGGCACCTGAGGGGTGGTGCTCACTGGGAACGCTCTGCAGCTGCGTCTGAAACTGGGGAGGGGGTTTGTAACCATCGCCTCAGGTGGCGGCTTCTTGTACAAGAAACCATCAGAGCCCTCGAAGCTGAAAGCTGTATAATGGAAATAAACCCTTTCACAGGGATTGCCGTCTTTTACAACAGAGCTCCCCTAAATAAATAGTGGCTAAAAAAATCCATTTACGCGCCGTGCTGCTATAATCCCTGTAAGAGACACTTTCCACTAGCATTTTGAAATGGAGGTGGTGTTTACAACAGCCTTCAGGCATGGCCTGCTGTAGCCAACGCCAGTCCTTGGACTTGCCCCACTCTGCTGAATGTTGCTCCTATTCACATAGATTTCTTCAGAACTTGAGTTGCCTTTTTCTTACCTCAAAATCACAAGCTACCTGAAGAAACCAACAATTCATAGGCCAGTTCACGCGGCCAGTAACTGCTATACAGCAGCAAAAGAAAATAGCCAGAAGCCTGAAATACCAGCTAAAGAAAGAGGGGATCTCTGCTCTGTGACCTGAATGCGTTGTTTCCCTGCTCTGTGCCTCAATAAAACAGTGATAAGTACGGCTCTGAGCTGGCAGCTCGTCGCAGGTGCCTCTGCCCTCCCTTCCTGGAGGGCAGGCATGAGTCCTTGCTCTGCAGCTGCTGAGCAATGCTGCTCCTCTGCTGTTCCGGCACTGATCTCAAAAGAAAGTACTGTGATACCAAGAAATATTTGGCTAATGCACCTGCAGGGTCTGCTTCCACCACAAGCGCTTGGGAAAGGGAGAGGAATGCAGGGCAGTGAGAAGAGGGGGCATAAAATACACGGAGCTTGAAATTCATGTTTGTTATAACAAATCAGTGCACTGTTATTAAGAAACATGCATGATTAAAACCCTTTTTTGGTTGGCCAAATTGTCCAGTAGAAGTTGGGAGAAAACTGCAGCTACTCATGCACAGCTGGCTCTGAAGTGGTATTTGAAAGCTGCAGGGCAATCACAGGGAAAGATTGATTTCAGAAAGTCTGGCGAGGAGCGTGTAAATTAAGAAAATGGGAAAAGTCAAGTAGTCATCATCTAGCTCTTTATGTTTTTATGCCCAAGAGTCACAGACCTTTACTACAAAATATATAATGAAAGAAACAGAAACTTCTTTCATGGACTCCCCATTTGACAAGGAACAATACTTATTTTTGGCTCCAGATTAACGGATAAAGCCCCAATTTAGGCATTAGCATTGATAAGCTGCTGAATTTCAAGGAACTTGGTTCAGTTTATGCAAACTGAAAAAGTTTTTTAATGTAAATTGGAGCAAAATATTTTACTGCTTTCAATCCCCTAGTGGTGTTCCCTTCTGCTTAGACTCCAGCAGAATTAGTGGGAGGAGGCAGGGAAGCTCACTCTGCCTCTCCGTCTCCTGTCAGGAGTAGAGAGAAAAGACCAAAGCCTTCAAGGCACTCTTCCAAATACTGTCATTAGTGGCTTCAGGCATTCATCCTTCCCAGCTCCTCTTTGCCTACCCATACACTTGCCTTCCTTAGAGAAAAGGCCCCCTGCATTGTAGTATCTGCTCTCTAAAATGGGTTTTCTGGGTCTCTCTGTCCCATTTATTTTAATTTCCTCATCTCTTCCCCTTGGTCATTTTACCCTCCTTCCAAAAACAATTGCTGATATTTAGAAGAGTTACCTGCATTGTATTAAATCTCAGCAGAAAATAAGACTCTGTTCCTGAGGAAAACAAATGAAAACAAACATGTTGTATTTTATGTTGTTTGTTACCTAAAATATCCTGTTCTCCTGTCTCAGGGTTTGAAAGAATGAAACTTCTGCACTATGCACAAATTAAACTCATTTGCAAGGTGGCTACAGTGGCAGCCAGTTGAAAGGCCAGCCACAGGAATGATACTGGCAGCCCGACTGGGAGCAAGACCAGCTTTATTGCGCACACAGATAATTCTGATTCTCTCTGCACTGCATTTGGCTCTGCAAGTGAGATAATGCAGGGGTAGACCTTGATATCTGAGAGACTAGTTTAGAGCATTTCCCTCTAAAACAAGGTTCGACTGACCATTACTGTCACTTATCTCCCAGTAGGACTTCTCTCCATGGTCAAGAACATCCTCTCTCATGTTGAAGGACTGATTTTGCATTTTTGGCATCTTCAAAATCCCCACTGTAGCAGTCTGGGTGTACAAGAGATGCAACACTGCAACATGTGATGGGATTCTGCACTGGCCAGATTCTTGGTCAAAAATCTGGTTTAAATCTGCCGTGCAAGCCCACCGGAGGCATGGTAAAGGCTCTCAATCTTTAACCTTTATTCAAACACAGAGTAGAACAACATGCTGCTTAAATAGGGAAAATTCAAATCTGCAGAATAAGACAAAGCAAAACAAAAAAGCACTTGAACACAAGCATCCCCTGGCCTGTTGTGTCCTTGCATTGGGGAGGGGGGAGTAACTGCAGTCTCGCTCTGAATCCAGCCAGTGTCTTTCTGCATTACAGCCAGCTGTAGACAGTCCCCCAGGGTCCCTAGGAAAATTTCCTTTCCCTCACCTCTGAGACTCAGTATCTCCTCCCAGCTCCTACACCCCTGCTCCTCGTAGGACCACCTGTATCTCCTCAGGCTATGTACTAGTTAGCCAAAAGTAACTTAATTGCATAAGCAGCTCTTTTTAGTCTTATTATAAAGATTTAAAACTACTCAAACTTTCTGACACAGACATTCACCTGGCAGAAAAGACTTTGGAAATACTAACAGAAAAGTTATTTTAACAATTGGTCACTTTACCCTTAAACAAGAAACCAGCAGTGATAAATTGGTATTTATCTACTAGTATTGGTATTTATTTACTAGTATTTTTCTATTGCTGTTTGCCCCTCTATATTTTAAGTTTTCATACTGCTGTTCAGGCAGGATCTTGGAGTTCAGCACCATCAGTGAGTGCATTTACAGCTTCTGTTATCCTAGCTGAAAAGAAATAATGTTAGGTTAATAAACCTTCCTTTTATTACATGAAAATTGCATAACTGTTGTGAATACAGGTCAAGATATTTTCCCCTGGGTTTAGAGTACCATAGATGAAAATCCCAAGTTAGCAGGAGCAAATGCAGTCCGAATATGGGGGAAAAGGAAGGACGCTGCAGCTGTGGTAACAGCACATGCTAGAGGAGCATCACCCCTCCCTTCTGCCCTCCAGCCTAGGCTGGGTGTCAAGAGAAGAGCTAAATACTCTGACTGCTGCACAGTGCTTGAGCTTCTCTCCTGCTCTGGAAAACGCAGTTGGCGAGGGACCCGGTCAGCCGGGGCTGCCACGAGGGATCAGAGGGCCACACGGAGAACATGGTACCACAGTAACAAGTCTTGACCTGCCAATGTCATGACATGAAGTGGGGAACAGGGCCTAATGCTAAGTGACTAAGGTCACCATAGGCTCTGCTTAGTAAATCCTTACCTGGATATATGACTACACTACCAGTTTCAGCTGATTTCCTAAATATCTAGAAAGCTTCCATATTATATATGCCATTACAAAAATAGAAATAACAGGAAATGCTGATTTATCAGTGCACAAATTTTTCTAACTTCAGCTTGATCTGTTTTTCTGCTGAGCATTCCCCCAAATTTTTGGAAGCTAGAGCTTTGTTGGCCAAGATGCTCTGTGACCTTCTTCACTTGGATGGGAGAGCACTGGCTAGGCAAAGAACAACAGATAGAGTTTGTAGGTATATGGGCAAGAGTATTTTATACATTGTAGAATCAGCTGTTAGTCCAAAGTATTTGTACAGTTTCCTATGTGAAAATGTGTCAATACTTGTTTTTTTTAATTTAATTACTATACATAGATCCCTAGCATTTCATCACTGAAAGAGATACATGTGCTGCCTTTGTTTGATACAATGGCCACAAGTCTTTAACTTGGAATTAAGATTACAAGGTCCCTTTAAAGTAACAGATTCAACAGAAGCATCTGCCTTTGGCATTTTCATCATGAAACAATTTTGACTAAATTTTCCCTCAAGCACTAAATGTATACTGCTGTATTGATCTTTTGGATCTTGAAATAAAAGTGTGATTTTCCCAAAGCCTGCTTGAACTAAATTATTATAAAAGACAAGAAAGGTAAAGCATTACATTGCCTCATTACTCTCCCCATTGACTTTCACTTCAGAGAAAGAAAATCTAGTATAGTCAAAATGCACCCATCAAGGATCAGACAGTCTAAAGGTAGCTTCTCTGGCTATTGATTGATCTTTACAAAATTTTATAATTTTATTTTTTGGGGTCTTTTTTTTCAGTTCCTTAGTATAGACTGTCATTGTTTCATTTAAATCAATCTGCCCACCTGTATTTATAAGTTGCTGCCACGGAAACTATTATCTCATAAAAATGTATTAAACCAGCACTATCAAAACTGCTTGGAAGACTTCTTTTTAGTGAGGGTTTTGGTTTGTTAGGTTTTTTTAAGAATTACTGGCCAATGTGATGATCTCTGTAATGTTTCTCTAATATCTCTGGCAGCTTGAAAGATTCAATTTTTGTATATTGCAACATATTGTTTTGCTTCAATAAAAGGAGACTTCTCAATGATTTTCAGTCCGTTTGCTCATATATTGGGTTTTTTGCTAACCCACAGCCACAACGGCATAGTTTACACCTGTCTGTGTGTCCTTTGCATAGTCCCAGCAGCATGACTCCTTTTTTGTTTTTCTAAGAGTTGTGTGCCCTTGTACTACATAAAAAAATGTGCTGTGTGATGTGAGTGTAGTTCGGTCATGGCTAATTGTCAGGTACAAGAGATAAGCCACTATCCTGTATTTTCTAACTGTTACTATTTAGTATCATAGATGGACGTTTTTGTTTATTCTAAATAAGTTTTACAGAAAGTGTAGTAGTGAAATTTTACAACACTGGGTTTAGGACACAAATGTAGTATCACTGCAGCCATTACCCCAACAGCATTACCAATGTTACTGTGGACACATCTGAGAACAAAATTCCTTCGCATTACTCATGATTTATTTCCTCAGCATTTCTCATTTTCAAATGCACAGCCTTTTTCTACAAAGAGGAGTGGCATGCTGGCTATATTTTACAGGGCAAAACCAAAGGTGCTTTGCACCATCTTCTAGAGGAGGAGCGTGGGAAGAAGCTGATGAAGTTCCTGTACTGTTTGACAGAAAAGTTCGTCTAGCCTGCACGTATGAACATACGACCAACAGTACAACGGGAAAGCATCACTTCTCATGCAAGTTCCCTGTGGTGCCGCAAATTTACCTGAACCCTTGCAATATATTGTACAGTTGTAATACAGAACATGTTTACAAATCTTGATTTTTCTTTCATTACTGTCTGCATAATATACTCTCCACCCAGTGCATAACGAATGCCCAAACAAGCTTATAATATGCGTATGTAAATATTTCCTCAAAAGATTAATGCCTTCAGGTTTTTGCAGATTATGATTCATATCTTCACACCCATTTAAAGTCAGATTTCCCACTTTTTTGGTAAGAAAATCCTCTTTAATTATTTACTGTTTATATGGAAAGTATTTTCCACTCTGAGATATTGCATTAAAATTTTAAGCCACTGCTTTATCAAGATCTGCATTTTGTTGATGATGAAGAAATTGCTTTCTCTTACACAGACATATTAGAGTTATCTGAAATGAGTTCTTTCAGGCTTTGCATGGGCAACATTTCCTTTTTCTGCTTGAAACAGTCCTACCCTTCTTGCCAGGAAAGACAGACCTGCTTCTTCTGATGCTGTCCTCTAATGATAGAAACCACGGATTCTTCAGCTTTTCCTTTCTTACGCTGTTCCGTTGTGTGGCAACGGTCAGTCAAAGAGGGCCGAGTGACAGCGAGGTTGCCATGGAGCCATGTCTGCCACTGCCGTGAACTCGGTGGTGCGGCCGTTCCTGGCCAAAAGTCATCAGTGCTCCTGCCCCAAAGTGACTCCCAGGGTTAGCCCTCAGCACCAACAGCAGAAGATGAGATACATGGCTTCCTGTTCATGCAAACCACTCATCTAATCTCCTTTGCCTCTGACTGGAAATTTAACCCAGCTGGCTCCTGGCTTCAATTTAAAACCAAAGTGATAAGCAACTGGCCATCAGATTATCTAATCACAGCTGACGTCCTGTGACTGCAGCACTGTTTCGGTTTGGTCAGACCACTTAGGCTACCCAGTGTCCAAAGCCCACTCCCACGAGCAGGCTCTAACCTGGGAGCTTAGGTAGGAACGGAGGGGATTGTGCAATAACATGCTAGAAGACAGAGACGATAAAAACCAAGAGCTTGAGAATCAGGGAATTCAATTATCTTTTGAACTGTAAAAAATGGCTATTTTACACAACTGCTCTCTCCCCAAAAGACAAAATACAGCCTTTCTCCCAGGCAGTGGAAACTGTGCCAAAAGTACAAAGTGCACTAAGGATGTTATACGCCTCTTTGCCTTCTAATGAATCAACTGACTAACATTTATTTTAAAAATGGGTCATATTTACAGGCATTTTTCAAAGACTACCAGTTTGATAAGAGTGAGACTTGGTTCTCTTCAGAGACACTCAGCCCTCATTCCAGAGCGTGTACCTATCCACTCCGTGCCCAGCTGCCCCGTGCTGGCAGCCTCCCTGCAGAAGTTATGCTGGTCACAGGTATTTACAAAGTGGCTTGGATGCCTGAATGAAAATTAGGCTGAATCAGATGCAACTTGGGCAACAAAAATAATACCCACCATCACCATCTTCTGCTGCCTCGCCTCTAAATTCAAATATCATTGTGTGTTTTTAACTTCATAGTCATGAATGTAGACGTGATTTCTAAGAAATGGTTACTCGCCATCTCAAAAACTCTGTTTTGCTGAACTACCCTTTAGTTCTTTATAAGTTTAAACTATTCTGAGAACAGCTTCACTTGGTTTCCATCAGCATTAGCAGTGCTAATGTAATTTGTGCTAAGGAGATTCAGAAAGGAAGCTCAAAGAACGTGTGTGGTTTAAGAGTGAGTGAGTGAGAGAGAGAGTGTGTCTGTGTGTGCGCGCGTGCACGCGTGTGGTATTTCCAAGCATCCTGTGTTTCGGGTGGCATCTGTCTGCAACCTTGAAAATAAAAAGGCTCATGCAATTTCACTAATGTGGTGCTACAGCTGTGCCATTTTTTCCCCCTTAAGCCCTGACAGGCGTTTGTCTTTGTTTGTACGCAGGGGCTCTGTTTGAACTGTTGCCTGGTGTCCTTGCTTTTTATGCTGGCAGGAGAGGTGATTTTTTTGTTTTGTTTTGTTTTCATTTTCAGAAGATGTGGTAACTTTTTTGCTACTATTACTGTTGACAGCAACAACTCTTGTAATCCAGGCTGGCATCATATGATGGCCAGAGATAAAGAACTCAGCCTCAGAAAATAAGGTAGGTTTCCACTGAGCTCCAGAACTGGGGAGATGCCAAACAGCAGCAAAGTGCAGGCTTCACCCTGGGATGCCGTCACGGTGTAGCAGGCAGCCTGCTCTCCTCCAGCCCCAGCTCCCTTCTCAATGAAAATGTTTAGGGGTTTATACTGAATATCAGGAGGTATAAAGCAGGTATAAACCAGAACAGTTCCAGAATTAAACATGGCACAGCAGTGCTAATTTAGGACCTGACTTTGTGTGTTGTTTAACTTTAATTTCATGTTTTAACTGTGCAGCATCCCTTTCATGATACCACCCTTCCCCTTTTGCATTCTATGGAGTAGGGGCAGAAAAGCAATAACATTTGCTGCTTTCTCAAGACTGAAAAGGGGTAATTTTCACATGTTTCCAAAGATATAAACAAAAGAGAAGGAGAAACCTCCCCAGGTTCAGGTTTCTTTCTGAAATCACATCTTAGGGCATTTCGGTACCATCCACTAGCTCATCAGCGGCTCGGGGCTGCGCGCAGCTCCCTCGCTGTGTGAGGTTTTCCCAGTTTCACTTTTCTGCAGAAAGCATGGGAAAGCAAATCTCTGAGTCACACCGCAAAGCGGGCCCGATGACAGGCTGACTAATGGCGCTTTGACAACACCCAATAGATTTTATAGAGATTAAGGTCTCGTCAGAAATTTGTCAGCAGTAGTTTAGGAAATACTTACTGAAGATTTGCAGAGTTAACAACTCTGTGGGTGTTTGCTGTTTGGCTATCTACATAAACAAACAGCTGGCACAGCTGGAATAAAGTCAGCAAAGTTGTTACTAATTTAGACTCTTTGGGCATGTCTCTGCTCCAGGCACAGAAATGACTGCGCTGGAGCGTACTGGCACCCCAGCTAATTTTAAACCACCTAGCTTGGTACCGGAGGAAGCCAGTTACAGCAGCACAGAGCTCATCATGGATTCATTTACCCGGCTTTTTGGCTCGAATATTTGTGCCAACAGGATTAACTAAACCCTTTTAAAATTAGAAAAAGGAGATACAAAGGACTTGATTCAGCAACAGTCTGATTCAAAGAGAAAATTCACAGTTGCTCACACTAGGAGCTGTGACAGGCTACACAGATGAAGACAAGAAGCTTAAATTTGCTGTGGTGGACAGCGAGGAGGCAGAGAGCCAGTAAACGCAGTGGCTGCTGTGGGGAAGGGTCTGGCCTTCACTGTGAATCCTTTATGTCATTGCAAATGGAAAATGTCACATGGAAAAGAAGGAGACTCCTATTAATAAACAGTCACTGGGGTAATGTGCAGTAGAAGAGGAGGAGGGATTGTGTCTGGACTTGTTTATCTGCAAAGAGCTTTATGTGCTGTGAGAGCTCTGACTTACTGCTTCTGGAAGACTTCTCAAACTTCGGTGTCAAAGTTCAGGGACCTTTCCCACATCCCCAGTGCTAGCTGGCAGAACTACCCCTTTGTTTGCAATAATTTCTTATCAACAGTGACTTGTTTTATGCATGTCACTCTTGCTCATTAGGGGCTGGTCAGACATGCAGGACAGGCAATTGCCCAAGGCAGTCAAATGCTGACCGCGTGGTAACTTCTGGCTAAGAGGAAGGACACAGGCCCACTAACCTAACCTATTGACCTAACCCTAATCTTGGGTTTTTTCTTCTCACAAGCTTGAGAGTCAGCAAGATTTAAAAGTGCAATAAACAAAAATGTAAAATATGAAATTAAAACATCCAGTAAACTTCAAACCTCCACCACGGGCTGCACTGCTTGCTGAGATCGCAATCTGTCAGAACAGGACTTGCAGAGAAAAGCAGTTTCTTGCAAAAGACTGCCTTCTTGTTCAGAGTATTTAGGGCCATGGCTAAGGCATGGATCAGGGTTAGGTCCTCAAATAACTAAAGTGAAGACTAAAGAACTGTACATTAAGAAGAATCCTAAAGCTATGCCAGCTGAGCCCAAAGGGGACGACAGTAGAAAATGTATCCAACTATTAACTGGAGAGAAGCACGGTCCCTACAGTGCACTGAAGAAAGAGTGAAGAATGCCATTGCTACAGCACAGTGCAAGCTTGCCAGACTAATGAGACAGGCTGACTAACGGGAGAAGGATATGGGAGATGTTCAGCAGGAGCAGGCCTCGACCTTGGAACTGAGCCCAAATTCTGTAGCGGAGAGTAATAATGAGAAAGGCAAGATCAAAGGAGACAGCTCTAACAAAGAGGCGAAAGAGATAGGTAAAGACACACGAGCACTTACCAAGTACTTGGCTTCTCAGTCCTTTGCTTTGGGCTTGACCTCGTGTTCTCCCGACTCTCCACGTCCTCTTTGTAAGCCTGAGCCCGGTGAGCAGGGACATCCTGTAGCTGAGCTGGTGCGGCACGCTGTATACAGTACGCCTGCTTGATACATTCACAGCCATTATGCATGGGTAATTTTTATTACCCAGGAGCATTTCTCTTTTACATATCCCTAGCTACAATTTTACTGAAATAATTTTCTTTTTTATTGGCCTCTTACATTGTTAGAGTGCCCGTGATTTCCCCAAGGTTAGATGATGAATGACAACACATCATACAAAGACAAAATACAGGCATTTGCCAACTATAAAACAGATTTTTTTCATTTGATATGTTTCCTTTTCTTGTGCAACAATGATAAGCAACCTTGATGGGATGAACAGTACAAACAGAAGTTTAACAAGCTCTCTTTTGAATCCAGGATCACACAAAAAATAGATTCCGTAAAGACACTAGATTTCCTACTAACGTGATGGACCTTCGGAAAATGGATTAACCATTTTAAAGACAATTTCAAATATAATCAGCTGGGTTCAATCCTGCAATTAGTTGTGCCTGGGCAGCCAGCTGGGTCCTTGAGAGGTTCCAGTGACTTCAGCAAAATCAGTGGGAACGTAGAGAGACATAACCTTTGATCTCTACACTATCAAACGCAGGATCAACTCCTCAGCAGCTTAGGGGTCTCCTTCCCCCTTCATTTTCCCCAGACCTCTCCCTCAGACCAGGCAGCACAGACACCCTGCTGGTCACCCACGAGCAGGCAGCGTGCCTCTTTCCCTCCCACCTCCCTTCTCCTTGCAAGCATGTGATAGCAGCAATAGCTCCTGGCCAACCACATGCAGGAGGCAGCTTTTGTACAGACAGTATTTTCTGTTCAAACAGGCATTCCCAGCCGCTCCTGGGGAACAGAACATGAATATCATCGCTTTTCTGGCTGAAGCTATGTGATCTTAGCCAAGCTTCAATCTGACCAATAGGTCTTTCCTTAAAAAGCCAGGGAAGCAAGCAAAGCAAAAAAGCAAGCAATGTGTGGGTGTCCACAGGCAGGTACCTGGTGTGAGAGTGCTGCCGTACCTGTGGATGAAAGGGGCTCAGGGACGCTCCACGGAAAGACAGTATTGATCCAAATGTGTGAACAGATGTTTCCTCTCAAACACATGCAGACTGTAACGGCAGCAGCGATTTGGCCTTAAAAAAAGAAACTTAAATTCAGATTAGAAAAATAAAATAAAAGAGAGATGATCGACGCTATTTTAATATGTTAAATACTTCCAAAAAATCCAATTATCAAAATCTGTAACTGAACATTGCTAGGCTCACTGGCCTGAAGGTGAATATTTTGGTGGCAGAATGGTAGAATATAGGAATACCAAGTGCCCCAAACACTACAGAAACACTTCAAACCAAATACTATACATCTACCTACCCCCACAACACTGGAGGGAGAGCAGGTAGCCAATTCTATCTTGCTTTCTTCAGTCCTGGCTTGTTGCCCAAACAGGCATGCCGAGGGTGATGAGCTGCTACCTCCGTTACTTCTATCCCCCTTTTTCAAGACCTGATCCAAAACTCAGTGAAGTTCACTGAAAGACTCCAGCTAACTCAGGGCTTTGCTTGACCCTTGTACCATAATTTCTTCTATTACCAGGATGGAAAAAAAGAGATTCTATTGTTAAAAAACAAAATTACCAGAAGAGAAATAACAGCAGAATAAAATTTCAAAGCATCAAATGTAATTAACAGCTTTTTAAAGAGAAGGACTAAGCAGAAAGCATAAATAACATTTAACTGAAAAAGAGCTTAGAAACAAGTTACATGCCTGAACTTTTGAACTCAATCTTTCCACTGTACTATCATATATAGAAATGACATGAGTGATGAACTTGAAAGCCGCATTTCGAATTTTGCAAATGAGGTTAAATTAGAGAAAATATCCAAACAATTTCTAATACAACAGAGGTGTTATATTGATTATACTGTTGGATTAGCAGATGGTAATTGCAGATACACAAAGACTTCTAAGTCTTCAAGCAAAGAACCTGCAGAAGAAACAGCTATTATTTGGAAAGGCACTGGAGCAATCTACCTCATAAAAGAGATAAAACTTACAGTGTAATATTGTTAAGGTTTTCAGCCAATGTACATATGAAATGAAAAATAGAGAATCAGATTGCTTAAGGAATAATGGAGAGATAAAAGGACCGACAGTTTTATTGTGTGAGGCACTGGTTAGATGTCACAGAGACTTCAATCACTGAAATGAAAAAATATTTTCACTATACCAGTAGCAAGCAGAGAAAGAGTAATGTAATTAAAGGTGTACTCAGACATGCAGTGTCAAACCTCTGCTATCACTTGGAAGACCCAACACTAAATCAGGCTGTTCCACACAGGGAGTCGTGGCTAAGGCGTACGATTCCCCACGTACAGCCAGCTCAACGAGCACGCGCAACCAGCCAGCACGATTCACTCACTCACCCCCTCAGGAGCTGGCACCCATCTTACAAATGCAGGATTCACGACTGTGTGTCTTGCAGTATTTGTGCTCTTCACGAAGACCATATGTGGTATCAGGTTAGCACAAAATGTATAGCGAAGTATACCAATACCACGTAACTCTTTTGCTAAGGTTTTTTAGGCAAGTTGCAAATGGGAATCCCCAGTGTTTCAGCATTAGGTGGCAAGTGAAAAGGATCCAAATGTAGTAGCTATAAAATCCCATGATTGATCTAATGTTTCTGTGCTTGAAGTAGGCTTTATATCCAAAGTTCTGCCAATCATATTTAAATTGCTGAAAAAACTAGGAAAACAAAAACTAAGGGATTAAAAATGCCGAGTTTTTCTTGAATGATCATAATATTGATAAACAGACGGGCTGGGCGACATGAATGCACAAGCCTCCCCGTACCAGGTGCAAGATTTCTGTTCTCGCCTACACATACATAACCATGGCTGACTCTCTCACCCATGCTCCTTTGATTAAAACTATTTATTTGGGATTTTCTAAAGTCTTCATAAAAGCAGTGTATATGCTGTGGCGAAGTGAAATGATCAAAGTATTTGCAACAGCTACTACCTTGTGTAGTCCTGGAACAATCAATATTGATCATAGTATGATCTGGCGTTACTGTGACAGACCTCTGCTGTGAAAGCTTAAAGAAAGGCAATGCTGAATTGGTTCTTAGAGCCAACAAGAAACAGATGACACTCATCAGATTTTTTTTTAATCTGCAAAATGGTGTCCTTTTGTTCACATACAGCAATGATTAAGATGTATTTAATCTTAATCCGTTTGTCACAAAAATGCTATGTGATTTCCAAAACCCTCCCTACCCCTGGCATTTGCAAAAAAGGAAAGTTTCCTGCTATTCAACAGCTTCCACTTAAACTGGGAAACCTCCTGACAAACTGGTGGCAGAGCAGTGCAGGAGCCCATACCAAGGGCTTGCGTAGAAATAAAAGCAGCTTCTCTCCCACAGGCAAGCTTTGGGAGTTTGAATTTGAGCATGGCACTTATTTGTTAACACGTGGACAAACGTGGAACCTGCTGAGAGAAAGCTAACTGGAAAATACCAGCTTAAAATAAGACCCCAATCTTATGTGTCTCAGATGAATCTCTTGAACATGGGAGATGCGAGTTCAAACCCTTTTTGGGGTGAAGAAATTCCTTGCCTTTTGGCCAACACCACATCACAAGAAGAAAATTCAAGTGGATGATGTTTTCCGGGGGATAACCTGTGGTACCAGAGGAGACCCACACAGATCTTGCCTCCTGCTCTGTGCCTTTCCTATCCCTGCAGCAAAAAAAACATGACCTGTGTTGAGACAAACTGCCTGAAAATCCTGCCTAAATACTCATCACTCCTGAAATCACTCCAATCTGCTAAAAATACTTCAGCAGTATCTCAGTTGGAAGTGTTTTCTTGTGTAGTTTTCTAAGCACCAAGATGATACACCTGTGTTAAGGACTCGGGCTGTAGACATTTATCAGGAAAACCTCCTGCTCATGTAAGCACGTCAAGACTGACAGATCGCACTGTAACACCATGGATTTCTTTACGCTAGCTAATGGAGGGGTACGCACACATGTACACATGGCATTGCTTTATTTATTTCCAAGGTCCAGTAGCTGTAGCTTGGTGGGGCACTCACCAGAAGAGAGCTCCAGATCATCCCTGCAAGGGTCAGCGTTGTCGGCCACTGAGTACACACAGCCAGAACCACAGCAGCCTCCTGGAGAACTCCTCATCTGCCCAGTGCTGAGCCCACCTGTCATGACAGTTGTCACAACATACTGCTCAGAACTATGAAAAGAGCGATCAAAAGATCTCCTGCATCAAACGAACCATCTCAATTCACTTCAGGGCCTGAAAACACTTTGGGGATAGAGTTGAAAAAAATAGAGCTTGTTTTTACAAAACCTGCAAATTTTTAGTCCTAGCAGATTTGCCACCAAGTCTTATAATAAAAAACAGAAAATGCCCAAATCTTAGTTGATTGAAAATGATGCTTATTTTCAGTGCTATCTTCTTGCTGAGTTTCCATTTAAATGTAGACTTAATACAATTTTCCCCCATAAAACAAACTCACAATCTGGAAAATAGGGAACCTCCTCATCCTGCTTTATTGCTTAAACCAGACCTTCTGGAGACAGTTCTTACTTTGTTAGAAAAACCATGTTAACGGTGACAAATAAGACCAAGATCAATGTTTTATTAAGGACAGACTCCTGTTACAACCGGCACAGATTACTTTAAATCATAGCCTTTGTGTCTAAATTACAATTTTCATTTGAACAGTATTTTTGGATAGCAAAAGGGATTTGTTCTCAGTGTTTGGAATCCCTGTCGGGGTACCAAAAATATAGCAGGAGCTCTTGAGAAAGTATGCATTCTTATATTAAAGCTATTATTCCGACCAAAGCTCACATATGCAGCACAATACATATACTTGTAGCAATCTTTATTTCCATTTAGATATGCTCTGTAGCAAAAGCAGCTTTGTCCTTGTAGGCACTGCAGTAGCATTGAAGAACTTGTAAAACAGGAGCAGACAGAAAGGACTTAATTATTCTTACCTAGGCTGCGTGTTTGCACATTTCTCTCTTGAGAAAACAAAAATTCTGCACATACAGTTGTTTGCAAACTAATGCTTTAGATACATTTCTGAGTAGAAGTTAATTGGCTTGCACATTTACAGCAAATTTATGGCCAAACCTAAGTTTGGATGTCTCTGAACAAAGCAGCACGTTTAAGATATCTGTATCTGAAACGACAGCAAATATTGGATTACATGCACTTATGCCATATCAGAGGGCAAGTTATTATGGCAGAGTGCTTAGTAGGAAGCCATTTAAGACAACATTGTACTGAAAAGCAGCATAGATTTCAGAGTGTAAAACCAATAGATATTTACATTTGGACTTATTTATAAAACGCATCTAGATCACATCCAAAATATTAGGCGTAGTTAAGTGCTCATACAATTGCCAGCATCAAGCCTCTGGTCTCCTGATGCAACTACATGACTTGCCTGAATGGGACAGCTGAAGGAGACCTGCCCACAGATCAGCTCACGGTTTATTTTGGGAGATGGACAAAAAACTGGGCTCTGCAAAAAATACATTGTCCTCAGGGACAGAACACTTCATTTCGTGTGTTTTACTGCTGCACAGGTACCAAAACAGTGGCAAAGGCGCAAATAAGGGAGACAAAAGGACCTGCGGGGTTTGGGGATGACTGCTTTGAAGTGAAACTGGGGTGGTTGCACTGGGTTGCGTACGGCCATGAATCCATCCCTGGCTGCAGCAGGGCAGCGTTGGAGCTGACGACCAAGCTGGAGCATCTCCTGGGCTGAACTCCTTTCATCAGCGATACAAGACAACTTCTGTTCAAAACACGTGCAAAATGCTGGGGAGCAAGGCTGTGGGAGGCCATTTTCTCTGTGTGCAGATGTCATGGGCACACCGTCCTGCTAAATAGCTTAGTGCATGCACAAAGCTTGATTTGAACTTGGAAGTGCCAAAACATCACTTCAGATTTTAGGACGATAATTTTAAAAGTGTTTGAGAATTCTATCAGAATATGGAAATTACATGCATAAACTTAGTTTCTCTGCAGAAGTGACACATGCTCCAAAAGCCTCCTATTGACTTGTTTTCTGTGCCGAATTCTTTCTTGAAGTTGGAAAAATTAGAGCTCCCAACTACAAGTTTCTGACTTCCATTCTGCTATACATACTATATTTGTGCAGAATATCATGAAAGAAAATTAACATTTTCATAAACCAGAAAGATTGTATTAAGGTCATGCAATGAGTATTTATAGTCTTATTACTCCTTAGTCCCTGGTAAATAACTACAGTATAACAACCACCAAAAATAATCGCATAATGTGACATTATCACACTCCTACTAGTTACAGTGTGGAAAGTGAATAATAACATGGTTAAAATTTTCTCCGTGGAAGCTCTGAAGAGAGGCCAGAAGAAGGACAATGAAACACAGATCTGAAGGCACAGCACATCCCGCTGTCTCCCTGCGTGAAGATTAGTGGCCCACCATGCCCCAGTGGAATTGCTTCACAGTTTTACACTGCACTAGGAGGAAGAGAGCAAAGAAAATTAGGAAAGAAAGTGCCATTTGGATTTGTATAGTAGCAAATAATATACCTCAAAAAGTTCATGAATTCAGGCTATAATTCCGCCTTAGATTATGATCATGTGAATAAATAGTTCCTTCTGGTCTCTCATGGATTTAAGACACCTCCAGCCAGACTCTCAGAGAAATGAGATGCTCACTGTGGGCAGTGAGGGGGTGTTTCCAGCTCTGCTAGTTATATTCTTCATGAGCTGCTTCTCCTTCCGCAGCACCCCCCACCCCCATTTTCTCTCCTTCTTTGCACATACGCATACAAGATGACAAACGTCCTTCATTCTCCCTCCAGGATACCACATCGTTTTGCTACTTATGTGGAAAGATGGAGCCAAGAGGCCAAAAGTTTAGCTTCATTCCACAGCACAGAGATGGGAGAAAACGATAAATTTATGGCAAATCACAAAGCGTTATCCTGCAAACTGAAGAAGGTGCAAAGCGGAGCCATCTGGCAGTCTCTCCTTCCTCCCTCTGAATCGCTGTCACATTTCAAGATCTGCCTGTGTTTTCCATCAAAAATTGGGAACCCATAGGCCACAGGCTGGGAAATATCTATAGAGTAGGTGGAACAGGGGGGCAGGAAGCTTGAATCCTTACTTGATACTTTATTTTGTGTTGATTTACTTCCAATCTGCTGCTTCCACTTCTCCTAGGAGAGGGAGAGGAGCTGGCAGCCGGCGGGTAGGCAGTCAGTCAGTCCTTTGGCCACGACCACCCATGCTGGAGTAGTCAGGAGGCAGGACCGAGCCCCGAAATTTCCTGGAGGTCCTTCATTTCTGCAAGGTCACGAGACCAACGCAGTCAGTCTACTGCAGGAGATCTCTCCTCTGGGGAAAAAGCATCCTTCCCCCCCTCCCTCGAAAGCTCTGGCTATGCTGACATTTGGCTCCATATTACTGCATTTGAGTAAACAAGCTTCTGCAGAGAGACCGAGAGAAGCGCGAGCACAAATTCAGCTCTTTTGATGAAAAGAGAATTTTTCTCTGTGTAGATATGTGATTGTTAAGGCTCCATCTGAACAGAGTTCATGGATAAGCACAGGTACCCATGACAACACGGTGCACACAGGCCTGGGTGTTCTGCGTGGGGATAGATGGGTTAGGACATCCACAATGAGGAGGATCTTCCAAATGAGGGATGGCAGCAAATCACTTCCATCTGTGATGTAAAAGAAAACCTTGCCATTTCATTCTACATACTTGATCTCCTCCAAGTACCTTCCCATTTGTCCTATAAATAAATAATAGTTTTACTTTGAGTATGCTGTTCTCGCAGGTAAGTGGAAAAGGCTTGTTCCCTTACCAAGCAGGAAAAGCGTATTGGCTATAGGAATGTCAACAAGGCAACATTTGTACAGCCCAGCAAACTCTGGGAAAGAAAAGAAAATAGAAAAATGTTACCGATACTGAGAGTGACTCCAAGTTTACTTTGTTTGCTCTTCTTATTCCATCTGCTCATTGCTGTTACCAATCCAAAATTCTTGAATCTTTAGGGGTAAAATACTGGCCTAACTAGCAAAGCAAAACTAGACTGTATCACAGTCCTGACCCAATTATTTTATTCTGCTGGGCAATCATTCCCTTCTGTAGGTGAAGACTGCAATGTAGAGCAGTAGTTTGGAGTGAAAAAACTGCATGAGAACAGGATTATGCTCTTTTTTCTTTTTTTTCCTTTTCCTATACATACAACCACCAGAAGAACTGTTGTGATACATTCTTTGGTTAGGTTCTTGTGAGGATACAGTACATGGAGGCATGTACTTCCATGCATTTGCTTATGAGTCACGGAGGACTTCATTTATATCTTAGTTCCACATCTCTTCCATAGAGGGACCACGTGGGTTTTTTGGTTTTTTGTTGGTTTTTTTTGTGTGTGTGTGTGTGTGTGTGTGTTCTTTTGGGTGTTTTTGTTTTTTTTGTTTTTTAACACAAGCCATAAATTCTTGATCCAAGTACTATGCTTAAGTAGGACTTGCTCTCATGTCAGAGACTGCATCACAACATAAAAAGACAGAATGTGGCCTTTAAATGCTATGGAAATATTGACCCTTACAAAGGTGCACAAAATGCCACAGAATGCAGAATACCCTTATGTCTCTTTTACTCATACTGAGATCTCTGAATAGTTCTACTGAGTATTATCATTTATTTGATTGGGGCAGTATTTACTGCAACATATTCATACTAATTTTCAGGCAACTGCCTCAGTCCTATTTATGATGCAAGTTCTTTCTTTTTTTAAGCCATTCATGCAGGCTTTTCATTAAAGTAGAAGAGAATCTATAATGGATTCAATATGTAATGCAAAGATTAGCTTTGAAAACAGACTTATTTCTGCCTAAGTCATCAAATATTACATGTACATGAGTCTAAGTTCTGAGAAAGCCAAGTGAAATAAGAAGCTGCCTCTGAAGATGATACTGTTGGTGCTGGGTATTAGAGAGATTTTCCATTTGTTCAAAGTCTCCTTTCTACTTCTGTACTCAGATCTTCCTTCTCAAATCCGTATATCCTCCCTTTCCATACCCTGCAGCCTTTTTGCTAACTCTGCTCCCTGACATCTCCTCCTTTTGGTGATCTTGTGTCCTCCATCATGCTTGCCTAAGACGTGGGAGATACGGGATATGGCCTTCCAATATTTTTGCATCATCAAAACTGGTAAATAGCCAAAACCTTCCATCCTTATTTGGCAAAGCTTCCACTGAAATTAACAGTTAAAGAGTCAATGAGTGATCTTGCCTGATCAGCCTCAAATGCTGTGTGTATTAAAATGGAAAGGAAAGCAAGGAGATGCTGTCAGTTAGCATCCCCGTATTTGGGTACAAAATTAAGAATCAAAGTCTTTTCTGAAATTAGAGCAGACATGAACTCTTAAAGATAGGGCAGAACCTACCAGCAAAACACACAAATGAGTTCTGAAAAGCTACTTCTATTAATAATGAGCCATCAATCCACCTGGACAAGATTTTTTAAGTTCTCAGAGACATTTACAGGCTAATAACTAAATCAAATTGTGTAACAAGCAGATGAAGGAACAGAAATCTTCAAGGCATCAGCTACAGTAAATGGAAGCAAATCGGAAGATATTCACAGAAATTATTTTTCAGCAAACAGTTTGCTATGACCTGCCAAGGGCATAAGGTAAAATTAAACACTTCAGGAGTAAAACGAACAATGACATACGTCTATTTGGTTATCTAGCAATACATAGCCAAAATGAGCAAACAGATTCATGAAGAATCTAAGCAGCTTAATAATTTGGCCTACAGAATTTCAAGGCCAAGACAACACGCACTGGTGAGCCAAGGTAATGCTAATTAAGTGTAGTTCTTTGGCGTACTACTACAGAGGGCCAAGAAATTGATTGATTCATATTTGACAAATATCTGACAACTTTTTTGATTTATTTGGAATAAGGCATATAATGACTCACCTTCCTCCTTCCCATCTTTATTTTCAGCTTATAGACCTGCATAAATGACTAGTGAATATATTCATCGAACATTTTATTGGATCGATTTTTCAAAAATGCTTATAGACATCCAGTGGTTTTTTGTTTTCATTCTCTTGCTCATGTCATGCTACACTGAAAGTTACAGATGGCCTGGGGCACAGGAATCAGAGCCTCAGGGAGCCCTCAGCCTTCTTGGTTACAAACAACAGCAGCAAGCACCTCTTTGCTAGCAGCCAGGAGATGACTTACAACACACCCGTGGCAACCCTGACTCCATCCATCAGGACCATTCCTCTTTTACCCTAGGAGTACCCAAACCACAGCAATAGTCTTGCAAACAAGAGAAAGTATATTTCCATACTGCCAGAACCTGAAGTATTCCAGTGACTGAAATTTTAGGATACTTAACACTTTGCATTTTTTTTTTTTTTAATGTTACTCTGTGTAAAATCAGAACCATTCTAATTCTTTCTGGAAAGATATTTCAGTAAAAGCTTTGCTGCTAAGATGAGGAGATGCCTGTTGTTTAACCCCCTGCATTTTTCTGCTGTTTATTGCTGTATTTTTCCTGCTGTTCTTCTTGCATTTAGTTCCTTCGCTACTGGCTCAGTAAAGCAGAGCATGGTGCTACTAGTTGCTTAAATATATTTTGGGGAAAAAAGCAAACCCCCTACAAAACCCTAACAGGATTGCTGTAAGCCCCGAGGAGCTGCAGCATAGTCTCTGTGTGTAGGTGCCTGAGCACACAGCAGCCACAGCAAAGCACCAGAAACCTAACTACTAACACAGAGTCGAGGATCAAACTCGGTTCAAGTGTAAACAATTGTAACTACATCCAAATCAGTAGCTGTGCCTGCTTTTCCCAGTATGGTTTTCTGCCAAATGCATGTACCAGCAGCACATCCCCACAGCCAAGGCTGGCCAGCCTTCCAGAAGGCCCTGCTGGCCAACAAGGAGGGACTGCGCTGGGAAGCTTGGTTAGCCAAAAACTGCCCCTTTACAAACATTGTTGTTTAGCAGTACTGTTATTGCTTCTGTTCATTTTGGGCTTGGAGCTCTGTACTGCTTGGGAAAGGCTCAAAATGATTAATTCCTATGCAAGTGACATGTTTGCATGTCACCTTTCCTCTGCAGGGAGCGAGGCGAGGACCAGATCAGAAGCTGGAACTTCAGTAATGGGCAAGGTCCCCCGAGATTCCCCTCTGAAGCCGTGGCACAGCAGGTACTATAAGTGGAAGCTTGCAGGATGTGGAAAAATCAAACAGCAGTACAAACCTTATCAAAGCCCAGCGCAAAATTGGTGAAGATTGTGCCATGCTCTTTTTCAAAGCCTTCCGTTCTGCATGGCAGAGATTACAGTGATGTTGGGTCGAATCCTGAAGCGGATCAAAGCTCAGAGCGACCGTTCTCATGCATACACCTTACTTCAAATAGAGAAATCAGAGAAGGGGAACAAGTGATAAAATATACTCCAAATGCCAAAATTCATCCCCCAGCTACTCCTGAGCCAGAGGCGCAGATTAACTTGCCATGACACGCAGGGAGCAACAGCATCACTAGAACAAGCAATCCAACTTTAGTGTTTGATATTGCTTAATCATAATGAAAGATGTTCGGCCTGTCTACCATGTGTCCCCCAATCAGAGATTCTTCACACTTTTACAGCAGGCCTACTCATCTTTCTTCCTAAAACAAATAATCTCTCAGTCTCATTGTAAACCACCAGTGACACTTAGTATTCTGATCACTCCATGCAAGTCCACCTGGTATATAGTGTTTTAAATCCAAGTGCTGTTATGGCTATGCATTTTCACTAGCTCTATAGTACAACACAATAGCTCTATTCAGTAAGAAGTAAATCTAAATTCCAATCCTCAACCAATGAGGTTTATATAGTTGGTTTTTTTTTTTTTTAGACTTTTATGCATCTTGAGACCACATCTGTCAAAACGTGTTAACTAAACAATGGGATACTTAAACAATCGCTGCAATATCAAGCAGCTTTTTCTTCCTCCTATTTCACTGGTTACAAACCTTTTTGATCTTAAATGGTGACAAAGGATCATTGAAAAAGTCCCCACTGTCTGATAATGTCTGGAAAACACTATTTATCCTAGACAGTTTATCAATGTGTCATTTAGCTCAAGAAGATTATAAAAAGGGATGAAACACAGCAGCTCCAGAGGGACTTTCAGAAATCCTGACGACACCCCTACTTGGCTCCTGGCTTGCCTGCCCCCACATCCCTGCAAAAAAGGATCCTACCAAGATTTTTACTCTGCAGCCGTATGGATGGAGCTGTGCAATGCACCCTTTTGCTTGGCAGTAGATGAAATCCCTGACCTTGCTTTCTGTGAGCACATTAGGTGTGATCCCAGACCAAGAGGGATCAAGAAGCACACAGCACTTTGACAGCAAAGGGAAGTGAAATACGGGGTCTGCTCCAAGGACCACTAACATCACCTGGAGTTTCTGCAGGGACCCTGAGTCCTTTGTGAACATTTTTGCTGTTCTTTAAGCTGAAGTCATTGATAAAAGTGGAAGGACAGACATGAGCCCAGGTCTACCTAAGCTGCCAGGTCTGAATGGTATAGTGATAAAACAATAATAATTTCCTGTAATCCTGGAAGCTCCCCTTACAGTTAACTTCTCTCATTTACCATTGTCGTGCTCTCCTGGTTGTAGGTACTGCCCATATTTCCCCATTAGCCTCTCTAGCAAAGAGCAAACTTTTGTGCCACTTAACTCCTTGGTGTGATTTATAAAGCTATCTAACTTGTTTTCTTCCTAGCGTATCTCATGTAACCTATTTGTCTTTTTATCGCAGCATCTTATCTGCCCCTTATTTGCTGTAGCTATTTATCAAAGAGTTACAATAATATCTGGTCCTCTAACATTGTTGACGTGGATGCCTCCACAGTCAAAACCTTGGCTTCATCGCAGGCTGGCCACACTGCTGAGATTCTGACAAGAGCACGGGCTGCGGAGGAGCAGCACCCCTGACCAACAATCCCGCGGGGTAACTTCACGCACCTCCCACATCTGCCTCATCAGCTGGTACGCACACGCCTCGGGTGAAGTATCTCCAGTTTGCTCTGTGTAACACCAAGCACAGGGAGATGCCCCACCATGCCTGTGCACCCAGAGATCAGCAAGGCAACAAGCATACACCCACCACCAGCCGTTTTCCGCAGCTGATGAGAGTTCGCTTTGACTTTTGGAGACTGACTCACACTCCCTACCTTAGCTTTTCTATTGTACATGAGT
Source organism: Nipponia nippon (assembly GCF_047370975.1). Classification (NCBI taxonomy): domain Eukaryota; kingdom Metazoa; phylum Chordata; class Aves; order Pelecaniformes; family Threskiornithidae; genus Nipponia; species Nipponia nippon. Next base: position 42,764,166 of record NW_028262391.1, read on the forward strand.
TATACTGGTATTTTTCTGCATGACAGAAGATTTACAAGGCTTAGATCATTCAGTACGTAGAGCCCTCTAGAGATGTGCTTAGTTTTATTACTCTATTGCCAATGCTATTGCTGTGATAGTTGCGGTTATTTCCAATCAAATACCATGCTGTTCTGCATCAGTCAGCAACAGCTTGTTGTGGTTGGCTTTGGGTCTAATTTGCTAGTTGACATCATCTTTAAAGAGGTAATGAAAAGCAAAATACTGACAAATTTTTGTTGTTTAATATTCAGACAAGGTAATAGTAGAAAACGCTTCTCAGGCTACACGTATATTTGTATATGTGTGCACACATCTGGAAGCGGAGAGATGTTTCAAGGTCTGTGGTCAGTAAAGCATCTTCCAGGTATTAGCTCTCCCAGATGGAAGGGCTTTGTGGTGTGTGCTGGGAACGCAAAGCACAAACTCCTTCAGAGCCTTATTCTGTGTATTTAATACTGAAAGCTGTACAAAACTAAAATCCATCTAGCTGCATGTTCTCATGAAGAGATCTCTTGAAACTTCTCTGAAATAGAGATATGCCAGATTTACCATCCTGAAAAAAGCCAACAGGCACATGCAACCAGGCTGCCTAAAACACCCTATGCTTTCATCAGCCAGGAGATGCTCCACTGGGTGCCTCGGGTGCTGGGAACTGCTGCAGCAGAGCAGCGGTCCCTCAGGCAGTGCCTGCTACCACACACTGCCCAGCTATGTATTTTATACCTAAATTCTCTCCTGTCAGTGGCTGCTTCATGGTCTGAAGCCGGGGGGGGGTATTTCTAAATGCGCACACACATTTATAAATATACCTTAAGCATACATCTTACAAATGTCTTCTATTTATTAAATCTTCTCTAGTGGTGTGAATTCTCATTAGCCATATAAATCAATGCCTCACTCCTTTTGCCATGATCATCACTATATGTTGATACCCAAAAGCAGTGACTTCAATGCACTCATGATGTATTGTGTTAAAAAAAAATTACTAGTTTTTACATTGCTGTCTTTCAATACAATTTCATGTTTTCATGTCCTTTTATTTTTTAAAAACAGCAAATAGGAAGAAATTTGACTTCAAATTCTGATTTATACATTAACTCCTACTAGTTTTCTTCAGAACTAGCTAGTCTTGACCTTGTAACCCTGTCTTCACACAGAAATGTATCTAATTATTAGCAATCCAATTCTCATTTACCAGATCTATCAGGTACAGAAAAATCTTAAAATGGGCAAGTGACAAGCATAAGAGGAGTAATAAGAAAGAAAATGAGGTGGAGGGGTTACAAGTAAAGAAAGATACAACAGAGGCATAGGGAGAAAAGCAAGGGGTGAGAGTAGCAGGGCTTTATTAGTTGTAAAGAGTTTATTAGTTTTTTCCATCTTGGGCACTGAGTAGCAGGAAAGAGACAGTGAAAGTAAAATAAAAATCAAGATTTGGGAATAGATCCTGGTCAAAAGAGCTGAGAAGTCCAGAGGAGGAAGAAAACAATGTTTCCTAAAGAGAGGAGATTATATTGTACCCCAGGGGAGAATCCTGTCCAGCTGCAAGGCAGGCTAAGGTCCTACCAAGGATATAGCCGCTCCAGGCAAGCGCTCCCCGATGAGGCTGCCCTTGGCAAGGGCAACATTCAAACCACCTCCTCTCTCTTCAGCTCATACATCAAGAGTCACTTCTGGCCTAACGTTGAGCCCTGGGTTATCCCATAAAGAGAAGGGCTCCTATAGGATGAATATCACTGGACTTCTATGGTGAATGCATATTGACTAAATGGCCTAGTGCAGGCAGCAAATGCAGGCAGAGCGATTCCAGAGCATCTGCCAAGGCCCAGGGACTTTTTGATATGTGTAAGAAAAGCAGTACAAATAAAAATCTGAAAATCCCCCCATTACTTCCCACTCCATGCCTATAACCCCTCAAGGACAAAAGGATCATTGCAATCTTGGGATATAAAAGGACTGACTCCTGTGGGAATTTGCTGCAATGCTGAGGATGGCTCAAATATCCTCCAAGCTGAACTTCCCTGAGCATCATCAGCCAGCCGGGGAGGCTGAGGACTGGGCCGTCATTAGCACGCGTGCCCTCTGAGGAATGCAGTTTCCCCATGCAGAGGGTGAGAGGGCTCTCACGGCAGATTTGCTGGAAGGAAGATGAATCAGACTGAATTGGGACACTGGAGGAAGGACCCTGCTGCAGTTGTGAGAGGCCAAGGGCTGAAACTAGAAGGGGGATGTCAGGACCTGGGAGACTGTCTCCTTTAAATCCTCCACAAAGGCTTCCTCATGCACTGGCTGAGCCCACAAAAAATGAGACGTCAGAGAGACGCGGCTGGCAGGGTAAGAGGAGAGGTCAGGCTGGAACAAGGGGAAACAAAAGGCACTATTTTATCTGCAGCAGAAAAGCAGTGGGATGCTCCAGGTACTGAGTGACCCGACCAGAGAATACAATATGCATTATGAAGTCTGCAGTAAGGAGGGGGAATAATTTCTTCTTTTCAAAATCAAATTCAAGTAGAAGCAGCCTTAGCAAAAGCCACTTTATAAAAATTAACACGATTCTTCCATATATCACAATGACCGGTTAGGCCAGAGGACTTTCATTGTCTGCAATTTCCTCCCAGCTGCGGTCCTTTGGCTCCGCCGTACACAGCCGCGTGCAACAGAAACGCAATAGAGCAGCTCGGCACGAAGACAAGGGTTGTCTGTGATATTTACCAGTTGCCTTCTGCCTCCTAAATGGTAAAATGAGGGCCAGATCATCTAATTAGTCTGCACTGACTTAGCATAGACCTAGAACAAGGGATAGAAGTGACTTTAAGGCACGCTTATTTCTGCGTGATTGCTGAGCAACTCCAGACCAGCAGGAAGGAGGTCAGTAGCAAACCCCTGGTGTGCCCCACCACAGGGTCTTCCCTCCATGCTCCCTGCCGGTCTGCGTGACGTGGCTTTACAAAGTGCCTGACCCTACCAGCGATTCTGGTCTGCATTGTGGAAACAACAGCATGCAGCCCTACACCCACATATGCTCGGTGTGGGTCTGCGCCACCCTGCTCTATGTATGAAAGGCCATTTGAAAACAAACTGAGACATCTTGGCATCTGCATTAACAAATTGCAAAGCGGGCTGGAACAAGGTCAGTGAAATCACAAAACATGGTACAACTAAAAAATTCGTTAGGTAACTGAATAATCGGAGGAAAACCAGGAGCATCACACTGCTGCTTAGTAGAGGTGAAGGCTGATGATTTTGAGGCTTTCTTTTGAGCAATAATCTCCATCAAAAGGTCAACACCATGTAGATGGTTAACAATTAAGCCCTATGATGGAAGTAACTATCACCATCTACATTAAGGGAAAGAAAAAAGAACTAACCCAGACTCAAGGGTACTTGAGTAAGTTAGATCTTTCTGTTTGCTTCAGCCAATTAGTTTCTGAGGTAAATAGCCTGTAGGTCGTTATGCAGAACTAGTCAGGGACATCATTAGGAGTTCACCTTCGAGAAGTCACAGAGGAGGCACAGGACAACTGGAAAATGACAGTGCTCATGCTGAACACGGAGGAGGATGGCTGAGTGAGGAATGAAAGGGCAGTCAAGAATGCTGGAACAAATAAACAAGTGATTTGTAAGGCCATGGAGGACGTGAAGGAGATGAACAGCACCGCGCATGAATCTGTCACATAAAAATAATGTCAAAACAATACCATTTAATTTTGCAACAAGGTAGCAAGACCTTGTAGCAAAGGGAGAAGGGTAAATGTCATACTTCACCTAGTAAGCCTCTGACACTGTTTCCCATGATATTTTTATATAAACTATGGATACACAATGTAGATGAAACTACTGTAGATGGATGCAAGAAAGACAGGGTGACTTAAGCCGGGGAGGAGTTATTGATTGTTTACTGTCAGAATGGAAGGATGCACAAAACAAAGATATTCCTTGGGGATTTGTCCTGAGCCAGCTCTGTTCAATGCCATATTATAGTGACCTGGAAGGTAGGATATAGAGTATTCTCAGTACATTTGCAAATGACCTGCAGCCAGAAGGGACTGCAAATGTGTGGGAGGATAGGATCAGAATTGCAAATGGTCCTGACAAGCTGGGGAACTAGCACAAACAATAGGGTGCATTTCAATTAGAACATGCAAAAATACTCCACTGCAGAAATAAAGGATGGAGGAAAATTGATTAGTTGGAAGTTCTTTAGAAAAGGATCTAGCAATTATAGTAAATTACACTGAGTGGGAATCAAGAACACCACAATTTTGAAAGACACAAACATGCATGCATAAATAAGGGGATAGTCTGCAAGTTGTGCAGGGCAACAAGGCTTTTGCTGGAAAAGTTTAGCCAGTGTGGGGCATTGCCCCTCAGGAGAGACCTGGACCACTTGGTAAGAGCCTGAAGGAGAGCAGTGGGAAAGGTCAAAGTCCAGGAATCGGGCCTACATGGAAACCATGAATGAGTATTTTTGTTTAGCCTAACGTTCTGCTGCAAAGACACAAGGAATCAAACACTTTCTTTGTCCCCAGCTGACAGACTAGGAAGCAGTGGGAGCCCAGTATCCCCAGCCCCGCACAGAGAGAGGCTGGTTAATACAGACAGTGCAGAGCGGGTCTTGTCTTAGAAGAAAAAAAGAAAACCCAAAACCACTCAGATAACCTGAAACCAGTTTAGCAGGTGCTCACACAACTACTTCAGACTTCAAATAATCAATCCTATGATGAGAAAGGCACAGCCGAGATCAGCACACAACGATCAGGGAGCATTAACCACCAAGTAGTTGAGTTCAAGGTGTGCCAGTCAATCAAGGGGAAAAATAATGAAAAACATATCCTACTTCAAGGATAAAATAAGCCATGGTTTGTACGTTCAGGTGATTGCAATATTATCAGAGAGGTCATCACATTGAATATTCATAGATTGCCCTAGGCAAGGACTTAAAGTGGTCAGAGAAGTCTCTGACTGCCCAGCAATATAATTTTATTTGTTCTTAATCAAATTTTAGGATCAGACAAGCTTGTGTAATTGCACTTAAAACACTCCCTTGCTGGACATCTGTCCTGTTCAATCTCACCTCTTATTGTCTAGCCTTGTTTCTTGGGGATTGCTTTTGCGTTAGCTGCACAGAGCCTACTCCAAAGCCTAGAGAAGACAGCTTCTTAAAACGCAGGCAGTAGCAAGGAGCCCTTCATTGCCATCCCAAAACCCTGCAAACCATCAAAAAGGTCAAGCACTTTGAGAGCCGTAGCTCTTCAGCTGAAGCACAACAGCACGCTATCGCAGCCGCACGGCCCCACCTCCAGACCCAGCAAAGTGCAGCGCCCTTGGCCACAGCAGCCTGCTCGGACCCCGCACAGGCATCGCCGGTCTGGAGCTGCGTTGAACCATCTAGACACAACCGTAATGAGTCAAACTTGTTTCTAGCAAAAACCCTGCAAAGCCTGATTCACAACCACCTTGCTTTTTGCTGCTTATAGCCATAATGATAATATTCACCCTGAGAAACTCCCACATCTTATTCTGACAGTAACACACAGTCCTGTAACATTAATGAACTAGCAGTAGGAGAAAGCTACTCATTTGGAAGAAGGCTTCTGGAGCAACACAAAGCTGCAGGAAACCTGCCTGATTTGTCTTTTGGCAGGTTCTGCTACTAGCTTTAAATTAACACTTGAAGTGTTATCAACTGATTCTCTATAGGAACTAGTTGAGTGAACCTGAGCACACCTGTAATTGCACATTGAAGTTACATGGACCTCAGTTTACTGTCTTGGAACAAATTTGTTTTATTTTTAGGTTTTTGTCGCCACCTGAATCCAAAGCTCCAGTCACAGCACTGTAACATTAAACCCACAAAGGTCAAAATCAGAAAAAAAAGTATTGCAGCAGCCCTTATGAAGTGAAACATGCATTTTACAGAGCTCTGTTAGTAACATTTTGTTCTGCTTCTTTCACAACTCTCTGTGCAAAGAGACTATTTTGACATTGGCATTGTATTCTGTGAGCGCTGGCTAGGAACAACTCCAACTTACACAAGCTTTTTAAAACTAATATTTTTTCAGTATGATCTTCATCCCTCCCATGTCAACTCAGCAGTGATTGGGAAAGGCTGATTGGGTTCTTTGGGTTTTCCTTACATCCTGAGTATAATAATGGGGAACTATTTGTTTTGCCAGATTAGAATGGTTTAAGAAATATCATAAAAGCTAAGGAAATTTTAAAGTTATTACAGCTTCTATACTCTTAGTAATATATGATGAGCAGGAGGAAACTTTAAAGTGTGGTAAAAGCTTGTGGAAATCTGAAAGTTTTTAAAACTAAAATTAAGAACTCATCCAACAACCTCATTACCATTGCCAAGAGCAATCTGGAAGTCAAAGTTAACAAAAACTCTCACCCCAAGTTATACATGTCTCAGTCACTGTCAAAACCTCTAAAGTATATCAGATCTTCCAGTCCGCTTTAATTAAGAGTATTTTGGAGACACAGACAGAATTTAATTCTTCCTAATCTTGGTAGCACAGAACCTGAATTTTCTCTCAGCTTTTCTTCATGCATCAAACTTTACTGCTTCACCTACCAGCTTCACGGTCCCCATTCCCAGGCCCTGATGGCCTTTGTGGTACTCTTCTGGAGGCTGACATTCACTAGAGACATTTAGAGCAGCCTTCAGACTGCTTTTACTCCCACCGAGAGACCTACCCAGTACTAAAGAAGCAGAAAATCAGGCAGCCATGTAGATGGTTTCAGCAGTGTCTCCGTTAGCAAGTAACTTGGTTCAGCTGGAGTGGGTTCAGGAGAACAAAGCAGCAGGTGCTGAGACCCTTCACATCTCCAGCATGCGTGGATTGTGGGTTTGATGTGGATTAGGTTTAGCTTGATAACCTAGAACAAATTTTCCCCTTGCTCAGGGAATCAAAGCTTTCTGAAGAGAAAAAGCATTAGGTACGTGCTAAAATAATCTTCTGGTCCACAGCACAGTTCAGATCTCAATGTCCCATTAAACGCTAGAGACCATCAGATGGCTCACCTCAAAGCATGCCGCTGCCCCTACCTAAACCACTGTGTTAAAGTCCTATGTTCCTCACTTCTCTGTCCCAAATTGTTGGAAAGTTTCTTAAGGTAATTGGGTTCATTTTGGGAGGAATGTTGCAGGTGCCTTGAAAAGAGGGAGATCATGCAAATCTAACAATCACAGTTATGAAGTGCCTTAATTATGCAACACTGCTCTGCATTACATAGGTCTAATTCACATTTGAAATCCATTCAGCTTCCAGCACAAACATTAGATTCAATTACCATATGATTTTTAAGAAACGGTAACATTGCCAACTAACAGAAGTCTACCTGAGCTATTTCAGCTCGTTTTGATTAAAGCAAGTGTACGCTTCACTTCTCTATGCATTATGAACTTCATCTGCTTCCTCTTAGTTACAAAGTTGAGATCAAAAAAGGCAAAACCCCCAAAGTTTACAAAAGTTTACATAGAAAGCCACCTTGCCTTATAATCTCAATATGTGAAGAAGTAAATTTCCAGTGCAGCAAGTTACCCACCCAGCTACAGTTATTATGTGTTAAGACTCCCTGTGTACCAAGCAGAAAATTTGCCCCTAAGCATTTTTTAAAAATTTTTTTCCCCCCATCCTGCAAACTGCCAGAATACTAAACAGATCTTTAGGAAATTGCTCTCAGTGGTAAAAATTCACCATCTGGTCTCCAAACAGAATTATAAGCCTGAAACACAGAGGCCAGTTACAGCCCTCTAATTAGGAGTGGGCAGGGATTTTCTGGCAAAACATGTCTTGTCAGAAAATGTCAATTAGTCAACTTCCCCCCACCTACCCCCAAAAAAGGAGAATTTATCTGTTTAATTGAAATGTTCCCTGAGAAGAGCCTGGGTGCCAGCATGGACAAAGCAGGCTCCTTTCCCCACACCCAGATCCCAGCAGGAATTGGAATGGGAGGTGCCTGGGCTGGGGCTCTCCTGACCAGGAGCCCTCACAGTCTCTCATTTTCCCGTGTGTGCTATTTACTGAATAACTAAGCGTTTAGTGGCCCCCAGAGCCCACGGGGGCAGCCCAGCAGTTCTGCCACTCTTGGAGGGCCAGCAAATTAGAAGGTTGTCTCCTCTCCTGCCCTAATTATAAACCATAGGGACTGGGTGCTTAATACTGGTGTACTGGTACGTGGCTCAGTCCCAGTGTTCTCGCTCTAAATGGCTAACTCAGTGAAATTATTGTGAGCTTTGGCTGAGTACAGAGGGTAGCTTTGGACTATGGCAAGTTATATAAGGATAGTAAATAATACAGATTTGTCATTTCTTCTGCAAAATGTGAGAAAGGCTATCTGCCAATCTCTCCCCTGCTTGCAGCGCTATCAATATCCCACTCTCTTGACTAGACTTTGGCCAATACATCACAAACTGATGCTCGTGGTTGAAATTCATTAAAAGAGATATGTCTGGGTTGCTTCTTCTGCAGGAATGAGATTTTCTTCTGCAAAGTGAGAGCTGATAAAAATTCTCTTTGTAAATACCAAGGTTGCTTGAAATTTTTCCTTCTAATTTTCTTTTATTAATGCGTTGGGGAATTTGGGGGGGGATGTCTGAGGGAAGGGTTACAGAACGGGAAATGGCAGAAATTCTTTTTTTCTCCTGAAGAAGTCCGCTTTTTATGGGAAGGCTGAAAACATTTTAATTTTCTCCAGTTCTGAACAAAAAACATTTATTTTTGAAGCTTCTTAAGGCTTCTACATGAAATCAAAATTTTTCTTCCAAAAAATAATCATTTTACCAAAGCAGGACAGTGTCTCCCAAAGGAATGAATAACAGCCTGTTACTCACAGCTGCGCCTCTCAGCCCTGCTCAGCACATTCTGCACATCAGAAAGAGAGAAAGATGTGAAGAACTATTGATCACCACTGCTTAAATGCACTGAAATTCTGAATTTAATAAAAGCACAGGCCCGACACTGGAAACTTCTGTATGTTCCCAAGACAAGCGCATTATAAGCACAGCTTGTGGAGACTTGCTCGCAGTGTCCCAGGTTTAGTTCTTTTCCCCAGAAACAAACCTGCCTTAGTCCTGTTGCAGGTTATAATCAGGGCTGTCTAAACAGGCTGTCAATTAATATTCAGCTTGGAAGATTTTTATCATGTCTATAAAGAATTAGATTGTGGCCACTGCACTCGCACGCTGAATCAAATGGGAATTATATGCAGTCAGAGCAAGCCTGAAATAATGCCTTGCTAGTAACCTAGCCATACTCTTTAAATTCTCTCTAAATCTCTGTGCTCATGGAAATCCCACAAGAGAAAATCTAAATAAATGAATCATAATTATAAATGTTGTTTATGTAATTGGTAAATGATGCAGAGATAAGTGAGCACTGCTTATTCCTACACAAACACAAAATTAAATATGGACATTGCAGCAAAGATGTGCCCTCTAGTACTCCCAAATTTAACAAGGTTCAAAGATTAAAATTGCAGCGCGCTCCTATGATTTGCATCTCTTTCTGTCATGTCAACCCTTCCCATCTAAGCACGCCCATATACCAAGGGTCCCAAACTGGAATTGTGGATCAGTTATTTTCAAGAAAACATAAGCAGCTCATTTTTCACATTCCAAGCAAAAAAGGAAAGGGCAAGATAATCCGTCAGCAAACTGACCCCTTATCGGGATCATAGGCAGTCCCATTACTGCTATGACAACTAGCTCAGCTGCGAGCCAAATGCCTGGAAAAGGCCAGCCAAAAATCCATCAGTAAAACCTCATTTATCACTGCTGAAGGAAAAACCAGTGCTGCCATCCGAGGCCAGCATCTACGGAGCCGGCCAGCCCTTCTCCGCAAAGGCCAGGCTCCAAAGCACGGGTCCGCGCCGCAGAGCGAGCCTTCACGACTCGTCAAGGAGCTGCTCCTGACTGGAAACAGCCATGTTTCTATTCAAAACAAAATCTATTAAAGCAGAAATAATTAGCGCAGGGCACAGTAATTTGCAAAGCTCAGAGGTTAGCGTGCTGTCGCTGAGTCACTCTGAGCCTGCTACGCAGCAAGGACCCGCAATGCATTGATTTTAATATTTTACCAAACGAACTTCAGAAATTCAGAAGACGGATTATTTGGTGGAGCGAGGAAGCCTATAAATAGTAGCAAGCAGGTTTTTTGAGCACATCCTATCTTTTTTTCCAACTCTGTACTCCAAGGAAGCACAATGCATCCACACCTTTCTTTAAAAACATCTTTTTTAGGGACTTCAGTGCTGGTGGAGGCACTGGATTGACAGCTCTGGAGATTCATTCTGCTGTTTACCCACCGAACAGGCACAACGCAGGCAGCACAAACTTCGCTGAGCCTGCCCTACCAATGTGCCTTTGGCACTTATTAAAAAATTTAACACCGTCAAATACATTGTATGCATTGCAAAGGGAAGCAGGCTAGAGCACCGAGTGCCTCAGGTGGCAGCAGCGACCCACTTTATGGCAGTGCTAATCACACGCAGATTGACATCGTATGGGCCTTCAGTGCCTCACTGTTTTGATGTGACCTCACGGGCAGTGGGAGAGATGCAGAGATACTATTACTCAGTATTACTGGTGTGTTAGTGTTCATGCACCACCGAGCCCCCAGGAGGGTTTTGGAGCGGTTCTTTGTTTGCATCAGACTAAAAGCACTGCAAGTCCCTCTCCACAGACACGGCTGGGGCAATATTCCTGTCTTGAGGAGCACCAATAGCATTTCTTCCCCTTTTGCCCAGACACGGAGCACCAAGGATGCCGAGGGGAAGTGGTGGGATGTGGCCTCCCAGGGCTGGGGGTGTGGGTGCACGGCCACGTCCCTGCCCCTCGTCCCCTTCAGAAACACACTGAGGCCCGGACTGCTGCCCTCCTCCCACGTCACTCTGCTCAGGCCGCTTCCAGCACATATCCCAGGGCTGGGCGGTACACAAGGGCACAAAAGCCACACACATTCAGAAGTCTTCATTTTCAGCAAGAAACCGACATCTAGCCTCCTAAAACTGGTGCCAGGCAACTTGCCTGAGGGACTTTGTACATAGCAAATTCTCAAATTCACCGTTTCTTATTTCAGCAGAAGACTGGCAGTCATTACAAAAGCAAGACAGTGATGTAGGAGTCGGCAGACAAGAGCAGGAGATTGAAGTCTGCTATTTAAATATCTTCTGTACACTGTGTAAGCAGATACAGGCTCAGCTTCCTCAAATTGCTTTACTAACCACATTAACCTCTGGGACTCCCCTTCGTTTCCTGGGGTGAGTAAGTAATAACTCAGGGATACAACAGTAATGGCTGAGCTCACTTTCCAGTGAGTATCGTATGAGACGACTGGTACAGCATGCCCTACATCTGAAGCTGTGTTTTTCAGAAATGATGTATTATTAGCGCTGCATCTGAAATAACCCAGTAATTGCTTAATGTTTTATATTTACATGAGCTGTACATTATGTTTGCTCTGAGAGAGGAAAGGAGAACTAAGCAGGAAAGGAGTTTGCAATAAACCTACAGTAAGCAATAAAGAGCTATAAATGGTAATCTGTCAATAGCATCAGCTCCGCTAAGGGCTTGATTCAGAAAAAGAGAAGCATCCTCAGCTCCCAACAGATCTAAACCAGCCCAAATTGGATGTAGTACCTAGCAGGATTCAGCCCTTCCTGAAGGATGAGCTATTAAATTTAAACATACATAAAATCTTATTTGAAAGATCATATTCATTATTAATAAGAGAAAAGATGATCTTTCAGATAAGGCACTGCTGCACTGGGACTCTGCAGTGAGCTCCAGCTCTGCCACAGATTCCTTGCTTCATCTTGAGCGACTTCCTCAAGGTCCCTGTTCCTCACGTCTTTATCCTCGCAATGGAGATAGTTCCTCTCCTTCCCTCCCCGGACTGGGCTGTGGTGTCTTTCTATGGCTGTGTACAGTTCCCAAGTAAAAGTAGGCCCTCCAGTTCAGCTGTAAGGTAAATAATGGTTGGTAGTAATAATTTGTGAGTGTTTCTTCTTTCTTTCCATCTCAGTAATTGCTTCCTACAATACCATACATCACAGTAATATTCTGTCACAGTGGATTGGATTTATGCGGTGGGAGAAAGGGGCAAGGACCTGTTTTATTTCATTTGTGTAGTAAATGAATAATTCTGCAGAGTTCACCATATTCCCTAAGAAACTGAGACTAAACCAGCTACTTGCTGGGTCTTCATTTTGATCACAGAGATGTTTGGTCTCTTCTGAGTTTGCTGGCTATATCTAAACTTCTGTCACTGGGAAATGGAGAAGAACAAAGTCATGTACACCAACTTGCGGGTGTTCATCTATTTTTAAAAACAAAAACTTCTGCAGATTTTAATAGCAAAACAGTCTGCACTGAGAAACAACCTAATCCTAGTGAGTAAGCAAGCAAGTACGTGTACATGTGTGTGCAGCGTAGTGTGAATACAAACTCACAGTGGCAGTGGATAACTAAAGTTTGCAATCTACTTGTTTTCCAGGTCTTCAGTCTTCAATTCACGTCACATTGAATGCAAAATGAAATGGCTCTTAGCTGTATAGACTGAAGAACACCTCTGAAGTCAGCTATAGTAGCTAAGAGCTATTAGGTTGGGAAATTTTAATGCATGTGCAATGTGGGAAAAACCCACCAGCGTGAGTACGCTGCCTGAACCAGCAGCTGTGTTGGAGGGTGGAAACGCAGGTAAGACGAGGAGCACTACCCAGCCTCCCACCAACTACACGCTGCCATACGGTGTATGGTACTGCATAGAGAAACTGGCAGGTATAAGGATATAGGAAAACTGGGACCTATAAAAACTGTGAGGATATTATACAAGCATTACCATGTTATACATATTGCAGTCTACTGTGGGCAAAAAGAAGAAAAGAAAAAAAAAGAGAAAGAAAAGGAAAAAAACAACCAAAGCTAATTCCCTCTATTTATATACAGTTGTGTCTTGCAGGTAAAATATGAGATTCAGCCATTCCCGGCTTCTTGTGATTCCAAGAGAAAAGCTGCTCGAGTGGTAAAAAGGTTGCGCAGGGGTGAGCAGCAACCAGAGCAGAAGGAGAAGCCGTGATAAAAAGAGTCTGGGGTAGGAGGGAGCGAAGGGCACAGATCCAAGATTATAAAACCCAGGCAGGTCATGCATTAACATGACAATTGCCTCCTCAAGGGCTTGCTGCCTGTACAAACTGTGGCTGGGCTCAGTCCCCAGTGCCACTCGGTGCTGGGACAAGAGGGGTCTGTGGCTCACAGCTTCCCCGCACCCGCCGGGCGGTGTGGGCAGCACCCAAAATACACAAGCAATGAGCATGGTGCCAGGGTGCAGTCAAGTAGCCCAAGACTGATTCCTCGGCACCGGCTCGCCTACTCAGGGATTATCTCAAGGTACAAACATCCATGCGAAATAAGTTTTAAAACAAAATCACTTTGGTCCTGGTCTTTGCAGGGAATCTCCCACTGATGTGCTCTCCCCTCCTCTGCACCCCGCATCCGCTGGAGCTGGCCAGCAGGACGGGTGGCAGCAATCTCACACCGCCTCGGTGGTGCCCAAAGCTCCCCATGGGGATGAGCCACCAGCAACACCAGACCGCCAGGCCATGGCCAGCCTGTCCTTTCTGCACTCAGGCAGTCTCTAGGCTGAAATCCAGCCTGAGATACACAGGACTCTGGTAGTACAACACAGGAGTCACAGCCCTGACTTCCCTGACATCAGTGATCAGGATAGGGGTGATAGCCTAACTGTGAAGCAGAGCTCTCCCTTCCCAGTGCCATCTCTTCTCTACAGCTTTTTAATAATTCACACATACGATGATGTCTGCAGAATAGCCAGGGGAGGTGAGAGGACCCCCTTCTATGTGATCATGAGAAAGACTTCCACGGTGACAGCGCTGTACACTGCAAAAGGTAAGAAACCCTGTAGGAGATGCCACCATACCTGGTTACTGAGAGAGCTTTATCAAAATTATGGGAAGAAAGAACTAATTAGCAGTGAGTGGTAGGAGCAGATGAACTCTTTAAAAGGAAAGACCTTACTTTTATGCCTATGGCACCTCAGTAACAAGCAGAAGGGAAAAGAAATATAGAAAGTATGTGAGACTGATGAGAAATTATTTGAAAATTCATAGAGCAGGACTGGCCGTTTAGCTACAACCACTGAACAAGAAATGTGTTAGCTGCTCCATCCTAGGAGTAACTGCACAGAAAGAAGCCTCTCGGGCTCCAGCATGCCTTTGCTGGGGCAAGGATTTTCTGCAGGTTTGTAGCACAGACAAGAGGAGGGCCCTTTCAAGGTGCAGCACCCCAGAGAAGGGTGCCCATATCTCTCCTTGCCAAGCTGACAGTAGCTGCAAATACCATCCCATGCTCAGGGAATGGAAGAGAAATCATACTCACCTGACAAATCAAACAAAATCAATCTGAGCCCTAATAAAATGTATCCCGTTACAAACTAACCCAACTGCCAGCGAACACAAAGCAAAGACCTCACTGGCGTGAGTGGGAAACAGCAGAGTCCCAAGGGGCATTTGCCAGAGGTAAATGAAGGAATATTTGCTCAAAACACCTCTTAGCAGGACAGTCAACAGGAGCCTGCATGCACAACTGAAGGGGAAGCAAGTTGGGGTCTTTGTGGTGAGGCAGAAATGGCGATACTGAAGAGCTGCCTTCCCGGGGAACTTTGGACCCCTTAGCAAGGCTGCCTGACAGGGGTTTGTCCATCGACAGCACTGCAAAGACTGAAAAATGTGGCTCAACATAAGAGAAAAATCTTTTTTTTTTCAGTGAAAAAAAAAAACACAAGCCCACCCCACATGTAAAAGCTGTGCAACAAAATACTATCAAAACAGCTTGCAGGAAAATCTTCCAGTTGGTCAGCCCAACCCATGGATCTGAATAGCTTGAAAAGTCTGAATATATTTAATTTATTATTTTCACCATGGAAACGCTCAACAAAACTGACCTTTTCCATTTCAATAAAACTGGATTTTCCTGTAGGTCCCCTGTCAGCCGCTGCAATAATAAGTGCAAGTGCTAAAACCTGGAGTTATTAAAAACTGAAAAAGAGTAAAATGGCGCCCCAGCCCTGCCACTCCTGGGCTGGATCCAGCCCCACTGGGTCTGCCGGGAGATGTGTACTCTCCTTCAAACATTTCAGAAAACCCAGTTCCATCTGTGATTTTGCTGATGCAAATATGGAGCATCTGCTAACTTCCATGAAGTTAATCCTGGCTTGCTGGGTCCCACTTGGAGCAGGATGTGGCCATCGCATCTGTACTGACATGCTGCTGCTGCTACTTTTATCTAAGGCATGCCATTTATGGGGTATCTTTGCTACTGCTGACTATTCTGGTGTATTTATCCTTCCCCATCAGACTCTGCATTTACCTGTTGCTACGCAGAGCACTAATGCACAGTCTGCAGGCACCAAGGAAGATCAGTCTTCCTTCACTCTCTGAGATGTTGTTTCCCTCCGGCTGGCCAGGGCAATGACGGATAAGGGTGCAGGTGGGGGAATGGAGCAGGATGGGTGGCAAGGGGGAGATGGAGAGGAGCATGGACAGAGATTCATAGAATTATTTCAAACCCCAAAGTTTCTTATGTTTTTACCAAGGAATTTCGGCATGCCTGTCCTGCAGACTATGACCAGTCTCGAGAGCGATAGCTATAAAATATGGCTAGAAAAATACTGAAGATACTTGCTTAGACGCATGCTTTGTTAAGTGTCTGTTGTTTGCCAGCAGTTGAACAAAGAAATTATTTCTCCCTTGGGTTTAACTTGCTCCAGTGGCTGGGCAGCCTGTCTTTGTTCAGGAAGGTATCCTCAAGCCTGATGAAATTCAGGCATTCACATCTAAGCCAATGCTCCCGGAACCAGGTGGTTTTGATGTATCCTAATCTACATTTCACGTGTTACGTTTTTAGAAAAATATAGATATGGGTAGACAAAATGTAAAACACAGCAGCTTTTAGTAACCCTCAGATGCCAGGCAAACCACATTGTTAACAACAGCTACAACCATCTTCCAGCGCACCCCTCTCCTTCCCGCACTGCGTGCTGTATTAGCTCAAAAGGCTATATTTTCTCTCGAGACTCAAAATGAGTTGTTAACATGCCAGGTGTACTTGATTCAGTTATTTCACGTCAGACAGACAACAACATCTGACTCCAGACAGGAGCCGCCGCACACGAGCCTGCGAGTGGGGCGAGGAGTTGCCGTGTGGCCGTGGGTTGCATGGGGAGCCCTGGGGACACGGCCCCGCTCTGGCTGGCTCACGCAGCACCGCACAGCCGGTCTCCGTGCCTCCCTTCCCCATCCGTAACACACGTGAGGATGCATTAAATCAGGACTGCATTTTGCTATGCTTTCAGTAAAATACTGCCCACCTATGAATGCAATATATTACAGGGACAAGATACGGTAATTGCCGAGTATTAGCGATGACATTTCCATTTGACATGTGCTTTGAAGCAGGCTTCCACGCACGCTGCCTGCTTGCCTAGAAGAAAGATGCAGAACTGGACTGAACCTTTTGTCTCGGCAGCTTTACGGTCCCTTTGGACTTTCCAAAATACAAAATTATGAAGTATCTGATCTCACATCACTTCCTTTCCTTTTGCTTTTATGACAGAAGTTTTGGCTCTCCCCATTCCAGCAGTGGAGTTGATCCCCAGTGGCCCGGCCTCAGCCGAACCTTATTCAATATTTGTTGGCTGGGGCAGCAACAACAGAACATGCTGCTCATTAGCAAGGCCACAGCTTTCAATGGTGCCACCCTGCTCTCCCTTGTACAGAGTCATGAAAGGAGAAATACCCACCTTCTGCTCCCAGGTACCATGGACTAGACGGTGATGGAGCACTGCTTTCTCCAGATTCCTCTTGTCTCTTCCTGCTGCCTCCTGATGTCCAGGTGTCCCAGCCCTCTTCTAGTCAGGCACCCCCAGCTCCTGAAGAAAACCTGCTGGAGCAGGGAGCCGGTGGAGGCAAGAGCCCCAGCAGGCGCTTGCATGTGGGGAACCACTCTTTCAGCTCCTGCTCCACCTGAGTTGTCTTAAGCTCGGCCTCTGCCTCAACGTGATATTTTTTCCGTGACAGCTTGAGTAAAAATAACTTTTGTTGTTCTGAAGACTATTGAACGCAAAAAACAACAAAAATAAAACCCCTTTTCCTATTTCCTAATTATCATTTCTGGAAGAGCTTTACAGTAAAATGGCTGAGGTGGTTAGCATGGGAATAGCTTTCGGTGATACTATTGCCTGAATGTTGTTATCATGTCACTTATTGCGGTTACGTAGCGCACTTGCTGCAACAGCTCCTAGAGCTGGACCAGAGACTGGGGCCATTGGGCAGGACACGTCACCGCTCCGTGGGATGAGAGGGTCCGTGTGCCTTGGAGAACTTACAGCGCAATGGTGTAATGGCACCATTGGGGCTGCTGGGACGTCTTTGGGGAGGTCTAGGTTCAGAGAGGCCTGAAAAAAAGCAACCTTTAGCAGAGTTAATTCAAAGTTTTAAGTTCACCAGAATGAGTAGCTTTACGCTCCCAGTGAAGAGCCCTGTCTCTGCCAGCCGTGTCTGTGCTGGAGAGTTGGCGGTGCCTTCAGCAGGGAAGCTATCAGGCTTTGTCAATACATGGAAAATTACAGAGGTAAGGATTTTAATTATTTATTTCATACCCCCTAAACATAACGAATGTTACTGAAAACCCATAGCAAAGCCAGCTGAAGAAAGAAGGAAACAAAGGGAGCAAGTGAAAAGCTAATCCTGAAGTAGGGACAAGGATGACCCCAGCACGAGCTCTGAGTTAGAAAGTTTTATTTTAGACCTTTTATCTGTTGTTTTGTTCTATTTACTGGAGCTTTAGACCTTTGATCCTACCATTGCATTTGCTGAAGGCAGTACGGATGATCGCACCTGACAGGTTTCCTCTACTGGTGACATTCAGACGCCTCTCGGCTGTATGACCAGCGCAGCTGCAGAGCAGGATGCTGGATGGGCAGTGCATTAGGAGATTGCTCGTCCTCTCAGAAAGTCCACCTGGGACAGCCATGTGTCGCTAAACCCTGCGTCAGATGGAGAGACCAAGGCTTTTTGCACAAATCGGGAATTTGGTTTAATTGTCACAGTCCACAGCTTTAGGCAGGCAACCCAAGGCATGAGGCTGGTGGTTCACGCTCTGACAAGAAACATAAGAAAACAACCCAGAGGTTTTTAAAATAGGCATGATACCTCAGGAAAAGTTTGTGGCAGAGAGAGGGAAGATCCCAGAGCATCTACTTCCCAGCCCTGTGCCAGGCTGCGTGCACTCAGAGAAAGGTTTTTCAAGCAGCGCCAGCCTCTCTCCCCAGCAGAGATGTTAGCTCTGAACTACCTACCAGCAATCTGGCAAGTGAGTCAGAGCTAATTTTAAGCCAAATACTTGTGAGATGGGGGTGGGGGAGAGGGGAAACCTCTTCACAGTTTATTCTGCAGAAATGAAGGGTATGACACGGTTCTTCATTTCAGCCCTGCTTGATAAACAAAGCATCTTCAGAAGTAGGTTTCTTCATATACAGGGCCCAACGCAGTGCTGGTGCCACCCCACTGTCCCTGTGGTACGCAGAAGTGGACTTGGCCCCTCTCCCCCTTCGGAAACGCGATGACTATTGCCTTCCCAAGGCAACTTTATACAAAGCTGGGCTCAAAGGAACTGCGCAAAATCAAAGACTGCCTGGGGGAAAATAAGCAAACCCCTTTCTGCACGTCATTAAAGCCCAAATTTTAAGGAAATAACCTTGTGCACTTCAGACAGTTTGTTTCACACCGCTAGTTCTTCAAATGACTTTAAATTACACATACTCAAATAAAAAAGGATGGCAGTAAATAGGATGCTGTAAATAAACATTGCTCCTTAACAGGTAGCAGATGAGATGCCAGCCATACCATGCAATGGCATAAAATCTAAATGGATTTTCCTAATATTTCTCCTTCACTTCCATTCAAGAAAAAGAGGGCTCCTATTTGCAGCCTGTCATGGAGAGCTCTGAACACTGCTGGGTTTTTCCTTTGGGTTCCTTATTATTTATCTAATTTTCTAAGCACATTTCTCAAGGATCACCCATGGACATTTCTAAGCTTTTATATTTTTCTCCGTTTTTTCTCAGTCCCAGTATTCCCATAGGAATTAAAGCAACAGAACACACAGTCCTCACCCTCATTGATCTGTTTTGTTTTCAGAGAGACACAGTTCTCTGTCCGGACAAACAAGATGACTCCAGACATTTGCTCTACACCGCAACCCGTCATTCTCACTCCTCTGTGTAGTCAGTCATTAGCTCCGCTCGTTCGTTACCTATTCCCCAGGTAAGTTTACCAGCTGCATGGCAGCACAGATACAAAGAGAGGAGGTGAGGGTTTATGCGATAACACACATCGTTAGCATAGACAGGGCAGCCTGATTGACCTGGGCTAAGAGGCACCCTCGGTGAGGAAGTCTGAGTCCTCGATAAATCGAATTACAGCCACTAACATTTGCTGGTGAAAAGGCCCACACAAGGAGGCCCATCGTTAGTATTACGCCGTATTACGTGTTAGTATAACGCCGCCTTGCCCGTGCAGGGGCTGCAGGGAGAGTCTTCAAAACCCACCGCCACTGGGAGAAGTGCTAGCAGGGTTTCAGTGTCTCAGTGCCAGCCACCATTGGGAGCCTAAGCAGCTCCTGCTTCTGCAGGCACGCACCTTGAAACAGAGATTTCAGAAGTGCCCCAAAATAAAAGGTAACAGCTGCTAGATCTAACTATTTGCTGGCCCAGTGGCCACTGGTATCCTGTACTGGACACATGGGACTGGCTCGCTCAGGCCTCACCAAAGCTGCCTTCTGCTGCCTTCTCTGTTTTAGCTCGACTGCTTCATTAAGCATGCTGAGGAAAGGACGCTTTCTTTTATAAATTAACCTATTAGCTCAGATTCAGTTTCTCTCTTCACTTAATGAAAAGCAAGTTTCTACAGCGTGTCAAATACATAGCCCGTAAGTACAATATAGTCAAGTTCTTTTAACGTATTTCCTAGAAAACAGGGAGTTCTCATGGTAGGTCCAGCCTCACATTTGTATCCGTCACGGTCTTCAGCAAAGGGACGACCACCATCTTTGCACCCTGGTAGAAAGCAGCACCACCTTTCTCTTGTTACCAGCTGCACCTACTTTCAAAAGCACTCTCCCTTTTTCCCTTCAATTTACTTCCAGGCTTTCCTTCTCACTCCTGCCGTTGCTCAGCCCGCGAGGCAATGCTCTAGGATCATGTCTTGTTCTGGTTCCTGGAGAGTCTCATTTTTTGGATGGATGAGATTTCCCGGCATCCTCAAGCCACTTCATGTTTTCGCTTCTATTTTCTAACATACACCCTATCCCTTCAATTCTTGCTCACCACTCTTATCCCCTTTACTATTTTTTTCCCATTTTTCTATTGATCCGTTTTTCTCTTTTCCCTCTTCCCTTCAACTCTTTGCTTCTCTTTTCTCCCTGCCCCATCCCACTGAAGCTTTCCAGCTAGATGTATTACCTACCGCGGTGAGGGGAGGCAGTGCATCTGAATTCAAGTTGCACTATACAACAAAAGCAACACTATATCTACATACAGAAACAGCAATAACTAATCTTAGTGTTCTCCCTTCCCCGTGCTAAATTCCCAAATCCAGAAGCCTCCCATTATCAAAACAATTTTAAATAAAGCTAAGGAGGGAAATAAAATGGAAAATAAATTGGGCGTTTAATGCCTGATTCCAGAGCATTCAGCTCCTCTCACTTCAATAGCCGTACCGCACACCTTTCATCAGGCTCCGGCTCTGCAGAGGTGTCTCTATTCACCTGCGTGTTCCTCATTCTTCCAAAGATGATACGGACACCCTGTATTGCCAGATAAGCAATATATGTCACTCTTCCTTGCCTAAGATTAAAATGAATATGTTAATTTATTTTCTATTACAGGCTGCAGCACAATGAGAGAGGGAGAGGGAGCGTGTTCTGCTCTCGGCTTTCTGCTGAGAACCACGCGTCACCCCATGGACAGACTCTGCCTTCCTGCACACGCTTGGCTGACCAGACCCTTGATTTCATGATAAACCCTTAGATACTTCTGCATAAAGTGGGTGTCAGTAAATAACTACTACTCCCAGATTACATGATTTTGTGCTTTTTACACCTGAAGCAAGTGAATCCTAAGCTACCTTTTACCCACATCCTTTTAGGACAGACCCTCCCCAGCTGGAGGGGGCGCAGAGCACATCAGGGTGACGTGCATTCCCATCATAATCCATACAATATCATCTGTGAAATAAAAGTGCTTTAATTGAAAGCCATGTAAGAAAAATCAGATTGATGCCAAGAGATCATTTTTTCAGCCCTAAAGATGATCAGAATAAAAATTTAGAAGGTAGTTGTTTGGACCGTGGAGGAGAACTAGGTAGAAGGAGATAATACTACAAGTTTATACATTCTGTGTATTTTCTTTCCGCTTTATAGAGAATCATTTCTAAACTGGCTGTCACCCATGCGTGAATTATTACATCAGGCTCGGGAGGTTATAGATACAGACAGAGACTAAACACACACACACTGCACCCATACATGCTGACACATAACTCTTTCTTGCACTGCTAAATGGATGCAGAGGAAGTAACAAAGAAACGTGTCTCTCGCATTTAAATTAAAAGTCAGAAAAGGAAAGTCTTCTCACCAATGAAAAACTACAGAATATTTATCCATGTGTTCACACACATAGATACACATATACCTGTACACACACTGCAGGA
Organism: Nipponia nippon; assembly: GCF_047370975.1. Classification (NCBI taxonomy): domain Eukaryota; kingdom Metazoa; phylum Chordata; class Aves; order Pelecaniformes; family Threskiornithidae; genus Nipponia; species Nipponia nippon. Next base: position 42,785,982 of record NW_028262391.1, read on the forward strand.
GGGAAGCAGGGAGAATGAGACGGGAAAAACCATTAAGATCTTCCTCCTGCCACCAAAACGCAGCAGTCCTGTTAGTATGAAAAGATCCAATCCTTCAATACAAGCAAATCTCCCAAGATGCGGTCTAACATGTATCTCTTGCTTTCTATTTAGATGTACCCTTGGACTACTGAATTACAGGTTTAAAATATGCAGAATCAGTGTAGGAAACTGTGGGGAAAAGCAGAAATAGGTTCGTCCTGAAGACTCAATTGAATTACTCTGAAAAGATTAATTAAAATTGAATTCTCTTTTGACACAAAGTCTCCTGTTTGCTAGTTCTTGGTATGTCTATTACCTACTTTCCATTACGAGGTATTATACTCCGTAATGAAATAAACTTCAAGGACCCTGTGGGATCAAACAAAAAGTTTACTGTATTCTGACAGCAGCAGCAGCGAGGTTACAATGCAAGCCGGCATGCTTAATGAAAAAGGGTTGACACATTATCACTGAGTTCCTAGCAGTGATCTGTATCATTGCTTTTTGAGGTACAGAAGGGCAAATAATTGAGTGTTGTGTTGATTAGAAAACAGCTTGATTTGCAAAGTGACAACCTAGAGTCAGGTCTTCATTTGGTCTCTCCAAAAGTCTGGCAAGAGGGGAGGGGGAGGAGGAGAGTTCCCTCAACCGTAAGAACAGCTTTGTAACTAGAACGGGAATTATTAAAAAAGAAAGGCCATCGGCATCTCCAGCATACGGCTATGCTTTTGTTGTTAGTATTTGGGGAAGCCATCCAGGGGATCACCTGTATTAAAGCCCAGTGTGAATGAACTAGATAGAAAACCAAGAGCATTTACATTGCAATTGGTGCTTCAGGCCTGCCATGCTATAAAATATTGCTTTGTGCTTTACCATATCACCCTTGGAGCCTAACGAGACATTTGACATACTAAGAAGCCATCCAAAATGAATGTGAGGGCAGAGTCTTGCCCTAGATGATATAAAGGAGAATTTCAATGCAGTGCTGAATTAACAGTAGCACAAAGAGTTGCCGACCACTTTCATCGTACAAGGAAAATCAGTTTGAGAGGGCCAGAGCAAACATTATTTGTGTCTCTTATTTCTGCATATTCTCCTCTTCTGGCACTTACAAAGACAAAAGGAAATCCCCAGTGCCATAAGCCTTTGCCCCAGAAGCTGGCACTCGCATCAAAAGGATAAGTGTTTGCATGTTGGCTGTTCGGGGCACCATAACAGGGCGCACAAAACAGGTACTCACCACATCCCAAATCTGTGCTTCCAGCTACGCAGCCAGCAGCCTCGTAATGGAAAGTTAAAATGTAAACACAAGCTGCTATTTTAGTGCAATCACACAAATGCAGCAGCTTCTGTTCTCTCTTCCTTTATTTCCAGAACGGACAGAATGCTTGAATCAAGCTCCAGATATTCCTTTTTCTTTTTCCTCCTTTTTTATCCTCCCTAAGTGCCCGGTCAATTAAATCTTGCTCACACAAGTAATTCTTACGCGCCTTATTCCTACAATGACAGTTGACAGTGTTCAGTCTAAAGGATGCCAAAATCTGTTTTTCCCTAGGTAGTACAAATACAAACAGAAATCAAAACCAAGCAGACTAATGAAGGATTATAAGAGCTGACAATGCTTTGTGAATTTGAAAGGTTACATTGCTCGGTTCAAAATAAAACTGAAATCCTGATTCCGTCCTGAGCTTTTGCCTCCTGTTTTCACAACGTTTAAAGGCATTCTTCCCTTTGTCATATGGGTAGTTGTTCACAAAGGAGCTCAGTGATATCACCTTGCTGATCTAGTCCAGATGGCCAAAAGTGATGAAAATCCAAAGGTATTCCAGGAAGTGACCTTGGAGATGCTTTTGTGATTCAAAATTCAGGGAAGACTGGAAGCCTGATTCTGGAAGCATCACTGCTTTAGCTCTAAAGAAAACCAGTGCACCTAGGCAGCAGCTGATTTTTAAAGGACAACAGCAGACTTTCCCCAGTTGACAAGACATCTGCTACAGTATTCCACAATCCCCGATTTACACAGGAAATAAGAGCTAGTTTGCATCACATATGTCAATAGCCAGGATTTTTGCCTTCTTACCCTTCAGATTCTATTACCTCTAATGAGACGAGATGACGATGCCTGTTGAGAAATGAAAACCGAGAAGAAAGAATCAGGGAAAAATCTGCAAGCCAAAGATAGTTTACTTATTTTTTTTTTCTAAATTGATCTCCTAGCTTTCCTCGGAGAAGTTGGCCAAACTAAAAATCACAGGTCTGTGCTGCCCTCACCCTCTGTGTGTTAAAATATACAGTACCTCTGCCCAAACCACGCCCAGCTCTGCGAAATAAAAATTAAATCAACAGGGTTTTGCAACACAAAAGCCACCCTCTCGCTTTTGCTGAGTACTATTTGAAATAAAGATGGATCATAATGTGAGTCATTTATCTCTCCTCTCTGATGCATTCACACACACGCCCACCACTGCAGGGGGATTGAGAGAAGTGACCTGAATCTCAAGCACCCTTGGGTTTGCAAACAAAACCCAACCAATGAGGTTATGCAACGCCAGAACTAAATCTACAGCTTCCCCTTTACCCCCTGTTTTTCTCCTCGCAGTATGTCGGCCAGTGAAAGTATAAGAGAAGCAAGGAGTGGGATCATATAATGAAACCATGTATCACGTAATGAAACCGTGTATCATATAGCGGTTCCAGAGTAAGACATTCCCATTTCACAGGAGGGATATTCAAGCAAGCAGACTAGGTGAAATCCCAGTTGACTGCAATACTTGTACTTATTTTAATTGTTTATTGAAAACAGCACGACAGATGCAAAAGAATGGTAGAAGGAAGAACAAGAAATATTGGCTTCGTTCACAGATTCAGCCCCCCTCCACATGAACCACGCGCAAAATCAATTCTTCACGTTATATATTTAAAAAAAAAAAAAAAAGTAGAACTGGTAATAGTAACATGAGAGGGAAAAGAGAGCAGCAGCAAAGGGAAAGAGAAGCAGAAGGGAGATCTGGGCAAAGGCGGTTTTGTTTCCGCAGTCGGTGCGTGGGATGGATGGCGCAGAGGCATGCTCCCCGGGGTAAAGGAGCAGAAGGCAAGAGAGGCTGAAGAGAGAGAAGGTCCAGGATAAGGGAGCAGGAGCCAGGCCTAACCTGAGGCTAGGAAAAGCATTGTTTATTACACTTTGTAGTCATTTTGCTTTGGTTGGTCCTCGGAATGGTTCTTCAGGAGCAGGCTTACTATGCCTGCAGTGTGCTCCCTCTCTGCTGAGTCATACCACCAACTTACACAGCACATAAAATCAAGAAGAATGAATGCAAGCGTCAGGAGATCTGCCCCTGTTCCTGGCAGCCTAAAAAAGAAACTTGTTTATGTCACCTATGAAAGAGCTGTGACACATTTCTTCAGTGATGGAGTGATCCCACTAGGATCACTTTTGCTGGCCAGTATCAAGCATATTTTTTCTCCAATTCATCTTTCCAGTACGATTCATTCCACTCACCCACTTCGAAAAAACACGCTCAGGGCCATCCTAACCACTGCACAGCAAAGTCCGTCACTATACTGGTAGATCAGGGTTCCATTTCTTGCCCAAACATGGACAATGAGAAGCTGCATACAAGGTGCACACTAATTCTGTCCCTGAGTTTTACTCTCTCGGGAAATGACAAAGCAAATCCATCCAGGACAGCCAAGTCATTCCTACGGAGTCCCAAGCCCAAATGCCAGAACTGGATGGGATTTGAATAAACTTAGTGGAGACCCAAAGTTAGAACAGCACAGCACTTCAGTCACAACAAATTATGCCTCAGAGAGCGACACTGCCCGACAGAACCAAGCCCTTCAGGTTCAGTCCTTCAAAGGGCCATTAGAAAGCATCCATCTCAACCACCATTCTTCAAGGAGGGACAAAACAGGAGCAGTAAAATACTTCAAACCCCTGCGCCTTTGTATGTTTTTGTGGGGAGTATCTCAACATACATCTTTGTATGTCCTGCTGAAACAAACCCTTTCAGCACCTACCCAGTGTAATGAGGACAAACACTACAGCTCCTAGTTACTCCAGGTTGTCGATAGAGTTTCCAAAGATTAGTTTTGAGGGCGATTTTTGGATTCTGAGTCTGGCAGGTCTGGCTGTTCTCACTTAGACTAAATCAAATGCTTCTCAGGCTTCTCTGTCTAAACCATATTGTTCCTTCTGGGCCTTTTGGCTATATTTTATGAAATAACTGATGTCCTCTGTCTCTGGGGGACAATTTGCTGCTGCTACCAAAGGATGAATCGTATGATCTAATACATCTCTTCCAACTCTGTCTTTTGAGGTTTCTATAATTCTTCCAGAGATTTTTATTTTGTTCCCAAATAATGGTTTGTGCACTCAACAGTTTCTCCCATTGATATTCCTTGGTCTGATAAAGATACTGCCTCTCCATTACAAACCTTGCCACTCCTATCTTCCAGATACTACACATGCAGAAGCATTGCTCCAGGGGGATAGTGCATGCAATTATTTCATATTTTCTTGGTTTCGGTTAACTCCCAGAAAATTCACTTATTCTGCTTTCTTCTATCCCTAGCATTACCTACCATTGTGCTTTTCCCTCTTCCATGACCCTAGCTGGTGCTGTCCCATGCCCCAGCCTGCCAAGCTCACCCTCGCTGGCTGGCTGCAGTGTCAGCAATTTTTAGAAAATCATCTTTAGGGGAAAGGTCTGTTTCCACAGTCAGGCATGGCTACTCTAAAGCAGCATTAATAAAATAATATCAGATCCTGGGACTGGTCATAGAAGAAATTTCACTCTAGTCCAAGCATCTACCTAGTTCCAGGTAGTTGTCTGAACCATAGTTTTACCAACCTGTACGCACCTATTTCAGCTGGGCATCAAAATGAAAGGACCTTGCAAATGAGCTTGCTTCCCGTGTAGTTTACGTCTGGGGCTCAGTTCCAGGTGCATTAGCATCCTGTTATGAGCTGCTTTTTGAGGGAAGGATCCAAAGGGAATGAAGGATTAGAGATCTGGGAGACAATCTGGCCTAGATTTGCTTTAGCCTTTCCTGTAAGGCTCTTAATTTTCTGCTTTGTTGCACTACTCTGGATGTACCACTCAGGGAGCTTTATTCACAGGGTCTACCTTTGGGTCTCTGTGGTATTTCAACAACGCTGGGGGGAGGTGGAGGAAGATGGAAGGAAAAAATGAGCACTTATGTTTTTCTAGCCTGAGGATTTGCCTGATCTCAGGAAACCTATCAGGTTGCAGATAAATATATATATATATATATATATATATATATACATGCACACATATATACATACACACATATATACTTTTTTTCTTTTTCCATAAACCTCAACTGCTTTTGCTGCTTCCAGAGGAGGTTGATTTTTAAATATCCTTTCCAAAACTGGGATGGATGTTTCCAGTGTTGGGGTTTATTAAGTTCCTATGGCAGCTATTTCCAAGGCTGCTTTGTCATATGTTTCTTTGCAAGAGACTAAGAATGGCAGAGAGGCTGTGCAGATAAGGATTTGAATTGCAACCTTTACGCTAGAAGTGTAATAGGAACATCAGGGAATTAAATAAAATTATATTTTTCCTAGATGTCTGCTTAAAAAGGAAATTCAGGATTTTATGGATGCCCCAGAGACAAACTATTACATTACAGTCCTCGCAGTTCTTATTTGAGTACTGTCTGTTTGAGCACCTCAAATAGCACAGAATCATTCATAAAGAATGGGCAAGAGAGACTGTGTCCCATCAATATTTCAAGCTTGGTTATCAAATCAAGAGAAATTCATGAGTTCTGCTCCAGCTCAACATTTGCAGGTTTGATACTATTGTTTGACAGTTTAGGGGTTTTTCCCTCTGCATTCTCATTGTCTTTAATATTTTATATAATCTTCCAGTTGATGCTATTGTAATATTTATTAATTTTTTTTTTACTTGGCTGCACTAACCAGTTTTCTCTTTTCTCTTTCAGCAGGGAGAAATTCACACTCATTTGCTATTTGTGGGGTGATGACATAGTGTGAAGAAGCAGTAATGATGACTGACTGATAGAAGACACCATATGTTCTCTTCATTTTTCCTCTGTGCTATTTTCTGAGATGAATAAAGACTCAATATAAGATGAACTTTCCTATAATACATAATAAAAAATTTTTGACTTTTTTTTTTTTTTCAAATAATTGGCAGAATGGTGAAAATAATCTTTTTTCTAAAGCATTCAGATAATATTGCTATAAATATCAGGCTCCAAATCACTGAGATAAATAGTTTCCAGTCTTTTCCACCAGAAAGATTTTACATGTGTCTAAACACTAAAAACAACTTTACAATTAATTTCACCCTCCCCCAAATGTCTTCCAGCCTTCTATAGCAAACATTCTGAAAATATAAGTTGCATTTGCTTATGACTAAACAAAGGTAAACAATTCCTTCCAATTTTAAAAGAAGTGGGATTATATATAGGATTCTAAGTGACAATTTGTGATGTACGATAACCAGCAATCCTGATTATAAGCACAGTACTCGTATCACTAGATCACAACAACAATGCCAGATTATACGCTGGGGTGTTTCTTTACACCCTGAGTGTATGAGTCTGTACAACTAATAATACAAAAGATTCCCTTCAGTAAATACTGAATTTGCTTTAACATGTTTTAATCTCAAAATAATTAGAAATCTTATTTGATATAAATACCTGAATGAAATTCTTTTATTGTTATAGTGTACATATTTACCAAGGATATTCTTTTCTTATATAAATATTTAAAATTTTTATTCCGTTCTGTCTTCTTATTTCATTCTACCCTCTCAAAACCAAGGCTTTTTGACTGTTGCTCTTCCTCCTAACTTTGTAATAGCCACTAACTAGCACCAGACTACAGCCAGAGCCATACACATACCTGCTCATGTTATTAAGCAGTCAGGAGCAGAAACAAAGATGTAAACAAAAGGGATTCACGTTGCCTTCTGTTCCACTGGAGACAGATAAGAAAAATAAAAATTAATCCTCCCAAATACAAAAATAAACCCCAGAAATAATTGTTTTGAGATACCTTATTTTTCAAATTTCCAAGAATGTTTTGCAAGTAATGGAAACAAAATTGAAGAAAAACGTAAGTCTGAGTCCTGCAGGGAGCGGAGCAGAAAACTCGCTGTAACTGGACCTAGGGCCAGGACTCTTGTTTGGGCTTTGTTTTCAAGGTCATTCATTTAAAGCGTTTTTCATAACACAACCTGAATAAAGAACACAGAGCCATGTTCTGCTCACCCTGCTCACGAAAGCGGCCACCATGGATGCAGCAGGAAAGTTTCCTTATGCCACGCGAACAGGAGTTGGCCCTCCGAGTACAGCATTCTCCCCGGGCACCTGCCATAGCAACAGACATCGAGGAACATTTTACGTTTATAGTATGTAACTCAATGCACTTTCCCCAGTTAGACTTATTTATTTTGGCTGTTAAAGCCTATGCGCCCTGCATCACAAAGAATATGACAGAAGGCGCTCAGGTAAAGCAACGCCTGCAGTTTTCATGTAAGGACTGTGTGTTATTCTTCCTTTGAACTCCAAGTGGCATGAATGCATCTCCCCCTGGAAAGCTGTACCACGTGCACTTTATTTTTCTGTGACAATAGAATTACATAAAGTCTGATCTCAAAACTCTCAATCAAATATTCCATTCATCAGCAAAGAACTGGCTTGCTTAAAGACTACAGGATTGGGTCCCTAATCAATACTTTAATAACACCTACTTAGTCAGAAAAATTGATTGCTAGGGAGCAGACTAAGTATAATGCATTTCTCTTAATCTAGACAAAGGATAAATGTCATACTTTATTTATAAGACACACCTGGAACTATTCAGAGGGCTGTGGATAGGATCCATCTTGACACGCGTTTAACACTGTATGCGCACAACGTCTTATTAAGGGTGGATGGCAGCTACATCACCCTAACGCGGCTGGCTTTGTCAGCAAGCCCTGCTGCCGCTCCCTCCGGGAGGCTGCCAAAGCCCAGCTCCACGATTCCCTGGCAGAAAGGGCAGCTCCTGGGGCCCGCCGCTCCCAAAGCCGGGGAGTGGGTCCAGGCACAGCATACCTCCTTGATGCACGGGCTCTGGGGGCACTATTTCATCTAACTCTGGTGTTTCGTGATTTCATCCAGTGGCCACTTCATTACACCTAGCAGTAGCCAGGCATGCCACAGAGGCCGTTCTTGGGGATTATAGCCACACCCTGGTTTTGCTGTTATTAGACCATTTATTCTGCTGCACAGTTGTGCAGGAGAAGCCTCTGGGTATTTTAGGGTGGAAAATAGCCAGCAGAGAGTGAAAGAGGCACCTTCGGTCCAGTTACTCCACAGTTCACATTCCAGGCTCTAGACAAGGCACCTGGGACCCCACCATGCCCTGGCTACAGCACATCTGCTCCAATTTATTGTTTAAGAGCATCATGGCTTCAATTCTCTTTCCATTACTTCTACTGTTTCTCCCCTTGGGGTTTGTGTTCAAAACCACCTTCTTTTGGGAGTAAGTGTGGGCCATCGATCTTCCCAACTGGTCTTAAAATACATGTATTTTCAATAACGCTAAATTGCAGACCGGAGGAGGAGATGCCCGGCAGGATGCCTCTATCCACATTGAAGGTACGCGAGGCGGCTCCCTGCCCCGCTCCCCCAAAGGCCGGCCGGCAGCGGGGAGGCAGCGGCTTCCCCCAGCGCCCTGCCCGGGACCCTTCCGCCCTCCCCGCAACTTCCCACTCGGGGGCTGCGATATTTCGGTCAGAGACGCCCAGGCACAAGCTCACGATGCGGCCTCCCAGCAGGAGCTGTGTGCGCGCCTGTGCGTACACACACACACAGACACACAGACGCTTCTTTCGGCAGCCCCCCGTTCCGCACGGCGGTAATCTGCCCTTCAGACAATGCATAATTCAGCAGCCGTGAAGGCGGCCGGGGGGGCGGACGGCGCCGCGCGAACGTGTCAAACTTGAGAAGCGAACGGCACCCCTGGAACGGCGGCGGCGGCGGCGGCGGCACCGCCCGCGCTCTCCCCGTGCCGCGGCGAGGGACGATGCGCCGAGGGCGCCGCAGGGCCGGGCCGCGCTCCCCGCCGCCGGCGGCCGCACCGGCTCCCGCAGGTGCGCAGCGGGGCGCGGGGCGGGGGCCGCGCTGCCGCCGGGCCGAGCCGAGCCGAGCCGAGCCGAGCGGGGCCGGGGCGCGGCGGCGGCGGCGGAGGGGGGCGGGTAGGCGGGGAGGGGGGCGGCGGCCTCCCGTCTCCGGGCGGGCTGTCCCGCTTCGCTCTCTCCTCCCCGCCGAGGATCGCCGGCGCGGAGCCGCGGCTGCGGCGCGCAGAGCGGCGGCAGCGGCGCGGAGGATGCGCTGAGCGCGGGGAGGCGGCGCGGGCGCGGCGCAGGTCAGTGTCGAGTCGCCCCCGCGGGACCGGGCAGGGCTGCGCCCCCCCGTACCCTTCCCGTACCCCCCACCCGCTCCCCAACTTTTCCCCGCGCCACTTCGGGAAAGTGCCCAAACTTGCGGCGGGGCCGCGCTGGGGCCCCGCGTCCCCCGGCCCCGGCGGCGCGGCGCGACCCCCTCCCCCCGGTGCTGCCCTCCCGGCCCGCGGCGGCGGGGCGAGCGGCCGACGCCGTAATTAACCGTGCCGGTAATTGGGGGGGGGGCGGGGCGGAGGCGCAGGTGCCGCGCTCGGGGCCGGGCGCGGTGCGGTGGCCCCGGGGCTGCGGCGCGTCCCCCGCTCCGCTCCGCTCCGCTCCGCTCCCACCGCGGGCGGGCGGCGCCGGGCCAGCGCCGCTCGGGCACGGGGCTTCGGGGGCGCCGGCAGCGGGACCCCAACTCCAGGGGAGGGATGGAGCCGGCGCCTCCGCCCGGCTGACTGCTCGCGGGCGCGGGTCTGGCTTGGGTTTCTGTAAGGAAAATAACGCGATCCAAAGCAAACTAGTTGATAAATGCCGGCAGCTCCCGAGACTGGAAATCCAGTGCAGCCGGAGTTCAGTCTATGCGCGAGCAGGAGGGGGTATTAAGGCACTTTCTCATCTCTGGAGTTGCTCTGGAGGGGAACAGGGGTTTGCTTTAGGCGCTGTTCTCCCGTAGGTGCGCTCCTCGGCGAGTCCCATGTTCCCCTGCCCGGTCACACCGGCAACTCGGACCTCGCAGTGCCACCTTGCATCTCACTCAGCCCTTAAGAGCGTACACATTCAAAACCCGACAAATACACAGCAAAGAATAATTTTGTACAAGTGTGCTAGCACCAGCGTGCTAGTGATGGGCGACCGGACAGCCCAGGCACCTCGCTGACATCTGGGATTCCCCGGTGTTGGCTGTGAAAGTAGCCAGGAACGATGCGATACCCAGTCGTAGCTGCGTGGTTATTTTTTTAAGCTTTTTGAGGGGTTAGGAAAGCCCCTTATTATAATTGTATTATAATGTTGCTTTCTGTCTGTAGCTGACTTGCAGTGTGTGCAGATTAACATGCTTAAAAAAACCCAGAGATGCTCATTTTTTTTATGTTAGACGCTACCCTGAAACGCTCGTATTTTATTGCAAGATTTAAAAGTTGCAGCTCTTCAGAGAATAGGCTGTATATACAGTACCAGTGAGGGAGGATGAATGGTAAACGTGAACGGTCTCAGAAGTGAAAATCGGAAATGCAGTCGCTAAATCCATTTTGTTTATTAATGATGCTCACCATTTGATGAGAAAGCTATCCCCAGTTTATCCCAAGAAGATTTCATTTTGTCAGATGCCTGGCGTCTCATCAATTCCTTTCATGTCCCCAGGATTTTCTCTTTTCCAGGAGCAGGCCACAGCAGCTCTCTGTGCTGGGGATAACCGTTAAGCTCTTCTTTTGAATTCATGAGCTTCCAAATTAAACTTTTGCTGACACCTGCTACCTAGCCTGGTTGAGCAGAATGACAGTGTCACCCAGGTTACTGGAGCTCTGCCACCGAGCAAAGTAAATCGCAAACAAAAATAGGTGTGAAGTGCCCGGGCTAGGTCACACGGCAATTTGGGGGAGCTCTGGGAAACTGTGGCTACTGGAAATCTAATCAAAGTCTGCTTCTAACGGAGCAAACTTTCCAACAGCAATCACAGGCAGGAATTAAATCCATAGAGTAGACGGCAACGGAGATTAATAATCATCATCATCAATTAGCTGGCGGAATCAAACAGAACAAAATGAGGGTAAACAAAAACCTGACTCCCCCCCCAATCTAGTTCTACCTTTATTTATCCGGTGTCAAGGATCTCTCCTGAGCGCTGGTTTTAAGTGCCAAAAAATTTAGCAGGTGTCATGACATAAGGTCAAGACTTAATTATTTATATGGAGACATCAATCATCATGTGGAGATGATTTATTTATAAATCACCAGAGCTGTAAAACGAGACAGTGAAGTCTGACTTTCTCCTGCCCGTGCCTGAAGGGGACCAGGAAGGTCCGAGCTGCGGCCGAGTGACCTTTGGAGCCTGTGGAAGTTTCTGCCCGGCCCCGCGTGGAACAGGGTTTTGCTACGCCTTTTAAATCGTGTAACCAAAATGTCACAGGGGAAATCTCATGCATATTTGCTACATCTCAGTAATGAACATTTACTGATTATGGATTATCTGGAGAATTTAGCTTTTTAAACATTATTCAAATTTTTATGTTTATGTAAGCTAATAAGACTGAGGAGATTCAGTAACTACTCTTTGCCTTATGGTATTTGAAAAGTATGTCCGTTGGGCTTAGCTCAGCATCTTCCAGAATCACTTTTAAAATACTAAAATAGAATTTTTCTGCCTGAAAAAAAAAAAACAACCAACCTATCCGTACTCAGTAAATGCTCTCTGCTTACAATTAATGCCAAAAATCAATTTGCTAACATGCTTTTTATGTTTCTGCTGATCACAAACAGGATGGCACAGTAAAAGCTTTTATTGCCATCTGATTAGTCCACAGTGGTGGTAAGTAAATAGCTTGGGCTAGCACGGCTGCAAGACTCCCGTGCTGAATGCAGCAGATACAGAGAAGAGCACGGCGTGCTGAGCACCAGGCTTAATCCTGCTCTCAGAGTCATTCAAAGAAATTTTATCAACCATAGGAGCGGAAGCAGGATCAGGCCCGTAGGTTTTCTGATAGCTGGACAAAGTAAGGAATGTGCACGTGGGACGTTCCTGAACCTCCTCCTCCAGGTTTCTGATCAAGGGTTAATTACAGCCAGGGATTCTATGAGATTTGTCCATTTATTTATTTGTTAATAGAGATGGTGCTGCTGATCTTATTTACATGATTGCGTTTCAGACAGGGAGGTGATTAACTTAGACTGAGTGAAACTGGTAAAAAAAGGCAGAATACGGGGAGCGATGGAAAGTTAAGGTGAAAACAAGTAGAGCTAGGAGGGAAGGTTTCTTTTGCCCTCCTATCATTATCTCATAAAACTCTGTGTAGCACAAACCCATAAGCTTTACCATTAAAAAGGACTATTCAAAGCATGAGGAGAATCCAGGGCAGCTCGTGATCCCTCTGAACTTCATGGCAGGACTCCATTTTGGCAAGAGCAAGTCAATAAGCTCTCCTGCACATCCATTATACTGTTCCCACTGATCTTAAAAGAAGACCATTTATCATTGTATTTCAGTGACAGAAATACTAAAATAATATTTCACTGAGTTTGTAAGGTGTAAATTATGGGTAAAAGGATGGATGAGCTGGCAACGTCTTCAAAGAACAATTAAGACATTAAAAGTGTGGGAAAATATTTTTAGACATTAACCAATCAGTGAGAAAATCGGAATTTAGGACCTGATTCAGTTATGAGATGTTCTTTAAGCACCCTCTGGATCTTGCCCAGAGCATGTGAAAAATGAAAGATTAATAGTATTTCTTGTAGGCAAGACCAGTCAGCTGCTTGTGTATTTTTATGGTATACTGGGTACATTTATAGCATTTAGTAATGCCAGCAATGTTCAATATAAAGAGTAACAGATGAATGTATCGTGAAACAAGGCACTGGCAAGGCAGGTGGGAAATAATTTTCAAAATATTGCAGCAACCAGGCTGGGAGAAATGTAGTAAGATGGTAAACATTATATAATAGACCTAAGTGGTTTTAACCAAAGCCAGGGCTAAAGCCTCAGGTTGAGTCCCACCGATGCAAGACTGAGCCCTACCCACACGTTATGTAGAGGAGGAAAGCCGGGACTCACTGGGTGCAAACCCCGGCAAAGATGGCTTCCACACCGCTCCGTCCCCATCGCATCAAAAGGCAAAAGTGACAACAAAATCACAGTTGAGTGCAAAGGGAATGAAATTGTATTGGCTCAACTGCAAGAAACAAATCACAGATTTCCCTAATCAGACAGATGATGCCTAACTAGGGCACAAAGCGAACCACGAAGGAAGGTGGCAGATTTCACAGATTAGTCATGGCAAAAATGGTGAATTTCACAGCTTGAAGTGAATTCATGTTATATGATCAAACAGCACAAAGTGATTAAGAGCTCTAACTGATAGAAGTAATAAGCATGTGAGCCTTAGTCATCACACAGCAGCCGACATTTCTCCCTGGCTTCAGCGGAGCCATAGGAGTAACACCTTCAGCCTCCTCCCATTTCTGATGCTGAGTGGGAGCTGGTGGGGACAACTACAAACGAATGAGATCCCATGGATGTTTCCGGGAATTTTCCATCTCCGGGAGGCACAACCATGGCAGTCCAATGGGAGCTGGAGCAGCCAGTCTGCAGGGAGATGTTCTGCAGGTGCAGTCTCCGCTCCCAGTGCCACCACTGAAACCTGGAGCTGTGGCTTCAGCGGTGGAGCACATGCTGCGAGAAGAGCAAGTCAGGGGACAGCAGGGCCCTGTCTTCACAGTGTGACCCCACTGGTGAAGAGCAGAACGGGAGGACAGCTGAGAAAGGTTGGAACAAGGGGGGACACGGTTGCAGCACACTCCCTGCCATGCTGGGGACAACCTTCCAGGTCGGGCAGTGCCACTTTTGGAGCCATTAGGTGCTGGCATGTGCTACCTCATGGTAACCACACCGCAGTATGCATCCCTAATAGTAAGCAACCATTAAACAGCCCATTCAGTGGCTTTCTTCTGAAAGCCACCCATTTTCCATTCTTTCAGGGGATAAAAACCAATGTCACGAGCCTCTCTCACAGGTGCTGTTACATGACTTTTGCTGGCAAAACGTTCCAATAGCTGTTATAGCGTGTTTTCAAGGAAAGCTCTGTGACTAGACACTGGAACCTTACCCTACCATTTGTATCCCTGCTTGGACAAAGATAACAGACAGAGAAAAATGTCACCGTTATATCTTAATTCTTTTGTTTCAATGTATGCTCTTCTATCATAGTTATTGAAAATCCATAGAGCAAAATGCAAGCAAAGTGAGCTAATACCAACCAGGACGAGCCTCCTCCAGCAGCGTAAGCCTCCTTCAAACTCTTCACCCTCATGGCAGACTGTCGCCCAGCCTCCACCAGTCCCGTGGCAGCACACCCCAGAGCAGAGTGGCTTTGCAGGCTGCCAGGAAGGTTAACAAACCCCGGGGCTGGCAGACGGAGCTGAAACTGCAGCAGAGTCGTGAACCCTTCAGAGAGCAGAGCGTGCCAGCTTTCCTGTTTATTGAGGGTGTTCCAGCATAGTCGGGTCCGCTGAGCGCAGCTGTATTAATACCACGCAGGGAGAGGGGAAGCTGCTGAGGCTGCCAGGACCGAAGCCATAGAGGAATGCAATGGGGCAGTGCCAGTTCCTTCAAATCCCACCTGGAAGTTATTAGCCATCCGCTGGAGGCAGCGGAGCACCTGCATCCCAGAATATCAAACGCGCATCGTCTGCACGGAGCCCAGCTGAACCTCGGCTGGGCACTGCGCGGTCACAGCTCTGCTCCTCCTGACCCAGAGCGAGCGGGAGGGGATTTTAAATTGTACGCCGAAGAAACACCCTAAGAGGAACTGATCACTCTTGAATGAGGATGGGGAAACAAAGTTTGAAAAGAATTAACATTTCTAAAGGATTTCTGAACTAATGCCCTTGGACTTCTGGTAGGGAATTAGAAAGGACTTAAAAAAAGGCGGGCTGGGGGGAAGAGCCCTGTTTCTCCCAAATTGATTTCAAAACTTGGCAGATTTAAGAAGCCTTTCAGTAATATTTTGTGGGTCAATACTAATTTGATGCATCAGAGCTGAGCAGTGTGCCAATTCACTGTCAAACTGATACTAACTAGGCACTTTTTGAGCATGTTTATAGCCCAAGGTCCATTAAATATGCAGACCTGACAATTATTGCACCTCCCTTAAAATACTTAATTTGAAATGCGTAACACAGCATCCATAAATGGTCTTTCACTCTTCATCAGGAATAAGCCTCACTCACTCGGAGGTGCAAGTCCTTGCCCTGGGAGAGGGGGCTGGAGGTTGCGCCTGTGATGAGGACAGAAGGCAGGCAGGAGGGCTGCCAAAGAGCAGCACGACCACGATAAAATCTCCTAGGGCCTGATCTTCCAACCCCCATTCGTACAGTAACCAATCTCATGAAAGTCAGTTAATGTACGTAAATGACACTTGTTGACAGAGCAGTAATTACTCATGTTGGGAAAGGTGGCAGGATCAGTTACATAAACTTTCTGAGTGGTTTTTGAACTTGAATGCCTGCAATCTGACATCCACTTATTGCTAGGAGCTAAATAAAAGTTGCTTTATTTTTTAACAGTTGCTAATTTGAGCAAAAGCCACAGGAGAGCCTGGGTTTTAAATTTGGGTCCCTCTAATACCTGCACAGAAATAGTTTGAGAAATGTTGGTTTCTCGTTCTATTGAGTGTGACCCTCAAATGCAAAAATGATCCCCTTCTGAGTGGGTAGAATCAAAGCAGTAGCTAGCTAGTGACATGTATATTTAGATGACTAACTTTAGGCACCTGTTTTTGAATATTTGATTTAGTATGCCTTCATTTTTATATCCTGGAATGGGGATACTACTTAGCTCAAAGAAGATAAATTAATTTTTCTGTTGCTTTTAAGTTCTTTAATGGAAGATGTTACAGAAGTAATTATTTAATATACTTTAACAGGTTTTTTTGCATGAGCTGCTTGATCTGCTTAAAGCATATAAATCAGTATGAGCTGAATTAGTGAAATAAATTCAGAAATCTGAAGGGTGCATCAGAAGTCAGACTAGTGCATAAGAAGGGATAAAAACTACATTGCTCGTTCACTTGGCAAAAAACCCACAAAGATTGTTGTTTTGTGAACCTTTGGACATCTCATTTCTTAGGGATCACAAAATCCATTTGTGAAAAGATCTATGAAATAAAGGAAGAAATTGTAAAAGTAGCATCCTGGTCAATAAAACATACGAATCTGCAGGCACATACACGGGAGGATGCTGTGAATCTCTTCTTTGTTTTGCAGTTCAGAAGAGCAGTTATTTTCTTCATTTTAGCAAATGCCAAAGACTCAGAGAAAGGAATATTTACAGAACGCAGCCCCTCCTTTCTTGCAGCAGAAATGTATTTGCCTGGTTTCTCAAGTAAGAGAAGAGATAATCCTGTCGTAATCCGCAGTGACCAAAACCTGTTCATCTGGAGGTTATCACAGCATCAGGGTATAAGATGGAGCACGACCAGCTATTATTTCATCCTCGTGTCTCCCACTCCAGAACTTTGTCATTCAACACAGATTTCCACATCCATCAGTTCTAGGGAAAGTTCATTCCCTGCCATCTCTATGATGTTTTACAAATACTTAGATGCTTTTTTCCAGCTTTCCCCAAAAGTACACTTTATCACACTTGCATTCAAAAAAACCAACTCTCCAACTACAGAAGCTAGTTTATTACTTTTCTGGCCTTTCTTCACAGCAGCTATTCAGATGACATTGTTAGTGTTTCTTGCTAATAGTACCTTCCCTGGTCACAAAGCCCTGTGACAGTGTTTTAAAGAATCAGTTATAACTTAATAGCAAAATGGTTCACATCTACTTATTAGTTACCACTGTATGATCCATCTGAGGAAGCTGCTGTCCGATAAATTACTACTCTTGCCTGCCTTTACGCAGCCCTCCCCAAACTCCCCAGCATCTCTTCACTGCTTTGCATCACCTAACTTAGTGCCAGGATGGAAGGATGGCAGCTGTCTCAGCATGTAATGCCAGTATTCTTCCTTTGCAGACAAGGGGGAAGGGATTTGCTTTCAAGCTGCCCCTTTTCCCACAGAACTGACAATAATATTATCTCACATCTTTAAATACGGGCCTCAGAGTTAATGCTGCAACAGCGAGATGCAGAGGCAGAGGTTTTACGTTTGTGATACAGAAAATTTACATGGATCATTTCTTTTTTGTATTTTTTCAACATTTAAAATCTGAAGTAACTTTTGCATCCTTTTGCATCCTTAAAATAATTAATTCATCCTTTTCTCATAAAAACTGTGTTTTTTTAATGCTTTGAAATAGCACTGCCCGTATTGTTTTGTGTATGCTGCAATTTCTGGAGGACTCGGTGTATCCCCACAGCATTAGATATTGCACATGTGTGTAGCACATGGGAGCCACTGCCCAAGGAGCCTATAGCTCATGTAAAGTTCTTCTGATTCTGCGCCTTACACAGGAGGTCTACAGCACTGATGGCAGTGTCTAAATAGTATCTACAAGTAATAAATCATCACACTTACCTGCACTGTATTGTTCTAATGACATTGCTATTAACCTCTATTGCGGCATTTTTACTTCAAAATACTAAATCAGCTTGTTGTTCAACCTTTGGTTTACGCTGGGAGAAATCTGAGCTTAGGTTAATGTCAGGAGTTTATTTGAGGTCTCTGTTACGATATCAGCATGTTGCTAACACAGAAATTCATCTGGTTTTCATAAATGTTTGATAGGGCTCTATCCTCCTCCTCATCATCATTTTGGGCTGCTTGGAAGAGGATCCCCCCGCAACTGCAACCTGTTTCTGAGTTGTCATGGAAAGTCAATTGGTGATATTTCAATCAGAGTGTTCTTATAACAAATTCCATTCAAATTCTGTCTGAAAGGGAGTTAAGGTTTCATCCTGCTGCTTAGAGAATGATATGCTAAATGTAGCTTCCCATGGGCTTGGCTGCAGTCCAGTGCTTTGTAATTTATAGTTCTCCTTCTCGATTCTGGCTGTGACCTTGGGACCTAACTCTGAAGTTCCCCCGGCCGCCTGCGCTCTTTGTAAAAATGTCGTCCCGGGGTCCTCGCCGCCTTCCCACCCAGCACAGCCCCGCAGCACGGCAGCTCTCAGTAAATCAAGGGCAGCACATCACCAGCGCTCAGGCAGGTGGGGAGCAGGGAGTGGAGGGGAGCGCTCATTTTCTTCCTTTTACTAATAGGAGCAAATCACAGAACATTGTTCTTAAATGACAGACATTATTAGCTAACTTCAAAGCATGAAATGCATTTACAGAAGAGGTTTAAATTGTATTAGCCAAAGGCATTTTCTGCAGCGATAGCCACAAAACAGCTCTAATTGGAGATCTCCAAACAGCTGTTGTGCCCTATGTATTTATATTGGAAAAATAACTTGAAAGATAATGTTAACATGTGATTAAAAAAAAAACAAACAAAAAACATTTTAACATTATTACTGATCTTATTGATAGTATACTGGGGGTGCCTAAGATGCTTTACTGAGAAATGTGTGTGCCCATGGCCAGAGGAGCTGACAACCCAGACTGTAACATATGCCATTTTTAACAGAAAAATTGTGTAATTGAGAGAAGTTACTGCCCCTTGAAGATTACATTCATTACAGATTGTAACAGAGATACGTCTTTAGAATGACTGTCGTTCCCTTCAGTTAAATAGCTATTCAGAAATACGATCATTTGAGCTTATGTGCGTAACTGCGGATTGTTTTAACAAAGTTACTGAATGAAAGCAACTTTGGGGAAGCTGCAGCAGACCCATGCAGCTTTTTTGTTCCTTTATTCTTTCCAGATTTTTCAAGGACATATCTTCCAGAAATACTGGTTTGTACATACCTATCTGGATTCCTTAGGATGGGGAATAATTTTCAAATAAAAAAGATTCTTTCTTTCTCTTTTTTAGATTTGTTATTTCACCAGTAATTGTCAGGGATTTTCAGCACAGCAAATTATACAGATTTAGCTTTAAAACCAAAGAAGAGCAAAACTTGTCACTGGTTTTGGTCTTCAAAGTATTGCATCTGATATTTTTAGTGATTAGCATTTACCATGAACAAACCTTCTCTGTAACCCAGTCGTACCCCTGACTTCACATAGGTCTCTTTTGAAATGCTCCTTCTATTATCTGTTGTGAAGACATCAGAGAATCATTACATTAAGTAGTTCTTTGCAAACAAGAAACCAATGAAACGAAGAAACTCCCTCTGCAAGATGCTCGCCACTAAGATACCGCTGGCAAAACATTCATCTGCTATCTGCATTGGTCTAAAAAGTGGTGACCCTCAACTGAAGAACTTCAGCATAGATTCATTAGGCTTTTCTGTTTCACTGAAAACTAAAATTAAACTATTAAAATGGCACAAAATTGTTTCAGATACAGTGTTGCTACTCCAGTGCTTCTTCTGGACTGGCATTAAAGCTGCAGCAAGCTCACATTTAGTGTCTCCTATTTGCTTTTGCACAATGTGCTGCAGCCCTTGTTTTCCCCCCAGTCCTGCAAGCGCTGGTGGCAGCTGCCAAGCAGCCATGCAGTGATGCTTGGGTACTCTGTTGTAAAGAAAGCACCGAGAGGGGTGTCACGCAAAACAACGTCTCTTCTCTGGCAAGTTAGGGGCAATGCCCACAAGGGAGCTTTGTGGAAAGGCCCTTAGACGGCAGCAGTGCTGGGTGTGCAGACACCTTTGCTGTGGTTCCCTGAAAGGAAAGGGCAGCAAGCAGTATTTATGGAAGGTTTCTGTATAAGAGGTTTCTGTGCTGTACACCGAGTATTTATTTTGGCAGTAGCTCTGCAATTGTGCTGTAAACCACCCTGGGTACTGGTTGCTGTGTACCCAGGAGTTTGACTAGATGCCAGCCAACGGCGAGCTCTGTGATAATCGTGTCTCGCTTTGCAGCGGGAGCCCCATGCCCGTGGGTAGCAACAGCCTTCCTGCCTCCTCCCACGCTCCTCCAAGCAACCGAACCCCACCTCCAGGGGATCTTCTGGACTGTGAACTCGCTGTTGTTTGTTATTAGCACGCCTTATGAAGTGTGCTGGGCATGCGTTAGAAACACCTTTCTCTGACATGTTAGAGAATTAATATCAGCCTGTCTCAGACCTGGTTGACCCCATTCCCTTGCATTTCTAGGGCAAAGAGAAGTAGTGGGGAGAGCTTGCGTGGCAGGGACCCACCACCAGAGCTCATAGGGTCGTACTCACTTGTTTCCTCCAGGAAAAGCTTTCTCTTCAAAAAGTCCCGCTCAGCCTTAGAAATCTCATTCTTTCAATGGAGACCAACTAGAGTTGGCTTTTGAGGTGCTCTGAGCAGAGGCAGCAGTTTCTTCCAGCTTTTCAGTGTCACAGAGAGTTTTCTATACTATTATTGGTGGTATTCATGCAAACCTCCAGCTCCTCATCCTTAAGTGACTTTGAGATTTTCTTCTATAATCCGTCATATCAGCAGCCCTCTTGGCTGGACTTGCCTTAGTAGCAACTGCTCCTTCTTCCTGCAGTTCTCCTGACACCTCTGTCAGTGGGACAGAAAGCCAAACTTGGTAAGAGGGGATGACATAGAATTCATCCACGTTTGGATGGGAAGAGGGGGATGAATGATGGATAAAGGAAATATGTAAGAGAGAGCAACAGAGGAAGCAGCTGGGCTAGTTCAAAGGAACAGCTCTGCCTTGTAGTTCCACGTAGCGCTATATGACATTACCCGGAGCACAGCCTGTGAGACCAAGAAGTACTCTTTCAATCTGATCTGGCTCTTGTGTGTCTGATTAAAGCCCCTCTCTCTCTCTTTTTTCCAGCGATATGCCATCTCACTGGTTGCATAAACCTGGCAGTTATGCTACACTGGGCACTTTCCCTGTTCAGCTATTAAACTGCCCTGACGCTTTCTTTTGTCAGGGCTTCTTTTTCCCCTCTAATATCTCACCTAAACTTTTTCTTTCTTAGCTTCAGGCCATTGCTCCCTGGCCTACAATTTTCTGAGACTGTGAATAATTCCCTCCCTTCATTTCTATTGTTACCTTGAAGGTATTTATAGACTATGATCATGTTCCCCCTGAGCCGTCTCTTTCACTGGACTCTATGAATTTAGCTTTCTCAGCCTCTTCACATGTTATGTTCTCTAATCCACGTATCATTGCCCTCTTTTGTTTTCATCTTCTTCTTTTGAAGGTTGGTTACTAGAAATACACAGCATCATGGTTTTACATAGCCATTATTTATATGGATTTGCATGCACTTCCCCCAGTTAGCTCTATTTTCTTACCCAGTGGGGCTATTTTTGTTTATATTGGCTTACTTTATGAAATATCTCTCTCCTCTCCCAATTTAATTTTGCAAACGATAATAGACCAAATAACTCTCCATTTTGCTGCCAAGGTATCAAGAGAAGGCAGTAAGGCTAAAGAAGGCTGTAAAGATGGCTAAGGTCAATTTTTGTTTGCTGCAAAAACCTTGCCTGAGTTAGGTGCAGCCTTCTGCACAGGGCAGCTGCTCGCATGGGAGGAAGGCCTGTCCTCAGGATTATGCCTGTGCCCCATGTAAGGACCTCTTTGTCTGCCATTTTGCAAAGTAAAATCAGCTACCCGCCCCCAGCCATTCAGTTTCTCCATTTAGCATGGTTTCCTCCGCTTTATCACTGAAATATGAATTTCTGTCCTATGGAAAATTCTAATTTTGGTTTCTTTGAAGATTAAAAATCTCAGTTTTAAAACTTGTCATGAAATACAAAATTCTTGGGAAGGAAATTCAGTTTTGGGGAAGTAGAAATGCTCCATCTGGATGGTTTTTACCTAACCGAGGTACTACGATTCGGCTGTACTGACATATCTCCCCTTGTAACCTCTCAGCTCAGCTCATCAGCTCAGTGCCCCACAGGAGCTGCAGGTCCCAGTCCACCCTGCCCCAGGCTGTCCCCAGCAAACCCTGTGGCTCAGCCGGGTGCTGGGCTCCACCATGCAGCACTGCCTCTTTTCAGCTTGCTGCTTTTTCTAAAGTTTATAACAAATCTACAAATGACAAATGTAAAAAGCAAAAAGCCTCAGGAAAAGGTTGTATCATATCATAGAACAGGAGACCGTGCCTGGGAGTGAGACCTTTGTATGGGGAAAGAATTACAGCTCCCCCAGAGCAACAGGAAGGTTGAGATGAAGGGAGAAGTTTGAACCTAAATTTGTAAAATTAGGCCATGTTAAGATATCTAACAAAGTCAAAACTACTGGAAGATGGAAAAAGCTTCCTACACTGTAGCATGTGTGGCTCTGTGGATGTGCCCAGGATTAGATTTCTGCACATCTCCCATTCACTCTGATGCCTGTGTAGAACCTGACACTAATCATGTCCCTTGTAAGACAGAATAATCTGTCAAACTAACCAGTACTTCTCCAGCTTCTTCCTTGGACTTCCTCATCACTCTGCACCAGTAAAACCAGTCCTTTGGTTTTACTTAGTTCTTTATTGTTTGAAACAACTGTCTCTTTTGGTTCTGGGCTTGTACTGGATTTACAATTAGGGTCTCAGTTCTGAAGGATCATGAGAAAAAAAAATACCCGTAATAATAATACTGTGTTTAAAATAACTATTTCTTAGTTCTACATTGGTTTACTGAAAAAGCTCCTCCAATAAGTAATAATAGCAATGTGTATGAGGACTGCTGTCATACAGGACATGACAAACTTTCTAAAAGATCTCCTATCTTCATACTGTACAAATATTTATTCTTAGCAATACTGCTGATTTTACCAGCGCTTCACCTCACTCTCTTTCAGCAGAGCCATGACAGGCTTCATACGACAATACGAAGTGGACTACTAACATCTGCAGGGCTCGTTCCCGGGAGAAGAATTGAACTCTCTGAATAATTAATTTTTCTGTTCAGTGGTTGAACCAAAATTAGGGGAGAATTGCTTCAGGTATGTCCAAAAGACGAGTGAGTGTTTCGTTTTTATCACTGAAAGAGAACTCTTCAAAATTAAAAACAATTTCCAATCCAAAGATCTTTTTTTGCTTACAAGTATCAAAATAAAACATTTAGGTGGTTGGGTTTTTTTAAGTTTAGAGTAATTTGTAAGATGTTCAGTCAGTTGCTACCCTCGTTTTAAAAAAACCCCATACAGTTCAATTTACAAACATTTTGTAAATGAAAGGTCCCAGCAAGCTTTAGCAAGAATTACAAGAAGTTATAATCTCCTGCCTTTCAGAGAATCCATGTTTTCAATGGACACCAAACTGCACTCTGGAAATAGGCTGCTGCTTCTGTCTTTTAGTTAATTATTAAATTCAAAATGTTTGAAATATGCATTGTAAGATGACTTTATTTTAATTTTCCCAGCAGAGACATTGACAGCTCCTGGATGACACTGCACCGAACTGTCCTCTTTAATGACATTTTCTTTTTAATAATCATTGATCCACGCAAATTTGTCAGTTCCTAAATAGGAGCTCATCGCTCACATTGCTTGTGAGAGCTCTGTCAAGGGCTGAGCGTGGCACAGAGGATCTCGGCTATGCAAGTTTGCCACGTAGTCACATGATAGGTTAGATATGATTTGGATCCTAATTTTTTGTGGCTGTTCTAAATACAACAGTGTACCAAAATACCACGTCTTTTGTCCCTGAGCATTCAGAAAGGAAAGGTAAAATCCTGTGATGAAACATAAACAAAATAAACTAATTTGGAAAACAGTAGTTCCTATCTGTCCCCAAGAACAAGAATCTCTTACCTCTATCTCCACCCTGTTTGGGCCAAAATATCACCATTTTCTCCATTTATTGTTTAAATGATTGCCCAGCCCAGCCCAGTTCTTCATGCAATAGGAATGCAGAGGTCTTTGTCATCCTTCAGAGGATGACAGGGATGGCTTATCCTGGGCGAGCTGGAGCAGAAGCACAGACTGGGGCCCCAGTGCGAGCCCTGGTCTGAAAGCCGGGGAGCAGGCTGTGCTCTTTGCTTACTGAGCAGAAGGGGCCGCCTCGTGCAAGGCAGGGGGTGAAAGAGGGCAGGGAGAGCCCGAGGAGTGCGCAGTCCATGGTAAGACACCGATCCATTAATTGGTTTTGCTTTTCCTGACCTCCTGTCACTGGACATTGCTCTCAGCTTTGTCAGTCCTGTATCCCCACCCAGACACTACACTGACTGCAAAACTATAGGAAAGAAAATCAGACAAAGACACCACAACGTGCAACCATTAAAGGCAAGAAAAGAGGGATCTGGGCTGTCCAGAGGCTCTGGTGAAGCAACCAATGTGAGGCAAAGTGGGGAAAGCATGCAAGGGGAAGGTGTAAATTTGAGAGCAAAAGCTGAGACTTGAACGCAGGAGTGAGAAGGAGCCAGATGAGCTGAAAAGAGACCTGCCATCCATGCCCCAAGGGATTCATGAAGTGGAGAACAGGAGGCTGCCTGGCCATGAAAGTCTCCTTTCAAGGAGGACAGGGGAACAGTTTGCAGCAATTCCCGGTGGCAGGGACAGGGTGTTTGATGAGTCTCCCACAGCCTAGGCCTTGGATCAGTCAAAGCATGGCAAAGCCTTGCTTTTCCCTCTCACTACCCTAGGTCTTGTCCTAGAGTCACCTTGAAAGTTATGAAAGCAAACACCTGCTGGAAATTAAATCATAACCTGTTGTATAAGAGCACACATGAAGCCCTGAAAAACCATTGCTGACATTACACAATCATGTCTTAAGAGGGTCTGGTGCTAAGGAGCAACTGTACCTTCCAGCTGCTGTGCAGAGCCTTGTGGGGCATAATCTTCCTCCTTTTTTTCTCTTCCTCTCTGGCCTTTACAACTATGGGAAGAAAACGGATCAGCACTGTAATGTGACTTCTTTCCTGAGTCCTACAGGGAAAAGAGATGGGGAAGAAAAAGACTCCCAGTCCTTTCTCAGAGAATCCTCGTTATTAGGGGAGAAGCTTTCTTTAGGATACCCTAGAGACCACTACTGTATTTATTCCTTTTCCAGTGATTCCCAACAATCTTCACAGATTACCACTCCCTTAGGACAGTACTGTTCGCAGACACGTTATGCTCTGTTTTCTCCTGTTCCTTCCCTCAGCACCTCCCCTGAGCTGGTATCCCTGGGCAGGAGGAAGGTTTACAGTTCTTCCCTCCCTTTTCATCTTGTAAGCTGTACCCTGATCTCATTCTGCGCTGCTACGCAAACAATAAACCAGGCCCCCAAGCATGGTTTATCTTGGTAATATTCCATTTCTCTGTCAGGTGGTAATTTTGGGTGAGGTATCATCTGCAAAGACAACAAATGCAAGAAACAATCTTTCTCCCAGCAAAGGATAAACTAGATGACCTAAGTGATTTTCTCTGTCACTACTATCTATGTTTCTATTACGGAATAAACCGCAGGACAAGGAGAAGGATTTAACGCTTTGACTGTAGTGATGGATACTACCAAAAAGCTGAACTTAGTTCATCTCCTCACTGCCTTGTAAGGGGCAGTATGTGTCCAGCAAAACAGCGGTATTCCTCTTCTGTGCAGAGATGATCTGCAAAGCAGATCCCCTTGAAGGATATCATGGATTGCAAAGATGCTTGGCTTGGATGGCTCAGGTATTGAATATCTGTATGAACTTAAGAGGCAAATTTTGGCTTTCTTTCCATATCTTCAGTCCTTGTGAGACATATTTCAGTCTGGAATGAATTTTTAGCACCTGTGTACTGTCCATACAGCTCTGGAAACGCTAAAGTAAGGAGAGAAGATTTCAGGGGAACTGCATGGGTTACAGCATTTCCCTTCCCTGAAAGGCTGAGGACCACCTCGAGCCTGAAGCACGTTCGCAGGCTGTGCATTACCCATCTCAGGACAGGAAGAAAGTTGAACTCCTGATGCCAGCAGAAAACTGGAAGCCAGTTGTTAAGATCCCATTCATTATATGGTAAAGGTCTTACAGGTCAGTTTGTTGTTTTACTTTTCAAACAAGCATACCATTGTCCCGCTCTTACCAACAGCAGGCTACCAGCCCTCATCCTCAGATATTTGCTTTTCTAGGCAACTGAAGAAAAAACATTTATGAGTGGGGTTAACAAAGGGAGCTGAAGATAAATATGTTTATAGTTTATGAATGTGAAGGTGACTCCTGGATGTTTATACTGTTTAGACTGAGAAATGCTGTTGAAGGGAACAAGACATCTCAATCCTACAGCACCCTATTTTTATGTGAAGTAAAACTCCATAGTACCGCAGAGTGAATAGTTTTCTTCTGCTGTTAGCCTCTCATTCTATTAAGAAATTCTTGAGTATTTTTTCCCTGCCTCTTTCCTCTTTTTCTTTCTTTTTGTTTTTTGTTTGTTTACCAGATAGAGCAATGTTTCGCTTAAACTCCATTGTAGTCAGCAAGTATCTCTAGCTGACACTGGATCACACTGTCATTATGATTTAGAGTTTTACTGATTGTGCTTTATTATTTTTGTATTTTCCAGCAGATTTTAACTCTCGTTTTATGTGTTCATCGAATTGTTTAAAGTGAAGGGGCTCTCAGTCTCCATTGCCATACTAAAAGGAAATAGAGGAGAGCTTGCTGTTATTACCATGTAAGCTAGACAGTCTGAACAGTGTCTTTCAGCCAGATGTAAATCCACAATTATAAATCACTATAGGAAGGGGAATGGCAATCACTGCATTTTGATTTATTGCCACAATACTTTTCATATAAATATACAGACCAGAATAGGGAATTTAGGTATATTTTCTATGTCTTGATGCAGTAAACATATCTCTTCAAAGCACCATTTGTGCTGGAATTCAAAGTGCCAGGCTTATGCACAGTAGAGGAATAAAAAAAAAATCTGCTGTGTGGCATAACTGTGTAGGGCTGTATAATTTCTACAGATTGGGATGTAGTTGTGTTCACGTAATGCATAAATAGTTCCCCCTGCTTCAAAGAGAAGGGCTGTCCTGGGGGCTACAGGGCACTCGGAGTTTTAGTTCCTACTTTCCCATAGACCTCTGTGGTATTTTCTGCAAGTCATTTCATTTCACTGCACCTAAGTTTCTTCATCTATAAAATAAATCCTTCAAATACAATTGAATCAGCTTCATACAGCAAATTACATCTGATGCTGAATCATGTATTTTATCTCTCTATCTGTCTGCTTATTTTTATTGTGAGCTCCTCAGGGCAAAGACTATCACTTGAAGTCTCATATATAATAAAAGTGTCTTTAGCACTGCAGATCCCATTCTCAGGGACTGGAAGCTTACTATAATAAAAATAAACAAATGTGATCAGCCACTGGAATTAAAATAAAGCATCTAACCCAACGAAAATCTATACTTATGACCCTCTCTCATGAACATACTGGCCTCCAAAACAGCTATACTGTTTAGGTGCATCCCTGGACAGATGTAAAGCACTGGCTACACTTCAGCCTTTGGCCAAGTGGAAGTGTTAAGAAAAGCTTTCTTGCCACAGCCAGAGCCATTTAGGAAAAAAACAACAAAGACCGCGGGCTGGGAAACGGGGTACTCAATAGTTCAGTGACCTTAACAAGCAACTGGAAAGGAATATTAATACTCCCAACCCCCCTGTTTTCAATTGTACGAACAGGTTGGCTAGTCTAAACATACTCAAGCTGGAGAAAAATCTAAAAAGGGATTTTTCTGGTGATACAGACACATGGTGGGTTATCTGGAAAAGAGCACCGAGAAGACAAACAGGTCCGCCTGTTCCTAGAAGAGCCCAGGCCAGGGATACCAGCCCAGGTTTTGTGGCATGCCCACATAGCATGGAAAGACTCGTTAAAAGAGTGTTTTCTTAGAGGACAGAATCTAAAATCTTGTTCTTACTGAAAAAGTCATCTCCTGATACAGACACAGAATACAGATACAACTTGAATAGAAATATTACAGGCATTTGTCTGCTGAGGAGTTTCAGAGCATGTTTACCATACTTCACCTGGTCAAAAAAATGAAGAATGGCAAAGATGGAAATATTTTCTTTTTTAATATCTAGATTTGATAGCTCTGAGCGTTACTTACAAATAAATACAGAGGAGATGAAAGGCTCATTAGAATCATTCTCACAAACTGGGGGAGAAGGTGCTGGATTGCGAGGTCAGTCCCTTCAGTTTAAGCGTGAGCTTTTTCCTCAGACAAAACTTAGTGTCTCTCGCTGGAGTTTGGTTGCACGTCCTGAGCCCAGGGTTGTGCCCTAATGATAGGTTCATGATACATTGCTCGTTATTTTTCATACATATTAAACTCATTTTGTTCACAGAAGAGGTCTCTGGGGTCAGCAAATGCCTCATGATGCTCATTCCCTTGAATGGCATTAACACCTTATGTGGCAGTCATTTCTGCATTTTTCCTTGCTGTGCCTATATTTTAAAGAACATTATTTTCTTCCAGAAAAACATTTCAGTTCTTGCAATCAGTGCTCGTTTTTGTAAATTAAGGAATGAATTGTGCCAATTTGTTCTCCTATTTTTCTCTCTTCCAGGGTTATTTGCGATGTAGCTTATGCTACTGTCTGTATATCTACTGCGTGCTTTACAGGAAAATGAAATCATTACACACAACACAAATTACTAGACCTCTTTTATAATCACACACTCTTAATTGGCATGTAAGCACTAAGATCACTGTAATACATGCAGTAAAATGTCTCTGACTCATTTTTTTCTCCCAAGTTTAAAGGTCAACGAGAATATTTTTCTTTAATTTGACAGGCACACAAGAAATAATGCAAGACTCATTTATGGTCAGGTAATGCACAAAGAAATCTATAAATCAAGCTAAGGGGAATATTAGATCATGCTCATATCTGAACCCATCTGGCTTAGTTCATGAAAGAATCAATATGAGGCAGAGCGCTCAGTATTACTCGTGATTTATGCTCTTGCATCTAAGGGGAGAAACAATTGCAATTTTTAAGTCGCTTCATCTGAAACAAAAGGATATGAAAAAGAAACTACATTTGGCTATTACAACATATGCGTTAGGTAAGTAATTTGATGACAGATTATAGCTGCTGGAGGAAAGGATGGTTCTAGGGGTTCATTCTACTTAATGACTCAGCACATCGTTTCAGTATTTTGATCTTCCTCTCCTCAAGGTATATTAGTACAGAGCTGTTAAATAAAATTAGTCAGATTTCCATGTATTTGATTTTTGCAGATGAATTGTAATTGATAGGTCTCAGGCACAGTACTGTTAGAAAATATAGCATATTGTAACATACATAACATATAGCTTTTCTTCATTGTCTTCTTTCAGATACTACTTTCACCAATAAACTCCACACCTGAAAATGTATCATGGCCAAATATTAATCTTACCCCATACCATATTAGATACATAAGGTTTTGATCCTTCTATGAACATCCAGGATTTATGTGAAAGCTTTCTACCTATATCGTACATTTCTCAACTAAATAAAATCTCCAGTTGGCCTTAAATTCAGCCTCCCCAAGAGGCAGGATGAAAAGTGTCAGACTGCGTTGCAGTACACTGTGCGAATGCACAGGGGTGGGAGGCAGAGGAATGAGAGATTTCACAAAGCAATTAGAATATGAAAAACAGATATTGCAGTGATGGGTGCCATAAAAGTATCAGGGGAACTGGGGCAAGTAAAACATCCATTTCAGCTACAGTGATTTGTTTTACATACAGTGCTAATATCCTTCATACAAATACCGAATGCAGCTTAGTTTAAATCTAGAAAGGCATTTAAACTAAAGGGAGAGCCTGACATATTTTTCTCCCAGCTAATGCGTACAAGTAGAATCAATACTTTTCCCAGTATATGTTGATAAATTATTACATCAGACATTATTGATCCAGCCAAAGAAGAAGGAGGTCAAAATAATGGAAATCAGATGGTTGTGATTAGAAATGCTTGGGATATTCATTTGGAAAAGGTTGATAACTAAAATGGTCTACGGGCTTTACACTTATTGATTTAATAAATAGAATAAGCCTTGCTGATCCAAAACAAGGTTACTTGTATAGGTATTTCAGGGGGTTATGCTAGTGAAAGCCAGTCTATATGTCTTCTGTATGTGTTTGAATTATATTTTAGTTCAGTGCACTGAAAGCATTCATTTTAAACATCTGTTCCTTTCAGTCACAATTCTCTACTGCATTTTGCTACTGAGAACCCTTAGATTTCATTCTGGTAGTAGGCATAGTACTCTTTCAAGTGTTTATTTAAAAGGTTTTCCATATGTTTGTGTCATTATTAATAATGAATATGTTCATTAATTTACACATGCTTTACAAACACTGGGCAGGATCCAAGAGCCTCCCGTGTGAGGAGTGATGTGTTGGGGCTGTGCTATTGATTCTTTCTCAGGTATATCCTTTTAGCAGAGAATAATACATCAGCATTGCACCTTTCAACCCAAAAGATTCCAAAATGTTTTCTGAACCGAAGAGGGCAGTCTGCCTGCTAGCAGAGATCACATCATCTATCCCAGGAAGGCCCCACCTTTGAGGCACTGTATGGCAATAGCCTGGCAATGCAGAGCCCTCAGGAGCTGTGCAGGCAGGGAGGAGAGACTGCCATACACATGATGGAGAGAAAAAAAAGAGGTAGAATGTGATTTACTTGAGTGGGACACAGTCAGGATACAAAATCCACAGCTTTCTCTCCCTTTGTCTTCATACCCTTGGACTCTCGTCTATATTGAGAGCCCCACTTGTCTCTTTGTTTCTTCCCTCACGAGCTTTACTATCCAGGCACTATTCCCCCACCTGGAGCTCAGTTTTCCTATTGCAATCTCAGCCTTCTGCTTCCACACTTTTGCTGTTAACGTGGCCTCCAGCTGCCTCTTCTCTGTAACACTCCTGCATCGCACCTCCTCCAGCCAGCAGCCCCCACCTGCCCTTCCCGTCCCCTCTGGGATGAGCTGGCCCTTTTGCAGTGCCACCCACCAGCGCCAGGCATGCCCCCTTCCTCCTCTCCATGCTGCTGTCTCTGCCTTACGGCCTCAGCAACTAAATAAGAGGGACTAGCCACAGAGGGGCTGCAGCAAAGGCAAGGAAGCAGCTTCACCCTGCTCCTTGCAAGGACTTTGAATGCTCTTGATAAGAGCGGTACCTACCAGCTGGGGCTTGTAAGGACGGAGTGGACCAGAATCTGTTTCACCTGTTCTCTCACAGGCAGCATTTTTCCTGGTACCCACAAGAGCAGGCTGGGGCAGTGCCTCTGGGAAGGGTAATTTAACTGAGCGTATAATGCAAGTAGTATTACCATAGCCCTGAATTACAGAAGAGAAGCAGAGCTCCACTACATCTCTGGGAAAGGGTGGGGGTTGGTCACGTCTCATCAGTTTCAAAGGTCCTTCTAAAATACAGTAACACAGGAAATGTGTATGTGCAGATATGGCTCACTGAAAGTCAAAAATTCTTATCCCATTTTCCTTCCATGCTTGGGATTTTCCCAAAGTTTTTCTCGAGCATGAGAAACCAAATATGCTTTCCTCAAGGTCTTTAGAAATTCCTTGCTCTAGTTCTGGTGTAATGAATACCAACTGACTGTTGAGTTGACAGTAGTTACAAAGCCTGGGCCACACGGGACAGCAGTATAGTCTGAAAAATGAAAACATCCATATGTACTTCTCATTTGCTGTGAGTAGAAGGTGATCCTGAAAATGAATTCTATATTTCTTCCCACTCATCCTTCACCATGGCCAATGCCTAAAAAGCTGTGTTTTCTCCCCTGGCAGCAGCACATCCAGCAGTCATAGCAGCTGCTATGTTATATTGCAAGGGTGACAAAAGTCATCTTCCAGACAGGTAGAAAATGATACAAGCTCCATGGCACATGACTGGATCTATCATACCTGCTCTGCATTATTTAAAGGTACAATAGCATAGCATAACAAGTTACATTGGCTAACTCAGTATAGCAGCGTCATAACCTCTATGCCGGGTTATAGTTATGAATCTCCTTTGGACAGTACAATGCAACCGTTTCTTCTGGATAAGACCTATTATATTTGTTACCTGCTCTATAATAAGACGCCTGGACCATCATTATGCCACACCAACTTTATAGGTTCTTTTGCCTGACCAGATTCTTTCATCCTAACATTCACCAAAATGAGCAGCATTCGAATCAGAAGGGCTGGGCTGGGGTGAAACAGGAGTGAAAACACTAGTTCCCTGTTCCTGTACCTGCTGCAAGATGAAGCGGACTCTTCTGAGTTATAGCCGTGGGATCTGGCAAAGCTTTCTGGTCCTTTCTAAACAGCCCAGACTTCACTGATGTGAGGCAGGGCTGTAAAGTGTAAGAAGATAGAGGGTGCTCAAAGGGCCATTGCTAAACATTTCCTTCGCTTTCCAGGCACTAATTTCAGCTTTGGACGTTTACATGCAATAGTAGTTTAGGATTAGATTAAGAAGTACTTCATGCCTGGGATTACACCCAAATTTGGGGAAGGTGTTTCAGATCTCTGAGGGGCAGTTGTAGCCTAAAGCAGAAACGCAGTTGTCCTGTGCATGGTGAGGTACTGAGCACTTACAAGGCGACAGAGAGTAATTTGGTGTCCCTCACCTGAAATGAGATATGATTTCCCCAGAAGGGAGTCTGGAATTTGTATTATTTTCAGGTGATAGTGTTTATGTATCTCTGTTAAAATGGCATATTATTCCCAATGCTGATATCTTTCTGGCCACAGAGGCTAAACTATTATTTCTTATTCATACTTCTTTTTTCTTTCCTGCAAAGCTTCACTTCTTTAATGCTTGTTATTTAGAAACTTTGTGTTATGTAAATAAAAGCGGTGACCTTTGCCTTTCCAGGAGCTGGAGCTAAGTTAATGTAGAACAGTGCCAAGAGAGAGTAAGAGCAAACAGGGTTAGAGCACATTTTAAAATGCCATTTTCTTGCTTGTAATTTATTCTTCCTACCTCTAGCATTCCTCTGCAGAGATATTTATAAAAATAGGTGTTCCATGCACTGTATATCACAGGTTTATTTAGGACTGTTGTTGAAGATTTACACTGCTTAAAAGAGCAGTCATAGCAGATAATTCCATTTGCAAGCTTCAACAAAATGTTCTAGGGAAAGTGCTGTTACCAACCGTGGAGAATTTTAATGATGGCAGAGTTTACAGACAACTTATTTGGCAAACAAGGCTGCAGCAACAGACACCTCAGCGAGTTCTTTTGCCAGTGGTGGTTTTGATTGTTGCCACTGCCTGTTAAACACACTTTACATCTACCTCCCAGCCTGCTCCAGAAACTTCAGAGCTGTGTTTATCCTGCCATGCTAACCTTGCTCCTCATAAAACCTATCAGGAACTCATCTAAAAAAGTTGCTGAGCACCTCACAGACTTGACTGGGGTACTTGGTCACCGCTTGTTCTGTTATAAAACTTCCCGTTATGTAAATAAAAGTTTTGGCTTTCCCATTACAATAAGGAAAATTAATAATAACTTTACGGATAATGTAATACGATGCAAAGTGACCATGGGAGAAGCTGGGTTAAGGTACCTCCTGCTTTCTGGGAGATGCCTCATTAATTCACATCTCGCTAAGCACAGGGTTCACTATTGCAATAAATTAATATGGTGCTTTAGTAATCTGTTACCAGCTGTTGGAAGGAGTGAGGAAAAGAGGAGCTTGCAAGCCGGTAACTCCCTTCATCTTACAGTCCTCACTGAACTGAGACCCTCTCTGTGCGCATTTAGACCTGCAGGGACACGCCAGAGGGACAGCAGTGATATCCTTGCTACTTATTGCACATAATATATAATTATCATGTGCTATATATTGCACATATGTTATAATAATATAGCGCTATATATTGCACTTATCCAGCTTAGATTCCCTTCCCTACAGGCAAACTGCTTTTCTGTGCCGCAGCCTTGGCAACACCTAAGAACCTGCTCACTGGCCCACCTCTCGGTCACCAGCTGCCCATGCAGCAGGCTGGACCACCGCTGAAAGAGAAAGACAGACTAAATGTACGTGGCTTTCCCTTCACAACTGGTCACTGGTGTCTGGAAAAGGAAATTTGAGCTACTCCCTCTCATATTGTTCCTTTTCAGCAAATACATCAGGTTTTGGTGCTGCCAGTCTGACACCCCTTCATTAGCACTCGAAAAGCTCATCAATGTAATCCTGTGTATATTGCACTGGAAACCTTGCAAGATGCCACACTACTCCCCAGTGATTTTTCTTCCTTTCTCTCACTGCTTTTGTGTTGTCAGCTAGAACAAAAGGAGTTTCAGTTAATTATCTGTGTATTTGCTGAAACCACTAACCTACATCCTAGCTAGCGCAAAACAGTTGCTTAACTGAAGTTCTTGGCAGATTTACACACCTTCTGGTTGTAAGTTTAAAAAAATCTATTCCTGTTTTCAGATTTGCATATTCAATTTCCTCTTATATAAAAATAAACATTTTACCTTTTACATTATTCTCCAGTAACTAAGGAGAAAGGAGGAGGATTCAGTAGCTGGAATATTAACCTGAACTGTGGAAGGTCCACACTTAGCCTCTTCTTGTCCACAGATTTCCCACTTCTCTAGGCAAGGTCTTCAGGTTTCTTTGCCTCAGCTTCTCATTTGTAAAATGGGAGCAACAACATTCTTTTCACAACTATAGATTGTGAAACTCTCAGCTATTACAGTGACAGGGACGGTGCAGGTGACTGAATAGATAAACTACTGCAAGAACATAACATGGAGGAGTTTAATCTAATTTAATGCTTTGAAAATATATTTATCTCCACCCATATGACTTTCTTCTGGTGCTGCTCTTTTTTGATGGACTGTTTGTCAGCTGAATCAGTTTCCTCAGTTCACTTCACTACCCAGCTCAAAGACATAGGCCAATGAAATGCGGCAGGCGGGACAAGACGGCTCAAAGTATTAACTGCTTGAGTTGTATTGCCACCAAACAGCAAATCATGGCCCTAGAGTTTCATGAATCATTTTTTGCACAGTAGCACATGACATAGCTGGAACTCAATTAATGTTTCCACTGATTTTGCATAGAGCTGTGACCTTGCATACCACATTCAAACAGATCACATGCAAAGTCACAGCCACCTCACTGACAGATACAAACTGAATGTCACCATCTATGCACCCACCATGTTGTCCTCACCCTTGATGGTAATTAAATGTGAGTTTTCTCCTCCTGGGCAAAAATTAAATATCTGCAAGATGTGGAGATTTTATCCTGGGTGCAGAGGGAGAGGGTTCAGATGTCTCTCTTCTTGCAGATAATTGCTTAGTTTAATGAGGAAGTTTTGCAGAATTTTTAACCATTGCTTCTGTGCCTTGTTTAATTATTTGCATATGGCATCATCAAGTTAAAAAGAGTGTGCATATACAGCATTTCTTCTCATTCCTGTATTTGACATTAATGAAAGGAAGCATGAGGATAAGTTTCTTGCTAATGATGATAGAAAATTAGTTTCAAAACCCCAGAGATGCCTTGAAAGATACACCAATGATATATAAAGGTCCAAGGAGAGAGATTCAGCACAAAACACTGCTTAGGCCCTTCTGGGCTGTTTCTCCAAGAGATCCTGTTCCCATTTAGTTTTGTAGTTATGGGGGAGGGTGGCAAAGAGTAAATACAGAAGGATCTAAAAGACTGCAATACACACAGCAAGTAAGTGAGGCTGATAAACACAGCGCAGACTAGACAACGAATGCCAGCATGGCATATACGGTAAAGGTTACATGCCTGGAGACCTACAGCCAAAGACAGATTCATGGCTTTTTTTTTTAAGTCTCAAGCTAGTGAAAAGCTGAGTGTCTGAAGAGGAGCACCGCTCTATGCATTAGTCATAACGTTTTGAAGGGCAGCAAACCCACAGTCAGGAGCACAAGGTACGAGAAAAACAGTTGCTAATTCTTTTCCTCTCTCATTCTGCAAGATGCAGTCTCCAGTTACTCTCAGCATCTCAACCAAGCAACAAGAAGCCAGTTCAGAGAGGATCACGTTCTCTTACACTCTGTGCTACCGTATGCTTGAGCATCTCATTTGCAATCTTGTGTATTTCTTCTCTGATAAGACAGAGTTTTATAGTGGTTTTCAGTGTGAAGGGAAGAGATGGTGTTGATCATTAGGACTTACTGTCTTAGTCAGTGGTAAGCAGTCGGTCAAGTATATAATACAAGCCCCATATAACAGTAAGGGATCCGTTTGCCCAACTTCACCCTTTCCTGGCACTGAACTGGGAAGAGCTGCGGGAGTGAGGATCAGGTGATGCCGCTGACATGGCTCAACCATTTCACCACCTCAGACAGCTCTTCAGTTCGGGGGTTTGTTTATTTTCCTGATTGATAGGCTTCTGATTTTTTCTTAAGAGTGCCTGAATCCCTCTGCAGATAAACAAGTCTATGACAATAAGGCTGCTTTTCTTAGGTACTTTTCGGAACAGTTTAGAAATAGCCCCCGTACACTCAGCTTGAAAATTCCTCCACCACGCAGTCGCTGCTCTCTGCCTACGGTTACTGTTTGTCTGCATTGTCTCCCACGTCCCCTGGGTTATCGCTTTAATGTCTTTGACATTAAAACACTTTAACAGGAAGTCGCTCATTATACACGGGCAGAATAGGAAACAAAGGGTGAGGCAAGAAGGAGAAAAAGATAAACGGAGGTGGCAAAGAAGCTACCACTAATGGTTCCAGCCAAAATAGCTTTTTTAATGTTTCAGTAGGTCTCTCAAACACAAACACATCACAACCATTAGCCATCAGATGCACAGTTTACTTATGTTAGTCTTGATGCTCTCAATTTGTTCTGTTTTACTGATCTCTAATAATATTTTGCACACAATTATGATATTGCAGTTACAGTATGTGGGAAAGAAGCTCTTTAGTGCTTTCTTCACGTAGTGTGTGCTGGAAGCGTGTTTAAACCAGAGCTAATGGTTTGAAGAGGTCTCAGATCCTATGTTGCAATGCAACATTTAATAATACAGTCATGATGCTACTGAAAAGGGATGCAAAATTCATCTATAAAAACAAATAATTAAAAATATTAACAGTTTTTTTAAAAAAGTAATGGAGTGAGCTGGCTGTAAGCTGGGAAAGTCCAGAATGAAGTCTCAAATGGTGCACTTAACCCCTCTGTTATACATGGCTATTTTGGGGATCTAACACTGTGGTCCAGCCACTCTTGGGCACACACGCCAAGTTAGTATATGGGCAAAGCTGTAATTTTCACCACGGTGAATGTACATAAACTCCAGTCATTGTTAGCCCTGAAGAGGGCTGCAGAGCTGAAACATTGCTATCTGGAACCACAGGAGTTCCTCTAATGGCTTCTCTAGTTTGTTAGATTAAACTTTTACAGCAACACGTGGCACCCAGACTGGCAGAGCTAAGTTTCAGTTCTAACCACAGTTTATTGCTAGTGATCAACCCACACACTGCTAATTGCAATTGGGATAGAAATAATGTGCAGCCTGATTTGACTTAAAAAAATATATTTTCCTCAAATCCTACGCTGTTTTTCCTCTATTGGAGTCACACAACCATGAGCTGTCATCTGATGAGGCAGCAGAACATACAGTAATTACTAAAAGGTAGATTTCAGGCTCTGGATATTGCCCTCTTGCTAGGATGAGTAGAGGCATCGGTCTGGAAAGAATGGTGCTAAGGAGCCAGAAGTTGCTTTCAGTGAACTTGAGCAAGAACTTTGATACCAGCTTAGGGTGTCAGGAAGCATCCCCTGGGAGACACCAAGAATGCTAAAATTCATTACCTAAAACCAGGATGATGAAAGGAATTCCTTGAGAAATACAACACGTTAAAGCTAGGATGTATCGTTATTAGCACAGCAGTACATCCTTCTAGTGCAACAGAGCCCCACCGCCTGACAGCTGACGTGCTCTCTCCTGTTGAAACAGACACCTGCTGGGGAATCACCAGTAGCCGCTACCTTGCGCCTCTTCTCAGGCAATGCAGACTTAGCTCTGTCGGCCACAGTGGTTGAGATTGGAAGGCACAAAATCTGTTGCGTATCCAAAATTAACGTAGCTAAAGAGTATGTAGTGACCGGGCAGGATCTGGATCAATCAAAGGAAAAATTAACAGGAAGAATGTCCTTCTTTCTTAAAAACCAGACTCCTCTCTGCTGAAAAGTATTATGGCTTGCATTTACTGCATCAAACTGATACACCTCCAGGTTTTTTCCTGAAGGCTGGAGTCCTTAAGAGTATTTTGTATTGACATATTATATATCATGCAACATGTATGTTTTATAAAATTATAGTAATATTCACAGTATTAGTTTTGGCAATATAGGATACAAAACTTAACTTTGTCAAGGAAAGCACCTCTTACATCACAAAATTATGGCCAAAGAATACATTTTCTGAAAGGTACCGTTTTGTTAAAAAGCCATTTTGGCAAGGAAAATTGACTTGCTCTAATCAAAACCACAATGCTATTATAATGTGAAATAACAGAGAGGTGACTATACTTTTATGGGCATCTGAGCATAAAAGGGCGAAACAAGATTACCTGTGAAATGAAGGAACAGAAGGGCACTTGCTGTTACCTACCTACTACTCTACCCACAGAAGGGAGAAATCACACTAGAGAGCATCTGTGTCAGGTAAAGAAAAATCATGCGTCATTTCATTTTTCTGTTTTACTGATTTCAAGTGTTCAAAATTCTTGAATGACGCTCTCCAAAATAATGAGGTTTAAAAATAGTAAATGTCATAAATGCTTTCTGGATTTTATTTCATAATCAAAATAGTTACAACACTATTCAAGGTTAAGTGCCTTAATATTATTAATCATTCATTACATATGATTGAATTAAGGGCCAGCAGCACTCACACCAGTCCTGCAGACACTTGCTAGCTGGCTACTATCCCTTTCTTAATATAAGTAGCACAACTTGGCCATCTCCAGGGACTCTAGCAAAACATTAGCTTTTGTAACGTGACTGGAAAGTCACCAAGTTTGGGTTATTTTCAGTTTATGTGGGAGTAAGTTCCAGTAAAAGAGCTGGTTGGGGAATTCTCCAGCAGAAGGATTTTCAGTAAGAAAATGCCCTTTTCGCAGAACCTAAGTTTTCAGTGTGGAAAAAGAAAGTTTGGAAAAAATACATTTTTCCCTGGGAGAATCAAAATGAAGGCTCACCCGGCTGCTGCCTGCTACACTCTCTTCAATTCCACTTTCGGCAAAAAAGTGAATTTAACAGCCGCTTTCCAGGCAGGCTGCTGGAGGTTGGCAGTCCCCAGCTCTCTGCCCTCCTGGCACGCGGACGGCTGCAAAGGGAGAGGAAGAGGATGAAATGGGGAATCAGAGCCCTCCACATGCCTAGAAAACCCTTGCCAGTTCACAAGTTTTCTGCACAGCTGGCCAAGCGGTTAGCAGCCAAGCACAATGAAAACGCCACTTAAGGGCCCAACAAATTAAATTTTTCTGAAAATCCATTTCTACAAAAATCTCACTTTGACATTTTGTCCTGATTCAATACACCTCTTTTCCCCAGGGGAGAGGGTTTCTGTTTTCCAGACACTTCTGTCCACGTATCGCAGGGCTCTCGGGAGATCCCCTTGCCACCCACTCCTCTGTGTTGTAATGAGGGCACTCTGCTGGAGTGACCTTGCTGGCCACGGCCACTGCTGCATCGCATGGGGAAGGGCTGTCCCCGAGATGAGGCCTCTAGGGAGATGCTGGGGTATCTGAGTAAGCAATTAGCAAACAGACCTTGAGATTATAGTTGAGATCAGAAGAAAAGCTCAAAAACCTCTACCAACAGGGCTATGAAATGTTTGTTCCAGCCACAGCATAGAAACATGGTTTTAATGTCACTTAAATAAATTGGCATCTTACAGCATTCTAGGACATGAATATATTTGTCTCTTTGCTTAGTTGCAGGAAATCGCAGTGATGGATTGACATCATTTTATAATTGCATGCGATGCACACCCAAAACAGAGGGCTCAGGCAGTGAGCTGCATTCTAACTAAATTCTCAATATTTGTTAATAACAAAAGTTCAGCTAGCATGATATAAGAACTGCACGTATAGGATGAAATATTAATTTAGTATGCTTCAGTTGAGATTTTTAAGGTAGTCTTATTTTCCTTGAATGCATGGGTTTATCATTATCAGCCTGAACACAAGTAGCACTCTTCAAGGTTTCTTGCTGAAAAGAAATCGAGTGTGCAAATACTCCTTCATCATAATCACACTGGCTGTGCAAGGTAATTCATAAAAGAGCCAGAAATATATTGAAATTCAATATTGTTTTAGTCCAAATCAATATTAATAATTGTTTGCATTTTTAAAGTGCAATTTACAATTGAAAAATGTACAGAGATCAACCCATAGTTGCTAACACATCAAATTTTCCTATTAAACTTAAAGGCACAGTAATTTTACTTAAAAATGTTTCTTATAGAGCAGGAGAAGGCATTGATCTGTGAAAACAGCTATCTATTATTTATATGCACAACATTAGACCGGGTTTTAATTATAAATGAGCTAAAAGGTCAGTAACTATTTTATTTTTAAGGTCTTGATTTGAAATTTGGATAGCTTAATACAAATATTTACGCACTGTGGGCTTAGCAATTTCTTTCACTGGTGGGATGGCTCACAGTGGAAAGTGCACACACGGATTAGGCAAGGTTAATTCTCAGGAACTGGAGCAAAGGAGAGCCTCTGAGCTGCAAACGTAAATGTTCCCATCTGCTTCACTGGAGAATACTGTATCTGTGAAATGCTTCTTGAAAGGGTATGAAGGGAAACCATGAAGCACTAGTGGATAGCACAGGAAATGCAAATAATCAGAATTAAGCCTCAGAAGATTTTGCCAGTGCCAGAGTTGGGGCTCAAGGGGCATAATCATTTTGTAAATGGACAGACCTGTGGTTTTGTAGGAAATTGTTGTGAAAGAGAAAGATTTAAGAAGCTGTCAAGCACCAGACTGGGTCTAAGGTGGTTTTCTGGACCTGTGGACATTGATATAAAAACTGAATTTGATAGAACCAGGAGTTAAAACTTTGTCTCTGTCGTCCTGGTTTGAATGAAACCATTGCCATCAGTGTGCTGATGGCTCTGCGTACTCTTCAGGAGTCCTGGCTCAGGCACACGTGGTTTCTTTATCGTGGAAATAATTACAGAGTGATAAAAGCAGAAAGTATTACAAAACCGATCATTTGTTTATAAAGCCCTAGGAGGCTGTGGAATCTCTGTGCCTGGCTATTAGCAAAGCATCTCTTAGCACTGGTTTAAGTACAGTTGATATAGTTTATCCTGGGGATAACTTACACTGTGGGCAAATCAGAAAAGCTCAGCCCCTCTGTCCCTGTTTTTCATGATCTGTTTGTGACCGTTAGCTGCTGCCACCTAAGTTTAATGAAAGCTTAAGGAAACCCTAGATCTGAAAGTGCAAATATTTAATTTTTTCCTATCAAACTGTGCATGTAGGATAATAAACTCACCCAGCACCAGAGCTGCAGGACTGTACCTTGTCTGGTTTCTCTAGGCAACCCCAGTGAAGTCATGGAGTACAAACTGGTATGACAGCAAGAAAAGCATTTAGCAATGTGCTATCATCGGAAAATTAAAGTCCGAAAGGGATATTACAGTGATGTAGCCAACAAAATCCAAAGCTAAGCAGTCAGACTAACTTGAACCATATCTCTGGCAAACACTGCACAGAAAGGAGAAGAATTAGACGTCCCTTAATTGCTACAAGAGCTGCAGTGCTCAGCAGGTTGCAGGTGTGGAACAAGACCTACAGCATATGGCAGCACCCCTGGTCCTTGACTCGAGCCTTGACTTTATGCCTGTCTACATTACAGCAAAAAGAGGGAGGAAAGAACAGAAGTTTTGAGGCTGCGTCTACCTTCCCCTCACTGAATGCAGAAGCTGAGAAGGGATGGAGTTACAAACTGAGTCTGATGTCAAATGCATCGAGTCAATAGAGTATATCCATTCCTATAGAGTATCAATGTAACAACAGGAACTTTCCCAGTGACATTTAATGATCTCCGATATTTACAGCACACAAGTATGCCTAGCAGCTAGTTGCCTTATCTGTTCTTATTACAAATCTGACAAAAGGTGCTTAAAAGTAATTGAATAACAGCAAACCAAACAGTAATATTCTCCCACTCTACCAGCATTACAGAACTGATTTTAAAGAGAGTTCATGCCTATTCAGGATTCTCATTACAACTCAATATTCAAAATCCCCTTCTGTTTAAAAGGCTGAGTAGTTGCTCTGAAATCCGTGCGTTTCCTCTGACTGCTCTGAAATTTGGAGTGTCTGAAATTCTGGTGCATAGTAGCGTACAGATAAGGAAAAACTGGAAGTGCATTGCAGGTAGGCGTCCCAGTTCCTTATACAGTGACCACCATACTGGTGTCTCTGCTCCCCTGTGTAAATGGGGACCTACGGTCCTTTACCAGACAACCTTGCACTTCCTTCCTCACCGAGCCTTACCGTTACTGCAACCACCACCTAATGAAACAGCCCCATTTCTGAACAGAGACCACGTATGTCTGTCTCCTCAGTGGCTCTGTTGGCAGCTATGCAATCCTGTCTTTCAAAGTACGACTGTGCTGAAGCTGCAGGTGGTATTGCACCCCGTCCCCAAAGCTGACCGTGCCTAAATGCAAAACTTTCAGAAGCCAAGGAGTGCACGGGTAGAGCAAATGCTCACCACTGAATGTAAGCAATGCTCCAGTATAACACTGATAAACATACCCTCATGCTGCCTTTGAACAGAGACCATCTACTGCAAACGCTCAGCTTGCTTCCCCAGGAAACTCCTGTCCACGTCACAGCTCTGCCCCTCTGCAACTCCTCCAGCTTCCACATGTACTTTCCATCACTCATCATTACACAAACCATTTCACTCCTCTTTAAGTGATGGCAAAGCCCCCAGATATTTTGCTTCCCTAATACATGCCTAGGAGATCTCTCAGCTTGCAGAAGGGCTCCTTCCCTTTGGTCCCACATGGCATGTGAGCTGGAGGGACTCAGTCCCTGCTTCAGACCTGCCAGCCCATCCAGACGGCGGCATGTCACAGCTACGCCTCTGCACACCCAGCCAACTAATCCTTCAGTACGGCTTCCCTTTATACGCTGCAGTAATGTGACAACTGAATTAAAAACAAAAATTCTATCTAATTTTGTTTAGAAAGTGCACTTCAAAATAAAATGCAAATATTTGTTTCCGTTTGCTTTGCAGTATATCCCAGGGGAAAATTTTCAGCTGGAAAGAAAATATAAGAGGCATTTTAGAGAAGAAAAAAACCCCAGTTTTCCAACTAGATCTACTTATAGAATATGTCCTTTCAATTAGCTGCTGGGTTTCAACTGCCCAAATCAAGAACAAGAAGAAATAGCTTATCTCTGACATACGGGCATACTCTGTGTGAAAAAGTACCTTGACTCAACAGATGGTGATCTTTCATTAGGGAGAAAGCATTTGTAAAATTTCAATAAGAAACAAATTAGTCATCATGTCTAGAAGGATTAAGAGCCAGTATTAGCTGAAAACAGTCAGACGTACACCCTTACAAAAGTTACTCGAGTCAAAAAGGAACCCACTCCACTGCCACAGCAAAATGTTCCCTTTTCAAGGTTATGAGGGCTGTTTGCTTCTTCCTGAAGTAACCATAGTAGCATCACAATGAACTACACACAGTGTGAGCCAGGAGGTTGTTTTCTTTCTGCTTTTGCAGAAATTTTGCTGTGTTGTGTTTCCTCAAGTGCAGAATTAAAACCACCCTCACTTGTGACACAGGTTTTTAATTCCTAGCTTACAGGGACTATTTCACAGTTCTCCTGTTTTTCTTGCTCACTTATGACTCCCAGACAAAGAATCTCCACTTCAGATACTTTTATCTTTTAGGAAAAGGAAATAGCATTGAGGAACCATGAATCTCCACACCGTATTACATGAACCATGTTACGTACGGCACAAAGTTAAGCTGTCGTGTTGGAGGACGGGGCCCCACAC
This sequence comes from Nipponia nippon, assembly GCF_047370975.1. NCBI lineage: Eukaryota > Metazoa > Chordata > Aves > Pelecaniformes > Threskiornithidae > Nipponia > Nipponia nippon. Next base: position 42,830,086 of record NW_028262391.1, read on the forward strand.
ATATATACACATAAAGCTACTCAAAATTGTTGTTATAAAAACTACTTAAAATCTCGTGATGTCAAGAGGTTTGACATGTGAATAAAACTTTTACCCAGTGCTAGGAACATATAGTTTAAGTTTATGTATATATAAAAGAATATATATTCTTCACCCTGAGGGTGGTGAGGCACAGGCACAGGTTGCCCAGAGAAGTTGTGGATACCCCATCCCTGGAAGTGTTCAAGGCCAGGCTGGATGGGGCTTGGAGCAACCTGGTCTAGTGGAAGGTGTCCCTGCCCATGGCAGGGGGGGTTGGAACCAGATGATCTGTAAGGTCCTTTCCAACCCAAACCATTCTGTGGTTCTATGATAATATATCTATAAAAGCAGCTCATAAAATCTTTAAGTTCTGTCATCTTTTTCTCCTTACCACAACACATCTAAAACTGCACAGAAAAATTCATTTATAAAAGCAAACTCCAATGTACATTTGCTTCATGCGGACATAAAGGAGAGAATATGTCTGAGATAATTACTTGTTTGGTACCTCTGAAAGTCCAGCTTACTCCAGGTGCATCATATCTTCTGAAAGAAGGTGTTTTTATTCAGAATAGCCAGGAAACCTATAGAAGAGACAAATGCAGCACCTTCAGGGATGTTCAGCCACCACTGTCATACTGTTCATACACCACTGCATTCAGCACAGTTTTCTGTGTGAAATATTTTAAGTGGGACAATACCTCTATAAATCCTGCTGCCAGGCAGAGCCTGGGAAGGCCAGGCTGCCTGCACGTGAGATCTGCCATGCAAACTGTGTGCCTTCTACTCTGGTGTGGAAGAAAGCTGGACAAGTTCATTATTGACACTCACTATTTACACTGCCACTGTACAGCTCCTGTGAGATGTTAATTTGAAACAAAGTAAAGAAGGCTTTTTTTCATTTCAAATACAAACTTCTTTAGAGATTATATTTTAGCTTAGCAATAGTATTATAACCCCTTGAGGATCTTGGAGAGGTGTGTGTATTAACTTGCTAAGGACCTGCTGCAGTACTGAGGAGATTAGTAACACATGACTCCTGCTACAATTTGCACCCAGGAAGACAGGAAAGAAATCTTCTCGACTTTGAAAGGATTATTTTGGTTGTTTACTGAGCGCTGTTCTCTTTTGGTCTAAAATTGTAGATGAAAGTGGAAACCAGAAAGTGTCCGGTTCCTATTGCAATATGTGATGGAAATGAGAGCAGCAGCTTTAGCAGCTTTGCCGGGGGTTTTGGAATGGGAAAAAGGGGTCATAAGTTATCACTCTGACTTCAGCCACATAAAACAGTATCATAGCTTTTTGCAGGTATGCCAAAATTCAGGTTTTGGCATGTTATATGGGTGAATATACCTTCTAGCAGTGTGCAGGTCCAAAGGACAAAACTGGTACACATAACAGAGTAGAACTTGACCCACTGATACCTGACAAAACAAGTTTCCACCAGAATAAAAGAAAGCCTCTAAACCCCCTTTTCCCCACTTTTTGCAGTATATGGATTCATGTATATGTGAGCAAAAGAGGATCCTATAATTTTCAGGCCTCTCTTCATGTCAAGAGATCCCCATTTTGCATAACTGGAGGAGATGCTGAAAGCCAAGATGCATAATGACATCAGTGACTGGAGAATAGAGCTGTTAAAAGGCAGTAAGTTCTGCCTAATTTCCTAGAACACTGATGGTGTGGCATGTAACATAGGTGGTCAGCTCAGCATGTTCATTCAGGATCGCTGGGACACAGAAGAGACTAATTAAGCTGCAGGGAAGAAGAGGTGCCAGCTCATCAGGCAGGTCAGTAGGTCCGATTCACCCGAGCACCAATTCCTGCCTCTGCAAGTGGTTCTTAGGAAAACCAAGAGCTCAAAGTAGTGCTGCATAAAATCACACAAGACAGGTATGCTTTCGCTTCTTGAATTCAAACTGCTAAACTGGTGTGTGCAGCCGGCAGCCCTGACAGGCGGCTCCGAACATACGCTCAGGAGCGACCTGGGGGCAAGGGTTCACCATCGTCCTTTGGACATTGGCTGGTATTACAGACAGGTGGGAAGGCTGAGCCGCCTCTCTCTGTTGAAGTATTTCACTTCTGGTTTCCAAGGATTTGTCAGAGTCAGAGGAACCTTTAACTTCACTTGTGATTTCATTGAAGCAGGTTTAATTTCTTTCCCCATATGAAGGAAAAATATGAATCCAGTTTTTTTCAGGAAAGAATTTTGGGGAGATTTCAGGGCCAGAGCATTTTGAACAGATTCAACTTAAAATGTCTTATTTCATCCTTCTTCAAAATACTTATTTTTTGTTATTACATAAAGAAGAACATAATTACAGATTAAGTTGAAGTAAGCCAGACAAAATGTTTTTATTTTAAATAACAGCTGGAAACAAATTTGTTCTTTCCAAATCTCAGGGAGAATCAAAGTTTTTGTTCTATTGATACATGAGCAAGAATATAGTGACAGAGAATCCAGCACCCAAAGACGAACATTTGGTGAATGGACGCAGCTACAGGATTAATAGTTTCCTACTTCTTTCTATGCTAAAGAAGCCAGAGGATTTGGGGCATAATACTTAGGATCATTTGCATTTCCTATTTACAAGAAGAAGTGCTGACAGCCACAGAATAAGATGACTTTTAATATCTCCACCTCTAGTACACTGCCTGCATTTGTAAAACTGCTATAAAAAGTTACTCTTACTGGTGAATACAAATAATTTTTATAAATCCTTTTTTCCTCTGTAAATGTCATGACAAGCCTCATCTATAAGTCAAGGGTAAAGCAGAGAGTGGACACTTGAGTGATGGGAAAACTTAGTGCCATGTGTTTGAAGGCCTTTTGTCTCTCTAAGTGCTTTGAAGCAAGGAAATGCATGCTTGGCTCAGCTTCAGAGATGAGCAGCAGCCCTTGTTCACACAACTCATAGAAACACAGCTAATGTATCTACAAGTGATCGTTTCAGTAATAATAGCAAATCTTTTTCTAATATTCTTGTAGCAATAATATTCCCTTTTTTCTATTCAGTTAATTGCTCACAGTCACTATCCCAGTCTCTAACCATATTACACAATCTAAGTAAAATTATCTTAATAACACATAAAGTAAGTGCTCCATTACGGCACCCTTTCAGAACACACAAAACGAAATCTAGTAGAAGACAAAAACCCATCACAGCTCCCAGCTGCCAACAGCTCACAGTTAAACTTCCCCAGATCAGCTAGGGGAGTGCTGAAATTTAACGTGTAATTTTTATTTCTATCAGGTAAAGATTAACTTATAAAAATATTTCTGCATTTATAAACATCTCTCTCTGAACTGGCAATACTACCAGTCAATGCATGCCATTAACTGAGGCCAGTTTGGCAAAGATAAAGGACACCGCTGAGGCTGTGCCCGTGCAGTGCCACGTTTCTCTGTACAGAGAGCCTGGACAGCGCTGCACGGACCCGTACCTCCACAGAGGTCTCCGCAGCACCACGCAGACATCCCAGTTTGCCTCCCAGGAACGGTATAACCACAGCAGCAAGAGCCCATGCCCAAGCTAATCTCTGCTGCTTAGTACCTGGTTATTCAACAGCACACAAAGCGCCTGGTGGAAATGCATCAATCCCTGCTTTCAAAAGGCAAAGACACCTGCATACTGCTGCCCTCCTTTGAATAAACAGTGGGCTTTGACTCTGCTCTGAACCAGCAGCCTGCTATCAACTAAAGGAATATTAACTAAAGCTCGCACAGCATGAGAAATGAAGTTTACCGTGTACATGTGAACTAGGCATTTACATTCATTCATAGGTGATTTGTAATTGTCCAATTTAGCAATCAGTAGACGTCTGCAAACAACTTGGGTGTTTTGTTGACTTGCTGATGCATACGGTAATGTCAACCTGACGCTGGCATTAGTTTGTGTTCCTTGATTCACTGGTAGCTGCATCGGCACCTTGCAGGGAAGCCCCAGGAAGGGAGAATATAAAGGTGCCCTGCAGCGGGCAGGAGCCTTACGGGGTCTCTGGCCTACCTTGGTCCTTCCCTTCCCCTGGTGCCACATAGGAAAAGAGCCTCTTCTGTTCTCATCTTGGCACAGTTCCTTTCATCTTCAGGCTAATTTAGCTGGGCTGGTCACCAGCTGTCGGGGGGAGTGAAAGCACACCAGCACCCAGTCACACAGAGAGTCAGGTAGCTTGGGTTCTGCAACGTCCCTGTGAGCAGCCAACAGAGAGAAACGAGGGGCTGTAGCTATCTTGTGCCCCCTGTCTCTCCTGTTCTCTGCGAGTGACCAAGCTCTTGGAAAGCAATTGTTGGCAGTGCTGTCAAAGCTGCAAACCCTGAGAGCATGTTTTCCTAAGACAGCCAGTCTCAGATACACCACCCACACAAAAAGAAGGTGACCTCAACCAGAGATAGACAGACCTTTTCCTGGGGGCAAGTTATCCTATGGCTTCGCTCTGCGAGGTTTTTTCCTTTCCTTTGAAGCATCAACATGGCTACTATTAGGGAAAGATCCAGTTCTAGATGGACCAAAGGCAATCCCCTGAGATTCTACCTAAGAATTATGTCATGCCCTTAGATTATTATCTTATCAATGCCATTCTTCACACAGACTTGTTAGCAGACAAGGGAGAGAATGTCATGTCCGCAAAACTCAGGAATGAACAAACAGCCATGTGCTATCAGACACAACCCCGAGTGCAGCCTGGCTGACCCATCTCAGATAAGGAATCAAGCAACACAGACGTTGGTAGAAAACTGTCTCTTTGTCTTTCTTGGACTGATTCATTATGATAATGTCAAATTGCTCACAGTAAAAATGTTCAGCCATTAGGCTTCCAGGGGGTGATGGCAAAAAAGCAGACCTACAAAGCACTACTTTCAGTGCCACTCTTGTCAAAAGATTTAAATAAATCTTTCCCATCATATTGGTCTGCAGTGCCTTTCAGTACTGCTTGGGAGCAGGGGGGAATTAGTCCTGCTTCTGTGTTTGTAAGTAAAAGATTTGGTGCCTGAAAATTTTGCTATAATATTCAGATATTTTCCACAAACATATTTGGATGATTTTTACCTAAAACCATACATCTTTTTTCCTTAAAAGGCTTGCTTTAATGATGCAACACCTATTCTCTTACCCGATGCTAATACTTCCTCACCTCACAATTCATAGGAGTACTATGGTGATTAATGAATGTCTTTGAACTGGAAAGTGCTATCTGAGTGCTAATTATTATCCGCGTGTACACATACTTCTGCTGCTTTCAAGGGTAGAGCATTCACATACCATGGTAATGGGAAAGCTTAGAAAAACACATATTGATACCTAGGAGTTTCATCCACCACAGAAATATAAAAAGGAAGAATAAATTAGAAGTTAGATGTTTCAATTCATTATTGCACGTTCTAGTGAACCGCTCTCCATCTGTTTAATAAGTTCAGGGCAGCTGAAAATGGAGTTTAGATTGGAAGCTGCCTGCAACCTTATCTTCTTGCACTCTCCGTAATACTAATAAGAATTATAAAAATATGTTATAGCCCATTGTGAGGAGCACACTTAAAGTATGTGACTGCAAATCCAAAGTGTAAGTTGAAGGCTATGAATTCACCCAAATTCTGCATCCCAGATGATGGAGCTCTGCATGGATCAATCCAAAGCTCCCACATACAGCATCCCTCTCCCTCACATGCCTGAGGAAGTATTGCCTGAAGAAACTGTTAGCTGATGCTCCACTATGTTTTTTTGTAGTTTTTTATCTGAGCCATTTTTAAAATGATGTGATTTGAGCATAAATTATATTTTCAAATGTTTCCTTAACGACAATACTTTGTTCACATTTATCAGTCAGTGCTAACGCCTTTCAGAGTTCCTCTGCTCCTGTAACTCAACGACTAGCCTGGGAGGGCTCAGAAAGCACATGCTAAACATGTATAAAACAGCCGTTCCCACTCACCAGGTTTGCTCTCATAGGACACGTTAATTAAAGTCAACTGATTGAAAAAATAATTACAGGAGAAAAGGGAGGAGAAAAGCCTAGACCCATAATTTAAAGATCTCTGAAGTTTGTGTTTTGTTGAGAGGTAATAATTTTGTTGAGAGGAAAGAGGTTCTCTTTCGCTTTCCTTCGTGGACTCCCTCTATATTCACGGCTTGCAAAGACGTGTAACGGCAACAGGCAATAAGCAGCAGTCTTTCTTCATGGTTATGCAAGTACATGTGGCCTTTTCTTCTTTCAATATATGCTTTCCTCTTTCAATATACACTTTCATCTAGCTTTCGTTACTGTTGCATCTTGAGGTGTCCCGAAGACACTGTGGTATCTAACCTAAAAGATTATGTGATCCTGAACACAGTTGTCCTGTAGGATGTGGAATAATGTAAACATTATAACCGCTAAAAACTGCTACTGTAGCGTTTCTCTCACTAATTAAAAACTGGCTAGGGATCTTCTTGATGCAGCCTCTACTTCAAACAAAAACATTCGAACAAATCAAAACCAGGGAAAACGGTTTAGCATTTTAAGCTAATAATAATTGTTTTAGAGACCCGTATTTGCTCAAGGGTATAATTCATTCAAAAAATGACCTTAAAACTGAGCGTTAAGCAAATATAAAACCCTTGTTATTTGGGAGTGGATGTTTTTAAGCTGCTCTCTCTCAAATTACGATCATGCGTTTCTTGCTAGCTCTCTGTCCCACCAGCTGCCGGGGCATTCCCAGCAGAGAGAAGGGCAGCACTGGCAATGCCAGCCTAGGGGCTGGGAGACCCTTCAACTCACTGCTCCGTCAAAGCCTTTCCGCAGAATCTTGGGCAAGATGCTTGCCTCGCGCCTGTCCCGTAAAACTGGGGTAGTAGCATCCTCCTCCCCATGGGCATGCAGAGCCCATAAATAGGTTACAAAAAGGGAAATGTTTATATTAGGTAATCAAATACAATTCTTAGAAAGCTCTAACCAGACGGTTTTACAAAATGATGGTGTGATTTTGGTGTTGTACTAGCCTTGCCACAGGTGGATTTGGTTCGAAGTACTCATTCATCCAAACCACTGACTATGTAGTGTGAGCAAATTCTGTAGTGAACCAGAGAGAGGGTGGTTCATGTTCCCTAATTGTTTGCTTACAACGGCAGTGTTTGGAATTGTAACACAGTTGCTTTGAAGGCTAATCGTCCTTCCCTAATCTGACTCCCCTAGGGCTTTAGAGTTAGTATTTGACCCTTAAAAATAGATATATAATAAATGTATGTGCAAAAAGTCCATCCATACTACATACACATGCACACGACAGGCACAGATGGACCTGCACAAGGACCCATAAGGATTTGGCTTTTCTAGTGCTGAAAAACTTAGCGATGTTTTCTTTTAGTTTTACTTTTAAAGGGGTGAGAAAGGTTTAAGAAAAAAAAAAAATACACAGTTCATGTCTGCCATAATTTTAACAGAAAATAAAGCTGAATTTGCCTATGTATAGAGAGAACTTAACACTCTGCACTCTTCATTCATTTAAGTTACAAGCATCCACCAATGTTCCTGGCCTGGAGCTCCAGCTGCTTTACACACTGAGTAAACATAGTTGCCATTAAATAACCTTATCAGTCAGAGTCACAGAAATTACTTCATCGGGACTGCACAACTAGTGTTCTTTGGTGCATTTTAGAAATTTAGAATACCAGTACACTGCAGAAAATTAAAAACCTGCTATGGAAACCATGAAAAGCAAATAAGTTGCCCCTGACACTAAATACTCTAGGCACATTGAGAACAAATTTTTAAAGGCTCTTCCCAGCATAACTACTTTGAATCATCATCTTCCCACAACCAATCCTCCCTGCAAACTCATGTTACACAGTCTTTCTCTACTTAAAAACTCCTTTGTAAACAAAGACCACCTTCAAAAACCTTCCTTTAGACCAGGTCACATTTACAATTAGAAGTACGAGAAAAGCAAAGTGATTGCCAGCCCTGCGACCTGTGGCTGATCTCCAGTCTGAGCCCTTGTGTTCAGTAATTTGCTGGTAAGAAATCCGGTTACATTTCTGGGAACCAGTTCCACTGCCTGTGCTCTAATGCACCTTCCTTTGTGTTACTGAAAAATGCAGGACCAGCATAGTTGTGTGGCAAAAGCATTTATTTTAATTAATAAAGCCACGTGGCACCACTAATGGTTTTCCTCTCTGGTTCCTGTTCTTTCATTTGTTCACTTCTTAGTATCTTACCAGAATGGACACTGGTTCCAGCAGGACTATTCATGGGCTTTAAGTGAAGCATTTGCCTTAGGGCTGTGCTCATCGAGGGGTTGAGAGTGACACACAACATGCCCATCTGGGACTAGGGCTGCTGCCGTTTCACTGGGACTGCACATAATGGCAAGTCTTAGACTGAGCAGTGAGAATTCGCAGAACCGAGCCCAGAAACTCACTGGGAGCTCCTGGGGAGGAGAGGCAGCCGAGCCCGTCACTCCTGCAGAGACAGCCCACTTGCTCCCCATACTCTCTTTTCTCATGTTTTCTGCAAGCTGGTAAAAGGAGCTCCAAGCACTGTGACCAGTACTTCCCTTGGAAATCAATACGCCTGCAGAGCTTTTTCAATGGGCGGCACGGTGACCTGTGGTACACGATTTTAGTTCAACTGTTTTTATCAAGGGTGAAGCAGCCAGCTGCCAGTTGTTCATCCTTCTTCCCATGTTTGACATGCAAGGTGCAGCTCTTGTGATCGTTTCCCCCACTTTATCTCACTTTATGGTTTTCATATTGTTTAACCAGTGAAAAATAAAAAGTGACACATGCTTCACTTGAAGCAAGCAAACATTAAGAGCAGTTTCTGTGCAAATCGTAGCCATGGCATGACCATTTTTCCCAAACTGCATTTTAAATTACATTCTACGTTGTCTTTTCAACATGTTAAAAACAGTGACATGTAATTAAAGAGAAACTGATGGGGCAGAAATTGACTGAATGACTGCAATTAGCTGTACCAAAGAAGTACTAGAGAAATCAGTTACTTGGTCTAAACAAGGACTTAAATCTGCTAATCTACATTGAAAAAATAGATGCTCTATATGTTAAGTTTTAGGGGTTTGTTTTTTTACCTCTTGTAGATGTATTACACCAGACTTCAGATGAGAGGACGAGACTATGAGTGAAGAGTGTCCTGGAGACTGTGTGCAGTTCTTTTCCTGGGTCAGAACCGGATTGATCTGAGAACAATAATTATGAGGCTGACGTGCATGTTCTCCTTCATCTTGCTGTTTGGAGCAGCTGGACTCGTTGTCTTCATTCACCTGCAGGATCCAGAAGAAATAGTTCATCAGCAGACACCAGGTTAGCATTCCTATTTCTATTTGACTCACTTGCTCTTTCATGTTCAACATTTTGTCCTTATACCCTTAACATGTTTTACATATTTCACAGAGGTTGCCTCAACAAAGGCATGTAATTTTCTTTAATGAAGCCTATTTTGAAACTAATTAACAACTTCTTTAAAAAAAAAAAAAGAGGAGTTTGCCTAAAAAACAGTTCCAAGAACCAATTAACTGATTATGCAGGGACCTTTGCCAAGGTGCACAGGGCCCAGCTGAATGGAGTTAAATTTCTGCTAAAGTTGAGACCAACTTCTGCTACCAGCTATACCACTATAAATATGAAAATGAGAAATGTCACCAAAAGTTCATTTCCTACAAACACATGCCTCTGAATCCCCCTTTGCCTGTATATGGTATGCAATGTGTCACGGAAATGCAAAATAAGAGATGCATAAATGAGTCATGCAAGAAACATCAAATACTTTGGGATGCATTCCTTTAATGTGCTTAACTTCCATTAAACTTCTCATAACTTTCATTCATACATACACCATCATCCTATGCTACTAACTTGAAACTGTGAAGAGCCACAAAGACCACATCAATGTGAGAACTAGAAAACTGTGGGCTGAAATAGTGGTTTCCTTTTAAACGAGGGGCACGCAAGAAGTATGAAAAAGCACAAGATCTCTTGATTTACTTACAGTTGCTTTGTCTTTGACTAAGGCCGTAACAAAGGCTGGTTTAGAGCCTAGACAAATGCCAGTGCAGTTACTCCAGCTCATAATAATGCCCCTGTGCGCTGAGGTTTGGTCACTGTTTGCTCTTATATAAACTGAAATTCTCCTTTGATTAAATACATGCTTTATAAAAAGTCTATTCGATTGACATCTTCATTGTACAGTGAACACGATTGTATATTTTAAAGTATTACTGACAGTTTTAAAGGAGCTGAACCCTAACACAGAGAACTCTTAAATAATTACATTAAGTGCTAATTTCTGTGTCCAGGTTTATTAAGTGCTTATTTCCATGTCACTAAACAATCTATGCTTCAATATGTTGATTATTTAGTCCAACTGCACACCAATTTTGAAAGCAGCCACTCAGCTGAAACTGTAGAAATAATGAATCATCAGTGTTGTGCAAAGCAGAGAATTAACCAGCCCCTTCAGTGCTTTTGCAATTTATTTTGTATACTTAGATGCAAAAGAGCTTACAGCTTAAAACTGGCGCTACCAGCCACATTTGACTGAAATTGGCCAGTAGATTGGGGCTGAGGGGAAAGACATATGGACAGCAGGTGCAGGCAGTACTCTAATGCATCTAAAAATGTGTAACTTTACATTAAAAAGTTAATTCTTTGCTCCTGAAAGAGAAGGAATTTCTAGTGGTGTCTCAAAACCAGTGCAATTTATTCTCCATTTTTTCATTATTGGTCCCTCATCTTGACCTGTTGTACCTCTGTTCTCTCTGCCACAAACCTCTTGAACACCGGCTGCTGATCGTAGTACACCATGAAGTGATTTTTGAGAGGGATGTAACTGTAGGAGGGGATGCCCAAGCACATTTAAATAAAAGCAAGTTTGAACAGAGCTCCTGCCCCCAGCAGGGAAACTCACTCTGTAATGTACTTGATTGCTGTGGGCAGGCTTCTGCATAGCTAAACCATGAACATCCCAGCAATGCTGTTATTGCCAAAGGTGTGTAATCAATTGCTCGATTCTCACATTCAATTACTATTTATGTTAACAGGAACCAGACTGTACCCTTGAGTAAAAGGTGCTCAATACAATTACTCTTAATTCTGTTTGGCTGATTTTCATGTGTTTTAAGTGCTTTCAGCTCCCAGTGGGCTCAGAAACTCCTCACATCCCCTGCTTCTGAAAATGATACCAGTTATCACTAAGACATACTAGGCAGCTTAAAGAACACAGGAAAAAATATCCATTCATTTCATTAAAAAGAGAGATAGGCATATTTCATCACTAGACAGTCTCCTGTGACAATCTGTCAATCACAAGCGACATTTCTGGTGAGATGAGAAGGGTCCTTCCCTTCCCCTGTTCAGAGTGTTTCTCCTTAAAAGGGCCAGTTTCTAACGGAGACTGGATATTGCTATCATTTGCTTGCCTGACTGCTCTCTCAATAGGACTGAACAAATGCACGTGTCATTAAGCTACTTGGGACAACAAATTCTGCACTGCAAAGCTGTATTGGTTAGCCTTTGCTTTTGTGTTTCCCACGTAGGTACCATGGAGCAAAATGTATTTGCCAGGTGTTGGAATCTCATCAGGAAAGCTGGAGAAAAGTTCAGTAACATTAATTTTCCACTGAAAAGCAGCATAGTAGAATTTTGCATTGTCCAAAAGGACATTTTTCACTGTTAGTACCTTCAGTCATCTTTAATTTAAGATAGTACAACTTATGAAACAAGATTAATAAAAATACTTTGGTATTTTAGTTTTATCTGTCTGTTCCGGAAATTGTTCTTGATTGTTTTAGTCCTAGCAAGCGTGATGGTGAGACCTTGATGTACTGCTTAAACCAGTATAAAATCCACAGTCATAAAACTTTAAGTAATGCTTACATTACTTTCACTGAGCAAAGTACTCCTGACAGTAGCTGTTTGTGTTGATTTGTTACTATTCATTTATTCTTTCCCTGTGTTTCACATTGCTACCTAATTGTGATGCTGTACTGAGAAAGCAATATCAAAGTAATTTTCCACAACATTAGTTACAATTTTCTTCTGATCTTTCGAGTGAAACAATCCCATCCTGTTGGCTTCTCTGAGCATATAAACCTTGATTACATTTATCTGTTGGAAACCAATGCTTACAAAGTATATGTGCCCGGGATAGCAGGTGTAGAGCCTTTTTTGCTGATTGACAAACATGCTGTCTGTGTAGTTTTATTTATATAACGCACAGCACTCTGAGCAGATACATTTAAGACAGACAGCTATTTAGGGTGGGCAAAACAGACTTCCCAAGCCAATACATTTAGTTCAGTAGATACTCCTGTGGTCATTAAAGAGACAATAACTTAAGAGAGTCGTTTTCTCGGCATCTGTGAAGAGTGCTATTACTATGAAGAACGCAGGATAAAGCAGGGGTGTGGGTTGAGAAGCAGTATGAATGATAGTCATACACCGTACAGAAACATAATGCTCTTCTAATAATTCTCCCCGTGTAATTATATAAAACTTGCCTTCTGCAGTAACCATGCCATTATTCTTAAACAGACACAGTAAAGGATTTGTTTTGGGTAAGTCAAGCACATTTGCACATGGTGTACAAGAAAAATTTAATACATATATCCCCATCCTAAGGCTAATGACTCTTGAATGTATAGAACTCCTGTCTGTGAGAGGATATTAAACACGCAAAAACTTTACAGTAACTAAACGTGCAGCCACTCCACCGCTATGTTTGTCCTGGAGCCACAAAAGCAGCTGGGAAGGGGCCTGTCCAGCCCTGTGGTTAGCAGGAGGCTTCTTCAGCATAACAGCATGCGCCCTCTCTCTCGGGATTTACAGTGGAAGAGTTGATAGGGCTAACGAGCACTGTTACAGCCTTGGCCAGGGCCACTGCAGTTTATGAGAACACTGACAGCATGGAGAGCTTGGATTTGTGAGAGCTGCATTCAGGTGGTACAGGAGAGAGCAACTTGGACAAACAACGTCAGCAAGTGAGAGAAGAGTCTAGAGGATGCAACCCATCCTGACAGCTCTCAGGGGGATTTCAAATGCCTACGCAAACTTCTGAGCTGCAGACCAGCCAGGCCGTGGGCTGGAGACAGGACTGTGGCCATGAATAGCAGGTGGGCAGGTGAGGTCAGGAATACCAGGACCACTGCTTCCGAGTTGCACCAGGGACGCAGTATCTGTAGCTGGACTGCAATATCTGTAGCTGTACTTGAGACCATGTGCTCGATGGATTTTAGTCAGAAGAGAAGGGATATTCTAAAATGGTATCTACTTTTCTAATAGGAGATTTTGCCAAATAAAAACCAGGGGAAGTATTAATATTTCTCTATACCTATATTCAGGTAGCAAATTTCTCTCTACATGGTGAATAAGCCCATGGGAAAAATTATTGGGTTTTTGCCATATGGTTACTGAATTCACAAACTTGTAAGTTTTCAGTTAGAACTTTTAAGATTAATATATAGGGACACACACTCCTCTGGGAGCTGGTAAAAAGTGGAAAATACATCTCAAAGGATGCACGTTGTGAAAGCTCCAAAAGGGTGAAAACAGCGTAGAATGGAAATGGCTTTGCAGTCTGACTCTATCAGAATTTGAAAGTCTAGTATGAATATAACCAAGCCTGAAACTCATCTGTCTGAGATTCTGCAGTGATTGCTCTCCTTACCTCATCTACCAGTTCCTAACAGAACACTGTCATCTGCTTTATTTTCTGCTTTACTAAGGGTGTGATGGGGAGGAGAGGGAGGAAGGAGAGATGACAGAAAGGCTGGCATGCGAATGCTATTGCAAACCTGATGGCACAAGGGAGCCACAGTGCAGAAATCTTACTATATGTTGCAGTAGCCTTAGAGCAAATACCGCTATTATAGCTATACTGAAATTTTCTTAATTACTTATTCAGAGCACAGGCACCTTGTTACTCACAAATTACAGGCCTATGCACATCTCCATGTTCGCTGTACATTTCCATAATACTATCCTAGTGCACAATGTACCGCTTGTTTGTCGTACTGGAAACTTTTTATAAATACAATTGAAAATGAACTAGCATTGATATATTATTTCAGAAGTAATTTTCTTGCAATTTGCAACATAGTTCTCTTTATAAACTGGAAGCCATTTAATCTGCCTCTCAACTAACAGCATCAGCAGAAATCATGAACAAAAGAATCTGGTGACTGTAGCGGAGGCGAGTGGGCTCGCTGATATGCTTTTCAAGCAGAAGCGGCATACTGTTATGTGTGCAAGTTCCACCAACTCAAGAGCGATGAACTTTCTGCAGTCACATCCTCTGAGTCGTCTTTAGCTGAACTTCCCTCAGCAAAGAACTTCCCTGTGTGCAGATTAGTTCCCAACAGTCTGCAGTTATTGGGATGAAAAGAAAAAGATCTATTAGCTTGTCTGCTGAGGCAAGGCACTTACAAGGGAAATGTGGTCTTAAGAGTTTTCTGTTGCTTGAAATGGTTGTGGTTTAAACTGACTGTGAATGTGAACCTGGTTATTTTTCACATTGGAAAGAAGTGCTGGCAGTGACTTCATCAGTCTACTGCTTACAGGGGGATCAAACACTGTCCAGATGGTTACAAAGGAAACCCTACACCACACTGCCAGTGCAACCTTGTTCAGAAGAAATGCAGTCTAGTACTGAAAGCAATCATGTATAAGCTGTTTTATCATGAATGATATACAGAGGTTCTCTCCTACAACACTTTTTACCTGCTTTCATGACTATGCCATATCCTTGGCAGTCTTATGAAAAATGCTGATTTTATTTACGATATGGTATTGAGAGAGCGTCACTTTTTTTTTCTTTTCTTTTTTTTTACAGTTTCTGTTAACATGCTTTAGCAGTTAGAAAGTCAGTACTCTTTCTAGCCTAAAGCCCATTAAAGCAAATACAGCTCTTAAGCTATAGCATCACAGGCCAGCATTTATAGGACCAGTATTTCCTGTTGACCATCAGCAAGTGCTTCACAGAGTCGGAGCACTTCAGTGTTAGGCTGTGGAATTGGGATGCAAAGCTGCTGTGGTTTGTTCCTATCTTGCCCTACGGCTCATAGATTGTGTTAAATCAGGCAATTCGCCTGCTAAATGTTTCAATTTCCTATTATTACGGGGGTTCTCTGCAGGGAATTCAAAGTACTTAAAGACTGCAAGATCTTAGAACAAAAAGGCCAGGTTGGATGGGACTTTGAGCAGCCTGGTCTAGTGGAAGGTGTCCCTGCCCATGGCAGGGGGGTTGGAATCAGATGATCTTTAAGGTCCTTTCCAACCCAAGCCATTCTATGATTCTATGAAAAATGCAAGACCAAAGCATATTAACTGTGAGTCTGTCACAAAATCTAGTGTGTTACTGGCAGCAGTTACAACCCCACCACAGTGGTGCACACACACATCAGATGACTGAACTCAGATCCACTGCCCATTTATTTGATGGTATGAAGTCCATGTCACCTAATCCCAAACGTATTTATCAGCATAAAACCAGAGTGATGTAGTGCTAAATCACATAGTGCAGCTTCCACTTCCACAAATTTCCCTATCCTCTCTTTTTCTGTGAGCATTTCTTCTCAGATACTGACTGGTTAAAAAAAAAAAGGTTTGATATTTCTTTTAAAGCCTACTTTTAAAAACTGTCAGAGGTTGACACTTCTTTGTTGTGTCTGGCAAAATAAAAAGTGACCTGCCATCTCAGAGCTGCATTCATTTATGGTGCTTGGCAACATATCACAGGCAAAACTCAACCACACTATAATGTCAGAAGACTCTCAGGGCGGCAGCTTTAGGAAAGTATATTCCTAGGGAACAAGCCTGGGTGCCTCTCAGATTCCCCTGGAAATTTGCAGAGGCATTACAGAAACGTGCAAAGTTGATCAACAGACTTTCATTTCACCTCAAAACATTTATTCTAAATATAAGGCTATATTGAATTTTTCACAGAAAATGTGTCAGTACTAGAAAGCCTCCTTCCATATGTCAGCTATCATTCAGTTTGCTTGATTTTTAAAACTTGATACCACATTGAGCAGCTTAGGTAAGTCTAAAATACTTTCTGGATTTTCTAAAGTTTATGCCATTTTAAACATGTTTTATAATATATGTTACCATTTCTCAAAGTTATTAACGTTCCCCTAAAAGCTTAACCAAAACTTCCTCTATCCAGCAATATCATCCTTTTTCATTTAGTAAACATTAATTTTCCTTTCATGATTCTAGTGGAGCTTGAAATTAAAGGTGGCTTTCTTCTCTATTATGGGTTGCTTTGTGTATCAGCATCAAAACTACCAGTTAACTACTGCTTTAGCACCAGTCGAGAGAGCATAAAAAACCAAATAAGTGATCTTGTACAGGGCCTACACAAGAGCAACTTCTTGCGGACATCTTTATCATTTTCTCCAAATGAATAATCTATCTATTTGTGAAAGCAAGCGACTGCTTTTGGATCTGTCACCACTTGACATATGCAAGGTGATTAACTGATTTTAATCTTATTCTGTACAAGCCCTATCCTACGAGATGCTAGCTCATAGAATCAGTGCAGAAAAGCACTTCAATATCAACTAAGTGGCTCGACTGTTAGCTCTGCTCCGATGCCTGAAGTGCTCTGCTGCCTGAGGGTCAGAATATTCTGTATCTTGTAAAATTAGGTCCCATCTTTGTCCCTTTTTGGTCTCAGACCTATGTGGTGATGAAGGGGAAAAATGCTCCAGCCAGGCACTTACTCCCTTGCCACTTCTGCGCATCAGGGCAATTCAGACATGCTCTTTCCCTCTTTTTTTTCAGAATCACTATCCACTGGCTGTTCATACCTACAGAAATGGAGTCTTTTGGGGCTTCTGTTCCTGCTTTTTAGTTGGAAACCACACATTTTCTCATAAAACTCCTTGCAAGGACTGGATGTCCGATGTTTTGCTCTTTGTAGCACATTAGCCAAGACATCAGTATTTACAGACTTCGGGTAACCCTCAACGATGAAAGCGAAACATGCTGTGCCACTGAGTATGTATGCGCATACACAGGGAGAGTTACAGGGCTGGGAGGAAATCAAGGGACATCAAGTCCCTTTACAGAGCAGTGGGAACTGAACAGCCTCAGGAGGGGAAAAAAAGCAGGCTGTGAATGAAATTCCTCATCCTTCAAGAAGGCGCCTGTGCTCCAGTACCCTGTTCCTTCTCTATTCTAATTCATTTACCTTTCTCCTTCCATTTGGCATAAAGATTGGCAGTGCTGAGCTTTCTGTAATGATGGCACAGATAATGCTTAGGACAAACAAAGGTACAGTTGGCTTCAGAATTATTTAGCCTTGAATTCACAGAAGTGTTTGGATGGCCTGCACCTGCTGCAGTCAGAGTGGCTAACATGGAAGCAGAGACACACAAATACTTATTCTTCTGGCCAGGAGGACAGAAAGCACAAGCCTAAACAGAGGAAACTGGTCATTTGCCCAGTGGCTATTGAGAGGGGTGGGAGGAGAGACTCCTTTTGTCAAGCTGTGGGTAGTGCACAACAGCCAAGATCCTACATACCAGTTTCCAGCTTGTCACTTTTTTTTTTTCCTTGACTTGTTTGACTTGACTGTATTTGTTAATAAAGTTCTGCACAGCTTAATGCCCATAAGTCAAACCACAGGAGAAATTATAGACAGCAATCACTGCCGCTCTGTGTGAACTGAATGCAGCTTTAATTGGGTCTTCCTAATTGTGCGTGCAGCTGCTAGGAAAAACATGATGCTGCTTATCTCATACAAGAAAACAAATTTCTCTCACTACTGCATTGTAAACAAATGAAAAGGCATGTATTCAAATAGTCACAAAAGTAAATGTATATACCTGCAGGCAAATACCATGAATTTTATGCCATAGCAAAGGAATTCTGTACTCATTGAGACTTTAATGTAGTTCACCATAATTGTTTAAAACTCATCCTAAAGACTTTGGTGAGAACTTAAGCAGGGCTGGGATACCATTCATATGCCCAAAACAAACATCGGCACCTCAGCCACCAAGTTCACTTAGAAACTGTGAACAGCCAAGATTAATAGTGGAAACTAATAAACTGATTTTTTTTTATAAGCTGTTAAATTGAAACCTGCTCCTCCATTCATTTAGCTCAAGAGATGTTATTACCTTGTAAACAGGAGGCATCCTTAAGTTACTACCTAATTAAAATTCCAATTATTCTGCATTTATGAGCTGCTCATTCTCATGCTATTGAAGGGAATTAAGTTACTCAAGAATGTACAAAGTCAGGTATTGTTTAACACCTATATATTGATGATGTGTTCAGTGCTGCATGTTAAACCAGCCACGTCACTGCCTGTTGCAGTAGCATATTTCACCAATCCCTGCAAAATGCTTCTTGGGATGATTTATATTTTGTAGGAGACAAACAAAATGAACAGACCTTAGTAAACCATTATAACAACAGCGTTAGGAAAGAAAAGCATGTAAATGGGAGAGAAACAGAAAAAAAAGATGTGTGCAGCACACAAAGAAGAATGGTAGGAAAGGAGGTCTGAGAAACAAAAAATAACTTCGCTTTCTGTTCTTCACATTTGAAATTATTTAATGAAAGGAGCTTTGTGGGTTTTTTTTGTAGAAAAACATCCAGAGACTAGTTCTGCTAGATACTTTAAACATTTTTTAAAAGGAAAATAAAAAAAATAAATAAAACCAAAGTGTTTAATTAAATTAGAATGTAACAGAAAAATTTACTGCAGTTTTATAATTCATGTTAATAGACAATGGGCCGAGAATCAGTATGACTGAACTTCCCAGGGGTGCTAAAATGGGGACGGGGGAAGTAGTAAGGAAAATGAATATTTACTACAGTAAATTTACAGTAGTTAACGAACTTAGAAAGAACACCTTCAATTTTTAAAAGCACTAAATATTCCTAATGAACAATAATGATCTAATTATATTATACTTCCATACACAAATCTTTGAGACTTAACACGTTCGTAATGTCTACACATTTGCACACCATATTTTTCCTCTTGCTTGTTTCCAGAGATCAAATTATATATTCAGTATATTCTGATTGTTCTCTGCCTTTTCCTCTAAAGGCACTGGCTTCACTTCTTAATTGAGACCCAGTGGAGATAAGTTCACCACAACATAATTTAATGAACTATGGAAGAGTTACCTTTTACTGCATGAAGTATCAAGCTGCATGACAGAGAAAGAATATCTCCTAGGTGATGTTTCAGTAGATAATAATTAACTAAGACATCTCCTAAAATTATACCATCCACACAAATGCAGCCCTTTCCCCCTCTGAAATTGGACAACACGTAAAGCAAGTTAATAAGCCAAGGACACAGTTCCTAAAAGGAGTTCAGTGACACAATTTCTTTCCTCCATGAAATCACAGATTAGAAATCGGAGACCTACAGTACAGATGAGTGAATTTTACTCTTTTCCCCCCTTCAACTTCAAAGGCTGAATTGTACTTGATTTACCCTTCACATTAGTCTTGGATGTGCCATCACCACAGTCCCTTCCAAGTGTGAAGAAGATTTTCCTTTTCACTCTGAATGATTTTGAGCAGATCAGCAGAGGTACTCCCACCGCACACAGCTGTCATCTCAGCACCTCGTGCCCCCTTTACTTCGGGGCTTTGGGGAGAAACTCCTGCAGCATCGGCCTCACTGTATTTTTTTTTGTTATTTACTTATATTTTTGTGTAGGGGAAAAAACTCTGACTTTTAAACATCTCACATGACACAGCCTGGGGGGCAGGACTGAGCCGCCTGCAGTCTCCCTCTCAGGGACACGGCATACAGCATGCTGCCGTCCTTCTTCACCTCCCTCATCCAAGCATGCTGCTTCCAGCCCTGTCCCTGCCTTGTAGCGAAGGCATCCTTCTGTCCCTTGATCTTTGTACATTTTTGTTGCGATTTAATGTTAATTAGATTTCAGATTCCTCAAATTAGGGAGTGTGAGTCAAACGCTGGCTCCTACTGAGTTCAGAAGGGTGCGTGTATTTATAGGCATTTTTACAGCATTCAGCCACTTTGATCGCAGCCTTCTACGCAACCACAAACAGATAGTCATTTGATTATAAGGAGAGATGTTTCACAAAGAACTGCTGAGACAGCATTTCAAGAATGCTGAATGTTTTAATATTAATTAATTAAATGTTTCTGAGTTTCTGTCCTTTTAGCAACCAACCATTGATGCTGTAAAAACATTCAAGTGAAGGGCAAATTGTTAATATTCCAAGAGAAACCCTATTTGCTATGAGAGCAGCTCTAATTAGCAAGACAAACCATCTTCTTGTAGTTGTTTAGAGGTATCAGAAGCAAGCACAGCAACAGTGGTCTCGAGAGCAGCAAAATATTTCCCATCTCCTGTCTCAATGGAGAAGGTGCCCAGAGTCAGAGGCCTACCTTGGGAAAAGGCAATTCTGTTTCCTGGCTTTGACTTTGCTCCCTAAACAAAGCACTCATTAGATCTGTTGCATGCAACGACTGCATTTTCTTCGCCTCGTTGCATGAATCTCTCTCTATTTCTTTTATCTAGCAAGCTGAAATGTTCTTTGGCAGGAATTTTACAAAACAAAGATTTCTTGAATGCATAGCTGCATTTGGGGTACTGTGTCCATCTTCTCCACAGCTATGGCTCAGTGGGTGGCCAAGTGGGTTTTTTAGAATGGGACAAGTCGTTTCTCTGATAATGTTCCTGTCACAAGGAGGAGAAAATTGGTATTGACTAGTAAATGCAGACTTCACAGTCAAAGCAAACTCACTGCTAAACAGCAGATTGCAGTCATGGGGTAGGAATGACCATCAACTCCTGTTAGGGTTGCTACTGCAAACAAAAACCAGCATCCCACGGAGCTGAAAAGCAACACGGTCTGAGTATCATGGACAGAAGGCATCATAGCATCCAGCTGCTGTAATACCACGTGCAGCACAGCGTTCACATTCCCATGATGTTTTGCCCTGGGCAGCACACACTCCATCATGACGTAAGGCCAGTGAAAGCCTGTCCAGCCAAAGCCAGACCTAACAGCTCGGAGCCACTAAGGGGTGGTGGCCAGGTCAGGCAGAAAACATGTGTGCAAAATATATGGGAAAAGTTCTACGCTACATTTTCAAGCTTTGTTATCTCTCCATGCTATTTTAATTTATGGAGCTAAAATGTCCCCTCTCCCTTACCAGCAGGCCTAGGTAGCGCCTAATGAGTTCATTGAAGAGAGCTGATTGATTTAGCTGGTTCCTATTCTCTGCAACAGGTTTAATAATTGCACAATTCTCTGGGCAAGATCGGGTCCTAAAGATGATAGGGGTTTTGTCCCTCAGTGTAAAAGTAGTAATAAAAGCAGACTGGAAGTCTCTCCATCCTCAGAGTGGGCCACTGTGGTATCAGTGTCAAATATAACTTGACAAGACAGCCGATACCAGCAGGATTCTCAGAGGTGGTGAAGGCAATACAACACATTTTTTTAAATCAAATCTATCTTGTAGATTATTTATACTAAGAGGAAGAAAAACTTTTCTAGTTTTATTCTTTGCATTTCCTGGACTTAATACATTGCAGTTTGTTTTTTAAAAGTGAATGCTCAAAAGCTATTGAAACATTTTGCAGTTAGCATGTTACCCAGCGAGGCTGTATCACGGCTGCAGTGTGTAAATGCCAAATAGCTGGTGTCACTGGCTGGCCCTGATAAATCAGAGTTGAAAACAAACACTGCTGAAGCTTATCCACTGGTACTGCTGCTTATATTCAATCAATACCCTGGGGCAGTGCCATCTGATAATGCTCTTCATAGTCCAGGGGAAGCTCTCTCACCATTCCCACTGGACAGCCAGCGAACGTTTCAACCAAAAATGATCTTTCTAAACAAATGTATTTGAAATTTAAATTTTGCAAAATTTTATTTCTTGGGGGAAAAAAAAAGAAAGAATAAAGGTTAGAACACATCCCAAACCAGAATGAAACATTCTGGATTAAACAAAATGATCCACACTGAAAGGTAAACAACATTGCAGCAGGACAAAAAAAAACCCTCAATTTATTCTTTTCCCAACTTTTTTTAGTTTAGCTACCAATTCAAAATGTTGACCTAGTCTACTTAAGTGGCATTTCAAAGGAAACCTAGTATTTATAAAGTAAATGATCACTCTCTTTTAGACATGGCATTAAATACAACTTGCTCTTCTGCTGTGTCAAGCTCTCTTCTCTGCTTCCCATGATGCAAGAGCAATGAAAGGGTCTTTTGGGGGCCTACTATGAAGTGAAAGATGTAACAAACATGACTTATTTATAATTAGAGAATTTCATTACGGTAAAGATATAATCCTTTCCTCAAGCATTATAGTCCTAAAGAAAGTAATTACCGCCAAAAAATGTCTTTTTTTTCCTAAAACATGTACACCAAAAAACCCACCCCCAAGCCCAGCAACCATAAACTACGTTGCAGGATAACCTACCAACCACTGCACTGCCGCTGAGGAAGCACCTTCCCACCGGTGCCTATTTTCAAAAGCCAAAAGCAAAAACCTGTATACACACATATATGAAAACTAATGAAGTCCAACATACAACTTCAAAACGTTTATCCAAAGCTTTACAGAGAATCTAATAGTTTTTTAAGTGCCACACAAATTTATTGAACTGAAAAGAGTATTAATGTGATACGCTAATGAAATCTGCATTTAGTAAGATATATATCCATTCAAATTCTCTGTACCTTTCTGTCAACACAGCATATTGCAAAAATGAACCATCGAGACTGCAGTTTAATCCGATATAAAATCAAATGATCCATGTTAACATGACAATTAAGTAACTGTCGGAAACTAAAGACAAAATTATCAGTTCACCAGATATAAACTGGTTTTGAATAATGCGAAAGCACGATTACACAGTATGCAAACTGAAAGTTGTTACTGTGATTAGAATAATATGGGTGGTAAATTAGATATCAATTTTATTATGAAAAAAGTCTAGCTCAGGTGCTTCAAAAAAGAAAGCAAATCTGCAAATTACATGCTGTTTATGTTGGCGTATTTAAAATTACTGGAGAATGCATTACAAGGAAATTAGCATTTGGAAAGGTTATTTGATGGCACTAAAACTGAAAATTGACAGCTGCTTTTCTGCTGGACATGGCAAACAAAATCATGCACCATATATGTTATATAGATATTTGGTAGATACTGTTTCCCACAACAAAGCATTAGCATGCCATGGGTAAAAACCACAGGAATTTAACCTTACACTTAAAAGTTAACAGCTTCTAGCTACTAATACTGAGCTTCTAGCTACTAATACTGTATACGTACAGTCTGAAGATACAATATAGGAATTTCTCCCCAGCAAAATTTTATTCTAGAGGCAATGCATAAGCAGTCTTGTACAGCTCCCTCACAGGTACATTTCTCAAGTTTACTTTTGCAAAAACAGCCCAGATGTTGGATGCTGGAAAACACTGTGGAGCTGGTCTGTGAGCACAGCTCTGGCATCCCTGTTTCTGCTTCTCCACAGTCACTTTAGTGCAGTAGCTGTCAGTAAGTCAGTGTGGTCTGTGGACCCCTGGAAGTTCATGGATTGCTCTTAAGGTAACCAAAAGGTCCAAAAAAAGGTAAGAAAAGTAAGCTTACGCAGAGCAGACCTCAATATAAAGAGGTCCGTATGTCCACAGAATAATTTTAGAGGCTTACAGACTTAATGAAGGTTGAAACTACTGTTTTAAGGGTATAATTACCAGAAATGCACCTAAAGCTATGCATTTGGTTTGGCTACAAAACAGAAATGATCTCTCCAAAAGGAGACTGAAATAAAACACAGTCCTTCCTGGGTGTGTAATATTTTAGGAGTGCTCTAGACCAGATACAAATAACCACACAGCTGAAAAGTTGCATTATCTCACTGGGCCAGCTCAGGAGCAGGATCAGCAGTAAACGTGCCTGCACTTAATGGCCCTTTTTGCAGCCTCACTCAGCTTCAAGGGGAAAAAAACCCAGCACCACATTTCTTCAGAAGCCACACAATATTTGTTTTGCCTTTATTTGGGGAACTTTTGAGGATGACGCTTCATGTAGCTCTTCTTTTCCCCTCCCTGTGGTTACCCGTACTGCTTATCCGTCACCCCAGGAGTAAGCAGTGCTGTGTGCAGTTCCATGCAGGCCAGACACAGAGAAGCAGCAAATTAGATACACTCCAGCTCTTCACAGCAACCACATTTAACCCTTCTTGCAAATGTAAATCTTTTACGTCTCTTCTTCCAACATTTATTTATATATCTGAAACAACAGAGAAGGAAAGAAACATCTGGGGAAATAACCAAAGCTTCAGAATCACCAGTTTGGTTTAAAATTCAACTTCCCCAAAAAAAGGATGCAGAAGTAACGCACATAGCCTCTGCTACAGCTGATGGCAACCTCATCCTTTAAGCTGCAGTGTGGTTCAGCCTCTGTCCCTCTGCCCAGACAACAGTGCAAGCCCTTAGGGAAGTGAGTGTGACTGGTCGGGGACAGTATCTAGCAATCCTACAGGCAAGTTAGAGCCTTCCCACTTCAGCACTCAAAACCATCAGCGGTCAGTCTCAGCAGGTTCCAACACCACCTCTGCTTTCAACCTTTTGGTGCATTGGGCACACAAATCTTTCTAGGATTGCTTTATCCACTCGTACACATAAATATCTAATTTGCTCAACAATTACGTTAGCTTCTAATGCAGGTGAAGATTCATGTACATAAATGCTTTAAAAATAGCTTTAGAAAACCTGATTCAAAGACCATTGAAGTGACTAGGAACTTTTCCATTGACTTGTTTTGGATTGTGTCCCAAGTACTTATCAGTTCCTTCAGCCCCTGTGCTTCAATAGAGTTGAACTCGGCTTACTAAAGATGATACTACTTTTTTCTTATTACTGATTAAAATTCATATTCACAGTGCAGCACTTTGAATCAGCAGTTTTCCCCAGATGCTTCTGATGCTTATCCTCCTTTGTTAAAGAGAATGCTACTTCATATAACAGAGCTGGTAGCCTCTATTCAAACTCTACCATGCTGCAAAGAATGATGCTGTCAGACAGACTGATCTTTCTCCAATAGCTTTTGCAGCACTTTTGTTATAAAGATGTTAAAGATAGCATGGAAGAGAAAAGGAACAGATTTAGAGTCTTGGGATAACAAAATACAAAGCATGACAAAGAATCATAATACTGATACTTGTAATTGAAAGAGCTGCTGAGAAAGTGTAGCCTGGGCTTTGGGGAAGAATAAGGGAAACGAGCAATGTAGGCTGCTAAAAAAACAAATAGGTTTTTGTGAAAAAGGATAACAATGGTTTTTGAAGGATTGTTAATTGTTTTGTTTCACTGTTGTAACTGAGATTTAATTGTGGTAACTGAAAAGAGCATCAGCCCAAGACAGCACACCTTCAGGAATCCGAGCCCCCAAGTCACAATTAAGTTAATCCAGGGAACTATTAAGTACAATAAAAGACCAAGAACAGCATGTATATCATGGGAACAGAGGTTCACGGCAGTTATTCTAGCTCTGTGAAATAGAAATGATAATGAACAGATTTTAAAATGCATTGATATTGAGAGGCCTTAGTAACATTATACTAACTTAATATTACGGTGCAGCCTTTAAGGCCAAATTCTGCTTGCATCGTCAAGGTTTGTATGTAGACTGTTAGGTGGCATTTTCCAAAGCAACAACAACAACAACCTCAATCTCCCACCATTAAACTTTAACTGGTAACTCTACGGGTAGCAGATTTATGCTAATGCTAAATACTTTGCAAAACTTCAAATACTGAAGAGTAGAAAGTCACGTCAAGAAGAGCTAGTTAAACATACAGGGGACAGAGTACAAGATTTATTATGCAAACGTCACATGCCCAAAGGCAGCTTATGCAAGAGTGGAAAGGATTCTTCTAATACATATCATCACCCTTCATGGAAATTGTTCTATGCTGCAACTAAACAGAAAGTACAGGTTGCCCTTAACTCATCTTATTTTGGTTCGATTTCATATTTCAACCAAACAAGAAGCCCCAAGACAGTAGCTACTGTTAAATAAAAACTGGATTTCCTCATTGCTGAGTAATTGCTGCAGTCTTCAGCGTGCACCAAGCTGCAATACCCAGAGAAGGGTTCTTGGAGCACGGTGATGGGCTGTTTAATGGCTGGATGTATTACAGTGTGCAACCAGGCTCTCTCACATTGATTCCTGCAATGTTTCTCTCCCTTTGCTATACCTAATGAACAAGTTTAAAAGGATCAAACCACCAAGTGATAATGTACCTGGTGGGCTCTCTCCATGTATCTTTTTCTTGCTCTCTACCTTTGTAAACAAGTTAAAAATGCTGCAGAGAGGAAAATTGCTAGTGACACTTCAGACCTTGCTGGCTTTCCCACATTACCAGAAGTTGTAAAAAGCCACTCTGAACAGCACAGAAAAGTAGTTATGCCAATTAAAAGGGTTGGAGTAATAATTTTGAAGTAGCAGATGTCTAACTTCTGATTTTTAAGTGAAGTCTTCTTACACAATTTCTATATTTTCTGGAATTTTTGCACAAAGTATTGTAGCCTGCAGAGGTCTTATAATTAAACAGCTATCATAGTGAATAGCATGTACCAGAGTTGAGGATTAGGTGATCTTATTCCTGTAATAGGATTTGCGTGCTAATTGTCACTGAAATGACAGCAGCCTCTGTTACTAGGAGCATAGGAATTGCCATAGTGGCTCAGATCAGCAGCCCATCTATCCATTAAAATATCCTGTCTTTAGCAATGGATGGTATGATATGATTTAGACAAAAATGCAAGGTAGTCTGCTATGGAATAAACTACTGTCAAGTAAAGTTTCTTCAATATTCTTATTAGCACTCATATTTCTTACAAAGCTGCTTTTACTTTGGCAAAGCAGCCCAATCTTTCTAATTTTTCTTCATAAAATTCTCTTTCCATCACTCTTGAACAATCTCATAATTCAGAAGACAGACAGCATGATGCCTCTCTTGTTCTTCATTTGAATTTGCAGCATCATGGTCGTGTCCAGAGCACGTCATGGTGGTTGCATGGTTAGAACTTCAGGGAAGACAAAGACCAGAAACTGATGGGTGCAAAAAGTGAGATGTGTATAGAAGACTCTTTCCTACAGCCTGTTGCTGAAATAATTGAGCTTTGGGATCATAATTGAGCTTTGGGATCATAATTGAGCTTTGGGATCAGTTCAAGAAACCTTGGAATTCACAGGACAACAGCAATAGTAGTGGAAACTGCAACTGAATTCAGTAGTAACTCCTCCTGACTATACGAGAACCACATCAAATCTTTAGGCAGGGATGTCAAGAAGGATGTGAGCTACAGCAGCTTCCCTGGGCATACCAGTAGCAAGGGATCCAGAAGAAGCAAAGAACCACCTCTGCTGCACCAGCATGGTCCTGCCCTGTGACCCTACAATGTGCAAGGGAAGAGGATATTGAGGAGGGAGAGGAATGGAGGTGGGTGATGCAAGAAGCGCAGCGCTCTGAATATTTCATAGAATCGTTTGGGTTGGAAAAAAACTTTAAGATCATCAAGTCCAATCATTAACCTAACACTGCCAAGTCCACCACTAAACCATATCCCTGAGCATTACATCTACCCATCTTTTAAATACCTCCAGGGATGGAGACTCAACCACTTCCCTGGGCAGCCTCTTCCAGTGCCTGACTACCCTTCCAGGGAAGAAGTTTTTCCTAGTATCCAATCTGGTGCAACTTGAGGCCATTTCCTCTCGTCCTATCACTTGTTACTTGGGAGAAGAGATCAACACCCATCTTGCTACAACCTCCTTTCAGGTAGTTGTAGAGAGCAATAAGGTCTCCCCTCAGCCTCCTCTTCTCCAACGGCTTCCAGCTCCTCCTGTTTGTTGCCCATGCTGCGTGCATTGGCGTAGATGCACTTCAGTTGGGCTATTGCTCCTGCCACCTTTTTGCGGGGAGAAGCCCTAATTCCTACATGACCATTCTCAAGCGGTTCCATGGTTCCTAACACATCCATAACCCTTGCGTCTTTGCTGCTGCATGGCTCTCCATCCCCTACCTACTCTGAGACGGCAGAGCGAAGGACCTCGCTAGCACACCGTCCCTCAAATATTGGCATGCCGCCCCCAGGCTTATCTCTAGTGAGCCTGGTTTTACCCCTTTCCCCCTTCAAATCTAGTTTAAAGCTCTTTCAATGAGCCCTGCTAACTCCTGTCCAAGGATCCTTTCCTCCCTTTGAGACAGGTGTAGCCCATCTGTCGCTAGCAGGCCTGGTGTTGTGCAAACCGACCTGTGATCAAAAAACCCAAAATTTGTCTCATGAAGGCTCAAAACAAGGTCTGCCCATGGGCTAGGTTACAGATCAGTCAGTTCCTGACTTCACTTGTAGGCTGCAATCATTTAATGATTTGGGAATCTTGTTTCTTTATACTCACAAAACCAAGTGGTCATTCAGAAAACTTACACCATGACTTTTGCATTATTGTTTCTACTGCAAGAATAAAACAAAAACAAGCTCTGAAAGCAGTATGCTGCAATATCAGGTAATTATATCGCAATACACTCAAGCTCTTTCAAATAATTAGTTAGTCAAACATCCGCTGCAAATTAATATTGGGTCAAACTTGTCTCTTCAGTAATTCAATGGACTTCAGTACCATTAGGCAAGGGATGATCTGTTCCAACACATTTACTGTCTGTGGATAATTTGCTCTGGTTTAGAGCTTCTTCCTTGCATTGCTCTAGCTTGAAATCCTCTTGCAGTGCAGTTGCTATTTACTAGCTTGTGCTGATGCATCTACTTTTTCTGGCTTAACTCAAGAAAATTCAAAATGCACACACTGCCACAGAAATGAATTTATTCAATAAGCCTTGCAATGTCAACTCTTACTAATTCTGTAATGCTGGAGTAAACAAAGTCAGAAATTATGCTTGACTTTCTAGCCATCAATAAAACCTTATAAATCTGTAAGGACTCATAAATTTCACTGTACAAAAACTGATATTAAGGCAACTCTTAACTTGGAAAATTCAAATTGCATTTTAACCAAACAACAAATGAAGCTAATATGTATTGACTGCATTAACAATTCATAAATGCACAGAAAAGAAATAAACAGGCTTTATAGTGTTGCCATGTCTTTGAGGCATTGATTAAACTCTGTAGATGCTGGTCTGTCACTTCAGCAGCTATTCAGTAAGTCCAGTGTTTGTCCATCAATGTCTTTTGTCATTGGTCTGACTGTCCTGCTCCTGCTCAGGTTGGCAGCTATTTCAAAAAATGAACTGTCACCATGGGGTAATCAATTAATCAAGCATGAATTGCTTGACCGCGTCTGCTAATGAATGTTAACACGTAAACACTTGTCAGACACTTTGCAGACCAGAGGGTTTGTGTGGTTATATCCCTGTCTGAAAAGCTGACTGGCAGTAAAGCCCGTAAGCGCAGACCTATCTCATTGTGTTAATAATACACATCACTCACAAGTATTTCTTTAAAATAGATTAGCTACGACCATAATGATTTTATTGCTTTTACAATCTTTCCCCCTTCTAAGGAAACTGAGGTGAATCTTTGCAGGAAGAAGTTGGTACCCTACTGGAGTGAGGCGTGTACACATCGTCTCACGCTCCGGTGTGAAAGGTTAATGCATTTTCATGAGCCATTACCTCCTCTCACACACAAGAGCAATTTATCTTCAAACCCTATAATTACAATACTGCTTAGCAACACCCCAAAAACTGTATTGCTATTTCAGTGATAAGCCTCATTCTTAGGGATTACATTTGTCAAATTAATAGTAAAACTATGCAACAGTTCTCTGTGAAGATGTACATTTTAATTATTTTGTATAAATACAGCGGCTTAAATCACTGTGGCTGTTATTAGTAGAAGAGTGGAGGGTAAATATTTCAGTAAGCAGTATTAATTGTCTGCCAAGCTATACAGGATCCTGAGGCACGCTAAAGTATCAGTTTTGTTCCCTAAACTTATTCTTGAACCTTTAAATAAATCATTCTATTATCAAAACTGGTGAACAGAATGGGTTAAAGACTTTTTTAGACAAACAAAAGCATTTTATTTCTAAGGTAACTGGATTTCAACAACCAAACACTAGATTTTGTCCCTCAGAAGCTGTTTCTTTTTTTTTTTCCACTGAAACTTCCAACAAAACACACAAAAGAAAAAATGCAATACAACATTTGTTTTCTGCATACAAACCCAGTAGCTTCACATATAAATACACATCTTTTTGGAGCACTTCCCCTCATGAACAATTCCCACTGAACAAAACTGCAATCTTTAAACCACAACACTTATTCAGATGAAGGATTACGGATTTAGGAGTCCAACTTTAGTCAGGCTGGTTGTAAATTCAGAGCCTCTAGTCATGTATTTATAATTATGAGCCTCACTGTCCCAGTTCATAAGCAGAACTCCCCTCTGGTTAACATGGGGAGGTATGCTGGAGACGGGCTGGATGACACAGCCAAGCAGCAGTAAGACTTTGCATCCAGGAAAGATTTTACAATATGTCCTTTTTTAAATTCAGAATCACAATTTACCGACAGGAACTATCTTTTTTTTTTTTTTTTTTTTTTTAATACTGCCTCTGCTCTGAGCACATTTTTGAAAATGCAAGAAGCTAATTTAAACATGTGAAACGTCATTCTGTACCTCCATGCCACATGTCAGTGTGTGCATGTCTGCAGGAAAGGGCGCCCATTAGGTATAGGATCACGCAGGATGGATTCCCTTCTGGTACTGGCACACACAAGTTAAGCATATGGGAACGTGTGCGACCCACAGTATGCACGTTAATTTGGAAGATCTGACATTTATGAACTTGGATTAAACTGCTTCTCATGATTACAGATTCGTGTTTCTGGATGACTTTACCAGGAGTATCTTGGATGGAACCCTTTGGGACTGTTCCATGAGGCACCAGAAGGGTAGCAGCATGCCTAGTATGGTTAGCCTCAGATTTCTCTGAATCTGAGTAAATGACACACAGCAATCGTTCTAGGAAAAAGCCATTTTAATTATAATAATTCTTATTTATCAAATTCCATTTATGAAAATGGCATACGGTACTGTGGAATCACATGCATAGGCTTCTTTCAAGTACTAAGGACTCAAGTAACACTGCATGGGGCTAAAAGCAAGGTTGCTTATAGATACAGACATTCACAACCTAATTTAATAACTCTGAAGAACTCTAAATATAGAAATGGCCATAGAGGCAAGTTTACATATCCACGTTAGATAAACTGGAGGGGAAACACATAGGTAGTCTACCACAATTTAAAAAAATGAGAAAAAATTTTAGAAATTCTTGTTTCTACCTTATAATCCTATGATTGCTTGTTAGTGACCAAATATTTTGAACGTACTTTTGTGAAAATAATGTATTTTGCAAGAATAGAACTGAGGTCAAGACTGGAGCTCAGTTTAGGAAGTTAATTTCAATGAGATCCATGCTTCTGCCTCTCTACCACAGATCACTGTTCCCACATTTTGGCTGGCCAAAAAAAATTAATGAATTTTCATTTTCAATGCAAAGTCAGACAGTTGTTTACAGAACTGTTATGAATTTAAAAAAACTTTTTTCCCTGGGTTATAACAAGTCCAACTCAGTTTCTCTAGCTGCTTCACCCTCCTAGATATATCATTTTTTCACCAAGGTTAGCGGCTTGAACCAGCCCAGTTCCCGGTTGCAAAAGCATCATGCAACAAAACTAAGGGAATGGCAGTCTGGACTCAGCCCAACCATGCCTGGGGGTTAGTTTAAATCTGCCTTAATTTAAGCCACTAATAAAGGTGCTTTAAGACGAGATTACTGATTTAACATGGAAACGCCTGACACAATCAAACAAAAACAAATGGATAAAAGGAAGCTGCATCTTAAAATGCCACAGTCTCTACTACTTATTATCTGGCAACTCACTCAATTCCCAGAGGTTTTAGAGATAAAACATTGCAGTGAGTTCATGGATTATTCTGTTCTGAAATGAAGCTGTATGTTCTTTTATGCCTCCCAAATCACACAGTTTTATTAATCTAATATAAAAAGCATCAGAGAATGAAAATAGCATCTGAGACAGTACATATCACGCTATATACATGCTTTTAAAAGCATAAGTTCAGCACTGAAAATATGCTTCCAGTTGTTTTAATGCTAGTTACCCTATATATTTCTCTTTTTGCTACATTATTGTAATAGAATATTTACTTACACATACATTATTTCATTCACTGCAAACACCTGAAATCAGTTTCCAGAAAGAGATTAAAGTTATAAACCTTGGGCTTTATCAAATTCCAGGTTTCCAAAGCTTGAAGTTGAATCAGCCAATGTACAGCTATTTTGTTTTAATCAAAATTGATTTTTTAATATTATTGCCACTTCTCCTGATTTTCTGGAACTGCATGAGTGATAGGGCAGAGCAGCATGTTTCATTCATTCCTTAGATTACAGTTAGTAATGTAAGTGCTTCTTCTGAATATCCATGAAATTAAAATGTATGTGAAGTAGCAGTTATTTTCTCAAGAAAGAGAAATGCCTTTGGAGGACAGGCAAGCAAGAAAATCCCACCCAGGTTGCATAAAATGCTCTCTACCTGTGCCCTCCTGAGTGTGTTCTTCAGAATAAAATGAAGAAGAGAAAGGAGGCGTTCAAGCGTAACAAAAATGTATCAGTTAACACAGCTATCAAGTTTTGTTTGCTTGACATCGTGGAGTCTGATTCTTGTTTATGCTTTTCCACTATAATTTATACCCTGGGAAAGTCCCTGTAAACTGCTAGGAAGTATAGAGGGGTGTTAATGTAACCAAAAATAAGGCTCACATAATGTCATTTTTTTTTCATGGAACAGCCTGGAATCTTCAGACATTACTTACAGGTTTTATTTAAGGAACAGACATTTTTGCTACTTCCCTGGATTTAACAAAGCCACTAGAAGGTATACATAAATCTAAAGTATTGAAAAGCCATTCCCTAAATTTATGAAGCCTGGGATCTCCCTACATGGGATTCTCAATCCTTTCAAATTCCACAATGGCATTTCTGGGTTGATAATAACTATTCCACAATATTGTTCCGATTTTGTTCCCAAGCCCATTTAAGTTTGCAATATCTGTACAGCTGAAAAAAAAAAAAAATTAAAACAGAAAGGCAAATTGCAGCAAATACATTAAATCTGTGACTTCAGTGGAACCACACTGCTGTACATTAACGCATAATTTAGTCCACTGCCTCTCTCAGAGGCTCTAACCAGGCATCACCGCACATGATTTCCTGTCCCATCGAGGGTTTACTCATTTCCAAGCTGCCCATAGCCTGAGCAGATGTATTCAGCAAATGCAGTTTAGCACTAGGTTTTAATGAAACATGGCCAGACTAAATGTGCATGAAAACTACGTTGCACTGATACCTGAGAGGACCATCTATGTTCAGCAGCCCTCACTTTCATTTATGGAAGAGCAATGAAGTTTCCGACACATGCTCTGTTGCCATCATAACATTTTTTCTTAACCTTTTGCCAAAAGCACCTGGGGCTGGGAGCTCCCCACTACCTGCCGCTGACAAGTCTGCTGCATATACTCTTGATGAGCGATTCCAACATCACCCTTAAAGCATCAACCCACCAGGAGCTACCTGGGAGGTTATTGCCTGTCAGCCTCCTGCGTTTTCTTATCCAACAAAGACTTGACTTTGGGGAATCTGTGAGGTGTATTTCATATGCTTTCAAATCCATTTCCATACCTTCTAAAGTGCTTTATCCACAGTACATCTGTGGCTACCTAAGACTAGATTGCAGGGATCTTTTTGGAAGGACTTTGCCTGAAGCACTGATTTTGTAAACGCAGTCACACATGCTACACCTTAATGACGTGCCTACTCCCATGGAAATCAGTGACACAATGTGGATATTTGCTTTATACTTAATACACTACGGAGTGATAGAACAAGGACATAAGAGCATCTCTGTGTAAACAGACTAAGGATTGTGAGAAACTGAAGCAAAGAAACAATACTTACACTTCTCCCTTCCTCCCTCATTGCAAAAGTTTTTTCTCTCTCTTGTGGTATTGCTGTATATTTCAGCTTCTACTCTTCTAACGCTCTTTCTAATTCAGTGTTTTCATTTAAAAATGCTGGCTGAAGCTATAAAGAACCTACAGCATCAACATTTTGAAGGCTATTGGAACTCACAGTATCAATTTACAAGATTTTTTAATTCTTTTGTATTTATTTGGTTAATCTTAACATAGTGGAGGTTTTTTTCTGTAGTAATCTCTAATATTTTTCTGTTAATATGAGGGCAGAACACTTATTTCATGAAAAATAAAATGAGAACTACTCACATAATCACCTGATTGCAGGAACAAGGGATTTGGAAAAAAACTCATGCTTTTAAACAAATTTTTTAAATCATGTTTAAACTATGACAACTAGGAATATTTCATTATTATAGGAATATTTTTATTTTTATTATTATTAAAATTATTAAAACCACCTTCCCCCGAGGCCAACTTGAGCTCTGTCGTGGAGCACAGTTTGCTCAGGCCTTGAGCACAGAGACCAGCGCCTGGTGCTTCACAGCGCGGTGAGCTAGCGCGCGGGACTGTCAGCATGAGTGGGCCCACCAGGGGCAGGGGCAGCAGAGGTGCAGGAAGGATGCACAGACTGGACCAGTCCTTACAGATCTGAGATTCCCCTGCTGCTGCCTAAAAAACTTGGTTCGTCAAGGAGCAAGGATTGGACTTCGAGGGAAAGTGGGAGCCCAGCCTGTCAGGAGGCCCAACTACAACGATGCCAGTAGCAATTGCGGTGAAATACTGTCCCTCCAGCTACAGCCCAATGGCTCACGATGGCTCAGGCAGGCAGCAATATCCCCAGACTCCAGTAGCACGCCAGACTTCAATGTCAACTTTCTACTACTGCTCTTTGAGATAAACACAGCATGCTCCTTAATCCTACCAGTGGCTTAGCTGTGCTTTTTCACTACCTACAGCTTACAGGATCAAGCCCGGAGTTGTTAAATGATCCAAGAGAAATACATTTCAGGATTTTCCTATCTTCAAGCTTCGCAAAAAGGCTATTGGTGATAAAGTCAGTGAATAATCATATTTGTTCTGCTATTAAATGGCCAAATAATAAAGAAAATGTTATCTGAAGTGGATCAATTCAAAACATTTATGCCACTACTGAATGCCAACAGGTCCACCTAAAGATAGCTAGATAGATCAGTTGGAAGATGGGATTCATCTCAAGTTCAGAGTTGGAGGTACAGGCTGCACATGGTATGTGCCTGGTTAATCCATAGAAACCAGCAAAATACACAGGCAAAAGGAGAGCCTGAAACCCCTCAGCAGCATAGTAGTGCCGACTCAGGTCTGAAGTTGTACTGCTGATGTTCATCTCTAACAGTAATTATTTAACCTTTTACTAGGAGGGTATGTCATGGAAAGCAATGGATTGAACTTGATTTTCATTAAGAAATGCGAGATTCCTGCCCAGCTGGTGAGGCACACAGCACTGCAACTACCGCTTTCCTCATACACAGTCATCCCCACCCTTGTTCAGTCGCACACCCTGTTAGCCAGTTGCCTTTTTCATGTAGTTGTTTACAGAAGAAGGTATTTTGGGCTGCTGGTTAGAGGAGCAGGCATTCCCATTTGAACATACATCAGATTTAGTTTAAAATTTACCTGACATATTACAGATAATAGGATCAGATCTTCAGTTACTGTAAATCTGTCAAAGAAGTCCTTGCCAGAAGCTACGGAGCTAGTTACCTGCTTGATTTCTTTGGTTAATTAAGTCTTCTACACAAAGTATTGTTTCGCAGACAGCATTGCACTCATGCTGAAAGAGTAATAAACCAGTAGAGCTGTTCGTGTTAAGCGTTTGTACTGCTTGTACTTTGTTAAAGAAAGTGTAAATCCATTTAGAAGAGGAATCATTGTTATCATACAGGAAATTAGCTCAAGGATAGCTTATTTGTCAACTAAATATATACCTGTATCTCCCTCTCTCTCCACATACAGATATAAGCAGATGAAAATAATCCTCTTTGTGGGTTCTATTTGTTCTTGCTCTAACATCTCTGTGCCTGTCTGAAAGGAACACCTGGCACAGTTCATGAGCTGGTTTGAGCTGGTACCATGAACCTCAAGGATGCCGTAGCTTTTTCATTTCAGAAGTGCAGTCCTTGCTACCCAGACCTCTCGATCAATGAGCAATTCCAAATGCAACACAGATTATAATATCGACTGATTTCTTTTGCTTGTTTTGTTTCAGCAGTTAAATCCTTGCACAAATGTAATTTGACGTACTAGACAAGCTTAACTGTTCCTGGCCTATGTGCTCAAGGCCAAAGGAAGAACTCCCTCCCACTTTTTATCCCATCACAGCAATGACACTCTGACTTAAAACTTTGGGTAGAAGATATAAGTACCAGTTATGTAGAAGGTCTATCACTAGCATTAGGAGACCTTCTAAAAACCTAAAATTAATTTAACTAGGGACCCTAATTTTCCTAAATGTCACAAGTGGTATAAAAGAAAGGCTTTCTGCTATATTTAACAAACAGCACATGTAGGCATGCTGCCAGCCTTCACATGGGCCAAAGGGGACACAGTAAATTCTTACAGCCTTAGTGTTTACTTCATGGCTCCTTTGAAAACAACAGTGGCTAACTATGTTGATGGAAGTCTTGCCTGAGGTCCCCGAACAGTCATTAAACCCTTAGCCTTCTGTTCAATATAAAATGACATGCTCGTTCTGCATTTCTTTCACTGAGCTGCTATGGAGGAGCCATGGTTCGATTGATATGCCTGGCTCGAGCCCAAAAATGATCGCATTGCACTTTCCTGTAGCAGGCTGTCAGTTCACATTCAGAAAGCCATACAGGATGCAATTGTCTGGTCACCGAAAATAGCTTCGGTGCATATTTCAGCCATTTCAATGTGGCAATATGAGAATTAATTCTCTCTTCTTCTGGAATTTTATCATTTGCATGGCAGTGCTGTTCAGCGCGCATAGAATCATTGCATCCCACAACATATTAATATTTTAGTTTGTTATCTCTTAAG
This sequence comes from Nipponia nippon, assembly GCF_047370975.1. NCBI lineage: Eukaryota > Metazoa > Chordata > Aves > Pelecaniformes > Threskiornithidae > Nipponia > Nipponia nippon. Next base: position 42,867,192 of record NW_028262391.1, read on the forward strand.
TTATTTTTAGCAGCCAACTGTCCTTGCGTGAAGCTCAAAACTGCTGCAAGATGCTTAGGCATGTTCTGTGCATGGTCAAGGACGTATTGTCATACATCTGCTCAGCAGGCTGCAGCCTTGTCCATTATTAAAGTAATCTCTGAACTGCTACTGTAACACATGTAATCATCAGACGCAGGATGTCTTTTCCCACCTGCTCTCTATTTATTACCCTGTTACCCTACAAGTTTTAACAGTAACTTGCATTTCAGCTGATAAACACCTGAGACTCATTATAACTCACTATAACAAAGCACAGAGTATTTTGTGATTTTTTTTTTGAGCTACTAGAGCATATTCTCAGCTTTTCAGTATACATTTCTCTTTTTAGCATTAGTTTAAGGACAGAGAAATTTATAATGATCAAACATGATTAAATGTCAATATTCTGGATTTACAGGCAAGAATCACATTTAATAACCAAGTGGGCAACATATTCTGTTGCTTTGTCCTACTTTTTGAAAATGCTCTGGCTTTCTATAGGAACTGAAGTATTAGAATATAAGTTTGGAAATGGATTTATGTCAAATTTTATAGGCTTGAAAGATCAGTGGTCCCCAACTGAAACCTTTGCTGCTTTTTCATCACATAGTAAAGGGTTCAACAAGATCTATGTGTTAGCTGCATATACTCCCCTGCCAACATATTAACTATCTAATTTTTCTACCCCTTGAGAGCAGAACTTTTGCGTTTTGGCTAATTTAGCACAGTGCATGTAGGTATTGAGGGGATAAATTAGTTTTATTAGTTCCCCCTCCCTGTTCAATACAGAGAGTGAGAATATGAGTAGTTGAAACCTTCAGAAAGCATTAATGTTACAGCTCTTGAATTTACTAGGCATTCTCTCAAAAAATAAGGGAAATAACAATATCACTGGAGGTGCATTGCAGGCTCTCAACCTCCCAGGCTTCACCTTCAGGAGCCAACCCTTCTGAAATTATGGCTTGATTCATTTAGCTAGGTTGCCCTCCCCAGCTAACTGCATTACGCTCATGCCATTCTCTGGGAAAAAAAAAAGAAAAAAAAAAAAAAAAAAAAAAAGAGAAGATTCCAGCTTTCTGAGAACACAGAAGGCAAGTTCTCATATTCACCTTCAAAATGGAAACAAAAGAATGGCAGAGAGCTGTTTCATGATTTTGCTAACATATAATTTCTGCCCAGTCCTACTGTTCTGCAGTTGCCATCACTGAGAATAGGAAACTTTCCAGAAATTCCAAACACCAAGCCAGAGCAACCCCCTCCTGCTCGACAACAGCACTTGTGCAGAACACCCACTCCTTGCTTGTTCCCTGCACTGAAGCATCCAGACTGTACGTCCCTGCCCACAAGCAGGGCTACGGGGACGCTATGTCACCCCCACACCTTACCTTCCCTCCCACCATTTCATCCCTACTCCTACAGCCTCTGCAGTCAGAGCATCTGATCCTGACAAACGAGTCAAAAGCAATATGGCTGGAGTTTTCATCCTTAGGCAGAGGTCAGGGCCGGCTGATAGCCCTCCCCACTGACGACTGGCCGCTAGAGTAGCAGAACAAGGAATGTTTGCACCGGTTACCCTCTGCTTCCTACCGAGCAGATTCGCACCGCCACTAAACCAGAGACTACAGCACATATTTCAACTCATTGTTTTTAGACAGTACTGAAGAACAAGGGATGAGAAAAAAGATTCAGAAAACAAATAATTTCTAATTCATGTATTTCACAAAACAGCTTTATTTCACTATAGGAAAACCAAAGTGGTGGATCCTACAGGTGTTACATGTTGTAGAGATTGTTATATATAGTAGAGGTTAGGTAAATATTTTACAGAAATGCTAATGAAGTTTTGCTTATTCAGCTTTTGCAATTTGTTTCCAGCCAATTTCAGGGGTTTTTTATTTTTCTTTCTTCAGTCCCTGCTTATAGATACATACTCATGTTCACCATCTCACGCAGTATACGATGCCTAAAGTTTTAAAATTAATATATTTTAGCAGAAAAAATAGATGAATGTCTATAAGTCTGTAGTCATTATGTGATAAAACAAAATGTACAAAACAGGTATCAAAAGAATTTAAAATCTTAATTCATACTATGCAAATCAAATAATATGAAAGCTCTTCCTGAGCAAATCATATTCTCAAGAGACCCAGATCTGCACAATTTCCTAATAATAATTCTATAATCATTCTATAATTCTATAATAATTATAAAAATTCAGAAGCTCAGTATCAAACTATCCATTCAGAATATAACAAGCATATGACAAAGTATTTATACAATTGACTTAGCACAGTAGTTTTCAGGGAGGATTTGAAAAATGTAATTAATTGGTTCATAATTCATTAATGAAGAAGTAAGGAGTTGGAAGGGGTGGCTTTGTTTAAAACACCTAGACTTCACTGTAACCATGTTAAAATCTCAGCAGGACTGCTTTTAAGAGGAAATGGGATAAAATCACATAATTAATTAACTCATAATTTATTCATGAAAAAGGAGTTGGAAGAGACAGCCTTGTTTAAAACATCTAGACTCCATTGTGAGCAAATATTGCAGTCTCAGTAAGACAATCAAGTCCTCCTTCTACCCAGTGTGTAGACCAAGGACTGTGCCAGTTACTGTGCACGTATCTGGGTAGGGTGTATGCATGCACAGGCTCTTTACACAGAAGAACTTATAACCAATAGTCTTGCCTGCATTTAAATGACAAAAAAGATAGCATTCTCCAGAAAATGAAGAATGTGCTGTGGTGCAAGTACAGCCAGACCGTCCCTTCCCTCTGCTGCAATTCCCAGGCTGTGAAAAACTTGTTAGGGGTACTTGGTCAGCGAGGGTATCAACATATAAACTGTCCCAGGAGTCTTTGGGCTGAAAAAATTGGGATGAGTGCTTAAACCTAGATAAAAAAGCACAGCATTTGGTAATTAAAGTTGATAATGGCTGACTGCAAGTATGAATCTAGCAAAGCACCTCCATGCATACTAACCCTGAAGTAATTAGTTTTGCTTACACGCTTAAAAAAAAGTTAGGTGAATGACTTCTGTAAGTAGCAGCAGCTCTGGAAAACTAAGTTGAGGCTTCCTTTGAAAAGACAGATTTCTAAAAGCAATCAGCAGTTTTGTTTCCCTCCCTTTCTGCACCCCTCGTATCTCAACGTCTTTGTTAGGTCTTATACAGCAGATAATAAGATAATACGGCACTACATCCGAACACATCCGTTCACTGTTGAAAGTCACTGCATGTCCTAAACAACCTAATAAACAAAAGGTTTCAGGTGCTCAGCAACAAGTTTCAGGATAAGGCTTGTAATGAGAAGCAACTACTTGTACAGCATGCTTGCTTGGTAATGAACGATAAAAGATGAGGACTCTTGCTTATACTCATCTACAGTAAAAACACTCCCGGCTGCAGACTTCAGCTAATTACAAAAATCAGGTTCCATGCTTGTGAATGGGTAAGAAAGTCAGAGCCCTATCTAAAAGAAGAGCTCTTTGTCATTTCTTTCCTCTCTATTCTTCTGACAGCAGTGGAAGTATGACAAAGCTGAGTACTGTATTAAACACCTAGAGTAATTCAATCAGTTTGAGCTCTTCTGTTTGAGTATGTTTTTGGGAGTAGCTATACAAGACAGAAAATGTCCTGTGAAAAAGGGGCAGTATTTACCATGGCTTCTGCGGCTCATGAGCAATGAATTCATGACCGATGAGTCATTTCAAATGAGCGTCATCTGCGCCTCCCTACAAGCATATGCACGTGCCATATATTGTCCAGAAAAGAGTTTAATACATATTTAATAGACTTGTTCTGTGAACACATACGAATGGAAACAGCACTCACTAACAAGGGCAGTCCTGTCCCTGGCTTTTAGTGGTAATACTCAATGACTAAAGTGATTCTGTGCTTTTCTATGCTAAACAGATGGATCTCATCGCTTCACTGCAAAGCCTGTGCTCACATTCATGTTGGTAGAAAGAGCACACTAAGGCTTGTTTTCGTATCCAACTGCGGAGGCAAATACAAGTTAACACATGTCCCAGCGCAGGAAAATCCAAAAGAGCCAACAAAATCTCTGAGTATGATCTCCAAAGAGGTTTTCTAAACTTCAATGTCACAGCCTTAAGAAAGTATCTATAATTAATGAAATAATTAAATTAGACTTATATAAAGACAATCCAAGACACCCATCCCAGATAAATGGGTGATTCATTTAAAATGACTAATCATAACCATGGTGAAATGCCTGTAGACCAAACCAGTCACCTCACCACACCTGCGCCTGACCACGAGGGCCCCACAGCCTCTGAGCAGGGGGACAGCACCTTTCAAAAGACTTGGAAAGAGAGAGACCCAGGAACATTGCCTGGGCTAACTGGAAGAAACTGCCCTAGTTTCATTCACGCATTACAATTATCTTACGTTTTGTCTTCAGTGCAGTCTGAACCAAACTCCACAGCCCTAACTAAACACTCACTGAAATCTGGAATCCTTCCAGCGTAATTGGTGAGGCGTATATATTTGTGATGGAGCAGTTTTATAGATCAAGTTTGACTTTCTCATGGAGATTCATTTCCACAGTCTTTTATTTCCCATTGACTAACAATTCACAGCAACAACACCTCATGGTAACGTATGATAAACTTGCAGAGTTTTGCAGCAGGAGCTAAATGAAACAGTGTCACCAATGCCTGTTAGTGCAGTGCGATCCGTACCACATGTATTAAATGGATATTAAAGTTCCTCTCATGTAAATAACTGTGAGACAAACTCTTCTACTGCATAAATCACATTGGTATCACGGGGTCAACATGCAGACAGATGCTGTATTAGGAACTAAATCTCAAAACAGCCAAGTTAAAACCACTATAATAGGAGAGCCTTACAGTTCAGAAAACATGACCACCCAGCAATAGTATCTGCTAAAATAATACGTTTCTTTCAAAACTAGCAAGCAGAAAACTAAAAGGAAATACAGTTTTTAAAACACTTAAATATTTGCATATCTGCTGATTTAAAGGAAATAGAAGCTGCCGGACAAAAGGATCCAGGCTGCCTGAGAAATGGAGCATTCAGGAGAATAATGTGAACCTCTTCCCTGCCATGTGCTGCTTGCGGTAACAGTGGAATTAGGCCCTGGCGTTTAATTTCCCCAGGTGGCTGTGCTGATCCAAACAAGGTCAGAGACACTGCTTTAAGGAGCACTACTCAGGACACACAGGGTGGTTTGCTAAACTAAATCCCTCTGCTGTTTTCCACAGCAACCTGATCCTTCCCTTTGATTTTTTATTAAAGCATAACCCAGGTACAGTGAGCCAAGAAAGGGTTAAAAAGAAAATCTGGTCTTCATACTTTTTTGATTTTGTGAGCATGAATCTCTTTCACGGAACAGCTGTCAAGTCAGCCAACAAAACAGGTCTGCTTAGGTCTCCTGATAATACCAACTGCTGTTGTTCATGTATCCTCAGTGACAGTAGCAAGATGAAAATCGAAATGAATCGCTCTACAAATGAGACACTTTTCTGCTTTGACTTTCCAAATGTGACAGTGTTGTTTGTTTTCTCAGTCAGCAACATTTAGAGATGTCAGAAGGCTCTGGTGTCAGGAAGTTGCTCAGGGGGCAGTTTCAAAAAGAAAAAAAAAAAGGAGAAATCTGCATAATAGCTCCTTGCACAATTATGTTTAAATTTCTGTCCATTAGTACTACTTCCACCAAATTGAACTGTAAAATATTCCTAGCAATACAAACTACTGCAGACTTTGAGCAGCAACTATTAACATTTCATATCTCTCTACAAAGTATTTATTCAATATCCTCACTGTGCTACAGATGCAAAATGTTGGTTCTCCCCATATGAGCTACTGATCGACCTTAGCTCCCACTGACGGGCTGCAACACCACAGATGCATTAGCTTCTGTCCGTCTGCTTAGGAGAAAAGTGTTTTTCAACAGATCACAAATTACAGAGAAAAAAGATTTTTTAAAAGTGTTCTTCCTTCATATGAGCTTGTAATACGAATATTTGCCCTTCTATGCAAAGAGCTGAAAACACCCTCCAAATATAAATGAATTAAGCTTCTGCAGGGTGTGTGAAAGCTCTCCAGCTTGCACAGGAAGAACCTAAGGCAAAGGGAACCCACTGGAACTCATCAATTACTCTCTTGTTTAATGCAATATGTAGCTAGAAACAAAAAATAAAGTTGTAAAAGACTGATTTTTTTTTTTTAACAATTGCATTAAAACTTATGAGCCATACTGAAACACTGAAACAGTTTTATACATCCAAATGAAACCTTCCTTTTAAAATATATCTCCATTGCATAATTTTTCTCCTTATCTAACACCAATACAATACCTGATACAAGAAGCACAATCCAATGTTCAGATTTCCCCATTTTTGAGAATAGAAAACCTTTAACACTTACCCATTAAAAAAATAAAAAAGACGACTTTTAAGAAATGTGTTATGTATTTAAGTTCATTTGGCTTCAAAGGAACACAGACCTTACAGATTTACCTACATGATGGTTACAGACATACCTGTTAGAACAGATCAGCTCAGGGCAGTACTGCACACTAACACAAAGAAAAATGTCTCTCACATCAGTATGGTTTTGGAGTATACTGAGGGATTTCATGTGTATCTACCCCAGTTACATAGCGATATCCCAAATCTCTAGAAGCTTTTGGAAATTTTACTCTAAATCCACTGAGCCAAAATCTGTTCTCAGCCCATGAACATATCTCTGAAGTCCACCCTTGCCAAATAATCAACTTTAAAACTTCCTGTTCTGTCAAGCAAACTTTATTTGAGGGGCTAGCCATCCAAAGACCCTAGGTTTGCAGGTGCCAGCTGTGAGCAGCCACAGAGCCCAGTTATGATTTAATAATTAATATCAGTACTATGTGCTAACAGCACTTTCAATCTGAGAGTCTCAAAGTGCTTTGCAAATCCGAATTAAGCCTCCAAACATGCTGTGAGCATCCCCATGTTACTAATGAAGGAAGCAATACTCAGTCATTTCGTCATTTTATACAGAAAATCTGTGGGAAAGCAAAAATAGTATCAAGAACCCCATAATCCCAGTTTTATACTGGTAGCACAAAGCCATCTTTTCTTTCTCAAGTTTTTTTTAAACTATTTTCTGATTATACAGAGACAATTTTTTCTTGAAACATATGGGTAAATAAAGTGACTAGGTCCACAAATTTTCCATCTTGAACTAGGTTATTTATGATAACCAGCTTATTTTGCATTAAGAGAATTTTTGGCACCTGGTCTTCTCGGAAACTGAGGAATAAGTGAAGACGAGAACCATGTCACTGCAGTTACGCAGCACTGCCTTATAAGATCTTGTACTTTAGCTGCTAAACTTAGAACCTGTTCTTTAAAGTTTTCCATGCTGGGAATGTCTAGTTGGTTTTTTGGGGTTTTTTTTTGTTTGGTTGGTTGGTTTTTTTCTTCATTTCAAAATAAATGATCCAGTAGTTTTAAAAAAATAAGTTGGGAGGAGGAGAAGAGGCAATTTTGGCAAGTGAACATTTCCTTTTTTGGTTTCCGCTGAAATCAGGTGTATATTCTGCTGAACATGAGGCATTGTTGCTAGTAAAGGCACAGTGCTGCTGTTAGAGATTTGCCTTTTGTTCTCCTGTATCTAGCTGAAAGGTACTCACATATGACCCTTTGTTCTCACCAAATACAGTTTTCTTGCATTTCTAAGTCGAAGACCTGAGGGTCAGTCCAAGTTTAGGACACTGAAAAACTCAGATCAGACAACTAACAGGATAGTCAATTATATAAAATCTTTATCAAATGACTGATGATACTGCTGACAGCATGTTTTCTCTTCTTGATTTTAGTCCTAATGCTTGTGCATCACAAACCTCCCTCAGTCCATCTGTGGAGGATGCCAAAGCAGAAGTATTAAGTATTTTGTTTAGGCGCTCTGGGTTCATCTATAAACAAGCATGAGGTAGCTCAATTAACAGGAGCGTGCTCTCACAAACGTGAGATACAGAACCAAGTAACGAGCAATCCTGAACTGTACGCAAATGCTTTCAGTGCTGATCAATCATTTCTCATCCCTTCCCAAAGCAAACAGAGCCGGTGCCATGTGGAACAGCACCAGCACTCCCAACTGTCACCAAAATAATCAGCTCACCTGTAGATTCCCCAGCCCAGCCGGCGCAGGGAAAGCTGGCAGCACAACACAGGCGTTGCCCGCTGGCCAGCCTGGCGAGGGGGGCTCAAGCACTGCCAACGCTCCCTCCCTTAGCGAGAGGCTGGAGTGCTGGGCTCACCACGGGCATGGTCACCCTCCTGGTGACTTCAACAGGCTTAGAGGCAGCACATGAAATTTAAATAAGAAGCCAGTTGATAGGTAATGCAACAGAGTTTAATTCTGAGATTTTTGGCATCACGGAGCTAAAATAAAAATAAATAAATAAATAAATAAAGGTAGGAGCTTCCTTGGCTGGTAGCAACAGAACGCTGCTCTCCTCCACAGCAAGCCCTGCTACAGGGACAGACACATCAAATCAGCATGTAAGCCACTAAAGAGTTCAACCTATTGATATCAGGCCATTGCTTCCCTGCTTCAGATAATTTCCATGCGTCTTCCTCTCCTTCCTAGACCTCCCATGGCAATAGCCTCTTTTTTTAAGCCTGCAGTATTCTCCTCAAGTACATCTGATCCCTTTCCACCTGACCTCCCCCCCGAAAAGCAATCCCAGCCTTGGGATATCTCTGCACTCCCCAGCAGCGAGAGCAGCACGACCAGCACTTGCAAATTACTCTATTGTGCCCCAAAACTGGCAGCCCAGGCTGCTTGCTGATGCATTGGGCTACAGAGAATATTCCTGTCCTGGCCCTCCATGTGCCAGTCTGGAACTGAGATGAAAGAGCAAGCCTAGCCAAAGCCGGTCTTTTACTAGACTGTGTGGGAATGCCAAAGGGATCGCCCCAAGGACATCAGGTTTGCCAGCCTGCCCTACTCTAAGATATCAGTGGGTTTTTATAGCATTCAAAATGTATAAAGAAGTTGCTGCTGCAGAACTGAGTTGAGTTTGGGGCTTCAAAAAGGAGGAAATTTTCACATCTGTCAGGTTAATTTAAATAAGGTTGGTTAGTCAGAGCAGTTCAGTGGTTTGGAAAGTCAAAATAAGTCCTTAAGAGATGAGTGGGGCCTCAGGGAAATCGATGATAAACACACTTGCCAGCAGGCTATGCAATTTACTATAACATATTATACACGAGTGTGAAAACCATGTATGTCTGCAATTTGCATGTGCACGCGCACATTCGCAAATCAAACTTTAAAGAAAGAGTGAGGGGTCTTTTGTCCCTTAACGTATTAGAGCTGAATGGATTTAATCAGCAGGTTGATAAATTATACGCCTGCTTAATTTGCTCAACTGCCAGGGCATAGATTTTGTGCAGTGTGTTGCAGTGTCTCTGGACAATGGATGAATGGCAGACCCACAGCCATGGAAATGGCACGCCTGGTCCTATCCACAAGCAGCTAACAGGCATGCATGGGTATTTCGTAACACAAATTTCCTACTGTGTGGTCCTTTGTTCATTGCAGGATATCTCCTGGCTTCAGTGTAGCCTCTACATTAGTCCTGCCTTAACACTTTTCACGCCATTTTAATGTCTTGAACTAAGTATATGTTTGAAGAATCTGTATCACAAATATAATCTTATCATTTATGCTGTATTTAGATATTATATTTGAGCTACAACAGAAAGATGTAACATTGAATTTTCCCCAGTATTTTACAGTATGCTTCAGAAGCCCAGGAAACCCAGGGTGATCTTTCCTTTCTACTTGAGCGTTTCTTTTTCTACCCAAGTGCTAGTTTGACTGGCTTTTCTGCATGTAAAACCATAAAGCAGCAAGTATTTCCAGGATTCATCCAGATGTACTAGCGGGTACATCTCAGGGTTCAAGCATCAGCTATTGATCTTTGCTCTTATACTTTCTTATAGTATTACTGCAGCCTCTAAATAACACGACTGAATTGCTAGACTATAAACACACCGTTTTTGTACAGATTCTCTGCAACAAAGATAGTAGGACCCAAATTACTGGGTAATTCAGCTTCTCCTAATACTGCATAGCATAGATCAAGCCACCAGATTGTGATCTCTTTTAGGCCAGTATAAATAACTAGATTACAAACTGTTGTAACAGAGATTGGAATCTGATCCACTGAGTACACACAGCTATCCTTGTTCATTTTCCCTGCAGTAATGGTAATACAAGATCCTCTGAGGCAGTGTGTGCTGCTAGGTAGGGAAACATGCTAGGTAAGTTCTCATCCTAGCCACCAGCCTGGCTATAAGACAACTCCTAATGGGCCTTTTTTCAGATTATCAGAGAGTCTCTGACAAGGGTTAAACTTGCCCACAAAGAATTAAATTTGGAAGACTTGGGGAATGTGGTTGTAAATTTTGTACGTTACAAAAAATCAAACAACATACAGAATAGGTGAATCCTGTGTTATTCGGAAGGAAAATGCACAAGAAGGTGAGACTGGACAGCATATGGTGGCAGCGACATTCTCTGAAGCCATCGGTACACTGTGATGTGTCCTGTGCAATCCCTACCTCTGCGCTCAGTACAGGTAGAACCTCGCTTTGCAGGAAAGAATCTCTTACTACTTTTGTTAAAGATATGTGAAAGAACTTACTAAATTCAAATAACTTCTTGCAGATATTTTAGTCCTGTGATATATTTTAGGTATGATTTAATTTAAAGAATGGAGACATTAATTGTATAGACAGTATATATAGTGCAAAAAAGTTTCTGACAGTGTAAGAAGCAGTGATTTGAGTATACATAAAATCAGGAGTCATTACTTCTATTGTTATTCTCCTGATTTGGTTTTGCTATTGTCTTTTACTTTCCTTTTGACACATAGCCATGTAAACTGAGTTGTAGTAAAAAGTTATAAATAAGCTACTGCCTCTGAAGCACACTAGAATACATCATGCTCACAGTCTGTACCTCCTTCACAAAGGAGGTTTTTCTGGGAAGCTTTGTTTCTCCTGCTTGCTGCTTCACTATGCAGTTGTTGCTGCAAAGTTGTTGCTGTGGAAGTTGTTCTTCTGATAGGAAGCTGACTTTTGTCGGTACACTGCACGCAACATCTTTCGCACAATAAATTTAAGAGAAGGTAACCTCATTATGCAATCATTCGTGTGAACATTAGGAAAGCTATTAAAATTTGATGTGATCGTTTATCACAAGCATAGTTATTACAAGTACTAATACAACAGATGTGATTATAGTTTACAAGTCAGTGCTACAAGAGTGGATGAGATGTTGGCAATTGTTGTTTGTCACACTTGGCTTAGAATTAATTCATATTAAATAATATTTTAAATGCATCATTTTGTTTTTTCCATTATGCTCCCAGATGGATGTCTGTCTTCTAATAGCCCACTGTTTATGTTCCATAAATAGTTGTAACTTCTAATGTTAAAATTTGTAAATTACCAAATAATGCCAAATATTACTATTCCACTTGTCAAACACAGTTTGATACAAAGAATTGGTTGCGCGTTTTTCAGAGTGCAGGGCACATTGTACGAGTTAACCAGCTTTACAAGGCAATGTTCCTTCTGGCTTGATACTAGAAAATATTTGTTCTGAAATGGTTTTATTTATTTATTTATAACAAAAAACCCCAATCCTACCATATGGTTTCATTTCAGATATGCGATGTCAGTCAGACATGCTCTGCTAACCAAGAACATTTGCCTGTCCTATGTCATCTATACAAACCTTTGTGTTCTGTGTTTACGTTTTGGACAGCTTCTTTTAGACATACATATTTGCTAATATCAAAATGCTAAATAAATCAATCACATGTCAGACCTTGTGTGAACAGTAACAGAAGATTGGGGGTCCCAGCATTAACGAAGTCAAGTGATTGACAGTTAATCATTTCCTACCTTGTAATCTATAAATAAGTTCATTTTTGCTTTCATCTAAATACCAGATTATATGCAGATAGCATCAGAAATACCTCTTCTACATTGTCATTTATAGTGACTCTTGCACTCAACTGATCCAATAGCCTCATTCATCAGATACTATAAAAAATATGCAGCTAAATAAGAGCACTTCATAAATTACCAGAACTAGTTTCTAAGGCCGTAATTGTTACCTTTAAATAACTATACAAGCAGAAACATGATCACTGTCAAATACAGGCAAACCCATAAAATTTAGCTTTTTTAATCCTTGGTGGTACCCATAATTCAAGCAGTTTCCCATCCTACATGTTCTACCTGGTTTCCAAAAACTGTTGCCATGTGCAAAATGTGGAGGTTCTTGAAAGATGTCCTTAAAACCATGATGAGAATGAGTCCAAATACCAGGCAGATAGAAAATGAAGTTTAAGGTTGTATGAAAATACCCCAGTCTTTGAGTTGCTCGGATAAAACGGAACAGATACCTCTCAGTATGAGGCTCTTTTTGAGAGAAGCTGAATTCATTGCAATCTCACTGCTTAATCCAAAGAGAAGAGAAACAGTTAGACCTATTTAGCAAAAGTATAAAACCGTATTTTCATCCTGCTGCTCTTCATGCACACAGAAAAACCACGAGGAACCACAGATGAGGATTACACTCAAGACTTCCAGGGACAGGAACAAAATTGGACTGTGTACTCCACACCTGCACCACCCCCTGCTGCCCGTCGCACCAGGGCTCCCGTCGCTCAGGTCCCTCCCCGAGGCTCCCTGCAGTGCCAGCCCTCCCCACCAGCTCCTGCTGGTGTTCACACTGATGGTCACCGGCACGTACTCCAGAGCTTACGAGCTGTGCACAGAAACATAAGCATGGTAAATGTTAACACACGTAAATCCGTAATGATTTATGAAGAAATGAAGAGGTAAAGCTAGGCCTCCTCATTGTTTTCAGTGAAGATACATCAATTATAAGGTTTTATACCTTAAATCAATTTTAAGGTTTTAGACAAGTTGTTTTTTTTTTTAATCTCTGACCACAGGAGTTAGAACTAGAGTAGGCCAGCTGCTACTTTCACTTCTGACAGACAAACACTGGGAAAAATTTTTTTTGTTCCACCCCAAATGACAACTTTAGGAGAAGAGAGGGACAAGAAGACTCTATGGCTTGACAGGTGTGGCATTCACTCTGGATATAGACAACCTAAGATCCTGTCCTTCCACCAATTAAACACAACAGGCGGTTCAGTCTGAATTTTACACATCTCTGTCAGCCACAGGCTTTCTGACTTAACAGGTATTTAGTTCTTTGCACAAAAGGGAAACTTGTAGTAGAGGAGTTTGAGAGCAGGAGCCTGCACTCGATGGGCCTTGGAAGGCAAGTTAGGCCTGAATATTCACATCATTAAAAACCAGACAGGAGCAAACTTGAGAAGCTGAGCTTCTGACTGACCAGTCTCTTATCAAGGTATCATCCATTATCACAGACATTAAACTATGTTTTATCAACTATTTACGGCAGAGTGTACAGTACACTTCCCTAGAAAAAGCCACAAATACCATACACAAATAAAATTGCACTCATTTCCAAATCTGCCTATTCTGCAGCCGGTTGCTCGTTCATGCACACAGCTCACGGAGACCATTCTGGCCGCTGTCCACACCTCCCCGCTCCAGCATCTACCCACTCTCCCCTCCTCCCAGTCGCCACCCGCTTCTGCATTACCTGCAGAGTGGCTGCAGAGTCACCCCAGGAGACAGCCGGGGGCACAGCCAGCAGCGCTGGGTGTATTTGCCCGCACTGACCACCCTGCCCTCTGTCTCAGGTAACTGCCAACACAGATCTCTTTCATCTGCCCTTGGTATGGCTAACGGTGTCTGTTTGCTTTGAAATGCTTGGGTTTGGAGACAGAACAAAGGGCGTGCTTCAGTGTTATGGAAATGTTATTAAAAGCCTTTTCAAGTTGCTTCTGCGGTAAAAAAAAAGAAAAGGGAGGTGAGTTTTGTTAACATATGTTATTTGCCAAGCAATGTACACAAAAACCTGATTAATTTAAAGTTACACTCACATATTTTAAGCAGTCTTAAATTTTTCATTTCCATTTTAAAAAATATATCCAAGCAGAGTTGCTTCAGTAATAAATTTTTAAGGTGGTGGGACATTTTACATCATACTGTTCTCCAGAGACTTTTCTTTGCATCTTGGGTTGTTCATTAAGCCAGGAATAGCAGAATAGGAAGGACTGTACAATACCGAGGAAAACATTTCTGGATCTGGACTCACTGGGCACAAACGTTGGAAGTGGTTGAAGAGGAAACAGGGAATTGGAGGCCCCGCACGCTGTTGAGCTGGCACACGCTTCAAGAACGAGGGCCAGTGTTGTCAGTGCTATACCACAGGGCTGCCCACAGCATGTTCACTACTACAGGCGGCTGCTGCAGTCAGAGTCTACGTAGAGTGCCAATAATGGCAAATAACCAATAATACCAATAACCAACAAAGGTTATTGGCAAAAGCAGAGAATTCAAATTCTTCTTCTTCTGCTCTGCTGCTGTGACCCTTGAGTGAGCCTTCCAACCCAGGCCTCGAGCATGCTCGCCTCCTGGCTGGTCTGTGGACTGAGATGATCTCCCCACTACTCCTTCCCTAAGAAACAGTTTATACTGTACTGATGCTGAAAAGACCAACCCTGCTTAAGCTAAGAGGCACCTCATATATAAAGATTTCCTACCCTTTTTGTGGATACATCAAGCCACCCTTTCACAGGACAGCATCTCTTGCCCTTCTAAAATTGTCACAAGAAAGTATTATAATAGACCAGTAAGCTACAAATCTGCACAGAATTTTTTATATAATGATGCACAGACTGCTTTACTTTTCAAGCTGCAAATCCAATGAAGTTTAATACACAGATGATATATAGAAAAGCCTTCATAGTCTGAGATTTAAGTCAGCAAGTTCTTGCAATTTGTTTTCAAAGACTGGGGACAATAAAAAGCATCTAACCTGCCTCTCCCCAACCGCACAGAGCGAGCAGAATGCGCAATGAAGCACTATCTGAATTGGTACTTGATGTGGAGTACGGCTACCAAAGCTGAAACTTTTGAGCTTTTGACAATTAGAGCTCTACCCTGCCGTCCTTATTCAGTGAAGCTGATGGGAGTTTTGCCTGAAATTGGTTCTGTGATGCCAGCAATGTGAGACTGCCATGAATATTTTAAAGTAAAGGAGTTGGAATATTCTAATGATCTTATGTAAATCTAGTCTGAGAATTTCATTGGAAATTTTTTTGAATGGGTCATTAAGCAGGGGAGAAAAGGTTGGAAAACAGCCTGAAAAGGAGAACATTTTCAAAAGCCAAAATACTCCCTCCATTCTTCAGAGCCGTCCAATTAGCCTAGCTTGGGGAAGTCAAAGAAGAACAAAGTGACAGAGCATCAAGTATATGAGCAACTATAGGCAGACCCTCCAGTTTGTCAGGAGGCAGCAGAAAGTCAGTAATATGTAATTAACATGCTTAAACAATAAATTTGAACCTTAGATGCCTTAAAAAATACCTAAGATTTAGCATTTTTCTCCTTATCATTAGTGCTAAAAACAGAAGTCCTGCAAAAATTCAAGATTAAGCAACAGTAAGAAGGGTAGCAGTGATGCCACTGGTGAGAGTGCAAGCACCTCATGGCCCCTTCGGGCCACAGCACCTGGCTCACCTGAAGCATTCACCAACGCAGAGGCTGGCGCAGGATACCTGTTTCATTAGCTGCTCAACTAATTCTTCTTGTCTTGTGAAGCAGCACAAATATTTCTCAAGGAATTTCTTTTAAAAAAAAAAAAACAAACAAAACAAACCAAAAAACTGTCCTTGGCAGCTGAAGGACTTTTCATGCCTGATTTCCTCAGTCTTTATGTGAATGCATACTATTATTTGTAATGTGGGAAGAGCATATTTATGAATATTTTTGGTGAAAAGGTGATTAGGATAAAGCTATATATGCACAGTAGGCAAACAGTTTTACAGCATGCATCTGGCACAGCTCACTCATTAAATGTCATCAGTTTTCTGTTGACTTTTCTCTTGAAGATTTATTCCAGAAGCAGCACTATGTCAGCAGCATCTACGCTGCATTAGCAATTACTTATATGTATTTGGAATGTTGCAAT
This sequence comes from Nipponia nippon, assembly GCF_047370975.1. Classification (NCBI taxonomy): domain Eukaryota; kingdom Metazoa; phylum Chordata; class Aves; order Pelecaniformes; family Threskiornithidae; genus Nipponia; species Nipponia nippon. The sequence goes on from NW_028262391.1 coordinate 42,883,347, forward strand.
AAATAAATACTTATTCAGCACATGTCTGGGTAAAGGACTTTTCTTTGCTATAAGGTCTTATTTAGCTATCCTCAGAACCATAAACGCTCTCCAGGCCTATTCCTCTCCTGCAGAGCTGCTATAGTAGGTTTTCTCTCAGGTTCATGAGTTTCAGGCTAAGGACTGACTGATGGCAGGCACCCTGTGCGCAGGTTTAATTGCCATCATTGCTTCTTCAGGGAGACAGAAGGCATCGGTAACTGGGATACATTCAGGACATCTTCCCACATACTGACACAAGAGAATATTTTTCTCTAATTCCTGCTGAAAAAGTTCTCTTCCTATCTGGTCCTCATCACCGTAGCACAATAACCAAGTTCCTCACAACCTCCAAGATGCCACCTTTACCTCCATGAGGTAAAAAAGAGCCATTATCCTCATTTGGTAGCAGGCAACTGAGGTTCTGCAAGGTTAACTGTCCCCACCAAGGCCACAGTGACAGCAGACAGTGTGCAACACTGCATGTCCAGTCCACATTTAGCTGGTCAAGCAGCAGTCACATAATCATTGTAAAAGAGACCACAGAACAGTAGCAGTGCACAGATTTAGGAGCCTTCCCTCTGTATTTCTAGGGATCAGCAAATTTTTCAATGAAACAGTCATCTGAAAGACTTGGATCATTAAAATGGATCAGCTCTTACACATGCTGAATTAGCTGAATACCTGAATTAGCTTCAAAGTGGTAGATGTCTTTGAAGCAACAATGCTAGTATAAATACCAAATGATTTTTTACGAGAAAAAAATAAAGTTTTCGTGGTTTTACCTAGAGGTAGTGCTGATGCCAGCAATTCTGGGAAAAGACAAGTTTGGGTTTATGTGACAAGCAAATCTTCACAAATTACACAGGCTGCTTTGTCAGAAAATGATGATCTGCTGAAATTATTCATGCAATATACAGATAAGATCTGGGACCATTCCAGTGATTTAATAAGACAAGGACAATGCCAAGTACAAACAGAAGTAAAGTTTGGAAAAAACCCGTAGCAGTTGAGCCTCTTGCGAATAGCTAATCCAGATGCTTAAACCAGAAATCGATCAAGATTGATATTATCCCTGGTAACATACTTGGAGACTTCACAGAGAACTCAAAATATAGGGAAGATGGCATTTATGTGTGCTAGAGAGAGAATTAATATTCAAAGATGTGCTCATGATAGACAAAAGTATTTAGACTGTTTTCAGTGAGAATTAAGGGACCTAGAAAACTAAATGATACTCAGAAAACTGAGTAAAAAAGCAATTTCAGTGACATGTTGTGAAAAATAACTAAAATGGGTCAGAAAAAGTTTACCTAAACCACCAGTTACAGATCAGATACTTGGGAACGTCATTCTCTATGCTTCTGATCGAGAAACCCAGATTCCTCTCTGGTTCTTTTCCTGATCGCAAGTGTCTGCTTTGGCCTCTAACAGAATACTCTCCTAAATGAGGCTCATAAAGCAAAATAACACTTCCCAGTCATACTTCAAAAGGTAAACGTGTAATGGGAGATGGCAACTGAATACAAAATGACTTAGCGTAAAGACATCTAGTATGTTTCCTACATAAATACAATGGTTGAAAATACCACACTGATTAGGAAGTTCATAGTTTTGCACACCATTAAGCGTCAGAAGCTTTTTTTTCATTCTTGTTAGGAATTAGGGAGTAGAAAAGAATTCTCTATACTATTGATAGGGATGGAAACTGTTGCCTATATTTAGACATTACAATAATCTCCTTTTCACAATCCTTTAAATAGGTCAGCATGTGTATTGGATATTTATAAACTGGTTCATTAGTTGATTGCTTCTTCCTTCCCTCCCACATCAAGTTACACAAAGAATGAACAAGAGCAAGAAGACTCACCAAGGGCCAAGGTATTATTGATCATAATCCTAACATTATAATGTCAACTCCTTACATTTACTACTGTACTAAATATTAATAAGAGTTACCTCTAAGTTATTGGCATTATTACAGAAATAAATTGAATATATTTCTGTATAAATTCCACCCTTCCATCCTGCGAATATCGGTGCATGTTAAATATTTGAATTTTCACTGCATTAAAGGTTCTAAAGTTCAACAGTAATTAGTGCAATCAGGTGCCAAATGATTCAATTCCCAGGAGACCAGTATTATAGAATGAACTATGGCAAAATTCCAGGGACTGAATCTATAGTATAATTAGTATAAAACTCACATTTTTAGCATAATGTAATAATTACATAATTTGTTCTGTGGACTTTGCAAAGCACTACCTATAAAATAATTTTTAAAGCACCTTAATTTGACAAAAATAAGAGTTAAATTATCTTATAATGCTGATGTTAATGTTTGAGGGAGAATGCAAATTACCTTAGGAAAAAGCCTAGTTTAGTCGGGTAGATGTTACTGCAGTACAATTCAGAAATCAAAATTACAGAACTGTAAGTACTGTCTAATTTTCCTTAGTATTTACTCTAACTCTCATTTTCCTCCCACCAGACTCATTTCTGTTTCACATGTTTGATAATGAACAGGCTACCAGCGAGAGGTAGTACTTCAGAAACAAGAGCATACCCATCGATTAACCAAAGGAAAATAACTAAACTGTATGCAGTAATTAGCAGCCATAAATTCAAAATCTAATTTTAGATTCTTGATTCTGGAAAGCCTGACAAATAGTTATGATCTCACTCACATGAACACTGCTAAGGGATCATTGAGACAACATAGTTAAGACCTTGCATATTAGGAATATTTGATTCCAAAGGTGCATTCAAAGATCCCTAGTGCTTATCTGTCATTAAAAAAAAAAAAAATCTCCAAAGATAATATTTTAATCAAAGCAATATCATTTCCTTGAATACACAATAGGTGCTTCTTTCACAGTCTCTCAAGCAGTGGTCCATTCAGACTGACCTTAAATAACAGCGGTTGTATAAAGAGCAGTTTTGTGAGCACCAGGATTAATGAAACCCTGGTTTCCTACAGATTTGTGTGTCATGGTTGACTGAAGAACTGAGCTGCTCAGGCTGAAGCTTTTCTCACAGTTGGGGCATTTATTAAGTCTTTCTGCCTTGCAAATTCTTGGACGCTATCTGGCGTGAGAGCTCACGCTGCCACCTTCCCTTAGTGCAGGCATTTACAGGGCTTTTTTACTCAGTTGCCCATTTCAATGAAGCTGGTAAGAGTGTAATTATTGCTCAGACCCCTTCCGCTCCTTTTACTTGATACTGGCTAGTGGGTTCAACAGTTATTAGGGGCAGGAAAACACACATAGATACACAGTACGCTTGTATAAGTCTTTTCTCCACATAAAACTAAGTTTTTAAAACAAGCAACTGTATGGACCATGCATGCAGTGGCACAAGCAGAGAAAGACTGCATAGGGTACTCTGGGTGAGTATAAATATTGTGCAGCTGCTTGCTGTCAGTGTTATGACTTGAAACACACAACTAACAGCTTCCTTCTGCCCTACTCCCCATTCTTTATTCCATGTCCTTCAAGCTTGTTAGGGTTGTCCACCGTGGGAATCCATGTGGCACCTTTGAATCCTACTCACTCCCAAAGCATGTTAGAGTTCAACCATTCCCCCCAAGTAGCCTCAAAGGGAAATATCATTACAACTTATGACAAATGATACACTGATGAAAGTTGTCTTCATCATTTCATATTGCTGGGACCCATTTTTCTAATCTTTCTCAGGAGAAGCTTACATCATGTTACATCAAGTTAAATAATCACCTAATCGAAATGAAACCGCAATGTGCATGTACTCAGTATGCCACTTAGTTGTTTTCCCCAGCTAAGAAAATTGACGGGGTGTGCACTGTGCCAGGCTGATTAGTACTTAAAATGAACTAACCTGAACATATTAGTTCTGTCAAGAGCTGCATTTTTTATGAGCAAGATTCACAAAACATTCATAAAATATGGTATCTAAACTGCAATTTGTTTGATTGATAATTCAATATCTTTTAGGATCCTTTTTTTTCCTCCTGAAAAAGGTTCACCACTTCTAATGAAGTATACTGTGCCTTTAATCAAATGTCAGGTTTGAACATCTCCGCTCAAGTCCTTTGGTGGAACGCATTTGGCAATTCAGGGCATGTCAAATTGAATAGACCCGTAACGGTCTAGTAGAGGAAGAGAGCTCCCAAATATGTTCTCCTCCTTCAAGGTTATCTTGTAGATTGCAGATTAGATGTTCATTTGCCTTGGCTTATGTCAGGGAGCACTGTCCTAGACTTTAAGAAGGACTTCTGTTCCCTCAAAGTGCAGACTGTGCTATATTTAAGGCTGAAATCTTGAGCAAAACTAGATAACTTGGGGGAGAAAGACGGTATGAACTAGCCCGTGTTTCCTCCTCACATTCAGCTACTTTCCTACCACTGCAACACTTCAGCTGAGTCTCACAGTAAAAATCTCTCGTCCTCCTCCCAGAGAAGGTTTATGTAAATCTTAATTACCACATCACAGTTTCAATATTTACTGACACGCTGTAAATCCATTGTGTACAAAGCAGACTAGGATCCAATAATACAGAGGCATTGTTTAATTATATGTTTATTAGAGCAGTAAAACTAATAATCCCCAGTAAAATCTTTGAAAATTATCCAATCATGATAGAGTAATCACTCTCCTTTCAGCACAGGATAAAAGCACAGCAAACAGACATTGCTGTATCACAAAGCTGTATCAGGCACAGTTACGCGGCCCCCAAGCCCAATTCATACTGCCAGCCTCACACAATCAACATATTTAAAAACACGCATTAGAAAAGCAATTGAATAATTCAAGTTTTGGTGCCTATATCAATTATTTCGTTTCAGGGAATGGATTCTAGAAGCTCATTTTATACACACAGCGCTGATCCAAAGCCAACAACAGTTAGGGGAGTCTTTCCTTTGTATCAGCTCCCTATGGATGAGGCCAATCCCGAGAAGCCCCCTCTGTGGCAATTCATCAGGTTTCTGGCAAGATTTTTTTCACACGTACAGGATACGTCCCTGTTCAGACAGAATAACATAAGGGCATTTTGCTTTTTGCAGGTGTACTGTGCACATGTCCTCTTGGTTACAGTGTCCCACAGTGCATAAAAGAATGCAAGCTGGCCATGTAAAAGAGAAAATGTATATTTATCACAGGCTTTCCCTATAAATTATTTCTAATGGGGAGGAGAACACTTAATACAACATGCATGTATTTTTCCATGTGGAGACAAAGCATCAATGTCTCTTTATCCGCTTGTGAGTTAAGAAGCTGTTCTTTAGCTTGTGGGATGTGGCTGTTGCTAAGACAACTGCGGTGCAGCCACTTACAATGTCCGTGATCATGCACCACAAGCTGTAATTTACCCACAGGTTCCTCATTTATTAGAGCAGAGAAACAGCAGGACAGTTGCTGCACCGTGTTCCACATGATGCAGCGTGGTATGAGTGACTGTCACTACCTGCTCTGGGTCTGAACTGATGCTGCATTTGAAAGGAAACCATATACTGCAATAAATGCTTTGTCAAAGCGAAGTGTAACCTCTGAGCCTGGGAAGGGAAATGAAGGAAAGCCCTACTACTTTGCAATTGCCTCACATAAAATACAACTTTCCATATTATAGACTTTTGAAGTACTTACTAGATTTTGGTGCATGCCTTGTAATGAGATCTAAATGTAAGAGTCATTCAGAGCCTGGGGAAACAAGCAAAAAACAGCAGAGTCTGGGGCTTTACATTTGGTCAGTCCATTGCATGGCAAGGAACAGGTTAGGCATTAGGATTCTCATGCAGAGCAAACAGTACTGCATGTAGTGGGTTTTGCCACTTGGGAGGATGAGCTAACATCAAAACTTCTTTCCTCTGTGGATGGTCTGCACTGTGCTGTTCACTTTCTGAGAACACCTCCAGGATCTGTCACCAACGTTACAGTGTCCAAACTTGTCATGGGGAGCACGCCTACAGTAAATCCTTACCTACTGCTAATAGGTTTCTACAATGCACAGAATTAATTTGGTCAGCGTAGTCTTAAATTCCTGTGCTGCCTAAGATATAAAATTATCTGGGGGGCATTTCTAAAGCCTGTGTGTTATAATCCTATGTCCATGCAAAAGTAAATGGTAAGTCACTTACTAAATGTTCATAAGATCAGAGGATGAGGAGAGACGTATGTGTTATGTATGGGTTGGGCTGAGCAATCACCTGCTTTCCTAAAGGCATGACTGGAAGAAATGCTGGGCCTGAGGCTGGAGAGAAAGGCAATATAAGAGGCTAACCAGACAAGAGAAACAGAAGAGCACATGAACACACACAGATTACTATCCATTGGAGGAGCTATTAGGGCAGCAGCACCTGCCATCTGAATTCAGTAAAGGACCTTGATAGATTTGAATTTCAGTTTTAAAAACTTCACAGCACTTGCAGAGCACAATGGTGTCATATTGTCACTGCAATGACACCAAGACACACAGAAAAGCCTGCTTCTTGTCTTGTTTTGTATATCCAGTCTTAATAGACATGCACCTTGTGTTCAGTAGCGTGCCAGTACTGAGCAGTCATGTCTGCATTACCACTGATAACAAGCATCAGTGAGGGAAGAACTGAAAGACAACTATAGAAGATAACTCTGAAATGCATGTCAAATATTCATTTCCTTGTAATCCAGTACTTCCATTTCTTTCTTAGAGTCCCACACGTAGTCAAGACATTTGTAAGTACATGTTCCTACTCAGATTTTCATGTGGACAACAACTAAGCCAGTCATGTTATTCGAACAACGGTTCACACTCTACGGTATACAAGTCTTTAAGATTCTTCTTCCACCTCCTTGTTTTGGCACGTATTTATTCCGTGCATAACTATTTTAGTTTACTGCAATAAAATCCATTCTCCTTAAGGCACATTCTCTAATGAACAAATAAAAATGTTATTTTGTTCAGAATGTGTTATGAACAGCTTAGTATCAATTTTAAAGAAGTGTGACTAGCTTCTTAATGGCTTTTTATTTCAGTTATTTCTAGCTGCAACTAAGCAAGAAAAATGCTTTAAAATCATTCTTATTAAAGCATTTTGAAAGGTTTTTAGCAACGCTTAGATGTGCCATCAGTATAACATTTTAAATAACACACCTAAAAATAGAACTGTTTCTAGAGATCGTATGGGAATCATGCTGTAAGGCGAATATGCTTATGATAAAAAAAGAGTTCCTATACATATACTTAGCTTCATAAAGCCACTTGAGAATCCCAGCTTAGATACAGGAAAGTTATGTACCTTAGTCCTTATTTATGGTACTTTAAAATCAAACTGATCTTCCAAGCTACTCATGTTTGAATGCTCCAGTTAAGTCCATGGATGTTGCTAAAGGTTCAGCACTTTGGGAAAATTCCTGTCTTGAAGGGCCCCAATTTCAGATTTAGCTTTTGAGTATTTTTTCCATAGTGGAGTCACAGTGGAATCCAGTATATCTGAACTCAAGTAACTAGCCCAAGTTTTCCTGCAGTGACTCACTTTTCCTAGGCTTCAACATATACTTTGATCAATCTTTTCATTCCCTGATTTCAGCTTCATAATGGAGTTCCCCAAACTCCACTGAACTCTGTGGGATTGCTGAGCATGAAAGAAACGCCAGAGCAGTGGGTGAGGTACACATATATGTCCCACTGAAAGTCTTCCTCCTGATGCTCCTTCCTGCATTACTTGCTTTTTTCCCCAAGAAACATCCAGTAGCTTAAACAGGTATATGTTAGAGCAATACATTAACTGAGAACTGAATTAATCCTATTCTGACTCCATTTGTTTCAAATGTACTTCAGTTACAATTGGCTCTTAAAATGATACAAATATGCAAATAAAAGGAGTGTTTCCTCTTTCTCTCTATTTTCTTTTCAAATAGGTCTAGTATACAGTCATTCATTTACCCACTCTTACATTTCCCTGTCATCACTGTAGCTGAGCAACTTCTACAAAAAACAGATAAGACAAGTTGGGCTCCACGGATTATCTGGTTCTTATTTTTCATAGTATGACAGAACCCAGTTCAAGAGAGAGAAAAACTTTATTTTTAGGTAAAGGAGAGTGTGTGTTTGACACTCTTCAAACCGTTGTGGTCTACCCAACTGGAAATACCTACTCTAGTAATGTCTATTAGTAAATGAAGACCCAAGCCTATCTCCAGGATTTCTGTCCCTTACATTCCCCCAACGGCTTGTAAGATGATAGATCATGATGTCCGAGTATACCAAACATTGTCCAGAAGACTTCAAAACACAACCTTTACCATAGAATTTGCAACTGTTCAAGAGCATGGTCAAGCTCTCCTTGAAATACAATGGAAGAGCAAAGTTCATATCAAGCATAAGTGGTAGGTCCTTCATTTTCCTCATAACAGTACCTATAAATAAGCAATATTCAGCTCAAGGTCTGTCATAATTTTAAAAAAAAAAAAAAAATTGCAACCAGTATAAAAGAAACTAGAGAACGTCTCATGTGTCCCCTAACTACAGGAGCCATTCTTAGAAAGAATGACTGCTGCTTCTTCTACCTGGCTGGACAGCTGATGATGATGAATTTTGGCATGGATGGTATTAATGATAGTCTATTTCTGTGAAAAGACAGAAGCTGAGTCCTGTCTGCACCTATGTTTTGAGATTATGGTATAGATTGCTGTCTTCTTCCTGAAGGAAGAACAAAAAAAATACTCCTAAATTCACATAGATGCGTGTATTCAGCTTTCTATACATCACTCTCTATTTTTATTTTTTTAATTTTAAGCACAGTATGTAATTTCTATTTATCAACAACCTGAATACCCTTCTAAGTTATTACATTTAAAAATCCATTCAAGAATATGATACGTAATTCAGTTTGAGAAAACATGATGCATTAAGATATTCCATTAAATCCTTACAAGCATCTTGTCTGTCAGTAAGAAAGTACTGAACATTATTCTGGTGCATCCTGACTTCCCATCTTCTACTCAGTCAGAAAGAAAGGAGTTCATTCCAGTACAGAAGAGCAAGGTCCACTAATTTCATTCCTTTCTTATTGACTCTTTCTTTGGTTTAAATCAGTTTACAGAGAGGGTGCTTTGTTTCGGGAATTGAATCACAGTTTCTCTTTGGAAAGGCAACCCCTGTCAATCTTATACATATGAAAGGGGTCATGAAAATTCATATCTGCTTGGATCCCTGTAGGGTGATATTTATCTCTGTTGGGTCAACTGCAAAAGTACTCAATACAAAAGTAAAAGGATGTTATAAATGTCAGTAAAGGCTGGACGAGGAGTGGTTAGAAATAAAATGAGATGAAATGGAGTAGACAGCCCTGAAAAGTGCAAGATTTCTTTTTATAATTATACAGATGAAAATTGTGTATATACAAATTTGTATTTGAAGGGACGTATTTATAAGTAGTAAGTCAATAATTCAAGGACGAGAGAGGTAGCAGTGAATAACTCAGAAGACCAGAGACAGACAGCAGAGGCCGAAAGATCTGTTGGGCTGCATTTTTGACTGATGGAAGCATTGATGTTGGGAGGGGGGGGGAGTAGATTTCATAAAGAGAATTGAGTTTTTAAACTCGTCCAAAACAACAAAGGATTTTCACTTCTTTGGAGAATGAAGCTTGATGGTATCAAAAGTAATATTATTATTAGGTGGGGTTGAGAATCTCCATTCTCTCACACTCATGTGTTGCTTCCCATCGCCCACTCCCGGCAGGCTTCATTCCTTCCTCATGGCATCTTAGCATGGAGCCTCTCTGACAAAGCAGGTCCCGGACAATGGCAAGAGGAGAAGGGAAGGAGAAAGAAAAGAATTGGGGGGGGGGGGGGGGGAAGAAATTTCACTTGCATATTACGCAAGAAAAAAGTTTTGTGGTGGTTTGTTTTGGGTTTTTTTTGGACAACCTAATATTCAGTCATCATAGTGATATGACATGGCAACTAGCAAGAGCAGGTCAAAAGAAAAGGATAGAAAGGAGTTGCTAAAAGGGAGTTCAGGCACCTAACAGCCACCAAGGAAAATTCATCACCCAAGACTAAAGCTCAAACTTCCAAAGGCATGTAAATTTCCAAAATTAGGCATCTACATTTGTTTCAGTCTCCTGTGAAAATACAAAACCTATTTATTGACAGAGAAGATTCTTTAAATGTAGCTGTTAAGTTAATTATTCATGGCATTTAAAAACATGACAACATTGGGCTTTCCTCCATTGGTAACACTGGTGCACCTTGGTAGAAGAAAGGAAAGAATAAATGACTATGAAGATCTTTTTCCATCTAAGTGGTATTTTCCATCTGTAGTATTTTCCACCTAAGTGTCTACCACCAACAAAATCCAGATCATCAAAGAGCTTGCTATGAGTCTGAAACGTCCCAAATAAAAACAGATGAGTTAAACTGCAAATCCCTGAATGCAGTTAAGGGTCTTCACAGTTCAGTAAATTACTCCACTAATGGAGGGACTGTAACAAAAATGGCGTAAATAACTTTTCAATAACCATCACCAGTGAACTTTCAAAAGGAACTAATTTTTAAAGTGTCTTAATTAAAAACAAATATAAAGTATTCCTACAGAGCAACTGCAGGATTCTTTATGTCTGACATGCCTTCACTAATGAGAAAAGATAATGGAGTTAATTTTTATGAAAGTTCTTGTCATCTAATACTATTAAATTGGACCGGCTTTCAAGGGACTCATAAGCAATTTATTGAAACTGAATTAAAAGGTTCGTGTACTGAATTATAAGTAGTATAAAATTTTGAAACAGAGGCACAGAGAACATTTCTGGCTCCTGTTATTATTTACTATGCAAAATACATACCTTGTGTTATTCATTTTTATATTACCAAGTTATACTTGAAAGAATATTGATTCCCATGTAATAAATGAAATGGCAGCAAAAACGCGAGAATTGAAGAAATCTATTTTATGTGTTCGTAAGAAGGACATATACATTAGAGTCTGGTGCTTGAGGAACACTTACAAGTCTATGCTTATAACATTCAAAAAAAGGTTATTTCTTCCATTCAGCAAACCACAAAATATTAGCTATTTGTTCAAATAAAGGACAATATTTTTAATAGTTGTCTTTTTTAAATTAGTTTTTTTAATATTTATCATCAGTAGTATGGGAACTTCCTAGTACGTTGAAATAAAAAAAGCATTTCTGGATTTAGTTATGAAATACTGATAAAATAAAAAAATGAAATGCAAATAGATTAGATATTTTCAGTGCAGACTGCACAGTAACGATTTAGACATATAAAGAAGTGGTCGCATAGGATGAGAACCATTTCTGAAATGGTTACTCTCTCCTATTTCTGAAGTTCACATGTAATCAATGAAAAGGTTTAACTTACTTTTTTGGCAAGGTGTCCTTTTGTTATCTCAGCAACTGGTAAGCATTTTAACAGTAGCATATTGCCATTTCTTTCAGGGGAAATAACATTAGAAGATAAGAGCAGCTGACATATTGCACATGAGCATCATTCATTAGCATACAGAAAAGGAAAATCCAGCGGTAGAAGTGTAATTTTGTTTATTACAGATTCAACAGATTTCTGTTTTACTCACAAGGATTCAGTGAGAAGTTTTGGTACTAGTCAAATTCTCTCCTCTCTTGCCCCCAAAAGCAGCTGATGCCAACCGGCTTGCCATGTTTCATCCATCTCCAGAACTGTGTACCTTCTCTACCATGATCTGGCCCACACAGACTTTACATTTCATCCAACTAGGTTTGAGAATACTATAAAAAGCTATAACCAGCACAGTTTTGTACAAAATTGGTTTTTGCTATTAAAGCTTTGTGCTGCTGTAGGAGCATAAAAACACCATAACGGACATATAGCTTTATAATTTTTTAACATTTTTAAAAACAGCTATTTTTCCTCAGTTGCCTATTGTCATGTTGTCCTGCTCTCATCTTGCATATATTTTGGTGACTTTTTTGTAATGAATTCTGTGCCCTTGATGAGTATTTTCCTTTTTTCCCCTGTCCTATTCTTTTTCTCTCTCCCCAAAAAAGGTGTGCAGTTTAATTTATTCAAAGCAGAAAAAAAAAATAACTGAATGGAATTCTATGAGGTTTTCAATTTTTTTTTTTATTATTATTTTTTTTCAGGAGGGTCAGATATTGAGCCTTACTAACCTTGACATTGTCACTTTAACTTAAGACTTGTAAGCAAAGTGGTTGCCTTGCAAACAGCACATATGGGCCATTTTAAACAAAAACTGACACGGTCAGCAAACACATCCAACTGAAATGAAAACAGTCTCTGAAAAGCACTAGTTATGGAAAGAGAGCAATTTCAGACAGCAGGAGCCAGAAGAAAGAGTGCTGTGAAGGTACCTGCAAAAAGGGGGGATCTATAGTACATTCATTTAGTAAAGGCCAGTACCGCACTGCTCCTGGAGTGAAAAATTTAGATGCTAAAGTAGAGGCCTGGCATGCAAGCCACTTTCAGAAATGAAAACAGTGGTTTTCAAAGAAAATTATTAAAAAGCAAAGCTAGCTTTTACCATTAAATAGCTTGATTTGATGTTAAAGGTCTTACGCTCCACTGCAAAGCATCCAAACAGCAACACTGACCAGTATCCAAACTACAACGCCGTGTATATACAAACATCTGAGGGTACCAGTTTTGTAAAGACCTTGGAGAGGAGAGCTATAATCAGATGGTGATTAAACCATTTCTTATGACTTAATAAGCAATAAAAATGGTGCAGTAGAGACACTGTGAACTGATTAAATAAAAAGGTGTCAGAAGCAGCACTGAGGATATGAGAGAGGAAGAAATTTAAGCATTTGGCTAAGCATTTTAACTCTCTCCCCATACACACTTCTCTATCACAACAAAGTCTGCAGTGTGACTCCCCACAATTTAGCCTACAGATCAACCTCAGAGCAAATTGGCTCACTGTGCTCTAAAGAGAAATGGAAATTACTTTCTTCCCTACACTGAAAGTGATAAAATTTACCCGTAATATGAATCATTTGACTGATTCCAAATCTCCTAGTCAGACATTTTTACTGATAGGATAAGTATAAATGTTTCTATTTAAGGAATGATTTTATAACCTGTTATCAAAATTAGGATTTTTTTTTTTTTTTTTTTACAAGCAAACAGCACTCTGAAAGAGGGAAATATTTTGTACCAATCTGTCAAACACTATGCTTTGTTAAGGTAGGAGAAAGCCAGCAGTGAGTGCTGGGAAGGTGAACTGAATAGCATTAGCTACCTAGGAGTGACAGCCAGGTGCAGCTGAGCGATGCTCCTGGGGAGACGTTCCTGTGCTTCCACTGCCCTCCCTCCCCCTGCATTACAGCCCTGCTGAACAGGCACCTGAACAGGCACAACTGCAGAACTACAGAAGGGGGGGAAAGCTTCCCTGATACCACAGAAAACGCAAGGAACTACACCCCAGATAGAAAACTCTTAGCCATTGCCAGCCCTGCTTTGCTCCAATTTTACTGCAAGCCAGCCCTCAGCTGGAATCAATAGGGTAAAATAAGCATAAACCCAAGAGTGACAAACCATACACCCGTTGGGCTCACCTGAAAGCAAAACCCTGTTGTATGATCTATTTACAAAGTCAAATGTGATTTAGACTGCAAGCGTATGTGGTTTTCCAAAATAATACTTCCAGGATATCTCATTCTTTGTCTTACAAGAAGAAGAAGAGAGAGCAAAGAGAGCAGGGTCCCGGGGCTGTAGGCTGGTGTCCGTTTGTGCTGGCTGTTGCACAGACACAGAGCACGTAAGAATTTACAAACTAAACCAACAAGGCAGACAAAAGGTGTGTCCAAGGAGCTGAATTTGCCCTCATTTTTATATAGGGGAACTGGGCCACAGGGAAATTAAATAACTTGTTGTTCTTCAACCAAGGAGTGTGCTCAGAGCTGTGAAAAGAAATCAAATCTACTGAATCCTTCCACTTCAGACTTTACCTGCTGAACTTTCTTTCCAAATCCCTTGGATAGTGCAGGTGTTTTGCCCTTGATTACATTACTTGGTTTTCTTTACACTAGAGAATTTTCAATGAATTAAGTGTCTCAACTGAACCTAAAGTTTTCATCTGAAACCATTTTGTTAATGAGCAAGTGAAATATTTTCTAGGGCATTATGTAGAACCCTAGCACCAGCATTGCCTATGGCTCTCGCCCAGGGCACTCCGAACAGCCACTCTCTGGTCACGGTCACTTCATACTGTGGGAAAACTCTGAAGAGCCACAAGAAAGATGAAAACAGGTAGCCTTTGGGAAGGATTCTGGAAGCTAGAAAAACAGTGCAAAAGTTTTTACTGTTCTAAACACAAGATCCCTCTGAATCCTACCCAAATGCCTGGCCCTGCTGAAGCAGGCAGAAATGCCAACGCCTGTTCTCCTTACGGCTGCACAACTCAAAGTGGAAGAATTAGACCACAAGTACAGCTCCTGACCCTTGACACAAAATAAAAGGTAGATGCGAAAACAAACAAAAATGCATTTTCCATACTGACAATGCCAATTTACGTGTGTTTAATCTAAAGGCACACAACATGCTTCTAAAAAGGAATTGGGGGAGTGGGGTTAAAGGGCCACAGATGTCTCTTGCACTGCACTCTCAAAAAGCTGAGCTGATTTTTAAACCACTCCACGTATACTTTCTGTAGTATTTCCAAAATCTTCTTCCCAATCTTCTTTCCCAAGATGCTACATGGTCATACACAGGCTAAGTTTTGAAAATTACTCCAAAAAATGCTTCAATCTGCAGTAGTTATGTTTACAAAGAAGAATTTTAAACCTGTCAAGGTCTGTAACACTGCAAGATGAGAAACTCCTGGATGTTTTAAAAAATGAAATAAGTGGCTGCATACTTGACTGGCCCAAAAAATTCAGCTTCTACTGCAAAGCACATTGAAGCTACAAGAAAGACTTCTGTTAGCTTTTGTGGGTTATAATGCCAGTTTTTGTACATCTGCAGCATTTGGTGCCAAGTTATAGATGGGACAGAAATCATTGGCCAATGTTACATCATTTTATTGGTTACATTTCATGTTTTACTTTAATTTTAACACAGTCTCTGGCACTGTATTTCACATTAAGAGTAACGTATTTTTACGTTTCCTCCACAGTTCATTACAAAGAGCATTCAACAATTTGTTGCTGTATTACTGGCACCGATTTTACCAATTCAGACTGCTTTTATGAAAGGCTTGCTTTTAATTTCAAGTAGAATGCAAATTAGGATAGATATTAGACTACAGCAAGCTCAAAAGCTTTCATGACAAAGATCACTAAAGCTGCCAGGCTGATAAAACTGGGAACTGATATTCTGTATTTATCTGCATAGAAGATGCAGCTGAGAAAACAAACCTCAACATCTTCCTATGCCATAAACCATGCCTCACCTGTCATTCAAACCAGCTGATCCAGAGGCGAGGGAAGGTGACCAGCTCAAGTCTCTTCTGCTCTATCAAAAGTGCATCCCAGTTGCAATGACTATGCTTTGTTAGCAAAATTTACTAGCACCCAAAAGTTGAAGCAAAAATCAAACTATTGAATTTAGACTCCCATCTTCTAGCATTATTTTAAATCGGTGCCCATTCAGAAATATTTTGAGAAACAATGAAAAAGCAGCCGGGATACATATCTTTCCGAAATATTTGCATAATGAAAAGATCTTCCTTTGGGCATACGCAGTCAATTCTTGATGCCACATGATCTCTTTTTACTATAGTATTGACACAAATTACATGAGAGGCATTACAGATTTGATTTGGGGAACAATTAATTTACACCTTCTGAAGCAATTTGTGTTGCTCAGTTTTAATCTAAGTAAAAACTACACAAACACATTCTCAAAATACAGATGAGGAAACCTGGTATCTCTTATAAAACCGAACCCGCATATTGCTAAGAGGGCATTTCAGACTACAGCAGGTACCCTTAGCAGATGGTAAGTCGCTGACAGCTTTAGATGTTCTAAATTAAATGAATCAAGATACCACTTGTTCCAAGTGAGTGGGTGGTTAATCACATTCACCCTTTGTATTGTTGACAGATAATGTTGATTTTGGTAATAAGAAAACTTGAGAATTTTGCAGAAGATGGAAATGTGTTTTAAACTCAGAACAAAAGGTCAATTTTCCACTCATAATCAACTCTTCCATTCTCCTATTAAACCACATTTGAAATAAAAAAAAAAAAATAGCATTTTAGAAGGTAGAAAAACCTGGGGGTTTCCACAGTGGAAGTCAGGAAGTTGTTAAAAGGTTGTGTGCAACTGATTCTTTCTGTTACTCAGAACTACAGCACAGATTATCATCTCTGATTTCAAACCTTTAGGCATGCCAATCCACATGTCAAAATTCACATGAAAATGTAAATCATTTCCATGTTTAATTACCATATGAACCGTCATGACACTCATTTGTACACATCTATTTCATTACTCTCATATTATTGGTACATATTTGAACGTTAATCCTTCATATTTTAGCTTGCATTATAGGCCCTCATATGTAGAATATGAACCCAAAGTCTGAATGACCACTTATGAGGTTTCAATAAATCCAAAATAAGAAAATAATTTCATTTTTCATATGTGTTCACATACATGAAAAAATGAAGCTATCTTCATAGAAGTCTTTGGCCTGATTTCGGGCCTTGAATAGTCATCAAAGGAATCTGTTGCATGATCAGTAGCATTAGGAGTGCAGCAGACTACTCACTGCTATTCAGAATTCTCTTAATTGGGTTTTCCTCAAGGAAAGCAATTCTGTTTCATGATACTAACTGACAATGTCTGCTGCTTGAGCATGACAGCATTATCAAATATTCTGCTTAATGGTGACATTTGGTCAGTATTGAGAAGTAAAGTGGTGTTTTACCAGGTGTTGATTAGGCATGAAATGTTCATCTCTTGTCTTTTATCAAATAAGCTACCCTAAAAAGACCAAAAAATACAAAACAAAAAATGAAGTGCAGTGAATATTTTATGAATTTACTTTAATTGAGATTGTATTTCGCCTTTTTAGACTTATCAACAGCCCATGAATTCTTCTTACCACATGCTAACGTGCTATGTTCAAAGCTCTACAGAATAAATTACTTTCCCTTTAAGGGAGATAACAGGTCCACTGTGGTGTCCCAATTAAGAGAATTCTCACATACTAATTTTATGTTTTCTAATTAAGGCTCAATTATGGCTCTAGGAGGCCGGCCTGGACTCGGGTTGAATAGCAAAGAATTTGAACCGCCAAGGCTGGAGACATTCAGCCTTCCAGGTCATAAGCAGCCTTAACATCTCCCCGATGCGTACTTGCCAGCAGCAGTTACGCTGCAGGTAGGGCAGATGTAGTACAGATGTACAGCACGCTCTCCTGAGACAGTCCTAAGCCGCCTGCCAAACTTACTCACATCGTCTTCGTTCACTATGAAGACTGAACCCAGCTCCAGCAACACTGTGACAACCAGTCCTTTCTGACAGGCTGAACCCTGGCCACCTGGAGTAAAAGCAGGACTCCCAACCTTTTGAGATGGGCTCTAGAGGAAGGTGTAATAACCTCTTACACAGACCAAACACTTGGGGCACACAAAAGCTCACGCTTCCCCAGTGATATTATTCTAGCAACCAGCCATTTTGTGCTAAGAGACGACAAACAAATGCAATGTACTCAGGAAAAAGAGAAAAAACAAGTAATCTGTTTGCTGTCACTTCAGTGTAACAGTCTTAACACTTTGTAGGTTGCTGAAGGACTGCCCAAAAGAATACATCTGCTTTGTGTTAAGAATAGTAACAGGTATTTATTATATGTCTATATGGGAGACAAGGACAGACACTGAAGTAAACCTTCCAAGGACTTCAGTGGTTTGGAAATGTGTCCCAGGGCACCAGATAACCGAAGCCAACAATGACCTTGGCAGCAACAGAAGGCTAATGTTTTCACAAGGATGAACTAACTCTTCCTGAACAAACTCTCTGATGTATTAAGGCACAAATAGGCACTGATTCAAAATCAGTGATGTATGTCTTCAGCTCCAAACTATTTTCCCCAAGTGGACAGATTTATGGGGGCCAATACAGAATGTCACTGACCACTTACATTTGAGTTCTTGTTCTTCTAGCAGCACTGACTATTATTGCTAGCGGACATATGCACACATATATTGAGTGTATATATACACACACACCTATGCATTTGCCACATTTGGCGTTACTGAGCCACAGAACAGAGCATCCACATTCATAGGTCTGTTAATCTTTCCAGTGCCAGGGAAGGCAATTACTCATCTATGCGATGCTAAGGAGAGGTCTCAGAGATGAGAGCACGTATTTCCCCAGCACTCTCCACATTCACAGCGCTTCATGTGCCTCTACAACTGCCACAAGAGTCATCATTACTGAATGTCTGACCGGCCTCCTGTTCCCACAAAACTCATTAGCTCCTTCGGACAATCATTTCAGTGAAGAGCAGAAAATACTACAGAACTAGAAAAAGAAAAATGAGAGTTGGTAGGATTGCAAAGATTAGATGAGTTTGTTAGACTGGGAACAAAATCAGGTTTCCTGTTAGCAAAGAGAGAATGAAGAGGCACGTTTCCAACCTTAATTTTAGCCCCTTCTGGAAAGGCTGTAATGGGTTTGGAGGAAAATGCCTTCCTCAATGAGCTTTCTCCTGCTTCAGCTGAAATTCCACCAGGTAGTCTGGAAGTATGCTAGAGAGACCTGACACATTAATTTTTATTTTATGATATAAATAAATAATATTATGAAAGAGAGAAAAATGCAAACTGAAATGTCTGTGTTTACAGTGCATATATAAGAACAGGTGGGCAGAAATAGAGACGCTGTCAAAGCATGGCAACACAGATGCACTTCTCTTGCTGTGACACCTCTCTGAATTTTTTGAGCGTGATAGCAGGGAAGGAAAAGCAGCACAGGGAGAGAAAACACACTAGTTATTACAGCTACAGTTCCAATAAAAATCAAATACAATAGAAATTTAAGCATTCAGGAACAGTAAATCTCTTTTGTCTCCACATTGGTACAACATTAAAATGAGTACAAACCATAACATCATCATGTAACTATAAACATCATCTCTGCTGCAACAGATTCAAAGGGTAGCTTGCCTTCTAATGCTCTCATTGCCCGGAAATGTGTTTTTGTTAGTCCTGACTCTAAGCCTCTACTTGGGAAAAAAAAAATGGAGCTATGTAATTCCCCTAACAAAAGATAGCCCATGACTCCACAGTTTTTCACTGTGCTTTGTTTTGCAGTGAATCCAAAAGAAGGTATTCACATCTTCTTATCTGCCCCTCTCTCTTCCTTCAATACACAGAAAGCCTAGTTTCCTAATGAAAATACCTAAATTGGCTGCCCAAAGGAAGACAAAATGAGTCCTCACAAAAAATAAATAAATAAATAAATAAAAATCCACAACTTACGGTTGTGTTGGTAACTTACATCTTTGGGAGCAGTACAGCAAGCACATAAATACCCAAAGGCAAAGAAGCTATATGACTCCTGTCTATAAATACACAATATAGATTTCCCCCCAGATTTCCATGCCTGCACTGAAACTTCTGTGGTCTAGATTTTACGTTTTTCTTTTAAGGTTCTAAACTTGCTGGAGCAGGCCTTTCCTTTGTCCCCCCACGGGACTGCTAAAGGCACGACCTCCAAAGATTCCGTGCAAGAAGATCCAACTGAAGGTTAGGATGTTGTTTGGTGCGGGCAGTCAGTAACTGCAGTTTCTGCTTGCCTTTGCTGCAGAAGAACTTACATGTTACAAAATAACTGACTGTGGACCGGATTCTCAAAAACATCTTATTGACTTTCAAGTCAATGGTACTTGTGGTCTTAAACTACTTAAGCGCTTTCGGAAATCCAACACAAGTCTGTAAATCAGATTTGTTCTGTCCAGTTTGCCCGAGAGGCAGCACTTTCAAGTTTTCTTCCAGGTCCCAGAATCAGTATGCACCACAACTAGTTTCTTTATTCTTAAATACTCACGGGTCACATACAGAAAATGAAAACTTTCCGAATCAAGAAACCTGTAATACTCAAAACTTTTGAAACTTATGCTTCAGGTATGACATATGACTACTTTAAATGTTCTTACTAAAAATAAAAATCAGCAACAATTCTTTATAAAATAAACAATTAAATTGATATGTTTCAGTTCAAATCATGAGCCTTCCCTTGCTAGGGGGAAAACCATCACTAACTGGGAGAGGATATTCCCATCCTTGCTATGAATTGGAATTTCAGTTATAATCTGCTGCTGTTGCAAAGCACACCTGCTCTTTTGAGCAAATAGCTCAAAAAGGTGTTGTTGGACCATGGAGGGTCCTGGGAATTATGACGGACATGGAGGAAATTGTTTTGTGGTCTTTCTTTCTGGCGTACATTAAATATGAGCAGTATTGAAGCAGTCAGTTGTATAGATTTGGGTATTGATGGCTAGGATATCTCATTTGAGCAACATGGGTGGAGCGTTGTGTCTTGAGCTGCAAGTTCAGGTTGTGATAACATCTACATACTTGAATACAGAGAGGAATTTAAGTGAAGGAACTTTAGTTAAATTCAGCTGAGGGACTTTCTGCTATTCCAATGAGCTACCTGTGCCAGATTCCAGCAGAAGTAGAGCCACACAGGGAAATTGCTCCGTTCATACATGACTACGTTGCTGGAGATAGCAATGCCTGCACTGCCAGAGCAGAGGCGATGTAGGACGAGAGCTGCCAGAAGCGCTGCAGGAGAATGGGGATGCTCCCTTCCTGTCCCTTACCAGTGGCATACCACCCCAGCAACCAGTGTGCAGTAACCCCTCAGCACCCACCATGGCTTTAGCAATACAAAACATGATTGAAATGATACAAAACATTCATTCAGCTTTACGTGGTATCACCCTTTTTACTTCAGAAGAATTCTTACATAAAGCAGTGCATGTGCAGCTCGGTGCATTATTCCAAAGACCTTGGTTGCACATTGCCCTGTAGACAACTGGATATTTTTATTTTCTATTACACTTGTTTAATTCTATACACCTGCACTTACACCATCATATTTTTTCTAATCTGGGCCAAAACACTTTGTTTTGTGCATTTCTAAAATGGCAATATCATCAGACCAGGGGGTGATCCAGCTTTCAGAGCACTCTCATTCATTAGCACCTCTCTCTATTTGCCTTTGCAGCTAATGTTTATATGTTTACGGCTATTTTTTCCTACTGGAAACATTTTTTTCTGAGTTGAGGTTGCCTCCGGCCACAAGACTTAACTCTCCCAGATGTTTCAACATTTACTTTCTCTAGCGAATTTCTCACAGTATATAATGACCATTGTGCCAAGGACAGCATGATATAGGCAACCTACACACTGGCAGTCCCCACCTGCTGAAAAAGTCCTGCTGGTCTCCAGACACTGGAAGCAAATCTGCTCTTACTGATCTCAGAGGTCAGGAATCTACCCGAGCTGTGTCAGAAGCACATTGAATTTCAATCTGTGTTAAAATCATGCAACGTTTTCCATGAGTTTCCAAGGAAGACAAAAGTACAGTTAGAACTCATTCAAAGCTTTGAACTTTTATAGTATCAAAAGTAATGGAGAAGTAAAACAAAGAATTGCAATTCTTACCACCTTTTGTCAGTCAGAAATACTGGACATGGAATGCAATTAACAGGATCAAAGAATTTCAGACAAGTTCAGAGATTGCCAAGACAGACAACTAAATAAATGCCAAATAAATGCCTACTGCAGCCATCTGTCTTACCCCCTATTCCCAGAGTGTTTCGTGAGGGTGCCACCCCTCTTGCACACAACTCTTAATAAAGCATGCCTGGTTAAATCATGTGCAGCTATTTGAAAACATAGGTGCAAAATCCATTACAAGAATCAGGCTTCAAAATGCCCTTTTAAAATTGGGCCAAAACATATAAGATTAAGTCTTCCATCAGAATTCCTACTGCTCCTATCGAACAAAACAGGAATTACATTCACTAAGCGAATTACTGGATTATAAATGGAAACTGGTAAGTGCAATTATATATGGCAGAAAACAAGCTTGCAAATACATAAGCATATTATATGAGGCTTTCTTTGTATTTCTTTCCCTCCTTTTCCTTGTAATGAAGAAGCTGTTACTGGCAGATGGAATTAAGCACGAGCTGCTTTGAATGCTTTTAGTCTGTCACTTGGCTTTACACTCAAGAGCTGACACTGAGAGTAACTCCCTTCTAATAACCCTGCAACATATTTCCTGAGTACTCCGGTCTCTCATCAAAAACTGTGGGCACTTTCCAAATGAAGTCTGACAGACCTTAGCATCACACTGGCACTTTAAATACCAGCTGAACAAAGGCTGTCTATTGCACATGAACTTCAGGGAGGCATAAACTTCTGTTTTCTTCAGTTATGATTTGTGAACATCTAAAATCAAGTCCACAATGTTAGGAGAGCTATTAGCACTACTGCTACTAGCTTATTGCATTTGTGCATTGGAATAATTTCTATCCATAGAATTCAAAGCACTTGGAAAATGTTGATGGAGTAGGAGCCCAACTGCCTGTCTGCCTGCATTGGTCCCCAAGAGAAAACAGGCAGGAGCAACCTCTGGATGCCTTTGAAAGTGTATACTGCTTTCTCTTAACTGCATACAGAACCTTGGCATGGACTTGGAGGACTGGTGCACTGGCTGCCTATAATTCATGAATGTGTTGGGTGATACCTATGCTAAGGCAGGCAACACTTCTGCAGTATTGTATCTCGTCTTTTCAGGAAGGTTAACTGAACTGAATACTGTTAACTGCAACACACAGGACATTCCTGGAAGAGGTAGGAATGGATCCTGGGAGCGCTGACTCTTGCTTCATGCTCTGATAGAAAACTGACACAAAACTTATGTTCATGATAAATCCTCAAACACTAGCTTATTAGTATTATGCTAGGGAAGTGTTCTCACTTACTGAAGTTATCCAGAGATGGACACTGTGTAGAGTCTTTCTGACAGCAACCAATAAAACTGTTCACAGCTATGGCTGCAGAAATAAACACCCACAATAGTATCGCAGCATCCTGTGTTGGCCACAAACTGCCTGAAGAAAGCTAGGGTAGCAGGGATAAGCCAGTTAAGGGTACAGCAGTGATACAACCATAACTGCATACAAACTAGTTCTAGCCCTTAACTTTGCTTGCCATAACCCTGCCAGGCTCCTTTCCCTTGTATATCTGACAAGCTCCCTTTCCTAGCACGTACAAGGAAATATCTTATCAATTATATTTAACCTTAAAACAATGTTAGAAAATATCATGCGCCAACCCTGCAGCAAAAAGATGACATCACCTGAAAACTCCTCAGAAGAAAATGACATT
Source organism: Nipponia nippon (assembly GCF_047370975.1). Lineage (NCBI taxonomy): Eukaryota > Metazoa > Chordata > Aves > Pelecaniformes > Threskiornithidae > Nipponia > Nipponia nippon. Next base: position 42,906,706 of record NW_028262391.1, read on the forward strand.
TCTGGAGGTACCAAAGTGCAGTGCCCACATATTTCAAGCATCATGGTGCAGAATATAAAAAGTCCAATAGTACGGTAATCAACTAAGATTGGAAAGGGTTTTAGCCCTTTACAGATCTATGAACTGTTATCCCATGTTTTTTTAGACAGAATGTATTCAGCAAATACAAATTATATTCTGTCCTTTAAAACAAAACCAAAAAATTAACAAGTAGTTTCCCAAGCAGCAAAACTAATATAAGGTGTGGAGTATCTGGTGGTTAACAGGGTGCAAATGCTAACCGAAGGTTTTCTTGTCGCTTGTGGTGTTCGTAACATCTTATTAGAGCACTTGTGGGTCCAAAACAGATGAAAAAAACATTGCTCCAAAGTTGGCAGCGGTGGTGGATGTGCAATCCCTAGAAATGCAGTTTCTAACATGGGATAGCAACTGGAGCTCCCAAAATCCAAAGTATAATGAAACTTCATGTTTTAGATCTCTTTAGGAATGGCCCATTTCTTTTGGGGCTTTAGCAAAGCAAACATCTTGAGAGCTGTCTCTGGGCAGATGCCACGCTACACTAGCATTCAAAGACTCATTTTCTTATGAGACAAGCGAGCAATGCTGGGTGCAAACAGAAGTTTCCCAGAGATAATCTTGCTAAACAACAGAATTCCTCATTTCTCTCTCCTGCCTGCGCCTCCTCCTAGCCACAGTACCGACGGCGATGTCCTTAGTGCACCAGCTACCATGCTGTGGGCAATCCCACTGAATCTAGCTGGAGTGTTCAGCAAGCAGAATACTGTTCTGAAGTGAGGGCACTGGATCCTCATTACGCATGAAGAAGCCAAACTGAACCCAGAAGATATTAACTGCATTTTTTTTAGTTTCTTCTACAGATTTGAGACTTCAGAATACTATGCTCTCCCCCCTAGTTTTAGCAAAGAGCCATTATTTTTGTTGGAAAGCATACACCATATGTGGGTACAAAAGCCTTATTTGAGAAAGGCATCTACAATGTATCTCATTTCATCAGATCTATTTTTCAGTCTATATATTTGAACACATTAATAAAATATGTGCAACAGACACTGTCAAATTCATCAGCATTCAGGAAAACAAATAAAATTTGCTTTTGTATTTAATTTCATTTTTATTATTTCACACACCTTTCACCTTGTATATTCATCAACCTTTCAGCAGCTGCAGGGATCTACAGACTCTGGAAGTAGTTAGTTCAGCTGGTGCCAAAGATGCAGTTTACACTGCAGTGTTTTAAGACTCTGACCTCTACTTGTAGAAATTTATGTGCCTCTATAGCTACCTAAACATTGGAGGTGTCATGGTGAACATGAAGCCAGAAGAGAATGATTTGTTTTCACTTATAACTTTTTTTCTCTCTGAAGTTTCACATTCACAATCCAGAGACCTTTGTATTAATCATGCGTTTTTTGAGAAATTTTATTGCCACAGAACAAGTCTGGAGATTTTCAGACTTGTTAGCAGACTGCACCTGAGCAGGTGAAGCCTGACATGCAGTATAAACCTGGACTGCTGGCTCTAAGAGTGGGTTTTCTTTTGCTGGCCAGAAGCTGATTTGGTGACCAGTAATATAAATGCATGGTCTATCACACCAGTTAATGAAATTTCACAACATCAAAGATGTCTTGAAATTCAAGAAAGAAAAGACCTGCAAGGTTATCTAAGCTATCATCCTCAAAACACTAGGCTGTTCTTGGCAGCATTTTTTTTTTAAAGCAAATTTAAAGAGCAAAGTGATGATTTTTTTTCAGCACTTCCCTTGCAGCAAACAGAGACAGGAGTCCGTATCATCCCTGGCAAAGGGCACAGAAATAGCCAAGGTCCTTCACACTGCTTAGATCCAGAAAGCAGAGACAGCTCTGTCAGCAGCACTCACACCAGGGACGCCCCTGCAATACAGTGGCAGAGGATGGCACAAGCTGCCGCCACAGGAACCTAATTAATATTTTTCACTGCATCAGTGAAATTTTAGCCAATGTAAATCCAACATGCTGAATTAATTGTCATTCCATTAGGGTTTTTAATAGTTTCTGAGTGGAAGACAAGGACAGAAGAGAAAAATATTCATATAATGGGAAATTAACTCCAGAAAAATCTTATAATATGGTAACTGCTAACCGTGGGACCATGTACTACCTACTTTCTGAGATGATTTTTTTCAAACACATGCCAAGCAAACAAGAATGCCACACTTTTTAGAGACTTTCTGGTATACCATAGGTACCCTAAGGTAACAGTATAAAATTAATTCATGAGAATTTTCAGCCACTTGATGCTCTCCTGAAAGGAAAAAGAAAGAATCACAGATGCAGGTGCATTTCAGACTACGGTGCCCAATTCCATAATTTTAACTTTAGCACCTTTCAAAGCAAGCCTGTACTTTTTTCTTAAGGTGTGGTAGGTGGCCACTTTGATCACTACCCGCTTGTGACATTCCTTTGTGCATTCGCAGTATTGCTCTCTAATACAAATACAGAAGAAATTGTAGCTTAAAAATAAATTGACATTGTGCAGCATGGGGAGCTGATGTCAAAGTAGACTGAATAGGTTTTTATCTAATACTAAAATCTGTGCTTCCTAAAGCATATATATATATATTCCTTCCATACTATGCTCACGGCATAGTAATTCAATGGCAAATTAACAAAGTAGACTCATAACAGACTTTGAAAATGAGCATTATACACCTTCCACCACACAGACAAAAGAAATATCTTGCTGTAATATGTGAGATTTTCCAGCTGTGATACCCTGGTGAGAAACAAAAAAAATCCACACATACACACCAAGTAGTATCATAGCTTAGCTGTAGCACACCTGAGCATGAAAGACACAAATGCCTTTGGTGGGGGTGCGCTTTAGAAGAAAAGAAGAAAAAGGAACAGGATTGATTCAGAGTTGAAAAATGTGGAGCACTATTTCAACAAGTAGGAAATGTATTGGTAATTCAGCAATGTAAATCCACAAAGAGCAGTATGGCACAGGTACAGCCACCTGATCAAGGCATCGAGGCTCAAGAAAGCATTTAGTGGATGCCTTGGTTAACAGAACACAGAGAGCTGTGGAGCTCAAAACACTTTAACAACTAACTTAGCAGGAGAAAAAGCAAAATTACCAGTCAAGGGAAAAACAGTATCTTCCACCTCTGTAGATGATCAACAGGAGTTCTGCAGCATGGTATTAATATAATTTACGCTACTGCAAACAAACTGCAATCTGGTCTCCTTTCAAATCCCCTAACGTATAACTCTTACCAAGCCCTTGGTTTCTGATCTCAAAGAAAACTCCTGGTTTGGAATATAGTCTTTTTCATAGCTCCCTCTTGAAACAATTCCCTCCCCCCCCTCCACCATGACTGCCCCATTTGGAAGTCAGGCCAGTTCATCTAGGCTAGCGTTTCCTTCTTGCTGTGAAACAGCACCCAGCCCAGCACCGCCGGGGCCATCCCTGCCTGGCTCACACCACAGCCCGCTGGCACTGCCAGCCATTCTCCAGCCCACCAGACCTTCTCCTCCTCCATCACTTCCAAAAGCTTTACGCTCATAGAATAAAGTTATGTTTGACCCCTCAAAGTGCAAAAATAGCAAATTTGCGCTATTAATTTTGTATGTGATTTTGCAGTCTCCAGTGTTTGCAGCACCTCACTCCACTCATGCCATCCACAGATTTCAGTACACGTCTACTTCTTCCGCACACATCATTAATCAATACCATGAGAAGGCTTAAGCCAGGACTGATCTCTGAAGAACATCATTAGTAATTGCCATCTGATAATATCCCTTTTAATAGGATCTGTTGCAATCTTGTCTTTAGTTAGTTCCCCACACACATTACAATCCTTGCACTGATTGTTTTGTGTCTTTGAAAAGGAGAAACTGCATGCGTAGGTATCACACTATCAGCAAATAGCTGCTTATCTCTCATTCTAGTTTTATTTAGAAACTGACTGGCAGGCATGTTAACTACCCACAAAATTACAGGAGATACATTTTAAAAAAAAAATCCTACTCTTTATTTGTTTGTAAAATCTGCAAAACCATTTTGTTTCCCACAGTTCTGAAGATAGCTGCTGTTGACAGTGCTTCCACCAACTTGGCCAACTTTATTTCTAATTTAAAGCTACTCTGGAATCTCTAATCCTGTATTTGAAATTCCTATTACTGGGGGCTCTAATCACAATTGGCTTGGCAAGAAGCATGTTTACACAGCTCCACTCTGTTAGTGCCAACCTAGTCAGACACTCATTCAAAAATAACCGCCTTCAGGTCAGGAGCTGCCTTTACACACACACAGATGTGCACTCACCCACAGTCAAACAATTATTAGTTACGGTATCCCTTGAACCAGTAGCTTTTTTCTGCAAACATTACAAAGTCAGGATTTCTTGGGAGTTATAAGTCATTAATGGGAAAGTCAAAAACATTAAACCATTATTTTCTTGTTCTTTCTTCTTTTTCACCTGGACAGAATCTCTTTACAGATTCTTTTTGATGGATAAAAGCTAAAATAAATAGGAGATCTCTAATATGCCATATGAATCAAGTAGTTTTAACTTTATCCTTTCAAGCAGAAACACCACTATATAACTGCATACGATGTGATTTAGCCACTTCTAAAAATATCTCCTGTAGATATCTCACTTTTTTCCTTTCTTCACACACCCAGAGCTTCCACTCAGGCTGTTCATTCATTCATTACCTCCCTCTCTCCAGTATCACAGTCTCAGCTGAATATGAAAGATATTACATCTTTTCCAAACTGTTCCATGCATTTCATTTTTAAAACTGCTGATCTCAACTCTTATGCTGGAAATAATTGAAAACATCCTTCCTGAACAAGACGACAAATATCTAAGTTACAACAAACTAATTCATCTCTAATTTCATGCTTGCCCTTGCCATGAAGCTCATTAAGCTAGCATACAGAACCTCAGCCTTTCTTGAATTTACTGATCGCATCCACACTGCTCCAAGTAAAGGTCATTTTACAGGTTTGTGTCAGTCTTTGTTTAAAGGAGCTTTTGCTCACAGCTGCTCCACTTTACTCTTAAAATCCAAAATGCACAGCCTTGCTGTTGTTTCTTTGTCCTGTTTCTCTTTCCCTCTTTGGCATAATTTTCAAAGCATTTCACTGCAGAACTCCATGTCAGAACCACTTTTAGCATCTGCAGGGGTTCTGCAGGGGGTAGCAGCAGGGTCAAGTCTTTGAATCCTAACATTAATAACCTCACCATCAGACATCTAAAATAGAAAATATTCATGCATGTAGATAACACCGTTAAAGTGTTTATTGCAAATGTTATGTCCATCTCAAACATGTCCTCTTCTCCAATGACATAGGTGATCAATAGTTGGCTTAATAATCAGCTACGAACTCTATTCCGGTCTATTGGTATGATAAAGATTTCTTTCTGCCAGGACATTTAGCCCAGCAGGTACCTGTACAGTATACACTGAAAATTCTCCTTCAGCCTGTGTGTCACGTTTAACAAACACTTTAAAGCAAAATCTTGGGAATATCCTGTCCTTTAACAAACACATGGCTTGCATGACAAATGCTATCCTAATTTAAAAAGGCTCTTATGAAGAACTAAATATTTACTCTTGGTGCTACATACTGATCCATATAAGGCAATGGAGTAATTTTCATCCTGAAGAATGAGAATCAATGCTTGTAGTAAGTAATTTTATTCAGCTGACATAGTTAACAGAAAATGTTGTAACATGATCAGGGTGGAGAACAGTTGACTTAAAATTTTAGTCCATGCACATGGACATTACAATGCACATGCTTTTCCACCTATGCGAAGGACTTTTACTGGATTGCTGAAAGTTAAAGTTTGTGGAGTGGGCGAGGCAGCAAAACAGAAAACAAACACACCTTAGTTCAACACAAGCATACTTTTTTGCAGTGAACAGTCAGAGAAAGATGCAAAGACGAGCATGCACCTGAACAGAACGTGAACTGACTCCCTTGATTTCAAGCATCAAATGAGGTTTTTTTAGTAAGTATACTTTCACATAACAGATCTACCACATTATGTACTTAAAAGTCTTCATAATACAACATACTAGCTATATATTATTATTATAACCATGCTGAAGTGCCTAATTCTGTGCATAAAAAAAAAAAAAAAGAAATATGCTAGGGAATTTGTTTTCCTGTTTAAACAAAACATTTGCTCATACCAAAAGAGAGATATATCATGTGGCAAACATACATAAGCAAATCATTTGCTAAGAAGATTTATACTTAATGTCTAAATATATTACTAGATGGGAAGCAGAGAAGGAAGGTCATCATTCATTAGGTAAAATGAGGGAGGGAGAATCCATCTGATTAAAACATTAGCATATAAATATGATAGGAATCCTGAACCTCAGTGCATTCCAAAACCAACCACAAGTTCTTAGGGGTGTAAGTCATCCCCGGCAGACATAATACAGCAGCAATCAATATGGCATAGATTCACTAGTAGGAAGGAAATAACACCAACTTCGAGAAAAACGATAGTTTCGACATAAGTCTTTTCCAAAACTTTGTGATACACCACTGGAATGCATCATAAATTCCAGAGGCTGTTAAATATATTGCCTGAGAAGTGTACAAATACACAACTAAAGTACAACTGAATTACAAAAGCTTTATAAGTTACTGTTCTTCATCTCAGTCGCTGCAACTGACTGTGCAGGCTTTTAGCCTGCTCCAGTGCACCGTAAACCTCAATAAGGATTCTTTCAGCAAATAAATTTCAATTCACCATTGCCATGACATGGAGTGTGTCCAAAGGCAGCAACAGCAGCTCAGCTGTAAACAGGAACGTGGGAAAACACCATAACCTGGTCACGTGCAACTGCAAGCCCACTTCCTGAAGGGGATTTGCTGTGAAGCAAAACGAAAAATATTTCAAATCCTCCTGAGATTAGACAGAACTTTATAAAGGAAAATATCTTCCCTTACCCAAACCTGTCTTCTACTTTATATCTAGCTGGTGACAACAGACTTAGCTGAAAACACAGTATGTAACTGGTATATGCAAATCTCTGATAAGAAAACCTTGGTACTATATTATCTCAATATTCCTTTGTTTCACAATGGTAAATTTACTGTTGCTAAAGGAGCCTGGATATAAACTATAATATTTTCACAAAGAGTTCAGAAACAAATTCAGTCTCGACCTTTATTATCTTACACCTCTGCAATGAGCAAACTCATCCATAGACTTCTGAATCCTGGTTCCTAGTAAGAGATTAGGCATCCTAACGATCCTCACATGCAGCAAGAAATTGTTTTAATTTCTTTATCCACAGTTCTCCAGCTTTCAGAATCATCCAACAAAACAAACAAACAAACAATTCCATCTGATATAACTACACCTCTCCATAAATCCACCCCCACAATTACCTTAATTTAGAGATAAAGAAATAACTGCACTGCACTTTATGATCATAGATCCAGAGATTAAAATTAACTCAATGAATAAACAAGCTGTGGTTTGCTTGCACTGCAAGCCAGATTCCTCTTCTGCTTAAGGTATTGCCAGGGGTATCATCTATCATAAACTGAAGATACATTAACAGGAAAGGGGAAATAATCAATCTTAATTCACAGAAGAAGAAACCAGTAACAGAACATGCTGCCTTGGCTGTCGCTGGTTAAGGACACTGCCCATATAATAAAGCGAATTAGAGAAATTGGGCTGATGCTATTGCAAATAAAGCAGGAGTGCTAGGAGGACAATGGGCAAGAACACTAAGTCACAAATTGAGTATAACTACTCAGACAGCAACCCTAAAACTCAAAATTAAAACCAGGTAGCTGAAATTTAAATGCAGTATTCATTTCATTTTATTACTGTTAAAATAGAGCTCTATTCGTTTAGTTCCTAGTCCCAATTCAGTGCTCGTTCTGTTCCTGCAAAGAGCCCTGAGATGAGCAATGCCAATGGAAACACTACTGCACAGCTTTGCACAAGGCTGCGGAACAGAAAGGCCATGCAGGAATCCTCCATGTGCACTGCAAAAATCAAGGTTTGTTTTAAGGGGATATGACAAAAGAGGTTGATCAGCAGAAACTCAACTCAATTTTCTGGACTCACTAGGACTGAAAAGGTGAGACTACTCCAATGACAGCTGTACATCCAGCCTAAAAATTCAACAATAGGGTTTTGCCACTGACTGGGATTTAACTCTGATTCAGTCACAGCCTTATACAAGACACTGTCTTTTTTGTTTATTATTTTAATGCGGATAGGAAGCTTGAGAAAATAGAAGGATCGCCAATGCAGAAAGCAGGATCTACTTCAGAGTGTGCCCGGAGGGACAGAAATGTTTACTGCTGACTAGTAGAGAACACAGTGTACTTAGCCCCTTGTCCATATCAGAGGTCTGTCCCTGGAACTAGACTCAACTTTATCCCCTTTGTGCACTACTTCAAAGCAGCTCTTACAGATTAAATTATTGCAGAATATCATAGTAAGTTTCCTTTCTGCATAAAAAATAAGTCATATTTCATTTTCTTCTACTTTACATAATTGGTAACATTTTTCTTCAGCAGCTAAATTCTTATGTAAATTAATTTCTTCAGAAATCAGAAGCTGGACAGGCTCTGCAAGCTAGAGATTGTTATTTAAAGTATTTGATAGAACTGGGACAAAGCCAGAAAACAGATTTCCTCTAACTTTCGGGGCTTCAAGTGAAAGATCTCCAAAAGCTTCTCTATATTTTTTCATATTTCTCATTTATGAAACATCTTTCAAAACCATAGTCATGTAGACACTTCAAGCTTCTGAAAATTTCACTTCCAACATAATATGACAACGATGGCCAAGTATAAAGATGGAGCCAAATCCTGCCTTTATAGTTTGGGAAGGACATCAGTTGTCATCAGTATTGTTCTAGAAAACAGTAATCTCAAACGAGCTCATTTCCACACTGAATTTCCACCTTATTTGGTGGGATTTTACAACTATAACAAAATCTGCCCTATTACATAATGTGATTCCCTTCAAGTAAATCATTATCTCCATAATTTCCAAATTATGTCAGAGCACAAAGCATAGTTCAGTCACTTGGGAATCACAGCAAGCCATCATCACTAAAGATTATTAATATCCTAAATGCAAAAAATTGTATGCGCTTTATACAGCCCCAGTGTTAATAAAAGATTGTCAGTCAAAATGCAGGTCACAACAATTAAAAAAAATGTTTTGAAATCTTTATTTCAGCATTTGTTGATATATAACTATTCAGTGGGGTAAGAACTACAAGAGCAGAGAAGGAACCTGCAATCATTGTTGAAAATTTAATAATTTAAGAATTACCAACTTCATAAATTATTGATCATGTAGAACATCTACATACCATACAGTACATGGAGCCTACCACTGGCACTTGAATGTTACGGAGAGCAGAAAAAAGCAGTGACAGAAAACAAGAACGTTTTCTAACTGACCCTGCACAAAAATGTGCTTTTGGGGAATTTCCTTTGTTCCACAGCACTGTTTCTGTACTCAGCTTATTGCATTTGCTGTCTCTGAACATTTTATAAAACAGAGAGGGAACAAACTTAAAAAAAAAAAATCACAGGTATTACTGTAAAGACCAGTTATAGAAGTGAAGATCATCCTAATTCAGGATTTTTTATGTTTAGCTAAGGAAGTTCAACAGTGGCCATAAGCGGATCATATACTCACAGATCTGAGCAAACACACAAGACACTCATGCGACTCTTGGTTTAGTCACCGATTGCTAGGACCAGGCATCCTAAAGATCTGGAGTCTGAAGAGAAGTTAATCTTTTTGGCTTCTAGGCACACCCTGTCTGAGCAGGCAGATCAGAACAGGGAGTTTCAAGGAAGTTAGTAAGAATGCTAAAAGCCTTGGGAAAAAAACGAAGGAAACTTCAATGATTCGGCTTTTTTTTTTTTTCATGTAGAAAAGAGAGGATCAGAAGAGGACATGAGACGAATCGTCTTAATGTAAAAGGCTCTTACTAAAAGGGAGTTTGATGAATTATTCTCTGTGTCTGCTGAGAAGAGGACAAGACATAATTGGCTTAATTTTCAGTGAAAAGGACTTAGGATTGGGAAAAACTCTATACATCAAAAGGTAATTATAATGGAACAGGGGGCTAAGTGAGGTTATGGAAACCCTATCATTCTTCGTAGGCACAGGTTAGGTAGACAGCTGTCAGGCATCATGGAGGTGTACCTCATCTGCTCAAGAGCCGGTGTTCCTAAACTTTTTAAGCCTAGAAAAACTTTTTATACATACTAGATTTCACCTTGCCTGTAGGCCTGCCATGTGACCCTTTATAAAGCATTTTGAAATTAAGAGAGTATCGAAGAGGGATCGTCTCATGGAGCTCCTTCCCTGGGCCTTGCAGGCCCCTTTTTGCAATCTGCATGTATTGGGGAAAAAAAGAAAAAGAAAAAAATAGTAAGATCCCACAGCTTGAAAAATAGCGACTGATTAATTCTACTGATGTCTTTGGCTTCCTCCTCCTCTATCCATAGGCTGTGGGGTTGTGCCTGTATCTGCGGGCAGAAAAAAAGAACCTACAGGATTTCCTCATGTGTTTAATGAGTAGATGAGCATTTAATGGTTCTAACTCAATTTAAACTGGCTGGTTGTTCTTCAAAACCTTAGCTCCTAATATTCCTTCTTAACTGAACACTACAGAAATAATGACGAAGTAGTAATTTCATCACATCTACTGGGTGTCCCAACTTCAGACTACTCAGGGCCAATGATGAGTCACAGCACAACAGGAATTTGTATTGCCTGAATATAACTGGTGGAATTTAAAAAATAGCTTCAGGGACTGAATTAAGTACATGTGATATACAGTATTAAACAACCTGGTGACATACAGAAGGAGCCTTACCAGGTACACTTGGCATTCACAGGCGGGGGGGGCAAAAAAAAACCCAAACCAAACAAACAACAACCCCAGCCTGAAGCTCTCATCCAACTAGGAATTCAAAGTCAAATGTACAGGCAACAATTTATCTTGATACTCAGCAAGGGAAGGTATAAAAAAACCCCTTTAAATAACAGCCCAGTGAATAATGATATACATAGGACCGTAAAGTGATGATATGCAGTGATGGTAAAATAAAAAAATAAAGTTGCATTCTTAATTTAGATGCTATAATCCACATACACTGGTAAAATTGTATAAAAAAGGATTCTAGTTTTTTCATCCTTAGATAAAAATGACTAAAATCTACTCTACTGATTAACCATTGTCTGAAGGAGGCCATGCTTATGACGCACAGATAAGAAAGCTCATTTAGAGCTATTTGTAGGAACGGGGATTTGCACTTGTGTCTTTGCTAATAATTATGGCCACACACTTCCCCTGTCACACGTAATCTATCATCTGATTACTACTGTCCACCCAGTGAATTTTAGTGATGCCAAATGCATCTCATTACCAAGGATGCTGGAAATGGAAGGCACTCTAAAAGCAAAAAACACGACTATAATAAATAGTATCTACAACAGCAGGTTATTTGATACCTCTTGCCCCCAACCCCGGTATCTCTTATGAATTGCTTTCATTAAGTAACTCAGAAACTTGAAGTTATTTAGAAATTTGTAACTGCCAAATTAGACTTTCTGACAGAGCAGCTTTGGTGCATCAACACTACAGCACCTGGAGAGTGAGCCAGAGGAGGAAGGGGAGAGATGCTCTCCAGACACCTGTCAGTCACCTGTTGCACTGAAGATTAGTGAAATGTCAAAACTTTTACCCTCCTCTTCTCCATGAGCAGCCTTGCAAATCAGCCCAGACAGTGTTCATGCTTTCCCACCTGCTTTTCATTGAACTGTCAAGCGTGCAGGAAGCAGGAAAACTTTGCACAAATCACCTGTACTGCAATTGCTGAGGAAAGGGCAGGTTTTAACCTGTGAAAGAATAAATGTTTTGCCTGTACTCAGCTAAAGGAACTACTTAGGAACAGCAATATAGGGATTATGTTTTCACAAAACTGAGCAAGCCCCACAGAATCGACTTGTTTTGCATCAGTAACTGCTGTTTTCTGTCCCTTCTTGCTGTGCCATGGGGTTTGGCGACCAGTGTCTGAACAAAAGCTGAGGGCTTTAGCCCAAATGCAGTCTCTAAGCCCAGCTCTTCTGACAGTGGACAAATACAGTTCATGCAAGACCTTCTGGAGATTTAACTGCCCGCCAGGGAGCTGTCACAAATACACTGTGTAGCACACCAGTCAGTTTGGAACAAGGTTTCCAAGCTCCACCACCAGGTTTCTAAATGCTGTTCACTTATACGATAAAGCAGAAGAAGCAGCTTCCCTCTAGTGCACTGGCTTTACAGCCTCCATCCCTCTTCATTATGAATTCTCCTGATCTGACCCAACAGGCAATCACAGATCCCTAATTCTTTCCCTGATGCTCAGCACTCTTTCCTTGTTAAAGCAAGGTACAGTCTTACACACTGAAGCACTCTTAAGTAAACCAGCCTTTAATGCTGCTTGGTCTTTAAGATACCAGTCCAGAATAGGGGTGCAAAAAGAACAGAATAAGAGAAAGCAAAGATACTGCATATTCAAAATAGAGTGTACAGACTGATGGAGATGCACAAAAATTACTCAGTATCAAACAGTATGCGTGAGCTGTGCATTTCCTAAAGCATTACGAGCATCCTCTTAAAAAAAACTGAGCTATAAGAGGGAAAAATTAACAAATACACAGAGAACAGTTCTTGTAAAACAAAGTTCTAGTAAGACAAGTCTATGTTACATATATTTAGCATTGCCATAACAAATAGCACACACAGGTGCATAACTGAAATTACGCTATCCTTATTCACAAGAAGTATTTTTACACATGTAATTCGTTACAGCTGAACACGGCACCCAACAGGAATATGAACCCAACAGCCACAGAAGAAGGTCTTTACGGGGTTCTCCTTGTACCTCAGCAACATGAGAGAAACCCCCTAGGTTCTCCTCTAATTTAAAGAGATCCAAGAAAAAACAAGATGTAGCCCAGACACCCTTTCCCAATACAGACACTGAAGGAAGATGACAGTTATTACTTACCCAATGTTACTAAATGATAATTAGCATCAACTGTGCTGCTTAAGCTATTTTTGAGTTCAGCAGGAGTCAGGAGAAGCCAACACCTACTGAGTAGCAGTAAGGGTCAAATGCATGGAACAGAATTGCTGCCAAGGGAATTGTATTAGGGGCTATCTGCATATTTCTATAGCATTTCTTAGAAATGCTTTTTGATACTATTTTAAACATACCCATAAGTATGGGTATATATTTCTAGGGAAATAACTGATGTTCTAGGAATGTTTCGTTCTATTCACTTCTAAATATCTAGAAAAATGTGGGGGATAGGAAAACAAATCTGCCAGTGTTTTCCTCCTGTAGGACACTGTCCTCACCTCTTGGACATTTGAGTCTGTATTTTCCTGAATTAGAAATCTGTTGCCGGATTAACCTTTCTTAGCTTTATCTGGGTTGCTTCTTAGCAAAATTACTATTTCACCTACTATCTACCAAATCCAATGGAATAATTCATTTCTCATCTGTACCAGTGGTGTTATGTTGCTTGTGTCAAACTTTCAGGCTATGGTTCAGCATTTAACTCACTCCTAGAGAATTCTTTACTGTCATCTTCAGTGACAAGTGGGTGCAGTTTTCATAATCACAAGCAAAAACTGTAGCTGAGAAAATAGATGTGTGACTTCAAACCTACATAAGGAACATCTTGACATTTAAATCCAATTACCCTTTCTCCTTCCTGATGAAAATATGATATCAACTGTAGGAAATTCTACTAGACAAATATATCATATTCTTCAGCTCCTACGAACTTTTCAGCACCACTTTTGGTATTACACATTGCATTCTTTATCAGTCATTTTTACAAAATGAAGGGTTACAAGTGTATAGTAATTGATAGGTGATGCCGAAAAGCCCATAAAAATTTTGTTTGGAAAGTCTTCCTAGAACGATGATGATCTCCCCAGTTGAAATTGTTAATTGCAAAACTGGAATGAACTCCAAGTTAAGACAGACTACTGCTCTTTGTAATAAATTAAACTGTCAATCACTGAAAGCACCCTTAATATCATACTATTTCCCCAAGCTCTTAAATTACAGGCTGAATTTCATTTATCAGTCTGCTGTATGTGAAAAAGGATTAATTAAACTCATTCCAGTATTACAGTAAGGCTCTATTTCTCTTAGTACTAAAGAATAATTGACTCCAAATGAATTGGAAAATGGGTAAGTAATTGTAGTTATTATTCTGATGTAAATATTAGTTCTCTTTTGACATTTCAAAAGATTTAGTAGAGGCACTTTAGTGATAAGACAGATCATTACCCTGGCTAGGAAGAAGAGATAGCATAGGGAAAGTGAAATTACAATAATTAGTTTATATACCTAAAAATATCCCTATCATTTTTTTCATATAGTTATGTACCTTACAGTACATTTTCATTAACTGTTGCTCCTGATTTATTGTATTAAGTATACTGCAGTAAAGTCAATGCATTACATCCTGTTACTTTGGAAATAATTCAGAGGTAATATGAGTTCTCATACTGGAAGAGGAATTAGTGGGAATTTTGTCTCAGAGACAGTCATGACACTGCCAGTGCTATAAAATCCAAATCAACTGATTGCCATTGTGAGTGACTAATTGTGATTAAAAAAATTATACCAACAGACACATTGAACAGCAAGAAATCACCTTTTAATTGCACAATCAGACTAGCTCAGACAGGAAACTGCAGCACCTTCAGAATAAACAAAAGGTTCGGGTGTTGAGAATTGTGGGTAACATGAGATCACCGAAGCCATTTTCTAAATATAGCATCTACTAACATCTATCTAGAGATCAGGGCCACACATTTAATATTAGCAGCCCAAAATTCAGCTTCTAAGTCTGCATTTTCATTTTGGGATAGGTAGACCAATTTCAGCAGTTCTTTGACCACTGAAGACTATTTTTTAAAACATTCTTGTAAAGCAACATCTGAAAAAAATACCTGAAGTCAAAGCCTCTGAATCTATTTTTTTCAGGTTTTGCTTCTTTCCTCCTTTTACTTCTTAACTGCAGTTTTGATTCTCAGCCTCTCAATAGAAGATCACAAGAGAACTTCAAAGCAGTTTTAGCAATCCAGCCTCTTGAGCAGTGATTGAAATCTAGCATTTCATTCCCCAAGATGACCTAAGACCCGGCTGTTTTGACTAAATTGTCAGCACAAGTTCTGCACTTTTCAGGTTATTAGCATGAAGCAGCAGTGTAGACAGACTTTGCGCATTATTGTTTATTTCCTGCTATTCTTTTTCCAGGCTAAAATGGGCTGTTTACCTCATAGACCTTTAAATAAATGTTTCTTCCCCAAGCGCACAACATAAAAACCTGCCAAGGAATGCAAAGTGCATTCTCTGAGAACGTATCTGTTCTTTAAAGATATCCTCTTTTCTTTCTTTTTTTTCTCCATTAATTGAAGAAAACTTTTCAGCAGTTTGGACTAACACTTAATTTTACACGTCTTTGAAAGCAGAGCATCATAAAACATACAGTTGAGTATTTGGTACTGACAGGCTTTCTGGTAGGTTGTGTATAATAGGAACTGGTAGATAAATGCAAGGTAGCTTTGAATTATCACAAGGATACCCGAGAGGATACAGAGAGTAACAAGAACATTCTTCTTCACTGAAACGTAAATATAAATGCAGTGTTTATCAATAGCTCAAAATAGTCTAGACACTTTTGAGAATAAATAGATGAACACCAATTAGTATACTAAAGTGGATAATTAATTTATTTCCAGCTATACTGTAAGACCATTAATATCAGGGAGTTTTGCATTTCCTCCTTACAGGTTTGTTATGAAGTACTGCCATTTTCTAGATACTAAAACATTCTGCAACTAGATAATTAAGTTTGTTTATATTTTGTGGTACATTAAGGTAGCAGATCAATGTGGCCATCGAAGCAAAGTGATTCTTTAAATTAAAAACAAATGTGTTTGTAATTTGGGTTTTGCCACTACTCTCCCTGCTCGACTTGTCATCAATTAATTGTTTCAAATAGGCACTCAGGTATAGCGGTCATGAGACAATTTAAAAACCTGGCTGGAGACGATTAAAATAACTCTATCCTCATTACTTACTTAGTTCCCCCAAAATATGGAAGTAGGTGAAAGGAGAAATAAAAATAGATTACAAAGAAAAAGTAATCAGGTTATTGATAAAACTGCTGTAAAACAAATAAGCCATAACATTAGAGAGTCATCATTTACAGTCCATGGAAAGTTCAATACCTTAAGTAAACCTTTCAAAAGGTCATTTAAAACCCTACAAAACTCCTCTTATTTGGCAAAGGATAAGTATCTACTTGAAAGTACAAACCAGAGGATCAGATTAATTTCACAAATTTGTACATATGATCATGAGTTTTATATAAATCTGTAGCACTCTACTGGAAATTAGGCATAATTCTTATTATGAAGAACAAGGGAAAAAAAAAAAAAAACAAAAAACTAAATGCATAGCAGTCACAGAAAAAAAATATACCAAAGATGGATTGAAAAATAACATTAGCCAGATAAAGTTGCACTCATCATGCAGACATACAAAGATTAATGAGAAGGGCAACACTTCAGATAAAGCAGTCATCACTTAATCAAAATCTCAGTGAAAGATAATGAAGGATCTTTTCAAAAGTAGTTTAATTTCTAGGTGCCAAAATTTGGCTGATAAAAATAAGGACCTTCAATATTTTGCCTGAATAATATTTACTGGCAGATGGGTTAGAAGGAAATATGGGGCGAACTCTTTGATCGGTTTGCCTCAGAACAATCATCTATTTTGCAGAGGGAAAGCCTCTGCATCACAAGCTCTGCAGAACTTTCACAGCCTCACGTCTTTTTCTAACATTTTAGTTAGTAATATCACGCAGCTCCACGAAGTCGTAACACCCTGCTGCAGAAACCATGCAAAATAAAAATCACAGCCTTTAACAAAATCCTAAGATACGTTTCTAGTTAAATAATTCAATCCAGTAAGAACCAGCATATTTCATAGAGTATGTAGGACTTAAGACCCAAGTTTCTCAAACATCTGAGGAATACTGGATCTCAAATGAAATTATGGCAATAAAATGGCAAAATAAGATTGAAATATGATTGCCTGGGAGGTATATTGCAGAAGTGGGGGACAGGACTGTCAGGTTCTCCCCCGGCTGAGCATAGTTGTAAATTGGTGATTTCATGTGAAACCCGTATCTTTATGCTTCAGTTTTCCAACTATGCAGTTTGGGGAAAATCTCTCTTCTCTTTAAGACACAGATTTCTCAAACGGTGATGTGTAATACAAGAGAGCGTTAGCATCTTCCCAGGGCTTATTGTACTGTTAGCACCAGGCTAAAAACACAGAAATAGAAACACAAATAAGCGGATTTCATTTGAAGCAACAGTTAAGAACTGTGGAAAACCGCAATCAAGGAAATGCTTTGAGGCATTCCATGTATTCCATATATATGTAACTTCAGGCAAAAATCCAAAATGAAATGAAGTAGGTAAGGTTCTTGCTGACCCAGAATAGCTCAGGCATGCATTCAATGGAAGCAGGTATATGAGCATTCTGATTATTTAAATAAGTTATCATAAAAGTAAAGCAATATTTGCATCCAATGCTGATTCAAACTGAATCAGTAAAAAAGCACTTATTAACTTCAGCAGAATTAATACATGGCCCATTTGATTAAACTCTATGGATAGTTACAGTCTTGATTATGTATAACATGGTAGTACTATTGATGCTTAAATTATACCTGAAGTTTGAATTGCGAACTATTCAAAACCTCTAAATTTTAACGGTCTTAAATTTTAGCATAATAGGTAACAACTAGAATCTGTATCCATTGACTCCTAATCTTTTGTGTGTTTTAAATTGTGAATGCTTCTCTAGCAGGAGTCTCTTGTGCCCGTGTTTGTGTGCAGGTGATACCCAGTTGTTTAAAGTGCATCTTTTTGCCTACTATTAGGCACACTAACCAATTACAAATACCAGATTAACAGAGAGATTGCACAGCACGTTTCAAATCCAGTGTTACATTAATGACATAGTTAAGGTTAATCACATTGTTTAAAATTTTCATTTCATAAAGGATTCAGGAGAATCTTCAGACTGCAGTCAAAAGCAAAGGTTTAACAATGCCTGGCAGGCTTCTTTCTTTTGTAGTTACATTTTGTGATCTTCACCCTAGTGACACCTCATTACCCAAACAGGCAGTACTGCCAACTTTAAATTTCATCAAGCTCATGCTTATCGCGGTCTTTTATCCAATTGTTGTGTACGTGCATTGGGGGGGGGGGGGGGGAAGTTCTGGAGTTCTTTTGTATCCAGCTTTCAGGTTTTCCTCTTATCCCCCTTCTTGTGCCACAGTTGACTGACACACTCTCGCCTCTGCCTCCAACGTAGCCCATCACACCCTTCTCATTTAATATTATACCCTTCTCCTACTATCTTTACTAATGCTGCAATATTCTAGATTGTGTTTAGTCCAAACCAAAAAGAAAGGACCCTTCTTCCTTTTGCCTTCAAAAAGACAGAAGTCAAGCAAATTACCAGCACAATGACTCATTTAGATAGTGACTTCAAAGTACAATTTTGTATGTGACTTAAAAAATGAATGCTAGGATCCTGCCAGGAACTGAAGGGCATCATTCCCTAGGGTTCAGGAAGGCCAATCTGCCTTTACAAAAACAATTCCATTATTCCTTAGCACATACCTGAACTGGTTAAGTCAGGATTTCACATGGGTTTCTATCTCAGCATGCACTGCTCACTTTAGAAGAGACCTGCTTTCAGGAAATGTAAAGGCCTTTGCGATCCAATCGCAATTTAGCTACCTATAGGGTCAGAGGCGCTATGAAGAACATTCCCAATACAAAACAGTCTGCCCAGTTGTATGCTAAAATATATTGCTCTGTAAACTAAGAAAGTCCATACTGAGTTCATTCAAATTATGTTCCCTTTTTTCCTTTTTTAAAATTTCCTAACATTTTAATGTTGCTTCATTCAAAGGAAGCCTGATATTGCCATAAGCAGGTAGAAAACACCTAAACACTGCATGTGAATGGTTACGCTATTCCACCAATAAATGAGGAATATTTTCCTGAGTGTTCTTTTCATCTGTCCTCCTATATATCCTAGAATATTTCTTCCCATGTTTCCAATTGTTCACCAGTCCAAATACTGAACTAATATTCTTTAATTATGGTCCTATTGCTGGATACTACATTAAATTATGATCACATTAAAATCCTGCTGTGTTGCCTACTCTGACACACAAAACCGAATTTATTTTCTCAGAATTTCAAGCAGCACAATGCACGCAAACCATTAACATGCACACACGAAAGATGCCTTGATTGAACTGCTTTCTAGTTATTCTTAGAAAAAACTTTAAATGAAAATGGTGCATTCCTAATTGCTATGAAAAAAATTCTTTCAAGAACTGCCAGAAGGGAACATGTAAAGTTTTTGTATGTGAGCAAGAATCGACTTAGAAACAGGAAGTAAATAAAGATTAAACTAATCTTAAAATTGTATTTCACAGACTCATGCTTAAAAGATCTGGAATTCTACTAGTGATGAAACTGGGCTCCAAAACTCCTTATCTGAAAAACTCCTATAGTAGTTAGAATTAAAAGTTCTGATGAGAATGGAACATCACATTAGCTGAGTAATTGCAATCTACAAGTGGTCACTAGGAAGCACACACTTTAAGCCTTGGTGTGATGTTGCACCTGTACCCGGCCCACAGGCCCTCTCTGGAGCCACAGCTTTGGATCCCAGCAAGGTTAGCACATAGTTCCCATGTCACATCATCTTTTCAGCTATATATAGACATCATAGAACGGATTTTTTTTTTAAACTTAGCCTACATTTGCTGAGAAGCAATTTGCAAGAAGGGCTATCAAATACAAGTACAAAACCCAGCTATACACCTGCTTATTTAGAGGCACCAACATACCTGTTAGCAAGACATCTAAACCTCCTTTTTCCCCCATCACAGTATGTGGTACACAAGAACCAAATACTCAGCGACTGTTCATACAAAATCAGACCCTACAAATCCACTGGCATTTTTGGAAAGTTAAAAGCTAAATCCTGCTCCTTGGAAACCAATGGGAGTTTTGCCACTGAGTTTAGTCTGCCCCACTACTGTTGGCCAAGTATTTCCTCCTCCCAGCACAGCTGAGAGATACCTAGTGAGTTCTTTGGACTCCACAGACTGAAGAGAGAAAGCTGTGCAGTTACTTTTCAGATTTTGGGAGATGAAGACATATGTTTCACAGTGTTGTTTCAGCACTTTAAAAAATTTAATTCAACATTTTGATGGCTAATATACGTACATGAAATCTGATAATCCAGATGTCAGAAATTCATCCTAGGATGATCAAAATGGGTGGGGTTTTTTTGTGGGGTTTTGTTTTTTTAACTCCACATGAAAAGAAAATACAACCTTCTTTCATGGGTTTAACATTAATTAAAAATACATAGATCTCTGTACCGACTGCAGTATGCTACATGGTCATTTCTTTTCAGTATGTAACTCCCTAAGTTCCTGGGAGTCCATTTAGAAGTCTATTACATTAATGGAGGGAAATGCATCACTTTGGTAATTATTCTGTTTACACTCACACTAAACCACACAGCCTTAACCACAAGATGGATAAAGATTATTTCCCAGGTGAAAAAAGGTTACATTCATGGCAAAAAAAACACGTGCAGCATGACAAAGTTACAAAATGCCTTCGGACCAATTCTGTGTGCATGTCTCCTGCTATAAATCAGGAATTACAGTACTGAACATACACCAGAATAACACTGATTAATGTTACATGCAACATTGACATATGATGTCTGCCTTACTGAAGTTAGTGTCATCCGTCGCTGGTTTTGATGAGGCCCAAGAGAAAAATTGGGTCCTGTGACTTACTCTGATTTTTAATGAACCTTCTTAAAAATCGCAATCAGAAGCAGGGCTTTTGTGCTTGTCTACACGATTTGTTTTTTAAACTGTGAGTTAGAGCAATGCAAACAGTAAAGATATTAATCGCAGTTTTAACTAATCATCTTTTCATTACGGGACAAACTCACTTAAGATTCAAAAAGAGACTTTAACTGTATAGGACATTAAAAGACCACTGGGGACCTTTCTTCAGGAGCTCTCTGTTTTATGATCTCTTTGTAGTAAAGTACGGGATAACTTGCCTGTCCTCTCCAGGCTGATGTGAAAAATTACAGAAGGTGTTGGAAGACTGTCAGCACTAGCCCGAATCCTCATAAATGGCCACAGTAGTAACTAACCAAGTTGTAGTACCTTCAGATTCAGGAAATTCAAGTTAAAAACACTATCAGAGTAAGCCTATAGGATTTTTTGTATGACTGGGACTCTGGTTAGGGATAAAAACACAGTTAAGACTTCACCTACCATTTTCCATGAACTTACAGGAATTATACGCGATTCTCTCACAGAAATCCTCCTGAATAACTATTTTAAAATATTGGAATCTATTTCTAAAGTCATTCTCTGAATTACTAGGGGGGAAAAACTGGAGAATCCAAAACGAAAGATACTTAACTGCATTAGAGAGATATTTACATTGCAAAGTTCAGACTGAACTTCCCAAAATTGGTGGGAAGACAAAGGGCTGTAGGAAATTCCAGGTGATCCATCAGAGAAAGGAGATCCTCACTGGAGGATTCCAGTCTAGATACAGTTGGTTACAACATTCAGGCGCAGACCGTGCTTACAGACATGACTGTTGTTTGCACATTGTACAGTGCTGTTTGACTGCTTACCAGTGCTGCAGACATGACTAACAAGGCTCCTTTGTTAAAATTCTGCCAACTTGCGTGTAAACTTGAAGTTACTTCTTTTTTCTTTCATGGAGCCAAACCCCTCATACATTAAGACTTCCACAAGTAAAGCAAAGGCTTTTTTAAGGAAAACTCATATCAAAATATTGTTAGTTGCATAGTCCAGTTTCTTAACATTGTTACCGCTTTGAACATTTCCCTCATGAGGCTGTCTGCAGCGTTTAAGGAAATGCTAGCGGGTGTGCCATTCATTTCTCATCTCTAACCATGCTGGCAGTAGATAACATGGTTCATTATTAGCCTGAAGAGGTTGTTTGAAACTGGCACAAAACAGCACCACTGTACCTTACCTAGGGCTAGTCTGTAGCACTGCTGCCAGTTAAGTTATGCTACTGACTTCTGTGGGTGATCGGGCCTATATACTGCTACAGATTGAGCACCAGAAAAGGGAATTCTATTATGTGAACTATTTCACCAGTGAAGCTTCTTCAAATGGCAGAGAAAATAGAACAAAGTTAATTGTATAGAAGAGAATCTGGACTGAAATATGCATAGCACAGAGAGATGAAAGGGGACAGAGTGATACAAAAATTAAATTGTGAACAAAATAGGGGAGGCGCGCTGATAAAGGGGTCAGGAACAGTGTGAAGAAGGGCATGAAGACCAGCGGGTAAAAAGCTGATTAGCTGTTAATATACAAGTAGATCTGAAATGATGAGGTAATTGGAAGCAAGAGAGACTTAAAACAGACACGCAATAACGATACCGAGTACAGAAAACCCTTTGAAAAAAAATTTTTTTTTTTTTAAAGAGAGCTTTATACAATAAAAAGAACTAAAAGGGGAATGAGGCTGTGACGGGAAAAAGAATTCAGAAATTGCAAAAGGCATCTGAGCAAAGGGAAAGCCACAGGAAAAGATCCAAACGTGCAATGCATTTAACATCAGCTGCCCAGCATCTGCAATGTCACAGTATTGATGTTTGGTGTCCTGGAGCTTTCCCTTTAAACTGAACGGGAAATCAATTGAACCTCAAATAGCAAAATTTTGGCTCTGCAGAACATAGCTTTAGGCACCACTTACAGGCAAAATTCTTGCAGAAAGGAAACAGTAAACAGGTAATTTAAATCTTGATCACGCTGAAATGAGTAAGGAAGCACAGCTTCAGAGCAATCACCTCTTAAGGACTAGGATTGAACTTAGGTTTTTCTTCAGAATACTCTCCTGTATTCACCTATTCCTACCAACACTCACCAGCTCCCTAAGCCCGGCCATGTCTTGTAGCTCTGCTCAAAAATACTGTTGAATGTAATTCATAAAATCCCTTTATAATTCTTTCGGGAATCACTGAAAGTGCAACAGAGACCTTAATGTTTCCAAAGGAAGGTAAAGCGTTTTACTGTGGAGCCGTGAAAGGTAGCATTAAGCAGTACAAAATATGAACATAGTAGAAATGTGATCACCTGCTAATCTGCAAGGGTGTCACAGAATCACAGAACTCCTCAGGCTGTAGGGCACCTCTGGAGGCCTCCAGTGCAACCTCCTGCTCAAAGCAGAGCAGGCTTCAAAGTTAAATCAGGTTGCCCTGGCCTATCGTACCTCCATGAGACACTACCACAAAGATTAAGGATAAGCAGATATTTCTAGGAGCCAATTTTCTTCCGTTGTCTCTGTCAAATCAGAAATAACTGTCTCTGAATTCTGCAAAGCAGCCTCACACATCAGAGAAAAATCAGACTTCGTTGTTAGTAGGGCAAATGCATTCATTCTGAGTAGATGATGCTTCATATGGATGAAGCAATAGCCCCGATGTGGTCAATGGCATATGTCCCTTGGATGGAAAACAGTGTGGGTTGCAACAATAGTGAATGGAGGCTATTATAGCTCTTCCCGCTATGAACTCATTCAAAGCTATGCACCAGTTCAAGAGAACTGAAAATTGCATTGTATTGACATTTCTGTTTGGAAGAAGAAAGTGAAGTGCTTCTGACCCCAATAGTTAAGTTTTGTAGAAACTGGTTCTCTCACAGGTAATGGATTCATTTCTGTTGCATAGAGCAATGTCCTCATAACTAACATGATTTCAGGGGAAGAACAGAGGGGAAGAAAAGGAAGCTTCAGCCCCAGTACCATCAAAATCCCAGTGATGTTAATAGGCTACTTAAACCACAACTAAGACTGACTTCGGTATCTGAATGTGCTAGTGAACCGTACAGACACGCGGTGAATCAACATTTCAGCCCAGCACCAGACTCCCAGAAACACAGAAATAGCATAGACTGCTGTTAACAGACCTGAAGGGGGGAAGGCTGGGGAAGTAAGAAGGGTGGCTTTGGGAAACACCCCAGCTTCCCATACTAAATAGAGTCACTGTGCTACATTGAAGAAAAACAAACAAACAAAAAAAGTGTAACTTTTGCAAAACAGTCACTAGTTCATTGGAAAAGATGTTAAAAATAGGTCCTATTGAACACAGTAAAAGCTGCAAGAGAGCTCTTTTGCCTCCAGTTTTACCAAGACTTCCATTAAATGATGCTGTCATGCAATTACTGTACTGTTAAATACCACGCTACTGCTGTGCTTTGTCTAAAGGCCACTAATGCATATACTGGCAAATAGGCACTGGATCATTGTCAATGCTGAGGAAGGCAAAGAGAGAACTACAGTCTTAGTCAAAACTGTATTAAACTTCTATTTACCATTGTTTTCATAAGCAGTAAAAGTCAGAAATGGAAGTACAGTGGCTTCTACCTCATAATCAGAATACCTGCCAATCCAAAGTGGTCTTTTATGAATAAGTCTGAAGAGCCAGGGTTGAAGCGTTGCTAAGAGGAACCTAAACGTTACTCTGAATTCACTTCACATCAAATGATTGGCACTGTTTAATAGAGAAGTACAAATTACAAACCAGTCTCAAACTTGCAATGACTTTTTTTTACACAGATTGGTCCCCTTGCCACCAGAGTTCATTGTTGTAGTCTCAGTCCTCTGACCTGTGCCTTTGTGCCTTAACCCAAGGAATTAACACAGCCTCTCTGCAATATCTATGGAGGGCAGCACAACTGAGCTGCCCGATTGCCTTAGTTTGTGATAAGAAGTAATTCCTCACTTCTGCCACCTGGGACCAGGTCAATCTGGCTTCCACAGTAAGGGTTAGGACAGAAGCTGACAGCTGTGCTCAGATACACAGTAGCTGAACACGCAGGTTGCGACAACCTCAGAAGGGGTTCCTCTCATCACTGAAAGACCCTTACGAAAAACTGTGGTGAAGGAAAAATGCAAAGGGAGCCTTGAGGGAAGAGGGTTTAGAGATATGCATCCCTTGCAACCAAAGAGAGCAGAGTCAGTCTGTCAGAGGCCATGCTGAGATCAACGTAATTCCTAATTGTAGTTGTTCATCAGGAAGTACATATCCCAGCGTCTGCCACGTGTAGCTCACCTGCAGGTACCATCCTCCATCTTGCAGTCTGCGACGGGGCAGACACCAGGGAACAGCCACTAGGGAAGATGCCTGCGCCAAAGGGGGAGAGACTAAACAAGCTGCCTTCTCTTCCCAGGCTACCATGCTGTATTAGTTCTCCGGAATATAAAATGTTTTTGATCAGATAAAGCAGCACCACAAGGAACTGTTGCTCACTCATCAATGCCTCTGAAAGAAGACATCACAAATGAGTACAATTTAGGCTGTCAGAACTGTCACTTTCCTACGTGTTTTATTTAATGCAGATTTATTAATCCACATTAACAGTGAAGTGAAAACTTTGTGTTATAGTGAGAAAAAGGAAAGGGATACTGGAAGCCTTTCAAGCTTTTGCAAAGGCTACTAAACATAGGACAATATTATGAAAATACTTATTTCACAATCCCTAAAAAGAATTAAGCTGTTTCTAATGTGAAACACAATAAACTCTTTCATTATTTAAAATTCAATGTGAAAGAAATATCTGCCTAAGGCAAAATTTTAAACACAGAGACACTTAAAAATATTTGAACGTGAATCCATGGCTCTCTTTACACACGCATTTGCATAATGGACTGACCCTTGTTCCCTGCACAGAGCCCAAGGAAGCTGGCTGTGTGCTGGGATCCTCCCCCAGGCTGTGGAACGGGACAGCAGAGTCCTCTGCTGATGTTCAGCATCTGCCACCTCCCCTTCTTGGCTCCTGTATCTCCATTTTACAGCTCTGCAAGAGGCTGCCCAGCAGAGGAGCACAAAATGGCTGCTTGTATCCCGCCTTTCCTTCAGAAACATCACAAATACGCACAAATCCTTTAGAGCAGCAAAGGTGTGCTGCTGGGCTTTTTAGCACCCGTGGTTCACAGACCTCCTGGGTGCACATTGCTGCGTCCCACTCCCACATTGACCGCGTCAAAACTGCACCAATCTGACTTTCTGCAGAGTGCAAGTTGTTCTTATCAAGCTTCACTGTCGAAGCATTGTTCTTGACTTAGATTTAAGGCTGGGACTACTTTAACTTGGGCCAAATGACCCTGATAAGTTACACAGTGTAACAGAAAAGCACAAATTGCTTTGTTAGGCTCACAAATGCTGACAAACACTACATTTCACTCAAGTCTCTCATGGTCCCTAAGATTCCTTGAAATCTTCGCAAATACATCACCGCCTTCAATCACACCCAAGCAATGAGACACTCCAGCTTTTTCGTAACTCTCCTGTTGACTGACAAAAGCTTCTCTCACACCGAATTAATTCCTTGTGTTGTTGGAGCTACAGAACAAGCCTCTCATAGCAGCCAAATGTCATAAGAACCAGATCCTCCTCATCGTCCTCAAACATACACTTTCAAATTTGCTGAACTGCAGCAGATAATATGCTGGAAATCATAGTGCTGCATGTAACAAGGGTAGCCTCGCTGTTCCATATTTTAATTGAAAGGCAAATCTACTGGAAGCAAGGATGTCTACTGTCCTGCACTTTAGGACTCATTTCTGTTTATGCAGAGTAGATATAATAAAAACATCACCACCTTGCTCTGAGAGCATCATATGCTTCTGCACAGGCATCATTGTCATGGAAAACAGAAAGAAGAGGGAATCAAGCCCAGAAAACTGCTGCTCAAATTGTCATTTGACATTTGGCAAATGCGAAGTGCTCTTTTTGGAGCAAACCAAGACTGTTCAGAAGACATGGAATGTGGAAAGCTGACTATGTGAGCTGTAGAAGCTTTAACTCTGCTTTGCCCTTCTTTTCCTGATCTCAGTGCAGTCTATGAACCTATTTTACTGAACAAGCAAGCAAAGGGAAATATCATAAGGGTGTCCAAAGTTGAGTCAAGAATCCTATAGCAAAGACAGGAATAAAACCCCAGCGATGAATGAGGCTCCTGTCTTAACCTCACACTTGGAAGTCAAAGGCATGACATTCTTCTGAACCTCAGTCCTAGGAACTCTAACCCACTGTACTTTTTGTGATCAGCCTTTGTATGTTGAAAGAAAATTGAAGTTTTGAGTCCTTTTTTCTAATAAATAGAGACAATAAAACATATTGCAAGTCTATATTTATTAACCTTCTCGAAATGACACACATATCAAAATAATTCAGAACTGAGTTTACTTCTGTCTTCAGCAGTTGAAAGACGCAACTATATTGTAAAATACATTCTTTAATTTGTTTTTGGAGTTTGATTGTGATCTATCATTCCCCATTTCAGTGACATTTAGATACTACCATGCTTTTGTAATATTAATAACATCATAATCTTCATTAGTATGCAAATCTATACCATCTGACAAGCTCTTGTTCTCTTCCATGAGCTCCTTTGTTGTTGCGGCCTCATGAATTTCATTATGAGACTAGATTATTATCAAACAGTGGGAAGGGAGGTGGTGGGGAATAGAGAGAATGACGTGGAAATTATAATCTCTTGTTTTAATAATGAACCCAGTTTCATATCGCAGTCCGTTCTTGCACCAGATGCTGCTGAGAGAAAACGGAGCAGAAAGGAGGAAATTCTTACAAAACTTCTTCTGCACAGTAACCTTTCCAGTAGATGCCACTGGAGGGGTGGACTGGAGGGAGATGTTCCCCAGCCCTGTGTCTCATTTACATTTTGGATAACAGCCATGATTTTACCCATATGTTTTTGTGATTCATAGCTTTATGGATGACAAAAGAAAACAAACCAAAAAAATTCCTACCATTCAAAAACTGGTGGCCATCTCCTCTTCAATTAAACTGACCTCAAATGATCATCAGTATTAGTATGTAATCACAATAATTGCTTAAAAACTAAAATTATTCTTGGAGCAGTGTGTGGCTGTAAAAATGAGTACAATTTGACAGAATAGCAAAAAGCTTATAGGAGTGCAAACATTCCTCCCTGTCTGAAAACACCAGGGCCCCATGTCCTGGGCAGGGCACTGATTTCTGAATTCATTGCTGCAGAGCAGCCACTCAAGCAGCCAAGGTTGCACTGCCCTGGTTCCTCTTGCTGCCCCGTCATTCCCATCTCCACCTTGGTGCTCTTCCTTGTCTCACCCAACATCTGTGTACTTTTAGGGTACCAGGAATTTAGGGGAAAGCTACAACACAAATAGTGATATTAAGCTGGAAAAGTCCATCGCACCTCCCAGAGTTACCCCGTTACCCTTTCTGGCTGTCTGCAGACACAGGCAGAAATTCCTGCAATGGCTCAAGCCCAGGACACCCACTGGCACTCAGCAGCCAGCTGTGGCAGTGGTGCAACTCCCCACGAAGGCATGGGAGACATTGCAGCAGGGTAGCTACACTGCTATTATCACACCAGAAGGGTATCTAAAATTTTCTTGGTAGCATAAGGATTCACTCCTCTTAAGTCTTACAGAACCAAGCAATTTCTGAAAACAAATACGATTCCTTAGAAAACAAATGGGACTCACTAAAGTTGCTCCAAGATCCAATATTAAAAAGAGATGTCTATCCCTGTAACATTTTGTACATTACCTGCTTAGTTGTTATTAATACCAAAGTCATCTCTTTTATTAAAACCTACAATGCTCTCTACAAAGGACCACATGTAGAACATATTTTTGAGGTTTAGTCAATTGTAGAAAATCTGATCACCATTAAGTATGAGATTAGCTTCTCCTTTCTTATTAAGTATGATTACACATCAGTTAACTTGATCACGTGAGTTTAAGTAACACTAACTGCTGTTGTTTATTAATGAGTTTGTTAGAGGACTCCCCTTCTCAAAGCACAGATTTTAGTACTAGAACAAGACTTAATCTCCGAAAACTTCATGAATTGTGTAATTATTCTAAGCTATTTATCACTCACAAAAATCACAGAAAAGATTAGTAGACTTAACATGAATGCCCAATTTTAAAAGATATTTTGTATTATTTATCAAAAATAGTGTGAATTAATATGCTATATTACATGACCTACAGCCTAAGATTTCTTTGGCTTTTTTTGCTACTTAAAACATATATTCAAATGCTAACATAAAAAGAAGTTTATGTTTTAAAATGCAAACTAGCAATTCATAGCTACACGTTAATTAAACCACTTCCAGTTTTCCTATTTTCCTAGTGGGGGCTGTCAAAAAGCAGACCTTTCGTCATACTAAAGTCACACCGACACACTCAGAGTTTCCTTTGTTCTCCTCCTCATTAAGGAAAAACCTGTCATTAAGAGAATCTATTTAAAGCAAGCAGGAAAATGTGTTTGGACTTTGATTATGGCAATTAAAAAACCCTGCTATTCAAAGATAGTGCTTTTTTATTATTTAAATAACATTTCACATTCTTCTAAGACATTTTACTAAGATTGTTAAATTAGGTGATAAAAGGTTACTTTTGTCTGTGAAGCTGAAATATGTAACTATTATTTCTTATCTGTCTGGAATTAGAAAAGCTTCAATATCATATATTTTAAAGGACTCATTATCAAAATTCACCAGACTTCATAAAACAAACAAATGCCTCACTTCCTGCCCTTGTTTAATCCAAGCTAGACAATTTCTTCTGCTTTTTGAAAAGGAAGATTTCTTTCAACATTTGACAGAGCAATATCTTTTTATTTTCAAATTGCACAGAGTGTGGTTGGGAAGCCATAACCACCACCTTTTCAGAACATGAGAAATGGGACAGTTGTCAGTTATCTATTTTAAGAGGAAGTCTCAGACAGAATAGGGTAGGTAAAGAAAAACAATGTTCTTATTTTTTTTAAAGCCAGAACAAGACTAACATGCCAAGGGCCAGAAAGGGGCCAAGTAGGCCAGATCACAATGCAGAAGGAAGTACTAACACAAAATCTTAATTCTCTTTACCTCCTACAGATTTGAATGTTGGCAAATTATTCATACCACACGCACACACAAAAATTTCTATTGGCAATATACACAGAGCTGAAAATCCTATGATGAATTACTCTTTCACATACTTTCAAAGATTTGACAACTAATCCATCCTGCTGAAATGACATCATTTCAGATCTCTGAGCAGACTTGCAAAGTACCCTCAGTTTTTAGACAGCCCAACAATAATAATTCCATCACTGACCTTCAAATCTATATTTCCCACTAAAATCCAAATGATGTTGGTCTAATAATGTTGGGATGCTGCTTATTCACTCCTGGACAGATAAGTAGGTGGAGTTGTTTATAATGCAGTTCTGATCAGAAGTAAAAGCAGAAAATCCATGCTCAACATACAATGAAAGAGGACAAAAGTAACAGTGTGAAGGATAAAGAATATACATGTACATCAAATATATGTATGTTTCATTTTTGCAATTAAATGTGGAAACAGTTACACAAAAGAAATTTACATGAGCTATCTCATCACTGCTGAACTTCAGCTCCTGAATTTGTCACCCTCTGTTTATGTAAAAGAAAAAAGGCTCTCTACTATGAAATAATAAAAACGCTAGAAAAACATATATTGGAATTCCTTCACTGCCCCACAGCCATCATTGAAATGCTTACCGGTCTCCCATCAGTGCCAAGGAAGTGATAGTTTCAAGAAGGAATATATTTGTATATGATACTGGCCAAGTCCACATGAATCTAGAGAACTAGCAGCAATATCCTTAATTTAGAGAGACCAGAGGTGTTGCTTCTGCTCTGCAGCCACAGCGCCCTTCTTGCGTACCCCTCAGAGCTGGTCCCTGCTCTCCTACCTGGCAGGGCCACAGAAGGGAAGGGCAGGCACCACTGCTGGTGAGCACTGCCACCGTCCCCTGCTCGGCACTGCGGGCTCCAGCTACTGCAGGACAGCACTCCGCAAGAAACACCCCGGCACAGGCTGGGCTCACTCCTGCATCGTCCAGGGAGGATTAGCAATAACAAGTCCCCAAAGGGGGACAGCTGCCATTTGGTGCTGCTGGCTGCTGTGATGATACGCTGCCTTTGATTTACAGGAATTTAGTGCCCCCAGTAGTCCCCAGCATATGCAACTACCAATTCCAATAGCACCACACCAGTCAAAACTACTCAGCAATATCTGACTAGCTGACAATTATGCCTTTATCCGGCAGGCTTAATTTCAAAAATAAATAATTTTATTGATTCTTCTCCCTCTGCCTTTTATCTTTCCAAGATGATCCATTGTCTTCTTCTAGACTTAACCATCCCCAATCAAATCCACTGATAAGCCAGTCCAGCACTGTTTTTGCCTGTGCTGTTTTAGCACCTAAGAAGTCTGAAGATTCAGTCATGAAATCACATAAATCGAGAGATATAAATGTAAAATAAGAAAGTCTCCAAATCCAACTGCTAGCCTGTATTCTGTTTTAATGGACTCTGAAGCTTATGTGACCCATAGCACATTAAAATTCCCAACATTTCAGCAAGATTAACTATGGGGACAAGGGCCTGAGTGTCAGAAAAGCAAGAACTGGCACACAGTCTAAAGAGAGATACTCAAAAGTTTAAATTGATAAGATTTTCTGACACTTGTTTCAGAAGTCATATTTTCAGCCTCCTAAGGTTCACCCGGTTATAGCTTTACTAATGAAAAAAAAGAACAAGCTAAACTATTTTTCAGTGATCATGCATTAGACCATGCTACCTTTCAAACTTCATGTATTTAAAAAGCATAAACGGTTTGGCATTGCACTTCAGAAACACCACCCTTTTTAATAGGCTCTCTTCTGCGACCTTGAGTTAAATAGGATTCTTTTGTTGACTCCAAAACTGGAGCATGTCAACCTATTATTAATATTTTTCTAAATACTAGCAAACTATTTTTTTCCTCTGTGCTTTAATTAAAGGACATCTACACTTGTAATAGATATTTAATAGCAGGCAATTTTGTTTGAGATCTAATGCACTAAGGTTGTCTTGCAGTAACTACATGTTAGAAGACATTAAAGATTACAGAGCCCTAGTAAATAGGATAATTATAAATTACTTGATGTCAAAGAACTATGGAAAATTCCTTGAAAGGAATATCTTAGTAAGAGAGGGCAGAAATACTGTTTTACAGTTATCAAAACTAAAGAGTTTTTAAATTTCAAAAAAGAGTCTGTCTTCAAGAACCATCTCAACATACAAAACCCGAGACTCAGTACTCACAACGATAAGCACTATGCATGGCAATTGCACAGAAAGTCCTACCTATTTTTGACTTTTGACTTAAACTTTTATGCAGCCCAACATGCTTGTTGGTAGATGGTACTGACACGGCCCTACATAATTAAAAAACTTAAAAAAGACAAGAAAATAATAGAAAACTAGAGTCAATGGGAAGCTAACAACTTAAATGGTTGCTGAATCTCCACTTCGTTTTCATACAGGGAATTTGCTTGGGTAGAGTCCTATCCAATAGGGGATTAAATATCATCTCTGCCCTAAAGTTCTTACCAACATCAGTGGAAGACATCAATTGAAGTTCATATCTAAGTTGCTCCACCTAAAAATCTAACAAAAGTCAGAGCAGGTAAGCAGCAGCTAGCCTATAAACACGATCCCATTCGGTTATAGTGTCTGGTATACTATGGGTAAGGAAAGGTACTGAAAGATAAATCTTATACAAAGCTATTTTGCACTGCGAATAGTAATTAGACACACATACACATGTCTACTACAAGGTTAAGAAAACCTTTTATTTACTCTGAAATCTCTTTTAGGTAAAATGTATAGTGTTATAGCTATGAAAAGCAATTCACAAATTAGCATTTAGTAATCATAAATATTACTATAACTCTGATGTAATTCAGACTTTGGCCATTCAATAAAATGCAAAGATTTGAACACTGCAAGTCAGCAATGACTGAATGGTAAATACTGATGGCTTGTGAGACCCATAACTGAGCTGAGGTCATAAGGCTGTGTATTAGAATTGAGCAGCTAATGCTAACATTTTAATTTATTTTAATGTTGGACACTGAGGTATCTATCCTACTTTAATTCTTTAAAAAAAAAAAAAATTAAAACCAGAACCACTTTGCCTCTATCAGTTTAGTTAAGCATGAACATGGTGCCTATAGCACAACGTATTTGCATCCAGCAAAAGCAGGGGAAGGAACTTAAATGATACTTTATCAATTATTCAGGTTCAATTACCACAACTACTACACAGTCTGCCCATACAAACTTTTTCTAGCACATCTCAACCCACCTATTTCAATATTATTCACTAAAGCACTGGAAATATAATACCTAGTGAAAGTGAAATGCTTTGCAAAATTGTGTCTGTTTTGACAGAAAAATTTCAGACAAAAATCAGTAGACATCAAAATGTCCTTCTCAGTCTTAAACAAAATGTTTCAATTTTTCCCAATAAAAATAATTCTTCAATTCAAAAGCCTGTAATGATGAATTGTGCAAAAATTAGAAAGGAAAGAAACATTCTGAATTTATAAAAATATCTTGCTTATTCCAAAATAATATTTATGTAATTTTGTAAAAATGCCAGACTCTCTAAGAAGGAAGCTCTCTCTTCAGCTCTAATTATTTCAAACATGCAAAAGCATCCACATTTGGCTCTTAAATTTTGTAACTTTGCAATCCTTGTTCTTGTAATTGTTCCTATACCAGGGAAATACAGTATTTGTTTAAAAGAAAGATAAGGCATATTAATGATCATAGTTTATTTAGTAAAACCAACTGTTACTACTCAAATTATTAAAAAGAATGCCATCTAATCCCTGAGAAAATCTTGTGTTAAATTGGATTAATTGAAATTAATATAATTACTTTTACAAAAGGCATTTTATCCCATTTTTACATCCAGCACATTTCAATTCATAATTAGAACAAATGCAATGAACATATCAAGTGAAAACAATTTCATACTTAAACCTGAAAAATGTTTACTTTTTCCTATTAATAAATGGACCCAATAACAGTACAGATCATCAGTAATACATGGCCTACGATCAAACATCCACAGTTAATTATGGTATTTTAATTCTCAAAACCAGAAGCATCTTAGTCTCATCGTCTCTGCTTTTTGAGAATATATTGTGTAATTTTGACAGCTGCAGGATGCGTTACACTTCAAAGGAACCAGGAAACCCGCTTGGAATGTCTTTTTTGATTCCGCCTCATTGTGACCTCCTGCTATCCAGATAGCTATCCATGAAACTGGACTGACACCATATTTGCAAGCTGACTGTTCCTATTTCACAGGATATTTCTGGAGATGTTACGGTAGAAGACAATGAAAAATATAAGCCTCAAACAGAATAGCTCAAGCTTTAAAACACTGTCAAGCTTTATTATGAATTAATTTCTCTTTTAGTTTGGAAACAAACAGTAATACAGTGAATGTTTTCCAGCCTTTCATTGTTTCCATTGTCTCCAACTTTCCTTTTAGACAGTAAGGTCTGTAGAGAATAGCCCCATCTTTTGATTGTGTCTGAAAGTCCTGGTACTCCAGAAACAGTATCAATAGCTAACAGTGTTTAAAGGAGTCGCTTAGGTTCAAACAAGTATAACAAAGTTCCATGCAAAAGCTTACCTCTTCAAAAGCCAGAAATAACGAAGTGCATCTGGAGCTCTATCCAATAGGTCTTTAAAATGGCCACCTACTACCAAGAACTTTGGGAATGAAAGGACTCAGTATCAAACTCTAGAAAAACTGCTGGGAAATCCTTACATCTGCTCAAGGATGAACATCAGCATGTCTGAAGGACAGAACCGGCTGGTTTGGGGACTATATTCTTTTCAGTCAAACCAGGAAGAATTTACTTTGCAAATTTAAATCTAAAATGTGGCTTGGGATTTTTGACTAAACATTCATACATTTCTAATTTAAAAAAAAAAAAAAATCCTTCTGCAGTATTTAAACATATTCCAATAAACCAACTCCTAAAATATTTTTTCAAGCATTTCTTCCTTTCAAAAGAGCACTCTGTTTAATAAGCAAGACATCAGTGAAAAATAAAACAAATCGCATTTCAAATCCAAGGTGATGCATACTTTAAAGAGAAAAATGACTTCCTTACACATGCTTATAATCAGCTCGACACCATTATCCAACACTTCTCCTTTAAACATTAATCATACTACAGTGCTTGTTTGCTTTCAGATTTTTCTCACGTTGGCTTTGTTTCCTTTTCCCTGTTACTTCCAGAAAATACAACACAGAGACTCATAACTACATATCAATAAAGTAATTCTACATTAAGGATAACTGGCTAATTACACTCATACAAAATCTTCAGGCACCTTTTCCTTCTGTTTAAGGTAGATGTAAATCTATCCTTTTTTTAAACAACGGTCCATTTTATCAAGAGAATGTGAAATTTGGAAAAAAAATGTAGTTAGCAGAAATCACCTTGAGATACACAAAACACCAACTTAATCAACCATTCAAAGATATTGGTGCTTCTTACTTCATCACATATGACAGCAAATGAAAATACTTTTTAATTGTGTAATATTGGACTCTTCTTCTAAACAGACTTTAGAAAGCTTTTATATCCATTTATTTTCCTACGTTTCTTGGGAAGGTAGAATTGTCTGAATCATTACTACTTCAGGTACAGCCATTATGACCATCTGTAAAGCTAATAAAATAGGCATATGTGAAAAAATATATACCAGAAGATGTCCATTTTCCAAAGTGCGTTATTATTCCCCTCTCTTAGATGGCCGTACTTTAGGAGCTTCATCTTTTAGTTCATTGCAACACTGGATTTCTTATGATATTTGTGTGCTTCAAGAGAAACAATCTGGCAATTAGTGTTAGCTAATGGATACTTCAGAACTTTTCCTCCTATTGCAAAGCTGCATACACATCCTCCAGATTACTGTCCCACTGATGTATTTTGTAAAATGATGTACCTTTACGATTTCGTTATTATTGATTGCTACCCACTTTCTGCAATGCACAGGGCATCCTGCTGCCTCCCAATCCTTCCTATTCTGAGTCAGGAAAGCTAGTTTTTAATATCTTTCTTTGTCCTCATCTCAATTTCATAGGCAATGGGCAAAAAAAAAAGGCAGGCAAAAAAAAAAAGAGGAAAAAGAAAAAAGATTTTTTTTGTCAAGCTGAACTCCCAAGACTCCCCTTATACAATATAAAAATCTGAAATGCATGTTACTCTTGCTATTTTTTATATCTATAATTCATTTCATCAGACTTTCTTTCATATATCTATAAAGTGATTCAAACAACAGAAATGGTCTGAGTAAATACAGAGTTGGTTTTCATTTTATGCCTGGAACAACTAGGCTTGCAGATATGAAATTTCAGTTATTACATTTAACAGAGAGAACTACAGCCTTTCAAACATATGAAGTTATATTAATCTCCAACAAATGGGACTTCAGCTCTCACTCAGGGTAAATCATTACGCAGTGCTACTTTCATAATAGCTTTAATTACATCTGTTCTCTTTTTGGTCAGGTTGGAGACCACAGAAGGGCACAGTTGGCTGTCTGAGCCTTTTGGCTATGATGGTACTAATGGTCAAAGCATCGCACAAGCCAGTGTCAGTTTTTAATATGCCTTGCTGAGGTCATTTCTATCCACAGTACAGTAGCAAGAGGCAAAAAGAAACATAACCAAGGGTAATGCGTGTATTTGTAGCCGGCCAAGTGCATTTTGTTGATGCACCACAGGAGAAACAGCAGCACTGGATTGCTCTGCTAAGTGTGAAAAACATCTTTTGTCTTAAAACGTGAGTAACAGAGCCACCACTGATCACGGCTTGTATATAGTGGGTCATCCACGGGGGGTTTATCTTTGCAGACATTTCTATATACTCAGATACTCAAAATGGATCTTTCTCTACTCATAAATGAGCCAAATTCCATGGGCTCAAATGCAGCCATGGCTCGGATAGAAACAATAAAAATGGTGACAATGAACCAGATTTGGTTTAGCTCCATGATAGTCCTCCCCAGCTGGAATCCAGTTCAGGATTCAGTGTAGTAAGTGTGGGTTAAACAGCTGAAAAAAATATCACTGGCCCAAAGATCTTCCACCACGTGAGGCAGAAAAAGAGCCAAACAGCAAAAGAATCATTATTGCCATCTGCAGGAAGGAATGACTTGCACAACATCCCGCAGGGGATCTGGAGTAGAACTAAAACTCAAAGCTGATAAGCCCAGCTTGCTCCATCATCTGCCTGCAAAAGATGGTGCAGACATGGTACTACTGTTTAAGACTCTGAAATTAAAAGGATTTTGACCCCACACAGAGTCATAGGTATTCAGTATCCATGAAAAATAAGAACTACATAAGAAGGACTAAGCAAGATAGAAAGAAAATGCATATGCTTTTTATGGAGGTTGCTGAAATAGATTTTCCTTTTTTAACTATGCTGTGGAGCTCAGTAGGAAAGCTGATTTATCCTGTGAGTGCACAGCAGTTGCTCCCTGCTAGAGCTGCTGTTTAAGTTTAATTGGAATACACAGCACTTTTGTAGCATTTATATCACGGAGAACATTTAAGAAAAGCAGAAAGACCCTTTCAGTTTGATACACTTATTTCTGTTGTGATCCTGATCACTGCACTCAAGTGGAAATATGAGCCACAGAATTTCTTTGCTGCCTGTTTCAGTCAGGAACTCCAGAGGCAGAAGTGGCTGCTTGCAGAGGAGAAGAAAAACGGGCCAGGACTGGCAATGGGATACGGAGCCTTTCATCTACAGGTCACTGCTCTGAATCCAGCACAGGGCTGTAGCAACCAAAAAGTTATTACCATCAAATGGAAGTTCAGTGGCCTAAGAGAAATCATTTAAATGGCTTCAGCTTCATACAGGCACTCACAGCAGAGAAAGTATTGTTACAATTAGCAGAACTGCGTAGTCATCAGCGATGGGGAACCTTTTGGTGTTTTTCTACATTCCCAGAAACAGAATGGTGTCACTGAAAAAAATCCTGTAATGCTTCTTTTGACCAAGAAAATTTATCATAAACCTGAAGACTTGCTTTTTTTCCATTTTCATCATTATTTTAGTTTTACCTAGCCTCCTTTGGTAGTTTTCTTTGCCTTTCCCCATGCTGTAGATCAGAAGATAAAAGTCTTCTAAAAATGACTTTTCCTAAAAAGTAATTTACACAAGTACTGCAAGGTGAAAAATTGCAGCATCTTCAAAGGCCAGGGAAGGAGAAAATTCTTCTGAGGAAAAATGCAACAACTTTGCAGGGAAACAAAATTATAA
This sequence comes from Nipponia nippon, assembly GCF_047370975.1. Classification (NCBI taxonomy): domain Eukaryota; kingdom Metazoa; phylum Chordata; class Aves; order Pelecaniformes; family Threskiornithidae; genus Nipponia; species Nipponia nippon. The sequence continues at coordinate 42,945,178 of NW_028262391.1, forward strand.
ACCAGGTGTATCTAGATAGAGCTAAAATTTAAAATTCCCAGTCAGAAGTGCAGCTGTGGTGCCTGATCAGAGCCAACCCTCGGACATCTCACACTCCTCCCCCCACAACTCGACAGCAGCTCAGGCTGCATCTGCCATCCTGGTGTCTCCAGCCATGGCAGCGTGTCCAGGTGAGAAACCTGGCTTATAAGAATGAACAGTGTGAAACATCAAACCAGAGCCTTCCACTGTTAACATACTTGCATTTGGCTCAAACATTACATACAAAGTATTTTTAACTGAAAGCTTCCGATTTTCCAGAGAATATGGGGATGGGGGGTGTGTGTGGGGGGTGTGTGTGTGTGTAATCTGTAAAAATTGAAGAGAGATTTTAGCAAATTTCTATGGAGCAACTTTAATATCAGACCAAAAGTACCACTAGTGATTATTTTTGTATTTAGAATATCTCTGAAAAAAGACTTTCTACATACCTGCCTCCCTGTACTCAACAGTCAGAACTGTGATAACTGGGTGGCTCTTCAGGACATGTATCAGTTCCTGCAGTGCTCACATTGCCTGTCTCAGGCTTTGATGCTTTTGTTTTTCATAGAATCGTAGAATAGTTTGGGTTGGAAGGGACCTTTAAAGGTCATCTAGTCCAACCCCCCTGCAATGGGCAGGGACATCTTCAACTCGATCAGGTTGCTCAGAGCCCTGTCCAACCTGACCTTGAATGTTTCCAGGGATGGGGCATCTACCACCTCTCTGGGCAACCTGTTCCAGTGTTTCACCACCTTCATCGTAAAAAATGTCTTCCTCATATCTAGTCTGAATCTACTGTCTCTTAGTAAAACCATGACCCACCCTGTCCTATCGCTACAGGCCCCACTAAAAAGTCTGTCCCCATCTTTCTTAAAAGCCCCCTTTAAGTACTGAAAGGCTGCAATAAGGTCTCCCTGGAGCCTTCTCTTCCCCAGGCTGAACAACCCCAACTCTCTCGGCCTTTCCTCATAGGAGAGGTGTTCCAGCCCTCTCATCATTTTGGGGGCCCTCCTCTGGACCCGCTCCAAGAGGTCCGTGTCCTTCCTGTGCTGAGGGCTCCAGAGCTGGACGCAAGGCTCCAGGTGGGGTCTCACCACCAGAGCAGAATAGAGGGGCAGAATCACCTCCCTTGTTTATTGAAACAGTAACCATCTTTGCTTATGAACATACCAATTTTTTCATGCATATAGATAATCCATTGAAGTCTAAAGCACTGCTTATCCATCCTCTAAGCGGCACAACAAAGGCTGTCCCCCTAGCTTCCATTCAGAGCACCACACACCAAAAAAAAAATGCTTAAAAGCCTCCCTGATGATATAACAAAGAAGTACCAAAAATAGGCACTTTTTTTTTTTCACCACTTTGAACAAGTAATCACAGAAAGGATTACTCTGCTGTAGCTGTTTGGTTAAGAATTTTGTCAACCCTTTCTATTTAATGTTATCACTTTCTGCAACTAAGACTAAGCCCAGTGAAGTGACTCTACTGTGGCTTATACACGAGACAGCAGCCTCTGCCAGGATCCCTGTACACCATTAACATACCCTTCTTCAGTGAGAAGCAGCTAACCACATTCTGCCACCAAAGCATTCAGGAAAGCTCAAGCCAAGACTGGATTCGGGCAGAGATATTCCAGTTGTATTTTGCATTCCAGTTAATATTCCTGATTTTATCAATCACATTATGTAGATGCAAATGTTACAGCAGAGGCCACACAGTTGTTCAGAGTTTAATAGTTAAAGAGATGCTTGTGCTAAATAAATTTGTGCAGTTCCATTGTGAAAATTCTGCGTTCAATAGGTCTCATCAAATCTTGTTGCCTGGTGTGCCTGGATTGGTTTAATAGCATGTTCAGTTGTAGAACAAAACATGCAAGGGCAACAGTTCAAGAGTCTTGATCAGTCCTTTTCTACTCTGCAGGTACAGGTAATGTTTCTTCTAATGAGTTAGAAAACTCATATATATACACACACGCTCACTGGATTTCTTTATTGATGAAAAAAATGTTTCTGCATATTTGTAACAGCTCTGCAAAGTACTCTAAGCATTATGCAGTTTAAAGCCTTATGAGTGCCAAATTGTAAGATTTTTTTAAAACAAAAATTGCTGCAAATATTTACAGGGTGCAAAGAGATTGTTGAAAAGCTAGCAGTATACAACAATAAAAATGCAATATTCACTGTGAAATTTCACACGTTTCACACTACAAAGTGTTACACAAAGATATGTTACATAGATAGTTAGAATTTAATTCAGGGGTATGATAGATACCCGAGTCTGTAACAGACACTCCAGGAAGCATCCATTTAGGTGCATCCACAAAAGCAAATAATGCCTTTCCTATTTAAGAATAAGATAGAGATTACAAAAGAACCCACCTCTAGTGAAGTATATGAATGGAAATCCCAAGGTTTCTTTCTAGAAGATATAGAACTATTAAAGCAAGCTGGGATTTTGTAAAGGTTAGGCTTCACAATTCTGCCTTTTGATCATCTTGCAATAAATGGCCCATTTATTTGAACTTTTTGGTTTCTTTTTGACATATTAGTTAGGCACACAATGTAGTTTGACCTATAATTCTCAGCTCAGCAGCCAGGCATACCTCATATAGTCAGTCTTCTTCACATTTAGGTATGTCTGTAGAACAAGACCAGTTCTATTATATGAGCCAGTTTTAAGCACTGTAGATAAAAACCTGGTCCCAATGAAGCAAGCGTCATGGCTTCAGCAAAATGGGTATTATACCATATATTACGTAATTATATTCCTGTAGTGAGGAAGAAACAAAAAGTATCTCAATGAAGTAGAAAAGCAATTAAGTTAATTGCTATCCTATAGTGTTTTAAGGGAGTGCTATCCTTTCCCAAATCCTCTTGTAGGTTTCCACAGCAATGATTCTTTTTCCATATTCAGCCTTGTAGGATGACTATAAAAACTTACAGGAAATCACTGACTTGGATACAGAAGAGAAACTGAGGACCACAACTGACAGAGACTTTTCTTTATTAAAATAACATCTGCACGAATTTACACAACTATCCAACATATCCATGAGTTCTGCTTTTACTTTTACTTGGCTTGATAACCCCTTGACCTACAAGACAAAGGCACTGGGTTAGGTAGTGTTTGACCATCCAGTCTCAGGGAAGCAGAGCCTAAACGCCCTCTGCTAACTTGAAGTTTCCTACAGACACCAGCCACGCTGTGCAAAAGAACAGCCTGACTTCGAATAGAAGCCACAGAGTGGTAACTGAGAAGTCCCACCAGTGACCCCCAGTGTCACCCCAGGGTAGGATTCAAATCTGTGGTGCAAATCAGCTGAGCCTGGAGCACACTGCTCCCAGAAGTATATAAGCAGGGATGACAGGATAGTGACGAACAACGGTAGTTTTTTTCAAAATGGAATTTAAATAACCTAGAAGACAAAGGAAATCTTTAGTAAGGCAAAATATGATTGAAGGGGAGTGACTGCTTTGTCATGTTTCTAATAACAACAGCAAGGAAGCAGTACAGAAAAAGCAGGGGAAGGTAATCTCTTGGGCTAGCTGTAGGTGGCCAATCCCATGCATGCATTTCTGCTCCCAAAATCGGATCTAGCTAAAAATTCTCCACAGTCACCATGACTGCAACATGCCCTGAAGCTCCTCAGGCCTCAGCCAACCTGCTCAGAGAAATTTCTTTAATCACAAGAAGAAATGCAGTTACTCATACACAACCTTTTCTATTTCTCTCCCATTCTATCCAGTCTATAGTGTTTGTACTTAGAACTCCTTCATTCCTGTTTCTCTGTGTGCATTAGCCACTAAATGTTATTCTTCTGGATATCTGTGATACCTACTGAATTAAGTAGTTAATATTAAGATGAATACCCAATATGTTTAATATAACAAACACTCCCTACACCAATATATGGTAGACAACTGGCACACTTCCAGTACATTGCAAGGTAATAATTTTGTGGACATTGACTCTAGAGTAGGTTGCCCAATAGCTAACATATATATGTTCTTCTATTAGTTATTTTAGTATAGCCAAATGATAACATGATCGCTATATTCCTCACTAATGCTGCCAAAAGGCATGCAGCTGATGCATAATGTTAGTCATGTGGACAAAAAATTATCTATAACATCCATAAATTTTGGAGGGGTAAGAGAAATGGGACTTAAAATCCTTAATCTTTTGTTAAAACTAAACACTGAAAGGAACAGTATCGAGGGATGAGATAAACACCAAGGTTATAAGGAATTAATGATACATGAAACTGCATCTTTTTGCTCTGAGTGATCCTGCAAATCAGAGGTATCAAACAAAGGTCAGGAAAGTAACACTTGGAAAGCTACAAAAATAGAGCAGTTAGTGACATTTTTATGACTTTTTTTTTCCTATCGTATCTGTTAAAACCCCACACCTAAGTATCTAATCGCAAGTGTAACACCTGAGTGCCAGTCTCCCTTGATCTATAGTTTGCTGTCTGGAGCTGAACAAGCCATAACTTTACTTAAGTTCTTTTCTTGTCAATGGGTAAAATACCTCGAAAGAAAGAGAGCTGTGCGTATTGATTAGAAATTCCTCAGGTCTTTTAGTATTTCATACTTCGTGCCCACCAGGCACACATTTCACATGCAGCAAAAGCATCAAAACAATGTATCTACATCCAAAAATTCTTCATACATTTCACCCTCTGGGAAAACAACCACCATTTTCTGAGGTATGGAAACAATTTTATAGAGCAAAAGGCTCATTAATGCAGTCCATGTATGTGGTCTAACCCTGGCATTCCACGACTGCATGCAGCAAGCATGGTCCCAAATTACAGGGCTTCCCTGTCTGACACATGAGGGAATACTTGGCAGTCCGCTACAGTCAGCCAAATTCCTGAAATAGTTAAGAATTTACCGTGCATAATCTCTCTCATCATGTCAGAATAATCTTAATTTTTCCCTCAGGTTGCTTCAGAGTACTTGTGAGAGAGAAAAATATTTGACACCGTAGTTCCCTCAGCACTGTTGATCAGCTCTGTGGACTGCAAGGCAAAGTGTGAGCTGGGAGCATGACGTATGGCTACACAGCATTTAAGACTCTACCAGATATTAAGGAGAGTTAGGGATTGTATCAGTAGCGTTACTACCTTGTTCTCTGTGAAATTCTACTGGGTAAAGCTAAGAAAGAAGAAAAAAAAAAAAACACACAACCAAAACCAGGAAGAAAAAGAGCAAGACCCTGCTCCAAGTGAATTCATTATTTCCATTTTCAAGGAAGCATCTACTGCATTCTCCAAGGGCATCAGAACAAACAATAGCTAATACTAAATTTCTCATAAAAGCACGATCAATAATTGAGCTATAACTGTGGTACAGTTTGTACGCTGTTTGACTTTCAAACTTGGTAATTACTTTAGATCACCCATCAACAATTGTTCACCATTTGCAAGTTTTCATACACTGTCAGCACAGCAGAATCCTTTCCTCTTGAAAAAACAGGCTTTTCTAAAAAACATTTGGTCAGCCTTATAATAATGTATGCCTTAATTTTATCCTGTAGTAAGAGGAAGAAAAAGAATTGGGCTATAAGTCAGATGAAGTACAGTCAGGCACCCTGAATTTTCCCCTGTTATATGCTTAATATAAGAAATAGTAGATATACAGCAGCTGTACCTACAGTCACTTGCTAATAATTAAGTATTTATGATTTCGTCTCCTTGCCAATTTTATACTGCATACTGAAGGAGGCAAACTGTATTAATCTGATACAAAGACCTATTGTTTGGAAAAATAAAATCTCTCCTTATAAGATTTGCATAGCCATCTGAAATACTGTTTATTTACCTCTTCAGTTCTGTTTAATATGTATTTGGGACTCTAAAACACCATTTAAATGCTGTCTCTCAAGTGTACGCCTCCCTGTTAATTGTGGAAAACGCAGATTTTTGCGCAGTTTCAGAAAATGAAAGAAGGTCATGACATTCTAGTGGGCTTTTTTATGGTTTATGAAACCTTCATTAAATTTTTAAAAGACACGGCCTTGAGTGGCTTGGGAGAAAGCAAAAGCCTCAGAGTGCTTCTGGGGAACATCACCTGTAATTTATTCACTTTGAATGCTTTTTATGGTGCAGCTCAAGACAGATGCATGACATGATTCCAACATCCACAAACCCGAGGCATGAAGTAATTGAATCCATAACCAGGAGCTGGTAAATGGATAGTCTTATGAGTTATTCTCTAAGTGTTACATGGAGAACAGCTTGCTTCACAATCATTATTTTGCTGTAGTGCAGAAATCACGTAATGAGGACTCCATGCTGTTAGGATCCTAACCCTTGATTGTTAGAACATTTCAGTCATATTAAAAAAATGATATATTGCAAGCAGATAGGGAGAAAAATAGTAATTGGAAGCTCAGCAGTGGGGTAAAGCCACAATTTATTTACCATTTCCCTCACATTAGATGAAACATTAATGGGATTATTAATAAGGATTCTGTATTGGATTTGTCACATAGCAGTAACGTATCAAACTTCTGCTGCCAAAAGCGTGTTAGTATACTTTTCTTAAGGCTACAGAGAAATCTTATCTATTCTAAAATTACTGAAAAATGTTAATTTTTATAGTTGCTTGAATTACCTTTAAAGTAGAAAGGCAAAAACAATACATCCATCCAATGATATTGATTTCTCAGGTACACAAGGTGAATGCATTAAGAAAATTGAATTACAAATTAAAATTCAGCACTGATTTATTAAAAATAAGGTGCTGATTAAAAGTGATTCTCTTACAAGATGCTTTTCTAATTTCCATTGCAATTGCTATCACTACTGTAGTCATTAGATCCCAGAAAAGCTGGTTCTATTTTTGGTGATGTAGTCATAATTCAGAATTGTTTCAGGCTTTTTTGTGTTACTTTCCCATTTAATTTAGCTTGAGTCTTTGGTCTATGATGCTAAAACCACACCCCCGCTTCTTTTACCAGTTGCTCAGATGCCCAGAGCAACTTCAGAAACGGGAAGGGGAAAAGGGGATAGAGGGGTAGCTTGTCCAAAGCCTTTGACCTCTGCAAACATGAGCATATTTTGTTGTGGTAACATAGTACCTCTTAGCAGTTCACTTACGCATCATTTGCCCCTTGGACTTTAAGGAAAATTCACTGTTTCAGAATAAAAACAACAAAAATATTCCTCTTAAAAACATGTCAAGTGAAATCAGTCAAGTTGATTCAGGCTTCTGCTGTGGCAACTTCTCAAGACTAGATACTGCACAGCTTTTATTTTTAAATTCCCTAGATGAAATCATTATAGAAAGCATTCATTTTAATAGTTCATAGATTAACTGAAAGACAAGTTCATAAAAATAACTTGTGTATATGACATAATTAAGTATAAAAAATCCCCTATAATTTTTAGCTATTCCCAGTTCATTTACTCAAAGGAGAAATGTACTTTGGAACAGATTTTGAATTGTTACTTTTTTATATATATATACACAGACTTTTTTTTTTTTGTTAAAGTAATGCACCTTAGGTCAGTCTCAGAACACTAACTTTTAAACATGAACCCAGCTGCTGCAGATAATGATTAGATGGAAAGTCACAAAACAATAAACAGGAAGACTTCTGATCTCAGGTTAGGGATGAGAAGGAAGCAGCTTGCTTTGAAATAATTATTTTACTGCAGAGCAGAAATGGCATAATGAGAACTTCACGCTGCCAGAAGCTGTAACCCTTGATTGCTGGAATACAGCTGTCACATTAAAAATGACACATTGCCAGTAGATTGGCATAGCTGCAGTAATCATAGACCTCACATCTGTGCTACACTTGCCCAATTAAGGAGATTCTTAGTGCAAGTCTAGGCCAAGGTTACTGAAATTATTTAATATGCTTTATTGCAGCCATGTTGTTCAAATAAATAAATGGAAAAGTACATTAAAACTTATTATTCTGATTGACAATAGAAAAAAATTGAAAAGCCAGGAGCTGTTGCTCTAACAAACCATCTTTAAGAAACCTTCGCACAGAAGTATAGGTAGTTTAACCAGATTGTTCTGTTATAGCTATATACCTTAAAGATAAATGCTTAAACCAAACCAAAGAAAGCAGTTTTCATCATGATGTTAATTAGGGAAAACAAGCTTAAGCACATCTTCAATGCAGATCACATTTTTACATGAAATTCTGGATTTCTATATGAAATCCTATTCCTGTAAGCATGAGCCAGGCAGCCTTGTACCTCAGCTCTTTAGTATACACCTCCAAATATAACAAACATAAGTGATACTTGCAAGCCTGGAACTGCAAAAGAGATTGTAGCTGCCAGCAGGAAGAACAACTGGCCTAAGACTGAGCTACACTGGTTAAAAAAAGCCCCAAAGTGAGTCCTTTCATTGCTGATACCATCTACTCAACAAAATACCGCCCTATGCAGAAACTTGCTTGTAAACTTCCACATTTCAGAAAGAGGGGAGTAACATACTGAAGTTTCACTGACCAATATGTCATTACTGTGAATATCTTCATTATCATGATTGTAACAATTTTGAATATTTGGACATGCTTCTCTATCTTGAGAGTAGAACAATCTTCAGCTCTGGAAATAAATACCTTATAGTTAAAGCTCAGTTACAACCCATTTGAAAACTCCTTTCTGGTCACTCTGAAGACTTTAGGAAGTCCAGCAAAAAACGCATTATAGAGTTCACAATGACCTAAAAAGTGCTTTGATACAGCAGATATTCTAGAAAATCCTAAAGCAGGTCAGATTACATTAGATTAAACACAGAATCTCTGTAGAGTCTCTGCTGGGTAGAAAGGGTTTTCATCTCAATTAGTCATTGGGGTATGGGTGTCCCCATTCTCAAGGGAAGAAGAAACTCCACTAATTAATGTTTGGTGGCAGGAGAAAGGGAAGAGTTGTTAGCAGCCTTCCAGCTGAGTTCAGCAGAGGCAAGGCTAAAAGTAAACAGCAATAAGAACAGGGAGAATAAGGACTGTCACAGGTCCGTGTTATTATGGACTCATGGTTTTGTGACCGGACAGGAACACAAAGAAAAGAAAACTAACTGGGCACTCCAGCAGGCAGCATGTTACCAGAGCTACGGGTTGCCTGTTTCTTTTTGTTTGTGGTTTGGTTTTTTTGGTTTGTTTTTTTGTTGTTGGGGTTTGGTTTTTTTAAACTTTGTATAAATTATTTGAAATGGATGAGAAAGACATGGAAGCCTCCCTCGAGCCAGTATTTTGGTTTTACCACGAGCCCTGACTGGAGGCAGCATATGGCTGCGGTGCACCGGTGCAGAGGCAAGCCTGCTAGACTTGATGTCAGGGCAGGGGGAAGAAGGGCAAAAAAATAAAGAAAAAGAGAAATGCCACATGTCTCATATTGACAATCTTGAGCAACCAAAAATCATGAATCAGGCTCAAAAGAACCATAATTTTAGCTTAATAAATTTGAAACTTGAACTAATAAAACAAAAAAATCTGATTAATTTTACTTTGCTACCTGTTTTGAGAGGGTCTTTACATCTTGTTTTCCTAGCAACTCACTTCATTACCCACAGTGACAGCAGCTAAGAAGAGACAGAGGAAAATCACCTCACAAAACCGTGAATAAAAGCACTGCCTTTCCCAGCGACCTGCTATATTTTGGGTTCCCCTATTCAGCAACACATCAGATTATGACTTGGCCCTACCCCATTATTAAACCTCCTTGAGAAGCACTGATTGGCATCAAATCTTTTACAAGGAAGTTACAAGTGCAGAAGTTTAAATGATAAAACCCCTACAGACACCCTTCATTTGCAGCACTGCTTCCATGCTCCCCATACCCCAAGACAGGCTGTGCTTACCTCGGGTACCCATTTCCCCCCCCGGCCCCGAACAAAAAAGTACGAGGTTTCACAGAAGGAAAGAGACACATCTAACTGACCTTGCAGTTAGATAGCTAAGTGTCTCGCAAGAGGAATAGGAAGAGCTAATATTGAAAATATCAAATACCTTTGTGAGGCAAAAGATCATTTACTAAATGTCCTGCTGTGAGATGCAACTGGGGAATTTGAACGGGTGCCTGATTACAAACCTTGAGGCCCATAGGAGTTTACTGGATTCACTGAGCAGTAGGTTGGACCAGGTATACAATACCTGGGGGAACATAGTTCAGAGACAGATGCCCTAGAATTGCCTAAAGAAATGCAGACCTCTTTTTTGCCCTATAGCATTTGTCTAGATTGAGCAGTTAATTGAGCAGACAGCTAATAGATATGATTTTGGTAGGTACAACTAGATATAGAAGATAGCTTTTTCACTCAAAAATTATCTTTTGAATGGTAGCAGGTAACAGGAAGGTTATTAGTCTACTGTTGGGGGGGGGGGAAATCACACTTATAATGAAGTCTTCAAATTACCTAGCCAACTATTTTTCTTTCTGTGTATATACTTATCTAGAGCGAGTTAGTACTATGTGCAAAGCATTTCATGCCCCCTCATGATCATTCCTCTGTCTCACTACAATTTCGCAATAACTGAGATAACCACTGAATAAATTAAACACCAACAATACCTATCAAGATGAACAAAGAATTTCTGTAGTTGTTGTAATGTGAGCATACTAACACACAGTGAAAAAAAAAAGTCAGCTGCAGCATAACTAGGTGTAACTACATTAATTTTCAAACAATTTGGGCTTGAACCATTAGCTGGTACCAAAAAAAAGCACTGTGAAATAAGGAAATCCACCACAATTGTGAATCCAGTCATTATGATTTTAATAGATATGAAGCCATTTCTACCAGTACAGACTTAGCTCACTATGCAGTTTCATATTTGCATGCTCCATTAAATACATACACTTACAATTTCCAATTGCAGGAAGAACTGAGATATTTTTATTATTTCCTTTTTTAAACAGCTCAACCTATAGCATCGTGTCATGCATTGCCAAATAAAAACAGTGTTATCAGTCTTTATTTGATATGCTGCTATAAACAAAGCACTGCCAAGCACAGAGCGCAAAGATGCTGGCACCTTGCTGCTGAGATGCCTACAGCTATTTATGGGGCAGGCTGTCAGTCATGAGAATTTGTTAAAAAATTCTTTAAAATGTGAGAAGGAGGATCAATGTTAAACTCCATGTAAGCGACGTTGTTTTCTACAATTCATATTCTTATTACCTTTATTTTTCCTATATTATGGGTATAAAAGGCTATCTGGCCAACAAGGATTAACGAAGACAGAGAGAAAAAAAAATAAAGATGCATTTCCAGTGTTTTGTTATTAGGTCTTACCAAAGAATTTAAGAAGTTGAATTTTCCTATTAATGCAATTGAAAATTTAATGAGCTTCTTAATTTATGACTTCACTAGGCTTAAATTATAAAACAATAACACAAGCTGCACTCTAATTGCCTGAGTGCGTCTGAAGATGACAGTGTGTTTAGGCTTTCACTTAGGCATCTAATCTAAATATATTAACAAATAGCACAAAAAATCATTGCAGTTGTTCAAAAGAGACAGGACAGAATTAATTATTTTTTGTGACAAACAAAACCATGCTATTAAAGCATTATCCTTACTGTTATATTCCACATTGTGGTGGAGTATCTCCAAGCTCTTTGCTTAATATTAATAAAGTTTTGTGGCACCCTTGAGAGCTTGTTAAGAAAGATTATTCCCACTAAACCAATAACTGGAAACAAGATTGAGCTGGTAGTATCATGAAAGTTTAGGGTCTGAGCCAGGTCTTAGAAGGTACTGAATGCACTCAGCTCTTTTAAATGTGCCCGGAGCTGTAGACACGTATCTCTTCAGAAGATGGAGCCTGTTCTTTGCCCTGTTCTGTGATGCTGCAGCTTTTTTCTTGAATGACTTTCCCGTTCATTTCAGAACTTCCTGGGGCTATGCAGTTACCGGAAAGGTCGTTGTGCTAGTCTGGTATGGGTCAGCAAAAGCATTACAGCTGGGAGTCCCTGTAGGCTGACACAGGGCAGTTCCATGCAACGTCTTAAGCTCTACCTGATCTACACTGCATAGCAAACAAGTGCGCAACGCAACAGTTGGGGTCGGCTTGCTCAGGCCAGAAGATCTGATCAGTACAGATCCTTACTACAGCAGACTAGTCACAGAGGGTATTTTCCATATGAAACTCAGGTTTTGAACTGTATCTCCCATTATCCCAAACATAAGTTTTTCCTATCAAATAGATTTGTTTGTTTTAGTTTTATGCTGTTTCATGACAGTTTAACACTAGTGCTAACTACAAAACTGTTACATTATATAGGAGTTGACATGTTCTGTTAACTTTATTTTTTAAAATTGTCTTCAAAACAGAAAATACACAAAGAAAATGAAAACACTTCATGCAGCATTAGCAGATTGGGGGGGGGGGGGAGAAATTGCTTGGTTTGGGGGTTTATAAACATATTATTCATTGATACTTCTGATAGTCGTAAAAACTATATTCCAGGAAACATCATTATAAGACAAACTGAATATTCCAAACCAAAAGTTTCCTAAGTTAACCTGGTGTCTTCATTTCCCTAAAAGTTACATTCTAGCCTTGAGTCAAAATCCTGTTTTCACCTGGATCTTAACTTGAAAAAGCAGTTCAGCAAGTTTTTTATTTTGTCCTTGGGAAGACAGGGTCATTGCTTAATTACATCTACCTTTGCACTTTGACACCTAGAACAACGCTAGTCATAAATTTGAGTTGTTAATGTACCTGTCTGCCAGTCTTCCCATCAGGTAGTGGTAAAGGTGGGGCAGACCAAAAAGTTTCAGAGTTCAAGTTCATTCCAGTCCAACATCCATCAGCTACGTACGTGACGTATGTTAACTCTCGCTTGTTGTATTACAATAGTGCTCTCTCCAACAGGATAATTGGTAACTTTTTTAGCCACGGAGATCTAGAAACTTTAAAAAGGAGCAGATTTCTGGACTTCCTGGTTGCTGTAAGAAGGTGTGCATCACTATTTCTCAATCATACTGACTATGCTATCAGACAATTTATTGCAAGAATACAATAAACTCATTGCAAGCGATCTCAACAGCATAAGGTAGTTCCTACTTCAGGAGACAATCCACCTACTTCAGATAGTTCCAACAGCCATGGACGTAAACAAGTGATCTGGGAGGCTGCAGATCACCAACTGATCATCTAACATTACTTAGTTTACTACCAAGACAAGCAAATGGTTTATATTAGTCAGCTTAGGTTTGGTTTTTTGGGTTGTTTTTTTTTTGTTTGTTGGTTTTTTGGTTTTTTTGTTTTTGGGGGGGGTGTGTTTGTTTGTTTGGGGGGGGTGCTGTTTTTGGTTTATTTGGTTTTTTGTTTGTTTGGGGTTTGTTTGGGTTTTTTTGTTGTTGTTCATTTTGTGTGTGTTTTGGGGTTTTTTGGGTTTTTTTTGTTTGTTTGTTTTGTTTTTTTAAAGAGGGCAACTTCTAGTTTTTGCAGACACACTCAAGAGTTTGAGGAAGGGGAGGAAAAGAAGGATGCCTTTTATAGGCATTAGTATTCAAAACTGTCTTCCCCAGCCTGTCCCTTTCCCCTCCTCCTCCCTCTAAAGAAAACGCATAGGGAAGAACATGAACAGAAGTAGTTGCGGGGTCTAACAGTGCCATTTGTCACTGCCAAGATTCATCACTGATACAGGATTACAAGAAGGAACAACTGAAAGGTTAAGGATTTATCTAGAACATCTGAAACGGATATTAAACTGAGATTTATAGCAAAGTGCTTAATGAAAATTAATGTTTACTGTCATAGCTATTATAATACTGGAAACAGAAAGAAACTTGTTCTTTTCCCAGAAGCCACCATGGGACCTCTTCCACTGGTTAGCAACACTTAAGAGCAGGTACATAAGTTTAACATTTTGTATTTTGACTTTACTGGGCAGAAACTTAAAAGAGAAAAGAAGTATGTTCACAAGGCCGGAGCACTGGAAGTGCAGGGGCGAAAGCTTCTGGAAATGCCTATGAGAAACAGGTATTAAGTGTGTAAATGTGGTTCGCTGCCTGCCGAGACCAAGACCCTATGAGCAATAAAGACTTTTATAAAGCTAATAAAGGCAGTTTTATTGGTTTTGTAGAGCCATCATCAGAATCTTCCTTTCAATATCTATCTAATGACATGCTTTTTAAAAGAGTTATAGGCTTCTAAAGATCAATGAAAAAATAACGGACCATGAGCAGAAGTATTACAAGCCTGACATCTTCATGCCCATGCTGTTATGCAGGTTCACCTTAATCTGATGAGAGATGTTGGTACTACTGTACAAGCTTACTTTTAGGAAGCAAGCCACGCAAAACAGACAGGTTTTTAACTGAGTTAAGCAGTGAAAGCTAGGAATTGCATAAAGTTCTAGAAGAATACTTTTTTTTTAATATGAAATTGCAAAAACAAAGGCTTTCCTGTACATTAAAAACAGCACCTTCAGTTATAAAAAGAAAGAAGAAAGAAGAAAGAAGAAAATCATTATATGCTTCCATGTTGTGCTTTTTGCATTAATGTACCTTATGTATTTTTTTCTCTTAATTTGGACAATGAAAATCAACTAAAATGTTTTCTGCTCTTACTAAATCACGTTTAACAAGATTTAGGTTTAGTGCTGTAACTTACTATCTAAAACACTACACAGATTTTTATTTAAAGTAACTTTTACTTGGAATGAAATCAGCAGTATTCTTATAAAAATATAGGATACAATGTCTTCATTACTACCTCTCTCAATTTCAACAGAAGTGACGCATAGAGTGGAATTTTTATTCCATAGTTTTCCACTAGTAGCAGTGATTTACATGTCATGAATATCTAAACATTTGTGTTAAAGGAAACATCAAATACAGATAAATATAATTAAATCCAGTTGAAACAAATAGGATTCTTCACTTGGCCCAGGGTTTCTGTATCACCTTAGTCTAGTATTCAGTAATTCCCTAATTCAATAACAAGTGAATTAGGGTTCCTCAGTCCCTGTGCAGTTTTAAGGCAAGAGAAATACCTATCTGGATTTCTAATTATTCACAAGTTTATTCCTTAAACAAAGCCCCATGCAGATAAGGGAAGGCAGAAAAACGTTCAAAACATTAGAAATCCTAATAGGCACTTCGCTCCTAAAATGTTTGTGTATATTCATTTTGGTTATTGTGATGCCTTTAGGGTGTTGAAAGAGAAGAAAGAGCCCTGAGAACAAGGGGGCGGCACAGTTCTATGGGGAAAATTGGTGCAGAGCAATAAAACAGACTAATTCCTTTTTGAGGACTCGGAGGAATATAGTTTAAGCAAAGATACTACAGCTAGTTTTAGATCTCTGTAGCCTTAATGTAACGGGGAAAGATTTCTTTGCATTATCTTACTGACAAAGGTGAAATTATTGCTAAAAATTACTGGAACAGGCTTAAACAGTGTTAGTTATGCAGATTTTCAGAATATGACCAGAAAGTAGTATTTAAAAAAAAAAAAAACAACACATTAAAACCTCTTGATTTAATAACCACATATCCTGTCCACATCCAAATTAGCTTGAAACACTTTATAGAACCAAATAAAGCTTACAAGCCCCCACACTAAAAATCACATAAGTGGTTCACATATACACAAATCTAACTTTTGCAAGGAATATTTCTATTCTTTACATCAGTTAGTCCACTGGGACACTTTAGGTGAGAGAGGATGTGAGGCCAAACAACTGGATAATGATATTTGAAAATCTGTCCCAAAGGAGCATGCACAGTAAGAGCATTGCAAAAATGCCTGCGTCAACAGTGAGCATGCCCATCAATGTTAACACAGACAGAACTCGCAAGAAATTCCAAGACAAAGGAAAAAAATACGACAGGAAGCTTTTGGGCAGAAGTTATTTAAAAAAAAAGTCATTCCTTGTTCAAAATCACTGCCTGTGATCAGCAAGATAATCCTCAATTAAGGAGACCACCATTATAACATTTGCAGAGCACCAACCACTTAAGTTCTCTCAGTCAACCAGTTAACATGCACTGCACTCTGACGAAGGCACCTTCTTCCTATTTCATAGCTGTGGAGACTGAGGCAGAGATTTAGTGATGAACCGAAGCCTACAGAACAAGTTAAGCATGCTAAACTCATAATTTCATGTCTCATAGGCTTTGAAACCTACCACCTTACCAACTGTTGAAAATTAAGCCCATTTAAAACATCAGCAAGACACAAAATGAGTGTTGCCTACATTAAGTAATGAACTCAGAAACTGCCTGACCCATACTTAGCCGTTCACTAATGGCAGATTACTTAAGAACTTTTCTTCTATTAGTTCACTCCAAGACAGTATCTGCTGTCTTCTGATTTGACAGAATGCATTTTTAAGAAACACACCATTATGAAATACAAACTTAGTCACTACAGAAAAGATCTCTGGAGGACCCAGTGTTGCAAAAATATGTTCAGACTTTATACCAGAGGTTCTGTGTCTAAACTTTAAGGATATTATTGCTTCTCTGTAAAAATAAAGAATGCAATGAATCATTTAGTCTTTCAGTGAGTTCCCCAAGCTAATACACCAGTACGAAGCTGGAATTGCTGGTAGCTGGTTTCAGTATATTGGCAAGAAACAAGCTCACTAAAGACCACATTGCCTATCTTTCCCACAGCGTATTTCTGTTATTACGAACGTAGTCTGAAAGCCTTGTCTGAAGAGTCTGACAGTCACCAAGGAAATCACTCATATTGCTTCTTCCAGCACTTGCTGTCAAGAGCTTGGCAATTACCACCTTCCTTAATGGGGGGAAAAAAGGAAAATTATGTGAACTGATAGTCTGGAGTCTCATTTGCTTACAAGCAAAATGGAGCGATGGATCCAAATTTAAGAGGTAGTAAACAGAGATCAGATCAAGCTTCCTATAATTTTAATGATTATGTTTTATTCATGGAAAATATATTCTTCTTCTACTAGATTATCAGCCCTGCACCCCATACAAACCATACAAGTGAAAATGCAGGTTTCTCAAGTTCCTCTGTGTAGCTGGAATGAAATATTCCCTCAGGAATATACTCTGAAGAATTTCACTTTTGTGCAAACAAACCAAATGCACAAGCAGTTATGGGAAGGGATTCAAGGCCATGGTACTATGTATTTTCTCAAAATAAATGGAATCTTTATGTCCTCTATAGCAGAAGGCATGGAAAGGCTATCTGAAATTGCATGTAGTATGCCTTTGCAAATTTCAGTTCATTTCAGCTCCACCAAAGAAACTTTAGAGCACCTGTGAAAACAGAATCTGAGATTGCATGAAAAGCATAAAACCAATTCTGCCAGGCGGCCTTAGTCACTTTAAGATAGAAAAGTAAATCTAAAAGGGGGAAGAAAAAGCAAAGCTAGATTTGCATCAGGAAACACAGACATTTAAATTCATTCTAAACAATGATGCAAAAAATTTTTATTTCTGACTTAGTCCTTATGATATAGTTTTTGACATCTTCACTTTTTGGATAATTAAAACTTCTTCTACAGGGCATTACGGCAGTTTTAAAAAAGCTGTCCCCTTTCTATGCAAGGAGAAAAGGTTAGAAAACAGTGATGTTCTTTTCCATACATCTTCCTGATGGTTTTAATTTTTCTTGAGGCAGAGACAAAAGAAATGAAAAAGTGAGGCCAAGACTTTATTCTGAGGGGTTTTTTTTAATACATAATTATTTTCCTACATTAAAGTTCTTGCAGAAATCAAAAAAAGTCACTGAAAATTTTATCAAATATTTTTTCTTTAATAAAATTTAATGGGAAGAAACTTGCTTTTTGCAAGCCCACTGCAGTTTTCCAAAATACATGGTTTCAGTGGAGCAGCACTAACTTCCCAATCCTTTTCAGGAAAAGTACAGTGAGAAGACACGGCATGAGTAAAAAAGATCAGGAGAGCAGTTTACCATCACTTGCAAAATCAATAATGCATTACTAGTCGCTCACTGAGGAACTGATCCTGTGCCCACCAAAGTAAATGCCAAATTTTTCATAGTTTAAAAGACAGTGCTATACAGTCATAAATAACTATTGCTTAAACAGGAGCTGTTATAATATCCGTAACAAAGTTTTTTTAAAGCCAATTCCAATTCTCAGAGTAGCAAATCTTCAGATAGTGGGGTTTAGAGGTTTTAACTATCCGATTCCTGAACAATGAGTAATAAAGCTGTAGGGAACTCAGCCACTGAAGTAAAAAACCAAATTCTTTTATTTTTCCCCCAGTAGATCAACTATAAGACCATGAGAAGACCAGATTTGTAAATAGTGAAAGGTTTGTTTCTGATGAACACTACTCATTTTAAATGTAATAGTCACCTGCAGTTACAATGAAGTCACAACTTTGAACGTGTTTAACATAGCATCAAAAGTGGAAATAAAGACTGAAATTAATTGACTTGTCAAAGGTAAAATGTTTATTAATAAACAATTGAGAAACACAAAAGATTGAGACCTAGAGGCTATCTAGTAGAGCTACATACTACTCTCAAAGATTTAAAAATAGGTCTTATCTAGTGTTTACATGTAACAGTGTAATCTGTATGCATGCATTCTCAAGAAACTCAGCAAGATATTAAGTAGCTCAGTAAAAAGTCCACATCTGAAGTGAAAGAGTTGTGTTTCAGATGAAACAAATGGTCAGATAGGTAAAGTCCTGTATGTACATAGTTTTCTGCTACAAACCTGGGGTTTAATCAGGACTAGAGCAGAGACATCAAAAAAAAAACCACAAGTGAGAATATTGAATTACACTGTGTAAGCCACACATCCAGTCAGTGGTGGGCTTCATTGTCAGGAAATAGTTCCATCTGTAAGACAATTGTCTCAGAAGACTGAATTAGAGTGGCAGATTACTTCAGAGATCCTTTAGCCAATGCATAATGGAGAGAATGAATTGTATATAGTTGTATGCAATGTACTGCGTGAACCATGAATATAGCGAAATGCTCTGAACAATGATCATCATAGAAAAGCTTTCAGTGAAATCAGACACATTCACACACTTTCATCAGCTAAATAAAAGTTACATTCCTAGCTAACCATATTCAGCAATCAATTGGCTACTGTTTGTATGCACTGACTTACAAAATCAGATGATTCAATGGCATAACAGCTGTATCCCAAACTTGGGTTGTCAAGGTAGGTGCAAACAATTCAATCTCTCAGTTCATATGGCCCCTTCTTGGTCTGATACACCATTCTACATTGGGATACTAGAAAAATTAGGAAATGCTATCATGTGTGAATGAAAAATGCAGATGTGGCCATAAAATGGCAGCAGCAGAAGGGCTCTCGCTTCAGGTACCACTGATGGTTCAGGGTGCCAGAAAGAGGCAAATATACTAGAGCCCTTCTGGTTCCTGCAACCCAGGCAGTGGGCTGCACAGACAGAGGTGGCACCTGTAGGAAATGGGGAAGAGTGACCAAATGCAGAATACCTGCCTTTTCTCCCTGCCATAGCAGATGTGACCCCTTTAGAAGGCCAGTGTAGGTCATCCAGGTGTGGAGATGATGAGAACAATCACCAGTCCCCACAGAAGGCTATTTTTCTCTCACCCACATATCTGAGATACACTGCCACACCACTGCTGCATCTTCTTTTAGTTCTGTCTGATCCCATGTTTCTAAATTGTGCAGGGGAGGGGAAGGAAAATGCAGTGACCTGGCAGAGGCAGTGACAAGTAAAGTGAACAGAAGAGCTATGTGGATAGGGGAAAGCCATTTACTTTAGCAGCAGCTCCCTGTGCATACTATCTAAAGTACTTGCAGTCAACTGTAGGTAGAAAAATAATGGTAGAATGGAGATGTAGTGTTATGCTGGGAAGCGTGTAGGGAGAGAGGCACCAAA
Organism: Nipponia nippon; assembly: GCF_047370975.1. Taxonomy (NCBI): domain Eukaryota; kingdom Metazoa; phylum Chordata; class Aves; order Pelecaniformes; family Threskiornithidae; genus Nipponia; species Nipponia nippon. The sequence goes on from NW_028262391.1 coordinate 42,965,016, forward strand.
GGCCTCCCTCCAATACAAATATCGAGCTGTAAATGGATCAGAACCCGAGATATCCAGTTCCTAACGGTAAGAGTTGTGAGCAGTGATTAACAGCGCAAATGTCCTCTAAATCCTGCTCCTGCTAGATTGTCTTATAATGCCCACATGATGCAATGCTTCATTAAGCTCAAACCATATGTTCTGTAAGCACCTGAACCTGGAAGACACTCACACATCATGTGAAGCATTAAGTACCCTCAGCAAAGCATGTCCATTTTCGCAGACCCTAGTACAAAACAGGTTAGACATTGAGAACCACCAGTCCTTATCTGATACACAAGTGTGTGTGTGTGTGATTTTCCCATTTCCATCCTGAATAGGTTTCTCTGTTAATTTCAAATCTTCCTGGGAGAAGTCTAACACTTTTCAGTCTCTCTCCTTGTTTAGTACTCTTTTCTCAAGTTGCTATGAATTTCTTCTCCTGTTGCCTAGGGTTAATAAGTCAGAGATTTCTCAGGCAGCAAGAACTATTACTCTACCTTACTGAAGCTTCGTCATCCCATTCACCAGAACAAAAGAACTTCTCTCTCATTTTAAAAAACCCTCCTGTCCTCAAGCACCGTCCCTTACGCTAAGGTAAGGAGATATTTGACAACTTGTGCAGACATGAGGTCCTGCTCTCCAGGTGTCCCTACTACCAATTTTCATTGACATTTACATAGTCAAGGAGAAAACACAAACAAATTGCCACTTTACTGATGGAGAAATGCCTCCTGATATGCCTGGTGGCCTCCATGGACAATAACAGTATCTGACTGCCTCTTCAACCTCCTGGCATTGTTTTGTCAGGCATAGGCACCACTCTCTGCATCTGATTTTTGATGCAGTTTCATGTCATCTGCCACTACAGCCTTGAAGTCCTTTGACACATCAGCATTATTGTTTGTTTCTTTATTAACTGGACTTGAGAACAATTCACTTAATTTGTGCTTTGGCTTGGTTATCCTTAATTTCTTAAATTTCTTGAGACAACATTACAGCATCTGGACACTCCACAGTATTAAAACTAGAGACCTCCGGATGGAATAAGTGTTTCACTCCTCTCAGTTTTAAGTACATTTCTTAGAGCTATCTTAGAGCATATCTCCAATTTCTTGGAGAAAGCACTGTTGTTATTTTCAAGGATGCAAAGGTGAGTGGCTGCCATATAACACTTTTGGTGAAACATGCTGCTAAAGACAAATCCCTCAACATGGTGTCCAAAGTAGAAAAATGCAATCACAGCCTTGGTGGAGGGTGATTACAACTCCTTCTCCAGGCAGAAAGGAAGTGTACCGTTTTGGACGACAAGCTTCACACAACCCATGTGAAATATGCCACCAGTACAGCGGAACTCCCAAACCAAATACCACTGAAGACTGTCTTCCCCTTACTTTTGGTGGCAAGTCCATCTCTAAAGTATCTGTATCCCCACTGAATGCAGAAACTAGGAAGAACAAAGAGAAAGATTATTGCTAAATTAGGTATTCACTTGTGTAAGACGTCAGAAAGACAGGCAAGGGTCTGGATCACTGAGGTAACAAGGCATAACCCCTTCAGAGTGGAGAGATCAGTACAATTCCCAAATCATTTCAGGATGTACATACTTTTCTTGCCACTTTCAACTTCCATGGCTTTTTCCTTGAATTACCAGTGATTACTCAATCATTTATCTTTCTGGTTAGCATCTTAGGTTGACTGTATTTAGTCAAGGAGTAGGACAGTTCTCCAGAAAACATTATAAACTTTAAAATTAAATAATGACCACTTTTTCTAGCTTTACATGGATTTTTCTAGCTTTACACTTAAATTGTGAATTATGAAAGTTTCAGAACATCTTAAAATGGCCTGTGTTTACCCTTTAAAACGTTTCAAGCTTGCTAAAACTGAAGACTAGCACTTTGACTCTTCCTACCTGGGTTTCCAGCTCGGGATAAGTTCTGGATACCACGTAATGTCACACGGACACCACAAGTAGTCAGCACTCTGTTTTTGAACGGAACCATTTCCCCCTCATTCTTACTGATATGAAAGTCAATGCAAGACACTGTTCTTATGCAAGCAAATTGTTCTACCAATCAGTCACTAAAATCTGGCTGGCAAAGGAGTGCAAGTGAGCTCCTTAACAAGAAACAGAAAGTCTTCCACAAAGGCGAAGAGTAGGGTCAGTGAGAAATGACTAACAGAAAATACCACTGTCCTTCAGTTGCTCATTAGTCAGGAATAAAAGGCCTGGCAAAGAGCTCAACCCCTCACACTCAGCTTTCCCAGAACTGTTATCTCCTGCTTGTTTCTCACAGGTCATGATCAAAGTCTGTCTAATTATCACCCCTTTTGCATCACGTTTTGTAACTAAGTTGCAGGTGTTAACTTTTTGTTTGGTTGTTTGGTTTTTTTTTTTAAATACCACTTATTGATCTCATACTAGGAAGACTTGTCAGTAATTAACTACGAAAAGAGGAGAAAGGAAAACCGTATCAGTTCCAGCTAATTGACTGTAACATAACAACACAGCATTTGGACACATATCTATGGTATTTGATCCACAGTCAATCTATCAAATCAGTGAACTTAATCACTCGGAGGCACCTCTGTGTAGATCTACCTTTTAAGTTTTGCCTGCAGCCTTCTCTTTCCACTTGTTCTTTCTCTCCTGAAGAAATGTCTCTACAGAATGAGATGAAAGCAGTCCAGAATTCTACCTTTGTCTTACTTTGTCTTCCCTCCAACAGAAAGACCACTGACGTGTTAGTGTCCTCCTTGTACAGTTTCTTGAAACATTTCTGGGGTTCTAGGTAAGCTATTCTGGCTAGCTAACTCCTTCTCCCCTACTGTCACAAATTACATGAAGTGCTTGCTTGAGATTCATTGAAACTCCTCCGGTTACTTGAATAGTTATTACAGGCTACTAAATATAAGTGCAGTGCTATATTTTAAACCTTAGCTTTTACTTTTTAATAAACCTGAATAAAGTGTAACGTCCTTGTCAAAGTCACGCTATGAAGGCAATATGCAAATATTAAATGTGAGAATGGAGAATAACTGAAAGGTATTAAGTAGAAATTGCAAGTAACTGCTGACAGTGCCTGAAAGCTAATGTTGCTAATTAACAATATTCCCAGGGATAGGCTCACAAAAGGAATGGGAAATGCAATAGCACGGGCTTGACTTTTCTGCTTTCTTCATAGAATTCTTATAGAATTTATAAGTTAGGTCAGAAAATGGCACTCTTTAATTAGGATGGCTAAATAGCAAAGACAAGACACAGTAAACAAGCAGTGGCACCTTCCTCATAATAAATTCACAGCTTCTTGTATTCATTCAATTAAGCTTGCAATATAAAGGTACCATGCATTTCCCTTCCCTTTATCAGCTATCAAGAAAACAGACCAAGCGTAAGTTACATGATTATTTAGTCAAAGGGATGGATTCAGTATATTTCAGAACATAAGAACATTATGAAAGAACACAGTAGTACGTGTCTTTAAGGGTTCACATACCTGTTCTATTAGCATGTTGCAAGTCAAAGAAGTATCAGGGTTTTCAAATTCCAAGTAATACAAGAATCTTCTCTTCAAACAACTTCCAGTCTCAACAATGGAGTAGAGGACAGATGAAAGAAAGCCTCATTACAAAGTCTGAATGTAAATTAGTAACTTTTGGACAAGACTAACACCACAGTTTCAAACAATACCCAGATAACAAAGTCACTGCAGATATGTAGGTGGTGGGACTTACCAGGAAGTCACAGCAACACTTTAATTGGGTTTCAATTCAAAAGGAATTTATTCCTCTAAAATGCTACCATTTATGTTTCTACTTCTTTCTTGCTTGGATCTTTATGAATAAAGAGATTCAAAAGGCAAACCATATCAAAACAATTATTTCTCACATGAATTTGTGTTTAAAATAATGGAAAAATAAACAGAAGTTTCAGGAGATGGTATTTCTTACTAGTACACTTAACACAAAAACACGTACAGCAACACAGACATGAAGCAAGTTGTCCAAGAGGTACAAAGCCTTTATGAGGGGAAAAAAAACCAGCAGGAAAACAGCCTGGGTCCTTTGTCTGAGAAAGATTGTGTAGACATAAACACTATACATGGGTGGCACCCACATTTAGAAATGGTGGGCACCAGCTCCATACTGTGATCTTTTACTCCAAGAATCCCTTACTGGAAAAAGCAGAGAAAGCTGTGTACAAAGGATGGCCTAAGTTAAAATGTCAAGAGGGATACATCAAGAGTATTGGCTACAATGGAGTTAATCAAGGAATCAAGTGCGAAGCAATGATGACATAGCAGCAGCCACAACTCGGCAAGCACTGTGCTTCAGAATGATGACTTTGTGCAGTTTTGCTCGATTTAGGCATACAGGATTGGCTACTGGTACCACAAATGAACTGGGAATACCAAGTTCTTTGACAGTATGAAAGTCCTCAAGTGGCAAACATTAAAAGTCACTTAATGTGTGTACTGATCTCTACTTTGGTTCCCCCATTTGTAATTTTTTCCTTGTTCAAACTGATGGATGAACCTAACGCTTTTAATTATTTCCAGGGTATGCCCTTCAGAATTGCATTGCTTTCCCCATATACAGTACTTCCATCCAGAGACTCCCTTACTTCATTAAAATGGAAAGTCATTTCAGTCACAAAAAGCCAGAGTAATCGTGTTTTAATCAACTGAAGTGCACGCAAGCTGCTACCATCGTAAGTACCCCATGACACAAATGCAGCACAATACTGCGTTGCCTGCTGCCTACAGGATAGAGAAACTGCAGATTTGTCTGGTTTAGAAATATGAAGCTGTTTCACTTAGATTGAATGCCTACCTCTCTGAAGCTGACTCGGATTGAAAAGCACAAGATCAATATGAAGTAATTCAGTTTGTGCACAATACTAGCACAGGAGAAGGGAAAATGAGGGTGAATACTTCCCAAAGAGATAGCCATTTTACTTCACCACAACAGCTGCTTAAGAATAAGCCACAAGCCAGAGTTCCAAGTTGCTCAAATAGATTGCATTTAAACTATTAAAAATTGCATGCTTGGCAATGGTAGGATTGAAACAAAAAGCTAAGAACTCAGGAAGAATGAGTTCTGATTTACAAAGGAACTCACATATGAAAGAAGGCTCATAAAGAGACTAAAAAACCCCCTAACCCTCGGTAGCTTGGCAAACTTCTTGTGCCCTCCCAAAATAGGGAAAAAAGCACCTCTTTACTCAAAGAATCATGCTTAACTACTTAGAGCTCTGAGGGGCTACTTTGAAGACTGGGAAATAGCCACAGAAACATTCTAGCCATCCCCCTCTGTGCAAAGGAAATAACCATCAAACCCAACTGTTAAGTTTCCAGCTCCTTTAAATCAGCAAGATGGACTTAAGGAATCAGGTTCTTTGTCACAAAGCAGTAAAGGGAGATCAATGTTGCGTACCAGAACCACTGAGGCATGAGAATATAAGGTTTAACATTTGCACGACAAATAAACATTGTTTTATTTAACGGCTCTCAAAAAAGAAATGTATCTTTTCTCTATAAATCTTACTTTAAATGCAGTATATTTTTATTAGAATAAAAATGCAATCCTGTCAGATGTTGCTGTTCATGAACATCCCTCTGTAGAGTATGAAATATCCCAGCTAGATTTTCCCTATAGAGATTTTTTTTATTTTTTTTTTTTTAGCATCAACATTGCTAGCAAGGACAACGGTAAAACGATAGAACACAAGTTTCACATTGAGAAGGATCAATTAAAATAGAGTTAATCAAATTAAGACATTCTTGTTTCTGGAAACATTACAAGCTTAGCTTTTGTTACACCCTCAAAAGTACTGGATCACAGAGTCAGAGCAGAGACTGAGAATTCTTTACACAGGGAAAGAAAGGTGAAGGGAAAGAAATTATTGGAAAGAATAGAAGCATGACTATTAAGAGCAGGAAGAGTACTAAAAAAAAAGGGCTGTAAGTGTCAGCCAAAACCAGATATTGTAGAAAGCACTGAAGAGGAGCCAATATTTGCATCTTGATAAATACTAGCATCGCACCATGGAAGCAAAAAGAAGTACTCTCAAGTTAACTGTCCTTGTTCTCCATCATGGCTATAAAAATCAGGGCCCCCCTAGAACACACACCACCTACCAGCGACAAAAATACGTCATTCTTACAGTGAGGTTCCTTAAGAAATTGCAGCTTTATATTGCATGCAGTCCATGTGCCCTACAACGAAGCTTACTGAGGGATCCTTCTCTCAGCAGCTCAGTCCCCAACCCTACTGGGCCAGCTTCACACAAGCTGGAAGTGTTTCTACAGCCCACAGTCCACTGACCCGTGGCACGCTAAGGATACATGCTGTCTAAGCAGCTGGATGTGTGTAAGTGGGAATCCGATACATCCAGAGATGTGCAGCAGAATCTGGGCCTCAAAACCTTAGTCTTCAGTGGATAAACTACATCTCACTACTTGAGCAATCACCTGCAATGCGGTGAACTGAACATCATGATTAGAAGTCAGGTACCTGCATTCTGATCTAGACATTCCTAAAGACTCACTATATGAGTCTGGATTTAAATTTTTCAGAATAAAATTTGACTAGTAACATGGGGGTTTCAGACAATCAATATTTGAGTTTGTCATTCAAAACATGACAACCTAAAATCAGATTAGTTTGGCAAATGCAGTTATTAGCCTCTCTGCTTCTCACGTGTGAAAAGCTGGAATAGTAACATAACTTACTATGCTTTGCGATGTAAAATAATAAAAAAACACTACATGGTACATACCGTAGCGATGGGTATCAGAATATTTACAGTAACATCTAATTTTTTTTCCAGAAAAGCTGCATTACAAATGAGTTCCCCCAATAATATACACCCTTACAGTTCATACATAAATAAAACCATTCTTGTCATATATATAATTATTCTGCCACCAAACAAAAAGGTGCCATAAAAACGAGAGGTGCCATGGAGACTATGTTTGACTGCATTCATTTCAAGAGTGACAGACAGGTTCTTAGGTCAAACTGCAGGAGGCTCAAGGTTTTCCTGCGTGCACGCTGTCATTCATAGAGAATACAGTAAATTTTTTGTGCCATCTTTACCATTGCAACAATTAGCATGAAACAGACATGAAAACAGACACTGTGTCTCAGAAATACATGACTTCACAAGTCTCTAAAACACGATGATGCTTGTCCTGTCACTAAGCATTTAGCTTTGACAAGGGCTCGGCAGTGTATCATTTAACCAAAGCACTCACTGTAAAAGTTTACTCATCTGTGGGAAATGACACTGCATATTTGCAGCTTCACTGGGGACTCAAAGAGGTTAGGTTATATAGATTCACTGTATAGGTTTGCTTCTTTCTTGATGCACAATCTAAAATGTGCTACAGCTTTGCCATGCCTTCTTGACTTTGCCTCATTAATTTCGTCTGTATTAAAATGAGGTACTGTGTACATAGCTTAGATGGGGACTTTTGAGGGGGTTTTCCCCTAATCAGATAAACTATAAATTTTAGATATAAAAAGGATCTATACGTAGCAAACAATTAAAACAGATACGTACACATATATAGTTTGTTCTATTAATTAGGCCTCAATTTCAAAATAAAAGCATTTTCTAACAAGAGGTTTCTATATTTAAAAAGTATTCCAAATATTTACACTACAGATACATATTTTATATGTATGTAAAAGCAAATAATTCACAATAGTAGCAATCTTAAAAATAATTAAGTTTCTTTAATGAGCAATTTAATTCAAATATGTAAACAATTAGACACCAGAGTAAGTTAGGATCAGAAATAGGCAGTTCTTTTATGCTGTACAAGTTAAGAGTTTATTTTAAATGACAAAAAAAACCTGGAAAAAGATGATCTGACCAATATTTTGGAGAAAATGCTTTTCAAACTAAAAATTTTTCATGCTAATCAGAATTCTGAGTAATAGTCTACTATTGATTCTGTGATTAAGTACGTGTTGTTGTCTTTGAGTAAAGACCTAAGACTTGGGCACATGCAGATAGGACACGATGCAGATGTTCATGCAATGACAGTAACGGCTCTTCCAGAGTCTATTTCACAAATCAGTTAGGATTAAGCAAACAAGTGTGCACTGCTCATAGAAGCCCACTAAGGGATGGAGTCACAGATGCAGACTTGAAGTTACCATTCTTATTAAAAAAATATTTCAGCCGTAGTATAGTCTCAGAACAGAGGAAAACACCAGAGGCAAACCAAAATTAGGTCTCGAAGCAGAGACAGAGGAGAAGGCAGAGAGGCAAAGCTATATAATGTTACACAGGGAGGATGAAGGCCATTTTATTGTGTTACTAGTAGCATTTAAAAAAAAAAAAAAAGCAAAGCTCACAATGGGTTTGACTATATGGCAGGACTGGATGAAGCATAAGGCTCATAATTCATGAAAGACAACAAAAGCAGACATAAAAACATAGGCCAAGCTCAAGTCTAGAAAATCAGGGTTGCATGTGGGGAAGAGAAAAGAAAACCATAAAAACTGACATAAATGATGTACGGTTGATAAAATGATTCTGTCTCTTGGCTATTCTCTCTCTGTTTGAGCACTAGTGAGGTGTTGGTCATCATCTGTCCTGGTTTCAGCTGGTCCTTTTCGGCACCCAAACACAGACATGAAAAGTTCGAGATAATGACAGATCTGACCAGAGCATGTTAAAACAAATTTGTGATAAGCTTTCATTATATTAGTTTAATAGTCGCTGGTTACAGTGTTGATTCATTTGCTCTCAGAGCTGTTGTGCTTGTTCTCAGAGTTGCGTTATGCAACACCTTACTTTCCGTATAGTGGATATATGCTGCGAGCCACCCTGCGGTGTTACCTGCGTGACCACAAAGAGAAAAACGTCTGTTGTGGTTTAACCCAGCAGGCAGTTAAACACCACACAGCCGTTTGCTCACTCCCCCACAGTGGGAGTAAAATTCGTGGGCTGAGATAAAAACAGTTTAATAGGATAGAAAAGGAAGGGAAATAACAACAGCAGCATATACAGAACAAGTGATATACAGTGCAATTGCTCACCACTGGCCAACTGATGCCCAGCCAGTTTCCAAGCAGTGATCACTGCCCCCTGGCCAACTCCCCCGCCCGCTTCTATACTGAGCATGATGTCATACGGTATGGAATAGCCCTTTGGCCAGTCTGGGTCAGCTGTCCTGGCTGTGCCCCCTCCCAGCTTCTTGCTGCAGGGCATGAGAAGCCGAAAAGTCCTTGACTAGTGTAAGCACTGCTCAGCAACAACTAAAACATCCGTGTGTTATCAACATTATTCTCATCCTAAAATTACCATTTTGGCAGCAACATCTGAGAGCTGGTAAGTAACATGGATAGTAAAGATGTAGCATAACATTTAGATTTTCATTAGTATAGTACATCTGCGCAATATAACTTCCCTGAGTTCACTGCACTTAAGAGGTTTTTTTCCACGTAGGTTTAAATCTGAAGTGACAGACTGTATCATGAGAAAGACAGCTAAAAGAAGCCAACTTTAGAAGTCACAAATTCAGAAAACATTGAAGAGATTGGCAAGTGCTTCACCAAACATTTACATTAAACATGAATTGTTGTTCTGATTACATCTTAAAGCCAGTAAATGAAGAATCATTTTTTTTAAACAGTTACTCATCTCCTACAAGCATTTATTTTTAATTTTTTTAAAGCACAGCTTATCAGTGCAAAGTATTAATCTCTCAAATAAGTTACCTTTATGAAACACTACTACAAAAGTGTAATTAGTCATATTAACTACAAAAAAGATAGGTCTCATACCCGCTCTTTGCATTTTTGTGTTTTTTGTTTGTTTTTTAAATAATTATTATTCATGGCAGATACGTACCAACTTTATCAAATAATTACACAAAGTGTGTGGTTTTGCTACAAGCTATCACTGCTCCCACTGAAGTCAGGACAAATGACCACAACTAAACAAACCGGGCAGGTGGTGGAAATTAACCCTAACTTTTACATTACATTTGGACACAGCAAGTGCTCTGATATTTGCATCTGATTCTGTCCAAAATACTTGCTCAGTTTTCTGATAAGTGACCAAGTCTTTTCTCATCTATTTGTTTTCAATTGTGAAAAGCTCAAAATGCTTTCAGAAAGGGAGTGAATTTGTAGAGATTGTATGATCTGATCTTCCAGGGAGGGTTTCACAACCATTCCCCTGTCTTGCACTGGTAGATATAACTAGTTCACAGTAGGAGAAATATTTAAATATGTCAATTCTCGCCTATGCATGTTGACAGTATTGACAGCCAAAGTAAATCCCCAAGATCTGTGACAGAGGATGAGGCATGACTTAACACTACTCAATCTATTTTAAAGAAAGACCTAAAATGAAATACCGGAGAGGAATGAATTAGTACTGAACAGAATGGTGACTATTGTCTGTAATAACATTATTATGAGAATTACTACGTGCATTATACTACATATACACAAGAAACCAAAAGATATCCATAAAAAGTGAGCAGAATTGACCAACCCACACCACCAGACTAGGTTTCTTAACCATGTTAACTTTTCAAAACTGTACCTGACACATATGATTTCTGCCTGTAAGAAAAGAGATAGCATAACAATATTCTGAATTTATAAGGAAAATAATACTTAATTTCAAGGTCTGCTACAAGGAAGTCTGAAGTAAAAGTTAAGCAACTACTCCAACTAGCTGTATTAATGATGCCTTAGGAGCAGAGGCCAAGCACCCAACGCAAATGCAGCTCAAGCAGCTTAAAGTTATGCCTTCAGGGTTAGCAAAAGAGAAGAGGTTACATATGCTGACAAACGGAACATTTTCATCGTTTAAACAGATCACCCATGTTCTACTATCAATTCTTTCAAAATGCCGGTGCTCAGTTTTTGCTGCTCTTTTTGGACAGCAGTTTCCATACCTTCATTGCTCTGTAACATACTACACAGCAGTAGAATAAATGTGGTTCTTTAACCGATCACATCAAGAACTGGACAACAGCTCAATAACATCTCCTAAAGCCTAGCGCAACAGAATCAGTTTTAATCCTCCAGAACCCACACAAGGATGCTATAGATTGCTTTGTTTCTCTTTAGAATATACCTTCTGACTTTATTTGGCAGGTAAACATTTTCAAGAAGCAGCTAGGAAAAGGCTTAAGACTCCTTCTATAAGATGTCTGGAACTTATTTCTGATTAAGTAAAAATAATACACCCTTTGCTTTTAATAGGCACAGAATCACAATATCCCCATCCACCCTAACTTGAGTTTATTGCTAAAAAATTGCTGCAGTGGAATTAAAGCTCAAACATGAACCAAAAGAGTAATGAGCACTGCTAGATGAGCTCTAACAGCATAGAAATAACCATAGCAATTTTACTCAGACTCTACTATAAACATCAGTTTGTAGATCTGATTTAAAAAAAAAAAAAAAAACCATGATTGATCATGTAAGTTGGACTTGCTACTTAACTGTAATAAGGTACAATGTGAACTGTGCATGCACAGTATTTCTGAGAGCTTTCATAGTACCATGAAAATTAATCTGATGAGACTGAGCTTTTCCAGTGATGCTTTCACTTATAACGCTTTGCAATACCTTTACCTGTAATTGCCCTTGTCAAAAAGACTGTGGATTCATAATGCAGACTTATTAAACTGAAGTCTTCAAGCAACTCTGACAGTGATGATAGCAGTTTTATAAGCTGAAAAGCCCCTAATTAATTTCATAATTAAGAACTGTTTTCCATTATACATTCCTGTATTATTAACTTATACGTAGCAGAGGTTAAGAAGAGTAAAGATATCCTACACATCTGCTAAAGCTGCCTTCTAGGATTTTCACATTTTTATTATTATATTTTCAGGTAGACATCACTGTAGAATCCAGAAGATTTGGTAAAACACAATTCTGTATTGTTTTGCCTCTCCAAAACTCTACAAACATTACCTCACTTATACATAACTCTACTGCGTGTTACTTCGGTTTTAGTGCAAAGGAGAGTACTCAACACAAGCTAATACTATGATTAAGTACCATACTATCAAAAAGGGTGGTGGGGGAAGAAGCCACACAGCTTTAGGTAAGTACACAAAGAACAGCCTTTTTTTTAGAGCTCTAACCTGGGATCACGAGTTTCAGCTGCTTCGCATTCTGCTACTGGCCTTTTAGCTGAGGTTAAGCAATCACTTTTCTCCATCTCAGTTTTCCCATCTGTAAAAGGGAGGTAGAGACATTCACTCCATTTCACAATTGTTATGACATCTATAAAGAGGCATTCCAAGGAGTATTGTTACTATGAAATATACATTAATTATGATTCATCATTGGTCTATTTATCATTGTATTAACAGCACTTGTTCCTGTTTTCCTTTCAGTTACTGAGAGGACACATTGTTATCAGTCCAGCAAAAATGAAACTTATGTTTTTATTTTTACTAAATAATGACTTACATTTCTTTCTTTGTTTAGGGATAAAATATAACATGGGATTCCAGCAACCAAAAAAAGTAAGTTTTCAGAAGTACATAAGGAAAGTTGTACCCATACTCAGAGTATGGAGTACAGATAGAGATGGCCCAGATAAGGCCACTAGACTGTGGGAGATGAAGCATTGAAAAGAAAAGATGCATCAAAGCTTTGCCATGAAGTGCAAATTTCCCTTTTAAAATACGAATTTGATAAGCTATGCAACGTTAGTTTTATGAGTTTTTTCCTAGACTGGATATCGCTAAAAGATACTGTAAACTTTGCATATCTTAATATTCTCTATGAAATCGTACTGATCAAATTAATGTCTTGAGAGGTACTTAAAGATAGGCTAAAGAAAAATACTGGTGAAATTCCTCCATCTAGTGGCTGTTAGCACACTCACAGCAGCAGTGACACCCCACCACAGCCATTCACCATTTCATAGTTAAAAGACAAGTGCAAAATATGCAAAGGAACAACTGTGCAGCTGCCAGCTGTTACCCAAATGCCATTGCCTGGTGAAATCAGTGTGGTGTGACTGACATCCCTCCATCTCTACAGCTCCAGCTTGACCTTCTTGATGAAGGGTTACACTGACATAAGACGTTCAAATCCTGGCATTTGAAATCCTGGCATTTGAGTTTCTCAGAAACTGTAGGTTCATTGTCATCATTAAAGCTGTGAATATCTAGGAATTCTGAATTTGATAACCTTGAAATATCAGCCACATCATGAGTAAATAAGACTGAATTTCAGCCACTCTGTAAAGGGTAATATTTAGAAATACATCTGGTATTTTACATAGACAAAAACCTTAATACACCTTTGACTACCAGAAACAACCTCTGAATAAGAGCAGAGTACAACAATCGCTCCCAACAACTGAATATGTAGTGTCTTGTATAACAAGTTATCAGTTGCTTTCCCAGTCTGCCCATCACATACCACCTCCAACACCAGAACAGCCAGTAAAAAGGTTTTAGAAGCCTAACTTCTGCAATAACTTGCACAGTACTCTAAAAATTGTTATAATTAATAATACTGATCTGAGTTTTGTATAATAGTGATCCATTTAAGCAAGTCACCTACAAAATAATACAATTTGATTTTTCTTGTTCTTTTGTCACCAATACTTTTTGTAATGAATACCAAGTCTCTTTTTTTTTTCACCTCTCACCCTTAGAGAAGGATGTGGCTAGATATGACCTTCATGACAGCACAAGTTTGATAAGTTACCTATAGCATCTCTTTTTTCAGCCAGAGACTTGTATAACCACTATTACAATTAAGATTTAATCTGCCACCTTGAAAGAACATGACCCTACTGATCCCCATACTGTACACCTTAAAATTCACCCAGTATCTTATTTCTGAAGCCAGTTTTAAATACTATTAGGAAGCAAATAAAGACTGAAAATCAGAAATTTACAATTTATAAAACCTCTAAATAAACATGAGTGTTTTAGGTAAGCAAAACACATTCTGCAACTACATCTGCCTCCTCTGTTGAAATACTCCCTAGTGGTTCTTATGCCACGTGGCTTCCAGAGGAGTTCTCAAAACAGGGATGACGTGTAGTTAAACAGCATCCAGAACCTAATTTTAAATCTTAGAGGTATAGACATGTAGACAGGGATTTAATCCGGCTGCTTTGAGAAGCAGGAAGTAATGGAGCACATCTGGGCTGTATGCCAAAAGAAATATTAACTGGTGAGATCCACCTAATGAAAAAGAGCAGGTCCCAGAAACCCCTTACCCATAGACCTGCTTTGCTTACTCCGTTTTCACTTGCCTAATCCCAGCCACAGCTCATTCCCACCCTTTACTGCTTCTCATCAAGTCTCAAATGCTTTGGTCCTAGGCTCACCTCACTCAAGCCTCCCTTTGGGGTCCCTATGCATGCTGCTCTCACCAAACCCACCACTTCTCTGCGAAGCCTCCACATTGTCACTGCAGTCCTTTCTGCTTCCCTCTTCCCACTCTTGCTCCCTCTACATCTTCACTCCACTTTACAAACACTATAAACCTCCCTCCCCTGTCAGGCTTCACTCTGTGCACAACTGCCCTCACTGCAAAGATAAGCTACTTAAAGAAGGGAGGGGAAGAAAAAAAAAAAACAACAAAACCAAACAGATTTGTGTGACAACAGACAGTCTGGAATAATTAAGTCAGTCCTCAAAATACTCAGATACGTTGTCTTTGAAATTTCCACAAAAGGTATCTAAGACAAAAGTATTTATCAAAGTCTGGTTATAGGCACCACCTAAAATACAGGTAAATCCAAATCTGAACTAGAATTTACCGGTTCAGGCTCATCTCAGCCTTTGATAGTTCATGTAAGCACAGAACAAGATGATAAGAGAAAAGTCATTACCACAATGTAGGCACAGCATTGAGGACTTGCAGCAATTCCTTTTATTATACAGTTCTGCTGGACTCGGAGTGTATGAACAGATCCACATTAAGTTGTACAAGCTGTTAATAGTGACACACTCTCACTCACCAACATCTTTCATCTTTTTTTCCCCCCATCAGGACTGTGTTTCCAGCAATAACCGGGATAGAAGATTACGAAAAAATACTGCAGACGGAGTAGCAACAGTAAAGCAGAGCGATTCATTACATCTACCTGAAAATGTACCCACTAAGCTTCAAAGCACAGACAGAAGGCAAAGCAGCATAATGTTTGCTATGAAAGATCAAGAGAAAGGTGAAGAAATTAATTCCATCAGGCTCCATAAACGGAGGAGGAGATTTATAATTAAGAAGAGCCCAATTCTGATTTCCATGAACAGCTCCATTCTCAACCTGCCCACACTTAAATCTGAGGACAGAAACAACAACAAGTGGAAAAGCCTCTATCAGATCCAAAGAGAAAGAAAGCGGATAATGAGAGAAACTTGTTCTAAATACAAGAGTAATAATAGAAGAATAATCACTCCTTATCATGTTTCTAGAATATTTGTAGAAGATAAATACAGAGTTTTATACTGTGAAGTACCAAAAGCCGGCTGCTCTAACTGGAAACGTGTGCTCATGGTTCTCAACGGGCTGGCTTCTTCCACAAAAGATATCCAGCACAACACGGTGCACTATGGAAACTATTTAAAAAGGCTGGATGGGTTTGATCACAAAGGAATTTATCATAGGCTCAACACTTACACAAAGATGCTTTTTATTCGTGAACCTTTTGAAAAGCTGGTATCTGCATTTCGGGACAAGTTTGAACATCCAAACAATTACTACCACCCAGTTTTTGGAAAAGCCATCATTTCCAGATACCGTGTCAATGCCACCAAAGAAGCATTAAGGACAGGCTCTGGAGTCAAATTTAAAGAGTTCATTCAGTATCTCCTGGACGTACATAGGCCAGTGGGTATGGATATCCACTGGGATCATGTCAATAGGCTTTGCAGCCCATGTTTAATAGACTATGACTTTGTTGGGAAATTTGAAAGTATGGAAGAGGATGCAAACTTTTTCTTGCACTTAATCGGTGCTCCACAAAATTTAACTTTCCCCAAGTTTAAAGATAGGCACTCCAATGAAGAAAGAACTACCACTAAAATTACACAACAGTATTTTGCAGAGCTTTCTCCTTCTCAACGACAACGAAGCTATGACTTTTACTACATGGATTATTTGATGTTTAACTACTCAAAACCTTTTGAAGATTTATATTGATTTGAGAGCTAGGACATTTCCACAGTCATATCAGTTGAATTGCATAACCAGGTGGCTTCTGTTTATATATACTTGTCTGTTAGTAAACAATCGGTTGAAGAGCAGGAAAAATTCCAAAACAGAACCTAAGTGGCTAGTGATGTTTACACCTCCACCTTGATTGCCTCCTTTTTCAAATCATATTTTTTTCTATAATTTCTCCATATGAAACATATGTACATACATGTACAATATTATATGTCAGGGCTCCCAAATAAAGCACATGATTTTCCATGCTGGCGTGGCCTGTGTTTGCACTGGGAGGATGGTTTGAAACTGGGGAAACACAGCTGACAATTCTACAGTGGAACCAGTATTTCAAGCTCTTTACTATTTAGAAACTAAGTCTGAAAGTGACAGAGTAGCAAGAAAAAAAAAAAAGCCACACACCAAGTAATATTTACAGTTCAAACTCTGCAACACACGAAGCCATACACTAAACAGGCACTACGTATCTGAGTTGGTCATAGATTGTTATTTCCCAATATTTGTAAGTTAGTTAGGGAGAAAAAGTCTATCACACTTACACTGTTCAAAAACACATTGGTGAAAACAACTAATACTTAATGACCATGTGAGTGCAGTATTAAACCAGATGTTGCAATTCAGAGTGAGGATGTGTTCTCCCCCTTCAATATTTCCCTTATGGCGCATTCATCTGCAAAAAGATAAAATGCAAACATTTGCATCGTTATAAATGTTATTAAGATTCTTTTAATCCTTTGCATTAACATAAATTTCTGGTTTAATCTTCATAGTCACCAGGAATATAAAATCTTTCCTTCATAGTAACAAGTAAGAATAACTGCAACTTCCTGCCCAACAGTGTAGTTCTTTTCATTGCTGCAAACAATTTGCACTTGTTTATTCCAGTAACAATTAGACCTGACTTAACATACAAAAAATATAGCAGGTGTTTTAGTTCAGTTGTTCATTTTCTATACTTAAAGAGAAGACTTACTTTCATCTCTAGCAGAAATCTCCCACAATAATCAAACACTAGACCTTCCACTCGTTTTGTAAATCTTCACACTAATTCTGTACACAGTATCCTTGTTTACATGTCATTTAACCACTTAAAATCATGACACTTAAATTGGCCATATTGGAACAAGTCTCAAACTGCCACAATGCCAAACTTGAACTCCACAGTAATTTCTAGAGTTTGTATTTCACAACCAAGAATTCTACCACAACTGGCACTGTACAAATGTACAAACACCTAAGAGGAAATACAAGTAGTTTCACATTTACAGGTTCAGATCCAAAAAGAACAAAAAAAGCCACCAACCACCAAAAAAAAACCCAAACAACTTTACTCATAGTTTCATGCATCACAGGTATTGGCACCACAGGTTCCCCAGAAGCATCCAATATCTTTTTTGGGGTTTTTTTTTTGTTTGGTTGGTGTTTTTTTTTTAATTTTATTTTAATAGGGGGAAAAAAAAGTTTCAAAATACCTTGTATTGAACACTTTACTGACAAATACTTCACATGTCATGTCTGACATCAGACTTTCATTTTTTTGTTCAGAGAAAAACTGTTTGCATTAGAAAGGTAATGTGGAACTTGCGCTGTTCCATGAAACCAGTTACCATTCCCGGTCTGCACAAGCTCCTCATCACTGCCTTGCTCCTGCAGCTAACCACCTATCCCCCCTTTTCACCCCCCCCAGATGCTTGTTGATCTGCTTACACGACTAGGGAACAGCCTTTTTATTCAAAGTGATTTTTCTGCTAGCCCAGCTCAGATCAACAGCAACAGGCTGGGGGCTATTCACCTGGGCTGCTCTGCCAACAGGTAAGTGTGGCAGATAACCTCATTCAACAGGTCACACTGAGGAGTATCCTGGGGAAAACGAGGCACGTTAATCACTTCCTAATGCAGACAGAAGAGAACATTCATTCTGATAGTGGTGGGATCTACTGGGGGGAAGGGGGAGGCACAGTCAGGACCACCACTAGGAATCTGAGTTATGCCATCCTTAGCATTTAATGATATTAAGTGCTCTAAGAACTGACAGTACTCTAATTGATGCAGTTGATTTGCCAGTAGTTACAGAAATCACAAATAGACACCAACACAAGGAAAGGATGATATAAATATTGGAGCCCTCGTAGCTTCTTTTTCAGGGTCTGACCTTGCAAGCAGGTCAGTGTACCAGAGCACAGTGTGTTATAACTGCTCCTGCAGACCAGTGCTGAACTCATTCAAGTCAGCGCGTGAACTTCCACCGAGAGAAGAATCTCAATTCACCTTATTGCAGCACCTTTATAGCAGAAGAGAACATGCAGACTCATAGGTTAGCTCTGCGATGCAACCAGAGTAAAGCTGGATATCATTTGTATCCAGACCTCTGCTAGTTTTAGAGATCTCTAAGGGAAAGATTGAAGAACTTAATCCTACAGCTAGATTCACATCAAAGACCTGACTTTCTCCTTCCTCCTCCCCCCTCACCCCAGTTCCTTTTCAGCTTAATCTACATGTACACATAAATTGATAGAGCCACAAGGTCATGTTTACATCTGGAAGACTTTGTTGGTACAGTTACACATCAGTAAAGTGTTCACTGTATGAGTGGAAAAAAATACCAGCAAAATTGCACTTCTGATTGTATCAAACTGGTGCTTTTCCTACCACTAGCCCCCCCCAAAATCTAGTTTAATTAAAACCCTTTACTACTTCAATAAAAGCTAACAACAGGGGAATAATATTTTTAATGACAAATGAAGACTTTGGCAGGGTTTTATTTTGTCTGGGGTAACAAGCATTCTTTAAACAAAGACTGCTAAATAAAGGATTTGCATGTTTATGCCAAGCTGTATATGGTACAGTAGCATCTGTTTTACAGTATCTCAAGGAAAACAGAAGTATCCTTCTAAATACTTGAACATATTTACTACTGGCTAGTTGCATTAATTTGGCTTTGTTACTTTCATCACTTACTCCCTACTGACTAGCAGAAACAAGGCAAGAAATGGTTTCAAAGAAAAAAAATCAGATCTGTAAAGATATATATTTTAAAGCCAGATGAGTAAACAATGTTTTCATATAAATCAAAATGTTTAAATAAAAAGCAACAATTTTAACTAGATGGTATTAAGTTTTCAGACTGCTCATTTGCCTTTGGATAATCTTGTCTTTTTCCCAGATATAAAAATCTTTACATCTTCATTTTTGATAATGCAACTGAACTTTTTTCAGAGTTGTTAATTCTGATTTTTTTTTTCCATATTTTACTCTTCTCTTCATATGGAAATTTATATTCAGTTTCATATGGAAAGTGGAAATTCAAGATTTTGTACAAAAACTCCCATTTCCAGACAAACAGCCTAGTTCAGAGGTCAGCCAAGGTAAACATCTTGTATTTCTATAATTAGCCGAAATCATTTTGTCAATCCAATTTTTTTTAGTTCTTCTTGATGCATCTTAGGCAAGAGGTGAATTTTGTTACTACTGGACTGTTTACAGAACTGTACTCCTAGTTCTCACCTTAAAATTTTTTTCAATATTTTCACTCCCAGTCCTTTTCTGCCCTACCTCTCTACTCACAACTTCTATCGTCTTAGAACTCTGTCCACTGTAGCGTTAATCACTACAAATAGCTGAGGTGCAGACAGCAGTCAAACTGCCCCAGCGTCTTCCCTCCCCACACACGTTGCACAGACCTGCCTCCCAGCTACATAAACCCATTCTTAGGTTGCTTCCAGTACTGGAGATACTTTACTTGATTCTAGCTGGGGCAGCCCTCCATTACTCCTGATATATATACAACTTCCAAAATCCGTATTTCCCATTTTAGGATTTCAGTGACCAGCATGTTAGGAGTCAAATGTTCACAGTAACAATTCAGGGGTGAGGACCCAGCTAAAGCAGTCACAGAAGTTGAGGTATGAAGACACTGAAACACCAATAGATCAGAATCTTAGACCTTATGCCTCAAAGCAGTCTAAAGCCTATAGTTGAAAAATGGAAAGGGATTAACTCAGATACAAAAATAAATTGTGTAAACTAAGTAGGTGTTCCCTGAATGAATCAATAAGAGACCATTTTTAAGAGGCAAGACCATCATCTAAACGAAGACCAGTTTGTTAGCCAGCTTTTGCTGTCCTGGCACTCCAAGCTGCCCGCTGCAGCTCTGTCACACATAGGTTCTTCAGCACCAGAACTACACTGACAAGTCACCCAGAACGCAGCCAAGTGAAACATACTGAACCGTGCAATATGCAGTTTATTACCTGCCTTTGCAAAGTCTGAAACTCAAAACAGCAATCATTTTTTAATTAAGGGGTAATTTAAAAACTTGACATTGGGATGCTCTGTACATAAAGTTCATGAGGACCTGAACATAGTCATCTCCTTTGAGACACCCGTGTGCTTAAAAAAAGTTATCCTTGTCACGTGCACAAATTGAGTCATGGTGATTTGCAGGTCTTTGTATTATAAGAGCTCCCCACACTACAACAGATATTTACTATGGTTGACCTCATACCAGTACTGTCGGTTTATGGGGGTTTATGCCTCTAAAAATAAAAAAGAATCAAGAGATTAAAGTGAATTTTCTTAACTCCTTATGTCCATAACTTTTCAGAATTCGCATGATGGGGTTCCAACACTTTTTTCATAATCACCACCAATATTTGAGTACATCAGACTACACAATATCAAAACTGAATATGGACTGAGGATAGGAGATCACCTTTTTTGCCACAATTTGGTTTAATGGTTTACAGCTTATCTTCATAATGACTGAAGTAAAGAGTTTTTGAAGTTTTTAAAGTGTAGGTACCGAGTTCTGGTGGTCCTGTTCCCTCCTCAGCCTCGTTTGAGCAACTTACTGAGAAAGTCCACACTTTGGATGATCAAACAGTATCTTTTTTTGAGAGAGGATCCATAGAGTGAGAGAGCTCCACATACACGGACTGCATGTACTGTATAGTACGTGAATTTAATCCTTCGTTTCTTTGTGCTGCTTCTTCCATTTAGGTAACACCATTGCTCACAGTAGAAGCAAGAGCACACCTATCACAAATCCATGTGTAATTATCTACTTGTATACATGCATATAAAGTACATAGGAAAAAAATTGTGCAAATAGCATTATACATACTAAGGTATCTATTAACAGTAAGATTTTAATATAAGAACTCACAAATGCAGAGGGGGAGATATAATCCCACAAACTTGAATTGTAAAATGAATACAAGGAATATCAAACACACGCATTGTCTTTTAAACAACACATTGTCTTTGTTCTTGGTTTCTTTATACATTAATGAGACTTAATTAGCCAGGCCAACTCAAACAGTACCACATTATCTGGAATTACTAGATAAAATCTGAAAAGGGGGTTCTTTTTTGTTGTTGTTTTGTGTAATTATTATTGCTTTATTATTGACACAAGTTGCTTTAAATTACTGAGTTGACAAACATTCCTTTTCTACCCCCAACAAGAAATCACACAGGTAGCTGGGCACAGTCCAGCCAGCCAACCATTTGGAAGAGAAACATAACCACACAAATCTCAGCCTGATCTGTTCATTTTAATTTCAGTGATACCAGTGAAATAGATACCCATTTTAATTTCAGTGAACAGCAGCATCTGCATGCGGCAGTAGTTTGTTTTCAGAGCACAACATGAGAGACAAGTCACAGCACAGCCTGTTTGAGCCAATATTGCTTCAAGGGATTATTTTCAGGTTGGCATTGTTATTTGTGGTGCCTCAGCATGCACCTGCACACTCTTGAACAATGACTTGGGAAGTGTCCCAAGACAACAGCTACTGGTTAAGAAGGGCCAGCAGTTTTCTTAGCTTTCATCAATGGAACCTAGCAGACAAGCCTGTAAACAAACATCTCTAACGGCTTCCAGCGTGATACTGCTGTAAGAATGCACTGGAGTCAAGTACAAGAGAGTGAGATTAGCTATACCAGTGACAACTGATACTTACCACTGGTAAGTCACTCTTGCCAAAGTTTCTCAGAACTAGCCATTCAAATAGAGGCGTCCAGAATTAAACATGCAGTTAGACTCACAGTGGATTCAAGTTTTAAGAATAGCAGGCACTCACCTGTTCCACACTTCAATTTAATCTTTAAGTATGTGAAAGCATTATACATAATGCATCACTTGAGCAGTAAGGGCAAGACAATATAGAACATACTGACACAGAATGGGAAGATAGACATGATTAAGCCTTGCTCACTGACACCTAGCTATTTGGTTAACATATTATGAAGCAATTGATACAGTTAGTTGTGACTCATGCCAGAGAATAAGGATAATGACTAGTCTAATAGAGACATTCAGCCTTGTAAAAATATTTTATGGTCTGGCTTAATGAAGAATCCAAATATTGAGTTTAAAAAAAAATAACACTTTGGGAAGTCCTACGCATACACACAACTCAGTGGACAATTAACTTGCATGTAGCAAGGACCATACGTACATAACACCTTCTACACAGGCAAATCTTTTAAGTGTCATTTTCCAGGCAGTTTGTGCCACAGTGATTTTTACCCAGTTGCATGAATAAGCTCTTCCAAACTCTGCCATCTGTTGCCATTTTTGCCACCAACTTTTTTTTAAAACTGAAGACACATATTTAACAGAATTGCAGTGGAGGTCAAGTTTTCCATTATGTACCTACCTTGTACAAGACTTGAACTCTTCTGTTTAGATTCAGCTATTACAGTAGTGCTCGCCCTATGTTTCACGTTCAGCTTTATAGGACTCTCTATCAGTGATCTTTTCTAGCAGTGTCATCATTTTTTCCTGGAGCTTAAAATTATGCTGTCAAGTTATGAAAAATGAAAGAGGCTTTCACAATCCAACTTTTCCACAGTTACTTTCCCAATTTGGGATTCCAGTCCAGATTTATTTTCACTTAATACAGGAAATGTCCTCTCAACATATCCAAACATAAGTAACATCACCAGCTGCAAAAGGTGTTAAGATTACATTTAAGCAGAGGGAGCAGCAGCATGGGAAGCAATGGCCTAAGGCAACTGCACTAAGAGCTTGTCCCAACCCATTAAACACTAGTGGAGGTGGCTTCTTTCCTAAGAAATGAAAGCTCCAGGCTACAGTTCACCTTCAAATTCATAGATACAGACTAATGTATGTTACGATCACAAGAAAAAGTTATTTTTTTACTGCATCCCGTCAGTATAACCCTTTCTGGGTACCATGATGTAGCCACAGAGAAGTCACATGAAGGTGATGCCAGCTTACATATAGATACATGTACTGAAGACCACAGGGCACAGTTTTAGCTGTCTGTTTCTACAGAATGTCAAACAGCTGACCTGTTTCTACAGTATTCATTCACAACAACACTCCTACACCTAGCAGTAGTCAGGTATGCTAATGCTTAGGGCAGGTAACTGGGAGATTTGGCCTACTATTTATCTGTTATCTGACTGTTTTGGGTCTGACGCCCTAGAATTGCTCCGCTTATCTTTCCTCATCTCTGGTGTAGAGGAAAATTCAAGAATGATATAATCTTTAGCGTTTTTCATTGCATTTAATTTCCTGATCTCAAATTCATTTTTAATTCGCCTGTAGCAATTTATAATGGCTTTAGCCTGATTTTTTTTCCCCCCACCAATATCTCCTTTTCTATCAGAATTTTTTTTAGTAATACCAAAAAAAACATAGTCACTACAGCACAGATAATCTGACCAATAAAACAGACAATGTGATAGAGCAAGAGGCTACAATATTTATAGCGTCTCACATTATATTTCCTCCACTGAAATCCATACAGACATGAATCCTGCTCAAGTGACACACCGTGTACTCATCAAGGTGATAGTGTCTTTATAAATCAGGCGTACAATGACCATTTCAAGCAATGTGGAAAATGTGGCAGACATAATATGAGATGGGTTATGAATCTGACAATGTTTATCTGTGCAAAAAAAGAGGAGTTTATTTTTTACTATCTAAAAATAAATCTGATAACTTCATTAGATCATCACACCAAAACTGAACATCAGGTTTATATTACAGTCTAAGAAGCACACAGCAGCTGGTAATGATCAAAAACATTTTACGTTGGTGCTCTTTCCTAGGGAGTTTCAAAATTAACCATCCAGAATAAAAAGCTAAGCCTGCCGTATTTGTCCAAAATATACAGCTTATAAACACTCAAGAATGAACACGTGCAGAAGTCAAGTCAATTTTAGCAAAATTCAGAAGATAAAGGGATGATATATACATCCTGAAACTCTCTCTCTCCGATTACAGAAAGGAGAAAGGGAGGCAAATAAATGAGAACAATGAAATTCCAGTAAATTGTGTTAAAACACAACAACTACATATTTTCATCTAATTTCTGCACCACTCGTTCCAAAAGAGCACGACACCAACCTAAACATTTTGCCCAATCCTAATTGGAACACCACTACCCAGTTGCTCTGGAGTAACTATGAGCTGAGCACAAAAGCAGCTTGTTAAAGCTGTACCTGAGCAAGGCAATGACAAAGATGGTAAGAAACAAAGTAATTCCATCAGTGCCAGAATGACAGCAAGTTGAGTCCACTTGTTACAGCCAGGCTAAACAGGCAGCAGATAGCCCTGACTGCACAGGGCAGGACAGCCCAGCAGTCAATAATAAAAATCACACTCTCATCTTTGATTAGCAAGACAACACCGAACACAAATCTGACTCATGCCAGAGCTGGTACATCCTTGAAAGTGGTAACCCTCTGATGAAACGGATTTCCAAATCAGTTGGTTCTCATTGGTGTCTGGACATTCTGATTAAGTTAAAGAGCTTTGTATTGACTTAATTTAATTCAGTGACAAATGAGTTTAGTTGAATCCTTGCCCCCTCCCACAGAGGATGCATTTTGAGTTGCCTTCTGCATGGGTTGCGTTGCTCAGTGAGGTCCCAAATAGCATATGCTATTTATCCATTTTTTCTCTTTCACAAGGAGCTACTTCTCCCCCACTATTCATCATTCTAAACTACGAGAAATAAGTAATACCCAGAATTACAATAAGGGCTGGTTTTGAACACATTTTCCCATTCCCTAGGTTCAACTCAGAAATCAGTTTCCTTGCAGATATGTCTGACAAGCAAAGCACCCTGGAGTAACACCATCCAAAACCCTGAGCTCCCAATCCAACTGACTTTGAAGGCATTGACCCTTCTGTTCTGTTTCTGCAGTAAAAAGGCAGTCTGACATGGCTTGCTATTTGAGGAGCACTGCCCGCTCACAAGTCACGCTGACTTTGGAGCAACCTGTGGGTGTTCAAATCTCTAAAGTATCTTATTCCACTTTTCTTGTCTTCGATTCAGATTTTATGTTGTAGCCTTGCAGATTATCTGCAACCAGAATGGTTTCAAACCAGATGTGTTTGTTTCTCGCATATCAGAATCTCCTGTCCCTCCTGAAAGACATAGGACTGGGGAGAAACTACATTGCCCTGCCCAACTAGTGGCCTGGTTTTAAGTGATCTGAATCTTCTCAGCACTTTTTAAACGCATCTGCATTTGGACTAACACCTACCTTTTGCAGGTTTACATGTGCCATAAGTATCATATGATGCAAAACAGGCAGGTCTGCCAGTTTTGAAAAATCTAAGCTTATAACATGGGTTCACATTCTTCCTAAGAGCGATTAAACTCTACAGATCCACAGACTTGGATTAGCAAGGCTGAGTGTAAGAAACGCTAATGCAAATTCAAGTATATACATCTGCACTTCAGTTCTGCCATCGTTGACTGTTTGATTGGTAATTAAGGCATATATTTGGTTCCAGAGATACAGAAAAAAAACTCAAATCCCAAAGGAAGCAGTCAAATCTGAGCCCAAGGTTATTAATCATACTGCCTCTAATTGTATATAAAGTATCTTTACTCCCTCAAAAACGTTTTTTTTTAAATATTATGGGATTTAAATATGTCACAATATTCTGGATATCTTGATTAGATCTCCTTTAATATACTGCCTCCGAATAATTTGTAATTTATTTAACACCACTATAAATCTCACAGAAATGAAGAACTCTTACTAATCATTAAGATTAAGCAGAATTTTTAGCCTGACTAGACTAGCAACAAAATTTGATAAGGGAAATTTTTTTTCTTAAACAGTGCTTTTTTACTGTCTTCTTGTAATTAAAGTTTCAACCGAGGTCCCATTAGGCCAATACTGATCCCCCCCGTGAATCAGACAGACCCGCAAGTCTTCGCATTTTCAGAGTTAAGTCTCACTGGTAACTAGCATCTGGGAAGGTTTTGACTAAATCAAGCGAGAACTCAATAAGATTAAAAGCCTAAAGAATTCTGCTCCTCATTGACATTTAAAAAATTTTCTACACCATTCCCCCGATCCAGCAAGATCACATGCCCTCACAAAACACCACACAGGCTACTTTACAGGGTTGACTGCAAGGGAAGGTAGGCTACAGTGGCTATAGGTGCCAATTTCAAGTCAGGTAGCCAAAGTGCATTACAGCTCACTATAGATGCCTTCCCTCATTCAGTGGTCCCTCAAGATTACAGCATAAAAATCAGTACAGTAAAAGTCAGGGAGGGCACAGAACCTGTGCCAAGCAGAAAGCCAGTTACAGGGCAAAAGAAAAGGAAGGACTACACAGAACCCCTGGACAGAGGAAGAACTGGCTTGGGAGAAGCACTACAGGATCTGCCCAAGGGAGAACACACTATTTACACACTTGGGCAGCTGGGCCAGGACTGGTCCTGCAGTGGAACTGCTTTATATGCATTCCTCTCACTTACAGAAGCTGTAGCAGGGGCATTCTTGCTTCTTTTATGCCTTCTATGCCCCTTACATCTTCACAGTCTTCTACAAGTGTCCCCACTTGCCTCTGGCAAGAGTGCTTCCCAATTTTCTTTTCCAAACTATGATCATACATGATCTCTGTTGGGCTTCACCCATTTGTCACCTTCTGATCCTGGCTTTCACAGTTTCTCCTCTATGTTACTGTGCTGGTTTTGGCTGGGATAGAGTTAATTTTCTTCATAGTAGCTAGTATGGAGCTATGTTTTGGATTTGTGCTGGAAACAGCGTTGATAACACAGGAGTGTTTTAGCTCCTGCTGAGCAGGGCTTACACAGGGTCAAGGCCTTTTCTGCTTCTCACCCCATCCCACCAGTGAGGAGGCTGGGGGTGCACAAAAAGCTGGGAGGGGACACAAGCCGGACAGCTGACCCCAACTGACCAAAGGGGTGTTCCATACCATATGATGTCATGCTCAGCACAAAGCTGGGGGAAGAAGGAGGAAGGGGGGTGACAGGGGACATTCGGAGTGATGGCATTTGTCTTCCCAAGTAACCGTTACACATAATGGAGCCCTGCTTTCCTGGAGATGGCGGAATGCCTGCCTGCCAATGAGAAGCAGTGAATGAGTTCCCTGTTGTTTTGCTTTGCTTGCACGCACAGCTTTTGCTTTACCTGTTAAACCGTCTTTATCTCAACCCACAAGGTATTTCACTTTTACTCTTCCAATTCTCTCCCCCATCCCACTGGAGGGAGAGTGAGTGAGCGGCTGTGTGGTGCTTAGTTGCTGGCTGGAGTTAAACCACAACAGTTACCCTTACAGGGCCTATAAGAATCTCTCCCTTAGTCTTTCCCCATCCCCTTAATCAATGTGCCAGACTGCAAGGCCCAATTCAGGCTTTCGGACTCTCTCCTTCATGGTAATGACATTTTAGAACTGACTGGACTACTGATCTACTAGATCACCCAAACCATCTTCCTCCATTCCCCTATTTCATTCAGTTTCCCCCCCTTACAGATTATCTGTAGTTACTAAGCCTATATATTTGCATATCTATAAATAAGCATATATTTCCCATCTTCCAAGTCATGCTTACACATCCTGACAAAGCTCAACTTAAAATCCTTCTTCCCAACACTTGCTTCTCTCCACAAATCCAGAAGACTAGCCCACAAATGAAAGCATGGGCAAAAAGGGAAGATCTACTGAAAGGCTAAGTGGATAATCAAAGCCTCAAACTCACAACATAAACAAGGTCAGTCTTGTCTACCCATCAAGGTCTTTAACGGTACTGCAGACAGTTGCACAGTCCATCCGGAGGTATGGGTAGTCAATGTCAGAGAGATGCTATTTCCCTAAGTAAGAAAGGGACCCCCAGACGCAGGCAATGAAAGTCTTGCTGTTACCTTAAATAAGCATAATAGCTCAGTGCATGGCTTTTTTTTTTTTTTGCTTCTAGGCTTTTAACAAACAGACCTCAAAACAAGCATTAACCTTGATCGAAGACAGCTCTTAAGTATTAGAATAAAAACGACATGTACCTTTTACCACGCCATAACAGTGTGAGATCTTGTGATATTTACTGTAAAACAGAAACAACAGTATATATAGCATTTGATCAGCTGCAGAGTTCACCAATACCAGTTTTGTCTGTTAGGTTTTTTTTCTGTTCCAAAGAACTGGAAAAAACTAACAGCATTGTAGCACAGCCAGTCAAGACAAAGGGAAAGTAAATCAAAGCACAAAATGGAGAAGAGGTAGAAATCCACACATACCAGCTCTGCATTCAAAGTTACCTTCCTGCTTAGAGAAAGGTTTTCCTTTTCATTCCCTTTTGAAGCATTCAATATAGTTTAGTGCCAAAGGCAAGATTTCATACTCAGTAGAAGAACAATTCTGATTTTCTATGGGAAGTCTTACGTAGCTTGTCCCAGTATACGTCTCTTGCATCCTACTGCCTGCCTGTAGCCTTAAAGAATAAGGACATTTTATTACATAGGTGATCTGGTGACAGAAAGATATAAACTATTTATGTAAAACATCTTGCTGCCATTTTAATATCTGCAGACTCCCATGTTCCAGTTTTGGGGAAGATAAGGTATCTTGGTGGAAAAAAAGAAAGATTTTAAGATCTAATTAAATTTCTTAACCAAAAGTATTTAAGTTATGACACTTCATGCTGGAAATACTTAATAGACCTATTATCCAAGAAAAGCTTTTTTTTTTTTTAAATACAGTCTGTTCTTTCAGAAAGAAGTGAATGAAAGAAGATGCTGCCTTCATTTAGAAGTACAATGCTAAGCACAAGACGCTTAAATAATTCTCTATCACAGAATGCTGAACTGCTTCAAAGATCAAGTTACTACAGCCAGGATCATTTGAGGTAGAATTGATGATGTAATAAAAAGGTAAGCAGCTCAATTAGTTCTTCAAAGATAAAAATAGTTACAATGAAATTTGTCCGAGATCAAAAGTCTCAAACCTATCTAGGGGCACCAAGGCAAAAGCCATCCCAGCAAGAAACTGCTTGTTTCTCTGTGGCCAGAATATCACTCTAAAGAGGTCTCAGTGTACCCAGCATACCACCACCGCCGCCCCACCCCCACACACACCCACCCACCCCCCGCCAGTACAGCAGTTCTTACACACCACACAGCATTTCACACAATGTCAGTGAAAATGTCAGAGAAGTTTTGCAAACAGCCACAGATAGTTCAAGGCCACTTGAACAATAAATTTATTGTAAATAAGAAAATGGTCACACAAGTTTAGTATCCAAGCTATTGCTTGGACTTGAACCGTCATTAATCCTTTGCAAGACACTAAATGGATGCACAGGAAGTCTGTCAGTGTGTTTCCTAACTTGAGAATCAACACTTCATATGAGACAGATTAAAAGTACTGGCAATTAACCACAACAGGGACACGATACACTCCAATAGAAAGCCACCTAGTAGTCAGCTCTGTGTTTGACCACTGATGTTTTCAAGTGCCACATAAATCCAGTTTAGAATGGCAAGAAAGAAGAACAAACCAAACCTTCATATTTCTCAATAGGAGGTACCTACTCAGTCCACCAGGATGCCTCTCTCCAAACGCATTATCATCTTCCTACTGCAATCTTTTATTACTCTGTTATTCAACCTTATGAAACAAAAGGCCCATCTGAAATAAGAACAGGAAAATGCACCTGACAAATTAAAGTATTTTATTTACCCATATAGAACTTACCACACTGTAAGACCGCTACTACCTTAGCATGCTGCAATGTCATTTCCACTTAATTCTTGCCATAACTCTCCAGTGTCTCTTCCTTTACCTAGCTGTGATACTAACAACCATTTGTTTCCCCACAGCCATAGATTGTTTAAATATCTGTCTTGGAGGAGGTGGCGGCCTTTTCCTTTGAAAACTGGAAACATTAGTTTGCATCTCAAGCAATAGTGATATCAAGTTTAAGAAGAAAGAGGAAAAAAACCCTTACCCTTCATAAGCTTTCGCAGTGGTTTTTGAAAGATCTGGAAGCTGCCCAAGAGGGAAAAATTGTCCCAATAATAGAGGCTGTGCTGCTGGAAAATGTCATTTCTAAAACTGTTGATCATTAGCAAAACACCATAGATCAGGATCTTTTTAACCAGAAGCACTAGAATAACTTGAGAGGGTGGCTAAAGCCAGTGACAGGGTTTTCCCATAATTACTGAAAAATGAAACTAATTTCTTTTCACCCTGAATGGCTTTCACCTCTTGCCAGCAGCATTAATGTAGAATATGGATGTTAATAATGAGGATAGTAGGAACTGGAAGTGTTTTAAGATTTAAAGGCTGACTTTTTAACGGTGTTCATGTGTAGCGTGGCATGCCATATAATTAATACAACTCCTTTTCACCAATTCAAAATGTATACTTCTCTACATAGACCTGAAGTTCTGATGATATTTAGGGCAACACTTGGCCCTTTTGCATTCTCTCTTATCTCAGATGATTAAGTACTTTGAATGAAATTACAGTAATGCAACTTTCATTTTGCAAGGTCTTT
This sequence comes from Nipponia nippon, assembly GCF_047370975.1. NCBI lineage: Eukaryota > Metazoa > Chordata > Aves > Pelecaniformes > Threskiornithidae > Nipponia > Nipponia nippon. The sequence continues at coordinate 42,996,035 of NW_028262391.1, forward strand.
TTACTTTCCAAAAATAACATAGCTGAACCCTTAGGATGTTTTATGCACTCAACACCCCACCTAATAAATAAGGAGACTGATTGACAAAGTATTCAGTAGAAATGGACACAGCAGATCTTTCCTACCTTTCTCGTAGGCTCTGCCTACATTTCTCGTGCTGCTCTCAATTGCAATCACTCTCATTCCAACTGCAAGAAAACTAGCTGGGGTAGGAGCAACAAAACTGGAGCAGAACAAGCCACTAGCACAGAAAGCTCAGAATTAGTGACAAATTTTGGAACATTCTTGGGCTGCTTACATTGAAATCCAGACATCTTCATATTCAGAGGTACTTGTAACCTGCAGTAGCTACATGGAAGTTATCAGGGATTACCTGTCCCTGTCACAACCCTTCCTCCAGTACACACACTTTCAGACCTGCACAAAGACAGGCAGTTTCACTTAGTCTTTACCCTCTTTTGAAATTCAACTGGTTTGAATCACAGCAAGCCTTCCTCCCTCCCTCCCAAGTTTTTTTGTAAAGAACAAAAAACCCCAAACAAACAAAAAACCTATCCCAAAGACCCAATTTTCAACATTCCTTATTTCTCCTCAATTACTCTCAAAGTCAGACTTGAACAAAACCTACAGTTTTCCAGGGGGGTGGGGGGGAACAGGACCAAAAAACAAAAACTTCTTCACAGCTATATTCTACAGGCAAACTAAGATTAATGACCAGCCAGGCAGCCTTTTCCCCTTGACCCTCAGTTATTACCTTTGCTCCAGCTCCCAGGATGTTCAGGAAAGTCTACACACTTAGTGAAGAATTTATATATCTTTTGTGTCTTTTAATCAAAGAACTAATGCTGTTGGACAGCTTTAAAATTTACACTTCTATGACTACGTTCTTTCAAAAGATAAAAATATTCTTTCTTAATGATGACAGTCTTGCCACTGTCTGCTGTCCTGATTTCACATATTCACCTGTAGACTTTAGTCTCAGAGTATTTTATAATATAGGAACATTTTCATGCACTGCTTAAATATTGTCCTATCTAGAATAGAAGTCACATGAGCTTAACTTCATTACATTGGAGGATAGGTAAGGAAAAAAAAACAAACCACAAAATACACATCCCTGGGGAGTATAAACATGTTGTAAAACACCAGCACCAAATCCTGAAACATCTAGTATGTAGTAAGGCCAACAGGGCAAGGTCTCTAGAAGTCAGCTAGGATATTCACCTTTCCCATGGACTTTTACTCAACCACTTTTTTTTTAAAAAAAAAGAACCTACAAATGTCTATTCTGTATCTTCTGTAAGTGATAACATTTCCACGAATAGCACAAATTGATGGGGAAAATGCCTTCTCTAATTACTCACTACAAAAGCAAAAGAGTCCAAGCCAGAGTTCACAATCAGCTTAAATAATAATCCATCTAATAACTAGGTTGGCGACACAGAGACAGAAGCTTGAAGGAAAATGAGTGGCTGCAGGGTTATCACGGGGGGAAGCTGTTGCTTATGAGCTAGGAGCTGTTGAAAAATCTCCTCTGAGAATTTGAAGACTTGCAATGAAGAACCACAGAGATCCAGCACCAACTGAAAGAGTTATAAATAATTTTGTACCAATGCACTTTCCATATACCAGCAGCCAGAGGATTCACCATCCCCTAAGAGACCAGATAAATTTACAAAGATCACCCCCATAGAAGAGGAGGCTGCAAACAATTATGCTCACATTTTTAACATACTGCAGCAGGAAGAAAGACAAGGACTGTAGAGTGAAGACGTCACCTTTAAGATTTATACAAACATTAAATTGTGAAGGTTACAAATAAAGCAAAAAGAATGAGTTGCCGCTTTCAAATAGATAAGCAAGCAGAGGCTTACATGGGGTAAAAACAATTGATTTCTGCTTCGTAATGATTCATATGCATGGCCCTGACAATGCCTGTGGCATGGAGAAGCACTCACAAACTCTGCTCCATAACACATTTGCTCTTTGTCTATTGCTTCTTTTTAAAAGATACAGAACCTTTCTTTGCCATTTCTGGCAGTGGGGGTTACTGTATACATGTATTAAAGTTTCCAGTTAACAAAAGATGTCACAGCTACAAATCAGTAGTTTTTATCTTCAAGAGGCTCCTGATGCAGTGGGGACTGAAATCTGTACACTTAAGGAACACTCAAAAGGAGCTCAAGACTGTGGAAGCATTCCTGATCTCTCTCTACACACGCACACACGCGCGCGCGCCAGTAAAGAGGAAGCTTGGGGACAGTGTTGAGCAGTGCTCTTCTGCATCCACTCACTCTAAAACGAACAAGGGATGAAGCAAGCATAAACTCTAGGAAAAGAGGCAGCAGCAGCTTAAGTATTTCGTTTGTATGCCACGCTTTTTTTAATCCTTCTCTGGCTTTGCCCTCTACATTAGGTAGCTAGCTAAGCTCACCACAACCTCTCAAGAATCCAGACTTGAATCCTGCTCTGTTCCATCTTACTCACTTTTCACCAGTTTACACTATACATAAAAGTCCAGGTTTTCATGTGCAGAAGTCAAACTTCATTTAGCTATTTTTCTCCAACAGCTGCAAATGACAAAATGCAGTGATATTCAGTTTAGTCTGTTGTCCAAAGATACCAGCAAGATGTCTGCTTCTTTCATCTTGCTGTACCTCACGTTTTATTGTTTGAGTGAGCCCGCATCAAGCCACAGCATAGCCACTTAGTATTCTTCAGCAATGAACCCAGTCCTACTGCAAGTCAATAAGAACAGGGAGAACCTTCACTTTGCATGGCATAATATAAATGAGAACTTGGGATTTCAACCTCAGGACAGAGATGAGATGAAAACATGGCTGACTGCAGAGCTACACGAGGGATAATTTAAACACCAGCCCTCTCCCAGGTCTAGGCCAGAAGTAGGAACAGAGCAGAGGGTAGTGGATAAGGGGAGAGAGCACAAAAGTGCTCTCCAGAGAGCTGTTACACTTAGATGATTGCTAGGAATTCTCAACAGATGTGGCAGAGCCCAGGCAACCATTTTGGAGAAGTCCTTTAATAAGTACATTAATTACCATAATTTCCAAGTAATTGCAAGCACTGTGTATTTTCTGACCCCACATATACAACTAGTTCATAAGTGAGCAAAGCCCAGCAAGCCCCACAGCCTGTCAGCAGTGGGTCAGTTTCTTGGGTAGACGGGGCTTAAGGGCAGGTACCATGGCACAGCTGGAGCTCTGTGAGGGGCTGCAGGAGACATTTATTTCTCCTGACACTGTAACTTACTGTGTCAGTCACAATGTTATCTGGGTCACCGCTACAAGTTCATGCGGCATCAACAACAGTAGCAGCTCTGCTGGCAGGCTTCGCTTCAGTACCTACAATGATGTAATATTAGCATCAGTCCTGATCACTGGAAAACTTGGATTACAACATCTAATCCAGGCAAAACTTCAGCCCAAGGTTCCAGAAAAGAGTTACTGGTGAACAGTAGCATAATTAAACTGCATTCCAGCTGTCCAACATTCAGCACAGGGAATTGTGCTGCAGCTGCCACTCCATCTTCGACAATAAACTTCCCGCATTTACTTGTTTCTTCTCCTCTCCCTTAATTTGCCTTATAAACCAGTTGTGAAACAGCAGAACAGACATGCATTTTAACCTTCCCCCTCCTGCAGCCTCACACAGGTTGCGTGGGTGCTGCTGCCTCTAAATCCGCAGTAGAGCCACAAGGCCTGGAGAGCCGGAGGGATGTGGTGCTCCTGTGTCGTTTCCATGGCACTGCCGAGGCCTGCGGGCTGAAGCCCTGCTGTCTGCCTTCTCCCGCCCAGCTTGCAGAGAGAGAATAAACGTGCTTTCTCAGGGCTACATGGTTATTGCTTCTTTTTCCTTCAGAGCCCTCTTGACAGATCATTTCCATTGTGTTTGCCTTTTCTCCACATTTCTACTGTCATTATTAGGCTAGCACTTTATGGAACCAACAATATTTAGGGTTTACCCAATTAAGCAGGCACACAGCAGAAGGTGGTCCCCGTCTCTGAAGAAGCCAGGCTAGCAGGCTGCATATGCCATCATAACACTAGAAAAAGCATGTCTCAGGTTTTTTTCCCCAACATTTTTTTTGGTTTTTTGTTCGTTTTTTTCCTTCTCCCATAGGAAAGCATAGTAATCAGGTGCACACAGAATACAAAAACTAAACTATCTGAAAGTTAGGCTTCAGATTTTCAGATTTTGATTTCTTTTCATTTAATTGAATTAATTAAATTTGGGGGGTTCCTTCAGTCAAAACAGCCAAAATACAAAAAACCCAGTGTATGACTTACAGAGAAGTCCCAGAGCTGCTAATCAGGTGATTACAAATGAGCCTGTGAAAACAAGCAACAGCCATCAAAAATTCACCTGATAACCTTCACCCTCCCTACTTCCCCCAAGGAGGAAAAAATTGCAACAAGCGAAAAAAACATTCTTTCAAGTACAAAATGCCCAACACTTGGGAAAGGAAATAAACAGGCATTTGCGAAAGTGACCTCCTGCCCTGCTCTCTAGGATGACATTAAAACAGGAATAAAGGCTCAGTGTCCAAATCTAGTTGTGATTAACACAGGATTCAGAGCCAGAGAGAAGGAATTTAGTTACAAGGAAAATTGGCTGCTCTTTCATCTGAACCTTTCTTCTTTTCAAGAAGATTTTACCTTAGAAGGGAGGAAAAAAAAGAAAGAGACAAAACTTTGTGTCATTCCCTTTTCTTTCCTATGACAAGCTGTCACTTCTAGATATGGGAACCATATCACCGTGTTGCTGGAGAGAATAAGTGGGGCATGATTTCTCCTTTCCTTTGATATGAACAAAGATTAAAGTAATAAAGAACTAAGAAGATGAGAGTGAAGGAAAAGCAGAATTTTTCAAATAAGCAGAGCCAATGTCATTTTAGTATGACATTCCATGAAGCAACAGTGGCATCCAGTGGTATATTTCCATAAGCAAGTTTCATCTCCTACTTTCACTAACATTGGCTTCCACCAGATTTTTTTTTTTTTTTTGCAACAGGTTCTCAAGGAACCCTTCCTCCTCTTCCCCCAACATACACTACCAGAACAGCTACCATACACCCAGTCATCAGTACCAGTAATGGAGACCAAGATGCACAAATGCAAGCTATCAGCTTTCTCAAAGGCTGTATATCATATCTGATACCATAGGCAAAAATTTAAAATTGTTACTAAGAAGCTGCAACAGTGATATCAACACTTTTCTAAACTATTCTCAGAAAAACAAAGGACATTTTTTCTCCTGGTGTCCACAAGAGTGCAGCAAATATTATTCTGTACTGTTCCCCTCCTCAATTCCCCTCCCCATTTTGTTTCTCTCCAAGGCAATATGTTCATTTTTTTCTCATTTAGTGACATTAAGATTATTTTCACTTTATGGTATCTAAGTAGATGCTCTGGGCAAAAATGAAGGGCTTATAATTTTAAAAGTATACTAGAGAAGGAAGTCCATTCAGTGAATTTATTAAGATATTTTCAGACTGAGATCACATTTGCCGTTAAGAAAGCACCTTGTGCTAGCTCAGTACCATCACCAGTTATAATTTAGTAAGGAGAATTGTCTCCTCACCAACACAGAGCTGAGAACCAAAACTTGTCAGTCTTGCTCTCGGGTCAATGAAAACTTTTGTTTTGGATTTTTTTTTCTTAGGTTAGGTCTAGAGATCTTTTAAAATAATCAGGCCTCAACTTCACTAAAAATTGCATTTCTCACTTGGATTTCCAAAACAGAAACTAGAGTATGCACCCCTTATTAAAAAGGCTGTTTCTCTATCTACACACTGCACAATAATCTTCAGAAAGCTATTGACTGACGTAACTAGGTTCCCTGAAGGAAAACATAAGGCTTGTTCCCCTTCCACCCGATAAAACGTAAACCAAGAATCTTGTGAAGAAACTGAAGCTTGGCCTACATCCAGTCTTTGTATGACAGTACAGTAACTGGGAGTTTAACTGATTTTAATTGACGTGGTTCCATGTACATGAGAGTACCTACACAATCTATCCCAGCAAACACAGACAGAAAAGGGTCAGTACCACTACACTGATAAGGAGGAGGTAGATTGGGAAGAAAGTGTTCAACACTGAACTAAACTGCACTGGAGTGTACCAGCAAACTCTTTACCAAGGGCCTTCTTCCACTCAAACCCATGTAGATTAGCAAAAACTGACAAATGGAAGCTGCACTTCAGTTCTGCTAGCACAGCAGAACAGCTCGCTCTGTGGAGTAAACAATGCATTTTATTCATCACAGTACTAAAACATCACAGTTCATAAATATGACCCAATCTGTGACTAACAAACAATCAGGTGACCTGAAGGAACAGGTTACTCACTCACACTGATGTTAAATGCTCGGTGTGACTGGCCAAGACAGCCACCTCAGATGGGTCTATCCCATTTCACTGTTGCTCCATTCTAGTTGGGACTGAATGACCGAAAAGCTAGATTTGTGGGTTTAGGTATTTACTAACTAGTTCCCCTGGTTGAACTGGCCAACTCCCAAAAAGCATTATTTCTGAGCAAGCAGGCAAAAACTTGCAGATGGAGTCTGCCCCCAAAGCAAGAGAAAGTCACTGCTGATAACGATAGAGAACTCTTTTATAGTATATTGTTCGAGCAAGCGATATGCTAACATTAAAAATAGAAGAAAAACGCATAAAGAACAAGACAAGCTCAAGACCTATTGGCTTTTGATGAAGTGGAAAATCCCACACGGGGGGGGGGGGGGGGGGGGCAGTTATGCACAGAAGATGAGCCTGAACTACAAAGCAGACTTGTGATTGAACTTGTACTACGGTTAAGATAAAGCAATCTTTCAGTAGCAAAGTCATAACAGAAAAATCTCAGAGTGACATGGGATGATCAATACCATATGGAATGAAACCTCAGATGAATCAGACATTTTAAAGCAGAGCTGAAAGATTAAGATGAATTTTCTTATTTTCTTTCCCCTGTGCCTCTCAGCTGAGCTAGGAGCTTCCTGAACATCCTTAATACAAAGGTTTTCCAATGAATTGCAGGCTGTTTTTCCACAACACACTATAACACTTTGGAAATAAATACAATAAAGCAAAATCTCTGCAGCTCTAAGCCCACCCTGATTTCATGCAAGGTCTACCGGCTGACACCAAACAAAAGGTACCTCCACTTTTCCCTCCCTCCTCTTCTACAGAGCTGTTCTCCTTTTTCTCCTCCCTCATGCATGCAATATTACAGTATTCCTGCACTCTACAGAAGAGCATGCTCACAGTATCCAACCTGCTGTAAGGGAACAGAAACCAAACAGGGGCTCTAACGCTAGGCTCCTACAATTGCATCTCCAAGTCAGTATCAGACCAGTATCTCCCAGACTAGCAAGCATGGCTACGCAGCAGCGGACGTTCCTGATAATTTGGGACTTGTACCTAGAAGTAGTACTACAGAAGACTCAATAAAGATCTCAAGCTTCAAAAAAAAAAAAAAAGTGCTAAGATATGCCATCTAAGTAGTTATGATGAATTTTTCTGAAAAATTACTTGGATCTTCAAAGGTAGTGAAGCCTGTACCATATTAATTTATTTTTAGTGTAGATTAAGGGTTTGGGGAACCTACTTAACAACATAAGCTTTCTTCAGTATCTTAGGAAAAAGAGATCACTATTTATTAAGAATATAATCGGCTTGCCACATTTACTGGTTCGGACAATATGAACTGTGAGATCACAAAATAAGTCGCTCATCCTGCTTTCATCTCTGGCAGTGGTATACATGTTTTCAAACATCACATAATGCATTTTCAGGTCAAATAAGCCCATTTATCATTAACAGATCTCTTGCTCCTGATACCATCTTTCCACCAGGTGTCACACTTCCCCTTTATTTCTTGCCTACCCCTTTACCTGGTTACTTCAAACCCTATTAATATAACCCTCTACACTGATATATTTGTTCCTTTACTGACCAATGCCACAATCTCTCCTTAATTAAATTAGTCCCTCTATTTGGTTTGCAGTAACAACACTGCAGTTAAACACCAAAACACGCATTACTTGTGTAGCTAAGTTCCAGGCCTTAATTATATAGTAGTGCTTACACTATACAACCAGAAAAAACTGCATTGCTCTGTTACAGTCCAAACCCCACATGTCTGTATGCATCAACAGGTTATTTAAGATGACAAAAATCCCTTTCCTGATGACCTGTTTTTAAACAGGTCATTTCTTAGTGGTTTAATTTTTCAGACCTGCCAATACTTACTCTAGAGAAAAAAAGAAAAAAATTCCCTTCACATTGGCTAAATGCACAAAGCAGGAACATTGTTTTCAAACCCAAATGCCTAAATATCAGCATTAAATAAATGCTTTATGGTATGATTTAACACATGAAAAATGAGTTATTTGAAATCAGTGATATTTTAAGCATAAGAGCAAAGTTTGGTCCAACCCTGCTACCTTTGAGATGACTTGCGGTTTGTTTCACTTTGAGAACTATTTTCAAACTGCCGTGTCAGGAGTAATCCATTAGCATTAGCTATCTTTAGAGTCTGCAACCAGCCTTCTCCTAGTTTGATAAATGCAATGCTAATATATTATGCTAGAAAAATAATCCATGGAAAGCTATAATTTTGAACACGGCATTACCTCAGCTTCAGAGTGTGCTAGTGTGCTATCATACTAGACTGCAATGGTTTAGTTTATAAGTTTATACAATTCCTTTCCTGTCCTTTGACAATGACCTATTTTTAGACACACATCACACTGAGTGGGTATGTCACTTGATAGAATACCATCCTGAAGATTCAAGTCTGTCATAAATAAATATGTAAGACAAACTGGTACATACAAGTTGCCTCTGAGACCTGCTTTCAAGTCCATTCCAGAATGCAGCGAATGAAAATCATTTCAAATGAATGTCTGCTGGTCTCTGCCATGTTTCTTCTCTAAGAATTGCACATCACAACACAGCTGAGCATTTCCAAACAGACAGCTCTAAGAAGGTACAGAGGGAGGAAGACAGAAAGGAAACCTTCCGCTAACCAGGTGACAACCCTTTCCCACCTCTTCCCCTCCCTGCCTCTCAGAGGGGAAGGTATCTATTGGGGTTCAGTTGATGCTTCTATTAATTCTGCAGAAAGGAGAAATTACCACCTAATAAAAAACCCAACAGAATAAAAATCAATTATCAATAGCAAGACAACCTACAAGAAGTATTATTCTGAGGAGACAGCAGTTGGGTTTTGGGGTTTTTGTTGTTCGGGTTTTTTTGGTTGGTTGTTTTGGTTTTGTGTTGTTTTTTTTTCTTTAACTCCACCTAGCAAATATTGCCTAGCAACAATGGGAGAACCCTCCTAACAAAATGAATCATGCAGGTATTGGCTGTTTATTCCCATGAAGGGCTGTGTTTCCACCCTGTCAAATGACATCAAGGCCATGTTGCCAGAGGCATTGGGAGTTTTGACCTCTAAAAGGCAATTTTCTCACTGTCTGCTCAGAAATGTAACATTTTTCATATTGAAGGCTTTTATATCATATCTTGTAGGTTTCAGATGTATAAATAACATACTAAAAATCTCCAACACAATAAAGCTGCAACTATTATGTTTTGCTATTAACACTGTAAACATTAAATGTCAAAGTTACACTCTATTAGCATAACTATCAGGCACCACAAAACACCCACATTAAATTGCATGACCAAGTTTACTGTAGATGAACAGAGGCCAGAAATTGGTTCATACAGGTTCTGAATTTGATAAATAAAACGTCCATGAGATCACCAGATATCCATGCAAGACTGGATTTGGTCTTCCTTGCTTAAGTAATTCCTCCCTTGATTTCTTAATGGAGCTATTACAGTGAAGAGTTTTAAGTTACAGGATGGACATCCGTTCGTAACAGCATGTGAACAGAAGAGCCAAGAACTGTTATTGGCATAGAATGTAGCAAGCGTGCTATAATTTCACCAATAAATGGGCTTGTACAGTTTCACACACACCCCCAATTACTTCTTATTAAAAACTTCTTATGGTTTAATTACAGCAGCTCTGCTTTGAGCAGAACTGCCAGTGAGCTTTGGTTCTAAAATTATTCCTTCCCTGGTTGCTCAGTAAAGGATGAAATACTCTTGCATGCAGCTTGTGACAACTCAATTTGTCCAATAAACATAGTTAACTACAAGCCCGTACACACTTCTTGAACCAATACGCTCTTGAACCAATACGATGTTTTTCAAGTAAGGAGATAATGAGGAGTCCTAGAACACTACAAGCCTGTTCTGCTAACTGCACTGTTAAATACCATCAGGGGTTTTTTTTGTTTGCTTGCTTTTGCCCATGTTAAAAGAGTCATCAAATCTTTAGGAGGATCAGCATTTGCAAGCCATGCAGAGGCAAGCAGTTGTCCCTGAAAACATCAGCCTTTTCACAAAACTATTCTATCCTGATACTGTCAGCCTTTTTCTCAAAATTATTCTACACAGCGCACAGAGGCCAAGGATCTAGATATGAAGACAAGTACTTTTGGTGCTCTCCTCAGACTGAAGATTTTTTTAAGCTACACAAATAGATGGCCAAGAAATTCAATTCCTAAGACTACAAATCAACTTCCACAATCAGAGACAATCTTTGTAAGAGGCATTTGTGAAATGCGATAGAAGCACTCTTAGTGTTTTTTTAAAAAGCAATCAGTAACTGTTCTCAAAATAATAGAAAGTAATCTTGCATGATTAAGTAATCCTTTTCCTCAAAAACGCTAAAGAAAGATCATGCTTTGCTTCCGAATATCAACTGCAGATTGGCAAGCTTTCCCACATATCTGTACTTAGGAACAGATATTTTTGGCTATGTTCTTCAACAAAGAGAATTTTTTTTTTTAAATAGAAGAAAAGTACAAAACCTCATGATAAAGTACTGTTTGGAACATTTTTGATAAAAGCAAAATATTACAGTGCTTGTTATCCTAAGGAGTTCACTGAAAACTGACCAGTAATTTCCTATACCGTTTATTTTCTATCCTAGGAAGGCAGTATTTCTCTTCATCAAACACTTTTACCTACTACTCCCTTAATTTGTATAGGCCACAAAGAATTTAAGAAATTGTAACATGATTTCAGGATTCAAACACTTGAATTAAACATCTATTTCAGAGAAGCCAGGTGTCAGCAGTGTTGGCACAGTATTCCTTGAAGAAAAAAGGGGGGGCGGGGGGGGAAGAGAAAAGAGACCCAACAGTTGAGAAAAGCTTGTCATGCTTTGCAATGCAGTGTGAAACCCAGAGCTTACAGATATCTAGACGGCTAGATATATTCAGTCATGCTGAATCCAACTCCTACATTACTTGCTTTCAATTTAACTTGTTCGGAGAGACCACCTTCCTTATTATCAGTCTCAAAAAGGCATTAACTCCAAAACAGACACACATGTATATACAAATCGGGCCTTTTTAATCAAGTTATTTGCTTGAACCACACTACAGCAAACAAGTCAGGCACATCCTCACTACAAACATGTATTTAAGTGTCCTGCTGATACTGAGTTTATATAAAATATATATCCATATAGCTAAAGAAAACACATATTAGACACTTCCACGTGTACTTGAAATTAGCCCCAGAGAAAAATGATACTATAAAATTAAATCAGAAGCTAATTCATATCATCTTATCATTTCTCCTGAGGACTCCTGACAAAAAACTTTATCACAGCATATAGTCATATCCAAAACCCTAAGCCTGCTACAAACTTTAGCCCTACAGCCAAGCACAGTTACAACAGCGGCATAGCCCACTGCCCGGGAGCAAGGCCTGCAGCAGAAATTAGCACTGTTACTCTTCCCAGGGATCCAGGGAGGTGCCCTTCTGCCCAGATGGCTAAAAGCAGGTACCAGTCCTACCCTCCCCACTACAACTAGTTCAACTGGCAGAAGAAGGAGAGTAAGCATTTAGTATCCAATGAGGAATGACTGAAATGAGCAGAGAAAGAGCTCTACAGGAGGTTAGTCAAACTACTGCTGTAATTGTATAAATAGGGTATATTTCTTCTGTGGTACAGTCGCAACAGCGGAGCTTAGTTAAGTGCAACACAGGACCTAGGCAGATTTATAAGTAATTTTTAATTAACTGAACCCTAAAATATACCTTTGTTGCTACAATACTCATGGGAGCCCAGTAACACAGATTAGGCTACCACACAGGCATTAATTAGAAACACCACCACTTCCTACCTCTCAGAGGACTGCGCTCTCCAAGAGCTCCCCAGACACCTTGTGCCGCTCACGCTTGCGGGTTGCTGGCAGTCAGGGTGAGCGCCCGGGCCCCGGCCTGCAGCCCCTCCGCCTGCTCCCTCGAAGAGTTTTTACCTCCAACGGGAGGCGCACCCCCAGGCACACCTGCCTCCGCTCACCCGCCTCCCCGGCACAGCTGACCCCGCTCTGCCGGCCGGCCCTGGGGAGAGCCCCTCGGCGACCCCGCAGGGCTCCTGCCAGGCCCTCGGCCCCGCAGGCGCCTCTGCAGCGCCGGGCGCCCGCCCCACTGCTAGACCCCCACCCCAGAGGGTCCCCCCTCAGTGCCAAGCCCTCAGTCCGTCCCCCCCAGTGCGAGCACCTCGGCCCCACAGGGACCCCCCCTCCCAGCGCCGGCCCCCGGCCCCCAAGGCCCGTCCTCTCAGGCCCCTGGGGCGCCGCTTGCCTGCCAGCCCCCACAGCGCCCCCCCGGGAGCAGCCGCCGGTTTCCACGGCAACGGCGGGTGGCGGGAAGGCCGTGTGGAGGGCTGAGGCGGGAGGCCGGCGCCGCGGCGGGACGCGGGAGGCCGCGGGCGTCTTCCCCCGGCCGCCGAGCGCGGCCTCCCCGCCCGCCGCACCCGGCCCTGCCCTGCCCGGCGCCGCGGGCTCTCCCACGCACCCACGGGGAGAAGGGGCCCGCGGCTGCCCCGGGGCCAGCTCGCCTGCACAGGCCGGCCGACGTGGGGGCACCCGGCCCTCCGGTCACCCCCCGCCTGTCCTGCGCAAAGTCCCGACTTCGGCAATACAAACGGGGAGCCACAGCGTTTGTCCTGCATTATTCATGCTCCCAGCACTGGAAATGCGAAAAAAAAAAAATCCTTGAGATATATATATATATTCATTTAAAACTATTTTTCATATCGCTTCAAAATTCAAATTAATTAAGATTAATTAAAAATTAAATAAAAAATAAAAAGCTCCAAAAGTGATTTTTATTTCACTTACATCTTTAATGTAGAAGTAACTCCAGTGGGGTTGATATTTTTAGTTTCATGTAGCATAACAAGAGAGATGGGGACTTGCTATTCTACCACGGCAGAGCTGCCGAGCAGGAGAACAATGCGGACGGGGGTCTTCGTCTGGGGAAATGAAGGCTAAAATACGTGTAGTGCGCCAAAGAGGGGACAAAGGAGGAACACTGTGGCAGAGATGTCCTCTAAGAGTGGCCTCTAGTCCTTCTCCTTCCCCTAAACCAGACCAATCTCCTACTGGTTTCACCAAATGGGGAGAAAAAAGGGGAAAGGAGAGGAGAGCGGCTTCCCTGCTCTCCCGTCGCTGACCCTGGAGAAGCCGCTGCCGCAGCCGCCCACCCTGCTTTATCATTCCCCAGATGCAGGAAAGAAGAACCTTTAATCCTCTTGGAAGAACTGCCCTTTTCACAGGCAAAATGCCCCCCCTCCCCGCCATCCTGGGAATATGGATGTAGATGCTTGTGAGAAGCAAGCAAGTGTCTGGCCCACCTGGGGGAAAAGTCTACATTTGCATTTCAGGACTGTGACTGAAGAGCGAAACTCCAAAAAGCAGCAAATGCAGAAGCAATATGGGATCCTTGCGCAGACCCAAGTGTAATTCTTACTCACATCCCTTATAATTTAATCATCTCACCAGAGCTGATGACCTGACTCTCATCAGCTATCACATGGTGAGCACTGGCATCTAGGTGAGAAACGGGTTCCCAGTGTGTTGGGCCATGTAAAAGCATTGCTGCTCTAAAAATTTCCAGTATCATCTGAAATAAGATGCAAAACTTGAACAGAAAAGCAGCGAAAGGAAGGGAGTGGAGGGTCATGGTGATGTAGACGGGCTTACGTGACCTTGGACACCTTTATGGTCCGGTTGACTAAAGATCATTTCCACTTGTTCAGTTAATTTACCCTTTTACTATTAAATCACCAGTTCCTCAGAGGAAAGGCAGTTGCTAGCCAGCAGGTCTTGGTTATGTCATAACTCAGGAATATCTTGTGAGGAACAGGAGGTGGTCTAGAAACTAACTCCAAGATGAGGTTCTACAAGGACAGCCACTTCTGAGCAAGCAGATGAGCAGCCAAGACTGATCTCCTGTATTACAGACAACGCAGTGCATTCAGAAATAAAGGATTAATGTGGAACACTGTTTGACGCTAGGACTTTCTGAATACCTTTATTCAGCAAAGACTATCACATGTCTGAAAATTTACCTGTACTTTTTCTCCAAGAGGATGTCTTGACAACAGAAAGCTTAACTGAATAACATTCATGAAAATACTAAACATGCACAATGGTCCTTTGCATAAAGGAGAATGTGGATAATGTTCCAAAAATGGACAAAACTGTAACCATGTAATTGCTGCTACAAACCATTTTAAGAAGGGCACTATGCTGGGTCCAGTAGCATCAAATCATTTTTATTTCAAATTGTATTGAACTAATCTGTTTACAGATTCCTTCTACAAGTTCCACATCTCAAAGGCTAACTGCAAACTAAAAGCTGGATATAAAAATACAAATTTGAGTTCCTTTAATAACCTTTCAAATGGAAGACTGACTACAAGGTGGGAAAACCTCTGGCATTGTAATAAAACACTTGAACTAAAGGTTTAAACAAGGGTTTAACAAAGACTTCAATTATTCTCTCTTCTGTGCACCATTTAATATATACTTAATGATGAGAAGGATGTGTCTTATTTAAGGAGTTTATTTCAACAAGAAAAAAAGCATTCCATTCTTCTCTTTCTGGAAATGCAGAACAATCCAATGCTTAAGAAGTTAAGAGCGCAAATCCATGAAAAATGATGCCGCAGCACATGCATCCTCAAAAATACAGGTTAGAACAGGTAAGTATGATTTCTACTACTTGGCAATGCTGTTTCTATATCAGACTTTTGGGGACACTTGTTTTATTAACTTCATATACTTGCACAACATCCGAGGTGATACCATGGCTATTAAAATTTTTACAGAGTCAGGATTCTGAAATTTTACTCTCACAGAATATTGGTCTCTGCTTTTTCAACCAAACACACTGTTTAAGTAAATAAGAATATGCCCCTGTGTCTGCCTGAAAGGATGCCAGGCAGGGGAAATTAAAAGCTCCAAATATCTGCATTTCTGAAATCAGTGAAGCAAAGGAGAAGAGACCATCAGGGAGACTGCTCAGGTCCCTGATTCTCAGGCCCAGTGTAAATTAAGAGCCCAGCTGGCAGTGGTACTCGGGAGACCATACGCTAGCTGAGGATGGCTGGAGCACAGCATGTTTCAACCATATGTCTGACATACTGCCTCCTTTCCAAGGGTCTCTGGCATAGTGGGATTTGGATAGGCTCTCGCTCAGCTGGCCAGGTTCAGAGCTCTCATCTTCTTTGTGCTGAAACAATGGCACTGAGGCCGCAGCTCAGCTTTCCTCCCCGGCAGGCCACGAAGAGCAGCACTGCTATGCATCACCCATTTGGTGGGAGCACGTTCCCACCACAGCATGTGGTGGAAACGCTCCAGCTGAGCCCGCCTGTGTCACAGGTGGGCAGGGATAACCATCAGGGGGTTCGGATGCAGAAATCCTAGACCACAACACTGTTATTGCTCCCTTTTTATACTGTTAGCAGTAATGAGTTTTGTTCTGTGGTGTGTCTCAATCTGCAAGTTAGTCGCAGTCCCACAAACTCCAATTCACTATTCATTTCATCCAACAGATGAACATCACAAACTCAAATTAATTATTTAGTTTCCATCTTCCAGCTGTGTTTTTTTTTTCTATTATTTAGGTATTTTGCCACATAAAAGTGTGCTTAATGCCATCTTCACGTGCTGTTAAATTCAGGTTCTGTTTTAGCAGCCAAGAAGTCATTCCCTTGCCTCCCAGGAGAATTTATCTACCTACTCAGCCTGTTGTCTGGGGGTCACAACAGCTTGTACCGCGTTACGTTCAGAGCAGATCTGAAAGTGGAGTGGTTGAGAATATTCCCTTCCCTGCCACTGACATTAGGTTTTCCCTGGTCTTTCTTTGACTACCCTGTCCCTTTCTGGAATCACAGAGGGCCTCCATATCGGGAAGAATTTATTCCATTTTCTTCCATTTTCATGTCATCATCACAATGCTTTGTTGAGCTGCTGCTGTCGGGTTCTGTCCCAGCCATGCATGATCCAGACCCCCCAGTCTGTTACTTGCCAAAGAAAAAGCATGCTGAAACGCTGCTACGTAAATAAGAAGCAATTCACTTATGATTCTAGGTGTGCCTGTGCCCAAAGATCCTAAAAACAGTAAATGATTTGATACAAAAGGGCCATTATGGCTCTTTTCTACATTCTCTGTATTCTGTTAAGTGATATTTTTGCAGTTTAACATATTCCAGACCTTTGCTGGCAGAAGCAATGCATATAACCTCCCTTAGAAGTGTATTCAGTTGGGAGCTGCCTGGCTACACAGGATTTTATACATCGTTCAGCTAAGTCAGCGATCCATATGCAAAAATCAAGCTCTCAGGGACACCATGTGGATTTGTGACATTCTTCAGAGTACTTTGTGTCTCTAATAAACCAATGAATGGATTACACTCAGCCATAAAAATGTTTTTTCCTCTCCGTGACATATATAATATGGATATACTTTATTTAATAAGTAGCTAAAAACTAATGCCATGCACATTACTTAAACAGGTTAAAAATATTCCTCAGTATTGTAACTACTTAGGAAGAGGAGTGAGAGCACACAACAAAGTGGCAATGTATAAAGCTGAGAACACCGTGCTGAATGCTAACATGGGACATCTTCATTAAGTAAATTTGGAATTTTGCAAACTATTTTGGGCTTATAACAGTTGGAAGCAGAAGAGACAGGCAAACCTTTCCTATACTGTATTTCCTGACACGCTATTTCATCTTGGCCTTCCAGTGTAGCTTATTTCTTTGTATCACACTGTTGTCATGAGTTAGGCACTGGATAATGGATAGTTTTAAAAACAGTCCATCTGTATTTAGTCAATAAAGTAATGGTTTGTAAACTCACTCAGCAGCAAGCTGTTTCTTGAAAAGAATAGAGGAGCATTCAAGGGAAAAGAGTGACAAGACTTCGTGAGTTCCTAATGATCAGATTTTGTTCTTTGCATGGTCATGCTTACTGCTCCCAGGAAACCCCTTATCTGCCTACAAATGGCAAACAATTATTTGACTTAATTAGCAAACCCTGGGTCAAATTCCTGTTCCAGAATGATTGGCACTGCAACTGGCTTGAAAACTTGCTTCAACTGGGAGATGTCCTTAATTCTTCCTTTTTATTATTCCTTATATGTCAACTGACTGTAGCGAGTGTTGGGATTTCAAGGTGCTTAATATTTTCAGGTTTCTCACAAGAACAAACCTTTCTGGCGGCTCAACGCATTTGTAACATCAGCCTTCCACACCTTCTGCTTCTATCTCATTTTCAGTGACGGAAGCGATGGTGCTAGTCACAGGATCCACAGCTGCCTACTCTCTGCATTCAGATGTGTTTCTCCCCGGCGCCTCTGCGGTCTAGGAGACAGGGCTAAACGCAGTTACATCCATGAAACCTCACTGAAGGCAACAAAGTCACGTAGGCTTTGCTGACTGAAGGTGCACTGGAGTCCAACTTGGAAGCACCAATTTCTTACTCAAATCTTCTCTCCCCAAATAAAAGTCCATCTAGACTACAGCGGTATCTTAACTGTGACTGGGAAGAGTATTAATCTACACATAGACATCAATTCCTTTGTTTTAAAGGAACAAACCCCTAATTCTCATTTATCTGCTTTAAACATTTCATGAAATGATCCATTTTCTCTCTTATTTACTGCTTTATCTTAAAATGCCCAGTAGAGCATGGTGCGCTTTAGAGAGGAGGGTCAGGCAGTCCATGGATTTCTTCCTGCACTTTTTGTAGTCAGTGGTAATAGCGATATCGTCGCCAGGCAGCCAGGATCAAGCCTCAGGTTAAGACGTGTAATGTAAGAAGTCCTGAAGTCAGGCTGAAACCTCAAGATAAGACACATAATATAAGGAAAAGAGTAAGGACTAAGACAGGATGAGGCCTACTAGCATAAATTCATACAGGGCCTTCAAGAACAGTACCGACTGGAAGTTGTTGTTTCTCTAATTCATACAGCACCCTGTGGAAGAGGTCAACATTCTTTTTCAATTCATGATACTTCCTTTCACACAGTCAATACATTTCAAATCTGGTAATTTCAAAACATATTTGGAACATCTTTTTGATAGGAAATTTATATTCCTTCAAACCTGCGTCTTTTCACAATCTAGTCATTTTCTGTCCTGTAAAATACACACAATTTGTTATTTTTGGAAAACACAAAAAAATAGAGAAAAATGAGCTGGGGTTCTTTATGGGCTTCTCCTTCACACTGTATTAAGAGTGTCAGTAAATTTTTTACCTGTTTATTGAAAAAAATGGAAGCGAACTATGGAATAATTAGATAAAAAAACAGGTTACAGAAAGGTTCTGTCCAGTTCCATTTTTAAGCTTCTGCACACAATACTAAGAATTGCTGGTAAGAAAAAAAAAAAAATCCAAAGTATTTATTTTGAAGTATTTAGTATCTTAATAAACACATGCTGGGCAGTTGGCCAAGAACTTTTAAAACACCTATGATAAGTTATAACTTACCACTTTTGATTATAATATCCTGCAACTGAGCTCAGGAATCTTCTGTTATAAATTTTGCATTGCTTTATAGGGAGGATAATAGTGTTGTTGAGAAAATAAGTTATATTCAGTTCTACTAGTATTTATTCTTTTTTGTTGACTGCATACTATTTAATAGTTTCCTTTGTACACTTCTTAATAGTGGAGCTTTAAGTGAAACTCTGAAAAACAACATTAGGATTCAAAATACAGCGGAAGATTTTATTTTCAGGGTCACAAGTAGCATAGCAAGATTTCTCTCAAACAATGACACTTAGTATCTCTGTAGTTGTAGGAATACTTTTGAAGTGTCATATTAAAACCAATCTCTTGGCCTTCAGGCAAAGAGAAGCAATTAGTCTTGGAGTTGTGAATAAATAAAAATCCATTTATATACCCGTCCTTGACACGTACCTTGCAAATCTTAGAAACTTCATCTAGTGGGAAAAGAAATGTTAAATCACGAACACCAGTACTAATCATATTGCAACGTCGCTTCCTAAAACTGTTTAGTTTATATCAATCTTTTAAGTATTAATTTATATGTATATATTCATACATATTGAAACACAACAACAGAAAGGCATTCACACACTTGAGTGAGAAGAAAAGAAATGAGTGAGTGCATATAGAGCTGTTAACGCGTACCTTTATTACCCTCAACATTAATACAGGCAAGAAAAAACTCAAAGCGCTCAAGTACATTGTCCTTTTCTCAGATACCGTAAGAACAATCCCGCACAAGTTACGTACCATGCGCATGCCTTTTTCATCCCAGGTGCTACCGTGTCTTTTCTTTGAGCTGCAAACAAACAAACAAACACAACAAATCTTTATTAGCCATGCATCCCATTTCCATGCAGCACAATTAAATGGTACCGGTCACAGATGTGTTGGGATGAGTCAGAAAACAACTTCTACTTTTTGTTCAGTGCAGTATTTTTAGATCTTCTCTTTCCTCCTTACTGTGCCTCAGTGCAGAAGCATCCTATTTTTACGATGCTTTGATTGCTGTTCGAGATTCTCATATTTATTTTTCATTTTGCCGTTAGTAATTCGCAGAGGAAGTAAAAATTGTGACGCCAAGTCATCCCAAATAGTCCGCCTGCACCCCTACAGAAAAGCTGAGTGAAACTCGGGCTGCGTGACAGGTCACCGAGTCTCAGTGGAGCTCGTCCTCCCCGCATCCACTTGTTGACCGGAGTGCTGGGGAAATGAGACTGCTTAGGCTACAGCCTTGCCCAGCGGTCAGGTGAAGCAGCCGTCTGGGGACACGCTTGTGTGCGGAGGTTATTTTAGAATAAAATCCACCCCTTTGTGCCACGCTCTCGTAGGCAGAGAGGGATTCCCAGCCCGGAGGTCAGAGGTGGGACAGGGACCCCCGCGAAGGATCGCACCTGGGCAGATGGGATGGTCAAGGAAAACAAATTTTAGTCTGTTCTGGATGCAAATCTCTCTGCTGACCTAGTTCTCATTCTCCTTTTCATTTCAGAAGCTCAGCTAAAAATCCATAAATTAAGGAAATTAACTGATGGAGCCTCCGGCATCTTTGTAAGCTATTTAAATCTTTAAATTTACAACATCTTCTGCATATATCAAGTAATTGAACTAACTGCAGGGATGTAACTTTAATGAGAAAATTTCCCTCTTCTCCTGTAGTTTGTACTCTAAAAAAAAAAAAAAAACTACCCTTAGGAGAAAAGTTTCTGTTTATTCCTGCCACGGAAGAGAACTTTAAAAAAAAAAAAAAACACCTCCATTTTAGGGGGTCCTGCTCTGCCTTCCTGCCCCGCTTCCCGGCGGGGCGGCCCCGGGCCCCGCGGCGCGGAGGGGAGCGCGGGCGCGGAGGGGAGCGCGGCCCCCCCGCGCGCCGGCGGCCTGACCTTTCGGGCAGCCGCGCAGCGTTGCATAACTCCCCTGCGCGGCCGCGCTCGGCGGCTAGTAGGCGCTGCAGCCCGACGAGTCGCCGCGGCTCGCCGGCCGCCGGGATGCCCGGCGCCCCTCCGCGGGCGCGGAAGGCGGCCGGGTGGGGGTGGGGGGTGGGGGGGGGTGTGTGTGTGTCCCGCCCCGAGCGCGGGGCGCGGACGGCGGCCAAGCGCCGGGGCCGCACCGCGGGGCCGCCCGCCGGCTGCGGCGCGCTGAGGCGCGGAGCGGACCCGCACCCCCCCGCCAAACTTCCGCGGGGACCAGCGGGGCGCGGGGGGCGCATCCCCCGCGGGGGCTTGCAAAAACGCGCAGGCATCGGCGGACGCGGATCTTTGGCTGAAAGTTGAGGGACGGCTTTTTTTTTTTTTTTTTTTTGGGGGGGGTGTCCATGCCGCCCCCCCCCGAGCCCCGGGCGCGCTGCGCGCCCGCGGAGCCGCCCGCGGAGCCTCGCGCCATCGCGCCGCGCGCTCTAATTGAAATGGCGCTTTTGGCCGGGGGCGGGCTGCCAGGGCGCTCCGCAATAGCACAATGCATGTCGATAGACGTCATTTGGTTTTAATGGCCTACAGGAAATTTGGCGTTTACAATGCGAGACATTAGCAAAGGGTGAAAGGGAGGGGGAGGCAGGATGGATGGATGGATGGGAATAATTGCAGCCCCCCCCCCCCCCGCCTCCGAGACCCCCCGTCCGCACCCCGGCGGCGCTGGGTGCTGCGGGGGAGGAGGGGGGTCGGGGCTATTTTTTTTATTATTTATTTTTGAACTTGATCTAGTTTATCAACAAGTGCAGAGTGGGTGCTACCCTAATTGTAGCAGAGGAGTCAAGAGATGTGAGAAACGTGCCCTGTGTTACTTATTTGGGAGCTGAAAATTTATGCCTAGTTGAAAATGCCTGGGGAAATATTACATCAGACCAAATGACAATGATTAAAATCAGCTTTCCCCCCCCCCCCTCCACCTCCCCCTTTTCCTCCTTCTTCTTTTCAGTAAGTCTGTTGAAGGACGTGACAGTGGCCTGATCCTCCCCAACACCGAACCGTTATCCCCCGGCAGGGCCGGGCTGCGCGGGGCTCCGCGGGGCTCCCGACCGCGCCGCGCCGCGCTG
This sequence comes from Nipponia nippon, assembly GCF_047370975.1. Classification (NCBI taxonomy): domain Eukaryota; kingdom Metazoa; phylum Chordata; class Aves; order Pelecaniformes; family Threskiornithidae; genus Nipponia; species Nipponia nippon. The sequence goes on from NW_028262391.1 coordinate 43,017,982, forward strand.
CGCGGAGGGGCTCTGCGGGCGGCGGCGCCGGGGGCGCGGGCTGGGGCGCCGGCCGCCTTCCCGGCCTTATTGCATTTGCAAGGGTTGTATTTTATTTTATTGGGGGGGGGGGGAATAAATCTGGAGACCTTCACCAAAAGGAGGAAAAAATATCCAATTTTCATCGCAAAATTAGCTAGAGCGAGAGCAAAGGGCTGAGCTAATTGTAGCCTAATCCTCTGCCCTGCAGGCGTTTGCAAAGCCCTGAGCAAGAATTCGCTTTTTTTCCTCCTCTTCTCCCTTCCCTCTGTTATTTAGAGACGGGATTATTGCCTTTCTTCTCATAACAGCCTCGGCAGTTTCATTTAAAGGCTTTTTTTTCCCCCCTCACGCACACACATCCACACACACACACAAAATAAATAGAAAAAGAAGCAGCAAAGCAGAGAGGGGGAGAGAGAGGAGAGAGAGAGAAGCTTTAAAAATAATAATAATCACAGCAGGATCTGCGGAGCAAAGACAGTAATAAAAGCAAAAAGCTGAGCCCATCCACACACAACCCCGGCAGAGCCCAAAGCCAAAGCGGGGCTCGCAGATCGCCGCTCGGCTCAAGGTAAGGACGGCGGCGGCGGCTCGGCGGCTGCCGGTGCCGGGCCCGGAGCGCGCCCGCCGCGCTCTGCCTCGCCTTGCTTTGCTTTGCTTTGCATTGCATCGCATCGCATTGCATCGCGCTGCACCGCGCCGCGCGGCACGCTCGCGCCGTCTCTCGCGCTCTTCCCCCCCCCCCCCCATCTTTTTTTTTTTTTTTTTTTTTTTTGGAAAGTGCCTCTTCTTCAAACTAACTCGGCTCTGGGCTCCGGAGGAGAAGCGGCGGAGGGGTGTTTTTTTAAAGCTACAGGACCCGTTTGCAGCCGCCCCGCTTCGATAGCGCTGCGTGTGCGCGCGCGTGTGTGTGTGTGTGTGTGTGTGTGTGTGTGTGCGTGCGTGCGTGTGTGTGTATGTTTTGTTTTGCTCCGCTCCAGCATGGGCAGCGCCGGCGGAGCCCCGCGGCCCGGGGTGCCCGCGCTGCCGCCCCGGCCCCGGCTCTGAAGACGGCCCAGCCCCAGCGCGGCGGAGGCAGCGCGGTTCGCTCCGCGCTCTCGCATGGTACGCGCGGAGCCGCGGCCGCGCCGCGGGGGTCGGGCGGGGGAGCGCGGGCCGGGGCGCGGGGGCTGGCGGCGGGGCGGCTCGGCACAAAGGGAAGGCGGGCGACAATGGGGAGCGCCGCGTATGGAAAACACGGGCGGGCTGTGAATGAAACTCTGGCGCCAGTGAGAGTGGAAGGCTTGGTCTGGGGTAGACTTCAAACCACTCTAGGCTATAGTTTGCATTTCTGCTCCTGCATGCGATGTGGCACACTTCTGCAAAATTAATACATTAGCCTGGCTAATGCTCACCACCATTGGCTGCGCGGAAAATGTACAGGATCGGGGATGCGGGGTTGGCTTTTTTTTCCCCCCTTGCATTCATCTAAGACATCTCCTTTCTTGTTATGTGGGAATAAGTAAAGGACGCCATGTTGTGCCTTTTTTTTTTTTTTTTTTTGTTGAATTTTACCTTTGGGCATACAGTGAGTCCAAGAGAAAAAGGCAGAAGTTGAGTGACCGGGTGCGTTGCTTGCTGCCGATTTCCCTGACCATCAGTAGGGAAAGGCATTTGGGTGACGTGAAACTTGCACTAAATAGACCGGAGACTGCCAGAGACAGGCGGGTTGCGGGGGGGGGGGGGGGGGGGGGAGAGAGGGAAGGAGAAAGCCTTTTCTTTTTTTTCTTTTTTTTTTTTCGGTAACCAGAGCTGCGGAGGGAGCTCCCCCCCCCTCCCCGTAAAAGTTTTGGGTACGATCTCCTCTGTCAGTCGGTCCAGTGCTCAGGGAAGCAGCGTGGAGGTGTGTGCAAATGTTTACGGACTTTTAATTTCGGAGCCATCGGGCCCGAGGTTTGCAGCCCCCCCTTCCCTGCTTTGTCTTTAGGCTCGGTTCACGGCGTAAGCAGTTGTCTGCCAGTGGCTCTGGAGGCAGACCCGAGCGGTCGCCGTCCCTGTTTATAGAGACAAAGGTAATTGCCAAGTCTGTAGCTGTGCCCCTCCGGCTGCGCCGAGCGCGGGCTGGGGCGATGCAGACGCTGCCGTCGAGTCACGGGAGCGGCGGGGCGACTCCTGCCGCCGGCCCTGGCCCCGCAGTGCCGGGGATGGGGCGGCCGGGGGGGCTGCCGCGGGCGGTGTCACCCCTGGTGCTCGCCCGGCTCTGCTGGTGAAGGAAGACGGGTCTCCGGGGAGGGAGAAGCGCTGCCCCGAGAAGCCGCCCCGGGGAGGCGGCGGGGCGCAGCTGCCCCGGCCGCGGGGGGGGCGGGGGTCCTGCCGCCGGCTGCGCCCCGACCTGCCCCGGCCCCGGCTCCCCGGGAGCGCGGGCGGCCTCACGGCGGGTCCTTAAACCTGCCGGTTCCATTTCACGTCTTAAATGTGCATGAAGGAATTAAACTGCACGAGTGAATAACAGCATTAGTTTCAATTAATTTTTATCCTGGCAACAATAAAGTTTAGAAACAAAGCGCTTTTACATCCTTAATTAGTCTTGCTTCCCATCTGTAGTCTTTTAAGTGCCTGCTCCTTGATTTAACTTTGTCCCTCCTTCAGAGCCGCCTCCTTTTTCATTCTTTTCCCTTTTTTCTCGTTATCCCTTCCAGACTGCTGCCTGTTTCTTTCCTGCAACCTTTCACCTCCCCTGTCCCTATCTGTCTGCTCTGCTCTGTGCAGTTTATTTCTACTGTATTTTCCCAACATCAACAGCAGTATTGGTTACCATGGCCCCGAGCTATGTGCAGAGGTGGGAAAGCTTCATCCGCCCAAAAGTTCTTACACTTTTGAAGTCTTTCTTTTAGTAGGATCTGAAATGTATCATCTAGAGTGTGTATTAAATGAACAGTATTCCTGAAGGCTTTAGAGCAAGAAAGGCAACACCCTGGAAAATTCTGCAGTCTTTCAGCATTCTCTGCCCTAGGGTTATAGCCCTGGGCACGGAGCTGAATGGAGCTCTTACAACTGCCTTCTGTTTACCTTTTATGGTTAAAATAACAGCTTAGCAAAGAAGCAACTTCATGGAGAAACGATTCAGTGAAATCATCTCAAGCTGTAGCAGCATAGCTAGTTTAATCACCCCTAGAGAGCTGAACAACTGTGAGCACAATGGGACACAAAATCATTTTGTGTGTAAATGAGCATGGCATTGTGATTATTTCACTTTGCATGGGCAAATAGTTTTTACAAGCAGTACTTATGCAGTTAGCTTAGAAAGGCAGAAAAAGATAAGCTGGCTCTGAAAGATCTTGGTGTGCAGTGTTTGAAAAACTAAATATTCAGATAATTTGGGAATCAGGCTCTATTGATTTTGCCTTCAGCAGGTTCCTGTGTTACTTATTAGAGCAGGGTTATTGCCTGTGCCACTAGTTGGGATGCTGCATCCTGTTGTAGGCAACTAAAGAGCAAGGATTATTTTACATGGTTTAATAAATGAAGTTTGTTAGTGTTTCTGCGATATTTACCCTTAAGGTTTTAATTTTCACATCAGTATTAGAAAATATGTGCATAAAGACTTTCACTGGATAAATACATTTAGGATTTTGCTTTGTGCATAAAATAAGTACATTACTCAGTGTGATGAATTTGAGCTGTGTTTTACATTAAGAAGAGGAAGGAGTCATTAGAAATAGGGTTACGGTACCTTAAGAAATAGGGGGTATTTATTTTTTTTTGAGCAATAGGAGGGTTTTCAGTGCCCTTTATGTAGTGCTGAACAATCATGCCCCTTGATAATTTGCTCATACGAAAATGACTGAATTCCACAACTTTAATAAAAACGTAGGATTCATTTTTTTTTAATACGAAACCTCTTCAACCAGGGGAAAAGCCTGGGTTTCAATTCCCCTTCTCCTCCCCTCCCTCAAAAAGCCAATGGCACCCTCAATAAGCATGAAAAGCCATAAAAGTTTGAGAACTATTTTAGCTTTCCAGTGATTTTCTATAATTAAGTGTTTTTTCAACACATGCTCTAGCTGAGAGATGCCAAAAGCAGAGGATTGTTCAAAAGGTCCCTCCAGTGAATAGTATAAATTAAATATCTACTGTGTGAGTATGGCCTCACTGAGAATCTCAGACTCTTTACAGATCAAGGAATTTACTGGTATACTAACATTAAACAAAATCCTAAGATAGCAGAAGTGTTTAAATATGCACAATAGATGCAGATCACTTGATCTTTAGGTATCTGTGCATATTTTAAAATTGAAGTCTGTATTTCAAGACAAATGGTTAAGTGTAAGATGCGTTTACAGAGGACTGTTAGTCCTTTGATTTCATTTGGAAATTGTAACAAGGGGTACAGATGAGCCCTAATTAGGCACTTGTTTTGTGAAACTGCATGAGGTTTATTTCTAAGGCAGCTCTGTATTCTGCGAGGTCTGTACCTTTATCATTAGTGATAATAGTTGGGGTCTGAACAAAGACAGGGTTGACATTCAGCCTGGATCTTCTGACCCTTTCATTTAAGTGAAGGAGTAGAGAGTGAACGTGAGTTTACAGTGCTCTTTGGTAAGAAAAAAAAATCTTTGTCTGTGTTGGCAGACAGATGAGGCACCCGCAGATTAGTAAACACGTTGCTAAAATACTGTAGGTACTTAGATACTAAGTTGTTTTTAAAAGTTAGTTCTTTTATTTATGCTGTATGACATATTTACTGAAGATTGCCCACAACAGGCTCTTGTGGGAAACAAGAAAGCAACGTCTTGAGTCATGAAAGGATTCAATCACTTTCCTTGAAGGTGGTGCTGTAGTAAAAATGTTAATGCCCAATTTCGCATCGGCTGACACAGAAGTCCTAGGACAGAGTTGGTATTTGCTTCGTGTTCAGTGCAGATGTCCGTCCAGCCTCCGAAGAGAAAAGGATGTGGATTCATAATGGGGTGATGTATTTCTGTGCTGTAGATGCAGGAAATTCTTAGGAGCTAACCAAGACGAAATACAGTAAATGGAGATGTTGCGATGACTTTGTGAAGCTGTCCAGATGTATTAAGATTTTTCAATCCCTTTCTATATAGCTCAGAATTTTTTTTACAAAGAATGTTGCTAATTGTATGTTCATCGAGTGGCGTAGCCAGGCATCTTGTGCAATATACTGCTAAGAGAAAGGCAAGACCAGCTTTAGATTTCTAAGAAACATTGTCAAAGTAATGTGGGAGAAATGGGAATTCACATTGCAGTGCTGCATGTAAAGTGCTTGTCAGATGTAAGGAAGAGCCTGGATGCTTGGTAGCATGCTTACAGAACAAAATACCAAGAAAATTAGATTATATTCAGAAATGTCTTCAACTATAATGTTTTGCATATGTTGCTTTACCCATAAGGGGGAGAATGGATGGACATTTTCTTAAACTTTTACAAAAGGGTTTTTTTCCGTTTGACATGTTTGCCGTCTATACCGATTTAACTGAAATCAGCTTTGAGACACACGTTTCATGCAGAATAAGCTGTGCTTTTCTTACAGAAGAGAATTGAGGAATTTTCTTTTGCTATGGTTGTCCTGTTCATTTTTAAGACACTTCAGTATTTTTTGCTTTGTACGTTAGCTGGAAATTTTTTGACTCAATTCAGAAATTTCACTAATTTTCAAATATTTTTAGGGCAGTAAACATTGGGTGGATTGTTGCATTTGTGATTTCACATGCCAGATTGTACAGTAATTTCTAATGTGTCTTGTCATGAAGGCATGGGTCAGTTTATATATCTTCCTGTTTCCACTGCTTCCAGGTATTAATTGCTTTCAGTTTGAAAGCTTATTAGTTCTTTATGTCTACTATTAAGGCTTAACTGAAAATTATCCATTTATTTCACAATTATTGAAAATAAACCAGAAAATTGATCTTAGTTTGATGTGAAATTTACTAGGATAAACTAAATGCCTTGGGTACTGAGGAAGTCACTAATTTAGAGGTGTCTCGTTACTGAGACAAACTTGCAAAAACCCCTGAATCCCAATTCACAAATTGGTTATTCGTTTGTCAGGGGATATTTCACATCTAACACATAAGCCCGCGACCTTTAATTAGAATTTTGCAGTTTGTTTTATGCCCCTTGAGGCTGACACCTTGAAATTTTTTTTTCTTGATTTCTTATTGCTAATAAGCATCTTTCTCTTCCCCTCTGGTACTTTGAAGAAAATGATGCAAATACACTTAATTACAGTGGTGGCAATAATTTGTTAGCTGAATATGTGATCAGGCAGATGCAAAAATGATCTGATTAGATCTGTGATCACACTGGAAAGAAAGGTAACACACCGCTACATTTAAGAGAAACTGTTCTTTTTTGCCTTCCCTTTGCAGGAGGGAAGAAGCATGTCCCGTCTGTCTCTAACACGGTCCCCGGTTTCTCCGCTGGCTGCTCAAGGAATTCCTCTCCCAGCTCAACTCACCAAGTCGAACGCTCCTGTGCACATCGATGTAGGAGGACACATGTACACCAGCAGCCTGGCTACCTTGACAAAGTACCCAGACTCCAGGTGAGACCTCGGTGTTGTCAGGCTCACTGCCCATTTCTGTTCCTTGCATGGAAAGAGGCATGTACCTGTGAGGAATATTTCAATGTGAAATATGATTTATTATATATTCACCAGTTATGAATAATTCAGTTTCCGATTTATACAGTAACTTCACTGGGGTTCGACAGAAAAAAAAGCCTGTAAAATTTATGTATTATTTAGAGAGTCTATTCATTTTCTCTCTCAACGTCTTCTGCACTCTGCCGATACATTTGAGGCACCTGTTGGTGTGCTGCCCTAGATTATTTCCAACTGTACCAAGCAACTTCTTTCTTTCAGATTTAGGGGAAAAAGGAATTCCTTTTTTCCTTCCTTAAGAAAACAGAACGGCTCTGTTACACTGGGACTAATGGATGCTTCTGTTGGCCAGCCAAAATCCTAACCCCTGTGGTAGCTGCGTGCCTCAGTGTCAGCGGTCATTTCCTTCGGGCCGTGGCCGGCCGACCTGCTCTGTCTGCTTGCAGCTGCAGATTGGATTGAATCTTTGCATGCTTAAAGGTAGCTGATTTGTGCTGGACAGGTTGGTGACACATCTGGCAGGATTTATTTAGATCTGGCCAGTATTATCTCAGAGTAGACTCCAGATACGCCAAATTATGAATAGATATGGCATGAGGGTATATTTGTGTATATGACATAGAGTCTCTTTATGATTTGCCCAGCTCCCAGTCCCGTGGGGTACTGGGCACCGTGAAGGATGGGGGATTCTGGGCAGCATCGGGCCTATGGTGGTAAGGGATGGCTGTGTTAAGGGTTAAAGCACATTCATTGGAGCAATATGTTAAGACATACCTGATTTTGATTACAGTTATGATCACTAAACCAATTCAGCTTTTTGTTATTCAGACTGCTTATTTTTCAGAAGGGTAAGTGCCTCGTGTAACTAAGAGAAGGTGTAGATGTGCAGTGCCAGGGTGCCCAGCAGACTGGTTAAAGGAGGCACCATTGACTCAAAAGCAAACCGGAGCCCAGGTCAGCAGGTTTCATTGCCAGAGGTTTTGCTGCCTGCATGGCCGTAAGGGCATTTCTGTAAGGGACAGATATTTTTTTTTTTTTGGTATGACAACCAGTGTAAAGCTCTAGTCTCATTTGAAGATTTTTCCTTTGAAAGAACTGGGGATTTTTTGCACAGATTTGGCAGGTTCCCAAGCAATAAATGACATTTATGGAGACACCTTGAAACGCCTCTGATGTCATAAAGCATATGGCTGTGATTTCATTCCAAGGAAGGGAAGCTGCTGAAATTCTCTCTGGGAAAGAAACAATTAAAATACCTATATTTTATGGTCAGGCCAAAACAATATGATTTTTCTGGACAGTGTCTGTTTAGTGATGTCTGTGTGGTACTGCTTTAATCATAGAGAAGAAATCTGTTCAGTGGGGAGAGATTTATAACAGTAGCAGACAAATGCTTCATAGTATAAAAAAACACAGAGAAGATTCAGCAGTTGTAATAAGAGTAGCACATCTGTTTCCACATTTTAAAATATCACTGCTGACACTATTTTTAAAATATGCCCCGTATCAGACTTACTTAATAAAAGCTTCGGTTATGGAAGCTTTGGGAGAATATACATAAATTCACAGATTTCATTTAAAGAAAATAGAGTACTGATCTAAAACCTTTTTTTTTTCTGTTTGATAAATAACAAAAGCATATTTCTTCACGTTTTGTACTTTGTTTAAACTGAAAGTACAAAACTGTGACTGACCAGAGCTCATGTGCTGCCGATGTTTTGCTGTGTACTGTCTTTTGTTTGTATTGCTGTGTTACCTCATAAGGCTTGAATGCTTTTTCAGCTGCTCAAACTTCAGTTCTCACTGAAGTAAGAACTTACAGGATGAGACCTGTAAATCACATATATTTTTATAGCAAAAGATAACCCTTCACCAGCATCCCAAGTAGGACATATTGCTACATACGTTAGGAAGCTGGGTGAAGCGTACACCTTAATTTATTATTTTTTCCTTTTTTTTTTAATTTGCTTTTTAATTCATTTTTTTGATTTGTTTTTCTGCAGTGCTGCATAGTAGACTTGGTTGGTTACCCCCCGTTGAGTCTGGCCTGCTCTCATTCCTGGTTAAGGCAAAGTACTTGCAGTTATTTCAGTGAGGATGGTTGGAGCTCCTGATGGTGCTTCGCTTCCCTGGTGTGTGTATCTTCCGTAAGGCAGGCACTGCCTTCGCAGTGGTCTGGCCGGGAGCGGAATCCCGGGTCTCTCACAGGTACAGGAAGAAGGGAGATAGCTTTTCTGAGCAGGACATCCTAAAATAATGCCAGAGCACTGTTAGCTTACGCTTCAGAGATAACATGCATGGCCACATACAGAGGCATGGCCATACTCAGCCGCACGCAGAGCTTTCTGGATTATTTTGGACAGCATATTAAACTCCTGGTTTGAGCATGAGTTTAAAAGCTTCAAATCTAAGAAATATAAGAAATTTGTAGATTGTATTTCGGCAAAAGATGTAAGCATATGCTGAAATGCTTTGCTAAATCTTAGCTCCAGTCACATAAAATAGTTTGCGCTCACTAAAATTGAAAGCTGTGGGAATAAACTTCCTGTTTATTTGTGTAACAATCTCTATATTTTTCTCTCTGCTCCCAAATCCTAAGTAGGTGTTTAGCTTGTAGTATATACTGTACCTGTATGTTTAAGGACACGTACAGACTGTGAGCATCTGTATAAATACAATCAGGGTATGCATACACAGAGACATCACATGCTAATGGAAAACAGAAAAAAATAAATAATCAAATCATGTTTATCCTTCTGTAGTATTTTGAGGAGGCCCAATCCTGTTAGGTCCTGAACAAACTCAGTTCATGTTGACTTCAATGGGAGGGAAGAGCTCCCAGCAGCTTGCCAGATCAGGCCCAGCAGGAGCAAGTATAGGTATGACCAGTTCCTGCCTATACCTGCTCTCCAGTCACCCCTCTGGTATGATATAAATTACACCTGACAGCAGGCAGCGTGATACATTTCTTATTGTAATTTGTTAGGATTGACTGTGCTCAGCCTACTCGGCAGGCTCTGCTTGGCTGTTCCCAGGTTATGTGGTTGGCTCTAATTCGGGGAGAGAAAGGACCCAATTCTGGAAGTCTTACTCACGTGAGTGAATGAGTGGTGATGTGAAGTCGGAGGCCAAATCTTGCATTTCAGTGATCCCAGAGTTGTTTCAGAGCAACTTTGACAAAGTCTTTGATGTTGTTTGTATTAGCACAGCTGCTGTGAGAAGAGCATTTGTCCATTGATTAGATTTGCATAAGTAAAGGGTGCCAGATTAGGCATTAAAGGGGGTAGACGCCTTCCTTCCGGTAAATTTTTATGGGCTACATAAATTCTCTCATCTAAAAAGGAGAAAACTTGAGCAGCGCACAACCAGTGTGACAAAGGAGAAGAGGGTTGAACAGCCACTGTCAAAAATGGTTTCCAAACCACTTACTTACTCTCACCTTGTGCACTACTCTTACACACCTACCCAGTTGGCTTTTTGAATGAAACACCATACAAGAAAGAAAGCTGGCCTTTCAGAGGGTTAAAGGCAAGAAAAATGAGAAACATATAAAAGAAACTGTGATCAACAACAGCATAATGATGGTGGTCACAGAAATTATCTCAGAAATAATATTATTAATCCCTCTTCCTATAGCTACTTGAGGCTGCTTTCCATGCATACCCAAAACTGCCATTAAAGTTAACAAGCTTTGGAGGTGCAAGGAGGCTGATGTTGTCTTACCTGGATCTGAGGCTCAATTTCAGTAGTTTATTTTCAGCAAGTTCTCCCACCAAAACTCCCAACTGTGGTAGTTGTGAGTTACAGGAAGAAAGAAAAAAAAAACTGTTGAATTCAGTCTAGTGACTCTTACCATCAACATCTTATTTCTAAAGTAACTGGCTAAGTAGACAAATTATTCATCTTTGAGAGCATTTCTTCTAGAAATTCCATTCATGTTTCCACCCAGAGGACCTCTAAAACAGCCCCTTCACACATTGACACTTGAATATGGATTTATATGACAGATTGTAAAGGCTGCAAAAGCTCTAGCACATCTATAAAGTGAGTCGCAAATTGTATTTATCCAAGGGAGTGAGACAATTCTCTAAAAAGCAAACCCACACCAAAAGTCCAAGCTCCTAATGTGCAGTCAGGAATACCCAAAGACATTGCCAGATTCTCCAGTCTTATCCCACTGAACTCAGCGGGAGACATCTCATTGACTTCAAGTGGAAAAGAAGTAGAAGTTCCAAATCTCCATATACCACAGCAAGCCCCAGCTTCTCGATTTCACTGGAAATTTTGATACCACTTTGAATTTCTGTTAGAAAGCAGAACAAGATTTCTGTCCTTTTTGCAGCTCTGAATAGTGTTTTTAACTCAGAGACTAGCTGAGTTAAACACAACTCTTTGTGAGTTGTTCTGCTATAAAAGCTAAATATGTTTACCTTACATTCTTGGTTAATTAGTATTTGTTGTATAACCCTCTATTAAAGATAAATATGTTCTTTTGTTCAAAATATATTTCTAAAAGCTCATGCTTTCTGTAGCATTAGTCACATGATAAAAGCGAGCAGGAATAATTTTAATTGAAGCGGCAACACCTAGGTGGCATTGGTGTGGGTGCGCAGACCCCAGGAAGCCTCCCCCGACAGTTTGTAGCGCACCGTGTTTGGGACCTCTCTGCTCCCAGCCTTTCCTCTTCAAGAAAACGGAGCTTTTTGGCCCCACGGCCCAAGGGATGCTGAGCCAGTGCTAACATAGTGCACGTCCTGATCTCAGCTTTTGAGGCACCTGGGCTTTACCACCCCCTTTTCTGGAGGCTCTGTCCTCCAAAGAAAACCAGCACAGGCTTTATTAACTGTTTCAGAAACTAATTACCTTAGCTGTTACAAGACATAGTAGAGTTTTCAGGCATATCCCTGCCCCACTTTCCTCTGAACCCATGGACTTCTTTGGTGATTTACAAAGGAGTCCCCTAAAGCACGTGTCTTCTCCTCTGAATGTTTCTTGCCAAAAAAAACTGTCGTTCTTGTATAGACCCACCCTCAGACAAGCTCTCCTACCAAGCATGACCTTCTGATTCTAGCTACTCCGTAGGTATCTGTGGTTTTTAATTCCCCTACCTTTTCCTCCAGCACCTCCACCTCTCTGGTTGCTGGAGCTCAGCACTGACACCTGAGATCTTCTGCTTTTCCCCCCTTTTCTGCAGCCGTACCAAGCTGGACTGAGTTAGGGGAATGCTCTTCTCCAAGTTTTAGGACCCCTCTGTTGTCCCTGACAGAACATGATTGCTGACCCCATATATCCAGATGCAGTGGTTTCATAAGCTCCTGCTACCGAGATCTACAAGACAGATTTTCCACATCATCCTTTACACTAAGGGCTCTGTACTGGGTCTGGACGTAGCATACCTGAGAACATCTCACATTTCTTGTTCATGTAAGATCGATCCAGTGTCACTCTTACAATAACTTACTTGCTATTTTCCCATCAAATCTGTGTATTACTGATGTTACTGCCTGAAAACAATGTCAAACAATTAGCAAATTTTGTTGCTTACCCTGTGATGGCAGTTAGGGTGTAAATCAGTCCTTAAACAAGGCCTGTACTCCAGACAGATTAAGTGGAGGGAAGACCAGATTTGTTTGTAACTGGAGATTGCTGGTGGCTGTGAAAGCACAGCACATTGAGGGCAGGATCCCAGTCTGGAGCAGAAGCGGTGTCAGCTTTCCTGGGCCAGCAGAGCCTCCTGCCAGCCCTGTGCCACAGCAGTCCTGCACCACTGTGGCGTCGGTAGCATTCATCCTGACTTAGGTGTCTCCCAAACCTCTCCACACCACTGCCATTCCACGCTGCTCACCCACACAGCATCTGTATAGTGTCTTGTCCCTCTTCCGTCCCTCTGTCATCACTGCACACCTGCTAAATGACTCTGTTTTAAGCACAGTGAAGGACATAGGTAAGCACGCTGCCATGGCACATTTCACCATTCGTAAGGTACCACTCTTCTCACCGAGGTCAGTTGTTGAGCGCCCTGTTTGTGGGGTAGCACCAGGCTCTAACACTCGCGGGCTACGAACTGTTGCGTATTACCCAAAAGCAAAGAGTTTCTGAGCCGGAGTCAGCAGCCCACGTTCAGGCAAAGCGCTACAAAATGTGCCTGCATGTGAGCTGCAGCGCAGAGCTCATTAATTTTAATAGGTATTGTGAACTTAAACCATACACAGACTTTAAAGCAAAACACCTGAAGAGGCAGGACCAAGTGTTTTTCCTGCACAGTACAAATGCTCAGAGATGCCGGTTATGGGCACGGTGCATGAGCACTGCGCACACGTAATGACACTGCACACCAGCGCAGCAGCTCTGCAGAGAGGGGTGAGCCTGCCAGGGCTGCCCAGGGCTCTGCCTTTGTTTAAGGCAACCAGGTGTACGCTGCAGATCAGAACAAATAAAGGAGCCGAAAACCAGAGGTTTTGGTTATATGCCGCACCTTTTCTGAATTAATGTAAGAATTTTCATGGAGATTAAAAATAATTTTTGGTTTCATTTCATGCAGCTGCAATTTAGAGACAAATTTTTTGAGTTTTTCTTATTTGGTTGTTGACTGCACACATCTCTCTTTGGTTTCCAAGGGAATTTTGACCAGCAGAACCCTTCAGGAAAAAACCCTTAAAAAGGGCCTGTCCCCTTCCCATCCTCTATGTCTCCCCAGTCTACCTGTGGACGTTGCACTTACCAGAGTGGGAGCTGGAGAAAGCAAAGGAACTCTCATTGCCAGGCTGCTGAGTCAGATAGATAGTGTCAAATGAACCAGTCTTTCCGTATCGGCAAAGCCAAGTATTGCCGTTTTGTACGGGTGCTGCGGGGCTGAGGTCACACAAGTCCATGCAGTGCTTTGATAAGCTCTGGGAAAAGTGGGAAGCGTTCATTCCTATGGGCAGATGTGCATTGCTGCTAGGACGCACCCAGCACAGCTCCTGGGTCCTGTGCAGGGCAGAGCACAGTGGATGGAGGTGAGGAACCATCTCCTCTTGCAGACAGACTGGCCGGCGCCGCTATGGCAGGAGCCGCACCAGTTCCAGGTCTGTGAGCACCAGGGCATGACCTGTGCCAGAGGAGGGACACATGGCTTGGGCTCTATGGAAAACAAAAATAATCTGTAACAGGGATGTAATTACAGCTGGGAATGGTGCTGTTAGATACACTGTCTCTAGCTTTCACTAATGGGAAAAAGTCTTGGATTCAGGGTCTGGCAGAGCCCATAGAAGCACACCATGATAGCAGATCCTCCCCGTGTTACCCAGGGCTGTTGTTGCACAGCCGGAGGGGTAGCTTTGGTGGTAAAGGAGAATAGTCCCTGTAACCCTAACTCTTCACTGCAGTGACCTGGGATGATGGGAGGGAAGGAATTTATATAGAAACTGATTCTTCAGACCTGTCGTGTCCACCTCTCTAGGACCTCCTACTAACTGGCATGTAGGGAGCCACAACAGAGCTGAGCTGTCTGCTGTGATAAAGGTCTTTACTCCTTATTGGACTTCATAACCACTGCCTTGCCCAGCAGAGCCACTGCCTGGGGACTGCCCACAGGCTCTGGAGACGAAAGCAGAGTTTACCCTTTGGGAACACAAATCTTACTGTAATTGGGTGCTGAGATTGGGCCCTGTTGATGAATGAATTATTTGTGTGCTGACTTGGAATATTTGATGAAACATACAAGAAAATACTGCCTAGCTAGTCTCTGAAGAACACTTTTTTGGAAATTATTGTTTCTCTGCATACATTTACAGCCTGGGTTGTGTGGAGTTCTAGGCATAAATGGGTATTATGGCAACTAGGAAGGGGCAGACCAAGCTAGTCATGGAGTGGAGAAGACAGCAAATCAACACTCGTCTGACTTACAGAAATAAAATGATGGCTGTGGTGCTATGCCTGGCACAGGCTGTTCAAAAAAAACCTGAATTTGAGAACATGGCACATTCCTATCTAGATACTAGCTTATTTGGCTCAGCTAGTCGAAAGGAAGAGCAGGCGTCTCTGTGCAGGTCGTGCAGCCTGGCTGTGGTCAGGAGGGATGTCACTTAGAGCCTCTGAGAGGAGTCCAGAAGATGAATGTTGAACAGTGTCTCCAGTACCAGCGGTGCAAAACCCAGCTGACCTTGTCGCATTTTCTGCTCTTCCCTTTCTTCTTCTGCAGTGATAACAAGACTGTAGCTGAGTGACACTTAGCACATTAGTAATTCCCACTCTTCTGCTTACAACAGGTTGAAAAGTAGTCTGGTTTATTAAAACTCACAAAGAGAAGCCAGCAGACAAGGAGACCAAAAATTCAATTTTTTTTTTTTTTTTTTGTTTAGCACTCTATGTTGATAGTAGTTTCTGAGGTTAGTTGGTCAAGTACTTTGTTATTTCTTTCATTGCTACTTTTGCTTACCACTCACCTGACGGGGCACTTTGGTGCCAGCAGCACAATTTAAGAATTTTTCAGCAGTCATTTTCAGGGCAGTAACATGAAAAGCATTAGCAGCATATTTTGAGAAACCACTCCCATAGGATGCTGTGGAAACCTGTCTCCTCCTTCTACGTGCTGCTAGTGGAGGCTGTTTCCTGCTGATGAGCATGGTGTGAAGTACTGCATCTGTGCTCAGGTTCAGAGGTGTAGCAGCTTTACACTTAAAGCAGAGGAGAATCCCCTTTATTGATTGCTTCTTCATGTGCTGTGCATCCAGCTCCCTCATCACATGGAAAGGAGTTATGTAAAGATGCGGATTCCATAGCTTTGTACTGGAAATTGTGTCCTGAGGTCACAGCTAACCACCGTACCAGTGGAGCAGATGAGGCGTTACCTCTTCATATTTGGTCTTTGAATACATGTCACTGGTGTTTGTCTTTTGATTTATAAACTTTTGATTTATAAAGACCCTGCAATGGCAAGTAGACCTGGTCTGCTTAGTGGGATATTTCATGAACTACTTAGGAAGTTTATAAAACAGACTCCCTAGATTATGAAGCAAGGGGGTATCTATTTTGTAAGGAACATGTTATGAAATGAATTTGTCTCTAGGCCTAGCTTAATTATTTTAATGATCCCACTGGTGGTTGTTGTAGGTGTCGTTCTGTGTATATATAGTGACCTACATGCTTGTGATCATTTATGAAATCTAAGATTTAAAAATACATTGGACCTTATTAATTCCTTGCCTGCTTTCACTGAAATAAATGGAGGTGGTTTGGATATTGGTACATTGGGCCAAATCTCTCTTCCAGTGAAGTCAATGAGAGTTTTACCATAAGCTTAAATGGAAACAAAATAAGCCCTATTCTTTTAGAAAACTGCCCTAATAATAAACCTGGCCAAAATAATCCCTAGTGTAACCCTGTTGACCTTTGTAGAGTTACACCAGGGATGTATACTGATGTGATGTGTGGAGAGGAGTTATGAGAACCTGAACCCTGTGGTAAGATGCTTCTGTTGGGTATCCACAGTACTCGGTCTCAAAAACATCTGAAGGTGTAAAACCAACAGGCAAATGAAGACAAAGCATCGTGCACTTACGGGTGTGCACACATACCTTTCCTGGTGAGATGGCCTTCCCAAAGAGATGACTCCACTGGTTTTGAAGGAGTTACTCCAAATTTGTACCTGTATAACTGAAGTCAGAATTAATCTATTCATGGGTTAATAAAATCTTTAAGAACAAAGTGCATATTTAAATAGAAGAAATATCCAGGCATGCAAACACAGGATTCATATGTGAAAGCATAAGGGAGGCTAGATCTCTGGAGCACAGAGTAACAAAATGGTGTGGAGGATGCCAGGCTGTAGCTGACACAGGTCGTGCCCGGTGCTGCTGCTAGCCGCATTGACTTTGCCAAGTTTCTCTGTTACACGAACGTAGTAAATTGATGAGTATACCTCGTCCTTGCAGCACATCAGCTTGTTCCCTTGTGCTGCACTGACATTAAATGCATAATCTGGTGACTGAAACAGGTAAGTATTGTCAATCACTCTCATCCCTAGTATAACTTAATTGATACAGAGTTACACCAGGTTGGTGGCTCTCCTAATCCAGTTTGATAGCTGGGAGAAGCTGCAGAGCTGGAACTAAAATCCAGAGTAATAAACTCATATCTCCATGCTCTATCCACCACACTGCCTACTCCTTCACCTCATCTGCTGTGATTAGCATGTACTTCAATCTTTTGATGCTTAAAAAAGAAATTACACCTGTAAACATTTTAGAGGGGTTTGTTTTTTGTTTTTACCTGATTTGCTCTCACTTGAAACTCTGCCAGGCAGGATGGCCATTAGCTTCGCATGCATGCACGACTGCATTCCTTATTGATGCAGTCACCGTGACGACTGCCTGCCTGTCAGAGCTGGGCACCAGGACAGATAGGCTGAGCAGAGGTATTCCCGTGTTCACCTGTACTGTGTTGATTTCACTCTGCTGCAGTATGGTATGAGTTCAAAGGCTAAAATTGCTGCTTTTTTATCTGCTGAGGACCACATAAAGCAAAACCTGAAAGGAGTCCTGCACGTGGATGCTGGGAAGCTATTATGCAGCATTTGCACCGTTACTCTTGGTCAGACTCAGAAGGGATCAGTTGGCAAGCATTGGAAACTGAGATTTGCACCGTAAAGCTGAAACGCTGAAGGAATCCCAGTCCAAAGGGCAGGCTCCCGTTACGCCTCTCTCCTAATGGAGTGCAGATGCTACCAGTGCTGCAGGTAATCCGTTTAGATCTGGTAGATGCTTTTGCAGCAGCAAATCTCTCTCTCTTGAGAAAGCAGACAATGAAAACGAGGGACTCTTTTTAACCTCTTTGGTGTCATACTGTGTTATGCCAACAAGTTGTACCAGTACAATTTACACCAAAGGCTGCAGCTTTGGCATTTGGGGAATGTGGTGTGCCTTCTGGGAGACCGCTGCCTAAATTCTGCTGTTGCACAACTTAACATACAATTTCATGGACAAATCTGGCTAGTGGAACTCCATGGGAACCAGTAGATGACAATAGAGAAACTGGGTCCTCTGCTTGTGCTGGGGTTGTCTGGGAGGGAACAAGGGCTGAATTTGGGCCAGTAGTATTTAACACTGCTGTTGAATGAGGAAAAAAATTCAATGACCACTTCTTAATCTTACAGAGGGGGGAAAAAAATCACGCATGGATTTGTAACCAATTCCAAACATATTTCTTCTTCTGTTCACATCCAGTTATATTCTGTTTGCAGACACGAGGGTTAAAGCGGGGGCCTGCTTCTGCTTTCAATTAAATCAAAGGATGTTTTGGCCTTGACTTCACTGGGACCAGAATCAAACCCATGACCATAGTATTGTATTGAAGAATGAATCTCTCACAGTCACATAAAAAAGCCAGGTTCAGCTTTCAGTATCTCATCAGAATCCAACAGTTAACTGTTTTCTTATTATTTTAAAGTTTTTGCCAAGCTTAATTCCGTAGGGCAAGTGTCCTCTGTGCAGCAGGTGTATTGCTGTCTCCTTCCTGGGTGTGGGTTCCCTCTCTGTAGCCCCTAGACAGGAGCTCCCCCTTTTTTTCATGAACATGGCCTTGGAGCTGTGCTTTTCCCAGCGGACATGTCGGCGGGTCGCTTCCTCTCTGTCCCTGCTCTCCGGCTGCAGTAACAAAAAACCTACTGGAGATTCCTCTTCGCTTGTGCCTTTCATCTGCCAATGGCTTGGGCTCACCACTAAAAACTGTTACACAAGTCTTCTTACTTGGTGTGGATATATGGGCTTTGGTGGTTGTTTCCCCTTCAAAATAGCTTTTTAACAAATCCTTCTTGACATGTTCAGTTTAAGCGAACAGTCAGGAAAAATATGTTGGGTACAGCTTAATCAAATGTAGGAATAAACAGGAGCATCATTCATTCATCATTTTAAGCATGATAAGAAAAACACAGATAGAACTGGATGCAACTTCCCAATCACGTATATGCTTGTAGGAATTATAACTGGTTACAGTCTGCCTGCAGCTCCCCACAATGTCTTCGTGCCAGAGTGAGCGGTGGTGCGAGCTGTACTGGAGGTGTACAGTAGTATAATTGCAGCAGTGTTACATTCTGGGACTGGGTAAAATTGGTGTAGTTTACTTACTGGAGGACAGAAGGATGGGCTGCAGGAAAAGCAAATAGAGGAAGAATGTAAGATAAGCCCTTTTTTCCCATATTATCATTCTCAGCAATAAGAAGAGCTTTACCAGTTTAGCGAATCGGCATGCCAACCAACTGGTATCATTCCTGTTCACAGCAGTGGAGAGTTTCCCGATGCAGCGGAGGCAGGTGGGCACCGAGGGTAGCCTGGTGGTCCTGCTCATCCCAGACAGTGCGGTGCTGCAGAGCCCCGGGCAGCCGGTGCCTGGGAACTTTTTCCTGTGGATCTGGAAATAAAAGAATCATAGGAAAAATCTGCTCAGCTTTTGCATGTCTGGGATCAGAAGTAAAGGGCTATGGCTCAAGCAGATTAAATATTGTAGCTGTTCGCACAAGCGGCAGGTACCAAAGTGAATGTGTTAGCAGTCACCATTTACACTTCATAAAAGGCTGTGCAGCCCCTGAGTGTCCGTCCCCCTTTCTCCTGCTGTGTTCTGAGAAGTACTGGTTTCACAGCACCCACACATGCAAAGGATGCGGAGGGCCAGACTTGCACCCTGAAAGGTAAATGAGTTTACATTTGACATTTTCCCTGCCTTCCCTGAGTCGCAGTGGGAGTTTCACTCTTTACTTCAATGAGTGAGGATTTAGCCCATTTATATTAAAATAAAACTAGTATCTGCATGTTTTCCAACCTCCCAGCATGCTCAGTTGTACAAGGGTGATGTTAATGGAAGTAATGTCCAGATCTAGTCAGATTTGAAAATCGTAGTAAAAATACTGAGTTAGCTCCCATTTGAAGTTACAGCAAGTAGGTGAGGAGCAAGAGAGCTGGCATTTGGTGCAACCCTGTTCTCATCAGGGCCCTCATAGCACCGTGGTTTAGGGGGAAGGGATGGTTAAAGGAATAGCAAGAAGAGGCTTGTATAGGCAGGAATGCTTTATTTGAATTGTGCATCTTCTCATGTATTAACAACTTAATTCTGTTGAGTGCCCGCAACTCCCACAGAGTTTGAATTGAAATGCAGTTCTTGCAGGATTGGGACCTTTGGGAAACTAGGGAATGCTTTGGGAAACTAAGATGCCAGTTTAGGAGTTTGTTTTAAATTAAAGAATTTTTGTTCCTGCATTGATTTTCATGGCCAAAATTTAGTGTCAGTTCTCTGTTGAGAAAACATGAAAGGCCAAGAACCCTCGCAGGGCTCAAATCAGAGCAGCAGCAACAATGGCATAATAAAAATAGGATGCTTTTAGCAATATAAATTTGTATCAATATTTTTAATCTTCACTAACTATTTAGACGAAAGTTCAGTTAGAATGAAGTAAAAGACACAAGAAGAGCAGAAGTAACCTGAACTTTATACTGGAAAAAATTATAGTACTGGAAATCCAGCTAACATGTGCTTCTTTAACTTCAAATGTAAGTCCACAGATTAAAATGAAGAGAGGAATTCTCAAATAGATAGGTATTACCTACACTGTATGAACTTCTGTGCAGTTACCTGGACTTCGGCATATTTCACTGAAAGGATAATATTTAGCTCCTACCGCTAACAAGTTCTGTGTTTTGAGCGTTCACATTATATTGTAATGTTATTTGGTTACTTTTATTAAAAATATGCAAGTCAGCCAGACTCTGCCCTTCTCACTCTCCCCCAGTAGTTACCGCTTGTTAGGAATAGGGGTGGCAGAACTGGACTATCTTGAACTACAGTAACTGCAGCCTCTCCGCTTGCGCTGGGCTGCCGTGCATCTGCACACCCACTGTGGTCAAGGCCTCTGTTCTGGCCATGGTTACTCCAGAGCAGCTCAGCCAGACCAACTGAATACAAACGGTATGGTTAAGCATCCAAAAATAATGGGAGGCTGTTTGTCACTATCCCTGTTAGAAAGGATCAACAAGCCATGTCAGCGGCACGTATGGAACTTTTAATGGAGAAATGCAAATTGTACCTGTATTTGGAAGTTACATTTTTTTTCCTTGTTAAGCACAGCAAATGCATTTGTGACTGAAGACTTAAATGAATGTGGTGGGATGCTGATGTGTGTAGTGAATGAGTGCCGTTCTGTCTGTATGTGTGTACTTATCTTGCCTGTAAATGTGGTTATACACCAAATGCAATGAAAGGATTCGTAATACACCAATTAACATACTAGAAATTGTTTGTTTAGTGAAGTCTTTTTATAGCTGTTAAAATAACACACTAAAATATACAAACGCTACTTTAATAAGCCAAAATAAAATCATTAGCCTGACAGAGGGCTGGATTCTGCCACCGTTACTCATGGCTAAGCAGCACTTTGCTCCTGAGCTGTTGACTCCCCGTGAGATGGGTGGCAGAAGCCCAGCCCTGGGGAACTCACACACTGCTGATAAATTTGGGATGAGTGGCCAGTGCTGGGCCTAATTCCAGTATCCCAATGAGGTGAAGGGCTTGGGGTTAATGCCCTTGTAAACCTGGTGGGAATGAAAAGCCTGGAAAGCAAAGCTCATGGGAGCCTGAATTCCCTTAGTTGCTGGTCTGCTCGTTGTAATTGTTTGACCCCTCCTCCTCCCTCGAGACCTGATGGGATGCTTGGCCACACAGGTGGCTCTTGACTACAAGAGAATTTTTTAATGCAGGAAAAGACTAGCTTCTCTACCTGGGGTTATTGTTTCCAATTTCTTTTCTTAACTGCTAATTTATGTATAGTCAATACTGTCTCTACAAATGAAAAAATAAGTGTCATGTATCAAATTCTAAAAATACATATATATTTCCATGGAATTATATATCAAAGTCACCCGCCAAAGTGTCTTAAGTGTGGAGATAAGCTGTTAGCAACAGGCAGAAGAGAAAGAGCTGTAAGATCTCTTATCCTTACCATAAGTGCTTTGTGGTATTTCAAAAATAATAGGTAATTTCCACTTCAGTGGATTTTATTACCTGTTGCTTCAGTGGACTTTAATTGATAGAGAACTGAAAACATAATTGTCCATGCCTTTGTTTTAACTACAAAATCCATTACATACCTAATTTTGCTTTTTAGTGATGGTATAAAAAGAAGAAAAAAAACCCTTCCAGGACTTCCCAAGAATGATTCTGCATGGTAGATGATAATGTTCTTTCTGGATTATTGACTTTTAAAAATACATGTTGATACTATATAGACTAGCTCTGATCTATTGCAAAAATAGATATTCTAGCCTGAACAGCAAAATATGAAGTATTAAATCTAGGTAATAGATCCTGCAGTTCCTTCAGATGCTTAATAGTTAATGAGTGTAATATCCTTCAAAAGCACTGCAAAGTGAGCATATGGCTCAAAAAACTCCTATGGCATTCCAGGATCTGCGTTGGAAGGCAGGAACAGAAGGTTATAGGAATTGGAGATGGATAAAGCTGTTACCTTGTGCGTTACCTCCTCCATCCCTCTGCTGAGATCGGACCGTACTACTGATGCTCTTGTTAAAAATTGTGAAAGGGGTTTTGGGGTTACAGGCTTTAGTATCTCCACTTGGTTCTTGCGGATCAGTTTTGTACTTGAGTATCTGTGGTCGCTCACTTGTGCCATCAGGATTGAAGGGTCGGGGGCTGAGCAGCTGCCCTGCTGAAACGCGGGTGCTCACCCTGGTCTTGTAGGAGCGGTGGGAGAAGGAGTTGGTGGTGGGGATGGCTTGAGCAAGCACGGTGCTGTGACCTGCCTAACACCGCAGGCTTGATGCCTGCACTCCATTTGGGACTGGAAGCCGGTACCTGATCTGGGCTTACTTATGCCAGAAACCCGCTTTGGGGCACTTCTCTGTGTCTTCAGGCACATGAACCGGTCCCAAAGCACACGTGGCTGCTTGGATTTCATAGTTTGCAGAGCAGCAGTTTATACCCCCAAATTAAGATTCAGACTCACACACAAGCACACACTTTTCCCCATCACTGTACAAATAAAAGATTTAAAAGATGCTTAAAACAAAATTCTCCCCAGCTGAAACACCCTCCAAGCCAAGTGTACGCCTGAAGCACTCTGAGGTGGTCAAGATATTTTCTTTGATTTAAAATGGAAACTGTGGCAGAGCCGTAAGTGCAAAGCCTGCACGGAGTTTCTGCACCGTACCGCAGCCAGGTCACGTGTGCACAGACCCATGCTGTAGACCCATTTTCCCATAATTGGGGAAGGGCTTAAAATCACCGGTCAGGTAGCAGGGTGTGAAGGTACGGTATACCCATACAACAGAGCTTTGTTTATGGACTTGTACACTAATTATAGCTGAAGTTTTAAATGGAGGCAGATCAGACAACCTACTGCAGCCAGATGCAACCTTTAGCCACGTTCCTCGCTGTATGGGGCGTGAGTGAGCATGTGTCCTGGCAGAGGCGACCTTTTAACGTCTCTCCCTCATAACTACCGTGAGGCCAGAAGGTGGAAGACACCTGTTTGCTGCTCGGCTGGGTTATCCCTGTCCTCCTCTGGCCAGCCCTGCCTGCTTTTCAGATGGGTTGGGTGTTTTAACATACCTCCTTGGGGAAAGCAGCTGCAGGTGCTTTCTCCATTACAGTTTGCTTTGCTGGGAGCTTGTGCACAAACTCAATCAGTTTTACAGTAAAAATAATGGAAATATGAAAAACACTACTGTAAAGATCGGGCAGCATCGTCCACTGCCCACCCCAGACCCTGCTGCTGCAGCTGGATGTAGCAGTGCCAGCAGAGAGCTGGCTCCTGGCACGCTGGCATTCGGTAGGATGCAGCCATTCTGGCGGCTTTCCACTTCTCTTTTCCAGCAGTTACTTTCTTGTGATGGGACAAGTAAGAGACTTTTACTTATAACAGACATAGCTACGCGGGCAGCAGTGCCAGACACAGTGTAAGGTGCTCTGGTGTCTCAAGTACCTCTGCTCCAATTCACAGCATTTTTTCTCTTCTAAGCGGATAACAGTATCTATCCTACCCACCTTGAGCAAATATTTAAGAGATAAGCAGCACTGTTTGTGCTCAGCAGCAATGACTGGACTCTGCTTGTACACCTGGGACACTTTGCTAACATGTCCTGCGGGGCAGTTTCAGGTCATGCTCCGTGTCCCGCCTGTAAACAACCCTCTTCCTCCTCTCTGCGGCATTTCCCACAACTGCTGCCGCCTCCTCCTCCAGCTCCCCAGCAAGGCCCAACAGCTAAGTACAACTGACAGCCACCGTATAAAACGCAGGGAGAGCTGCAGAGCTCGTGTTGGCTTGGCTGTGCATTTGCGCTGAGCAGAGCAGGAGGGTGCACGGAGGAGTGGCAGCTACAGCCGAGGGCACCGAGTGGAGCACGGACCCACGCGCTTGCAGGACCCACAGTCAGGCATTTCTCTCTTCTTCCCGTCTCCTCCCATAAAATTAGGAGAGAGACACATTTTAATGACAGTTTGCTGAAATGTGCACTCCCTGCTGATTTGACATTGGGCAGAAAAAGTGTCTACAGAATCAATTTTTAATAAATGTAAACAACTAAATTATGAATGACAAAAATATCACTGAACAGTTAAATATTAATCATGTAATTACTTAAATTAATACTTTTATTGCAGTGTTATGATAGAGAGTTTTGCTTACGTGGCATTGCTGCGCTGGCTGGGCGGGCGCACGGGGGGGACGGGACCACAGTGGCCACCCCAGCGGTGGGGCTCAGGAGCAGAGGGCTCTGCTGGTGCTTGCCACAACTCCAGCTGCTGGCTGCCCCACAGGTCCCACAATACTGGGTGCTCCTCGTAAAGCCTCTGGAACCAGATTTATTAAGAAACAACTTTAGTTTCCTGTTCAAAAAGAGAGCTGTCAAGAAAATGGCTAAACTGGCTCCAACTCAGAAAGCACACCCACCCCCCCGCCAAACTCTCCTGTCCCAGTCTGCCATTAGACCCCCCAACAGCGGGGGTGTGATGTGCAGAGCCGTGGCTGTGCTCAATGATGATCTTGGGAAGACCGAGGGTGCTCAAGAGGGAGCAAAACGCCCTGGCTGCTTTTTTTCCATCTTGCTGGCAAGATGGAGTTGGATGAGTTTATGAAAGAGATGGTGTGCTGGAGTCACTGCCCTGCGGGCCCCCTCCATGCTCCCATCTCGACAGGCGCTGCAGGGACCTTGCATGGTGGAAACTTGGTTGCAAGCGTTACGGGGGGGTGTGGGTGGCAGCAGCCGTCTGTAAGGTACTTGCACACAGCATGCGGCTTCCTCCCCTGCCCAAGAAACTAAGAGAAGAATTTACGGGCGCTCTTGTCCTTGTGGGTTGGCTGGCTGCGTTGTTTGTTTTTAATCTAATAAAAGGAGATCTTAATATCATAGTAAAATCGGTACAAAGCTAGAAACTCGCCCCTTGGCGTTTTGGCGAAACATTATTGAAAATGTAAAAGCCTTTAGCAGAAACAACAGAAGCACAAAGAAATTGTAGAAATAGGATCAACAGGTTGTGTTCTGGATGTTGGGAGGAGCAGGGAAGAGCATCCAGCCAGGGCTCAAGGTGCCAGCGAGACCCGCTAAGCTGGAGGCCTGATGCCAGCCCCATCGTGGCTCTGCTCCGCAGGGACACGATGCAGCGGTGGCTGGGAGCAGGGGCCCTGCGAGGGTCAGGGTGGGCAGCACTGCAGAGCGGTGGCCGGGTGGTAGGGAAGAGCACGTTGCTGGGAAGAGCCGTGCACTGGGAAGATGGTATGAGCATAGCGGGACCTGGCCAGGGAGGTGGAGGCAATGGAAAGGCAAGCCTGCCATCCTTAGGCTTGCAACTGCTTGGATTGGTCCTGGCTCGGTCTGCTCACTGTCTGGAAATTAAATCTTGTACAGAAATTTTAAGAGCGTTTTTAAATTCGTAAGTAAAGCATCTCTTTGAAAAGGTGAGAATGCTGAAGAAACGGTCGTTGCTCAGACTCACCCATCGCTGTGGGCTCCAAGTGCAGCTCTCTTTGCCTCGTCTGTGTTTTCCTGTGCCTTCCACCTCTTCACAAACATCTCTAGAAGCACCATTCCCGCGTGCCGTAAGCAAGTGCCTCTTCAAAATGCCATTACCCAACTTCTCTACCAGTACAGTCCTGGGCACCATGACCGCTCACAAAACCAGCCATTTTCGGGGTGACCACTGCCTGATCTGAGAGCTGCAGCTGCTCCCCACAACTTTAACTCACATCACATGGCGGGGTGCTGGCGGGAGCAGCTTCCTGAGGCTGCCAGCCAGGCTGGTACCTAATTTCTGATTGAACCTCAACAAGTTTACACAGTGCAAAACCATTCCCATCCCCTTGCACTTGCTGAGTCCCTGGCTCTCTGACAGCCTGTGCGTGCGCATTTTGCTTCCACGCTTCTGCGCGTGACGTTTTGTTCTGGCTGCCCAAGACCCATTAGCTGGGCACATCAGGTCCTGGTGGGGCTTGTAGAGCTGCTCCCGGTCGCTGTGCTCTTCCATGGCTTCACATGTGATGAGTAACCCTGTAAGGCAAATTTTCCTTTCGAAGCTGCCGTTTGAGTTCACTTTGTGCTCTCACAACGTTGTGTTTTCTGATGGACTTCCTACAGGTACAGTTTATAGTGGCGAGAAGAGAGAAGCAGGAGCACTTTCGGCACGCAGCGTTACAACATGCTGCAGTGAAGTTGGTTCTTGGAACATAGCAGCCCCCTAAAATGTCAAATAAATCCTTAAACTATTCATCACTCTGTTTTTGGGGTGGCAGTTAAGTCTTTCAACACTCTGCAAGTTTCTTTCCCCAGCAGTAATTTCGCTGGTGAAGAAATACAGCTCAGGGCACTCCACAAAGGCCTCAAAATTCATGTTTTGTTTTCATTACCAAAAAAATGCTTCACTACATTAAAGAGCGGCCCATTAAAATTTTGTACCCGGTCTTCCCTGCGCCCTGTCATTGTTGGCAGACCTTCCCCCATACGCGCGGCAGAGCCGAACAGCAGCCGGCGTGTTGCTTTTGCAGACTTCACAGAGAAAGGGCAGCAAAGGGGAGGAGGTTTAAGCCACAGCCCAGCTTCTTCAGGTGCAAGATCTCAAAAGTTTCGATAGCCATGCAAATTTACTCAGTAAATATACTGTGCTGAACCTTAAGCTGCTCTATCAGTGTTTCTTCTGCTTTCAGTCTAACCCAGCACAGCACACTGGCTCATGTGCATGTCTAAGGAAATAAATTAACTGACTGGTTCCTGGAATAAAATTTAACACTGTACAAAGCAATATATTTAGCCATCTCAGGCAAATAGCCCTAAAATAACAAGAAGAAAGAAAATAATGCATTACTGGAGGCTTACCGAACCTTGGGATTATATAAATTAAATGTTGCAATGTGAACTGGATGGTGTATCCTGATACCGTTGAAAAGCTAGAGGTTGAAGAAAAACAGTAAACCTATTATAATTAGGGTTTAGGGGAGCATTTGGTTATTCTCATAAGTAACTCAGACTAGCTGAATGCTGACAGGGCCACGAGAGCAGGCAGTAGAAGCTGGAGCTTGCTTAAGAGGGCAGAAAGGTTTTTAGCTGGAATTCAGTGGGGACTTGCTAAGTCCAGTTTTATTTAATATCTCCACAGTTAATTTAGAAATAAATGGCACGTTAATTAAATTTGCAACTAAATTAGCAAGTTAGAAGATCAGACCAAGGTGCAGCTGTGGAGAGCAAATCTCACCGTGTTGCATGAACCCACAACCCAAAGCAAGCGGCGTGGGGCGCAGCCGGAAGCGCCAGCACTGCGGGCGGCGGGGGAGCAAACCTGCCCCTTCCCATCGCCGGGGCCGGCGCACGCCTTCCCCAGCCAGGCTGAGGTCTCTCGCGTCCTGCTGCTGGGCCAGAAATCTTGGGGTGGGGTGGTGATGCTGGAAGGAGGGAGGCAGGGAGGCTGCGGCTGCGGCATTCGCCAGCAGTGCTGACCATTGCCTTTGGCGAGCTCGTTATCCAAAAAACAGGAAAAAAAACGGAAAAAAAATATCAAAAAAACAGGGAAAGCCCTGCCCTGGTCACAGCAAGGGACACGGGCGGATTGCATAGCCGAGT
The DNA here is from genome assembly GCF_047370975.1 of Nipponia nippon. Taxonomy (NCBI): domain Eukaryota; kingdom Metazoa; phylum Chordata; class Aves; order Pelecaniformes; family Threskiornithidae; genus Nipponia; species Nipponia nippon. The sequence continues at coordinate 43,045,693 of NW_028262391.1, forward strand.
CGAAGGGACAGCTCGACAGTGAAATCCAGCAGGCTGCCGGATAGTCTCTCTGGGAAATGGAGGAGTCCTCACTGGCAGGGTTATTTAAGACTCGACTTTGAAACACGAGACACTCTGCAGTTGGGAACAATGCTGCACTGTCAGAGAGATGGACTCAATTACTTAATAGGTCGTTGCTGTCTGTCTCCTGCGATTTTCCTTTCAAGAACATATATTCAGCTGGGTTATTTCTCATGGGAAGACAAAGCGTTCTGAGAGAAGCCAGGCGTTTGAAGGGGAGCAGCGGGAGGAACGGCAGCCAGGCAGATGCCCGGGTTGCTTTCTGCAGAGCATGCTCCTCGGGATGTGGAGAAAGCCGGAGTGATGCAGCTGATGTGGTATTTTGGTCCTGTAACCAGCTGATCCCCTGGTCTCATAAGTCTCGCTTCCTTTTCTTCGCTCACGAAAGATTTGCCACGTTGTTTTCTTCTGCCAGACTCTGATCCCCAGGACTAGTGGTGGTGGGACTGTGGTCCCACAGGCAGCACTGCACATGCTGCATGGGCCATTGGTTACCAGTTTGCCGAAATGTTCAGCATTGGATGGCCGCTTATCCAGCGCTGACAGGTCCATACAGCTCATCTCGGTGTAGGGGCAGCCTCTCCTAGCACGGAAAGGCTTTGATGGCATTTGATGAAAATGACAGCCAAGCTGGAGGAGAAGCTCATGGCCAGGAGCCCACCTCCAAGTAACCATTGGGTTCTCCGTTAGCAGAACATGGTGGACAGGGACGTATAATGGAGGCGGTGATGCATATTGTCACCAAAATTACTCTGCCAGCCACGGGGTGAGCGTTTCATAGGCACTTTCCTTGTTGGGGTCGTGGGTCTAATTCACAGCCTTGATGCGGGGCAGCACGAGGTTAGCCCCAGGGCAGCTGCAGGGCTCTCACTGCTGGTGTGTGCGCCCGTGTCTGCATGTGCACACGCGCTTGGTGTGCGTGAGCGTGTGGCTGCACACGCGTGTCTAAGGCATCTGTCTTTGTGCACTTGTTTGTCACCAAATTAAGATACTGCGTTACCTTATGCACATTGAATTGATGCAACTAAATTGGCTGGATGTTCTTAAGCCCTGAGGGTGTAATGAGATTTTGTCTCTTTTGCCCATTTCTTTTTCTTTTCTTTTTTCAGAATAAGTCGTCTGTTTAATGGCACAGAGCCTATTGTCTTGGACAGTTTAAAACAACATTATTTCATTGATCGAGATGGTGAAATTTTCAGATATATATTAAGCTTCCTAAGGACATCTAAGCTACTGCTCCCAGATGACTTTAAGGTAAGGAAAGCTGTAGTCTGCAATCCATTTTTTCCTCCCATTCTGTCATTTGTTTTGGTGCAGGTTGGTTTATGTGCTTGACCTAAACACACTTAACTAAATGTTGCTGTTTATTGTTAGGATTTTTAGTACTTGTATATTACACCAGGGATGCTATTATTTAATAAATGGACCAATGGTTGTCATGGATACCATAAAAAGTTAAACGATGAAGCTTACGGCTAAATCAGTTTTTCTAAACTAATTGTATTTTCCCACATTTTTAGCTTATTTATCAGGGTATAACAACAATTAAGAAGCAACATCAGCAACTAGCACTTACCAGGGTTTAATGCTCAGAATCTGAAAGAAATGTTTTAAATTTGATACTTAGAGGGTGTAAATCGTATAAATCTTTTTCTTGTTGGTATAAAAAAGAAACACCCTTAAACAAGCCCATGAGGATTTGTGTTAGATATAACCAATGTAGATACTTTGGGTTCAGGAAGTAATCTTTTACACAGTTTATGAATGTCAGAATATTCTTGGGAGATGGAATTTACTGAGGGCTTTTTAAGGAGCAATACATGTTTTCTATGAAATAATGGCGCTGGTTGTTGCTTTGCAAATCCTGATTGTTCAAACGCTCTCCTCCTAGCCTTGTTTATTTGGCTTTGCACTTATGAAACTTGCAACATTGTCATCCTTATGTATGAAAATTAGAAGACAAAAGTGTCCAAACTGTAGATGACAAGATTCAACAAAAGCACTAACTCCAGCATGAAATGATTAATAAATTGGGATGGCAACGGGGATCTGCTCAGAGTCAGAGGACGTGGAGCGTTGCTAGAGAGGAAGGTTCCTGCGCTGTGCAGTAAGATTTCACTGTGCGTGTTGGACTAGGTAGGCAAGATAATTTGGCCAGTCATTACTGAGTCAGCCCAGATCTGTGGCTGCTGTGGTGGCTTTAGCTTTGGAGTACAGCTGATCCTCATGCTGCAAACCGCTCCTCAGCCGTTCTTGCCTAAGTTACGAGTATAGTCGTATTTGACCCCGGCAGGGGATTGTGTACAGTTAATGTTGAGCAGACGCGCTGTGTGATGGGAGCACACGTCCAGTCCCAAGGCAGGGAGAAGTTTTGGCATTCAGGGGCGGTTTCGGCCCTCCAGCCCCGAAGCGCTGTCCTGAGCACTGGTCTTTCTGGGGAGCGGCGGGTGGGTTGGGGAGGCTGGGGTGCTGTGAAGCAGGGTGAGAGCCAGAGCACTAAGGGGTGGATGTGAGAAAAGCTTTTTACAGAGAAATGAGAGAGAACACACAGGTAGGAGTGAAGCTAAAGACCAGACCAGTTTTGTGGATTGACAGATGGATCAAGTAAAGGGGGGTGGATGGAGAAGCGGTACAGGTGAAATTGCCAGAGAGATGCTTTAGCGGCAACATTTTGGACAATGTGGTGGGACAAGCGGGCGTGAGAAGAGAGGGTAGAAGAGTTGTAGTTGGAGCTGATCATCGCCTCGACTGGTATCCAGAGTTCAGAGGTGCTGTGAAACAAAACCAGTAGGATTTGCTAAGAGCCTGGAGGTGAGAGTGCCAGTGGATGCCAAGGACTTGTCTGCGCAGCGAGCCGCTGGCAGGTCTGGGAGAGACTCGGGAGAGCCGGCGCTGTGCCCGGGCTTAGTCCGTTGTTCCAGACCATCTCTTTGCATAGGGTTAACTGTATTTTAGTTAGTTCCTCCCTGGGAGAGCTTTAGAGCAAACCCCAGGCTAATGAGGGCTCAAGAACAAAGCAAAGTATTGCTAGGTAGGGAGTAACTAAATACAAATGCATAGAAGAATGCGCTGCAAAGCTATATTAAAACTGCATTGTAAACGGATTTGACTTCACAGAAATCATGTAATTTTACCAGCATGATTAAAGTGACAGAAGACAATAATCAAAGGCAGCAAATGGAATCACTCAGTGTTTCTAAATGCAAAACTCTATTTAAGGTATAAAACCTGACAGGTTTTCCAGTGAGACTTGCATTAAATGTTCTTTATGTCAAACAAAGCATTATCAAGTGTTTTGAATATTTATTAGTTTTTACCCCTTAATTTAATCAAGCAGTTTATTAGCCTCGAGGTTTAGCCAAGTTGCTTTTCAACTTGAATTGCTGCTCAGATGGTTATTTTGGAAAGTTTGGAATGTTAGTACCACACCAGCGTTACTGTGTTTGCTATTTAAGTGTTGTTTTCAGACTAAGTTAACACTGAAATGCAGAGAAAGTGGGGTATGTGTTCCTAGGCTAGTGATTCTTTATTATCAAGTCTGACTGGTGTGCTTACAGTGAATATTAATTACACCTCCTACTATTAATAAGCCAGAACTTGGAAGTGTTTAGTATCTGACAGGTCGCCCTGCTGAAAGCCACAGTCTAATAGTACACACAATTTTGCTGAGTTTGGGGGATTTTAAGCCACATGAAGTATGCTGAGAGATTACTGTGAGTTGCTTGGCTCGGTTCTCCTTCACAGCCAGCCTGTGCTGAGCGAGCCGATGGCGAGCAGCCCGGAGCTGCTTACAGCTCCCTCCTCCTGCACCAGTTCAGAGTCCCACGCCTGTGGGACCCCGACACCTTGAGCAACAAAAGTCCTCACACAGAGCGTGGAGCCAGCACCCCCGGGTCTGCCATGCTGCTGGGTTAGGGGGTGGCTGGCGCAGGAGCTGCCCCTCCTCTGCAGCCCAAATGTTCTCTGCCGTGATCCCCCCCGCCGTCAGAGGTGATTCCCCAGGACATTTACGAGCAGCTTCTGTCCCCTTCACTGCCAATACATAACTTCACACAAAACCAGGACCCATCATACCTACTTACTTGAGACTCGCTCCCTGCTTAGAGATCGTCAAATGAAAATAGACATGGGCAATGTGTATATTATTACTCCATCTTAAGGAGGGGAGGAGCACAAATGCACAGGACGTCTGAGTTTCATGTGGATTATAGAGGTCACCTGTAGCACCGGAACCACAAGGCCGGCACGCTAATTTATTAATAACGTTTTAAAATTTGTGTGCTTAAGTGCTCTCAAACTGACCTTAGCAAATGGCGCAGTTGTCATCGTAGAAGTGAGCAACTTTCTCTCGTAGCCAGGAGTCAGATCTTCACAGCACTAAAATATAAAAGAAACGTTGAGTCAGGATGACAGTTTGTTGTTTTGTGCAACAGAGTAACAAGTGAAAAATGGGCAGAAAGAGGCATTTCAGCTTGTTCAGGAGTCAACATTAGGTACAAAAATAAAGGACCTCTTTAGTACGGAGAGAACAGCATCAGGTTCACAGGAGACATGGTTTTACAGTTTCTGTTGGCTGTCTCTGCCTGTAGTTAGCAGATCGTTACTGACCCACTGGCACTGATGTCAAAACAGCAGCACAACTGGCCTTGCAGTCACACTTCCCAGGAAGATGTCACCCTTGTCAGAGGCGACTGCAGAATTTAGCCAACGTGAAATCCACCAGAAAAAAAGCTTTTCTGCCGAATCATGAGCAGAAAATTATTCTGTGAAAGGCAAAAAGCTGCATCTTTGAAAAATCTGTTTACCTTTCCCATGAGATCTAAGTGTTGTCCAGAAGTTGTGGATGGAGAAAGGCGGTGTGCATCCCACCCGGCTATCTGCTCCCTTTTCCAGGTGGCCTGACAGAACTTCCCCACTAGTTCCTACAACAGCCATGAGAAGTTGAAGGCTCACGATAGTTCATGAAGGCTTTTTGTGGTACTTTACAGCAAAATCAGAGCCTTGACTGTCCATCTCCCCTTTCAGTCTAGTAAGGAGCACCCTGCTCATGAGCAGGGACCTTGGCTGGTGGGAATCACCTTCGGAGTAAAGCCATTTTCCCTGGCTAAACACAAGCAGCTCCATTAGCTACCATACACAGTGCTTGGCTCTGGGCTGTGCTGCCACAAGGTATACATGGCTGTTAAGAAGCTGGGAAGGTAGGGAAATAATCCTTAGAAGAAATGGGAGATGCATCATTAGTCCTGCAGGACAAGGAACTCCTGGATACTGTACAAAATCTGCTGCAGGATGCTGCCTGCTGCTCAGCAACGCTGCACTGATGCCAGGGCTGGAGCCTCCGTGAGAGAGAGGGTACAGTATCTGTGTGCATTTACCAGCATATGCCTGGAACAGAAGCTGTACCAGGCTGCTCTGAGGCTGAGTTTCAACGAAACTGTGTGCACTTTGCCACGGTGCTAGGCAGTTAACACCCTGTAGCTACTTCTGTGCCTGTTTCAGCAAAATGTGCCTCTTCTGGATAGGTCTGGGAAGATTCGTGTCTGCATCTGCCTTTGGTAACTTATCAAAATGAGCAGCATGGAAATGTTTTCTTGCAGCTCCTGTGGCACCTCCCTGGCAAGGTCCCTTGTGGGTTGAATTCTTCTGCTTCATATTTCATGTTAAACTTTTGCAAGTCATCAGGGTAGGATTTTATATCTACAGTGCAAGGGTGGAAATACCTGTGTCAGTATTACCTGGACATCCTGAGTATCCTGTGCAGACAGTCCAGAGCCGGGCCTCGCTTCCCAGTCCAGTTGCCGCTGCACAGTATTCCCAACAGTGTATAAAACCTGCACGAGAAGATCATGCACTTAGCGGTGTGTCGAGTCCATTACCCTGCCCAAGCACAGGACCCCCACGCTGTGAACCGTTTATTCTTTGTTCCTGGTTTTGCAAAATCCTCTTTCCTCCCTAAATACATTGTCAAATTCCGTAGCGGTGCCCAAGTCACTCGGTGCAGAAACGCCAGATTCCTGGTACAGGAGCCCGAGCAGGTCAGGGTGGTGGGGCAGGCTGTGCTCCTGGTGGCTGGTCCAGGGCAGCATGCAGTACGCGGGGTGGGGGGTCACGGAAGGTGTCCCTTCCCAGCACTGTCACTGGTGGACAGCCATGAATTTTCTCTTGCCGTTCCTAGCAGAAGACGCTTTTTTATCCCCTCTACGTGTTACAGCGTAACAAATTCCCTTTATTGCCAGTGCCTGATAATAGGCAGCTGCCCAGACTCCCTAACGCCGCATGTGCGTGTTGCCGCTTTGCACCAGCATACCTCAGATTCCCAGCTTCTGTCGCAAACCCCTTCCTCCAGGTGCAAAACCCTTTCCAGCACATTTGTGCTCAACCCAAGTGTGGAATGGACATGGAGATGAGAGTCTTATTTTAAAAACTAACCCAAGCACCTTGGCTTAACCCAGGCGGTTTATGTGCATCCCACTGAGCACATGATGCTCCAGCACAGCTCTGGTTTCCACACAGCCGTCTGAGGCGTGGCTGTATCGTTCTGGGAACAGTAGTGGAAGAGCTGTTTCATCTGAAAACTCCTTGTCTTACCACAAAATTATATCAGAATATAAAATTTATCTTGTTTATTTAGGACAAATGATGGCTAGCAGGAGTCACTAAAGAGCTGCGTTTGATGCGGTGGGCTAATAGCTGGCTGTGGGGGAGGCAGAGGTGGTGTGATCCTGGTTTTGTCTGCTTTATGGCATTACTGTTTTGGCCCGGGGGTGCTGGGCCATTGAACAACTGTGATTCAGGATACTGTCAGCCTAGTCCGAAGCCCAGTGAAGTCGGTTGAGAAGACTGTCATGAATGTTATGGGCTTTGCATCCAGCCTCAGGAGCACTGTACCTCTCTTTACTTTCAGAAATGAAGGACTGGTTTTTATATGGCTGTAGCACCTCTTCTGGGTTTTACTGTTGAGTTTTCTTAGCACATATTCAACTGATTGACCTTACAAATAATATGTTATTTTATAGTGACCATGAACACAGATCTTCTAAAACTGGTTTTTCAGGACCTATTGAAAACAGTGGGAGACTTTCCATTGCCTACAGTAAGCACTGGATGCTCCTGTTCACTCTACAGCATTACATTACTTTTTTCCTTAGCATTGCATGTTTTCCTTTGCTCAAAAAAGAGAGACATGGGACCAGCAGATGCCCAGTGAACATTTGCTGTCCCCCTGCACACACCTCTCTAGTAACTGCAGTTAAGCTGTGGACTGTGTTGCTCCAGTGTCCTGCACGATGAAGATCACAGAGAGTTTGGGGCAGGGGTTGTTTTTTAATTTAGGCCACTAATCCTCATAGGTTTAAACCAATCCCGTGCTCAGTAACCAGGGAGCTTCACTGGTGGGCAGAGAAAAGCAGTAATGGCTCAGCAGAGTGCTGATTTTGGGGAGGGGGGGAAGTAACTTCCATCAGGGGAGAGGCTGATTCTTTCATCTTCCTGTTGTTTTTCATCTTCCGTCTCCTTCCCGTGAGTGCATTTGTTGCCCTCATTTCTTTCCACTTGCTCTTATCACTTTTCTCTCTTTCTGTGTTCTTTTTTCCCTCCCTTAGTGGTGCGCATATTGTCCCAGCCTTAACAGACATCAAAGAGATGTAAAGGATGGGATGTCCCTTTTGTAACGTGATAACCTTGCTGGTGGCACTGTGAATATTCATACATCTCCAGGCTGTAGGCAGGCCTGGGGTGAAGGAGCACCTCTCCACTACCCACGGTGGGTCTGTGGTGCCCAATTTGAACACAGCTAACTGCTTTGGTTCAATAATATCCTGCAGCAGCAGATTTTACAGGTTAATTCCAAGCCGCTATGAAGAGTCGCACCTTTTTGTGCTGCACGTTCCTTGGCCTTTGATTCCCCCTCTTCCCCGAATCCTGGAGCAGCACTGCTGCCATTATTTTTCATGTAATTTTGATGTCCATTTCTTGATTACTTCTTGTCATGCCCTTCTTTCCAGGCTAAATGATTCCAGTCATTTCACTCTTGTGATTTTTCATTTCATTTCATTGCAGTGGTGGAGAACTGACCTTTATGTCCAGGTGTTGACCTACAGCATACTCCACAAAAGTCACATAGCGTACCTGCGGTGCAGCATTTCCAGCTGTAAACAGGCGTAAGAGCCAGGAAAGCAAACGGCAGGTCTTTGGAGAGAGGAGCTGGTGCTGTGCTCTTGTTGCTCCTCTTCCCTTCAAGAGGCTGAAGGAGGCGGTGGGGCTGGTGTAAGCAAACCGTCCCTGGGTGCTTCCCCCTCCCTTTCTTCTCCGGCTTGGTCTGGTGGGCGCTGCTGCCTCCTGGGGTCTGGGGGGGCTGCTGGCACCCTTTGCCTCAGCGTACTGTCATGCATTGAAGCTGAGGTGGGAAGATCTGTTGGAAATCTGATGAAAAGCTATTAATGAGGATGTGCAGAAGACATCTCAATCAGTGAACTGGGAATCGGACCAAATTGGGAATTTGAATTGCCCAAAGCCCGAGTGAGGTGATGGACAAATGGCTGGGAAGAACTGTTTCTTTTAAGTTGTTGGAGCGCACAGCCGAGCTCCCAGCCAGTGGGATAGTCACTACCTCCGTATAATTTACCAGGCTCCAAAGTACACTCTAAGTACATGAATAATCATGAAACACAGGGAGCAGCTGAGCTGCTGCAGCTGAATTTCAGACTCAGCAAAGACAGGTGAGAAGTGAAGCTAAACTGACATCTCCATCTCGTAACATGTGTGCGAGAGGTGACGGCGAAGCCTGAGATGATCTGTTGTAAGATCAGAAGTGAGTATCTGAGGCGAAGAGTGAAGATTAGGCTCAGGACATCTCCTCTTGCATCAGCAGGCTTTGCTTATTGCAGCCAGTTATTTTGATTTCTTAATCCAAAAGTAAATCCTTCTGGCATTGAGCTTGCGGGATAATAAATGAAAGAATAATTCAGTGGCGTTGGGAACTTCACGGTCAGCCCAAATAGATTCAACACTAACACAGTGTGGTTTTCTGTGTAGGTGTCAGATGAAGACAAAGTATGTGGATACCTGTTGCCTTTGCACTCTTGCTGACAATACATAAGCCTAAGTAGGTCAAACAGGAACAATACTCATTTTTAAAAGAGAACTATAAGCATTTCTAGTTTCTCTCTCTCCCTCTTCTTTTTTTTTTCCCCAGGACTTTAATCTTTTATATGAAGAAGCAAAGTATTACCAGCTGCAGCCAATGATTAAGGAACTTGAGCGATGGAAACAAGAGAAAGAACAAAGGAAACATTTCCAGCCTTGTGACTGCTTGGTCGTAAGAGTGACTCCAGATCTGGGGGAAAGAATTGCATTGAGTGGGGAGAAAGCTTTAATAGAAGAGATCTTCCCGGAGACCGGGGACGTCATGTGCAACTCCGTAAACGCTGGCTGGAACCAGGACCCTACCCACGTTATTAGGTTTCCTTTGAACGGATACTGCCGGTTGAATTCAGTGCAGGTAATGGCGTTTCGGTGCTGGCTCATCTGTTTGCTGGGGTGTTTTCTTATTATTTCTTGTTCAATTATATGCAAATTATTTGCTTCTGCCCAATTACCTTCAGTGCTTATACTGCAAGGAGACATTTTCTGCCTGGCGAGATCAGTCTTTCAGGTTTTCCTAAGTCTAAGCAGAAAAATAGATTTAGATTTTGTGTATGTTAGTGCCATGCTGGTCTCATAATGGTGTTATACTGATAAATGCTAATTTTTTCATCAATGTATAGCCCGCAGCAGTTTTTTTTTTCCTCCAAAGTGCCCCCAGGAAGAAAGAGAGAGTTCCAAAAACTACAAAAAAAAATCTCCACACCATTTTATAGAAAATGCAACAATGTGTAAATGCATAATTTATGTCTCACTCATAATTAAATGATGGTGCCTGCGGGATGGACTTAAAAAAATTGATCTCTGCACTTTTTTTTTTTTTCAAAAGGATGTTCTATAAAAATTGCCCAGAGTATTTTAAACAAAATATATTTCATTTTATACTCAGAGTTTTGACATTAGGTTTAAAATTAAACATATGAAACAAAAGAAGATAACTGGACAGATAGGTGGATGGTAGCGGAAATAAATATGTGGCTTGTGTTTAGGCAGCGGCCTTATGGGCAAGAAACGCCATTTCACAAGGGATCACCGCCACTGCGGCCAGAGCTTCGGTGGTGTAGCTGTCCTTGGGCTGCGCAGGAGGAACGGCGCTGATGATGCTGTTAACTTCTGCCTTAATTAACAAGGCAAAACAGAGCTCTTGCAGAGTTTTTGCATGTACACCTTTAAAGTATGCTGTAAATACTTGTATTATGGAAAGTGAAATCAACCTGTAGGGGAATATTTCCAAAGTTCCCCTCCCCTGCAGAGGTGCTAACTGGGCTGTGGGGAATGCCTTAGCGGTCTTGATCAACTTCCCTGGGGGCAAATACCCACCGAAGGGCTGGCCCCTGGGACAGGCTGGCCGGACAGGTTGGGGAGGGAGGCGTGATAGCAAGGGAGGGCAAGCACCTGGAGCCCTTGCTTACCTGGGCTGTTACTACACAGCAAGCTGAGGCGCCCTCTCTCTCCCAAGCTGCCAGCTGCCAGTGTTTTCGGGAGACCTGCACTTACCAGGATATGTAAAAGTGGATGGAGTCATTTTAACAACCTGCATTTGCCACGGAGGCCTCCCTCCTCGGGGCAGCATTCCCTGGTGCCTCGTGCACCAGAAGACGCTTTTGTCTGAAACCGTTCTAAACCCAGCTATTTTTGGTGATTTTTGGTTCAAGACTCCCAAGTGTTTTATTTGGTTGAACTTTTAACAGTCCGATGCCTGTGGTTAATTTTGCCCAGTCCTTAGCAATTTCATGTTTGGCAAGGTTTAGAGTGGGCTGCCCCAAAAATAGAAGGCTGGAGGTGGGTCGGAGGCAGATCCGTTTGCTGGCAGTGGGAACAGTGATGAATTCATCGCTGTGCTGGGTGGAGAAGGGAGCAGCTGCGGTTTAGCTAAGGTAAGTGCACAGGGAAGCGTGTTCGTGTCTCAGCCACGCTGTCCGTGCGATACAGTTAGACGCATGCAAGAAATCAGAATAACTGAAACAATAAAGGGTCACTGCGAGGCACTGATGGGCTCAGCACTGCAAGCAGGCAAAGCGCTGGATGCCCACGTGGCTTAGCACCTGGCTCTGTTTTATCCAAAGTGGCGTACTGGTAGGAAAGGTGTGCTGGTAGCGAAAGCTGAGTGCTAATTATTGTTATTATTTGAATGTGTTTTGAATTCAGTCGAAATTCAGACAGAATCAAAGAGTCTCTTCACAGGTTCATGTTGTGAAAAAAAATTTCTGTCCAAGAGTCTACAGTCTAAATAATATTATTAAATTACATCATTTTACTAAATTACATCATTTTACTATATAATTAATAGAAAGTGTTTTCAAACACTTACTGGAAAATGATGCATTTCTGAGACCAAAGGCTGATGAAATCAGCAGCTAATTATCATTGGCTCTGATGGACTCTGGTCAGCGCATAGGCACTGCCCTTCCCCTTCCCAGGATTTTTGGGCAAAACAGTATTACATCAGAAGCTGGAAGTACAGTGAAGTAAACGCACAGACTTACGGGAGGTCGGTTAGAAGGGGTAGTGGTCGGAAGAGCAGAATCATTTCCAAAGAGTCTCAGAGTGACGCGGTAAGTCTGCCTGCTGCGTGCCGAGATACAGCACTTCTGTCTCCCTGTGCCCTGCTGAATGTGTTTGGTAGCACAACTGCAATACTTACTAATTCTTTGGATCTTTGGAAAATATTTTCATTAAATGTTTTGTGTCAAGAACTGTGCGTATAAAACAAAGCATGTCAACTTCGAGTAGGCAGCGGCAGCCAAAAAAATACAGTAGCTCTTAATTTAATGCCCCTTTGTAATTACATACAGGTATAGAGTTTTCTTAAGGCACGCTGTTTTTTCAACTCCTCGCAACAGGTTCTGGTGAGATACATGAGCTTACCTTAGAGAAGATTCTGTGATGCTTGTATATGTTGAACATGGAGTCTTCATCATTAAGAATGTATTCGTTAGTATTCTGCAAAATTTAAATGAAATGCAATAAGTGAAAGTATCATGTTTCTGTTTGGAAAAAACTTCCAACGAAATCAGATGTGCTCAGAATACTGGAAGACAAAGTATATTAAATCCTAGCACAGATCCTCTATTTAATAGTGTGTGTGTGTCTCCCTATACGTAGGAGAATCACAGCTGCTACTCATTTACTTCTTGGCATATTCTCTTTGGAGATTTACAGGAAAGTAGCTCTGATTTGATTCAAAGACGCTTACTGGTTTCCCTCTGTCTGTACCTTACCTTCAGAAAAAGTAACGCGCATAGAGCCAAATTCACTAAATGGCATTTAAATCTGTTCATGTTCAACATGCCGTTTAGTCTGGCGCACGCACCGGCGCATACAAACCAGAGCTCAGCGCACGTGGAAGCAGCCTTTAGGAGCCTTTCTCCATAGACCTGAGCTCAACCGCATCCGAGTTACACTTAAAACTCTACAATATTTAAAGATGCTCTGCATTGTGTACAGGATTTGGCCTGTTTTGTTTCTTGCAGAGAAAATTGATGATACCAAGGATTTTACACTAGATGATAGCCTGCAGTCTAGTCCTTCGAGCGCGTAGGTAGCAAAAATGAATCGCTTTGTTCTGCGTGCGGTGCTCTAAGGTGTAATGTCTACCCGGATTGTGTGTTTGCAGAGAGAGGGCTCGGTGAAGAAAAGTCCTGTGTTAACACGCAGCCTTCCATAGCTTTGGACCGAGGCAAGCCAAGGGCACCCCCGTGCTTGTTTTGTCTTACAAGCAAATTGATTTAGAAAAGTTTTTAGCAAGGATTTTGAAGTCACATGTCTCTGAAATCTTACCTGTCAATCCTGTTTCACTGTCCAGTTAAATGGAAGAAGCCTCCTTTCCTGTAGCCGGGTTGCCTCTCGTCTTCATCCTGCCAGGTCTAGGAACAGGAATGCACAAATTAGTCAAAATACACTCCAGGCTGTGAAACAGCAGTCTGACGACGTCTTGTTCCTCCTTCCCTCTCAAACTCCTGCCTTCCTCTTTGAGCAGGAGCAAGTGTTGGTGTCTGCGCCCCGTCCTGTCCTACCGGCTGCCTGCAGCCCGCACAAACGAGAGCTGTAAGCTTGCGCTCGCGCGCTCTCATGTATTTTGATAACCCACTCCCCCCCTTCTTGTCATCTCTCCAGGTTCATTTGTCTCCCAAGCGCTGGGGTGCTTTTTCAATCTTTCAGTTTGACAACTTTCTTACAGCGTAAGGTATAGAAAAATCAGGGCAAAAGTCAGTGAGGTTTGGCAGATGCAGCTTTCTGAGAACACGAGTCCCTGTGTCCCAAGGCCAGGCGGAGCTCCTCGGGCAGGCTGATTTCCAGCAGATGCTGCATGGCTCGGGCAGAGCTGTGCGAGAGCAGCTCCTTTCCTTCGCCTGTCCTTAGCAGCCAGAGTAGCAAGTACAAGGTTTTAGTTACCCCTAGAAACCCAAACCATGGATTAAACTGCAGATGGCTAACACAGGCGACCTCAAAGGAGGGTTCCCATGGATTAAAACCAGCAAACGCTGCCATGGTTTGCATTGCACTACAATACCACCTTGGATCCAGTTGTGCTTTTGAAATCAGTTACCTTTAATAAAGGCTCCAGACTGACGTTTCTGGAGAAAGCAACGCCAGCATTCAGTCAGAGGAGGCAGTGCACTAAGAAATGCACCTTGGCCTCACGTGGGTCTGCATGCGGGGCGAGGGCCGAGGTCTGGTGTGCAGAGCTTTAACGTAGGCAGCTTGGGCCTTGAAATGTAAGACTTCTAAGTACTACTGCAGTAGGTGTGACTGCTGAAGTGCTTCACGGGGCTAGTAAAACCAAAAAAGAAAGCAAATTCTTTCTAGGACATAAACCTGTGAAAGCATACGACTTGACTCTACCTGAAGTTGGGTGTATTGCTTAAGACACTTCTCTAGGTTGAGTGAACAAGTTTGTAAACAGCTTAGTCCCTGTGGTTGTGGGTGGCAGACGGCTGTCAGGAGGATGCTGGTGGTACTGAGTTCATCGGGTTTAGTAAATCATCAGGTTCACTTCCCAGCGCAGTGGGCCCATGCGCTGGAGCAAAGAAGAGGTACCTTGGGCAAGGCTGTTACGGAACCGTACAGGCTGCTCCCCCTTGATGGCATTTTTCAGTAGAGAAAAGCACAGGAACCATTTTTCCAGGCTACTGCCCTGGACTCAGGAGAGCTGCCTGCGGGAGGGAGGGAGCATGGCATCTCCTCCGGGGATCTTAGGTTGCAGACCTGCCAAAGGGGGATCTGGCATCCGCTCTCACCTAATGCTGGGAAAAGTCTGCGTGCGTCCTGCTCTGCTGGGAAACCGTATATCAACACGCTCACCCATGTGAAAACACGGCCCTATCATATTGCCAAGATCAGTATATCCTAGGGTAATGTGCTGTGTGACAGTCTCAGAAATTAAAGTTGCCTCTGGGTTCCTTAAATTCATGCATCTAAATTGCACCAACTTTTCTTTAGAAGGAGAAAGAGAAAATACGTATTTGGGCAATACAAATTAACCTCTTTCTTGGGCCAGAACGTTTCCTTATTGTCCACGTCTTGGCTCCACATCCCATCCCTGCCATGCCTTGCGAAAAGCAGCTCTCCCTTCCAGCAAGGGAGAATCACAGCTGCAGTTTCCGTGAAGATCTGGTGGAAGTGTCACTCAGGCTCCTAATACATTTTCATCTGCCAAGGAAAAGCTGAGAACCGTTTTCAGCCCCTTTCTGTAAGACTGTTCATGCTACCAATGAATAATGGGCACTTTCTGTTACAGCTTAAACCCGATGTTGCTTTCTGTAAGCAGTAAGATAGCATCAATAGCACCACAGTCCAGTATTTTACTATATAATGTACTAAGCTGCTCTGCAGAGTGCTTATTTGTTTGATTAATTTTTGTTTTCTACAGAGGTTTGCTGAGAGCGAGACTTTAATCACAGTGTAGTCATTTAAGAATAAGTTATAGAATTATAGCTGAGTAATATTCATTCAACGAGGACTCGAAAGACTAAATCCATCATTTAGATCCAGTGCTCCCGAATGTTTTTATCACTAAAATTTGCTAAATATTAATCGGATTTTTTTTCCTCACATTGCAGGTGCTCGAAAGATTATTTCAGAAGGGATTTAACGTGGCAGCTTCGTGCGGTGGTGGGGTGGATTCCTCTCAGTTCAGTGAATACGTGCTGTGTCGCGAAGACAGACGACCACAACCTACCCCGACGATCAGAATAAAACAGGAGCCCCTGGACTAGACCCTACCCGTACTCCTTTGTAACCGTAGAAGTGTTTAATAGTCCCTTATGTGAAACACTAAGGATTTGCAAAACAGTATTAGCAAACAGATTTTGACTTTATGTTGCCAATTAGTGGTATTCTGAAACTACCTGTCACATAGCCAGCCATGAAATGCATTTGAAAAACCAGTTGTCCGTTTTTCACAATGAAATTCCTGAGCATGCTCAGCGCACCAGCCCCGCTGGGAATGTACTTTGGGCTGAACAGCTCTGGTGGAGAAAAAGGCAAAGCTTCGTGAACCCCTGACCCTAGATTGGACTTCTGCAGAAAGACCAGTTAAAGCAAATTGAGTAGATCGGCAGGAGAAGCGGTTCTGAGAGCCTTCCCAACGATACCCCGATGCTGTGACGCGTGGAAGTGGGCACCTCCGAGAGGAAGACGGTACACTAAAAACTGCACTGAGTATCTTCCCTGACTGCCGCACCTCCTTCATATCAGACGTGCTTTACACCTCCGTACGCTACATTACACTTCCGTGATTGTACTCGCTCATGCTAGCAAATGGCTTATTTTTATACAACATTTCCAACTGAAATATCTCTCTGTGGACAGAATCCAGAATCAGAAAAGGACAGATTTATAGTCAACTGGTGCTCAGTACTAAAAAAACCCCACAGAAACGAAACAAAAAAGCAACAAAAAAAATGACAAGGCCGATTATGGCCATATTTGCAAACGTAGGGATCTGGAAGCACAAAATAAAATGCCATCCACCATCACACAAGGGTCACATACCCAACATGGAGCTGTAGTTCTCTCAAAGCCAGTCTCGTTTTGACTCAAACTGTTAAGTTTTGCATCCTCAAAGAAGCGTGGTTCTGCCAAGCAAGCTCTGCCACCCCTTGTTACTCATTCACTAACCACGTTATAAGCCCACATTTAGGAGGAAACGTTAGGAATTTTGGACGAGCCTACTCTTTATGGGTCTGGAATTTTTGCAAAAAGATGTTAAAACTCTCTACTGCCATTGTCCGATGAAAGCAGGCCACCTTTTGTTTAGATTGTTTTTCCTCTATTATTTTAAACTATTATTAAAATACCGATTCTGTAGCTGCCCTCTACCTGTGTAATTTTCTCTTTAACGAAGCCCGCTGTCTGCAGGAGGTTACTGCTCCTTCCATGAATCAGTATCGACTCTGACTTGCAGGGCTTCCTAACTCAGGAGACAGCACCATGTTTGCAGGTGCAAGGTTATAAATAGCATTCTGCTAAATCCTGTTTATTGCTGTTTAGCATGATTCATGTGTTAATCACGATTTAGTTTCTCCCACATTAATTTATAGAATACTGTTGTAGATGCTGAATTTTAATTAAACTCTTTTTAGATGCATAAATACGGCCATATAGAACAAGGGACAGAGTATTAAATGGTCAACAATTCTTTAATGCCAAGTGATTACAATCAGGCAAAATAAAAAATCACGACTAAGACAAGTGTTTTCAGAAGCTGTACTGAATATCCAAGGCACGATCTGGGCAGGGGTCTGATTTTTGGAAAAGGGCTGGATACCTGTCCATGGAAAATCAGACCTCTGCACGTCTTCTCACCGTGGTTACTCAGCTCAGACATCTCTTCTGGAAATCTTAGCCAATACGTATTGGCCTGCTAACTTAGCAGAACAGTTGAGCAAATCTGTCTACTTTAAAAGAGTTGTAAAGTTATTTTATTTTGTGGTTTTATACTTGTACGACATTCTAAAGTTGCTAGGCATTGCCATATTTGAATATATGGCACAACATTCACCTTTGTATGTAAGATATCTGTAGAATTGTATATTATACATTTAATATTGTAAAGAACTTAACGTATAATTGTCATGTATTTGTGTATGCACATTTCTTATACAGTACTTCATGCCATAAACATTTCTGTAAAGTAAATGATCAAAACCAAGCAAGTAGGGTGGAACACTCACTGTGTCGCCCGTGTTGTTTGAAAGAGGTGAGAACTTCTGATTGCGTCTCCTCCTGCCTTTTGCTCCGTTCAGCTTGATGTAGCCATGTCTTACAAAAAGAAAAAAAAAGTGGTTTATTTATTACTTTCATACATTGAGTTCACTTTAAGTTCAAAGTACCCTTAAATAATCCATTTAGCTTCGTGTTTTTATCCTGCATACCCTTTCGGCCTGCCCTCCTGCACCGGGAGGGCCGGCACTGGCGGCAGCCGAGCGCTCGTCCGTCGGCGCGTCCTCTCCCTTCTTACCTCTCCGCCGGGGGAGAAGGCGAACACTGCGCACCTCACGTTTACATTTACACGCGGGGCCCAGCTCTGGCGCTCGCACCGGGGCCGAGCCTCCCCGAGGTCAGCGTCTGCAAGCGGGACCAGACGCTGAGCGCCCACCGAGTGCGGAGCCCCTCCGGCTGCCGCCGCAGGCGCGGGCCGCTCTCGCAAGCCCGGAGGCGGGACGATGCTTTTAGCTGTCCGTAGAACGCCACTGGAAGCGTTTGCGGTTGGCTGGTTTGGTTTTCTTCAGTTTGGTGTTTACCCTATTTTTTTTATAGCTCAATAAAGCGGCTCTGGTACCTAGGGCAGCTTGCTAAGGTGGCATCGGAAAGGGTTGCGGGCTGCGCCAGCCGAGTTAAATGTGAACTTGAGATGGAAAGTTTGAGCCATGACATCACAACATTGACTGCAAAATAGCACTAAGGCACGGAAGACATGTGGAAACAATCACTTGGTCAGAAGAAATATGCCTTTTAAAAAAAAAAAGTTAAGCTAGGACATGCTCTTTTAGTTAGTAACTTCAGGTCACTTATTTAAAGCTTATTACAGTCTCATTTATATCTTTTTTACTTCTTTCCCTATATTTTTAGGCAGCAATATCAGCAAAAACTGATTCGAATTTTTACTTCTGGCCTTAACCATAGCAACGTAACTTAATTAAGAACATTGCTCAGCGTCACTAGAACAGGTTTTAAAATATCACAGAACCTCCAGTAAAGCTGTGGTGCGCAGCCAGCCAATGTTTTTATTGTGAAGGCCAAAAAGTAAACGTAGCCTGGTTTTTCGCCTAATTCGACGGAATAAAATTGTTCTGATTCTCTGTTGCTGAGCACTGAAACGGTGGCTGGAAGCCCACGAGCCTTGGCCAGCGCTTTCTGCACGAGCCTGTTGCACCGCTGCGCGCCCAAGGCTCGGAAAGGAAGCGCGAGGGGAATGTTATGTTGTGCTTATGGGACGACTCGCGTCTCAGACAGCAGCTGCTGAGTGCATTCATTCACTGCATTAATAGCATCGAGGTTTGTTGACAATTTTATTAGATGTTTGACAAAGGATAAGAATCAGCACAACAAAACATGGAAGTATTTGGGTTTAATATTTCTTTGTGAGTATTCTGTTAATATTTTAATGCAAAATGTTTCTGAACAGTGCTTAAGAACTACAAGACAATGTGAAATTCATGTTTGATAAATTAATACTGTATGTCACTCGATGTGTTACTTTAAATTGTTTTATTTCTTTACAAAATAAGTACAAATAAGGGAGTATGTTTTCACACAAATTGGGGGTATTTACGAGTATGTACAGAAATCATCAAAATAACATAATTCTAATAAACACAAGGCCTTTATAAACAATATGTACAAATTATCAATACATTTAAAACATAATTTTACACTTCCTGGCCTTAAATACCTTATGAATAATCTTTTGGCTAAATAGCAGCAGTATAAATTTTCTTCTGCTTTTCATAAACCTTAAAAAATAATTAAAACTTTTGTTTTTAAAACTATTGGACAAATAGTTCTATTTGTGCTTTCGCTATGGTTTCCCATCAAAAAAAAAAAAGTATTGCCTCAAAAAAGTGGCAAGCATAACATAGTAAAAATTGAAAAGATAAATAAGCAAATGTCTCCCTTCCACGGTTACTGATAATACTGTTATGTTTGAAGTACAACAGCTTGTGCCCACCTGCCCGCTTAGTCTTCCTGTCCCGTACCCATTTAAAAGACTCACACAGACTTCGCTTGGCTTTGGTGTGGGCCCCTTAAATTCCAATTCAGCAAAGCATTTAAAAAGCATTCATCCCACCTTTAAGTACTTAAAACTACTCGTTCTGCTTAAAGTCACGCACTTGTTCACGAGCCTCTCCGGACAGGAGTCCTCGGGTCCAGTCGTCCAAGGCGAAGGCATCGCCAGCCCCTGCGGCGCTGGCCTGACCCGCCGGCGGCACTGGGCTGCGGGGCTCACCCCTGCTCTCGTGATTCTCTACGCGTGGAACCGGCCCCCAAAAACTTCCTCTACAGTGACTCCGAAAATCCATATAGAATACTCTAAAATCTTTACTGAACAATACTCTCTTTTAAAACCACCATTAAACCATACTCTTTGCAATAAATAAATTATTTTTTAGAAAATAAAACCCAACTTTGATTCATGTTATTAACCAGCTGCTACAAATGTGCAAAAGATTGAAGAGACTCAGAAAACAACTGGAAGCCAGTCAAGGTAACTCAGCTGGGACCCGAGCGCACAGATTTCATACACTTAGGATTTGGTTCAGCAAATGGCTCGGGAAATGAGCTGTGCAGTAAAAGCAAAAATCCTAAATATATCAAATTTGTGAGAGTGTGCAGTGGCTATTCTCTTAGCTGTGCAAAAAATTGCAATTATAACTAATCTAAAATAACAACAGGTATCACCATGGTTAGTCAGCGGAAACAGTGCTAGTAAAACTAAAAAGAAAACAAAATCAGCACCGTAAGTGAACGTACAGGTTAACGCCATGGTTAGGTCCCAATCCTGTGACCCTGGCCCAATCCTCCTTGCCGTGAGATGGTTTAGGTGAGCCATTGCAGCAGCCTTTCCATTTGCGCAACTTCAACACCATCAACTTCAGCCTTACCTAAGCTGGCCAAATGGAGCAAGACTTCGATGTCGGTTAGATCTGTGGATTTAACATTTTAAAACCTTTTGCACATTTTTTTGTGTTTTTTATAATTTTTTTTTTTTTTACAGAAAGGGAATTTATTGCATGTGACAATTTTACAAAACAAAATTACTGGAACATTGACTTCTGAAAAAAATAGAAGGCACATTAAAATGACAGCTTTTCAATGCAAGTTGAGCTTCTGTGTGGAGAAATCAGTACAATTCTTGGCTTTATTTAAGCAGAGCTCGATAGAGCAGGAGAGAATGGCTCATTTCTCTTTCCTGTTCCATGTAGAAGATGAAGTCCCTGAGGTTTACGCGAGTTATTTTCTGCCGTGCATACTGCCTGGATGAAGGAGTCCCCAAGCCAGCCTGACTTCCACCGGACATACCGAGGCCCTACAAAGAAAACACAGCAAAGTCAGAAGTCCTGCAACAGTAAAAAGTTTCCTCATACTGTCAGGTTTACAACTACTAACTGCTGGACTGTTTTAAACATCTTAAATGGATTATTATGAGCCTAATTCTGAAAGTATTACATGAGATTTTTTTTTTCTTTTTTTGTATTCTTCTGAGTCTCACTGAGTTAACCTGAGTAAAGAAACTCAAGTGAAAACACACGAGGCTAGACCTTGTTCATTTACAACTCGAGACAAATATGTCTGACTAATTCTGCTACAGTCACGTTAACCGTAGATGTATTTGACCGGTTTAATTTCAGGAGCCTTTTAAGGAGAAAACTATTTGCAGCAGATAAAGCCATCGTTGGTAAATCAAACGTGTGCACCACCCTATTCCACATCCTGGGTCTAGGGCTGGAAAAAGGTGAGTGGTGTATCGGGATGTTGCTACTGCAATAACCTCCGCAGCTGCAAGTCCCGCGGGGACCCCGATTCTCTCCTCTGGGTCTAACTGAAGAGAAAGGCTAAGTGTGGGGAGATAGTGAACAATCTTGCTCGAGTACACAACCAATGCTCAGCTGAGAGATAAAAAATTAAATAGAAAAATCACAAAGACTCAGACATTGTGCGATGATAAAGACAAACATTAGTATACTATTTTCTAAAGCTATGGTTTGTTTGGTTTTTTGGGTTTTTTTTAAATTGGTTCAGAGCTACTGAATTACTGAATACTTCATCCTGACTTTCTATACAGAGAGAAAATTCACAAACTGGGCCTGAGAACACTGTGATCTGAATATTTAGAAATTGAGAGGACGTAATTACAGACTCTGCAGTATTGTTGAGTTTAAAACTGAAACCTAATGCACGCACACATTCAACACTTTTTTCATCCTTAGGAGACCACTGTTTTTATTAATTCCAATTGATTTATGACAAAATAAACTTGTTCTAACTTAGAAAAATATGTTTTAATCTCTAAAAAGATTTAAATTATTTTTCAAACCTCTAAGACATCTGGCAAAGTTTTCAATACTTTTAAAATCCCAGATTTACTTACTGCTGCTCTTAATAACCTACCTTTCTTTCCCCAGGAAATACTTATTCTAGGATCTTGATTCTATAGACATTAAAAATACAGTTAAGCATGATTTTACTACTGAAAGATTGTAGGGGAAACATACATGGTATATTGCGAGTAAGACGTAGCACTGTTTTCTCTGTTGCTTTTCTCTCTGTGTACCAGCAGTCAGACTCCTTGCAGATCTATACCATTCAAGTTAGTTCTCCTGTATCTGATGATTAAATGACAGTAGTGGGGCAAATCCTCTTCTCTTGTAACCACAAACACAAAAGGCTTAATGCAGTGAAATGAATGTGGCTAAGCTTGCAGGCAAGAGAGAGAGAAGCCCACAACCTTTGAGCACCATGAGCATTTGATCTGAGGGATTCTGTTCTCCAGTATGGAGTAGTTTTTGTTAATAGATTAATTGATTTACCACCTAACCTCACTGCTCATAGGAAAAGCATGTGCTGCAGCTGCAAGGGTTGCTCATTCGTGCTGGAGCCAGACACATCCCCAGTGCACAATCCATTTATTTTGTGGTGCTCTGAATTCAGCCTTTACACCCAAACGCTTTGCATTCCTAAAAGAAACAGCATCATTTAAACTCATACTCTTTATCTTCCACAGGTCTGGAACGATATAAGCTGCCTCTCGCCTGCACTCTGACCATGCATCCACTTTGCCAGGGCTGTTGCCGCAATTTCCAACTCCCCAAGGAACCACTGTGTATATTTTTCTTTTAAATCAAGCTGACTCAAAAATATTTTTCTTTCTTCTCTGTTTCCCACATGGTGCATCTCTCCCCCCACCCCAAGTAATATTTATTTCAGATTCATCCTGACTACAGTTCCTGAACAGTGACAAACACTAATGTGGCCACCTTAAACTCATTAAAAAATACCGTCCGTACCATACCAGACTAGGACCATCCTGCACACACTTACCAGATATTAATAGAAAAGCTACTTAATTTTTTAATTTTTTCTTCACATAAAACCACTTCTTGAATCAGTTGAGGTACATTTACAGCAAATAACTGCTCTCTGTTTGGACAGAGTAGCTGGAATTAAGATTGATAAGTCATATTCATTGCATTTATCACTTGAGATACTGAACTTTTACGTAGGAAGAGCATATACTTAATGCAACATCATAACATGACATTAAGCTGTGCACATTCATAACCGTACTTGTGAGCCAATCAGTTACCTGATAATGTTCTGTAATTGTTTTACAAGGTGGAAAAAATTGTAAGAGTGATTTTAGAAAACCTGACAGAACAGTAATTTCTAACTGTCAATATGATCTCTGATTTAAATTAAAGATCCATTTGTTCAGTACTGCATTGTACTCAAAATTATTCTGCAGATGCTATATAAAAAATGTAGACTAACAAATGCCACAGTTTTTTAATTATATACATGAATGCAGGCATAGTTAAAATGAATTGCCAAGAATAGTGGACTTGAAGTAATGCAGATTTTTCTCAAGAAAAATCACATTTTTATCAGCATGACAGACTCTTCATTAACCCAAACAAGCCCTGTGTCGTCTGTATCTATGGCAACTAATAAGAGTTACGAAGATAAAAGCTCTAATAAGAAAATAAATGGTAGTAAATTGTTTACATCCTTTGTTTCCTGGCCTACCACACCCAAGCTATTACCAAATCACACCCACTCAAATATACATCAGTACTAGTTTTTGTATCAGTGAACTTCTATCTGTAATTTAAGGGAAATTTAAGATGTTCCAGGCCAGAAAAAAATAATTTAATTTATATATGAACTCTTTCTGCCTCTTCATTTTGAGATTGCTTACATACATGAGTTACAGCAACTTCTTATCCCCGTCCATCTTGTCCTCTCCTTTTCCCCACTGCCTCCTCTCCCTTGCTGCTTCAATCCTACTTTCTTGTAACACACCAAAGCGACTGGTGACTGCCTTGAACTTGGCAGCTGCAAATCCCCCAGGACAGCAAGGAAGACAGCAGAGAGCAAACAAATTATTTTGTGCTCCACCCGTTCCTCGTGGGGCCACAGAGAGGTGGGCTACAACAGGGCTTTCCTGAGACCCCCACACAACTCCCGCTCCCAGCCGGGACTGAAGAGAAAATCAATTAACGGAAAATCAAATGCAGGAATTTGCAAAAACGCCATGATGCCATGCTCTCTGTTAACCTGTAATCCAAGACCCACCGAAACAGTCAGAGTCCGTCGACTTTAATGGGCTTTAATGCACTTCAGAGACGCAGAGCTGATGTATATATAGCTTACAGTATTTTAAATAACAGTGTTGGACTGTCAAGCTTAATTCAACTGTTGGAAGCTACCTAGCTTGACATTATGGCTTAAGAAGAATCAGAGTAATTATTGGTTCAGTATGCACATTCTGAAGCAATTCTGAATTTATGTCAGATGTGACACAAGATTTGGGCCACCCATCTCAGCCTGTTTACTATTTTCTATGAGAAAACTCATGCTGTTGGAAAAGCAGAATAAAAACAGTTCAAAATAAGATACTGACCAAAGACTTGGTGGATCACTAGGTAAATATACAACAATCTGCCAAAGAAACACACTCTCACAGTGATAGGGTAGAAACTAAAACAAATAGTCCTGTGCACAGAGAATATTATAAAGAATATTAAAGAATACTTACCACAATAAACCCGGCTCCTCTATGGAGCATTCATCATCTCTTACCTCCTCCAGAAATATTCTCAGTCCGCTGTACTACCCTCCACCTACCACAAACTTCACCCCGCCTCCCGAACCTTTACCTTTTTCAAAACAGTCTCAGAACTACTCCATGGTCGGCTCTTCTCCCGTCCTCACCTACCAGCCAGGCAAGCATCATCCCATGGGGTGGCTGACCCACCAGGCCGCATGTGCTCATCAGCCACCCAGCAGACATGTGGCCCCCAAGCCAAACTCACCCCAAGGCTTGCTGAGCTCATACAGCAGCCTTTCCTCGCTGGGGAGACCAGCATGTCTCTCTCTCCTGTACCCAAGCCAACAGTTTGCACAGAAGCTGTAAGGACTTAAAATCTCGAGCTCCTTCCTACCTCTGTCCCCCTTCTGCTGGCCCCCATCATCAGATTTGATCAGTATTTCCTGAAAGGTTTAAAGGCTACTGGAAAAGAGGACTGAGAGACAGACACACCTCATCTGACATTTTCACGGACAAACTCCCCTACTGCTCAGAAAGTAAAAATGTCTCTGTGCATTAAATTACAATAATTACAGCAGCAGGTGTATGAAAATTAAACTGAGTAACTCTCAAAAGTGTGCTGTTCCTCGCTCGAGAGAGAAGTGCTTTCACTTAAGAAAGAACATGTAATATAAAATCTACACTGATTTTTGTAACAGTGATTTCTAGTGTTGAACAATTAAATACATTTTTTTCCACAGATCTGTATGCTTTCAGCTTTGAATTATAGAACCATGGAAATACAGTGCAATATTCTTGTCAGGAAACACAAAGATAAGGGCAAATAGAAGACTGCATTTCATATTTTACCCATCCTTCCTTCACCAGAAAACAATTCAGTCCTGACATCTCTCCTTTGAACATAGTCTTGAACTGCGGCTATTGCTTCTCCGTGACCCAGAGAGACAAGGCAATAATGATAAAAGATCTGCTGGTTTTCTTCCCAGGCTACATGGCACATCCTTGTGGCAGACTTACACTTCAAGCTAAAGTCTGAAAGTGGGAATCATACAGTAACAATTCAAAGCCAAGCAATCTATGGAATAAAAAAATACCAGGAATTTTGTCTCTTCAACCTCCATGCACTGAAGAGGAGTGGGAAGATAAGCTATCTATTAGTCTGCTCCTATGAATAAGAGGTCTTGGATCATAAGAAATATTCTGGAGATATTCTGCAGCAATGATGTTTACTTGCATAAAGTGCTATTAGATCTTTGGCTGAGAGGCACCTTGTACATGAAAAACAGGTATAATATTATGTATGATTAGCTGTCCCATGTAATTTAGGGTTTAATTCAGCACCTACTGAGGCTAATAGTAATGATTTCACTGGTTTAAATGAGAGCCAAAACATCCTTAAATCAGTATTCCCCTGAAGTACAGAAAAGTAAGTAATAACTGTTTGTCAGCACCTCAAAGATTAACAATACTATTCGAAATATAATTTTATATACAAAAAGATTGTGCATCTTCATATGCACAATATGGTGGCTTTACAAGCGTCTTCAGAAAGATTCATCACCAAAAGCTATCATTTAGGCCTTCAGATCAGCAACATCTACAGGGAGGATTAGATACCATTATTTCTTTGGAGCTAGTTATTTTCATTTGCAAACATTTTTATCCTGTACTATTTTAGTGCAACTGTTCCTACCGACTCCGTTTTGGCACGCGTTCGCTTGCTACACCCTCTTGGATGCAAATGCATCTCATTTCCCCTGGGCACATAAACACACACCTCGCCCTGCAGACAAACATCAGAAAAACTGATTTGCACAAGTATTTACAAGTACTTCAAATACCAACACAATTGCAACATTTCAAAGACAGCATGCAGTAATTTTTATATTAAGAAATAATAAGAGGAAGGTAAATCATACTAAGACATGGATACAGTGAAATTTTTTTCTTTAGATGTGATCACTTTAGTTTATAATTACATGATGTTATTTCAACCCAAAGAAATGGGCTGCCATTACAAGAAGAATGCTTTATATGTACCTGCTCTTTGCCTTTATTATGTTAAGCTAAGTCACATATGCAAGTACTATTATAATTGAAAACCTGCTTTGTAAAGCAGCATCACACCAAAAACTTCCAGTTGAGAGAACTCGGCATCTATTACCAATCTGACCACCTATTCCTTCCTCTAAGAGAGCACTCCCCCCACAAACTCAATGAGAGCAGGGGCAACAAGCAGGCACTTCAGTGAGAAACAACTTGTGAAGAAGAGAAGTCTGCCCCAATAGAAAAAATGCAGATGAAGCGTAAGGCAGCTATGGGCTATGACATTTACCTGGTCAAGGGAGATGGGTGTTCAACTGCCCAGTCCTCACCAGGTCATTCTCAGGAAGAAACCAGACTGCAACTAATTTAAACTTCTTAATCAATTTATCCATGCAGATCTCCGAATAATGACTGCATTAATGTGAGAGAGAAAAAATCAAGTTTTTCCTGCACAGAGATATAGCTCTGTGTTCTGCAAAGACTTTTAACCTTTCAAAGACCTTTCTGCATCCCTCACTCCTCACTTGGTATGTGATAAAAACGGATGCCTTGTATCCTCTGACTTCTTGCAACACACTCACGATTTGCTCAGTGGTGCAGGCTCCAGGTCTTTTAATTTACTTTGTTCATGGACCTGCTCTTCACCACGGCTATAGGTCTTGCCAACATCTTTATCCACAAACATCTCATACCTACCACAATTCACTGCCTTACTTGGACTTAAAAGCAATGACAATTTTACCTGATTAAGAACTCTAAGTTTGGGCTGCATTCTTGCAGTGGTAATTATAAGTGGAATATTCTATTTATACTGTTTCCATCATACACATATATTTTCATTTTGTTTGGAATGTTTCTCCTCCCATGCTTTCCAAATGTTTAATCAAGTGCTGCTCCCTTTGAAATACTAATCCTGCCAAATTTTTTTATTGTTATTTTTCAAGCATTGTGGTGCTTTTCCCTTCTCATCTTTCAATATTAGCATGGGGGCGCTTTTTTTGCTTGTTGTTCTTTTTTTTTTTTTTAAGGACTTACCCATCCAGCCCAGTCATGCTGTATGTCTCTATATTCTCTCTCCAGAGTCAAGAAACATCAAATCAACTTTGGGAGAAGCCCTACAGCCCAACTTGCAGGATTCACATTTTCCTTGAATCATATTTGATTCCCATCTGAATTTTCTCTGGCGGTAATCCTTGATATTAGTTCAAAACTATTTCAATTTTACATAGTTGGTGGCCCTTTCTTTTCTAACCTGTATGATTGTGACTTTCATGTAATCAAAAACTTGAAATAATTAAAATATTCTTGACATGCATCAATCTCTAGACACACATAACTGTAAAATTTAATTCTTTAAATATCTAATTAAAATATACATCATTGCTATCCAGTAAGAGTTGCTTTTTTGGACTATCTCTTGCTGAAGACATGCTGAGCAGAACAACTGTCCAGTTTATCATTCATAGCAGGTTTTGATGAAGAAAAAATCAGCACTAAGAAGCGCATCGTGACACTTCATGTGCTAGCTATATCTCACCTATTTAAGGTGAGACACAGATATCATATAGCTGTTTCATGTATTGCCAGTCCTCCCATGGGAAGTGCGGGAGACAGAGAGAGAAGTATCTAAATCTTAACGCTTGTGAAAAGAAAAAAAAAAATCTTACAAATGCAAAATCTAAATGCAAAATCACTTTCTCAACTCTTGAGAGCATGAATTGCCCTCATTCATCTCAACTGACTTTCAGTTCTTAAGCCTAATTATGATGTATAACACCCAGACTTTAAAATATTATGTTTGCAACTGTGGGCCATCTTGTGCACTCCCAGCAATTGTGCAAGTGCCAGTCAAGTGACTTTATGCACCACTTGCCAAACAAAGGGCAAAAATAGCCACAGATCTACCAGCTCTTGGCACATTTTATTCCCGTGTAAAATTTGCTCGTAGATTAGTTACAATCTACGAATAGTGGTATAAACCTTTCCCTATAATTACCAGAGGCTCCTCTGTGGATTGAGGGTAGTACATGGCCCTAATTTGTACACCAGCCCATTAAATAAAACAAAACGAAGCAGGCAATGCGGTTATCTCAGAATTGAGAGGCAATAAAATTAAGCCCTAAATGCTAATACCTTCAGCTTGCAGGATAAACACATTGTCAGAACACAGTCCAGTGTACAGGAAATAAGACGTTAACATTTGTAAATAAAATGTGGAAGACGGCTAACACTCTTTCTATTACTGCAAATATCATGGAAAATAATTAAGGCCTGGTGCATTTCAGACATCAGCAAGAGATGATAAGAGTTCAGCAGGGAGAAGTCGCTGAACCACTTAGCCACTCATTTCTTAACAGTTTCTTACAGTTAAGTCTCACTCTTGACTCTTTTTAAGTTAGTGGTTTTGTTTGTTCAGAAAATATTCGAAAAACTTACATCAGATCAGCCCAAATAACTCTTGGGAGAATGGCTCCCAAAAGGACACAAGGTGGGTTTTCTTTCCTACAGACATCAGTAAGCTTATCGGAGCCCCCATTCAATACGTTCTCTAGTTTCCCTTTCTACATGACGAAGACAGTCCCTTGCGCATCATGGTCACCCTGTGCTGTTTATCATGCTGTACTCTCAAGTCCTTTTGTAAGTCCCTTGCCTCTCTCTCTCTTCCACACCAGGATCACTGCTCCAGGACTCAGAGCCGATAAGTTTCATGCATGTCTCCATTCTTCATTGCTCGCAGTCCTCCAGACTGCAATCTAATCTGCCGCCAAACTTCAAATTACTTCAGCATACACACTTCCATCATCTTTTTTTTTTTCTTTTTCTGCTTCATACTGTGCTCTAACCTCTTAGTGTCAATCCAGATTTTTCTTTTCTCTCTATTATCACACAAAATAAGACAGCCGAGCCTTGAGTAAAAAGCAAATCAGTTTAACTTATAAACACTATACTGACAATTTAAACTCTGTTCAACATTTTAAAAACCCTGTAATCCCCTCTTACTTCATGAATTCCCAAATCCTTATCTTCCTCCAACCCATTTCACCACAAAGCAAACAACCAACCTTTTAAAGACACTTATATTCAACACAGCCAACAACTGAGAATAAACCTTGAATTTCAAACTAAGTCATTTGAAAAAAAACCAAACTTACTTGTTTTTGTAAAGTTAACCCTTTCACACTCTCACAATTATCCCAGATCCAACTCTTTTTATAAAGTGGGATTAAATGCATCACAAAAACTTTCAAGAAGATCCTTTAACCAACTGTATCTTGGTCTAACAAAACTATTGAGTAATCCATATCAATATCTTAAAAAAAAAAAAAAACAAGACTCTTCAGTTTACAGATGATCATGGAGGAGACATGGTGATGTACAAAAAAATTTTTTTCAGCTGTTAAAGCTCTACTCTTAGTTATCTCTAACTTCTCATCTTTACTATCCTGATAAATTTGGATACCACTCAGACTACCTCAAGAAAAGAAGAATTAACAAGTAAATATCACAACCATCACCACCTCTCCTTTATTAGAAAAACCCCCAATATACCAATATATATATAGTTATTAATTATTTACAATAAATTAAAAACCAGATAGCCAAAATCAAAGGCTCCATTATGAACAACTCGAAAACAGATATTATAATATATAATAAGAAATAAGTCTAAGACAGACACAAAATCACCTAATACCATAAATCATCTGCTACATATTGAATAGCTACTACTAACAGGTCCCAAAAGCTGAAAATGATCAATGTATAAACAGACAAGTCTCTCGGATCTAATTGCTCCCAAAATAAACTAAACATGAATATTATATAAAAAAGAGGGTTGCAACTACAGAAGAAAAACCTTTCCCAAAGTACTAGCCAAAAACAGAGGCTTGTGATGGGATCTTTTTTGGCAAAGTTAAACAAAAGGCAGTGGAGTGTAATATATTTACTGTCTTTGGAAAGGAGCTGGCACAACCAATCATCAGCAACGTGAGAACTCGAACAGATGACGGAAGAGGGCAACCGAGCAGACATACGCCAATGTACACATGCACACACACTGAAGAGGATTACTAAATTAATTAGAGAGGCAAGTGAAAAAACAACGTGGAATTCAGAATGCACCCAACAGTATGGAATGATGCTACTGGCCTATTTTTACCATTGGCAATAAGAGAAGAGAAACAGCTAGCTCTAGTAGGAGCAAGTGCATTATGATACAACACAACATGAGCATTATAAAATGCGAGATGAATCTCAAGCCCAGAGGCTCTTTAGCACCACTCCAAATCACAACTCTCTGCCTTCATTTTTCTTCTTTGCTACCATTCCACTTCTTCTCCCAGTACTTCTGACTTGATTAACCCTTTTTTCTCTTTCTTATCTTCTACCTTCCTATTTTCATGGTATCAGAGCAGATTCTTTAAGAAGCGTCTGAGCAATAACAGCAGAGATTATAGATCAGGCGTCAGGTTTTCTGAAGTACTCTAACCCAGTGAAGCTCCAGTGTTTCCAATGAGAAATTTATCACTTCATTGGCACCTTAATGAGACAGAGTGCTCTTTTGAAAATCTGGCCCCTGATTAAAAGTTACAAAAATCATAAATCAAATCATAACCTGTTCTTAACGGTCTGAGTTCAAGTGCTGTGAATTTGTTTTTTCTTTAAATACTTTCCCCAGAAATTCAAGTATAATGAGCCTGAAACAGACTTCCTGAAATACAAGCTTCATTTTAGCCTTTTGAAAATTAGAAAAGACGCAGTTGCATGCTATGCCTAAATTTTTATATCCCTTTCTGGAACAGCGAGTTCTGTTGTGCAGTTTAACCAACTGCGGCTTTCTCATTAACCTGGCCTGAAATTATGAAATCAATTTTTCAGGAGCTTTTTTGGTCTTTCTGAAAACCTGCGTTAGGATCACTGATCCTTCCACACAGTACATATAATGTGCTACCTGAACGTGTGCGGCAGTAACATATGGTACAGTAGGTTATAACTATTTTACCATCTGTTCTATCTGAACTCTAACCTTGATAATCCCGTATCAGCTTTTCCCACTAACTGCCGCAGTTCTTAGATCTTGGCTTCTACTTATCCTTTTAAAATTAAATTGCAGCAAAATGGACGGACGGATTATATGCCGCTCTCCAGAAGCCTTCACTGCTTCCCAGGTGACTTAATTTGGTCAAGGTCTTAAACAAGTAATTCCTTCAGAACTAAAGGCTGGGTTTTTTTTCAGTTAGTAACACAAATCAGTAACCAGAACATTCTTTATTCTGAAAAATATTGCTCAAGATCCTGCCATATTCTTCAGTCATTTATAAAGTACTTTGTTTCTATTAGGTGTTTATTCAGAAAAGTGCATCACCTTCAGTGGAACTACAGTGGACTCAATACTTTCCAAGAGCAAACCAGGTTTTTAGCAATGTTACCCACAGCACTTGACTCAGTCTCTGTCTAACCAACACACACTATGAAGCAGACTGAGTCTCATTTGGTTTTTGCACAAACAGCAACATTACTATAACACTTCACCATCTTGCTACTCTGTGTACTCATAAAAACTAAACAGTAGCATCATACTGAAAAATAAAATGTGAATTTTATGGCAATAAACATAAGTTCTCCCCAAAGTTCAGAAAAACATACAGATTCTGTAATTTGAGAGAGAACATCTGAAAGGCCAAGAAGGAAATGCACAGGCAGTGGAAGCAGGGACAGGTATCCTGGGAAGAGTATAGGGATGCTGCCCGGTTGCGTAGGGATGGGGTCAGAACGCCAAGGCACAGCTAGAGCTGACCTTGGCAAGGGATGCAAAGAATAATAAGAAGGGCTTCTACAGGTATGTCAGCCAGAAAAGGAAGGTCAAAGAAAGCGTACCCCCCCTTGATAAGCAAGACTGGCAAACTGGTAACAACGGACAAGGAGAAGGCTGAGGTACTCAACAACTTCTTTGCCTCAGTCTTCACTGGCAACCCCTCTTCCCACACCTCTCGAGTGGATGGACCGCAAGACAGGGACTGGGGGAGCAAAGTCCCTCCCACTGTACGAGAAGATCAGGTTCGAGACCACCTGAGGAACCTGAACATACATAAGTCTATGGGACCTGACGAGATGCATCCCGGAGTCCTGAGGGAATTGGCTGATGTAGTTGCCAGGCCGCTCTCCATGATATTTGAAAAGTCATGGCAGTCAGGTGAAGTCCCTGGTGACCGGAAAAAGGGAAACATTGCACCCGTTTTTAAAAAGGGTAGAAAGGAGGACCCCAGGAACTACTGACCTGTCAGCCTCACCTCTGTGCCTGGGAAGATCATGGAACAGATCCTCCTAGAAGCTATGCTAAGGCACATGGAGGACAGGGACGTGATTCGAGACAGCCAGCACGGCTTCACCAAGGGCAAATAGTGCCTGACCAACCTAGTGGCCTTCTATAATGGAGTGACTACGTCAGTGGACAAGGGAAGAGCTACAGATGTCGTCTGTCTGGACTTCTGTAAGGCCTTTGCCACAGTCCCCCACAACATCCTTCTCTCTAAACTGGAGAGAGATGGATTTGATGGGTAGACTGTTTGGTGGATGAGGAATTGGTTGGATGGTTGCATCCAGAAGGTAGTGGTCAACATCTCAATGTCCAGATGGACATCAGTGACAAGTGGTGTCCCTCAGGGGTCTGTAGTGGGACAAGTACTGTTTAATATCTTCATCAATGACATAGAGAGAGGGATTGAGTGCACCCTCAGCAAGTTTGCAGATGACACAAGCTGAGTGGTGTGGCTGACATGCCTGAGGAATGGGATGCCATCCAGAGGGACCTGGACAAGCTCAAGAAGTGGGCCTGTGTGAATCCCGTGAGGTTCAACAAGGCCAAGTGCGGGGTCCTGCACCTGGGTCGGGGCAATCCCTGGTATCAATACAGGCTGGGGGATGAAGGGATTGAGAGCAGCCCTGCGGAGAAGGATTTGGGGGTATTGGTGGATGAAACGGTGGATGTGAGCCAGCAATGTGTGCTTGCAGCCCAGAAAGCCAACTGTATCATAGAATTGTTAAGGTTGGAAAAGACCCTTAAGATCATTGAGTCCAACCGTTAACCTATCACTGCCAAGTCCATGCTGTATCCTGCATCAAAAGAAGGGTGGCCAGCAGGTTGAGGGAGGTGATTCTGCCCCTCTACTCTGCTCTGGTGAGACCCCACCTGGCGCACAGGGAAGAAGACATGGACCTGTTGGAGAAGTCCAGAGGAGGGCATCAAAAATTATTAGAGGGCTGGAACACCTCTCCTATGAGGAAAGGCTGAGAGAGTTGGGGTTGTTCAGCCTGGAGAAGAGAAGGCTCCAGGAAGACCTTACTGCAGCCTTTCAGTACTTAAAGGGGGCTTATAAGAAAGATGGGGGCAAACTTTCTAGCAGGTCCTGTAGCAATAGGACAAGGGGTAATGGTTTTAAACTAAAAGAGAGTAGATTCAGACTAGATATAAGGAAGAAATTTTTTACAATGAGGGTGGTGAAACACTGGAACAGGTTGCCCAGAGAGGTGGTAGATGCCCCATGCCTGCAAACACTCAACGTCAGGTTGGACGGGGCTCTGAGCAACCTGATCTAGTTGAAGATGTCCCTGCCCATTGCAGGGGGGTTGGACTAGATGACCTTTAAAGGTCCC
Organism: Nipponia nippon; assembly: GCF_047370975.1. Taxonomy (NCBI): domain Eukaryota; kingdom Metazoa; phylum Chordata; class Aves; order Pelecaniformes; family Threskiornithidae; genus Nipponia; species Nipponia nippon. Next base: position 43,079,867 of record NW_028262391.1, read on the forward strand.
TTCCAACCCAAACTATTCTATGATTCCATTAAATTTTTATTATTATTGGGGTTATTTGTTGTTGGGTTTGTGGGGGGTTTTTTGTTTTTGTTTGTTTGGTTTGGTTTGTTTGTTTTCTTTTTTTTTTTTTAAAGACTTGCATCCCGTGTCATCAAGTTGTATTTTCATATAGATGTTGGAGTTTGAAAGTCTAAGCTTTAATGCTAGGGATTGCCAGAACAGCTCATCTGGCGGACTGCTTTCAAATTTAAAGTCTGCCTTGTTTACAAAAACTCAGAGAATAGCTACACAGTAATTAAAATCCATGAAAGACCATGGTTTTGGTATAATTTACACATACCCATACAAAACTACTACATATACACAGACATACAGAAAACAAATATATATTTAATAAATACTAATGATAGCCACAAGAACATAGGCACCTCTAGTTTTTATTATATGTAAATAAAGACTTAGCACTTGACAGTACTAGTTCTTATGGATGATGAAATTGAAGAAAGAATCAAATAAGGTTATCACCAATTACTATTTTACAATATCTAGATTCAACTCAAAATATTAAATCATAACAGCTCAGTAAACTTCTCTGACTCATTATCAACTGAACCAGACTGTAATGTCTACATAACAAAAACTACATTTATAAAAGAATACCTTTGTAAAATGATATAACTTTTAAAATGAGCATAATCCCTTCTCACTAAAGGTATTCAGATCGTCTCCATTTTGAAATACCGTAGCATTTCTACAAGCATTGTTTCCCTTCTGATTTCTGTTTAGTATCTGAACAAAAGGGGAATTTGATTTTTTGAATGTGTGAAGAAATCAGTTCATGAGATATAATTTTGCTTTTTCACACATGAGTAGTTTAAATATGTTATTCAATGTTATCTTGAGGCACAAACATAAGGCATATAGGTTAGAGATGTCAAAACTACATACTAGTCTGCTACCTCAAATGTCTTTCAAAATATGCAACTGAAGGATATAATGGAAACTATGGTTTAATTAAAGAATATTGAATTTTAGTTGTAATCAGGGTCCTATTACACAACTAGCATACAGTGACTATACAAATATACAGAGTCCCTGAATTTACATATATAATTCCATACATGTTTTCCAAGTACAAAAACCATCTATATTTTATAGCTCTACTTGGGGGAAGAGAGAAGTACTTATTTTCTTTTGGAGTTTATGCTAAAACAGCCTCTTCCTTCCCTATACAATGCAAGAGAAATAAAAGCTTTTATGGATAACAACTAGAGTTTACACTTCACTTTTCCTCTCCAAATACAGGAGGGCATTAGCTCCCCCCATCCCTACAATTCCCTTTTGCATTCAAATATTTCCACCTTTGCATAAAAATGACTTTTATTATGCAGTTTCACAGACTTTCCTAGGTTGGCACCCCAGGAGCATAATCCTGATTCACAGAACAAAAACATCTAATTACCCCAGCTGCATAATTCATTGGCCCATAAATAAAAGTTGGCCAACACATGATCTTATCTGACAGACTCCAGGGAGCACGTGTGGGAATCTCACTATGGGCTTTGCAACCAGACGTCAAGCGCTCTGCTTGGGCGCCTTGGTCTCGCCAAGGAGAACGAGGGCAAAGGAGAGGATGCCATCTTGCAACCTGGAACTTGTACACTTGCAGGCACTTAGTCCCGTCTTTGGTCGCTCAGTCTGTTTGCAGGTGAGTCATTTAACAAGAGGTTTCTATCCGAGCTGTGATCCTCCACAGCCTCACACACTGCAATGAGCCACATGCGCTTTGTGATTAACTGAATTGCAGTAGTAATGAGCAAAAGAAAATACTGGACTTGGCAATACTGTAAGTATATACTACAGGTTTGCTTCAATCGCACTGAGAGGCAAGACTGTAATTTGAAAATCAGACATCGCTCAGATGACAAAACTGAAACACACTTATCGAGTATTCCTTACTTTGCATCTGTTTTTCCTACAATGCTGATGAAAAGCTACGTACATTCACACTATTCTGGCAAACTTCCCAACAGAAACAGAAACCTTTTAGGCACTGTCTATAGAGAATTTCAGCAGGTCCTTTTATTATTGCTTGTTTGTTTTAATTTACCAGAGTTGCTCTTAAGTTCCATCTAACCTTTGAAAACCAGCATCTTGTTTGTTTTCATGATCAAGTATTTGCAATTCATTAAACTGCAAATAAAGACAAGACCTGGGCCACTCTTGGTGCCAGCTAGCAAAACACCTTATAGTCTCACATGAATTTCAAATGGAAAGAAATTGAAAGAGATTTTTAAAAGAACTATGAATTGGGTTCTAACGTGTAACATTTTACCACATAATGAAGACTGAGCCGGAAAACATTTCAATTCTCAACAACGTTTTCATTCTGTGTTATAACAAACATGAGTGGCAAAGAGAGTCGTCAACCCAGTAGCTAAAGCACTATTCATCTTTCATCTCCCAGATCTGGGCTGCAACCGCTTAGCAATAGACTCACTTTCTCACTAGAAATGTCATCTTGGAGCTGAGAAACCTTCTTGACAAATATGTTTTTGAAACAGATGTATTTTTGCTAAACATTTTATCTTTGACAAAAACATATTTTGACAGAGAAAGTTTCATTGCAAATTTTTTTCACCAGCTCTAATAACAAGAAGTTAGACTTTTGGGGCCTAAGTGGGGAAAGTTGCTCAGACTATACCTTGCTGATTGAGATGAGGTCTCCCTGGCTAAAGCAATGACTATTGCTGTAACTACGGTAATGGAAATATATGCCAGTTATCATTGCTCTGTCCTGATTTACCTGTGTTTCCCTAAAACAATAAGCTACAGGTCCCCTGGCATTCAGAGCAAGGCTAAGAACGGGACCTAAACCTGTCTCATCCTCCTCAGCTGGTCTTCACAGCTATGTCTGAATGACTACTTCATGTACTTAAGTAGTAATTAACAACAGAAATGTTTAGAATAAACGAGTAAGGACAGGGCATTTGAAAAAGAGTTAACAGATGTCCTTAACATTGCTGCTGGCCTAATAACATTGCTGCAGTAATTTATTTGATGTGGAGTTTATTTAGCTGCTGCAAACATATATAGGGTTATAATAATCATAAGCAGGTTGCATTAAGCACAATACATCTTGGATGTGTAACATAGTGTTAAAAATAATCCCAGAAACAGTATGCCTTAAAGATATTATATGTGCAATATCTTCTACAATCTGATTGTGAAAAGCTAGCCAGAAAGCATCTTTCAGACTTAAAAAATGATTAAAAAAAATAAAAAACAAAGACTTCTTTTAAAGATAATTTTGCCTATATTTTGGGATAGCAAACATTCAATGCAAACATCAAATCCTGGCATACTTCAGTAAGCTATCAGCACAGCAGTGCTGCCTTTTTTCCTTTGAAAAATGAAAGAATTAAATTCAAAACAAACAACTTCAATTTAACACCAAACTACAGGATAACCAATCTTAAAAATGTCAAATTGTAATGGATCTTAATACCCATATAAACCACAAAAATAGTGGCATTGTTCCTTGGTAATGCATAGCAACCTTACAGAATTTCAGTGAAGGAGAAAGAAGGGAAAAACACCTTATTACTTCTAACTCCTGCGAGCCATTTTGGTCTCCAAAGGTTTTAGACTGCCTCAGGCCATGTGTCTGCAGTGTTTCGGGAAATGACTTGCCTTCGCACGAACACTGCTATGTTCTGCAGCACTGCTGCCCCCCAGCATCCCCGCTCAATTTCTATTTAACTCTTCCTTACCTGTATCAGCCTTTTCCCCCCTCTTTTGCAGCAAGATTTCAGAAAGGTTTTGCTGAAAAAAAACCAACCACAAAACCACAAACCAAAAACCCCTCTGCTTTTTCTGACAAGTTTTCTCAGAAACAAGCAGGACTAGAATTTATCTCTATAATCTTTGAGAGGAAAAGGAAATCAATTTTAAACTCAAATATTTGGTAACAAAACCAGTAGAGCTAGCAATCATCATGGAGCTTTGAAGTTTGATATTGCTCAAGTGTTTGCCTGTTTTACCTCAGTTAACAAAGAATAGTTAGAAAACAAAAGTCATCAACATCTCCATAGAAAACAACAACGGCACAACTAAAATTCTTCACCTATCACTGTATTTAGATTTTTAATTACACTTCCAACACCACGTAACAGGCTACAATTAAGTCCCTGGATAAGGCCTTATAACTATTAACTAATTTGTCTTAGAAGCAGCGTATTAAAGGTAATAGGAAATAACCCATCTCATACATAGAGAAAAATTTAATCCTTCTCCTGATTTTTTAAACTCACTTAGCAGAAATGTCTTGTGTTTCCCTCTATTTTCTGTAAAGATTTGAGGCTATGCACTGTGAGCTATTTTGCTTGATAGCTTTTTTAAAAACCTACAGAAAATTCTTAGCCAAGGTCACTGCTGATTGACTCAAAATATGACAGTGTATGAGGCTACTAAAATATTCTGTTCATCTCAGAGGTTGAGTAAGCAGCTCTAACTAAGAGGAAAATCAATATAATACTTCACAGTGAGGAAGAAAATGGAAAATAGTTTAGCAGTTAAGTGGTTAATGCAATTCCTAAGTGTTCAGCAATCATTGCAATTTAGTGCCATTTCGATTATTACACAATAAACAGACCATGTTGTCTGGAAGCAAATTTTTATGAGTATAGCTGAAGGGGTTGCAACTTATTTAGCTGCTGAAACTCTAAGGGAAAGAACATTTCTGAATGCTAACACTACAGATCAGAAATATACAGGTATACTAGAAAGGTTATTTTTAGGTCACTACTATGGTAACTAACCACACTGACCTTTAAAATTAGTATGCAGTTCAAGAAAAATGAAGTTCAGTAAAATGTTCTTTAAACGGGATCATTTTAATAAACAATATTGCACATCCTTACAGCAGAATGTTGTCACTTTTTACAGCTATTAATTTTACTTTTGGATCATATCATCATAACATAATGTATAAGAATATCATGATGCAGAACTGACTAGGAAAAAACATGTAAACAACCAGAAAACTGATTAAACGATCATTCATTTATGTTTAATTTTTTTTTTTAATGAAGAACGGATATATTTATTTTTGCAGAATAAAATAAAACTACTAGCTGGAGAAGGTGAAGTCATGAAAACATTCAGAGTAGGTATAGTTAAAATCACCTTATTTTGTCTCATTTTGTTGAAATACAGAATTTTGAGTGGATTTCAAGAGCAAACCCAGTTCTGCAATTTATAAATTCAAAGACAAACAGAAGAGAGTTATGTTCAGGGCAGATGAGATAAATAGCATGAAATTAAGAGTGTATGGTTGATGGCAGCAGGGACTCAATAAAGGAAACAGTATTTTGAACAAAAGTACCATTTGAATCCAATATACTAATGTTTACTTAGACAAAACTTCAGTTAAAATCATGGTTTTAATAAATAATATATTATGTGTCAGTCCATTAGGTAAGAAATGGAAATCAAATTTTGGCTGGTCATAAAGGTGTGCTGGCTGTTCAACAAAACCACCATTACAGAGAATATATTAACAAGTAGTATGCTGAAACTTGGAAAGATCCAATTTACCCCGTCAACCGACAATCATCAAACACAGAACACAACTGTTCTAATTTCATTAAGATTAGTCTCAGCCATGTTTGAGACACCTTATAATGCTATATCAAATGGCTGATAGTAAACCAGATACACAGTTAGAAAATATTACATATGTCTAAATGTGTGTGTATATACAGACACACACACGAGCATTTTAGTCTAGGTTGTATTGCAGACCTTTTTTAAATTGTGGCTCTTCCAGAAGAATAAAAAATTAATTTTAAAAAGGGAAAATTATATCTGCATTTTTTCAAGACTCAATATGCTTCTGAGTAACATTGCTCTTGAAGTGACTTTTAAGTGCCTGAATTACAATTTCTATGAAAAAAAGGAAAACAAAAAATCTCTACAGCTAGTGGGATTCTGGGTCACCAGTACAGTTTTCCTGTGTTCCTTGAATACCGCATTGTACCCACACCTCTTTGTTAGTCACAGGCAGTATAGATGGATGCTGGTCAATTTGTAACTATATCCACCTTTAAGCCCTATCTGAAAATGAGTTCTCTTACAATATACGCTGTACAAAGACACAGCAAGGGACAGGCACAATTAGCAATCTAACAAAAAAAACCCCCAACAACAACAAAGGATGGATGATAAGCTGTACTAATATCCTCATTTTACAACCAGGGATCTCAGTGCAGCCATCAGCGCACTAGTCCACTTCCCGGGCCACCCAGGAAGCTGCAACTCATGGCAAGTGGATCCAAACCTGTGCCGAGGACTATAAACACAGACAGAAACCTAATCTTACACACGCTGGGTTGAACATTAATGTAAATGTTTTCCAGGTTAAAAATTCAACTGAAAAAGCACAGAAATATACATCTAATCTGTCCATGTTTAAAACTGGGCACCCAGGGCAAGCTGATTTCTCTCCATCGGTGCTAATGGAGCTATGCTAGCAGCCATACTCCTTTTCTTCTATCTAATGAATACTTAAAATAGCTGTTGTTACAAAAAAAAAAAAAATTAAGCGGTTTATAAACATGTAGTGACATGGCAACAGGGTCTTGTTTCCAAAATGTAAAGAAAAATCTTAAACTTCACTTTTCTGAAAATTTAAGACCTACTGGTTAGCCTCCCCCACCTTTCCACAGGGTAATTTTGCTGATAGTAAATAATCAAAATTGTCATTTCTTGAAAGCCAACCAAGACTGAGCATTCTTCTTGACATCTTTTCAGCCAAGATTGCTTATAGCTGTTGGCCACTGAATGAGCTTATTTAAGGAACGGAAGGTTGTAAGTGTGCCAGCCAGATGAGAATGCTAAGCAGGAAGGCAACAAGCTAACCCAACAGGTAGACTGCCTGTATGGAAAAAATTTCCCCCAAATTAGTCTCTCATCAGCAAAGACCACCAGAAGGACATTCGTCCTGCTGTACTGTATGTTACAACCTCCAAATTTCTGTTAAAATAGATCCAGGTTCTGACAGGTTATTTTTCATTTTGGTACTTGACTAGTATTTACACAAACAAAACCAAATTTTGGTTAAAACAGAAAAAAAAATGCTCGCATAAGTAGTAATTCGGAAGTAAGGTTCCACCAATATTACATTTTCCGACCTGACATAATAAGAGAAATATGAAACAGAAATAATTACTGACACTAGGAAAAACGATGGTGATTAACTACACAGATTTAGCTTAAAAATACAGACTTCACTGCAATACCATGGCCACATACAAGTATCCAGCTTTAAAAAGAAACTGCTAATTCAAAGGAGACAGTGGAGGGTTTTTTTGTGTGTATAAATATATATTCTTTTCATCTATTTAGTGTGCAAATTTATTTAAAATACAATAAAATGACAGGCAGGTCTAAAGACTAAATACAAAAATATAAGAATGTCAAATGAACAAACTTTTTTCACTCTGCAGTTCTTATTTTATTATTAGATGCTATTCCTAACTTGTTAAAATTGATCAAATAGAAAGCTGTGAATAGAGAAAAAATTAAGCCAACTAGAAAAGTGTGACTTGGATTTAATATTTTATAATTGCCAAGGGACATACTGAGATCAATGAATTTTTGCCCGAGATGAACGTCAGAAAGAGATGTACTTCAGTCTTTTAGGGAACATTGGTCTATTTAATTCTTGTGTCTGATGCATGTGAAATATGCCTGTCTTGGCCTTCTTTCTTGCCTTAAGGCCATGCCGGAGGCAGACATTACCACTTTTAATAGGCCGCCATCTGAGGAATGGCAAGGGATCCAATAACCCATCGACTCTAATGGATTTGCCTGTTTATTCACTTACACCTTTTTTGCAGCTAATTTTAGTTTTGCATGCTGAGTTGTTTCACTTTAAATTAAATGAATAGAAACAAAGGGGAAAAGACTGTGCAGCTAATAAACCATGATTATTTTCGAAGTTCTTCGCAACAGGATCCTCCATATACTAAGGTATATCACTTGAGAACAGATTCACTGCTGTGTTTTTCCACTTGTTGTCAAAATTAACAAAGCTTCTTTTAAATTTAGTGAGTCAAAAAGTAGGTTAATATAAACTCTTGCTTATAATGTACTAATGCTTTGCAGCAGTATAAAGCACCCAGCTTCAAATCATTATGAGGGTCATGAGCATCTTCAAAGAATAATACAGGTAAAGTTAATGATTGTACAGTATTATCACCAACAAAAATAGTATACAGTTTAATCTAGCCCTTCATGTATTCTTTGAAGATCACACGTAGTACTTAATGCGTTACTTATAAACTAAATGGAGTCCCTCTAGATACAGAGGAACTCCGAGTAATCAAAACTTTCACTACATTTGATCCTTAAGAAAGATAGACATTACAGGCTAAAACTTATTAGGTGATGTAGTCTCTATATTTGGATTGCATTAATATTTTGTTCCTCTAAAGAAAAGGTCTTTCTCCCTTTCCTTGGGAGACAGCCTCTCACATCTCTCACCCTCCACAACTTGCGGGTCCTCTGCAAAAACTACTGTTCATCAACCTCTTTTTCCAGACCTGTCAGTTCAGGTGCTTTTTCTGAGAAAGGCTGAAAGAAACTTAGTCAGGGGCCATCACTGCAAGCCTCAGCTCCAAAAATAGCCTTCATTTAGTTACAAAGAGACCTTTTCTCCAAGTTTGGTTGAATCTCACCATTCTCAGTACACCCCAGCCTCCATCAGTTAAGAGAGGGAGCAGAGAAGGGCCTGGTGTCACCTGCTGCTGACAGGTCATTCACTGAAGCTCTGCAGGAGCCTTTGTGTCCCCAGCCTGGGGGAATGCATCCCTTCTGGGTACACCAACAGCCTTCTGACAATTGCCTGCCCTGAGGAAATCACCGCCAGCTTTCTGGCGGCAAGTAATCAAATCCAGTCGGGAGTCACCTCTTTTTTAAAGGCATAAAAATGATACGGCTTCTACTTCCAGAAAGAGCAGACCAGGCTGAGTCCCCGAGGTAATCGAAATACAGCACCACCGGGGTCACCGCAGAAAAACCAACTGCTCAACTGTGTCAGTCCCCCGAGACTCCTACTGCACTGGCGTAAAAACTTTTTCTTTCCTATAACAAAATTGCATAAAAATACAGCAGCACTTGGTCATTTGTTCCCTCTTCATGACAAAAATCTACATGCGTGATGTCTACAAAAACTAGTAGCGTGCTGACCGAATTGCAGGAACAAGGCTACAAAAAAATAACATTAAGAGCCAAAAACTTGAGAGCCAAAACTCTGTGCCACTCCCTGCGGCAGCTGCCAGGGAGAGCAGAGATGCATGTGAGGGTGCAGCAAGTCGCCTGCAGTTGTGCACCCCTTCATTTAGAAAAACATGTTTTGCTAGGAAGCTTCTGCCCCTGTAAAACAGTGTCTGTAGCACTAAATAGCCATAAAGTAATGTAAAAAATCTCTTCGGAGAGAAACGGATTAGAACAAAAAAGGGTCTGTATCATTTAGAAGAGTCCATAGCAATACCAATTACTAATGCAGAAGAAAAGTGAAGCAGCTACAAGCAAGTGGGTTTTTTTCTCTAGCTGCTTATGTTTTCTTTTGAGGAATCACATTACGAATCTGGCATCTCCTTATTTTTGCCACAAAGACTTCACTTCCCTTTATACCGTTTGCTGATCTTTTACAGATTCTTTAATAACATGGTGTGACGTGGAAGCAACTCAGAGGCTTTACCAGGGCTTTTGGGCTGGATTTGGGGCTGGGTTTTTTGTCACTCAGTGGCTCACAAGACATAGAAGTATGTATTTCAAAGGACGATCCACCCACTATGAAAATTAGCATCTTAGCTTTGCATTCATTTTATTGCTAGCAAATCTGTTTTCTCTCAGAATTGAGATTGCAGTGGGAGACCTTTTTTCTGACCCAAAACTACCATCAGTATCCCCTTAAATATATGGCAAGAATCAAAATAAGGCACCTCAAATAATTTCAAACAGATCTACTTTATCTAAAACGTAAATCTGTTTATGAGACGAATATTTTTGGACAGTTACAAATCCAGCTTTCCTTTTAAAATGGTAACTCAGGCCTATTACTTAAAAGTCTCTAAAACACCCAAACTAATAGGACATTTTACAAGCGCACAGACAAGTTAAAATAATCTGTCTGCTTTAGATATATTTAAGTGAATCTGCAAAACAGAAGAAGTTACGTAGCAGCAGAATAATTTTTTTCCCCCAAATTGTATTTGTAGACCTGGATACTAACTCCCAGACACACTGTGCAAAGAAAAATGGGAACAACAGACTGAAGTTGGGATTGATTTACTTCATTAGCTGGGATTACAAGTTTAACTTACAAACCAGAGGTCAAAATTTCTCATTAACAAGGGGGCCATGAATCGCTGCAGGGCTTGGTTCAAGAGGAGACCACTCTTATTACTAACTACACATTTCAATCTGTCTTTGATGTTCTCCTTCTACCCTCCTCCCTTTTATTTTTTGGCAGAGGAGTTGATTTTAATTGTAGCTATACAACACAGCTCAGTTTGCCTGAGAGCCAGCCTCCACATCTGCAGTGAGTGCAGTTCTAGTGATATTGGGTGCAGTCCATAGCTTAGGGCTAATTTTAATGGCTCCCCTTTTCATACAAGGCTCAGATTGTTTTCCACGTGATTCCTGTTAATTTAGCTGCAGGAAAGGGCATCAGTTTTCCTTGTGAGTTTCTGATCCATACTTCTAAACTAGGTGAAATGTATTAAAGAAGAGAAATGATCACAAAATGAGAGATTCAATTTTCTACCACCTCCTTAAACTGATAAAAAGCAAGTAATCCCACTATTTTAATACCCAAAAGAGAAATACAAGGTATAGACAGTATTTTTCTTTGGTCTGTATTTTGATAAGCCTTTCATTTGTGCAATGCTGTAAAGAAGCTCTTGAAATCTCTAACAATGCTAAGGGTTAAAAAAGGAATGCTTACACATCTGCATACTGTACATTTTCAAAATGTACAGATTCAAACTAAGATTTCACAGTACATTTTTCAAAACAAGTAAGAGTTGTGTGCATTATGGCAGCAGATGGTGCAGCACACCATCAAATAATGAAATGTTTAATGCATTTTTTCGATTTTTGATGAATACAACTACAATAACTGTAAATAGTCAAAGGTAGAGTATTCAAACAGCTGAAAAGTGCTCATTCTACAGGACCTACTACAGTTTTTAAAGGAAAACATGCCACTGATGATGGTTAAACAGCTGAAATTTTCGTATGTTACGTATAGTTAAAATCATAATCAAATTTGCCTCAGCAAAGTTATACTCTATACAACTGTAACCGCCTTTAAGCATTGCAAAATTTAAAACCCTGAAAAATTGTCCACAGTCAATTCTTACAAGTAAAAAATGACACAGATATCATTTTAACAGAAATACAATATGATAATATTTTTTCATAATTTAAATGTAGAAAAACAATTGCTAAGAGTAATGGTTACCAAAATAATTTTTCATAGATATACAGTGTCTCGTTTTTGTTTATATACATGTATTTTGACTACAAAGAGATATCATCTCCAGCTTCATACCTATTTATTACTAGTAATGAAAGACAATTTTGCACATGGTAAATTCATACAGATTTATGATGCAAAACCCTAAGGTGAAAAGGCAGGAACAATTAGGTGAGTAATTTTAATGTAGGACCAATAAAAATTTCTATTTATTCCAATAGACAAAAATCTCCTGTATATTACGCAGATCTATTCTGTGTTTCCCATTTTCTATTGGTCCAGTTTTCACTTCAGATGTAACACTTGAGGGTAGCATATATTAAATCACTTTTTTACTTGTTTATATTAACAGTTGCTGTTAATATGCCATTTTCCAAGCTTTTCCAGTTGCCAGCCAGTGTTAAAGCATTAAAAGGTATGCTTTTAATTCACACTGAGCCGAGTATTAACTTTTTCTGATGGCCAAGTCAGTCTCCTTTTGTGCTAGTCTTCTATTACTAGTTTGTAACTAATCTGCCTGCTGGAACTTTATAAAGACCCTTTGTTTGCTTCTGGAACCAAGATTTAGGGAGATATAAGGTGAGGCGGGCTGGTCGGCTATCGGTTTCATTCCTGTTGGCAGCACAGGTCAAGTCACCGGCCACGACTTCCAGTCACCTTTACAAAATCTGCTAAAGCGTCAGTAACGTCTTATCAACACAGGGTGCAACGGCTATCTTCGAGTTTCAACGGGGGGTTATCTTAACAACTAGACATCTTTAAAAGGTCATTATTGCAGTCTAATTTCAAACTGGCACCAAAATGAAGGGTTGTCTTTGTGTGGGATTAATTTAAAAACCTCAGGATTTGATGTCAGTGGGAAATAACCAGCGTGGGACTCATAATGCTGCCTTCTCCTGCTTCTGGCCAGCACCTAGGGCTAATTTCTTAGGAGATGAAAACTATGACAAGCCCTTCAGTTAAGCTGAAAGCAGGCAGCAGTCCAGTAACACCCACAGGCCTCAGAGGCATCCTGTGACCCCCTTAGAAAAGTCACATTCACTTTGCTCTTGAGAAAGGAAAAATAATGCTGGAGGCATTTTGTTTTAAACCATGTGAAATAAGGAAATGTGAGGATGTGAAAATGAAGTGAAAAAAGTTAGAATTCATTTCCTCCCTTTGCAATGGCTTAGAAGCAAAACTGGTTCATTTTGAAAGTGTGTGTAAAAATCTGATACATTCACCAGTAGGCAGTGACTACAAAATGCTTAAGGTAAAATATGTAAATATGTAAAATAATCTCTTGAAAACCATCTCCTTTTGTGCTTGAAAGCATTTTGTAAAAGCATCTTTATTTCTCAGTAGCATTAATAGACAGTCAGAAAGAAAAGTTACTTCTTGTCAAAACAAAAAATAACAACAAAATTCAAGGTACTAGAAAAATATTTTGAAACAAATTTGCAGAGTAGTCAAAGGGAGGAAAATTAATGTGTAAGCTCCTTGGATGACTTCTGCCCTTTTAGTATTAATCTGAATAATAATAAAGGAACATGTAAATTACAGTTTCAAAATTTTAAACAGGTTTATTTTAACTATCATAGACTTAAGGCAAACCTAATCTGCCAAGTCTTCACTCTCATTTCATTCTAAAACTGTGCCTCACTTTTACTCCTATTATGCCTTTTAACTTAGATGGGCTTTTTATCTCCTAGCTAAGCAGATCCAACTTCATTTCCTCGTTCATATTAAAGAGGTCTCCACAAATGTACATTCAGTCTGTTTATTACTTCCTACAGACTGCTAATCTTGTTCCAAAATATTCTCATTAATAAAAGGTTACACTTTGAGGATCCATTAGAATGCTCAAATCAAGAGTACATGAATACTTAAAACTTTTATTCTTTGTCCTAAATTCTTGAGCTGTATTATCATATTATCAACTATATAATCAAAACCAAGTAACAGAGAATTCATTAATGTTAATACAATTTTCAAAAAATGTTTCACAAGTGAGGTCTCAATTCTGGGAAATGAACTCCAGCATAAAAAAATTTGCCTTGATTTAATTTTTTTTCCTCATTTGAAGAAAGAGGAGAATAGGTAAGGAAAGCTAAGGTAAGGAACATGTAAGGAAGAAGATGGGAACAAAGGCAAAAGATGGGGATCTTGAGCTACTGCAACACACAGGTACCAAATGATCCTTCTAAAATAAGAGTATCGGGAGCTGGCTGGAAAAATTCACATGGCATCAGACTCTAACACAGTAATGTAACTACATAAACACCTACACTAAAAAGAAAATAACAATAAATTGGAATTATTTTGAGACATGGCAGAATTTATACAGTCCAGTTTCTTCAAAAAATCTCTTTCAAATTAAAATATTATCAACATTAATAATAATAAATAATAAAATAAATTATTTGCAGCATCACATCTGAGCCCCACAACCAGACTACCCCACTTCTTCATTTATGGAGAGACAGCCATATTTACTATGTTGTAGAAAACTTCTTACTATCACACCAGGATCTTAACACAACACAATGGGAAGTTGAAAGGAAATTTGAGATGTTGATAATGCCAACGAATGACATATCCAAAGCTTTCACCATTCTCTTTTCCACAGTGTTGCAGTTAAATGGATAAACAGTAGGAATGGCAAAATGATGGTCTGTATCTTTATGAAAAGGAATCAAAACACTCAGCTTGATTTTCCTCCTCCTGTCATCTACTCAAAGCTGTAATTTTTCAGTAAACTGAGGAAGGAACAATGCATCCTAACATGCTTTTAATATGCAGACAAACTATTAATCTTAGAAGGTATGATTCTGCTGAATTTTTAAGTCTGAAGTGCTTGCTTGAATTAAAGTATTTAAATAAATTGGCATTTTTTTTCTACCTAAGACAGCTATAGTTAATGGGTCAAAACATAATTTGCCTGTCCTGTTTGAGCTCACAGACATTTATACAAGTGTCACAATCATTCATGTGACACTTGTCTGCTTTATTATTCCATGCCAAAAATAAGCAAATGTTTACAAGATTTGTTTCTCTGAAGCATATAGAGAACATATAAGAAAAGGGAAAGACATGAATAAGTGTATGCAGGGAAGCTTAATAGATACCAAGACTGCTACTTCACAACACCGCTTTTTTTTAATCTAAGCTTCTCCTCCCTCTGTTCTTTAAATTGTCATTAAATTATTATAAGGATGTTTATAATCAACTCAGTAATGGTCAAGCGTGCATTGGCCTGTAAATTCAAGCCTCCTGTCCTCCCATCAGCCATTCACTTCCTCACAGGCACAGAGGAGCTTCATGACTGTAGGAACCTGAAATACCCTGAGTATATGGGCACATGGACTCCTCCTCATCAGTTCTGAGAGAGAAAGAGCGAGTACGTATCCGAGCTCTTTGATGGCAATCACAGTGCAACTAAACAGCTTCTTTCTGTAATTCCTGTATTTTAATTTCACAGCTGCTCTTTACTGAGACTTACACATATAACCATTGCTAGAAAAGTATAGGAAAGTTAATAATTGTTAAAGGGTTACATGAAGAAGATAATTGTTCTATTTCTTCTGAATTGCCAATACTGATTTTGCTGTGAGGGGGGATTATGGAAAGAAATGAAACACTAGAGACAGGAAAGTACTGTTACCAAAATAATCTAACAAATGCAAATACAGCTCACAGTATTAACAAAAGTGTTGAGTCTAAGACTATAGACAGATGTTAGCTTTGTATCCAGCTGTGCTGATCAAAGGCTTTATGCCCCCCAGCTGCTCCTCACTGCCCCCTGCTGAAGTTATTATCCTGAAGATCTGCCAGCAGAGTAGCTCATGCGAGTGCTCCCTAATTCACTCCAGGCAATATCAACCCGTCTAACCCATCCCACCTATTTACATTATTTAGAATAATCCAGTTGATTTTGTCTAAAGTGAGTGCACTTGCATGAACCATTCCACCATCAGAACTTCATGGTGGTGACCTCCACAAGAAGTCATACAGATGGCAACTAGAGTAGTTGCTTGCACTGTGGTTGTCTTTCTGAAGCCCTAGAAAACAGGTCGCTGCTAAAATCCTATCTCCTCCAATAATATAAATTAAAAGCATTTAAAAAATCACCTAAGCAAAATAAAATAATGCCTAAAACCTAATTTTTTTTTCCAATAAACACACCCATGGACTTTCCTACTGAACTACAGACAGGACTTACAATAGCACTGACATTTGAAAACAGCCCCAGCAATAACGATATAGATCTCCCATAACTTAAAATGTGCACAGCACCAAAAACATCACCTTTGTTCAAATAACACTTGTAAGAGATCACTAAGAGTAATGACTTAAACCACAATCCAAAACATTGTTTTGTTTGGTGATTCTTGATTTTGAGTGAACAGGTTATGCCTGACAGTTTTCACACTCAAACAAGCTGAGATTTTTGTTAATGGAGACCAAATTAAATATACAAATCAGGTAAGATTTAGAGCTGCAGACTCCTTATCTAGATATGCTATATTCCCTTTCCAATCTGTAAAATGCACTGTAAAATAATGTTTTTTTAATTTTAAATTTGCAGGAGAATTTTGGATCATCTTGCACTAATTTTTGGAGGTATATTTCAAGCCATACAACACATGTTGCCCAACCTTATCAAAAGGTGTCTACTGTTACACTACACGTTAAAACAGTTCTTTAAATACTAAATACTAATCGCGACCATATTTTCGGTTGGATTTCAGCCTGCTCTGGTAACTTCTCTCTTGAGGTGACAAACTGGCAGTACTTGAATTCATTATAGCCTGATTAATTATGCTGCTTTCATATAAGGGGAAAGAGACTTCAATCAGAAATGGTAACCTTAAACAGTACCTATGCAGCAGTGTATCAGAATATCAATCCCAGATCCATGCACCTTTCATTTGCTTTGCGAATTCTTAGTAATTACTTCTCCCTTATCTATCACATAGGTCAGCACAACTGCAACTGGTTGAATAACTAAAGGAAGAGGCTCGGAACATATTAGTCCTAGTCAGTAGAATTTATACAAGTTAGCAGAAGATACTGAAAACCGTATCTTACGCTCTTCACTTGCTTACCACAACCTAACTCCACTATTCAATCAACCTTTTTCTCCCCCAACTAAACACGAAACACAGCAGGAGTTTGCGGAATAAATGGGCAAGAAAGGAGTGGAGTCAAATGTCAGAGACCTCTTTCCTCATACAGCTGAGGACTTGCCAAATTTTCATCTTCTACATCTTTGGAGGCGATTTCCTTAAATTACCCAGAAACTGACAACCACCTGGTTATTACCTTCTTCTACAGCAGGCCTATCACCAGAACATACAGACGGCCCGAAACACCCCCGTACCTAGAAAGCAGTACTGTTTTTGCTTGCTTTCTTCTCATGCTTGTTAACTTGCAAAAGCAAATTAATACAAGACAAGAATCAGACGTGCGTCTAAAATACACGCTGCATAATTAAACCGAGAATGAAAACAAATCAAAGGTATATACCTTCAAATAGTATTTATTGTTCCTTTATATAAAGGAACAAGGAACTTGGCAAATATTTCTTATGAATAAAGGCCCATCTTCACACAAGCATGGGTTATGAACAGCAATGAACAAGATAAGAGCACGTAAGATAAAGTCAACTACAGTAAGCCACAGACAGAAGCAGAGCCAGACTGACAATGGAAGAATTCCCATCCTACTGGGCTACAGAGTGTTCTCTATACAATTGTTTAATGCCAACGCACATCAGCATTTATATTGAAAGAGACACTTTAGAGAAATATTTTTAAATGCAAAGTTTGGGATATCTCTTTTTTTATACGGATAATACTCAAAGCATATTTCTCTCTACAGACTTAGGTCTCTCGTGCTTAAAGTCTGTAACATGCCTGCATGCTCTGCTGCTAACGGCGATTTAAAGAATTTGCTGTACCTACAGAATTGTATTATGGAGATCCTAGAGGGTATGACTAAAATTTGTTGAAATTAAGTTCTAAGAAAATACATAAACGTAGGTGACTGGTTAGGGTTTGGTTAAAATCAAGAACAGGAGGTGCTCCCAGGTCTCTCATAGACAATTGCCTCTAATAATAAATACACAGTGTTGACTGTGGAATCAGGTGCTTTGGAGAAAAATAATAATGCATTAAAAATATTGCCAGACCAACAGGCTTCCCTCTCTCATTTGAAGCCACCATTGTCCTGTATGAACAAAAACTGCAGGAAGGTAGCTTAGACTGTCACGCTCAGGCAAAAGGAGCTGGCTCTACCTGCATACAAAACCCAGTGACAAAATATCATCCCTTTTGTTCTCCACCTAGGGATGCCACTGCATTAGACTTATGGACACAGGTTGCCACATCCCTCTTTTAACTAGGTAAAATAACGCTGCAGCTAATACACATCAAAAGAATTTCCACTCTTAAAGTGTAAGTGGGAAAATTATAGTACCAGCTTGCGAAAGAAAAAAAAATAAACAGGAAATAAAATTTTAAAATAGATGCTTTAAAAAATAGTATTGTTTAAATCCTTAAGGCAGCTTCTCCTGTAAACTCTCATCTTTATCTAATTTCTGTAGACAAAAATCTGATTTTTGTCACGGACAAGAGATTTAAAAACACAGAATAACAAGCAATTGGAAAACATTTTGTGAATGAATTAAAACAAGATATAAAACTATATTATTCATTAAATTGCTAACACATTCTTCTAAGGAAAATGAAATATAAACAAAAATTCAATGGGTTTATTTTCAATTATATGGTTGCCTTCTCTTCCGTATTTTTCCTCAAAATTTAACCATGAAAAGAATACCTTTACATGTCTGAACATTAGAGATGGAAAGATGTACTTAATATTTTATCAATTACTATTAACTTTGATATTAGTATATGTATGCAAAGATAAAAATGTATGTATTCCAAAGATATATAAGCCAGCCACAAATTAATCTTAAAAATTGCAGTAGAGAAGGTATCTCCTTCAGAGTCTCTTTGATTTGGCTGGCTCAACCAATCTGCTACGGCCATTCAACCAGTTAAATAAATTTCTATAACAATTTCACCATTTTAGGCTGCCTATCTGCAAGTTCTTACTGTCAACATGAATTACTCTGTATGCTGCAATTCCCCCATCAATTGAGACAAAGTAAGACTGTTGTAGTGTTCTGTTAACATGACATGCTTCTCATGTATCTGTATTCCAAATGTCAAGATGATACGGCACAGCCAGCCAGAAGTGTTCTATTATCAGATCTAGAAGAACAATTCACACTAAAGGGTAGACTTCAGAACACGTAGGTAAAGCATCTTCTTTGATATGCAATCTCTAGTTTGGTGTCAATTCTGAACAACTTCTCCATGTTATGGTGTCTTTCTATGCAACTGGAGTGTAAGCCGCTTAAGGAGGATTAATCTGACACAGCTTGATTTGTCTGTTTTACGTGATGCTCATTCTAACCAGACGTAAGTCAGGTAGCTTTGTCTTGAGAGGGAGAGAGCAGAGAGGGTAGAAAAAGCTATTATTGAGTTATTTTAGGGTTTTTTTTGTTTTTCTGGAGGAAAAGTGTATCAGAAATTCAGTACAGATCAGAATTCTTCAGAAAAGAGCTACTCAGATATATCAGTTGAATGCTGGAGATAAAAATATACCTCTGAAAGCCTTAAAAAAGGCTTATAATTTTTGTTAAGGTTTATATGATTACACGTTTAATTTAAAAAGCAATGACTGCCAATATATAGTATAATGAAATAACTCAGAATTAAGTTAGAGATTATAAGGCCTTGTTAAAGAATTATTTTGAAATTAGAAGACTTATATTAAATTCATCATTTAAATAAGCAAAAAATCTAGTTTTGTAGAATCAGTAGTTGGAGAAACACCTTCATAAGAAGAAACACTGCTTTGCTTTCTCCCACCCGCTCACTTAGTACAATTTAATAACTTTACCATAACAGTAAGTAATACTTATATAGTAAGGGCAGAAATATAGAAAATTATGTTAAAAAGTAATTGGTCGTGATCACCACCAAGATAAATGGCTTAAAAGGCAATATATAACCTTTTAAAAGCTGTCTGAAGTCCAGAAAACCTCGTGTCTCAGTAGAGCTAGTGTAAAAAACGCATTTGACTTCAGACCAACCAGGATTTACTGCTTAACATAGACTGAACAAGCTGAATTATGGATTACATTACATTTTTTATATATGGCACTGTAGAAAAGAAACCCCAATAGGTCAAACTGACTTATTAATCACTATAGCTAAAATAAATACTGTGAATAACATCAACTAATGGGCGACAAACTAGATCTAGGTAGAGACTTCTAAAGACACTTAGAACGTTGGAGACTCCAGTACATATCAAGAATTTCAACCAAAAAGTATTAAAATGTTCATTAAGCAGTCTTAACTTTCATTAATTGCTGCAAACTGATCTGATGTCAAACTGAAATGCAGAATGTACACAATCTATAGATTTGATTACATAGAGGCCAGAGTCAACATAAACAGAGTTGACTCTAGCCTATTACTTTAAGACTTTATTCTGGACACTTTAGTTAGATCTTCATTAGGAGTTTTCAAAAATAATGTATTATTGCTTAAGTAATTTGGACACTGGCAAATGCTGAAAACTGAAAATTATGATCTGGCATGGAATCAGATCACCTGTTGTAATTCTTTTTGCCTTTATCAAAGAAAAGCCACATAACGTGTCCCATTCCAGGTAAGCTCATGAAATGAATGACCATTATGCAATACTAAGAAGTAACTAATTGAAGATTCAGACTCAAAGTACTTCTTGAAGTAAATAAAATAATTCTTCTTCTGGATTCTCAATCAAGAAATGAAACACATTGATGTCAAATATTTCCAAAGATGCAACTTTTATTTACAATTTCTTCTAACAGAGAAAACCTACTTTCTATTTTCATTTTCTTCTTCTGGAAACCCTTTCATATTGGTTCTAAGTTATTTAAGGTATATTATGAAATGAATAT